>NC_139145.1:32946812-34301583 GCF_964270905.1 Leucopleurus acutus | reverse complement strand
GCCTGCGCGTCCGGAGCCTGTGCTCCACAACAGGAGAGGCCGCAACAGTGAGAGGCCCGTGTACTGCAAAAAATAATAATAGTAATTTTATATATATTTATATATATATATATATGTTTAGATTGTGCATATGGAATACAAAGGAAGGTAAAATAACATATTCAGGATTAAAATCTATATATTTTGAGCAATATAATGCTTATATTAGATGTGTTAAAGCAATGAATTTGAGTTATTTGAAACACCCAAATTCACTTTACTTAGATACCACCCTAATAAAGTTGCAGGATTTTAGCTGCATAGTAAAGTTCTCTGAGTTATTTTATCTCATTTTTCTTTTCTTATTCCATTTTGCAGAAGCATAGTTTATTATTATTCTTCTGACTGTAAAATTGATCCCTATTTTCTGGCTTGGAAAATATCTCACAATTATTTAGGACCTACTATGTGTCAGACATTGTTTAAGTTTTTTCCCAAAATATTCTCGTTTAGAATACCCTAGACCCCCATGAAGTAGGTTTTGCTATAACCATTAGTCAGAAGGGAAATCTTAGGCTTAGAGAAGTTAAGTATGTTATCCAGTTTAACAAAGCTAGTAGGAGTTAAAGCAGAGATTCAAACCTAGGAAGTTTAACAATAGAACCTCTGATATGTGTAAAATGCGATCTTATATAAAATCCTCAAAGCCATTTTTTTCTCAAGAGAAGTCATAACAGTAAATGACACTCCTTTATTCCTTTTTTCGTATTTTTTGCATCGTAGAACCGCACAATAATCAGTAGCTCATTCAAAATGTTCGAACAGAGATGAAAGTCATCTTTCAAAGATATATACAGTGTTGAATAGTATGGATATGACTTCTAAGATTCTATGAATTTTAGGTTCTTTGTGAAATGAATTTCACTAGGATACAGTGTTGGAAATAATTCTTATAGTGTTTTTAGTTAGAACCATTTCTGAATCACCAATAAAAATTTTAAATTGAAGTCCTTGTTGTTGTTGTTGTTCAAATTGTGTTTCAAAGCATGTATTTCTCTCTCAGTGTCTCCCTTTTGTTTAGCTTTTATTGATTGCAGCACGGCAGAATAGTTATAAGAATGCCGTTATTTGGAAACCGGACAACAGATTATTGGTGTCTTTGGATGCCTTATAAGGAAAAAAATATATTATTAGTACTGTTTAACCTGGGTTCTCCCCATCTCCCAAAGCAGAAATTGAGGCGAAGGTTTATGTGTATGTAGTTTATTTGGAAAGAAGACAGGAGTGAAGGATAGAGTAGTAGAATGCAGAAAGAAACAAACAAAAATACTAGGATGCTTATCAAGTTGACCAGAGAGCTCAGTGGCTCAGATATTTAATCTCCCCTATGACCTTCTGGAGAGCCTTTAAGAGATGCTTCTCAGAGCTATCCACCTGGGGCAAGAAAGGGGAAACATTTGTTCACCTATATTTGTCGTGCACTGTCAAGTTCCCTGCACTTTCGGTTTGCACAAGTGTGAACACTGAGATGGTCCCCATGGGCACTACACTTTGAGTTCAGAGAAGCCCCAGGACAAGAAGCGAGAGGAATACCAACGTGAGCTCAGGGCGAAGGCCCTTCTGGTTGCATCTGCATGAAACTGGCCAAAGCCTGCTCAGCTGGTCACTGTGGTGCAAGAGACAGGTTCAAGAGGATTTGCAGTGGAATACGAGAGGTCCATTTTAAGGGCTTATTAAACCTTCCAATTTTATTCTTCATTCCATTTTTCTGATGGAGCAGCACATGCAACACAGCAGGAAGAAAACTTACAATTTTAGAATAACAGGTACCCTCTTACTTACCTAAACTGAGAACTAACTGGTCACGTGGTAAAATTAGTTGGAATGTAGTAGGGAAAGGAAGACAGTCTTGTGGACTCATGGGATTGTAGAGATAGAAGGGATCATGAAATGTCACTTAATCCATATGCTACCCTGAAGTGTTAATTCACAACATATTTTATTATTTTCACATTTAAATGTAGTCATTTGGAATAATTAATTTTCAGAGCACAGTTTTACTTACTTTCTTGGATAGGGTATAAGTGCTGGCTGTTGGAGACACAGAATAAATTCAGAAAGTTTTTCTTGTGTCTACTAAGGGTAATTTAGCAACTCTGGGCTCATCAAATTCTTACTTATGGATAAGCTTATTTAATGACTAAGAACTCAGTAAATAGGAAGCAGGCATACATGAACAGGAACATTACATACACATTTTCCAACAAAAAGTTTCCATGATCTTTAGTTTAAGTATGGTAAATATTTAAATATGGTTTACCGTAGAGCTCATGGTAAGCCTTTTGATTTTTAAACCTTGATCTCTGGAATTAAATGAAATCGATATCTCCACATGTACTTTTGATAGGTTATAAACATTTCATCTGAAATCTCTTCCAGAAATATTTTACTTCCTCCTCTTTGGCCCATACTTTTAGAAAATTTTGTTTGTAATCTATGAGTACCAATTCAAACTATATCAAACAAAGCACAGAAAGACAGACAGACAGACATGTAAACCATCATATGTATATTATCTGCCCTATAAAACATTCATAGAATGTGTGGCTTTAGTTATGGCTAGATCCAAACATTCAAGTTATTTAATTAGGATTCTCTCCAACTCTTAATTTTGCTTTTGCCATGTTGGTTTAGTTTCTAAATGTGGGCACCAAGAACTTCAGATTTATCTTCTATTAACCTAGCAAACTCAGTGGAAAGGGCATGTTCTTTCCCTCCAGCTCTAGAAAAATTCCCAGGAAATAACTCTGATTGGTTGTTATGATACTTACCCATTCTTGTGGCTAGGAGAATGGGATGATCCAATTGGCCAGATCAGGGACACATGCCAACTCTTAGAAGAAGCTGGCAGAGTCAACTCCTCTCTAACTACATAGATCGGCATTGGAGGATCCAGTAAATCTTTAAAATAAAACTGAATATTACCAAAAGAAGAGATATTGAGAACTGCAGAAATAGCAGGTGTATATTCCATGTTTCTCTAATGACATTTGTGAGTTCAGAAAATCTTTCTGCCCACTCGTCCAGAAGCCTCTTGAGGGCAGAGGCTGCTGCTTATTTATCTGATTGAAACTATCTATCAGAGTATCTAGAACTCATTATTGATTAAAAATTTGAACAGATCACAGGTCCTCTAATTCAAGATAGTACACCAGTGTCATCCAGTTCAGTTTATTTAGAGAACAAACTAAACACTTTAAAACTATATATAACAAAGAGCAACCATCATCTGATTCAGATTACACCATCTAATATAGATCAATCGTCAAGCTATAAACCCAATTAAATGCCTGGAGAGGATTAAATTCCTGGAGAAAAATAATTCAGGTAGCACTATTTAAATCTGCTTTCATTTTTATCCTCAAAATATTTAGTGATCAGTAGTAATTCTGCAGATTTTTATGCATGTAAATAAAGCAAATGTGCAAATTAATAAAATTCTATCATGTTTCACCATGAATAATGAATAGCTAGAGAGTCCTCAATGAGAAAAATAGGTTTGCTGCATTTTAAGCATTTCAACAAAAACAGAAGTGGGAATCCATTAATATGTAGTTTATGTGTTTTTCTTTGTGTTTAATCTGTTCTAAAAACACAAACTGTGATCGTGTTAAATAAAATGAAGGCAAGTTCATATGCAGATTTGGACATTATCTTACCATCACATCTTATCTGTCACTCACATGGGGATAAAATTATATTGTCTGCTTTAAAAGAAAAATTTCAAAGTGCTGAAACAATTTTACACAATTCATGGCGAATGTAAAAATAACCTACAATAGGGTCTTATGCCAAATTAGGCAGCACTTTAGAGAAGCAGGGAATAAAGGCTCAAAGTGAGAGGGAGCTAGGAAGGGAGCATTCTCCTCCTTGTCAGAATAATTGGTTCATTAAATGGAAGTAGAAAAGGGGAAAAGATAAAATGGGAAGAGAGTTCCCACTATTAAATATGTATTGCGCAAGATCTCTCTCAACTTACTTTGCAGCATCACGGCTGATGTACACAGATCCTAATAAACAGCAGAGTGAATAGGGAGCTGGACTCCCAATTGTTCAATTCTGTTTTTTTTTTTTCCAGTGATAAAGAGAAGGGTGCAGTTGTTCCTGTAATCCCAGGGATCAGACCCTGAAGCTAAGCAAAAGAAGAAAGGGCTGATTAAAGCCACAGCAGTCAAGACCTTTGTGCAGTTGTGTTATGTGGGTGTATATAGACACATGCCCATCTAAAGAGCACACATGTGGTCAGTGGAGTGCTGTGTGTGAGCCTCTGGGATGAATAGTGCCATTATAAACATAAGTCATTATTAGTAGCCAGCATAAATAGGTTGGCCTGTCATGGGGTTAAGATCTGTGATCCACTGGGACTTGCTCCTCTTCAGAGGGGATGCAGCTGCTGTGTAACAGAAAAATCTGTCTTGAGAACACATCCAAGGGCCCATGGAAAAGTGGTGGCTTGTAGATGTGGTCTTTAATTAAGGTGGTTGTTGTAGAGAGAAGGTCGTCAATTGGAGGTGACCCTTGGATCGAGTTTTGATCTCCAACTAACTGTTCAGTTTTATTCAAGGGACAAAGAGTCAGGAGGAAACCAGAGGGAATAATATCAAGGCAGGAGACACATTTACTTGTGATGTGTAAAACCACAAAGGGTTCAAAGTTTGAGTTTTAGTTCAAATAAAATCCCAAGAGTTCAGATAGTTTTCTAAACCCTCTGAACCTCATCAATGCTGAGAACCAGCTAAAAGAAATCTCACAAGAGCAAAATGGTCCTTGGAATGTTTGGCCACTTCACTAACAAATCTGGCCAGAAAAATACCATAAGCAATTTAGGCAAGTCCAGTCAAATAATACATAAGAATGTGCCTTAAGTGCCCTACAAGGCAGCTTTCCTAGATTTTAGATACCATTTGCCCAAAGTAAGTGGAAATATGAGTGGAGGCACAAGTGGTATACATAGCATTTAAAATAAGTCTGTTTAAGACACAAAAACCTAGAGGGGCTTACTGGGTCACAGATGATTGAGGTTAGAAAACAAACTATAGGACCACAGAACACTCAGTATTTGGTGTAGCAACACTGTCACCCAAAGCATATTCTGTCTTCCATGTTTCCTGACTTTTCCATTCCTAGAATAGATGCTTAGAAAGAGTATCACTGTAAAAACTCAGTCAGAGGAAAGAGTGAGTCTAAATCTTCATAGCAGCCTACTCCCTTTTTATCTCTTCACCCCCATTCCCATTACTGCTCCACAAAGGCATAGAACTGACCATGGGCAAATCTGAGGAGCCAGTGTTTCTTCTCTTCTTAGAATCCTCTCATTGCTATCTGTGATATGAAGCTCTTACAGATTTTTCGTTACTCTTTCTCTACTGTGACTACCCAGGGTTTCTCAGCCAAAGATTTCTCTTACCCTCCATAACCAGGGCTTTTCTCCTTATTCAGCCATAAATATGCTCTTAGCATTCTAGTTGGAAGGGGTATGATAAAGAATTCATAGTTAGGTATAAATGTTGAGAATAGCTTTATGTGTTTTCTCCGCCGAGGTAAAGGCCCTTTATTGAGAATTTATTGATAAAAAGGAAGTAATAATGTCCAAATGTTGTGAGGGAATCCTTAGGAGAGGGAGTGCTTAAAATCCATCATGTATACAACTGTAGTGGCTATTGTGATACTACCTAGATTCTTTTACCCATCCCCCAGCTTCTGGAGCTGTGGACCTGCTGAGATATCACAGCTGCATATCTCACTGGGAAATCCCCTTGACCTCAGAGTTTGGCTTCACCCCGGAATACCCTCTCCAGTGACAGCTGTGGCCAAAGATTGGCAGATACAGGAATGCAAAGCACTTTTCTCTGTCCTTCTCTCCTACTCTCCCACTTACTTCCATTTGTATCAACTCTGAAGAGATCTACCTCCAGACCACCACTTGGTTTTAGGATCAGCTGAGGATTCAGTCACAACCACTTTATAAGTGACCTTCTTCCTCTGCCCAATCCTACCTTCCTCACTTGCTGATACATGTACCTCCTGAGATCACTCCCTAATATACCTCTGCATATAACTCTCTGTTTCTCCAAAACTCAGTGTAGCAGTACTTCTCTTTACATACTCGAGTTGGCCAGTCAGCTTCCCATAAATACTACTGTTTAACAGAAGGCTGCTGCAGTGTAGCAGAGTAGCTTACACTTTCCATTAGAGAAAGGGTAGGGAGAGCTGAAAGGGAGACTACTTGAGAAAGAGTGAATAGAGGTCAGTGGGGGCCTTGGCAATTATGGGTGCATAATAATGGGTCTTAGCATACTAGAGGAAAGTCCTCTGCCTCTGTCAGACAAGCTATCGTCCGTTTTCACCTCCAACCTGCAAATTTCAAAATCGATCCTTGCTTTTTTATGTCTGTCCTCCATGTTGCAGGTACAAAAACGTTTCAGAACAAATGTGATCTGATCATTTTCATATAAATAGAGATCTTAATTATCACATTTATCTATTTTATTTCTCTCGAAAGGTTTTTAGAGGTTGTATCTCAATGACATCCCTTCCGAAGGATTTGCATTTGAAAGGGTGTTGTTCAAATTTAATTCACATTTGACACAATGTTTTCTCTTGCAGAACATTACTGAGTATCTGAAAATCATTTTGCAGCAGGCTCTATTCTACATCCCTCTGATCATTTCTCTTTTTACTATGGGTATATTCTAAGTAAATTTCATGTGTGTTGTGAAAGTGAAAAAAAAAATCAGAAAATGTTCATATCCTTTATTCAGTCTCATTTTGATTTTTAACATCCACTTCCTGTACTGTCCTCCCCATGGGGAGTGCTGCCAACAGGAGCCCGCAGGACAGTGTCTCTGGGCTTCCTGGGGTTTCTGGGGGCCAGCGCAAGCATTAACCTGAAGGAATACTTATTGATTCCTTATTGATGGAGAGTCACAACTGATTTCTATCTCTGACTCTTTGCTCTTCTCCTGTGAGAGTAAACCTGTATGAAATCACTCCACATGCCCCAACAGTTTGTTTTGTACCTCAGACTCCAGCAGTTCTCAGTGAAAACTAAGGTTACATCCCTGAAACCCAGGCTAGAGCAAGGGCTCTCTTCAAGGATAGCAGAATTTACTTCTGGCTAATCCCATCATCTCGGAAAAAAAAATTAATTTGGTTTGGTTAGAATAAATTTGGTTATTCTTCTTGAGAGAAGAAGCCCCCTTGAGGAGAGCTGACCAGCAAGGAGGCAGCTGAAATTAGCAGCTCTTTTTTGTTTGGTGTCCTCATATTAGGAAATCTTTTGTCCCCAGTGAGATTCTCCCTACCCTGCAAGTAGAGATACACCAAAATTAGATGCAAATGCAGGGTGCAGAGTAAATTGCAGAGTGGTAGACTGTCTTCGTATCATTGATCATTTTACAGGTTTTGTCAGTTCTTGAAAAACGGTGGAGAATAATTGGCCTGAGATGTAAAGCCACACTCGTCTGTTCCAAGTAACAAAGAAAGACAGTTTTAACCCACAAGGCCATATTTTGTGAAACACAGTCTTCCTTTCTAATAAGGAGCAGATACACAGTGCTCTTCCTCAGCTGTGAAAAATCTGTAGTTTTCCCCCTGCAATGTTGTACAAGGCATTTCAGCTGGTGCCATTTGTAATGCTGTGGTCGGTCGCGTTGAACAAGGAGAGCCTACACTTGTTATCTTAAGGAAAGGCGGATGACTGTAGCACTCTGGCGTGGCTGTATGAGAGCTGCAATATCCTTCCAGCATATTTGACCTTATGACGATAGCATCAGAAAGAGCGATAGCAAATAATCAGGACCCAGAAGCTGTCATCCCAGCCACTATCATGATCTTCTGGGTGTATTCAATGTTTCCTGTTTAGAAGTGGGCAAATATTTGTCAAGAAATATAAATATGAAAATCTGACTGGGGAATTCAGATCACATGTAGAAGATGGAACAAGTAACCAATACTCCCCAGGGGAATGATAAACAGGTTGTCATAAAGAAAATACATTTCTCATCCAAACTTGGTCGTCCTGCTACACTGTAGGTGTTGTGGCATTGCCAAAGGTGACTATGATAACACCACTTTTTCTTGTTACTCCCTTATTTGAACTCTGTCATCATTCTAATTTCTCTTTAAAATCCTATCCTTACTACATATAATCACAACAGTCAGAGTGATTTTTTTTTTAAGTATCTTTATTGAAGTATAATTGCTTCACAATGTTGTGTTAGTTTCTGCTGTACAACAAAGTGAATCAGCTATATTTATACATATATCCCCATATCCCCTCCCTCTTGCATCTCCCTTCCACCCTCCCTGTCCCAACCTTCTAGGTTGTCACAAAGCACTGAGCTGATCTCTCTGTGCTATGCAGCAGCTTCCCACTAGCCAACCATGTTACATTTGGTAGTGTATATATGTCAATGCTACTCTCTCACTTTGTCCCAGCTTCCCCTCCCCCCCCACCCCCCACCTCCCCGTGTCCTCAAGTCCGTTCTCTACATCTGTGTCTTTATTCCTGCCTTGCCACTAGGTTCATCTGTACCGTGAATTTTTTAGATTTTTTAGAATTTTTTAGATTCCATACATGTGTGTTAGCATACGGCATTTGTTTTTCCGTCAGAGTGATCTTATAAGTAAATTTGATCTGTCACCTCTTCAATAAAAATGTCCAATGCCTCCCATACTACTTAGAATAAAATCAGAACAGTTGAGTATTGTTCCAAGACTGAACACAATCTGTGTTTTGCCTCTCATTCACTCATCTCCTCTCGCACTGGTTTTCCCTTTACTCATTGTACTCCAGGAACAGTAGCTTTCTTTCCTTACCTAGAACACACCAAGTTTTATTTTTTCCTCCAAACCTTTGCTCATATTGACCCTCTCCCTACTCTTGCCTTAATCTAATTGTTTACTGGGCTGTTTCTCACCACTCAGCTCTCACCTTAAATGTAACTGCCCAGCTGAAGTCTTTTTTTTATTTGTTAATTTGACCCTCTCCCTACTCTTGCCTTAATCTAATTGTTTACTGGGCTGTTTCTCACCACTCAGCTCTCACCTTAAATGTAACTGCCCAGCTGAAGTCTTTTTTTATTTGTTAATTTGTTCCTCTTCTAGTTTTATTGAGATATAATTGACATATAGCACTGTATAAGTTTAAGATGTACAGCATTAATGATTTGACTTACATAAATCGTGAAATGATTATCACAGTGACTTTAGTGAACATCTATCATCTCATAGAGATAGTCTTTCTCAACCAACTTATTCACGGCAATTTTCCTCATGCCCTGTTACTCTACGTCTAAGCTTTGAGATTGATTGAACCTGCTTTGTAAGGAACATTTATAATTATTTTGTGTATTTGTTTTATGCCTGTTTCTCTAACTACAAACTTCTTGAAGTCAAGAGTTAAGCCTTTTCTCCCCCACTCCCTCTTTTTCCCTGTTATCTTCAGAGCCCACTACAGTACCTGCCACACGACACATATTTAGAAATGTTTATTGAATAAATATTTTCATGTGGTTCGTTGTATTTTAGACCTTAGTCTATAATAATTTTCTTCCTCATTTGGCCCCCTAAAAAGTGAAACTTAACATCCCATCCTATCCTCATCCTCAGTATTTTTGTGGGCTCTTGGAACCCCTTTCTTCCCCTTCCTTTATCTTGTGTATTTCCATAGGGAAGGGCAAAGCCAAAGTGATGTCATTGAGCATAGGAGAGGGCATCACAGATGGAAAGGAGAGATAACATATGATGGAGGGCATCAGCATGGTTTCCTGTCTTCTCAAAAGGCTCCTGGCAAAATGAGAGCAGAAACAAGCTAAGCAGATGGTGGGAGTCATCTGCTTTTGCAATTCACTTGTTTATGTTTTGCCTGCCTTCCCATCAATTTCAGCTCTTGAGCCCTATAGGCAGGGTCTTGTCCATGGTTATTATTGAAGGTGTCACCTAATGAAGGTTGGGTATTTTATAAACATTGACTCTTTAGTAGTAAATTTTGTTAGGTAGTGCAGGGACATTCAGGAATTACATATGATAAACTTGACTTGAACCAGTGATGTTTCAAATTAGTTAGATGACCTTGAATATAATTGGCCAGAGTTTCCAATGTACATTTTCTCCAACAGCTTTTACTATACTAATTACTCCAGTGGTATCAGGTGGACTCACCATCTGAATGTGAAAAACCAAGACATTTTTTGGTCATTGAATATTCCTAAACCACAGCAGCAGTAGGAGATTTAAACATAAATAGTACATTCATTCAATTAACATTTTTTATAGTGGACACTATTTGTTGGTGGTATAGAATACAAGGAGGAATAGTCCTTGCCTTCTTACCTTATTCTATTTAAACTATAAAGATGAACAAAAAAGGAAAAAAAAATATACATAACTACTTAATTCTGTAGCACAATGAGATTTATTTATTGAAAAGTATGTCTAATACTAACTTGGCATAGTCAGTGGTTCTTTTAAGATGACAATATTTTGAATTAGGGCTTAAGCTGACAAAACTGTTTTGTTTGTGGGTTTTAACCAACACAAAAGCTTTGAATTTGACAATCACAGGAAGACCAAAGAAACCATTGGTAAAAGCATTTACACCTATGATGTTGTACTTGGATTTTTGTTTAATTAAAATTTTTCTGTGATAATAAACTCTGAGAGTATATATTTAAATTTTAATAAAGAATAAAATTTCAATTTTAATATGCTAAAACTATTTTTTTTTACAGAAAAATAGGAAGGCTATAAGAAAACTCCATAATTTATAAATAAATGTGTAAAATGGTGACTGTGGATTACCAGGATACACACTTGATCATACGGATCTATTATCATTATCATAGGTGTTAGATATATTAATTTGGCAATGTGTTTTTTTATCAATATTTGCGTATTATGTTAAGAATATCCACATTGTGTGAGTCCATGTTTAGGAGCTTACTTCTGTCAGTAACTTGAAGGGTTTGAGATTTTACCCTACTTAAAAAGTAACAAGGTAGCTTGCCATAGTGTCTTAGGTACAAGCAGAAACATGAGACTTCGGAGCTAGGGACCCATGACTTTATTAGTCACAGTGCTGCAGGCAGCATAACTTCATGTTTGCATTAGTTCCTCTTGACCTCCAAGTCCCATGGGACAATGACAAGATGGACCCAGGTAGATACAATGCACACAGTGTATCTGTGTTATTCAGAGGAACACTGATCTTAGGAAAACCCAATCTTTTAAAGGTTCTGCTAGCAAAGCTATTGAGTCTTTGCCCCAGAGGGAAAAATTATCTTTATTATATTCTTCAAGAAAAAAATATGCCCTTTGCCCCAGAGGGAGACACTATCTCTATCTTCCAAGGTTGTTCTGCTGTATAAACATTCTTGAAAAGATAGTCTGGGACAGAAGCTGTTACAAGACATATATAAATGCCATGAAGAATTGCCCTGCAAAAATACCATTCACTACTAAATAAGCATGGTAAATAGATTCTTAATTTTAAATAAAATACTTTAAACAATAAACTAAAAGACATAATGAGGGCAGTTTATATTTACAATGTGAACAGGATTTTTCTGTGAAAATTGATATTGTTTAAACTCCAAGTTTGAGAAGTCACATTCTAACATTTTTTTAAAGAATGTGAACCCAGCTTTGCTATACAATAAGCGATCATCCTTCTGACAGAGAGAGAATAAAACTCTTATTAGAATGTTTATGCCAGAAATTTTGAAATAAAATGTTTCATGTCTGAGGATAGACACTGCTTCTTTCAGAAAATGTTAAAATTTCAGAATATTAGAACTTAAAATTTCAGAATATTAGAACTTAAAATTCTTCAGGAAATTCTGTCATATCAGATTTTTAATTTTAATTTTTTTTGCGGTACGCTGGCCTCACACTGTTGTGGCCTCTCCCGTTGCGGAGCACAGGCTCCGGACGCACAGGCTCAGTGGCCATGGCTCACGGGTCCAGCCGCTCCGCGGCACATGGGATCTTGCTGGACCGGGGCATGAACCCCTGTCCCCTGCATCGGCAGGTGGACCCTCAACCACTGCGCCACCAGGGAAGCCCCCAGATTTATTTTTTTTTAATGTTCATTAGCATGATTTCACTTATACAATCCCCATGTACTACACGGGTCCACATGTTGCGATGACCTGGGGTGGTTGAAATTTCTGCTTAAAGTGATGAAAATGGAGGAAATAGAGATTTCCGGCAAGCTTCAGCAACTGAGACCTTACCCATTGTGATATTTTCAGTTTGAATTTATTTCTCACACTTCTGTCAAATACCTACTCTATGCAATGCCACTTACAGGGAGTTAGGAAATAAGCAATATATAATAAGATATTGTCCATGCTCTTCAGAAACTCACACTCTAGAAGAGGAGAATAAAAGAAACTGCATTGATCCAGCCATGATGCACTGTACATTTCCTAAATAGTAATAAATCAGTATAAAATCAAAACATATTTAAGATTGATCAAGAGGAAGAAAAGGACGATAATTTCTACGCATCTCTAGAATTTGTTCACCCTTAAAAGCACCAAAGTTAAATTCCTTAATGAAAATGAATAATGGCTTGATACAAATGTGTAATATGGCAAATCCTGTTTTTTTTAAGTTTTTATTTGTGACCTCGGGCAAGTTAGTTAACCTCTGTTTCCCTCAATTTTTTCATCTGAAGATGGAGATAATATCACTCTTAATTGTATTCCATTGATCTGCATGTCTCTTCTTATTCCAATATCACATTGTCCTGATTACTGTAGGTTTGCCGTTAAGTTTTAAACAAGGGAAGTGTGTGCTCTCCAACTTTGTTCTTTTTTCAATACTGTTTTGGCTATTCTGGGTCTCTTACATTTCCATAAAAAAATTAGGATCAGCCTCACAATTTCTGCAGAAGGTGCCAGCTGGAATTTTGACATGGATCATTTTGAATCTGTGATCATTTGGTGGATTATTGCCATCTTAATGATATTGTTTTCCCACCCACAAACATGGGATACATTTTTATTATTTATATCTCCTTTGATTTGTTTCAACAGTGTTGTATAATTTCACTTCTTTTGTTAACTTTACTCCTAGTTTTTCCATCATTTTGATGCTATTATAAATGTAATTGTTTTATTAAATTCATGTTCATATTGTTTATTGCTAGTGTATAGAAATAAAATGGATTATATATATTCATGCTGTGCAACCTTGCCAACTTGTTTATTAGTTCTTATAAATTTTTAGAGGATTTCTCAGGATTTTCTATATTCAAGATTAAGCCCTTTATATTGTAAGTATAGATAGTTTTAATTCCCCAATTCCAATCTGGATGTTGTTTATTTCATTTTCTTATCTAATTGCTCTGGCTAGAACTAACAGTACCTGTACACAGAAGTGGTGCAAGTGGACATCCTTGTCTTGTTCCTAATCTTAAATGGAAGTATTCAGTCTTTCATCATTAGATATAACATTATAATTGTGGGATTTTTATTGATGCCACTTGGCAGTTTGAGGAATTTTCCTTCTATTTCTAGTTGGTTGTTGTTTTTATTATGGAGGTGTGCTGGATTTTGTCAAATGCCTCTTGTGCATCTATTAAAATTACCATGTAGTTTTTGTCATTTATTCCATTGATATGTTGTATGACACTAATTGATTTTCAAACGCCAAACCACCCACGAGTTTGTGGAATAAATCCCCTTTGGTTATGCTGTATCATTATTTTTATATGTTGCAAGATTTGGTTTGCTAGTGTTTTGTTGAGGAATTTTGCATCTACATTCATAAGAGATATCCATCTGTAGTTTTTATTTCTTGTGATATTTTTGTCTTCTTTTGGTATGAAGATAATACTGACCTCACAGAATAAGCTGGGGAGTATTACTTCCTCTTCTATTTTTTGGAAGAGTTCATAAATGTTGGTATTAATTCGTTTTAAAATGTTTGGTAGAATTCACCACAGAAGCCATCAGGTCTTGGCTCTGTGTGTGTGTGTGTGTGTGTGTGTGTGTGTGTGTGTGTGTGTGTGAAATTTAGAATTAATAATTCAATCTCTTTACTCTTTATAGCTCTTTACTCTTTATATCTCTACTTAGGTTTTCTATTTCTGCTTCAGCTCACTTTCAGTAGTTTATATCTTTTTTAGGAAGGTGTCCTTTGCTTCTAAGTTTTGTTATCTGTTGGCAGAGTAGCTGTACACAGTATTCCCTTACGATTCTTTTTATTTCTGGAAGCCCAGTAGTGATGGCCCCCATTTTGTTCTTGATTTTATTAATTTGAGCCTTCTCTCTCTTTTTTTTCTTGTTCACTGTAAAAGTTTTTCAATTTTGATGATTTTTTCAAAGAAACTACCTTTGGTTTTCCTTCTTGTTTTTCTATTCTCTATTTCATTAATTCCCACTCTAATCTTTATTTCCTTTATCTGCTTGGTTTAGGTTTAGTGTGTCCTTCTTTTTCTAGTGTCTTAAGGTAGAAGGTAGGCTACTGACTTGAAATATTTCTTATTTCTTATTTGTAGATGTTACATCTATAAATTTCTTTATACCTATTGATTTCACTGCATCCCATAAGTTTTGGTATGTTGTGTCTTCATTTTCATT
Organism: Leucopleurus acutus; assembly: GCF_964270905.1. NCBI lineage: Eukaryota > Metazoa > Chordata > Mammalia > Artiodactyla > Delphinidae > Leucopleurus > Leucopleurus acutus. The sequence continues at coordinate 34,286,953 of NC_139145.1, read as the reverse complement.
CATTTCACAGTATTTTCTGTCTTCCTTTGTGATTTCTTCTTTGACCCATTGCTTATGTTGGAGTATATTGTATAATTTCTTCATATTTGGGAATTTCCTGAATTTGTTATTGATTTCTAATTTAATTCCATTTTGTTTGGAAAAATACTTTGCATGATTTAAATAGTTTTGAATTTATTGAGGCTTGCCTTATAGTGTAGCATGTGGTATATCCTAGAGAATACTCCAAGTACACTTGAGAGTATATATACTCTACTGTAGCTGGGAAGAATATTCTGTAGATGTATCTTAGGTCTAGTTGGTTTATAGTGTTGCTCTAGTTTCTTATTTCTTTGTTGATTTTCTGACTAGCCTAATTGTTCTGACAATTATCGAAAGTGGGGCATCAAAGTGTCCAGCTAGTATTATTAATTCCCTATTTCTCTTAAAGTACATTTTGACTCATATTACTATAGCCATTCTTATTATTCTTATTATTCCTGTTTGCATAATTTCCTTTCAACCAATTTTATCTTTGAATGTAAAGTATATCTCCTGCAGAGAGCCTATGGTTAGATCTTGTCTTATCTATCTCATGTTGTCTAGTCTCCCCTCCACTGCCTTCCCTTTCCCTCTCCTCCCCTCCCCTTTTCTTTCATTTCCTTTTGTCTCTTCCTTTTCCTTTATTTTCTTTTCCTTTCCTTTACTTTCTTTTTTTTCTTTTTTCTCTCTTCTTTTCTCTTCTGTTGTTTTCTTTCTCCTTTTCTTTCCTTCCCTTTCCTTTTTTCTTTTCTTTTCTTTTCTTTTCTTTCTTTTCCTTTTCTTTCCCTTTCTTTCCTCCAGTCTGGCACTCTCTCTCTTTTGATTTAGTTCTTGAATCCACTCACAGTTAGTGTTATCATTCATATATTAGATTTACATCTACCATTTTACTTTCTGTTTTCTATATGTCTCCTGTATTTTTATTATCTCTTCCTTTATTACTGCTCTTTTTAAAATTATTTTAATATTTTCTAGTGTAACATTTTAATTTCTTTTACGATTTTTAACTATTTTTTGAGTTATTTTCATATAGGTTGCACTAAAGCTTACCACATACACAATTTATGAGAATGTAATTCAGATTTATACTAAGTTAATTCTAATGAGATATTGAAATGTTACTCCTCTGTAACTCTATTCTTTCTTCCCAGATTTGCTATTATTGTATACATATTACAGCTATATATGTTGCAACAGCAGTAGTACATTAATTATTACTTTGTGTAATTATATGTCTCTTATAGAAGTTTAGAGTAGAAAAGAGAGCAAGTATATATTTACAGAGTTTGTTATGTTAACTTTATTGTTTACTGTGTCTAGTCCTCAATTTGAACCTGTGGATTTTGGGTTCCCACCTGGTGTCATTTCCTTACTTCAATACAGCTTTGCTCCCACCTGCCTCCTGCTATTATTGTCAAATATATCATATTTCCATATCTTACAGGCCCAACAATAAAATTATATGCATATTATTTTATACAGTTGCTTTTTAGATCAGTTAAAAGAAGCAAGGAGAAGAAATATGCACTTAAACTGTCTTTTATAATTACATAATTACCTTTACCTTTATTTTTTCATGTGGATTCAAATTACTGCCTCGGTTCACTTTCTTTCAGCCTGAAGAAATCTCTTCAGTAGTTTTTGTAAGTCAGATCTGCTATCAACAAATTCTCTCAGTTTTTGTTCATGTGGGAATATCTTTATTTCACTTTCATTTTTGAAAGATAATTTTCCTGTGTCAGTGATTCTTGGTTGACAGTTTTTGCTTTGAATATATCATCTCACTGGCTTTTGGACTTCATTGTCTCTGATGGGAAGTCCACTGTTCATCTCATTCAAATTTCTTTGTACATAATTAGTCATTTTTCTCTTTCAGATTTAAGATTTTTCTCTGCCTTTGGCTTTCAACATTTTTACTATGATGTGTCTGGGTATAGATCTCTTTGAATTTATTCTCTTTGGAGTTTGTGGAGCTTTTTGAATGAGTAGATAACTGTTTTTCATCACATTTGAGAATTTTTCAGCTGTTATTTGTTTAAATATTTTTCTCTCTTCTTTTTCTAACTCTTATCATTTTGGTACTCTCATTACATATTTGTTAATGTGTTTAAAAGTACCTTACCGTTCTCCAAGCCTCTGTTCATTATTCCTCATTCTTTTTTCTCTTTGTTCTTCGGATTGCATAATCTCTACCTATGTTTCAGTTCCCAGTTTCTATTTTCTGCCAGCTCAGATCTAGTCTTGAGTCTTTCTAGTGTAACTTTCATTTCAGCTTTTGTACTTTGAAACTTGAGAAATTCCAATTAGTTCCTTCTTAGAATTTCTATAACTTTATCAGTTTTCTTTGTTTATTAAGGTATTATCATCACACCTTCCTTTACTTCTTTAAATATTATTTCCTTTAGTTCTTTGAACGTATTTATAATAGCTCCTTGAAGTCTCTGTCGGTTAAGTCCACCATCTGAACTCCATCAATGTCAGTTTATAGTATCTGCTATTTTTTTTTCTTATGTAAGGGTCTCACATTCTTGTTTCTTTGTCTGTCTAGTACTTTTTTGTTGTTGAAAACTGTACATTTTAGAAAATATATTGTAGAAACTTTGATCCCTACCTTTGGAATCTTCTTTTTATTGTTACTTACTTCTTTATTTGTTTAGTGACTCAGCTGAACCATTTTAGTGAAGATTATTTCCCCTACTGTGCACAGCCTCTGAGGTCACCCTTCAGATGCCTTGTAACACACACATTCTCTCTGGGATGATAGTGTTTTAGCAGGATCCTCTTTGACTGTCTCTTTCCCCAGTTTCTCTGTTAAGCTGTCTGCCTTTGTTGATACCACACCAGCTATTAGCCTCCATTTATTGCCTGCTGATTATTGTATTGTTTTCAACAATGCTTCAGAGCCTAAATCACTTCAGTGTCTGATCCAATTAAATTCAGTCCTCTTGTGGGAGTAATCTTTGGCTCAGACCTTAAGGCTTGCTCCAACCCCAAGAGAAATCTTCTTAGATTCTTCTTCTGGTCCTCCCTGGTAAAATTCTATTTCATCTACAGTTTAGCTCACCGCTCTCCTGGAGCTTGCAGCCTCCTATTAATTGCTTATCACCAAAATCTCCCTACTTTTTGAAGACACTCTTAGGCTTGAACTTCCCCACACACTATTCTAAATGCAGTTTTCTTGGGGAGAACTTTTAAAGTCTCTGTTCTTAAAACTTGCCTCTCCCCTAGGCAAAATCTCTGCATCACTGCTCTGTAGCAGTGAAAGGGAAAAGTGGCCTTCTTTCAGAGTGATACCCCAGATTTAGGTGTAAGGCACTAAGTGGAGTTGGTAGCCACTGGTCTTCTCAAATTGCCTTTCCTGGCATCGAATCTTTACCATACCAGTGAGCTGTGGTGAGGGCGACTGGTGCCCCAGTATTCTCAGTCTGCCACTTCTGTAGTAGAGTTTCTGCCCTATGAGTGGGAGCTGGGTAGAGAAAGAAAGCCTCAGACTTCTCAGCTGTTATTGCTTGATATAGAGTTTCTGCAACACAGCGCTGGGGAGAATTAAAAATTCTGGAGACCTAACCCTCCCAAAGGGAAGCCATATTTCTAGACTAGAAGCTGAGGAAAAAGGATGTTTTAGCTATGTTCTTAACTATACATCCCCTTCCATTAGGCCAGGCTGGGGTGGGAGTGATATTCTTGGTTCAAATACCACAGACTCTTGCTGTTTTTAAGAAGATTGGATAGATTTTCTTAAATATTTCTTTTTTAATTTACTGTATGCCCTTAGACAATTTTCACAGATTTTATACGGTTGTTGTTGTTGTTTTTAATAGTTTTTGCTAATATGGTTGTGCTGGAAAGATGGTCCACACAACTCCTTGCTCTTTGATTCTTAAAGTCATTCTACACTTTACATTTCAATAAAACATTTTAGCAATGTACAAAATAGTCTTAATGCTACACATTTTGGAAGAAAGCAACTAGCTACTCTGCAATCTGCCTTACTCAATTACAACAGGAAATAATGTTTTTGTATGCCTTCTGCAAATAAAGACAGAGATATCTTACTGGTTTCTCAAGTTTTGTGCATTTCAACCTGACCTGGAATAACCATGGAACCTTTATGGAAACCACAGTAAGATAGGTGACTTCATAAGGTCATTTTTATGACAGACACTGGACTTTTCCCATAAATATTTTCCTATTTCTAGGCAAAGCTCCTCAGAGTGTGGGTCTTTATTCTGTCCCATCATGCAATTTCATATTTACTTCAGTCCAATGGTAAAGGAGATCAGAAGGTGCCTTTTCCAATCCAAAAAGTCCAAACTATTAGAAGGTTTAGATTGCAGGCATTCAATTTTTGAAGGCTGGCCTGACATAAAATTTTGTTTTTATTCTTATCTGAATGAGTTTCCTGCCCTGTATTTTCAGTTGAATTAGAGAGAAATTATTTGTTGATGACAAGCACTGACTTTTGAGCAGGTGGGTTAATCACAAGATTTCACCAAAGCCAGATTTTTATTTTAACATAATTTTTCAAAGCCTTAAGCAAAAGCTTTAAAAAAAAAAAAAAAACTTAAAATGCTCAAATAGTGTTTTTCAACTAAGGGTGATTTTGTCCCCCAGCTCTCTAGCCCTTGGAGGCACGTTTGGTGACGTCTAGAATCAAATCATATTGCTTTCACAATGATAGGAAAGTGCTACTGGCATCTAGTGAGTACAGAGGCAAAGGATGGTGGTAAATAGTGTGTAATAAAGAGGAGAGTCCCCATAGCAACAGCAAAATAATAATCCAGCCCAATGTGCCAATAGTGCAAAGTTTAAAAAAGCTTGATTTAGAGAACATCAGAAGTTCTCATATCATACAACACTAAATTTGTTCTCTAATGCTAAGGATGACTAATTCTCAATTTTTACACCTTTGATATATCTTAGAGATATAGACAGTCTAGTTACATTAATTTGTTGAAGTAATTGGTTTCATAACAGTCCCTAAGGATACTTTTCCTTACCTTTCTCCAGGAGATGATACAAATTAACAACCTCACTATGATCTAACAAATCATACCAGTGACTTTCCCTAGAGAAATAATAATTGTCAGCTATACGTGTTAACAAATACTCAGCAGGAAAGTGCAAATGCAAACACTTCTAAACAAAAGCAATGATACTATCCAAAGCCACACTCCTGAGTTTCATACTTGATTTCCTCATTCTTTCTCATATCCAAATTATCAGTAAACAAGTATCTTCACTTTTTTCCTCTGTTATAACCAGCCTCCAAGATGTCCTCCATGATTTTTTTTCCTGGTATTCATACCTCTGTGTACTTTCCTCACATTGAATTGGGTGGCCTCTGAGACTCCTAGGCATTGCAGAAATGATGGTGTGTGACTTCCACACCTGGGTCCCCTTTGCTCTCTTGGATCACTTGCTCTGGGGGAAACTAACTACACTGTCATGAGGACACTCAGGTTATCTTCTAGTGAGGTCTAAAAGGTAAAGAACTGAGGCCTTCTGCCCAAAACCAGCACTGAATTGCAAGGTACATGGTGAGCCACTGTTTAAAAAAAAACTCTCCAGCTTTATTCAAGCCCTCAGATTGAGTGCATTTCTGGTCAGCATCATGATTGCAACTTCTTGAGAGATCTTAAGCCAAAACCACTCAGCTAAAGTGATTCTACATTGGTGTAAACTGTGTGAGATAACAGAAATGTGTGAGATAGTAAATGTTGACTTACATTGCTAAAGTTTGGGGTAATTTGTTATGCAGTAATAGATAACTAATCTAACACTCTGAAAACCATTTAGTTTTCTGAAAACATACAGAATATCTCTTTTTAATATCTCTGAAAAACATGCATTTTTCTCCATCCTTCCTGCCAGTGTGGTTCAGATCACGATCCTATGCAGTCAAAAAACCTGTGAAGATAATTAGCGTTGCTGGTCAAACTGCCTGCCCCCTTGGGCCTCAGCATGGGCCTCTGCAGTGCTGTGTAGCATTGTCCCTATGAAGTAAATGTTCCTCAACAAATTTACCTGGGCTCCAGAGTGTTACATCTCTTGGTGGTACACACACATATACCCCTCTCCCCTACACACACACACCACAGTCATTTTTTTCACGGTAAGAAAGGATCCAATTGGAAAAAGCTAAGGTGTGTTCAATAGTCTCTACATTGTTCCAAGAGTCACTGTTGATCTGTGAGACCTTGGTGTTCCAGTGGGAGAGAATATTCAGATTCCAGTTCCTTTGTATTCTGTTCCTCTGTTTTTCCTATCTTGCAAACTTTTTAATCAGAAATGTTTTAGACCTTCATTTTAGTCCCACTCCTCCTTATTTTTATTTTTATTTTTATTTTTTTTGCGGTACGCGGGCCTCTCACTGTTGTGGCCTCTCCCGTTGCGGAGCACAGGCTCCAGACGTGCAGGCTCAGCGGCCATGGCTCACAGGCCCAGCCACTCCTTGGCATGTGGGATCTTCCTGGACCAGGGCACGAACCCGTGTCCCCTGCATCGGCAGGCAGACTCTCAACCACTGCGCCACCAGGGAAGCCCCCTCCTTATTTTTAATGATTAAATTACATGAGATGAAGTTTGTATCAGTGAAAATAGATATGAGTAAAGGTGACCACCTCTACTCTGAGCAGCATCTTAGCCCTAAATATAATGCTGTGAGTTCAAATTAGTATTATTCAGCTCCTATCACCAGCAGTACTGAACCCTATTTTCTTCCTAAACAAAAAATGTCCTTAACTTGGCACTTGTATCACTACACTGTGATGGAATGTTTTCTTATATATCTTTCTCGTTCCACTTTAAAGTCCCTGGGTCCCTGTTAACTGTTATATTCACATTGCCTAACTCAATTTTTGGCACACACTAGATGATGAGTACTTGTACTATTGCATGAATCAATAAATGAATGAATTAATTAAGCACATAGATAAAAACAGTATGACTGATGTTGTTAAAAATCTTACTATCTTCTTTATTTTTTCCACTTTCTTTTTCAAAAGTCTCAGATTCTAATGTAGTGACTGAGAAATAATCATGGGATTTTTGTTGAAGTAATTTGTTGCTCAGTGTCCTGTCTATTGATATTTACGTATGTCAGAACCTTTTAATGATACTCACTGGGGTCCCACCAGAATCATATTGTAGCTTCCACTGCTCAATAAAGTGAAATTAGAGCACAGTTTCTATAGAACTAACCCCATCTGTAGAATGTGTGGAAATATAGCATTATTCTAGACTGGAACAATATATTTTTTTAAGTTTTCATAAAATAAAGAGCAAAGAGTTTTCTCAAGGATCCAACTGCTTTTGTAAGGATAAAAACAATATGGGTGTTAGAGCATCTCCAACTAAATAATGCTGCAAGGAACATAGGCATGCATATATATATATTTTTTTAATTAGTGTTTTCATTTTCTTTGGATAAATTCCCAGAAGTGGAATGGCTGGATCATATGGTAGTTTCATTTCTTATTTTGGGGGGGACCTCCATACTGTTTTCCATAGTGGCTGCACCAATTTACATTTCTCCCCTTTCTCCACATCTTTTCCAGCACTTGTTATTTCTTGTCTTTTTGATAACGTAGTCATTCTAATAGGTGTGAGGTGATACATTATTGTAGTTTTGATTTGCATTTCCCTAATAGAGATGTTGAACATCTTTTCATGTGCCTGTTGGCCATCTGTATGTCTTCTTTGGAAAAATATCTATGTAGACCTTCTGCCCATTTTTTAGCTAGATTGTTGTGGCTTTTTGTTTTTTTTTCTATTGAGTTGTTTGAATCCTTTATATACTTGGGATATTACCCCTTATTTTATGTATAATTTGCAAATAATTTCTCTCATTCAGTGGGTTGTTTTTTGTTTGTTTGTTTCTTTGTTTTGCGGTATGCGGGCCTCTCACTGCTGTGGCCTCTCCCGTTGCGGAGCACAGGCTCCGGACGCGCAGGCTCAGTGGCCATGGCTCACGGGCCCAGCCGCTCCGCAATATGTGGGATCTTCCCGGACCGGGGCACGAACCCGTGTCCCCTGCATCAGCAGGCAGACTCTGAACCACTGTGCCACCAGGGAAGCCCCAGTGGGTTGCTTTTTGATTTTGTTGATAGTTTCCTTTGCTGTGAAGAAACTTTTTAGTTTGATGTAGTTCCCTTGTTTATTTTTCCTTTACTACCTTTGCACTGGGGATCAGATCCAAAAATTCTATGTCAAGGCCAATGTCAAGGAACTTACTAATTCTATGTTTTCTTACAGGTCTGTGTTTTCTTCTAAGAGTTTTATGGTTTCAGGTCTTACTTTAAGTCTTTAATCCATTTAGAGTTCACTTTTATGTATAATGTAACACAGTGGTCTAGTTTCATTCTTTTGCATGTGTCTGTCCAATTTTTCCAACACCATTTACTGAAGAAACTCTTTCCCCATAGGATAATCTTGGCTTTTTTGTTATAGATTAATTGACCACATAATGTGTAGGTTTATTTCTGGCTTTCTATTCTGATCCATTGACTTATGTGTCTGTTTTTCTTCCAATACCATACTCTTTTGATTACTATAGCTTTGCAGTATAGTTTAAATAAAGCAAGGGCATGTGATATCTCCAGGTTTGTTCTTCTTTCTCAAGATTGCTTTGGCTATTGGGGGTCTTTTGTAGTTCCACGCAAATTTTAGAATTATTTGTTCTAGTTCTGTGAAAAATATCATTGGACTTTTTATAGCAATTGCATTTCCAGGGTCTTATATGTTGGCTAGAAGTTCTCAAAACAGGGAGTTTATAGATTTTTAAAAATTCAGCTAGCAACTTTTAGAAGTAACTTATCTGTGATTTTTTCTAAGCAGATGATTTTGTTCTTCCTGTATTCTAAGCTAACAGAGTACCATACTTAACAGTTAAAATTATTTTGTCAATTAACTTTCCATCATCAATCTAATAAAGAGTTAATGGGCTGTTTTTCCATTTCCATCTCATATTAAATTGAGTCTATTTCCTGCCTTATTGGGGTCTTCTTAAAAATCTGAATGTATAGCCATGATACCCATAACTCACTTCAGGAAAAGAAAATCAGGGTTAATTTTTGCAGTGAATATATCTTATTCCTGTGGGGGAAAAATAGAATGTCTGTGTTGTTGCTTAGGAAAAAAAGCTGCTTAAGTAGCACCATGCTTTAGATTGTTGAGTACATATTTGAGTAAATGAGTGAATGAATGAACATTGAAATGGTTGGCTTTTCTCTTTAGATGTTCTGCTGCTCAGCCTCGTGGTTATTTGGTACGATTATTATCCTTTCAATAATAAAAGGTGATAGTTGGATCACCAGAAAACATGGATTACCTTTCAGAATTTAGACCCCTAAACTATCCTATGAATTAAATACAAGGAAAAAGTATTCATCAGGGTTTCAGTTCCTTCATTCACATACTCATTGTTTTTTGTTTGTTTGTTTATTTTATTTTATTTATTTATTCTTTAACATCTTTTTTAAAATTAATTAATTAATTTATTTATATTTTTGGCTATGTTGGGTCTTTGTTTCTGTGCGAGGGCTTTCTCTAGTTGTGGCGAACAGGGGCCACTCTTCATCGTGGTGTGTGGGCCTCTCACTGTTGTGACCTCTCTTGTTGCAGAGCACAGGCTCCAGACACGCAGGCTCAATAGTTGTGGCTCACGGACCCAGTTGCTCCATGGCATGTGGGATCTTCCCAGACCAGGGCATGAACCTGTGTCCCCTGCATTGGCAGGCAGATTCTCAACCACTGCGCCACCAGGGAAGCCCCTAACATCTTTATTGGTGTATAATTGCTTTATAATGGTGTGTTAGTTTCTGCTTTATGACAAAGTGAATCAGCTATACATATACATATGTCCCCATATCTCCTCCCTCTTGCGTCTCCCTTCCACCCTCCCTATCCCCCCCTCTAGGCGGTCACAAAGCACCGAGCTGATCTCCCTGTGCTATGCGGCTGCTTCCCACTAGCTATCTATTTTACATTTGGTTGTGTATATATGTCCATGCCACTCTCTCACTTTGTCCCAGCTTACCCTTCTCCCTCCCCGTGTCTTCAAGTCCATTCTCTACGTCTGCATCTTTATTCCTGTCCTGCCCCTAGGTTCTTCAGATCCTGCCCCTAGGTTCTTCAGATCCTGCCCCTAGTTTCTTCAGAACCATTTTTTTTAGATGATATATATATATATATATATATATATATATTAGCATACGGTATTTGTTTTTCTCTTTCTGACTTACTTTACTCTGTATGACAGTCTCTAGGGCCATCCACCTCGCTACAAATAACTCAATTTTGTTTCTTTTTATGGCTGAGTAATATTCCATTGTATATATGTGCCACATCTTCTTTATCCATTCATCTGTCGTTGGACACTTAGTTGTTTTCTGAGGGAGGACTTTGTTATTAGACCAAATGAGTCTGTCTCCTTTATTTCCAACTGTGGGAAGCTGGACATGTTACTGTATGCCCTGAACTTCAGTTATTTCATTTGTTAAATGGAAATAATTATACCCAATTTAGAGAGTTTGTGTGAGAGTTAAATATAATTAAATTAAATAATGTATTCATGTAAATAGTATGAATACTCAGTAACTAATATTTTTATTATTGTTAACAACTTTAAAATTTAAATAATTTTGCTTAGAAATAGATTAGTTCTAGATAATTAATTTTCTTAAAATCTCTATAGTTCTTTGATAGAGAATAAAACTTTTCAGAATGTTTCTTCTTCTCTGAATAGACTACCTCAATTACAATAGATTTATGGATTTGCCAGTGTGTACAGCTTGCATGGCACACCTTGGCTTTGCTGATTGGCTCCATTCTGGGTTAGTGTCTTTTCTTCTGACCAGGGGGATTAGTGAAATAGATTTGGTGCCTGCTGAGTGGTAGTTCATCCTGTGCCCATCAATATTGTGTTAGGGACTTTGTGTATATTTTCCATAAAGAGTGCTTTCAGCTGGTAGTTCAGCCAATAGTCCTTTCCACTCTGATAGTTTCTGTTTGTGACTTAAATTACCCCCATCCAAATGCTGGCTTCAGCTACTATGCTCATCTCCCAGACCAACAACATTGTTTAGTCCAGTCTCCCAACAAAGTAAAGGAGAAACTCAGTGTAAAATTTTTCTGTTCACACTTCCTGAATCCATCTCCCACCACTGAGGTACTATGTTTAACCATTACATGTCTTTTGCATGGAGAAAATTTTTTAAAAACCTCCCAAATCTGTAATTTCAAAGATATAATTTTATTTTGTGTAGCACAACTCCATTTACATGAATTTAATTAACCTTACCAGGAGAAATAACTCCTGATTGCTTTATTGCTTTAAAACATAATGAAAAGTATATGGTCATTGAAGCCACAGAGTTCTGAGATTCAAATTAGTTCCCCAGTACAGAAAATGTATACAAATACACAAAAACAAAGTGTGTTTAGAATCTCTATTAATTTCTAGCAATTTGAAGACTGACCAGTGAGAGTTCAGATTATCAGTCAAAACCATCTCAGATTCCACCTCATACCTTTTACTTTAATATGAAGTAAAGAAATAAATATGAAACACACTTTTTTGTTTTCAGTAGTACCACAGAAAATGGTGACATCAGTTTGAAGTGCAAAGAATGTTTCAGCTGTACTCCATGCATAGGTTGGTTGTCAAATGGCCCACAGACAACTCAGAACGAACATGCATATGGAGGGAATTTAGGCACCCTGGAGAGTTTAGGCATTGTTGTAGTGCTTGCTTTTTTCTTGGCAATTGATTTATCTCAAGATAGATATGTTACTGGAGTTTTTACCTGGATGTGATGATCATTTCTCCTTCTCTTTTTGTTTTTTTTGTGGAACAAGACTTAGACAGCAATGGGGTCAGTCAGTCAAGGGAGAGTACAGTAGATATTCAGAAATAGAGAGTCATAGTTTTGAGTAAAGACTGATCAGAATAGGAAAGTGGATTTACAGAGTGATTAACCAAAGCCATAAATGAGAAAGCAGACCCATATTCAGAAAAGCCTTCTAAAAGGAAAAACAGGATGCCTATATATATATATATATATATATATATATATATATATATATATATATATATATATATATATTTTTTTTTTTTTTTTTTTTTTTTTTTTGCGGTATGCGGGCCTCTCACTGTCGTGGCCTCTCCCGTTGCGGAGCACAGGCTCCGGACGCGCAGGCTCAACGGCCATGGCTCACGGGCCCAGCCGCTCCGCGGCATGTGGGATCCTCCCGGACTGGGACACGAATGCATCGGCAGGCGGACTCTCAACCACTGCGCCACCAGGGAAGCCCGGAATTCAGTATTTTTAATGACGTGTTCAATTAAGAGTCATGCCTATATTGTATGGAAAGTCTAAAGGGCAAAGAGAGTTTCAGTCTCAGCAAAGCCAGAGAGCGGGCAGCAGGAATTGAATCCCTTAACTACAAAAGGAGAATAATAATGGCCATATCATAAGGCTTTTATTGGTAGAAAAATCATAAAACTACATATCACATACATGCATAATACAATAACATCCCAAATTCTATAAGCATGTAAAGACAAAGAAATAACATGTATGCCTTTACTCCATGGTGATGAACAAAAGATGAGTTACCGAGGAATAAGGATGTCTTTGCTGATACTATAAGCTTTATTTAGTGAGGGGGATGGACTTGTTAGAAAGGAACTAATGAGCTTCATTTTTTATCCCTTCTTTCTGTCCCTTATTTTTATTCTTTCTTCTCTGACCAAGATTTCCAAGGGAATCCATCTCAGTCACCAAACTGGGGCACCACATTGGTTCTCTAAAGATAACTCAATCCTCAGTTTTTTTCTGTATTTCATAGTTGTGGAATCACCTATTCCACTCCTAGCTCCTGAAAACCCAGATGGTATTTTTCAAAATAGTAATTGCTGAAAAACTAAGGATGGATTTTTTAAAAATCTATTATCTGATAAAAAATATATATATAATTTTATGGAATCCAGATTCCTCTAATTTCCCAAATGTCTCATCACAGACAACTTCCATTCACACAGTTTCTAGCTTTTAGTTACTTCTTATCATTTCAACCTCATGTGAGATGGTTTGCTAAATAATAATTGCTGTGTTAGCCTGAAGTAAATTTCACTTGTACCAACTTTCAGAATTGGAGAGCTGCTGGGCTCCTTCATATCTTCCAGTACCTACATTAAGAAATGGTCCCTGAGAATTGGATCCCAAGAGAGAGCAGTCAGCATGTGTTAGTCCATACTTCCAAGTTCTTGTTGAAAAATTTGACCATTCTGCAGAACAGCATCCTGTATAAAAACCCTGAGCACCTGAAAAATGTAACTTTTTAGCTCCTGATATTGACACCCTGCCACTAATCTCTCAGATTCCCTGTGCTGGTGAATCTTTTCTCTTGTGCACCACGAAAGGATTGGCATTCTCCTCCAGATCCCTTTAATTATTTCCTTTAATATGTAACACTTCCAGTCCCAAAGCTATATAACAAGTAATTTCTAACAGAATTCCTAGTCTTCTAAAGCAAGTCCTTTACCATATTTCTTAATGAAAACGTGTTCAGCCTGAATTCAGTTTTCACTATAGAGAAAAAATTTTTTTTCTCAAAGCTTTCTTCTTCTGAATCACCCCAATAACAATTTAGCGGTTCAGGTATGTTCTACTGGGCTGCTTCTTTCTCTTTTTCTCTGTGGATTTATTTTCATACAATCAGGAAAAATCTTGAAGGTAAACTTTGGCCCTCAGTGTTCTTATAAGAAAACTCCTACCTGAAATCTTTGCACAAGGGTTGACTGTTCCCCAAAAACAAAGATTTATTTTTCTATTATATATATTTAAGTATTTATTTATTTCATTATTTTGTTTGTTCATTTGTTTTGGTCTTGTGTACATGTGGGTTTTAACATTTTTTAATGTTTATTATTTTGGGGATTACAGGAAAAAAAAATAGCTCATAGTTTCAAAGAGCTTATTTCCTAGCAGTTCTGAAAAGATGTATGCAAAAATGAGAGTATGTGGAACTTTAAAAGAGATACATTTGAGTTGAACCTATTAATTCCTTAAGTTGTCACAGGAAAAAAAAATAATCTGTCAAGTTATTTTTGACATTCTTTACAGTTTACTTTTATAATTAGTGCTGCTATATTCAGATTGCCGAATTAGGTCCATTTCTGAGTATTTTATTCTTACAGAACATGAGTGATTACAGTGGAAACTAGCTAGGAAGGAGTATTATAATTGGATAAAAAATTTAAAAGAGTGAATTAATTATTGGGAACTATAATTAATCAGGGTTATTCTTCTCAAGGTTAGCACTTTAAAATGTATTTTGCAGGTAATATAAATGCCTCACTTAGTTAAAACCTTTTATAATGATGATAATACACCTTATCACAAAGGCGAGGAGGAAATCCCTTTTACATAAAATCCCTGTTTTGTTTAATTTTGTTACCTTTGCTCTATAATCAATCCAATGGTCAGCCAGCAGAACAGAAGGCAGGATAATTGGGTTTGGAGTATTACCACCCGCTTATGGAAATTTGGAGAGCTGCGGTCACAAGTGACACTGGTTTCAGTGCTGTTATACCAATTCCTAATGGACATCTGTCCACTTTCTCAAAGCCTTCACCTTACATTTTAGCCACCTGTCCAGGATGAGTTCAAGAGAGACCCTTTAGTGGGCTGCCCAGGTTGTTTTAAATAGACTTACATTTTAGAATCTAGAGTATCTTTTTTAAATTGTAATTTTATGTTACAGAAAATTGCAGATATACATAAAAATTGATAAACTATATATGTATAGAAGCAGGGGGTATATTGGACATCTCTGTCAATTTCCTCATCCCCTCAATTTTGCTATGAAACTAAATCTGCTCTAAAAAGAGAATAAAGTCTTAGGGAAAAAGTTGACAATTATAATGAATCCACCTATACTCCTTCATCTAAAACCATCCACCTATGGGCAATTCTAACTCCTCTACTCTTCATCCATATTCTTTTTCAAATTAATTTGAGTAATAGCAGACATGGTATAATTTAACCCTTCATCATTTCACTATGTAAGCCTAAGACATAAAACCTCTTTTTTGTTAGTATAACCATATATACCATTCATAACTAAAAATTAATTTTTCTTTAATATCTTCAAATGTATTCAGTTAGCTCAAAAGGGAATTAGAATCTCTGGTAATTTTTTTTTTTTTTTTCTAAAAGTCAACAATTTTTTTAAATTTTTAAAGCTTTTTTCCATATTTCAATTTCATTTTTTTGTTTTGTATTCAAGCAAACTCATATGTAATGCTTTCTGTAATATCGTTTGAAATTATTTATATATATGTTTTTATCTGTTTATCTTTCCATTTGTAAATATGAATAAAGAGATACTTCAAATTACATTTACATCAAGCTAATGTAAGCTATTGCTGGGTAATGGGATCCAAGATGATCTATTTCAAAAATGTTTTGTGTGAGTGTGTATATACTTACACACATGCTTTTGGATATTTGATTTTTTTTAATTAAAAAAATATATACATACATACATTTTTTAAAATTCATTTTATAAAATATAGTGGGGTCACATGTCATTGCTAAGTTCAAGGGTATAATTTAGAATTTTAAAAATGTAGCTCATATAGCTAAATGTACTACATGTAATCAGAATAGTCTAAGTTATCCTACAGTAGCAAACAACTTCAAAATATCAGTGGCTTAATATAACAAATATTTCTTTCTTTTTTTTTTTAAGTCTGGCATTTCTTTTCTCATTTCAGTTTGCATTACATAAATAGCATGGGGATATATTCATGTTGTGAAAGATTCAAACATCCAAAATGACATAATTTAAAACATGAATGATTCCTTCCCTTATTTCTTGACAGGTGCCCTTCATATCATTTTTGCATGGATTTACTTACATATATGAACACTTTCTTAACACAAAGACTTGGGATGATATGATCTCTAGGACGTGTTGTTAAAGTGAAGAAAGCAAGTCACAGGATGAATAGCAGAGTCTAATCCCCTTTGTGTTAACAAAGATTTATTTCTTGATCACAGTATACATTTGTTGAAAATCTGCTCACTGTAGTCATTTAGGGATCCAAGATGACTTAGCAACCAATCCCTTGAAAGATGTTGATAACCATCCCAAAGGGAAGAGAGAGAGAGAGCTTTGGAGAGCTTTGTACATGTAACTAAATGTGGATTGCTTTGGTTTTTCTTAATTTTTATTTATTCATTTATTTTTGGCTGCTTTGGGTCTTCATTGCTGTGCGTGGGCTTTCTCTAATTATGGCGAGTCGGGGCTACTCTTCGTTGTGGTGCATGCGGGCTTCTCATTGCGGTGGCTTCTCTTCTTGTGGAGCACGTGCTCCAGGTGCACGGGCTTTAGTAATCGTGGAGTATGGGCTCAGTAGTTGTGGCTCGTGGGATCTAGAGTGCCAGCTCAGTAGTTGTGGCTCACAGGCTTAGTTGCTGTGTGGCATGTGGGATCTTCCCAGACCAAGGCTCAAACCCATGTCCCCTGCATTGGCAGGCAGATTCTTAACCACCTGGGGAAGTCCCTGTAACTAAACGTTTAGCCAGCAAGTCACTTCAGCTCATAACTTCTTGCCCAACTAATCACATGGCCCCACCCAACAATAAAAGTCCCAGGAAGTGCTTTCCTATCGGGCATCCAGAACTAGTTTAGAACTAGAAATATCTGTCAAACTGCACTAATGCCTACCATAATAGTTCAATACTTTCCTACATAGGTGGGTTACCCAATTCATATATATAATTTTTAAATTTATGTTTTACTTTTCAAGTTTTATCTACCAAAGTTTTTGTGGGGTGGATCAGGAATAAGAAAATTTTCCTTAAAAGGACATAACAAAGTAAGACCATAGCAACATCTTGGGACCGAAAGAAGGTGGATATGAGTGCATACAAAATCAACTCTCATGTGCCAGACATTGGGGATAAAGACTGAGGGAGACACTAATTACTTTCTTGAGGGTTTCATAGGTAAAGTGAGGCATCAAGTCATATCTCATTTTCAATAAGAGTGTATCTATCATAGCCACATGTTGTCCATGTGGAACGGTAAGGTAGTGTAACGGCACTGTATAAATACCTGCCAAAAGGAAGTCAAAGAATTTGTCTTTATTCCATGAAGAAACTTTTCAAATTTCTCCTTCTCAGTTATACTGACAAGAACTGAGGCAGCTTACATATTGATTAGGAATTTTTAGAAGAATCAGAGTAACTTCAGTTCTCTAACCTAGCTTTTTGTAGTCATGCTCAATATCAGTAAATCAAACCCTTTAATTCATTTCCCAATATAATTTTCTCAATATATGAGGGATATATGTTTATTATGAAAACAAATTTTTTAAGTTAAGTTCAAATATAAACTACTTAGTGCTTGAACAACCAGAAATAACTGTCAACTTTTGGGCATATGTCCATAGAGATTATTTTCTTTGTGATTTTTTATGGATTACATTGTATCATAGTGTACATTTTATACACTTCAGGTACTTAAATGTATGATGCCACATTAAAATAGTTCACTATGTTTTAAATACTTCATGTCACAATATTGCACACCTCATTCTTAGTGTCTGAATTGTGTACAATTTTACTGTGATTTATTTAATCATTTCTATTTTTATTGAGCATTTATGTTGGTACAACTATTCCAACAGATGTAAGCAATTTTGGGTTGAACATCAGTATAAGTTCATATTATGTTCAACTTTATTTCCTTTAGATAAATCGCTAGTTGTGAAATTGCTATGTCAAAATGTATGTTTATAGATTTTTGATGTTGCATGCCGATTCATCTTCCAAATTATATAGCAGTGTATTCTTCCACAAGAAATGCATAAGAACATCCCTTATCTTAGGTTCCTTATTTTTCACTTAGGCTATTGTAATTATTTACTACAAATAAATAATAAAATTAAAATCCTTAATACAAAAAAAAAAGAAAATTTGTATGTTAACTAGGGAATTGTGTGTGGCTGTTAGTAAAAGATCTGAAATTACAGCAGCTTCTCTTTCTCACGAACAACAAATTCAGACAGGCAGTTTGAGGATATGTGGCAGCTTCTCATATTATCAATGGCCTGTGATTTGTCAATCTGCTTTGTTCCTTTTAGAATATGTCTCTATTCGTTAAGTTTGCCTTACCATCCACAATATGGATGTTGTAGATCCAGCCATCATATCTCCATCCAAGTCAATGAGTCAATGAAAGAAGGAGGAAAATAGATTTGTAAAATTGTAGAAACCCGCCACCTGAGTAAGCTCTCCTAAAAGAGGTCATTTTAAGAAGCCCCATCAAATGTTTGTTTACACATCATTGGTCATCCTTATCTGTATAGGAGGGTTGAAACTACTATTTTCAGCTGTATATATTACTGATTCTGTCAATATAGGTACTCCCTAGTAAGGAAGCCTTGGGAAATTGATACTAACAAGGAAATTAGCAGCTTCTGTCAAAACATTCTATATACATATACATTTAAGTTTTATCAATAGGTCAAAGTTATATGCCTTTTTTAGTTTACATTTTAATCAATAATTATCAATAGTTTATAACTATTTTTTAGCAAGTTTAAAAACCCCAAGAGATAAAGTAAATTCAGGCTGCTGGAATAGATTTCTAAAGTAAGAAGAGTTGAGTATCCAATAACTTCATAAAGAAAAATTTTAGAAATGTTGTGAATTCAAATAGTACATGTATAACTAGATTAATTATTAAATGTACCTTTATTTTCTCTACTGAAAAAGCAGCACAATTTGTCTATTTAGCAATCCAAAGAAGATTTTTAGAGTATTTTGAAAAATCACCCAGAGAAACGAACTGAAAGTCATGATTGAAAATGATAAAGGATCTTTCAAATTACAAAGTCACTTGTGGCAGGTTCCTTAATAGTTTAATCTACTCTCATAGTACCTTTCATTATACTTTTTAATAATAAAATATCCCTGAAGGTAATTATACCTTCCAGTTGGTTTTATACAGCCCTATCTCTGATAAACTTATGTTAAACACAACAAAAACACATGGCCACACATAAGTGTGATAATTTTTTTAACATTGTTAATTTTAAGATTTTTAACATAGTTGGGCCATCATGAGATCCCATGTTTGACAACAGTCTTTCTATGGAACAGACAAGCCAACAATAATGGAACAAAGTATTTCCTGGATAGAAAGTTCTGAGGTTTAAGTATAAGATCACGTTCCACCCTTTAGTCTAGAGCCTTTGGCAAATTTTTAAATTCTTCTGAGTTTAAGATTCTCTAAGGAAAAATGTAGGGAATATCTGATTTATAGTCTTGGATAAGGGAATTCCCTGGTGGTCCAGCGGTTAGGACTTTGCGCTTTCACTGCTGAGGGCCCAGGTTCAATTCCTGGTTGGGGAACTAAGATCCACAAGCTATGCGGCATGGCAAAAAAAAAAAAAAAAAAGAAATACAAAAGTACTTGGTGCTTAATAAAACTCCATTCAAACATAAAGTAATACTATCATATTGGCAAAACACTTATAAAAAGAGAGTCATTTGCCATACATCATTTGTTTTCCTGGAGGTAAAGGGCAAACGAATATAGCTTTAGCCGTTATTGATTTTATAAAGAAATTTCTGGAAGGCCTCAAATATTATTGGTCCTCTGCAAGATGAAGGAATATGAAGAAATAATTTACCTTAAATCTCTCCCTTTGGAGCCACTTGGGATCAATTTAGGAATCTATGGACAAGTTACAAGATTTTTGCATAAAATTTGACGTTTCAAGAACACATTGTTTAATGAATAACAGTACCATATTGTCTTTTAAAAACACTCTTAAAAATATAGAAATATATAGTAAATTGAGATTTTCACATAACAGTTTAAACTGCCTTCATCTGAACTCAGAAAATCAGAACATACAGTGTTTCTCCTCCACATATAGAATATGAAACTTTTCCAGTAACAGTCCAGTGATTTACACTTTAGCATCCTCTAGCCTTGCCTCAATCCAGCTCCAGTTAGGAAACCAGAAACCACATTAAATATTTCTACAGGAGGAAATTAACATAGGGAATTAATTATGCAGATGTTAAAGGGCTAAACCAACACAAAAGGACCACTGAGGCAATCCAGACACAGTAGCTATAGGATATAGCCACCACCTCATGAGCTAGGGGAAAAAAGAAAGTGGTTGGGGTGTCAGAACTGGGAAAACTGACACAGGGCTCCCCCAAACTGGGACTCACACATGTGAGGGACAGTTCTGCCCACCTAGTGCAATTTTTTTGGGTCCCATAGAGGTGAGTCAGACCTTCAGGTAGGAATGGATGCTGCCAAGATGGTGCTGGTAACTCTGGGGGACACAGCAAAGTTGATTTAGGGAACTTTGTAAAAAGCTGGAGGCTCGGAACCAGTTGCTACCTCAAGACCAAGAGTAACTTAGCAGGAAAGTTCAGGATCCCTGCCCTTATTACTGATGCAATGAATTAGGATGAATTATCGTTGAATAGTAACTATCTTCCCCTCTCCTCTTGATGTCTCCACCTCGAACAAAAGCAAAGTGTTTCTTAGCATGGTTCCAGAATATTTTGATTCAAAATTAAGAGAACGGTGAGGTAGAAAGAAATTTCAGAACATGAGGTGAGAGGGGGAAGATGAATCTAGAAATATTAATTCTAACTACAAAGGAGAAAAAAGGGGGGGAAATGCCAGTAGACTGGAGTAGAGAGAAGAGGGTTTGAGATTTCACGATTTGAAGGACTTTAGAATAGACATGATGTAAGAAAGTATTAGACCTTGGAGGGAAGGGTTTCTAGAAGTACTGGTGTGGGAACTTCAGTGTTCTCTGAGAAATGCATATAAATGTTGGAGTTTCTTTTTAGTTACTATCTGCTGGACAGAGTCTGCTGCATGCAGAAAGTGTACCGTGTGGGTTTCAACACTTATTCAGTTTTCACAGAATAGAAACTTAGTACCTGTTAGAATGCTGTAAAAAATACCTTTATATATTCCTCCCTATGTAATGTTTACTGGTGTTTCACACTTACATGAACCACAGACAGAACACTACCCAAATGAAACCTCTTCTTTATGTTAAGGAAAATAAAATAAAATCATGGAATGGAGAGGATGATGTTCACTAATCAAAAATTAAACATTATTAAAGTTCCGTAACAACTGTGTTTATGTGTTTCCTTTAATTAATAAAATGTTAGCACAATTAAAAAGAATAAATGATAATATCTAAATGTTAATAAATGTCATAATGATTAATTATATTATCTCCTACTGACAGCTCAAAAAAAACACATTTTTTTCTCTTGACATCTCAATAAAAGAAAACACTCGACTTTATCATGTTACCTAGAAATAACAAACACCTTAAAATCTTATATTAAAAAAAACACAGAGTTAACAAGGAGCTTTCAAACTTTGGAAAAGCAATTGAATGGAAAATAAACATTTGGGGCTAGCTCATTTTGCCACTGTAGCATCCTTTTCCAACTCGTTTTGCTTTTGGATTGATTTTTTAAGTATATCTGTGACTGACAAGTCTTTCATCTCTGCACTGTTGCACAAATATACATTAAAAGTAAAAGTGAGCAGGCAAACAATGGTTGTAATTTACTTTCAATCATAAAATTTGCCTGGCTTAAGCCATTCTAGGTTTTCTTGGCGCCTCAAACAAGATCTTCTCCTAAGAGGAAGCTTGCCATGTCTAGACAGCAAAGCCTATGACAAATTATAGTAAATTTGGCAAGTGTTTAGAACATCTTTGTATAAAAGATATCACTTGCATGCTCTAGCTTTACCTTACTAAATGCATGACCTTGGGATTGATATTGACCTTTCCTAAGCCTGCATTTCTTCACCTGCTCAATGGGGAAACTAAAGTGTCTATGTCATGGATTTGCTAAAAGAATGAAGTGAAATCATGCTTCTATATCGCTGGCGCATAATTACCAATACTTAGTAGTTTTATTATTAGCAATTTTGTATGGCACCTAGCCTATGTATCAGGAGAACTGCTGGGATTCCACAAGATTTTGCAGTTATTTTACCCATTGATCATTTCTGGTTTTAAGAAATACCTTCCCAGCAAAGATTACTTGATGGCATTTATTTCTTTTTTAACATTTAAAATGTGTTTGAATAGATCTGTTTTTATATTTGATGTTACTTCTCAAAGAATAGTTTCTCTTCTTATGATAATGCTATGGTTAGAAATTACTTGTATATCTCCAAACAAGACTTCTTAGCCTAAATATTTTAAGTATCACTATTATAAGGAGATAATCATATGCCCAGAATAACTTTACTAGTCATAATATAAAAGCTGTTAAATATGAAAACATTCCATATTCCTACTCCATAGAGGAAACCAGCTTTACAAAGTCTCCCATCATATTTTCCTCTTATTTTAGCTCTCTTTATGACAGACTTTTACTCTCTCAACCAAGTCAGATGTTTTACCTGCACTATTTCATTTTGCCTTTTGTCTTCTGCCCCTTCAGCCTACAATACTTTCTTTATTTTAAAAAGGCATAGTATCACTTTCTTTCTGAATTTTCAGAAGCACACACGGACTCATACATTCACACATGAACATCCCTGGACACTTTAAGATAACCATCCATGGTAGAATCTGAAAACATAACTGGAAGAGACCTTAGTGACTAACAACTCCCACCTCCTTGTTTAGAAGACTTTGAAACCCCAGGGTGGTTAATAACAAGCCCTTTGTCACTCAAAGACAAGACATGAGCTCGTTTTGCTTCATCAGGCTTGGTCTACATATATTTTCAAGGTAGCATGTTCAACACTTACCCAATAAATATTGACTGAGTACCTTCTATTTGCCTGGCACCATCCCAGGCACTGGGGATAGAGCTGAAAGGAAAAAAATGGCAAAAATCCACCTTCACATTGTTTACTAGTAGGGAACAAATAAGCAAATAATGTTTAATATCATGTCAATGAAAGACAAATTCTGTAAGGCAAAATAAAGCATGTAAGATGACACAGAAGGCCACTCTTACACCTCCTTCCATCTACTTTGCACTTACATTAGGTTCCATGCTATATAGGCATGTCTTCTTGTTCCTTTAAAACAATCCTTTAGATTATCCTTTTATTAGGTCACTGATCTGGCCCAGTCTTGGATTCCCCCCCTGACCCACCCATACCCATTTTGCTCTACAGGCCTATTGGCCTGCTTTGTTTTCATCATTAACATGTGGTTCCCCAATCTGTAGTGGACTGGCCTTTAAATCATAGTACAAGAAGATTGTATGGAGATCACATAGGCATGGATAGCTTTATAGCAATTTATTTCCTTAACTGTTCTCCTTTTCAAAGTTGCCTTCTTAAGCACCTGTCTGTCTATGGTCTGCCAGTTCTTCCCTTGCTCCCCTTCCACAGTGTTCATCTCTTGCTGCAATAAGAAACTAAACTCTCTCCCTGTCCAAATCTCATTTTGATGCATTGCCCCAGGTTATAAAGACTCCCAGGGATAATCTGAGAATGGAAAGATTCAGTGTGGTGACTGGGACATTTTATTTCATCCTGGCTATAAACTTGTGACAGAGCTCAGCACCTCTATCTATCTATCTATCTATCTACCTATCTACCTATTACCTCTTCTTCCATCCAGTATTAAATACTTATAAAACATCTACAGTGAGATTGCTTCAAGATGGCAGAGTAGAAGGACATGTGCTCACTCCCTCTTGTGAGAACACTGGAATCACAACCAACTGCTGAACTATCATCGACAGGAAGACACTGGAACTCACCAAAAAAGGTACCCCACGTCCAAAGAAAAAGGAGAAGTCACAATGAGATGGTAGGAGGGGTGCAACCACAATAAGATCAAATCCCATAACTGCTGGGTGGGTAACTCACAAACTGGAGAACAGTTATACCACAGGAGTCCACCCACTGGAGTGAAGGTTCGGAGCCCCACACCATGCTTCCCAACCTGGGGGTCTGGCAACAGGAGGAGGAATTCCTAGAGAATCAGACTTTGACGCCTAGCGGGATTTGACTGCAGGACTTCGACAAGACTGGGGGAAACAATGACTCCACTCTTGGAGGGCACACACAAAGTAGTGTGTGCATCAGGACCCAGGGGAAGAAGCAGTGACCCCATAGGAGACTGAATCAGAGCTACCTGCTAGTGTTGGAGGGTCTCCTGCAGAGGCAGGGGGTGGCTGTGGCTCACCATGAGGACAAGGACACTGACAGCAGAAGTTCTGGGAAATACTCCTTGGTGTGAGCCCTCCCAGAGTCCACCATTAGCCCCAGCAAAGAGCCCTGGTAGGCTCCAGTGTTGGGTCGCCTCAGGCCAAACAACCAACAGGGAGGTAACTCAGCCCCACCCATCAGCAGACAAGCAGATTAAAGTTTTACTGAGCTCTGCCCACCAGAGCAACAACTAGCTCTACCCACCACCAGTCCCTCCCATCAAGAAACTTGCACAAGCCTCTTAGATAGCCTCGTCCACCAGAAGGGCAGACAGCAGAAGCAAGAAGAACTATAATCCTGCATCCTGTGGAACACAACCCACATTCACAGAAAGATAGGCAAGATGAAAAGTCAGAGAGCTATGTACCAGATGAAGGAACAAGATAAAACCCCAGAAAAACAACTAAATGAAGTGGAGATAGGCAACCTTCCAGAAAAACAATTCAGAATAAAGATAGTGAAGATGATCCAGGACCTCGGAAAAAGAATGGAGGCAAAGATCGAGGAGATGCAAGAAATGTTTAACAAAGACCTAGAAAAATTAAAGAACAAACACCTAGAAGAATTAAAGAACAAACAAACAGAGATGAGCAATACAATAACTGAAATGAAAAATACTAGAAGGAATCAGTAGCAGAATAACTGAGGCAGAAGAACGGATAAGTGACCTGGAAGACAGAATGGTGGAATTCACTGCTGTGAAACAGAAAACAAAAAAAAAAGAAAGAAAATGAAGACAGCCTAAGAGACCTTGGGGACAACATTAAACGTACCAACATTCACGTTATAGGGGTCCCAGAAGGAGAAGAGAGAGAGAAAGGACCTGAGGAAATATTTGAAGAGATTATAGTAGAAAACTTCCGTAACATGGGAAAGGAAATAGCCACCCAAATCTGGGAAGTGCAGAGAGTCTTAGGCAGGATAAACCCAAGGAGAAACATACCGAGACACATAGTAATCAAATTGACAAAATTTAAAGACAAAGAAAAATTATTGAGAGCAACAAGGGAAAAACAATAAATAACATACAAGGGAACTCCCATAAGGGTAACAGCTGATTTCTCAGCAGAAACTCTACAAGCCAGAAGGGAGTGGCATGATGTATTTAAAGTGATGAAAGGGAAGAACCTACAACCAAGATTACTCTACCCAGCAAGGATCTCATTCAGATCCAACGGAGAAATCAAAAGCTTTACAGACAAGCAAAAGCTAAGAGAACTCAACACCACCAAACCAGCTGTACAACAAATGCTAAAGGAACTTCTCTAAGTGGGAAACACAAGAGAACAAAAGGACCTACAAAAACAAACCCATAACAATTAAGAAAATGGTAATAGGAACATACATATCCATAATTACCTTAAACCTGAATGGATTAAATGCTCCAACCAAATGAGACAGGCTCACTGAATGGATACAAAAACAAGACCCATACATATGCTGTCTACAACAGACCCGCTTCAGACCTAGGAACACATACATACAGACTGAAAGTGAGGGGATGGAAAACGATATTCCATGCAAATGGAAATCAAAAGAAAGCTGGAGTAGCAATACTCATATCAGATAAAATAAACTTTAAAATAAAGACTATTACAAGAGACAAAGAAGGACACTACATAAGATCAAGGGGTCAATCCAAGAAGAAGACATAACAATTATAAATACATATGCACCCAACATAGGAGCACCTCCATACATAAGGCAACTGCTAACAGCTATAAAAGAGGAAATCAACCGTTAACACAATAATAGTGGGGGACTTTAACACCTCACTTACACCAATGGACAGGTCATCCAAACAAAATTAATAAGGAAACACAAGCTTTAAATGACACAATAGACCAGATAGATTTAATTGATATTCATAGGACATGCCATCTAAAAACAGTAGATTACACTTTTTTCTCAAGTGCACATGGAACATTCTCCAGGATAGATCACATCTTGGGTCACAAATCAAGCCTTAGTAAATTTAAGAAAATTGAAATCATGTCAAGTATCTTTTCTGACCACAATGCTATGAGATTAGAAATCAATTACAGGGGAAAAAATGTAAAAAACACAAACACATGGAGGCTAAACAATATGTTATTAAATAAGCAAGAGATCACTAAAGAAATCAAAGAGGGAATCAGAAAATACCTAGAGACAGATTACAACAGAAACACAATGATCTAAAACCTGTGGGATGCCGCAAAAGCAGTTCTAAGAGGGAAGTTTATAGCAATACAATCCTACCTCAAGAAACAAGAAAAATCTCCAATAAACAATCTAACGTTACACCTAAAGGAACTAGAGAAAGAAGAACAAACAAAACCCAAAATTAGTAAAAGGAAAGAAATCGTACAGATCAGAGCAGAAATAAATGAAATACAAACAAAGAAAACAAGAGCACAAATCAATAAAACTAAAAGCTGCTTCTTTGAGAAGATATACAAAATTGATAAACCATTAGCCAGACTCATCAAGAAAAAGAGGGAGAGGACTCAAATCAATAAAATTAGAAATGAAAAAGGAGAAGTTACAACAGACACCACAGAAATGCAAAGCATCCTAAGAGACTGCTACAAGCAACTCTATGCCAATAAAATGGACAACCTGGAAGAAATGGACAAATTCTTAGGTATAATCTTCCTGACTGAACCAGGAAGAAATACAAAATATGAACAGACCAATCACAAGTAGTGAAATTGAAACCGTTATTTAAAATCTTCCAACAAACAAAAGTCCAGGACCAGATGGCTTCACCGGTGAATTCTATCAAACATTTAGAGAAGAGCTAACACCCATCCTTCTCAAACTCTTCCAAAAAATTGCAGAGGAGGGAACACTCCCAAACTCATTCTCTGAGGCCACCATCATCCTGATACCAAAACCAGACAAAGATACTACATAAAAAGAAAATTACTAACCAATATCACTGATGAATATAGATGCAATAATCCTCAACAAAATACTAGCAAACAGAATCCAGCAACACATTAATAGGATCCTACACCATGATCAAGAGGGATTTATCCCAGGGATGCAAGGATTCTTCAATATACGCAAATCAAACAATGTGATACACCGTATTGACAAATTGAAGAATAAAAACCATATGATCGTCTCAATAGATGCAGAAAAATCTTTTGACAAAATTCAACACCCATTTATGATAAAAACTCTCCAGAAAGTGGGCATAGAGGGATCCTACCTCAACATAATAAAGGCCATATACAACAAACCCACAGCAAACATCATTCTCAATGGTGAAAAACTGAAAGCATTTCCTCTAAGATCAGGTATAAGACAAGGATGTCCACTCTCACCACTATTATTCAACATAGTTTTGGAAGTCCTAACCACGGCAATCAGAGAAGAAAAAGAAACAGAAGGAATACAAATTGGAAAAGAAGTAAAACTGTCCCTGTTTACAGATGACATGATACTATACGTAGAGAATCCTAAAGATGCCACCAGAAAACTACTAGAGCTAATCAATGAATTTGGTAACGTTGCTGGATACAAAATTAATGAACGGAAATCTCTTGCATTCCTATACACTAATGATGAAAAATCTGGAAGATAAATTAAGGAAGCATTCCCATTTACCATTGTGACAAAAAGAATAAAATATCTAGGAATAAACCTACCTAGGAAGACAAAAGGCCTGTACTCAGAAAACTATAAGACACTGATGAAAGAAATTAAAGATGATACAAACAGATGGAGAGATATACCATGTTCTTGGATTGGAAGAATCAATATTGTGAAAATGACTATACTACCCAAAGCAATCTATACATTCAATGAAATCCCTAATCAAACTACCAATGGCATTTTTTACAGAACTAGAACAAAAAATCTTATAATTTCTATGGAGACACAAGAGACCCCAAATAGCCAAAGCAGTCTTGAGGGAAAAAAGCGGAGCTTGGGGAATCAGACTCCCTGACTTCAGAATACTACAAAGCTACAGTAATCAAGATGGTATGGTACTGGCACAAAAACAGAAATATAGATCAATGGAACAGGATAGAAAGCCCAGAGAGAAACCTACGCACCTATGGTCAACTGATCTATGAGAAAGGAGGCAAGGATATACAATGGAGAAAAGAAAGTCTCTTCAATAAGTGGTGCGGGGAAAACTGGAAAGCTACATGTAAAAGAATGAAATTAGAACACTCCCTAACACCATACACAAAAATAAACTCAAAATGGATTAGAGACCTAAATGTAAGACCAGACACTATAAAACTCTTAGAGGGAAATGTAGGAAGAACACTCTTTGATGTAAATCACAGTAAGATTTTTTTTTTTTTGATCTGCCTCCTAGAGTAATGGAAATAAAAACAAAAATAAACAAATGGGACCTATGAAACTTAAAAGCTTTTGCACAGCGAAGGAAACTACAAACAAGATGTAAAGACAACCCTCAGAATGGGAGAAAATATTTGCAAATGATTCAATGGACAAAGGATTAATCTCCAAAATATATAAACAGATCATGCTGCTCAATATTAAAAATCAAACAACCCAATCAGAAATTGGGCAGAAAACTTAAATAAACATTTCTCCAAAGAAGACATACAGATTTCCAAGAAACACATGAAAAGCTGCTTAACATCACTAATTATTAGAGAAATGCAAATCAAAGCTACAATGAGGTATCACCTCACACCAGTTAGAATGGGCATTATCAGAAAATCTACAAACAGCAAATGCTGGAGAGGGTGTGGATAAAAGGGAACCCTCTTGCACTGTTGGTGGGAATGTAAATTGATACAGCCCCTATGGAGAACAGTATGGAGGTTCTTTTAAAAACTAAAAATAGGGGCTTCCCTGGTGGCACAGTGGTTGAGAGTCCGCCTGCCGATGCAGGGGACACGGGTTCGTGCCCCGGTCTGGGAAGATCCCACATGCCGTGGAGTGGCTGGACCCGTGAGCCACGGCCGCTGAGCCTGCACTCCGGAGCCTGTGCTCCGCAACGGGAGAGGCCGCAACAGTGAGAGGCCTGCATACCACAAAAAAAAAAAAAAAAAAACCTAAAAATAGAATTACCATATGATCCAGCAATCCCACTACGGGGCATATACCCAGAGAAAACCATAATTCAAAAAGACACATGTACCCCAATGTTCATGCAGTACTATTTACAATAGCCAGGTCATGGAAGCAACCTAAATGACCACTGACAGTCGAATGGATAAAGAAGAGGTTGTACATACATATAATGGAATATTACTCAGCCATAAAAAGGAACAAAATTGGGTCATTTGTAGAGACGTGGATGGATGTAGCGACTGTCATACAGAGTGAAGTAAGTCAGAAAGAGAAAAACCAATATCGTATATTAACGCATATATGTGGAACCTAGAAAAATAGTACAGATGAACTGGTTTGCAGGGCAGAAATAGAGCACAGATGTAGAGAACAAACGTATGCACACCAAGGGGTGAAAGTGGCAGCAGGGGGAGGTGGTGTGCTGAATTGGGAGAATGGGATTGACATATATACACTAATATGTATAAAATGGATAACTAAGAAGAACCTGCTGTATAAAAAAATAAATAAAATAAAATTCAAAAAAAAAGAACAAAAAACCAAAAAAGAAACCATCTTCGATGTGTTCTTTTGTTCAGAAAATATATTAGTAAGCAACAGTAAAAAAAATATTGCCTTTTTGGTGCTTACATTCTAGTGGTACACTAACTTCCTTCCTTCCTATCTTTTTCCAATCTATGTTAAATAAGAATTAATAAGTGAGAAAAGTTGTCACCAGGACATACATTATCATTTTTTTAAATTAAAAATTAAAATCAGACATTTTTCCGATTGAAGTTACATTTGATGTGAAGGACTGGTTTGACAATGAGGACTGTTTTGCCAATTAGCTTATCCAGTTGAATTAACTAAGTCTGAAGCTGTGAACTTTTGTTGTATGTATATTTAAAACACATATGTAGTAGTCCTCACTTCTGGAAAATATATAATTTGCAACTCTAAACAAATGGTAATTAAAAATATAGATATCAATTTTATAATGTGTGAAGACATAGATGTTTTTTCTAAATTATTTTGGGGAATACCCAGTCTACCATTTTGAAACTCACTGTGCTAGGGTTTTTTCACTTTAAAACTGTTTATAGGGAGGGGTAGGGGCCCTCAAGTTTCCCTTGAATTTACTTTCTTACTTACTAGGAGATCAGGTCACACTGCAAAGTTCTCTCCTAATCGAATAAATGGAAGAAAGAAAGGTGGTAAAAATGTTTGAAAATTACAAAAAAGTTTATATTCATTACCCTTTGTTTACAGTTGATGGTAATCTTCCCTATGGGAAGCTGGGCTTCTCAACCTCAACACTGTTGACATTTTACACGAGATCATTCTTGGTTGCAGGAGCTATCCTGGGCATTGGGACTCGTTTAGCAGCATCCCCGGCCCCTACCCATGAAACGACAGCAACGCTTCCTCTTCTAGTTATGATAAAAATGTCTCCATTTATTGCCAGATTGTCCCCTAGGGTGCAAAATCATCCCTTATTGAGGACCACTGTGCTATTGTAACCAGATGTGTTGACTTCCTTCCTGATTTAGTATCTAGGCATCCCCTCGGATTTGCTTATCCCTGAAACTAAAATCTCACCAAACTTCTTTGTGTACATCTAGTCAGTAAGAGGAAAAAAAAAAAAAAATGAAACTTTACCAAATCTATTCTCCTGGGGTTATTGGTGGAGTGCCTCACCCTAAGAGGTACGTATGTCATGGAACTATTTTTTTAGAAGATTTCCTCACATTCTACAGTGAGTTAGTACGTTTATTCTTTAAGAGACACGTAATTCTACTCAGCATGTAACTGTCAAGCAGAGTCGTTGATTGAAAATTAACTCTAAACATTAAATATATACAAGCAAGGTAAAAACAACTACTCAGTAATTCCTAACTATGGTATGTATAGATAACTGTGGATTGACTTAACTATAGAATATGATTTTAAAAACGAACAATGCTGTGATATTTGATGAAACTTCTTTGAGTGGAAAGGATTCACATCGATGGGCTCTTTCATGTAACTCAGTTTTAACCAGAGCTCTAAGAAAGTAGGTGCCAACTGTGTAAATTCCAAAGAGAGGAACTATACAGGCAGGACTTACACAGAGAGAGGTGGATTAAAACCAGTTTTGCCAATCTCACAAAGAGTTTTAATTTGGAGGGGCCAACAGGTCGGAAATAAAAGAATTTCTTCAAGGAGTTATTCATGATAGAGGACGGATTGATGGTTTTCACTTCCCCGCAAACCTAATTTTAAAAGCTACACGGAGAATCCTTGAAGATCCTAGAGACGTGACTCTTGGAGATTAGTGGACATGGTGCATGGTGTCTGATTAACTCCCGAACAAAAAGCTACAGCCGAGGCTGCCCAAAAGGTCACAGCAGCAGAGAACAGAGCTGCATTTGGAAGAAACCACCTTCTCCCTAAATGCAAGTCAAAGATAACTACACGCATCCCACAGTGGAAAGGTTGGCTGAAGGCTGCTTCCCCGGAGAGCTTCTGCCCAATGACAAGTGACCTCAGCAGAAGAGGCTGGAAGTACACAGTGACATGCAGAACTGAGGAGGAAAGGTAAATGGCCAACTGAAGGAGAGGCACCACCCAAGTAAGAGGAACACTGAGGACATCCCCCAGGAGTAAAAGGGGGCACATGTGAGAAAAAGGATCACCTTTAAACATCTGCCACCTCCAGAGAGCACCAGCACCCCATTACTTCATGTCAGCTGGGAGGGACCTATCCTGTCAGCATCCTCTCCTCCCTCCTCTATTTCAGTCCTGGAGAAGGCACAGGCAGCCAAATGAGTGAGAGAAGGGCAGCAGCAGTCAAGGCAGAAAAATAAAGACACCAACCTTATAATTCCCTTCCTGCTAGATGAGGCAGCCAGAAGAAAGCAGGAGCTGGTGGAAGGAGGGTCCATTGGGAGAAACTTTTAACTTTGAATCACCTTCTGAGTTTGTGATCAATACAACACAGTAGACAAGTAATTACTAAAAGGAGATAATTTCTTTGTGGCTGAGATTGACTGAAGAGTGGTTGATTGGGTAAAGGGAAGAAGCTAAGCTGTGAGACTTGCCCAAGATTTCTTCTAGGTAAAGAAGAACCAGTTGCATGAAAAGCATTTGGAGAAGCAGTGAGGAGGAAAAAATAAAGTTGTTTTCTGATTGCATTCTACAAGTCCTGCTTGTTCAACATATCAGTTACATACAAGTAAACACTGAACAGCTTATTCAGTGATAATCCAATTGACAGCTTTATAGTGATAATATAGTATCACTTTTATTTTGCTATAAATTACATAGTGCCTACCTCTTCATCACTCAGACAAAAATGTTCTCATTTCTCTTTCATCATAATATAGTGAATTCCTGCCGTAGTACTGTACAGGATTTATCAGTCTCTAGTTTGAAAGAATAAGAAAAGAAAACCCCACACAGAAACAATTCAGACATGCTTGTTTTTGATTGTAAATCTTCCCTAAACATAATAAAAATAATTGATTAAGGGAGACATTGGTGAGTGATGTTATAATTCAATCTCTGGGCTTTGATTATAGCACAAACCAACTGGATTCCTTCAACAGAGAAATAGCACTCACATCAATCTTGTCTTATTGGTGTCCTTTATACTACATATGTAATTACACAGCTTAGAAAAATGTTAGATTCCAAAAGCATTTATTCTTTCGATGGATATTCAAGACAGAAAATTCTCTACAGAAGGAAACTTGGAATGAAGGTATGGGTTAAAAGTATATCTCAGGCAAAGGGGAAAAAAGTGCTTATTTCTAAAGAGGTAGCTTGCCTAGTAAAGGAATTTTATATGCTGTATTGATATACCTAAGTTCCAGACTTTCAGTTAAGACTTGGAAACTTGGATGGGTATTATTATTCAGTATTATTATTATTAAGCTTTTGACTGCAAAGCTTAGTTAGAGGTGAGGAAAGGAGGGAAGTGGAAGGGAAGAAGGTAGGAGTGATGGAGGCAGATAGAGAAAGAGAGAATTGATTTTAAAAGTAACTGAAAAAATCTAAGGTGCCTTCAAGTATAGCTGGAGCCAGGTGCTCAAGTAACATGAAACTGTCACTGTGCATACCACCTTTTCTTACCTTCTGTGTTGACTTCAAGCTCCTTCTTCACTCTGTGCTGACCTATGCAACAAGAAGCTTACATTCTTTTAGCTCCAAGTTCAGCGGAAGAGGATGCTCCCTTCATGGTTTTCCTTCTGAGCTTAGCCCTAAATAAATTGACATGGGTCGCATGTCCATTTTGAACACAACATTGTGACTGAATGCATAATACATGATGATTTCCCAAGCCAGCATAATATGCCCTCTGCTAGTTATGATGGTGGAACCAGCCCCAGGCAAATAATAAGAACTGAAAATAGTGTGGCAAAGGGAGTCTTCAAGCAAAATCTGCTCTTATAAAATAAAGGGAGAAAGGAAGCTAAATAGATGAAAACAACAGATTCCATTTAAGATGATTTATGTAATCTCTTAGGATTTAATCTTCTCATCTATAAAATAAATGTTGAGAACACAAGTTCTACATATTTCCTAGATTCACTATTGTAAAGCTTAAATGAGATCACAGATGCACAAGTGCATCAAAAGAAGTACTGAGTTAAAAAAATCTTTTTTAATATGTTGAAAAGGTCTGCAGATCAGAAAAAGTGTTTATATTGAGACTAACTAAATAGCTCTTTAATGGAGGATTATGTGATATTTCTCACTGTGCATGTCAGCAGTTATTGTTATTTCCTTTTCTAGGCATAAGGACTTCATAAAAAGGTTAAAATGGATCTAGTTGTTGTAGTTTTTTTAATTGAAGTATAGTTGATTTACAGTGTTGTGTTAGTTTCAGATATGCAGCAAAGTGATTCAGTTACACATATATATATATATACATAAATATATACACACACACATATATGCTTTTTCAGATTATTTTCCATTATAGGTTATTACAAGATATTGAATATCCCCTGTGCTATACAGTAGGTCCTTGTTGTTTATCATTTTATATATAGTAGTGTGTGTCTGTTTATCCCAAATGCCTAATTTTTCCCTCCTTCCCTTCCCCTTTGGTAATGATATTTTTTTTCTATGTCTGTAAGTCTGTTTCTGTTTTATAAATAAGTTCATTCATATCATCTTTTTTAGATTCCACATATAAGTGGTGTAAGATATTTATCTTTCTCTGTCTGATTACTTCACTTAGTATGATAATGATAATCTGTAGGTTCATCCATGTTGCTGCAAATGGCGTTATTTCTTTCTTTTTTATGGCTGAGTAATATTCTATTCTGTGTGTGTGTGTGTGTGTGTGTGTGTGTGTGTGTACATACATACATATATGTATACCACATCTTCTTGTTTTAAAGTAATTTTTATTGGAGTATAGTTGATTTACAATGTTGTGTTACTTTTTGCTGTACAGCAAAGTGAATCAGTTATACATACACATATATCCACTCTTGTTTAGAATCTATTCCCATATAGGTCATTATAGACTATTGAATAGAGTTCATTGTGCTATACAGTAGTTTCTTGTTAGTTATCTATTTTATATATAGTAGTGTATATATGTGAATCCCAATCTCCTGATTTATCCCACCACGACCCACTTTCCCCCTTGGTAACCGTAAGTTTGTTTTCTACATCTGTGACTCTATTTCTGTTTGTAAATAGGTTCGTTTGTACCATTTTTTTAGATTCCACATATAAGTGATATCATATATTTGTCTTTCTCTGTTTAACCTACTTCACTCAGTGTGACAATCTCTAGGTCCATCCATGTTGCTGCAAATGGCATTATTTTGTTCTTTTTTATGGCTGAGTAATATTCCATTGTATATATGTGCCACATCATCTTTATCCATTCCTCCATTGATGGCCATTTAGGTTGCTTCCATGTCCTGGCTATTGTAAATAGTGCTGCAGTGAACATTGGGGTGCATGTATCCTTTTGAATTATACCACATCTTCTTTATCTATTCATCTGTCAATGGGCATTTAGGTTGCTTCCATGTCTTGGCTGTTGAAAATAGTGCTGCTATGAACATTGAGGTACATGTATCTTTTCAAATTAGAGTTTTCTTTTTTTTTTGGATGTATGCCCAGAAGTGGGATTGCTGTATCATATGGTAACTCTATTTTTAGTTTTTAAAGGAACTTCCATACTATTCTCCATAGTGGCTGCACCAATTTATATTCCCACCAACAGTGTAGGAGGGCTCCCGTTTTTCTGCATCCTCTCCAGCATTTATTATTTATAGACTTTTTGATGATGCCTATTCTGACCAGTGTGAAGTGATACCTCACTGTAGTTTTCATTTGCATTCCTCTAATAATTAGCAGTGTGTACCTGTTGGCCAACTATATGACTTCTTTGAAGAAATGTCCATTTAGGTCTTCTGCCCATTTTTTGATTGGGTTGTTTGTTTTTTTGTAGTTCTTCAAATATATAATAACCCTATGATATGAATAAGCAAGAATGAAATATTGAGATTCAGTAAATATCCAGGCAGTCACAAAGCAAATAAATATCCTCTTAAGGTTGAGAAGGCTACTTCTTTTTCCTAAGATGACAGCTTGGTGCATAAAAAAAAAAAGAACTTAAAAAATGTGATCTTGAGAGTGTAACGGAACTGCATTTGAGTTTCTGCTTCTGCTTTACCATTACTTGGGTGTGAGATGTTGGACAAATGACTTAACCTCTCTGACTCTCAGTTTCTCATCTGTAAAAATAAGATGATAACTAGCTTGTGGGGCATTAGTGAGTTTTAGAGCTAAAGTGTGCCATAAGATTTTTCACATAGTAGGCACTCAGATGGTGATTTGATTCATCTTTGTTATTTTGCAGTCCTCAGTACACTCTCCTAATAGTTCTAGATAATGAGGTGCTTTCAAAGGATAAAGTAATGAAGTGGAACTTAAGATGAACAGGTCAAGTGCTTGCTAAATGACCTTTGCTGTATTTCAGGAAGCCAAGGGTATGAGTCAGACTTTGACTTGGAGGAACAGAGCCACTGTAAGTGATATAGAATAGGGGATTTTTAAAATAGGGATTATGGGAATTTCCTGGTGGTCCAGAGGTTAGGACTCTGCACTCAACACTGCCCAGGGCCCAGGTTCAATCCCTGGTTGAGGAACTAAGATCCCACAGGCTTCACAGCCAAAAAAATAAAAATAGTAAAATAAATTAAGGATTACACCCTATGCAACTCTGGGAGTTGGTGGAGACAGTCACAGAGGAGATCTGGGTGTGGAGGAGAGAAAGGACACGCCAGAGTCCTCGTCTGTCTCTCATTGCCTACAAATGCCACCAGGGTGACCTGCAGAAGGAGCTGTGCTCTAATCTTCACCACCAAGTTGTAACACATTTGATCCAGGACTAGCTGACACTCAAGGGAGGAGATCTGGTGAGCACTGAAGACTGGTTGATGTCTGGGTGATGTCCCATACCAGCAAAGTAAGCCACCAGATCAGTGACAGCATGTGTGAACTGCCTGAAAGCCTGGAGACTGCACTAACTTTCAAGGAAAGAATAATGGCTGCTCTTTCCCTTCTACCTTTTGTTCCTCTTGTGTCCAGCACTGACTCTAAACCATGCAGGTAGGGCAATCTGGGAAAGGTAGTTCCAGATGAGTTACGATGATACAGTACAAAGCCACCACACCGAGTAACAACTCAGAACCCAAATACCACTGATAAGGAGAAGCTGAAGAAGTGACCGTTTGTGGTTCACATTTAGGAGGGGGGAAAGCAGCTAGAAGTGCTTTCATCCTATTTTTTAAACTTTTTACTTTTAAATAATTTCAGACTTATCAAAAAGTTGTGCTGTACAAACAACTCTATTATATCCTTTACCCAGATTTCCCCATTTTGCCACATTTACATATATTCTTCTCTATCTCTCTCTCTCTGTAGATAGACAGGTAGATAGGTAGGTAGTTAGGTAGATAGATAGACAGACACATTTACATTTTTTTTTTTTTTTCTGAAACATTTGGGACTAAGTGGTATGCTTGGAGCCCCTCTATCCCCAAATACTTCTGTGTGTATTTCCTAAGATCAAATAGATGACCACATTACAATTATCAGAAATACGAGAACTAGCTTTGATTCAGTACTATTATCTAATCTCCAAAGCTTATTTAAATTTTACTCTATTATTACAATAATATCCTTTATGTCCCACAATTTAAAAAATAAGAAGGTCTGGTCCACATTTCAATCCAGGGTCACATGCTGAATTTGGTCGTCGCATCTCTCTCGTCTGCTTTATCCTGGACCAGTTCTTTGGTCTTTGTCTTTCATAACCTTGTCATTTTTTAAGAGTATAGTATGTTATATACTTTTGTATTTTGTCTTTCCATTTTGGGTTGTCTGATTTTTTTTTCTCAAAATTTGACCGAGGAATTTGGCAGGAAGAGCAAGAAGTGATGCTGTGTTCTTTCTAGTGCCTCACATGAGATGGTGTCTGCTTTCTTCTCCAGTTTTTAAGATACATTCTTATACCATATATGCACTTGTCCTATCATAGCAGAGGATTTTTGTTTCCTCGAGACTGGAGTTGGCAAATTTTTCCTGTAAAGAGCCAGAGAGTAAATATTTTTGACTTTGCAGGCCAAGTCTCTGTCACAACTACTCAACCTGCTGTTGTAGCATAAAAGTTAGCTCAGGCAATATATAACGAACATGTGTGACTCTGTCCCAGCCTTATTTATGGACTTGAAATTTGAATTTCATGTAATTTTCATGTCACAAAATATTCTTCTTCTTTTGGTTTCTGTCAACCATTTAAAAATGTAAAAACATGTAAAAACAATGATTTGCTCCTCAGTCTTACAAAAAATGGATTGCAATCCATACTTTGCTAACCCCTCCTCTAGCCCTGCAGGTATTGTTACTCAAAGCTGCTTTCTTCCTCATCACAGCTTCTCTATTACACAGCTATCTCAGCTGTGAAGTCCATCTTTGTATGCTCTCTTTGCCTTGAATGGCCTGAAATGTGTGGTGAGAAAGCAGAGCTGTTTAACTTGTAGACACTGATTTTTCTTTATTACTCCATATTTTTTCCTCCAGTCCTTTTCTTGTATGTGAGTATTGTACTTAGAACTAATTTTCATCTATTGCACATTATACAATACTATTAGTTTGATTAATTAATGCATAATACATCCTGGAGACTAATTTGTTTACTCCAGTGGACTCATTAAGGCTTGCCGTATGAATGTGGGATTAGGTTTAAAAAGGGAATCACCTTCGAATGATTGACTCCCATGTCTGTTTAAAAAGAAAAAAAATCTGACAAGTGAAAATCAAGTAATCTATATCCCTCTCATTAGCCGTAAAAGAACATTAAAGGATTTCTAAAGCTATGTGCATATAACTTGATTTCCTATGGTGTTATTGTAGAGTTGCATGATTTACTTTCAATAATTGATCATAGAAAAAGCCAATTAAAGCAGTGTGCTAATATCTTCCTCCATAGGTGAATAGAGCAATGAGGACTTGCATCCCTGCTTAATTCTGTATGTCGGTGCATATTTTAAGTTTACCATCTTGCCACCCATGATAACATTATTGCCTGTCATGCAGGAATAAAAGAACTTCTAATAAACAAGACTACTGTTAGGTGGGCCCCCACGAGCAAGCATTGTCAGAGGCAGGAGAACACATTTCTTGATGTTATATTTGTACTGTATTCTGCCCTTTAGGGATGGTTTATACACCTTGGTAGGATGAGATGGTGGGCCTAATATATCATAATCCTCCCCTGTTTCTGTTTCTGTTGCACTGTTTTTAGCTGAATACTTAGATATTCTGACAGAGCTGCCATTCGAAAATTCAGAAATGTGTAGATGTATGCACCTGTCCTGTGCCTGTTTTCTGCAAACCCTTATCTGTCACCCAGTGCCTTTTCCAAGGTCTCGGCCTTAGAAAAGAGCTGAAATCCAGTTATCAGCGGGGGTTTCTGCTGCAGATGTGTACCTGAGGGCTATTTTAGAAAGAACAGGTTTGTAATTAGAAATCTTGGTGCTGTGAGTGTACTACAGGGCTAAATATGCAGACACTTCCCTTTTCATTGAGAAATCTCTGTAGAAGGTCTGAGGCAGATCTTCACAGCTTAATTTGCAAGAGAGCAAGTGTATTGTGTTTTTATTGCTTGTGCAGCTCCGGGTCATCTCAGAGAGTGGCAGTGACTAGTTTATAAAGAGTTGTCATTATTGCCCAGCTTTGGGTATTTATGCTTTCAAAAAATGTGGCGTAAACAGTTTGTGATAAATTCTCTCTGAGCCAAGGTTACTGGAACTCCTTTACTGGAGATATTTAGGTATTGGATAGGAACCCAGCTGTCCTATGCTGTTTCCAATGCAATCAAGTCTGCAGACCTGAGGTTGAAGAAGATGACCTCCATTGATAGGCTGGCCTTGGGCGAAATTGTAAAGTAGGCAAAGTTCCCATTCCATTTGTCATTTCACCAGAATGCCCTCAGGCTCTTCCATGCCTCCCCCGGAGTTATTCCCCCATCACTTCATCAGGCAATCTCTCCAGTGTTTTTTGTTGTTGTTTGTTTGTTTGTTTTAATCTAATTTAATTAATTTATTTTTTATACAGCAGGTTCTTATTCGTTATCTATTTTATACATATTAGTGTATATATGTCAGGCCCAATCTCCCAATTCATCCCACCACCACCACCATCCCCCCCAACTTTCCCCCCTTGGTGTCCATACATTTGTTCTCTACATCTGTGTCTGTTTCTGCCTTGTAAACCGGTTCATCTGTACCATTTTTCTAGGTTCCACAAATATGTGTTAATATACGAGATTTGTTTTTCTCTTTCTGACTTACTTCACTCTGTATGACAGTCTCTAGGTCCATCCACGTCTCTACAAATGACCCAATTTTGTTCCTTTTTATGCATAAGTAATACTCCATTGTATACATGTACCACATCTTCTTTATCCATTCGTCTGTCAATGGGCATTTAGGTTGCTTCCATGACCTGGCTATTGTGAATAGTGCTGCAATGAACATTGGGGTACATGTGTCTTTTTGAATTATGGTTTTCTCTGGGTATATGCCCAGTAGTGGGATTGCTGGATCGTATGGTAATTCTATTTTTAGTTTTTTAAAGAACCTCCATACTGTTCTCCATAGTGGCTGTATCAATTTACATTCCCACCAACAGTGCAAGAAGGTTCCCTTTTCTCCACACCCTCTCCAGCATTTGTTGTTTGTAGATTTTCTGATGATGCCCATTCTAACTGGTGTGAGGTGATAGATACCTCATTGCAGTTTTGATTTGCATTTCTCTAATAATTAGTGATGTTGAACAGCTTTTCATGTTCTTCTTGGCCATTTGTATGTCTTCTTTGGAGAAATGTCTATTTAGGTCATCTGCCCATTTTTTGATTGGGTAGTTTTTTTTTTTTTTTTTTTTTTTTAATATTGAGCTGTGTGAGCTGTTTATATATTTTGGAGATTAATCCTTTGTCCATTGATTCATTTGCAAATATTTTCTCCCATTCTGAGGGTTGTCTTTTCCTCTGGTTTATAGTTTCCTTTGCTGTGTAAAAGAAAAGTGTTTAAGGTTTATTAGGTCCCATTTGTCACTCAAAATTTGCATGGTCAGTGCCCTGTTCCCCTAGGAGCTCCATGATTGTGTGAAGTAGTTATTTGAGTAAAATCATTTTAATAACTTAATAAGTGATTCTAGGGCTTCCCTGATGGTGCAGTGGTTAAGAATCTGCCTGCCAGTGCAGGGGACATGGGCTCGAGCACTGGTCCAGGAATATCCCACATGCCGCGGAGCAACTAAGCCCGTTTGCTACAACTACTGAGCCTGCGCTCTAGAGCCCATGTGCCACAACTACTGAATGCCTAGAGCTCATTCTCCGCAACAAGAGAGGCCACCACAGTGAGAAGCCCACACACCGCAATAAAGAGTTTCCCCCACTCGCCACAATTAGAGAAAGCCCACGCACAGCAACAAAGATCCAACGCAGCCAAATATTAAATAAATAAATTTATTTTAAAAAAAAGTGATTCTAGCTTAGTCTCCTATTCCTCCACATACTGTTCCCTCACCCTTCATTCATTCAACATATGTGCATTTTAGGACGAGCCTACCAGAACCTGTGTCATCATGTAAGGGGATAACTCTAATAGCACATATTTCTGATGTTATGGCAGAAAAGTGAGGAAAGTATTTTGGAGACCTTTTCACTCTTTCAAAATCATTTCATAAGAAAATAGTCCCCCTGAGAAACCAATGGCTTCTCTAATAGTATGAGCCTTCCTTTGCTGCAAAGGCTAACAATTATTAAAGCTGACTTTTAGAATAATTGTTTGGCAGACCTTCTTGACTCTTTGCAGACTAGTGACCAGTAAAGAGGCAAGAATGGTAAAAATAAATAAAGAAGCAGCTTATAAAAGGCAAAGTTGGGAAGAGAAATGAGTGGCAAAAAGAAAGAGGGAGAATAAAGTGTCAACTGAATTTAGTTAGGAGAAGCTGCTTTTACCAGCCAGAAAGGATACAATTTGCAGATTGGGTTTGTTGTTTTAATAATTGCTTTCTGTGAAATGCTTTCCCTAAGCTATAGACTAAAGAAGTTGTAGAACCATAGAGCTTTAGTGCTGGAAGGAAACCTCAAAATTGATCAAATCACATATCTGACTAAACCATGTATTTTAGAGGAATTTGAAATACACAGTATAAAACTGATTCATTCAAACTCAAGGTGAAGAGGTATTGTCTATAATACAGGGAATATTAGAGCCCCTAAGGTATGGAAGAACAAAGTTTTAACCATGCAACCATAGCAGCACAGTGCAATGATTAGTAGCACAAAAAGTAAATTCGGATGTATACAGAATTCTGTTTTACTAGTTGTGTGACTTTGGACAAGGAATACTATTTAGCTAAACCAAGCTTGTTACCCTCACTTGTGAAATTCAGATTATTAAAACAAATGAGGACCGAATGATATAATCTCAGTACAACGTGTGACATAATGTGGGCAATCAATAAATACCTCTTGTTAACATTGCTATTATTTAAGAAGCAATGTTTCTCTTGCCACAGGTAATAAATTAGGTAGCATTAGAGTGAAAAGCAAAGTGAAATTATGAAAGTTCAGTCACTACTATATGAAATATCTATAATCTGCTCACACGTAGGTATACTCCAGAATTTTCTCGCAAGTGAGATTTACGTTTGTTTGATTGTGAATAACTCCATTCTAAAGAGGAATAACAACTGAAGGGAGGGAAGAGGAAAGATATGAGGTGGGGAGAATGCCTATGATCCAATTACATTTGGGTAATTTACGGAGTAGTCTTCAGTCTGGGTCCCTGAACTTCTAGTCTACATCAAGGTTGTCCAAAAGGTCTACAAGCATGGAAAATTTAAAGGGCTGTGATTCACAAATCCCAACTTTTCTATGGATCCCTTCCTAAA
Organism: Leucopleurus acutus; assembly: GCF_964270905.1. NCBI lineage: Eukaryota > Metazoa > Chordata > Mammalia > Artiodactyla > Delphinidae > Leucopleurus > Leucopleurus acutus. Next base: position 34,244,155 of record NC_139145.1, on the reverse strand, counting down.
ATTGATCTGCCCAAGAACTCTGCTGTGACCTCTCTCTGTCCTAGTTACCTTATCGTGAAGTCACAAAAGAAAGCCAGATATCTTACCCATCCCAGTTCTAAATCTTTGAATTCTTCTACCTCAAAGGAAAAACAAAACAAAACAAAAACCTCTGGGGTGACAAACAAAGGATATTTCAAAACGTTCTTGTAATTGATGTTGAGAATCAAAATGCAGCCTACCCTCGCCATCCACCTTGTTGACAGAAAGATTTTCAATATAAGTTTACTCTCTGTATTTAATAACTATTTTTCAATAATTCATAATATGTGTGTTTTAAAAAATTACATACAAATGATAATGAGATGCTGACTAAATCCTAAAGAATGTGTTTAGCCCTTAAAGCCATATATTCATGACTGTATATGATATTCTTAATATAAAATTACTATTATAGGATTTTTTCTTCTTTAATTTTGTATTTGGTTCTTTTTTTTCTCTTACATTGAAGTGCTTGGTTCATATTATTACCCTATATATTTATTTAATTTATTCTGCCATTCATAATTATATCATCAATACACTAAAAATTAAACCACTAAGTGAAGTTTGAGACATTTTTGTAGTTCTTTTGGTCCTACAATATATACTATTATGGATATATTATCTGAGTAATGTACTTACTATATATTTAAACTCTATATAGCGATGAAACCAAATTTTACATAAAATTTTATCCATGTATTTTACTTTGTTTTTAATTTTAGAGTCATTTTCCATGATTCATTTATATTCTAATATATAAATAAAATCATATAAATGGTTTAAAAGGGAAAAATATTTTAAATTCTTCTCAGAGAAATCTTGCTTTCATTTTAATTTTTATTCTCCTTGTAAGTAAACATTTTCATTATTTCTTGTTTCTTTTCCAGTGTTTCTTTTTATGATAATATACAAGTACATGCATATGCATATTCATATTTCCACTTCTTTAAAAATTTCATTTAATATAACCTGGAGATCACTTACTACCAGTGCATAAATACTGGTCTTCACTCTTCTTTACAGCAGCATAATATACTCTTTTGGTAGAAATACAGTAATTCATTGAACCAATCCTCTAACGCTGAACATCTGAATTGTTTCCAACTTTCTGCTGTTTTAAATAATTCTGCTATGAATAACTATTGCCTTAATATTTTATACCTGGGATGGTTTTCTTGCTCCCCTGGATGAAATCCTTACAGTTAGATTGCCAAGTCAAGGGGTTAATAATATGTAATTTTGTTTGATATTGCCAAATTCTCTTCTATAGAAGTTATGCCATTTTGCAATCACTCCAGCAACGTTATAGTGGGTCCCTTTCTCCATAGCATTGCCAACAGAGTATATTGTAAAACTTTTGGATTTGTGTCATAGGTGAGAAGTTGCTTTTCTTTGTAGTTTAATTTGTATGTATCTTACTAGGAATGAGACATCATTTTTTTCCATATACTTAAGTATCATTTGCTTAGCTTTTCCTGGAACTCTCTTCACAATTTTTGCCCAATTTTGTATTAGGATTTTTTTTTACCATTTTCTTCTTGATTTTTTTAGCCCCTTTTTATCTGATAGGAGGATAAACCATGTGACTGCAATATAATTTACTTATGATGTTTAATTTTTCTTTGAAAGCTTAATATATCAGTCTTTTGTTGCTTTTGGATTTTGAATGTTAAAAAGCCTATCTCCATTCCTTGATTATAAAATAATCCATTCATGTTTTCATTTACTACTTGTAGTTTTTTTAAATATTTAATCCATTTAGAAATAGTCTGGTGTAAACTGTGGGATTTATCATTTTGTAAATGACTATCCAGTTGTCCCAACATTATTGATTAAAAGTTTACTTCTCTCAGTGATTTCAGATGGCACTGAAAACCTACATCAAGATTCTGGACTTTACTATTCTAAAACATTGTTATCTGACTATTCATGTGCCAATACCTACACATTTTGAAAAACAGTACATTATAGAGAGTTTTTAGTATGTTTCAATTTCTGGTAGGTCTATCCTGCCCTCCCCCCACCCAGTTGCTTGTCTTTTTCAGGTTTTTTCTACTTTCATTCTTAGTTGCTATTTTTTTTTTAACAAAGACATTTTAATAAACTTGTCTAGCTCCAGATAATAACTTCAAAATTTTATTGTGATTATATTAAATTTACTAACTTGGAGATCATTGACATTTTTATGACACTGAGTTATCCCATCTCAGAATGATTTGTCCTTCCATTTGTCTAATTCTACTTTTGATCTTCCAAGAAACTTAAAAATTGCCTTTATATAGACTTTGCTCATTTTTATCAACTTAGTTCTAGCTATTTAATCTTTAAATTTGCTACTAGAAATAGAGTTTTTCCTCTTTTATTACCTCTTCTAACTCATTACTGATTGAAGATATATAAAGTCTATTGGTATTTTATATTAATTATATATTCTTCTACTTTACTGAATTCTTACTGTATTATGCAGTATTTTAAAATCAATTATTTTGGATTTTTCAGACATATTGTGATTTATACCTAGAGAATAATTTTACTTCGGCTTTTCAATTTTATGCCTCTGTTTGTTTTCTCTTGTTTGATTGCACTGAAAACATCTCTAGCCAAGTATTAAATAAGGGTAGAGATAATGGACATTTTTGTAATGTTCTTGTCTTTAGTGGGAAATCAGTTATTGTCTTCCCATTAAGTAAGATGCTGGTGTTTGGCTAAAGTATCTATTGATCTATTTATTCATACAGATAAATAGATTATTGATTAATAGATATGTATAGGTTTACATAGATTAATACAGATATTGTGTTACTGAAGCATCCATACATTGCTGTTCTATTATGTAATTTTGAGAATTCGTCCTTTCTGAGTGTATGGAAATAATATGATTTATCTCTTCAGACCCACTAACATGGTTATCTAATGGTTTTTGGATATTTCCTCCCACTTACATGCAATTTGAAGGTGGTTGGCTGTATTCATGGGCAATAGATAGTTTCTTTTACTCTTCTTGCTCACTGTTTTTATTTATTTGTTTTCTAAATTAAATGTAGGCAGCAATCATTATGCTATGGTTATCTGGAACTCTAAATAGACTTCTTTTTGTTAAGTAATATATTGGATTTATTTTAAGAAAGTAATCCTTTCAATTTGTTCTCTAGAGTTTAAACTTATAAAGAGATAAATCACCCAAGCAGGTCAATATATAAGAACATTGTGGTGTTGTCTTCCTAGAATTGCGGAGGCATGGTCTTTGTCCCATAGTGAGTCCCAAACATTTTACATTTGCCTTTGAGATATTTCTGCCTTGCAATATCTCTAAAGAGTTTGCAACACAAAGTCTGAAAATGAGTAGGTTATCTCCTCCAGGAGAAATCTTCTCTAAGCTTCCTTAGTGACTATCTCTCTCCTGTGTATTTACAGTGTCTTAGACTTTTTTTTAGTTCCAGTAGATAAATATCCTCTTGAGAAATACATTGAAAACTTTTAAAAAGGTCAGAGTCAAAATATTAATTTCTTCTTTACCTAAGGACTGTGTTTTAAAACCTGTAATACACAGATATTTCTATATGTAATTATTAACCGTGTTTGTTTTTTTTTTAATGAAAAAACTAGCTCTTCCTTCTTTTAAAGTGTTTTGCAAACAAGTCTTTGGTTAAGTATGAAAATAAAAGTTTCAAGAAATTCACATACTATTTAAAACTATCCAAATATCCCTCTATTAAAATGATTGCTATTTCAATCAATCATTACATAATTTTAAGCCAAATAATTCCATATTCCCATAAAATCAGTTTTTTTTACTTATACATACAGTTCGAAAAGTGTATTTAAATTTTAGAACCACTGAATTATATCCCTTATAAAAAATTTATCACTGATGAGTTTTGAAAAATTGCTAGAAAACTATTCAGTGTTACTGGAACATTGCTTTATTCTCACTAATAGTCAGGCTTTTGTGTTTTTTGTTTTCTGGAAAAGGCAACATGTTTTTCATTTCTTTAAGAAGTTAACCTCTGTGACCCACCTTCTAAATAGCCATTGGAAAATGAGACGTCAATTCCCATCTTTCAAAAAAACAAAACTACGGAGAACAGGTTTTAAAAGATTTTGAAATTTGTGGGTGTTTCCTTTAAACTATGAATCTAAAAATCTTCTGAGAATAAATTCTCTTTTCAAGGACTAATAGAGGTCATCTGTGGGGGTGAAAAAGAGTAGGTGAGAGTGGGGAGACTGGGGACATAAGTCCACCTATAAACACCACTATGTTTATTATTTTATCAGATGAATGAAGAAAGAGAACTAAAATTTATTATCTACCTATTATGGGCCCTATCACACAGCCATGTTGTTAATGCTCACTTTTGAGAAAGGGATTCTATGTTTTTGGATTAAGAATCTGAAGAAGAGCACAGGAATTAAAGTAATTTTGTCCAAGGTGACCAAACTAGTGAGTCATCTCACTCCAAAGTCTGAATGTGTGTTTCTTGCTTTTAATGAGTATCTTAATCTTTTAAGACAATATTTTGCAGATATCTGTCATCCACATAGTACTGTCACACATTTTGCCATTACTGTGTACCACTTATGTAATTATTTAGTGATTTTCCCCCTTTAAATTGACTTTAGGTCTACTCACTTTGTTAGCTTTGCCTTGTTCTAAGAAGTAATAACCCAACACAAATATACTAGACCAGTTATGTTTTTTTTTTGCTCTATATTATAACTAACACACAATTTTTAATTTATGTAATGCTCATCTGTGCATTACCTAAAATGTTGTCAGTGGTTTTGTGATTACCACCATTATGGAAATAACGTACTGGAAAGAAACGTACTGTCATGTCACCAAGATGCGTTTCTCCTTACCTCATTTTCAAGAAACTGATCTTTCTTTGTTTTGGGGCCACCAGCCTCCCTTGGGCTCTTCCTCCTCTAAAGAATCTATTAAGCAAAATAAAGTCAGAGCAGACATATCAGTAATTTAGTAGACCCTCAAAAGAATAGAGTTACAAAGGTAAAACTTAGGAAAGTGGACTAAAAGAAGCCTAAGGCTGCAGCTAACTCAACTGTAGACAATTCCTAAGGTCCCCACAGAAGGAGAACTGACCTCTGGCTTCCCTGAGGTGGGGGAAACATGCAGACCATGCACTTCTCTCCCAGATTTAAGTGAGTAAAATGGCAGAGATTCTAAGGTTTGCTCTAGGGATCCTAAAACAAGGCTCTGGCTTTGAGCATTCCTCAGATTTTAATAAGCAGATCCTCAAAGGATTAAAAACTAAGCAAAACATTTTCAAACATCAATGAATTTAACTTTATTCAAGCCAGACTGCTCTGATCATTGCAGTTCTGGGAAGCCAGTTCCAACAGTCCTTTAAATTAAATGATTTTTAGATATGGTTTAAGGTTTCCATGAAGAAAAGTCCAGAAAAAAAGAAGAGATAAGTGTTCATGAAATCTTATAAATTTCCTGTTTGTTACTATTCTGTTTCTCCATCTGAGAATAGTAACAAAACCTTGACAACAAAAAAGTGCACTCCTGTATTTTTCATTTAGGTGATGTTATGGACTGAATGTATGCATACACCCCACCCCCAAATTCATATGTTGAAACCCTTAGGGTTTCCCCATGTGATTGTATTAGGAGATGGGGCCTTCAGGAGATAATTAGATGGGATCATGAGGGTGAGGTCCCCATGATAGGACACCAGAGCATCTACTCTCTGCCCTGTGAGAAGGTAGCTGTCTGCAAGCCAGGAAGAGAGCCCTCACCAAGAACTGAATTTGTCAGCACCTTTATCTTGGACTTCTGTCCTCCAAAACTGTCAGAAATAAATGTCTGTTGTTTAAGCCACCTATGGTATTTTGTAACACCAGCCTGAGCTGAGTAAGACAGGTGGCAAGGAAATAGCTTCTGGGAGAGGGAGACTTAGAGATTGTTGATTAGGAAACTAGAACTGGATACAAGACTAGAGTCCTGGAAGAGAGATAGCAAAGGATAACTGGCTTTAAAAGGAAAACAAATCTAGCTGAATAATTGGTGATGGTATAACATGACAAAAGGCCAAGGGCATAGAAACACTGTTTCTACAAGGTTTAAGATGAGGGAAGTTCTTGGGGGTTCCTGGCAGCTTGTATATTAGTTTGAAATTTAAGAGAGTATTAGATAAAGTATGGCATACTGGTAAAGTACATGGTCTCAAACTGTTTGGTTTTATATCGCAGGTCCTTCACTCACTAGGCTTGTGACCGTGGAGAGTTTAGTTCATCTCCTTACCCTCGATTTTCTTATCCTTAAAATGAGGAGAATTAAAGTTCCTGATTCAATGGTGTTTTTTTTTCTCCATCAAGTGAGATAATACATGTAAAATGTTTAGCGTTTATTTTAGCTCTTTATAATCAGTATATTTCTGATAGATAATGCAATTCATGTGGAAATATTCTTACTACCATACTTGAACTGCAAAATCAAACGGTCATGAACACATATGATTCAGCAATCCCACTCCTGGGCATATATCTGGACAAAACTATAATTCAGAAGGATACATGCACCCCTATGTTTATAGCAGCACTATTTACAATAGCTAAGACATGGAAATAACCTAAATGTCCATCAATAGATGAATGGATAAATAAGATGTAGTATATATACACAATGGAACACTACTCAGCCATAAAAAAGAATGAAATAATGCCATTTGCAAGCACATGGATGGACCTAGAGATTATCATACTAAGTGAGGCAAGTCAGAAAGACAATTACCATATGATATCACTTATATGTGAAACCTAAAATATGACACAAATGAACTTGTCTACAAAAAAGAAGACTCACAGACATAGAGAACAGACTTGTGGTTGCCAAGGGGGAAGGGAGAAGGGACAGGGTTGGATTGGGAGTTTGGGACTAGCAGATGCAAACTATTATATATAGAATGGATAAACAACAATGTCCTTTTGTAAAGCACAGGGAACTATATTCAATATCCTGTAATAAACCATAATGGAAAAGGAAAAAATAATAAATGAATAAACAAATTACTGGGGAAAAAATGTCATGAATAGAAAACTGCCTGGAAAGAATACATATTTGTGACATTTAATAAATAGGAGAAGACTACCAAATCTCTTTAGGCATATCAATTGTTTATATTTATTCTAAATGACCATAATTAATGGGAACTGAAAAAGAAAGCATAGTTTACAGATGGTCCTGGTCCTCTACCAACTTGGAGTTGGTGTTTATAAAGGCAACTTCTTTCACCCATCTGTAGCAGATGTTGTTGTATTAATTTTTCAGTTAGTGGTGTTAGGTTTAGATTTATTCATTTTCCATTCTTTCTAAGGGCTGGCATTTTGTCAGTAGCTGCCCAAAGTCCATGGTATTGTGAAATACTGAAGGCATTTTGAGTTTCGAACATTATACTCTCTAACTACCTGGGTCAACCAGCACCAGATATTGTAATAATAGCCCTCCTTGACTGGTAGGCGAACCCTTAGATAACCACAAACTGAATAAGTAATTTTATTTTTTTTCCATTGTGTGTAAGGGTTCCTGAAGAATCAAAATACACTATTGCTTCTTTTTTCTCTCCTTTAGTTAGATAAAAGAATAAGGAGGGCTGTTTTAGAATCACAGCATTGGAAACTGTAGTTGGTTGAATACTCCCGAAGTGTATGTCCACCCAAATAACTTATTTGGAAATAGGATCTTAGCAGATATAATTAGTTAAGATGAGGCCACTGGATTAGGGTGGGCCCTATATCCACTGGTGCATTTATAAAAGGAGAGGACACACAGAAAGACCCACAGTCTCAGAGGAGACAGAGACACAGAGATGAAAGTAATGGAAGCAAAGTTTGGAGTGATGTATCTACAAGCCAGGGAACAGTAAGGATTGCCAGGAGCTACCAGAAGCTTAGGAAGAGGCAAGGAAGGATTCTTCCCTAGAGCCTTCAGAAGTACCGTGGCTGAGCTGATACATTGATTTTGGACTTGTAGTTGCCAGAACTGTGAGAGAATAAATTTCTGTTGTTTTAATCCAATAAATTTTTTTGTAATTTATTATGGTAGCCCTGGGGAACAAATACAGAAACCATTTTCCCTCAGTCCCTCATTTTACAGGTACAGAATGAAAAATACAGCAAAATAACATAAATTGACAGATAAGAGTCAAAATATATTCATAATAGATTTGTTATCTAGGTCTGGTGACTTCCTGTATGACTTACTGATTTTCAGCTATCTATTAAATTCTTTTAACGCCTGTGAGAAACACTGAAGTTCTGGGGGGGGGGTGGTTTAACACATTTTTGTTTCATTGCCTTAAAGTGTTTCTTGTATCTAAATTATGGCTTTCACTGCTATGCTCCTATTATTATTTTAAAACAATCTCTGTTCCTTTTCCTTTATGTTATGTGTCATTAGAGTGAAAAGAAAACTTCAAAATATTTGTTAACGTCAAAAATTTTTGTTTCTCCCAGCTATCCCCAATCAACTGTAATACTCTGATATTTTGACATTGTGAATCTTTCGCAAGGACAACTTCACAAGGTAAGGAATAGTCTTAAAAGAGTTTGATCTTAAAACATAAGTCTGTTTAAAAATTCTGTTTGATGAATTAAGAGATTCTTAGAACATTATCTTTAGTAATCTTATTTTTAAGGGATTGAGGTTGTTTGTTACTGCCTTTGCAAATTAGGGATAAATTGTTTTTTTTTTTTTTTTTTATTTGTTCCACAGTTTTACTTAAGGAACAGAACAATAAATCTTTAAGTAGTAAAAGATAAATATGAAAAGTGCTATCAGGGTAATTGAGTTATACTGAGCCATAAGTATGCATTTTGACAGTAATTTAGTGGTATTCTTTCAAAGAAGCCCTAGGAATGGAAATTCTGGGAAACAGTAACATATGTTATTTGGATGGTAGGAACTTGCCTTAGGAAAGTTATCAGACATTATGGTGACACTAATCAGGGAAATACAAAGGCAGACTGATTTCATGTGTAAATGTACATTGTCTTTGGGAAAAAAATGTTGTATTTCCATAATCGGAGTAAGCCACAGTGCTGACATATACACAGGAGAACATTTGTACCTCTATTGTTGCTTTGGTGTATATGAAATGCAGTGACATTTTTGCTTTGGTGTATATGAAATGCAGTGACATCTTTATACTTGTATCATGTTGTCCATAGACTCTCTCAAGATTCTGCCAAGATTACCCTCATGCATTTTCTGAAATCTCTCATTTTTATCATGGCCCTCAAAAAACAATCCCTTCAGTTTCTAAGCATTCTCTCTAACATATCTTGGCAAAGGAAGGGAAGGAGTAAAGGAGTAAAAAACGTGAACTATAAGGGACGGGGGTGAAGCCACTTAGTTTTACTTAGCAGACAATTTCTTCTGAACACCAATGAATCTCTTTTTCCTAAGCTCACAAAAAGATTCTCAGAAAATTTAATTTAGTAGTAAGTATCCCTGTAGTAGATTTTTAGATCTGTATCAAACCAACAAACTGGGAGTGGAGGTGGGGGTGGGGAATAGCAGGGGAAAGGACAACAGAAATATATTCTTTCACAGATCTGGAGGTCAGAGGTCCAAAACCGTAGTGTCTGCAAGGTTGGTTCCTTGTAGAAGCTCTGAAGGTCAATCTAGTCCATGTCTCTTCCTAGCTTCTGATGTCTGTCAACAATTGCTGGCATTCTTTGGCTTGTAGATGCATCACTCTAATCGCTGCCTCCATCTTCATATGCCTCAAATACCAGGAGTAAGGATTCAGATATACACTGGGGTGGAATACTGTTCAACCCACACTAACCTCCTCTGTTACAAGGCAGTCATTCCTCTGTGGCCAGATGTGTCTTATAAAGCAGTGGTCCTCAACCTTTTTGGCACCAGGGACAGGTTTCGTGGAAGACAGGTTTTCCATGGACAGGGTGGGGAGGGGAGGGATGGTGCATGCAGTAATGCAAACGATGGGGAGCGATGGGGAGCGGCAGATGAAGCTTCACTCACTAGCCCACCGCTCACCTCCAGCTGTGCGGCCCAGTTCCTAACAGGCTGCGTACCGGTACCGGTCCATGGCCTGGGGGTTGGGGGCCCATGTTATAAAGCATCGCTGGTTTATTCTCGGTTCCCACACAATCTAAGTAACTTGATGTGATGTGCCCTATTCAACAGAGCACAATATTCAGTAGGGCAAAATAAAACAAATTAAATTAGAGATGCCTTACTTAATTTTAGGATATTATTAGAAACCAGAATGCACAACTTTCTTTTTATTTTATATTAAGAACAGTCCCCCTGTCTTCATCTCTTTATCCCTAATCTAAACTGCATATCTATATGGCAAAACAAGTAGGTTTAAGTGTCTACCTTCAAAGACTCATCTGAGCACACAACTGAAAGTTCTTCTGTCCCCTGCCTGAATAGAGCTCTCTAGTTAGATAATAATATTTTCTACTATTTGGTTGGCTTTTCAGGGTTGAAGAAGGAACCTCAGCTGTCCACTCTGCTATTCATTAAAAATAAATGGTTCTTATAAAAAATATTAATTATAATAAACTTTAAAACTCACAATTTCAAGATGGGACTTTGGGTGAAATTGGAGAGCAGGGTTGAAGGGCATATCGAGTGAGCAGCCTATAACTCTAATGCTTCATGGAGAGCAGATGGCATTCAGAGTCAGTCCGCTTATGATTACTCCATGATAAAGATTAAAGTTGCATGTCCCCTTGCAGAGGTACGCTTGGCAGGCTGCCAATGTTCTGAACAAGTTCTTGGCCCACCTTGTTCCATGTCAGATTTTTTCTTTCCATTTATCTGAATCACTTCATATTTCCACGAATAAATCTATCCATTAAAAAGTTAAGATTTTTTTAAATGCTAATTTTATGTCATCATCATTATTATGTTATATGAACCCATTAACAGTGACTGGAAATCTTTTTTTATTGTTCCAAATCTTAATCTTACAGTAATGTTTTGAATCCTACGTGTTTGAGCTATAGTCTGTCTCCAAGGTATGTGAGTTTGATAATTAGACAATGAATACAGGGCATTTTTTCTGTGAAGCTGGCCTTGTGACTGAAGAAATGTGGGTGTTATAACAAGGTAGCAGCTGTAACTGAAATTCTAATGCACAGCAGAGAGCCTGACACAAGGCAGTTTCATTCTTCTCATGAGTTGGCTGGAAGCCATTAATTCCAGGGAATAAAGTAGTGTATTATTCTAACCCATGATCACTTGTGAGTTTCCATGGACAGCCCACATAAGACCTTGGAATGAGTATATATACACAAAATGTAACCAGCAGACAATGTTTTGATGCAGTTTGCAAAAGCTTAAACTCTTGAAAGCATGTAAGTGACTACCAAGTCAAAAGAATACATGTTTGAAGAATCACTTAAAACCAGTGATGCAATTAACCCTAAGAGAACCTGATTTGTTTCTTTGTGTTAGTATATATGGTATTACACAGAGGTAGGTATAAGAATAATTCTGAGAGGTCTATTTGTATTTACACTCAGTGACAGTCCATTTTCTTGGGACAATTTATTCTCTTAACTAATTATAATTTTTGAAACTTTTTTTTTGTTAAACTACAACATAAATACAGAGAACTGTACCACGTAATTATTATAAAGGGACAGCTAGATGAATTTCCTCAAGCTAATCGCACTCAGGTAACACAGATGGAACATCACCGGAACCCCATGATTCTTCTTCATGTCTCCTAGTCACTATCTTCCCCCAAATAGCAACTATGCTAATTTCTGACATCATAGTTTGTTTTCCTTTGTATTATTAGAATCCATATAGTATATACTCTTTTGTCTTTGGCTTATTTCATTCACCCTTATGTTTATGAGATTTATCTGTATTTTCCTGTGCAATTATAATTTGTTTGTTTTCATTGATGCATAGTATTCCACCATGAGAATACACTATACATTTTGGTCACCTCCACTGATGGTAGGTTTTTGATGGTTTTTATTTTGAGGCTATTATGAGTTTCTAAAAATATTCTAGTATATGGATTTTGATGACTACCCAGTTTCACTGTATATCTTAAAGTGAAATTTCAAGAGCATAGGCAATGCTCTGTTCAGCTTTTGTAGACGTCAGGTATCATTTTAATATGGTTTCTTCTCCTGCCTGTATTTCTATGAATATATGATTTTTGTTCTTATCGATTCTTACACTTACTTGGAAAGCTGATGTTTTTCATGGTGGCATTTAAAATTATCATTCACAAGGATGATTGCCCCAAGAGTTATTGAGTAGATGAAATTTTATCTTTCTATTGAACACTAATTATCACAGTTATGATTACTAGTTTTATCTTCCTAATTTCTCCCAAACTTTTCCTTCTCTGTTACCGCATACCATGCCTTTAGTTCAGACTCTTATCTCTCACCTATACTGAACATTAGTTACTTAGCTAGTTCAACTGCTTTTACCACTGACACTCCCATCAAAGCTCCACTGATACCCCCCATCATAGATTTGATGGCAAATATTAAATAATCTGCCCTACTTCTGTAAGAGTTAGGCTTATTAAAATTGAATTATAATTTTACTGTTTCAAAATCTTCAGTGTTAGGTCATATCCAAGATTTTTTTTCCATCAAGCTCCTGCCTTCATAGGTAGTCTATAATCTATTGATCTATCCCTTTCCCAACACAGTTTTACTATCTAGGCTCCAGCTTTAACACTGTTCCTTAGGTTGGGTACAGTAGATACTAATCATTCTCTCCTCTATGATACTTTTTAAAAGTGTAATACATTATTACTTTACTATGTAAGATATCATGAATTTGATTTGTTTTCTCTATTAGACTAGAAAAATATATTGAAGGCTAGGGCTAACTTTGTTTTAGACCCCAGATCCATTGCACAGTCTTGGATACATGGTACATACCCATGGACAAAGCTAAAAAAGATGTTGACTGATACTTGCTTTTTGTGTGCTGCTGTTACCAAGTATTTGGACATTAGAGTTGGTTGTTCCTTATTCTTCCTTACTATAAATGTAATGTGTATTCAACTCAGCTGCTGATGTTCAAAATAAAATTCTTAACCAGGATTGATTCTTGATGATTTCTCATGCTATCTGGCATTAAGTGTGGTTTGCTTCTGCTCTTAAAAATTAACTAAGTTGGAAATAGTGTCCTTAACCAGAAGAATGAGACATGAACCAGTTTTTTACAGGGCACAAAGTTATGTTTATATAATATTCTAATCCTCTAAATGTCCAAATTTAGTCATGGTAAAAAATACCAGCTTTATATTACTGATCAAAATCTTTACAAAAGTTCAAGGTCTCCCTGCTACAAGCTGGTCAGTGACCTCACCTTCCTCCAGGCTGATTGCCAATGCATAGCACTTTGCTGACTCTGCATAGAGGCCTCTAGAATGCTCGTGTAACTGCAAGATAAATTATGTTTCAGTTCTACATGTGCATTTTCAAAATGCTCAGCATCCAGTCATATGCCATGTTCATTTCCTTCAGCTTTCTTTTTACTTTTTGAAAACTGAACAGCACATGTATCAAATGTGTTAAATTGGTGATTTCACTTGCTGTTATAAAGTACCTGTAGTGCTTATCCCTTCAAGCCCCAGGGCCTGAATTTACTTCACAGGATTGTAAGTGCTGGAGGTTTAACTGGTGCATGTGCAAAGTGTTTGTCTTAAACTTGAAAAATCCTGAACTCTTGTTCTTTTTTGTACCTATCAATCCTAAATTACAACTTCAGTTTTATGACCCTGAGAAAGGGCTGTTGTAAAATACAATTGTTGTACGGGTTTTATCCTTCCTACAATGAAAAGGAAAAATGTGTGTACTAACCTTCAATAAACATTTAGAAAATTATATTGAAGCCTCTCCAGAATTGATGGAAATCTGTCAAAAGTATTGCTTAGTCCATAACCTACAGGAGAGAACTAATATGACTGGCACACTTTGTTTCTTAGTTTCTAAATCCAGGCAAAGATTTCTTGAAAAAGACAAATACACTACTGCAAATGTAAAGGAAACACAAAGAGATTTTCAACTTACAGTACAAAGATGTAAGAAGTAACATAAGAGATACTGTCATCACATTATGATTCAGAAAATATATATCATCTCTACTCAGGCATTTGAAACCCAGGGCTTCACAAAAGCCATTTGTCTCTGCTCTAGGGTGCCATGAGATTCTCACTGACCAAGTGATGTTTGTTTGCCAAGACTAAGTTTTGTTGGCCAAGTCTTACTTTTCCTTTGTGGTTCACAGAGCAAGTTTTTTTTGTCACTTATTGGAGAGTCTCATGTTCCTTCTTGGAAGTGCATAGGAAACCCCCACCAACAAGTAAAGAAGGAATAAGGACCAGCCGAAAATTTCAAATAAATTACTAATTGTGAGTGTGCATCTTGAGGACTCTTATTGATGGGTCTAAAATAGTAAAATGTAATACTATTGTACAAAGCCATGCCAGAATGGTAGAGCTGCTGTTGCTGTCCGTGGTGCTGAAATATAGCCTTTAATGTCCATGGCAATTCTTATTCTAGCTTTGGCCCATGAGAGCTGTCTGCCCAGCATTTCCAGAGTTCAGAAACAAATGAATCAAGAAGTAGTAGACTATGGAAGGGAGAAAGTAAAAAAAAAAAAAAAAAAAGAGAGAGAGAGAGAGACAAATGTATGAAGCCATTGGAAAGACCCAATTTCTGAGAAAAGAAAAGGATAAAAATATTTTTTCTTTTGAAATGGTATTTAAGCAGTCAGTGTCAGGGAAGCAAGCTATCATGACTTTGGCCAAACTGAAGTGGCTCAAGAAAGGTAATAAAAGGGTATAATGAATAACACCATTTTAAAAAAATATATCATTAGGAGAGAAAGTTCTAGAGTGCAGAGAAAGGACATTTTCTCTAGGGATAAAGATATCATTATTGAAGTGCCAGTTGAATACTATTTTTTTTTATCTTTCATATAATGAAAACATATTTTCAACTGTCATACTGTAGTAAGAAATTATTTATGTTCCAAACTGGGCACAGTTAATTTCATGTACCTTTTGACAGTTTCATCATATGTCTGATTGTTACAGGTGTTTTTTCTCCCTCTGGTAGTTTTAATGAGCAGCATGCTCTCCTCTGCTGACAGTATACTTATGTTTGTGGAGCCCATAAACCTGACAAATATTTAGAATTACCATGACAACTCAAGGTGGGATTGTGTAAACTTTCACTTTGCCAAAGGAATATAGAAAAATTAGAATAAAAGTGTTTATAGTTGCAAATTTCTGGAGATTGTAGATGTTTTGAGATATGGTTTGGGTAACTAGAGGATTGTTTCTTATACATTGACTCTTATGAAGAGTCAATGAATTATTTTTCTCTTTAAATCTAGCCTCTTTAGGTCCAGGCTCGACCTTGGAAAAGATAGGTGTACCTCATTCTTTGAAGCAGCTGTCTCTGAAATACCCCTGCTTTTGTATGTTGAAAAACAGCTCTAGTAACATGCCTTGGTTTAGTGTTGCACTTTATACTTTTAAGCGTTACCACTTACATTATCTCACTGAGTCTCTCAAACTAGATTACACATTAGTTAAATCAATTTACTTACCATTGAACAGATAAAGGCAATGGAATTCAGAAAGATCCTGGTTTAGGATCACTAAGCTAATCCTTAACAGAGCTGAAATTAGAAATTAGCTCAGCTGGGTACAATATTTTTTTTACAATTCCAGAAGAGCAGGACTTTCTTGTTGTACATCAGATTGTTTGCAAGTGGAATGAACTCCCATGTCTCACTTACTGCATAGAAGACTAACAACTTTCAGGTGATCAAAAAGCTCCATTAAAGTTACCAGATTTTCTTGCATGGCAATTTTGTTTTTTGTTTTGTTTTGTTTTGTTTTAACTGAAATATAGTTGATTTACAGTATTACTTCAGTTTCAGGTATACTACATAGTGATTCAGTATTTTTTTAAGTGATTCAATATTTTTTGTAGATTATACTCCATTTAAAGTTATTATAAAGTTACTGACTATATTCCCTGTGTTGTAAAATATATCCTTGTAATTATTTATTTTATACATAGTTTGTACATCTTTATTCCCTACCCCTATCTTGCCCCTCCTCCCTTCCCTCTCCCCACTGGTAACCACCAGTTTGTTCTCTAAATCTGTGAATCTGATTCTGTTTTGTTATAGTCATTTGTTTTATTTTTTAGATTCCAAATACAAGTGATATCATACAGTATTTGTCTTTTCTCTGTCTGACTAATTTCACTAAGCATAATACCGTCCAGGTCCATCCGTGTTCTTGCAAATGGCAAAATTTCATTCTTTTTTTTTTGTGACTGAGTAAATATATATACATATATATATATATATATATATACACACACACACATATATATATATATGTACACACACACCGCAACTCCTTTATCCATTCATCTGTTGATGGACACCACTGAGGTTTGCCTGGCAGTTTTAAGCAGTCTCCTCAGCTGTTATGTGTTAGCACTCCTATGTCTATGATTTCTGATATTTTGGGGGGAACCAGTAATATTCCTTAAAATGATCTAAATTTCTATTTTCTGATTTTTATTTTTTTTCCACAAACAAGTAATAATAATGTCCCTTTATATTGGATAGTACTTTTACATGTCTAAATTAATTCCACATTGTCTCACATTTATTTGGGGATATTCTAATTATTATAGTTTTCTCAGTTTTTATATGTAAGATTTCTGAGTCTCAGATAAATTCAAGAATTTCTGAAATTCATGATTGAAGTGGGACTGCAATATGGGTGTCTTGAGTCCAGACCCTGAGCTTTACCCCCTAGCTCCTATAGAACAGTGATTCTTATAGTGAAGGAGAGGGGGTATTTGGCTTTGCAGATGACAACTGGCAATGACTGGAGACATTAGTGGCTGTCAATATTGGGGGTATAGTGCAACTGTCATTTAGTCAGTAGAGGCCAGGGTTGCTGCTAAATGTCTACAGTGCACAAGACAGCCCTCCACTACAAAGTATGATCCCACTCGAAATGTCAGTAGTACCCAATGTTGAAAAACCCTGCCTTAAAGAAATCCCTTTCAATATTCCCTCTCTTTCCTATTTTCCTACATATACTAAAGAGTAAAATGCTGATTTAAGGATAATAAATTTAATGTTTGAATCTAATCAGTTATAGACCAAAAATTATCAGATAGCAAAATGAAAAGCACCCACACTTTGGAGATAGGTAAAACTGCTTTAAAATTCCAATTCTTCTACTAAATAATATGTTCCCTTTGGATAGTCCACTTAACATCTCTGTGCATTAGTTTCTTCTGGGATAAAATAAAGATGATAATTCTGACTTTGTAAGATTTTTTTTACAGGATTAGAAATTACTATTATTACTATTATTTTCCTTCCTTCCCTTCTAAGAAGCTATCTTACTATTATCTTTTGTAGCATAATGCCTGTAAGGTGTTTCCTGAGTGTCCAATGTCCATCACTTCGGTACCCTATAGATTTGACCCATTCTCTGGACATTGTTACCATCAACATGACTTGTCTAATAATATACCTTTTACTGGTAGATACATAACACCAGTAGGAGCCTGCCTCTTTCAGTCAGTGCCCAGTTTTCAGAGTTTCACAGGGATCCCCTTGGATGAATAGCATAATTGACAGAAATTATGATTTATTGATTTGCTTCACTCTTATTTGTCTCTGGCAGAATTAGAATGAGCTCAGGGTATGTCATGCAGTCTTCACTAAAGTCCCAAAAGGAGAGAGAAAAACTATACAGGGAAGAGAATAGATGCGACAATTAGTTAGATTTGAGTACAATCCCATTTGCATCTCTTCCAGCTGTTTATTTCTGTAACTCACTCGTGTTTCTGAGTCTCAGTTATCTTTTCCATAAAATAGGGCTGTCCTGGGAATGAAAACAAACAATACACATAA
The DNA here is from genome assembly GCF_964270905.1 of Leucopleurus acutus. Taxonomy (NCBI): domain Eukaryota; kingdom Metazoa; phylum Chordata; class Mammalia; order Artiodactyla; family Delphinidae; genus Leucopleurus; species Leucopleurus acutus. Next base: position 34,226,178 of record NC_139145.1, on the reverse strand, counting down.
CGTAGACCTAGTTATATGCTTAACAAATGATAGCTGTTTATTGAAACTAGTAAGTATCATGTACATGTTTCAACTGTAAATTCCAACTAGGCATCATGAAGGTTACTCTAAAGTCATTCCCATTAAAAAAAAATACTTATAAGTAGATTTTTCCAAGATATTTTTGAACTTACTTTTGTATGTTCAATCTCTTTTTTCCTAAAACCTCTAAATTAACATGATCATATCATTTGTTAGAATGTTTGTTCTGTTTTTTAAAAAATCTTAACTTGCATCTGCCTATTACAATGTAAAATTCAATAGTTTACTGTAATGCTAGAGCAGCTCTCTTCCTTTTAGTAGCTCTGGTCCTTGGGGGTTTTGAAGTGATGAACATTTAGCACATTATAGCGGCGTGACTATCAGAATAAACTAGGACCATTCCAAAAAGGGAGATATAAGAAACAAACAAATTCCTTCTCTCATTTCAAAGTCTCCTTTTAGTTGTATCCTCTCCCAACTTCATCAAACTCTGCTTTCTATGTGAGAGTGTGAAGGAAAACATCAGTAGAAATGAGAAAAGTGAGTTTGCCTCTAAGATCTTTATTCTTAATTCAATAATGTGTGTCCTGAGGGACTCCATTTTCTTAATATAGAGACATTTAGTTGTGCACCTTCACAGTTGAATCCAGCATAAGCAATGACATCAATACTGCATATTCTAGAGGAAAAGGAGAGACAAAATATCTCATTGCAAAGATATTCCAAAATATTCCATCTAATTCCTTAATTCATAGGAAGTACAGGAGTTGAGAAGGAATATTAGCTAAACAATTTCAAAATCACACATTTGCTGCTTTAGTGGAGAGGCCAGAAGCCATTCCACACTCTAATTCACTATTTCTTGTTTTAAAACACCCGAACGCTTGTGTTATTTAGAGTACTTTGGCCACTGGATCTCCAATTTAGGATTCTGTTCATTTATTTATCCTTCCCTTGGCATACTCATTCATTCATTCAGCAATTATTTATTGAGCAGTTAGGAATTCTGGGTACAAGAATATGTTTTAAAAGTGATCATGTGAATATGACATTTAAAATCTAGTGAGGGAGTCATTTAAAAACACAAGTAGGGCTTCCCTGGTGGCGCAGTGGTTGAGAGTCCGTCTGCCAATGCAGGGGACACGGGTTCGTGCCCCAGTCCGGGAGGATCCCACATGCCACGGAGCGGAAGGGCCCGTGAGCCGTGGCCACTGAGCCTGCGCGTCCGGAGCCTGTGCTCCACAACGGGAGAGGCCACAACACCGAGAGGCCCGCGTACTGCAAAAAAAAAACCAAAAAACACAAGTAGATAAAATAAATCATAAGTGGATGTATTGCTTATAACGGTAACTGAAATATAAAACAATAGGGACATACTTTAAATGGAGCAATAATGCAGACTGTTCTAAAGAGGCAATAATTATGCTGGGGTGTGTGTGTGTGTGTGTGTGTGTGTGTGTGTGTGTGTGTGTGTGTGTGTGTTAGGGTATGCAGAGGAGGAGAGTGCAAGAATATTTCAAATCAAACAAAAGCATGTGAAAAGTTCAAGCCTTCTCCAAGACTGTAATGCGTCTCATTGACTCAAAACCTTGCTAGATGCCTTCCGAGTTAATATGATAAATTGAAAGCCACAGTTTTGTTATATAACACATTGAAGCTGCAGTTAATACACCTAACAAGGCCTGTTTTCTAATGTTTATCACTTGATACAATGATTTTTGGGTCAGTTGTAGCCTCTTTGGCAAATAGGTGGGAGGCATTGTTTGGATGGGTTTTTAATGTTAATAATGCCCCCAGTTTCCTTCAAACAGCCCTACAAAGACAGCGGCCAACTGCACTTAGAACACAGTTAACAATGTAGCTTATGGAATATCAACTTATTTTAAAAGATAAATACAAATGTGTATCCTTTGTTTCGCGTATCATCCTCTCTTTAGGGAAGAATAAAGAGACATCTGTTTCTTCTTTGACCTTGCCAGGTAATCTCTTCACTTCACCCACAACACTCTCTACCCCCTCCCCTCCACCACTCCTTCTCCGTTACCCCCCAGCCCTCCCCCTCCCCCGCCCCCTCTCCTGTGCGCGCACACACATGCACACACACACGCTCACTCACACACACTTTGTACAGTCTCTTATAAAAGTGCTTGGTAATTGCATTCCTTAGTTGTTTAATTGTTCACCTCTAGACTGTGAGCTCCTTGCAGGCAGCCACTATGCCAACTTTGTATCTCCAAAGTCTAGCATGGTGTCTGCATTAGAATGGCGTTCAGTAGATGTTTGTTTAATAAGTGAATGCATGAATAACCAAGTGAAAGCTAAAGTAATAGACACTGGCAAGGGCTCTTAGGAAACCATTCTAAATAGCCAAATATCTGAATATTTTTCTAAACCAAATCAAATAAAATACACACATGAGAAGCATATGGCAAATTTAAATTGAAAAACAAACATTGACTTTACTTCACTAACAACTACATCAAAAAAAGACTTTGGTCAGAAACTTGCAAACTTTCAAATATTGCTCTATACCTTACCTCCCACTTTTCCTAAATTAAAGAAGATCTGTCTTCTCTCTTTGATTTTCTGTTCCGTCTCTGGGATCATATATCCCACACTGGCAAAGGATCTCTTGTTTATTCATCTGAAGATGTAGAATATTGCAAGAAACTGAAGTAGGTTAGGAATATTTAGCAATCGCTTTCACAAAGCAGCCCTAAAGGCAGAGGAGAATGAGAAGGAAAGATGGAGAGGGAACTGAGGATGGGAAAGGAGGAGGAGGGAGAAGGTCTGCTACAAATGCCGAATTTATTTTGGAATCCCTTTTTTTCATGTATGGAAATGTTAATATAATCAATATGTATCCATCTTTCTTTTATACAAATAACTTTTTTTTTTTTACAAATCTTCAAGCAAAACTGACTTTCTAGAAATATGTAATGTCTTATTCCATGGTTTTACACTCTCTGGCACCCTGACTCATTCCACCCCCTTTCTACTGCTTTGAGAAAATGCGCTCGTGAATGCAAGTACATGTGTACACTTTTGCTAGAGGGAGGGTATCTCACAGTCTCAAGAAGGTCTTTCCTAGAAAATAAAATGGAAGATAAAGAAGACATATGGTGAGGGCATGAAGCAGTAAAAAAGTGCAAATGTGGGGGACAAACTCTATAAATAACCATATTGTCTTTAACAGGGTTTGTCTTCTGTCCAGTAGCTTCCAGATATTTCCAGATATTGCACTTGAATAGAATGTTTTCTCCAAGTGCTGAAATGTAGACATTAAGAGTATTATCAATGAAGGCTATTTTTCATTGGTTTTGATTGCTGTAGAAGAACATACAAGCCTACAGCTGAGATTCATTGAAGCACTGTTCCTTTCCTCAGGGAGCTATTTCAATAAAAACAATGGAATCAGTTAGCATAGGTAATAAAATAATTACAGTAATTTATTTTGGCTATTAAATGTTGCATCCCCTTAGCTAATCATCCACTTCAAGCTATTATTCAAAGTGTTCTGCTCTTTTTGCCTTTAAGTTAAATATCATGAATTTCTATGCACTGATAAATCCAAATCTAATAAATTCCTGATGTGTTTCCTTGCACTGTGACTACCAACAACTCTCTCTATCTTGTTAATTCAGTGTTACTCAACACCAGTAAAAGATGTTTTCTAATACAATATAAAAGCAAAAAGAATTACTTGTTACCTAACTTTGTACCAATATACAAGTATATTTAGCCTTCAGTGTTTTACGGCTATAGAGCACTCTGTGTTATAAACAAAGGAAGTATCTGAGAAGATTTGAATCATGGTATCTTAGAGTACAGTACTTTCTAAAACAACCCCTACCAATGTTTAGTCCATGAAAGGATATCTTTCAGGATTCAAAGAGCTTAATGTGTGTTTCACCATATGACTGAGTAGGTAGGTTTCTAATTAATTTCAGCTCTATTCAGTGTGACATCCATTTCATTTTGATAAGATCTAAACCAGGCATACTAAATAATCTGAAAGTACAGAGTTGTTTTCCTGTTTTGCAGGCATGTTATGTGAATTTTTCAGAGAGAAAACAAACTGGCATTCCTCATTCTCAGACTTCAGATCATTAAACAGTAGAAGCAGCAGAAATAATTTCAAATGATTCCTGTAGAGATTGCATATTCAGTTTAAAACTCAATCTTTCTTTGTACTACTGTCAGTGCACTTTAAAGGAAACAATTCATTCTTTAACCTCCCCCATCCTTTCCATGCTTCTGAACTCACCAAATAAATCAATACAAGTTTGACTTTAATTTAAGAATTGGTGGAAAACCTTGTCCTTTATTATGAGTACTAAGAATAATTTCCAAACTGAAAATATAATGTAACTAAGAACTTTTTTTATTAACCATATTTCGGTTCTCAAAATTGTTTTGAGTTTTTGTTTGTTTTGCGGTACGTGGGCCTCTCACTGCTGGGGCCTCTCCCGTTGCGGAGCATAGGCTCCGGACGCACAGGCTCAGCGGCCATGGCTCACAGGCCCAGCCGTTCCGCGGCATGTGGGATCCTCCCAGACCGGGGCACGAACCGCGTCCCCTGCATAGGCAGGCGGACTCTCAACCACTGTGCCACCAGGGAAGCCCTGTTTTGAGTTTTTGAGGAGTATCAGGCAGTTGAAAAGCACATTAAAAACTAATGACATTTTTAGTTCTAAAGTTGTAAAATCAGAAACTTCAAGAAACTTGTTCTCAAATGGATAGTTTTTCATTGACATTCTACTTCCGAAAAAAAATTTTTGAACATATTGATTTTTAAAAACCTTTCTATTGAACAATATGGTTTTCAGTTGAAACTGAAACGTGTTTATAGGTTTTTACTGCGGTATAAATCTCAATTATACACCAACTACTTGTCAACACCTGAAACTATTTAGGTGAGGAGGTAGGATTTTTCTGAAAACTTGGGCGTAGTGTCCTCGAATTAATGGGGCTTTTCAATAAAGTAATACATAAACACACTTCATAAAGTACCCATTGAAATGAATTGATTCTACTTCCTGAGTTGTGTTGATATTTGCAGTATATTAGAGCACATTGCACTTGGTATTATCTGTAATTCATTATAGCAGGAAGAAAGCACCCAGCAAATGTTGAATAACAGTACTTTCTCAGTCAAACTTACTACAGAGTCACAATATCCTGTCTAGCTCTGAACCCTTTGTTTTCCTTATAAGGAACATTATTCATGGTGATGAAAATCAGAACTTACAAAAAAAAAGAAAAAAAGCTTATATGCATACATCCAACCATAAGACATAAAAAGTCCTCCAAATCAGCACCAGAGTTAAGGGTGCAGAGAATGTTTTCTAGGCCCTGCTAATTTCATACCCCATCCCCTTTCCACCTTTAAAAAAAAAAATATTTCAACTTGCTCTGTCTGATTTCTCTCAAGTCCCTCAGTCTGTTATGAATAGCTTTGATATTAGTTATTAACCATGCCAGAAAATATTATTTACTATGTTGAAAGTGATCTTGAGTAAATGATCTTTCTCAATCCATGAATATATTCCACTAGAGAGGAATATATTTTAAGGTTTTATGGACCAATTGCTGAATTAGAATTGGATTTATTGGAAAAATCATTTAAATTAGTTTCTTCTGTTTAAAAAGTTACGTGTTGAATAGCTGGGAGCCAGGAAGTGATTTCACAAAGGAAATCTAAATGTATTATGATGAATTTAAGCAGTACAAAGAATACAAAAAGCTTTGCATGTAAATTGAGTTTATAAATTAGATACCATAAGTTGGTAATAGAACATAATAATACCTATGGACAAATTCCAGTCAACATAAAATTTGAGCTCTTTGAAGATATGGCCAAATCCGTTCTCTTAGAAGTAATGGAAAATTTCTGCCAGTGATGGACTTAACACAGTGGATAACCTTTTCATTAGGCAATTATGTGTTTCAGTTCACAGGATATTCAATATATATTTTTATTGTACGTTTTCAGATGTCAGTGACCCCATTTCATAAAATTTAAGTCACACTGAGGTTTTAAACATCTGAGGAAAATCAATAGATGAGACATTGAAGACTATTATATATCTGCTGAAAATATTTTTTATTCTCTCTTTTAAAAAAAAATTTTATTGCTCAAAGCTCCACCTTAACATCAAAAAAATCATTGAAAACCTGGATGATAATTACCCGTGTCTTGAATTTTACAGTAAAGTGCTTTTGTATCTCTGCAGCATTTGAAGTTCTAATCCACTTGGTACAATACCCTAGGAAAGAAGGCAAGGAATGTAAAACCACACTAATCCATTGAGAAATGTTTTAAAAAAAGGGGGGGAAAAAGGTATTACTCTAAGTCAGGCTTTATTACCATCACAATCAATAGAAACAAATTTGTAGTCACAGTTCACCTTAACTGACACTAATTAAAAAGAAAATGGTGTGTAATTAATGTGTAATTAAATTGCAGTTCCTAATTAGTTTATTTGGGCTATTAGGAACTTACCATTTAGGCTTTGGAGAGAAGCTAGTAGATTTCACGCAAGTCTAACATAAAATATGTTCAAACAGTACAGAGAGTATTGTGTTGCTTTAGAAAGTAGATCCAAAACCCCTGAGTAAGAATTATAAAGGACTTATATGTTAAATTAGAACATTAAAAAATGGACCCATCTAAAAGTGAAATAAATTGCCTGCTGTAGATGGGTGACCCCGCCACTGGAAGTAAGCAAGGAAAAGTGAGGTGACTAATAGACTGACCTAGAGTGCATAGGTGGAAATTTAGACCAGGAGGCTTTAAGACTGTGTAAATCATAAGCTGCTATAATTGTATGGTCATAGTAACTATCTCAGGGACACAAGTATTGGACTGAGAGTTCCCAGGCATGTTCTGTATTGCCTGAACTCGCCTCTCACAATCCTTGCTAAAGTTATAAATGAAGATGTTTGTGAGTCCCTCTCTAACTTAAAGTAGTCCCTGTGTCTCTTCCCACTATCTTCACTGAAAAGCTAGAGAAGAAAAAGAAAACAAAAAGGATTATAAGGCTAACCATTTGTGCTTCATTGTATAAATCGATGCAGATCTCATCCCCCTTCTTTGGAAACTTCCAACAGCAGATAGGGACATGGGTTTGTCACATTATAGGAGATGCTTAAGCAATTGTCTCAGACCTGGCCCTAGATTTTAGAAAGAGGGTTTAAGCAGCTTTCCAACATCACTCTGTAACTCAGAGAAAACCATGTGGTGTCTTAATAAATTAAGTATCAGAATTTTATTTCACTTAGTTAATTGAAGATGCCTACACTATGGGCACCCAGTAACAATATCTAAATTATAGAGAGGCAGAGGTGAGAAAGTGCTAGCAAACCCCAGATCTCCTAAGGGAGAACGACCCTGTGGTCTTGGGAAGGATGATTAGAATAAGAGCTTTTAGGGACCCCACGTGAGCAAAGTGTGGAACTCTGGCTCGAGTGGTAAAGCACAGCCATCACAAATTGTCACAGTCCGTCCCCAAGATATTTCAAATAGCTCTGCCTCAAAAGTCCATCTGTTAGGCGTTTTTGTTTGTAAGGAAATTGAGAATAAAAAGATGAGGTGTTGCTCTTGTTCTGTTTTGTTGGTAACCATGGGGTAGAATTAAAAGAAGAGCTGGAAAATGCCAAGCAATTGCACACTGGGAAATCCAAGGAACCAAAATGATTCTGATGTATCTAGAAAACAGGATTTAATGGATTGCCACACAGGGCAACAGCACATGAGAGAATCGGCTTCTCTAATTTTCCTTTTGTGTTGTTCTACTTTGAATTTGAATGTCCAGGAGACACAGTGTGAGTAGTCTTGGGTTGCATGTTTATCCTCTGGCCTGGTGGGGTCAGGGCTCTTCAGTGTCAAGATCAAGAACACCTTTGAAGCCAGCTCCCCTAGAAAATCTTTATACTCTTAATAAATGAGGAGGAATTGGATGCTGGGCAGGGAAAATAATCAACTACCAAATAAATAGGAAACAAAATAAAAACAAGAACACTTGTCTACAAATAGGAGCAGAAAAATAGGCTTTCAGCATTCATTCCACAGTTATTGATTGAGTGTCTGCAGAGTGTGGGACACTCTGCTCACATTAAAACAAACTTTTCTTTCACACAGCTGCCTATCAGTGAGGGATCCATTGTGAAAAGAGACCCTTTGCTTTTGGTGGTCATTTCATGTTGACTAAGAATCCATATCTATGTTCCCGTGTTACTTTTCTCCAGTTGAAAATCTTTCTTTGCTCATTTGAAATTTCTTTTTTAGAAGAAATTTTTTTATGTTCAAATGACTGTAAATTATAGGAGACAGAAGGCTTCTATCTCATCCTCAGTGACCAGTATCACGATGCGCACTATATTCACACGGATGCACACACACACACACACAATCATGATAATATCATGGCAGGTATTAGAATATCTACAATCTAGTTTTCTAGTCTTGATCACCATTCTTCATTTGCAAGAAATAAAAGAATAGGCTAAGTTATGATGCTAGAAATAAAACTCATTCAAATTAGAGTGAGCACAAGAAGAGAAAATATTGGAAGGCTACAAGATATCTTACAGCAGTTAGGGTCAGGAACACAACTGAGCCTCATAATTGACAACTAAGGACCGAGAAGAAAAACTCAAGTCACCACCACCCAACACCCACGTATACTCATTTCCTCATCTCCTTTGAGTCTTAGATGAAATGACACTTCAGCATGGGCTTCTCTGATTTTTATAGTAAAACCTACCTCTCTCCCACTGCAGTGCTCTCTCTTCCCTACTTTCTTTTTCTTCTAAAGCACTTAACATCCATATCAGTTATGATAGACTAGGATTTGCTGCTATACGAAATAAACTCAAATATAATAATGGCTTGTAACAACAATAGTTTGTTTCTCACTCAAACAACATGGCCATCATAGCCCACTACACCTCTGCTCTAGGTGGATACACACACATACATATGTATATGTACATATAGATATACATAAGTATGTGAATACAAAATTACTTTCAACTTAATTAATTTAAAATTAAGGGACTTCCCTGGTGGCACAGTGGTTACGAATCTGCCTGCCAATGTAGGGGACATGGGTTTGAGCCCTGGTCCAGGAAGATCCCACATGCTGCGGAGCAACTAAGCCCATGTGCTACAACTACTGAGCCTGCACTCCAGAGTCCACAAGCCACAACTACTGAGCCCACCCACCACAACTACTGAAGCCCATGCACCTCGGGCCTGTGCTCCGCAACAAGAGAAGCCACTGCAATGAGAAGCCTGAACACCACAATGAAGAGTAGCCCCCGCTCACTGCAACCAGAGCAAGCCTGCGCGTAGCAACGAAGACCCAACACAACCAAAAATAAATAAATTATTTTAAAAATAATAAAATTTAAAATTTTGGCATTTGTAGCACAATATTGACTAGGACCTCCTGGATTGTGGTTGAGGACAGAGACTCAGTGGGAATTCAAAGAATTGTGCACTTTGTACTAAGAAAGAGCTGATAAGGTGCCCCTAGCCTCTGGGGCTAGAAAACCCAGGGTTAACCAACCATAAACATAACTTGTACTTTTTCTATCAATAACGCCACCCCAGCCCCTTTCTTACTCTCACTGGATATAAAAAGTGGATAGGAGGGCTTCCCTGGTGGCGCAGTGGTTAAGAGTCTGCCTGCAGATGCAGGGGACACGGGTTCGTGCCCCGGTCTGGGAAGATCCCACATACCGCGGAGCGGCTGGGCCTGTGAGCCATGGCCGCTGAGCCTGCGCATCCGGAGCCTGTGCTCTGCAACGGGAGAGGCCACAACAGTGAGAGGCCTGCTTACCGCAAAAAAAAAAAAAAAAAAAAAAAAAGTGGATAGGAGAAAAGAAAGGGAGCATCAGTGTCACAGGCCTTGTTGGGAGTAGAGGATTGGTGATGTGATGTTTTCTTCTCATCCCCACAGGATGTTTCTTCCCTAAATAGACAAGCAGGTATGTGCTTGAGGTGAGGAAAGGTGACTCCAGGTGAATAAATAGTGAAAGCTTCAGTGAGAAGGAGAAACTAGCATTCCTTCTGTTCCATGGTTGCATCTCTTCTTTAGTAATATGCTTACTGGTCTGTGCCCATGCTAATCTGAATGGAGGAAAGATAATTGGTAAGATATTTCAGGTGAAATACACTTGAACAGCCCCTGCACGGCTACTTAGCAAGGATGCAAATTTCCAATAGGTCAAGTAGGAACTAGGGAAGTAACTGGCTTAAGCCATCCTATTGGTTCCCCACCCTGAAGAGGCAGAGCAACTTGAGTTTTGTAGGGAGGTGGAGGAAAGAAATGTCCTGGAGCTGAAGCTCCCATGGCAAGGGATTAGGTAAATGTTGAGACTGTGTGGAACCTCGGAAGAATCTACATCCATGTACTTATGAGAGCCAAAGGATGCCTGCTACACAGGAGCACTGATGGTCAGTATTAGCCAATAAAATGATGGGGCTCTAGCCTCAAGGAATTAAAAGAAAAGTTGACTTTTTCTCTCTTTTCCCACCCTCACACACTGAATACATGTGAAGCCTTACAAGAAGAAAGAGGGCATGTCAAGCTTTGACTCAGTTAAGAGCCTAGAATTTTGAGCTGGACAGCCCAAATCTGTAATATCAAAACTTATCCAGAATGTTATAGAACCTACCCAAGATATTGTTAAATCACCAGATTGGGGGACTTGACAGGGATGAAATCAACAGTTGGAGATAAAATCACTTCATTTGTACCCACCAATGATTTGAAGACTTCTCAATAAACTTGTTATACATGAAACCAAATAAATGCCACTATTGTGCTCAAAGTCTCTTAAAGCTTTTCCATTGTCTTTGGAAGAGTATTCTCCAAATTATTTTTCTAAATGGGTATACCACAAGAAAATGTTCTGTGGTATGTTAGAACAAGCCCTTGTGTACTGCATCCTCAATCCAATGCACACTGGCTTTTTAAAGGCTATGAAAAGTCCTATAGCTAAGACATCTGTTGACTTTGTTTAATCCAGCCTCTCCCCAATTACCACAGATGCTATTTTAGCAGTATTGCTATTAATGTCCTAGAAAAAGGTCTGTGTTACAAACATCAGCTACTTTAAAATAACAATTCAGTGTTTAGTGTCTTATATATGTTCCTGCAATATTTGGTCACTACCTAAATTCACAGCCTTGTGCACATTCCCATGTCCTGCTCAGATCAGACGATTTCACTCTTCTATGCACACATCCGTCATTTTTATTTCCACAACTTATTTTTTTTGTTTGACATTTTCATCATCAATATTATTTATTTCTATTCAGATCCATCCACTGTCATAGTCTTGTTTCAAGCACTATTTTCTAATTCATAAAGACTTCCCTAATCTAGTTAAGAATTGCTCCTTGCTTTTCTTTACACTCACAGCACCTTACTTACAATGCCTTATTTAACCTACTATTTAACCCAGGCTACCTTTTATTATTATTACTGCTGTTACTTCTAACAATATTATTACAAGATTACAGAGTGATTATATGAATCAGACACCATGCTCAGTCCATGTCAAAACAGCCCTATAAGTTATATTATTGCCATTATTTAGATAAGGAAACTGATGCTTAGAAAGGATAAACAACTTGACCAAGGTCTCAAAGCTAATAAAAGGCAGAGCCAGTACACTACTCCAAGTCTATCAGAAGCCAAGTCCTTGCTCTGAACCACTATATAATAATTATTATGCCCCTTTGTGTGCATGTCTTTCTCCTCCACTTGATTATCAGCCCTCAGAGGGCAAGGATCCTCTTGAGTTCATGTTTATACACACTCTGTGCTTAATGAAGTACCTTTTAGATACCCAGGAAACATTTCTAGAATTAAATCAACCCATATGCAGTCAGCATCATGAGGTAATGGAAAGGTATCTCCATGAGAATCATTTGTCTGCAATGAGTTCTTTGCACTCTACCTGCTTTCGAAATGTACCTGCTTTCGATTTCTCCTCCTAGGGTTTCTCATTATGATGCATCACCTAAGTTCCTTTTAGTTACAACATGTAATGCAACATGACTAGCGCAACATGAGCACATAAGCCTCAGAGAATGAAGAGCAGGAAGGTTGTTTTCTCCACACTGTGGATTTAAGAGAAGTTATAAAAAATATATGTTAGAGGTCAGCAGTGAACCTCCCAGTTAAGAGCACTGCTATGGAAGGGTTCCATCCTTGTTCATAGTGCACCAAACTGCTGTATTCCCATCGAAATTGAGTTGAATAAGCCATGCAAGCAGCCCTGCTTATTTTTCCAAGAAGATTGCCTTATTAATGTGCATTATGTAAATAGTGCTCCAGGTCAGACCTAACAAGAGGAATTTGGACTGCATGTGCACGTGAAAAATTGCCTCCTGTGCTTTTCATCCCAGTGGATCTCTGGAAATTTTCTGAAACTCATTTTCAGGCTCTGCCTGCTTCGTCAACTATCCCTTCCTCTGAAAACAATCCCCTCTGAAATGACCTCCTTCCAAAACACCCCAGATGCCAACCAGACATGGCAACCAGCTCAGCAGTTCAGTGACCCCAAACTTACATTTCATGGGGACTGGGTCTCCAGTCCAGGAAGAAATCAACCTAAAATAACAGGAAAGTCAGTTCACTGTGGTGGTTAGCTTAGCCACATGAATTGTGGAGCCCTGCAGACCTGGGCTCAGATTCTGGCTCTGTCCCTTAGTAACTATGTCACGTGGGGGATTAATACGTGCTCTCTAAGCCTCACTGTGTAAATAAGTAGAAACATTAGTAGTACAATTCTCTCTTCCTCTTCTTAGACTTATTGTGAAATTAAATTAGATAATATTTGTGAATGTATGTCTAACAAAATAAGCCTCAGCAAATAATGGCTAATAGAGTTAGTAACAATAAAATTTTATATTAAAATTTGTGGTACTTAATATATTACCTGCAGAAATATTTCCCTTTTAAAAAAGCAATGGGAGAAGTTACCTTAAAGATGAAGCCTAACAAATAAATCTAAAATGGCAGAATTTCATACATTGGGGGCAGCACTCGCATTTTCATGTTAAGGGAGGGGGTGATTTTTCAGGTTACAGAAAGCAGACTGTGAACCACCTCTTCATTCACCAAATATATCATAGTTACCTTGTCAGTTGCTAAGGCACAGTGGTTCAGAATTAAAGACTGACTTGATGTTGCAAAGTGAAGAAAACATTTCTCCAACAAAGCACTTTATTACTACTTTTGGTGTCCTTAGGGCAGGCTGGCAGAAACAGCCTTGTAGATTTCTAATTCCATTGGCTATAGACCTTTTGCTCTTTTTCTTAGCAAATCTTCTTTGCCCATTTCTTATGTGAAAGCAAGAAAGTCATTACTCACACTTTCATATAAAATACACTAACATAAACATCTTTTAAATATCCTAATTTTATACTCAATTTTATACATCTGGATTCATAGGCTTCCTCCCAGGTAGTCTAGATTTTGTGTATAATTTTTTTTAATGTTTTTACTGATGTGCTCTGAAATTGTGAAACTGTGATAATCTCCACAATAGTGGTAATCTATTATTCTAGGTTGTCCAACTTATATTTAAAATTTAAAGGTAGATCTTAGAGGAAACATCATACAAGATAATTTCAAAATTACTTATACTATTAATTATTGTACTTTCTGTATTCTCTCCATTTTCTTGTCAGTTTACTATTGAAAAAATAATGAAGGGAAAAAGGACAAGGAAAAGGGAATAAAAATGCAAAGATTTTAAAAAGAAAAAGAAATAATCTAAATCACAGTGTGTGGGATATAAAAAGGAGAAAAAACATGAGAAAAGAGAATTGTACTAAATAAATTGTCATTAAGATTTCTGGTTCCTGGTAGTAAAGAGCCTTTACATGATCCTATGAAAAACTTTCTTAAGCCCCCTTTTCTCAAAGATTTTGCTTGTGCTTCTTCAGTGTATTTAACAAATAGATGCTTTTGAGATATTGATTAGTGCAAATGTGGCTTAATAGCAGAATCATTACTTTTTAAATCTCGGAAATGCCAGTCCCTACTATTTCAACTGAACTTCAAGTTGTTCGATTATAGGCTGCCATTACTAATTGTTTTTAAATTTTGTGGGACATATCTAGTTCAGGAAGTTTTGTTCTTCAGCAATAGATTTTTTTTTTTTTTTTAAGGTCACAGTTTTTAGAGCTTTATCTGCTCAGACTTCTGGGCATCTCATTTTGGATGTCTTAATCTTGAAACAGATTGAACTTGGATCACAGAAAAAACGTGGTCTCATTGACTCCTGAATAAAATATAATTTGGGTCACAATCCCCACTTGCTCAGAAGCATTAAAATGATGCATTTCTGTAGGTTTACATGGGCTGGTATCCCTGTCTGTCCTACAGTTCTTTACTGGAATTGAGCAGAAAAGGTCAAATGGGGGGTAATATGTCAAAAGGCTGTAATTAAGATTTAGAAAGATTAATACCGATGGTATTTAATGAAATTGGCTTTTAGAGGAAAGCTCATCTATTACTTTGATATTTAACATTTTTTTCTTATTAAAATGTTAGTGCTGAATAGAAGCACACAATCAGTGGCAGGAATATGAGTTTATACAGCCATCAGTGAAGGGGGCCACAACTAGTAAACAATCAGAGGTTTTGTGTGTGTGTGGTACTGATGATAAAATTACTCAGCTTTTCCACTTGAGATATATATATATTTTTTTCCCAGAGCTGGCAAAAAAATTTTTTTATTGCCGTAAGCAGCAGACTGACATAGCTGTTATCACTTCACTGCACTGATGCAGTTTTTTTTTTAATTAGTAATTTCAGATATTTATAGCAATCTCAAATACACATAGAAAAAAAAAATCTGTCAATTTTTTACAGACGGGGGTTAATTTTTCCTCTAAAGGGAATACTGCGGTTAAATCCAGCATATCACATGGAAAAAAGACTCTGTAGTCTAAAGTAGCGGCTGATGCCTTTTGGTGTTTTGAAGAAGGAGCTGTTTCAAATTGCAAGGAAATTTCCATTTCAAAAATAGCTACTGAACTATCACAATGACTGCTTTGCATATATTTTTGGTCACAAAAATACCATTGTTATTTTTTACTATGGATATGCAAATGAGGTGTTGATAGGATTAACTTCTGTCACCTTCTGAGACAGTCTTATGCTTGCACTATTGAAGTTTTCCTTTTCCGCCCACTATTTCCTTTACATTTAATTAAAGACATCAAACTCATTTTGTTTTCCATTCTGCGTGAGGTTTTCCTTTCCCTTCTCCTTTTAGCTTTTTCCCTAGTGATTTTTTCCCTGAATCCTATTCAGTCTTCATATTTGCTCCAGGTGTTGCCTTATTTCACTGCATGAAATCTTCTATTTTCAGTTAAGGAAACTATTTTTCTACCTTATACTTAAAATACAAGAAAAATGTAATAGTTTATCATCATAATCTTATTTTGACTGGTTATATCCCCATTAGATTTGCTGGGTGCTTTGATATCATGTAAACTGTTTATTGCATTTGTTTATGAATGAAGACTAAAATATGCAGTTGGGAAAGCTCATGACGGTATCAAATATATGTGTGTTGGGGGGGTGAAAAACAACTAATTCTGAAAGTTGTTATATCTTTGCCTGTTTCTAAATCCTGCCAACTATCCAACTTTTATAAAATACACATACACACACATATATTCATACATACACTCTCCGGTAATCAGTGTTCAGATTTAAAGTGTTGCATACTATATTCCATTCTGTAAGCTGGCTAAACATATATTTATAATAAAGTCTTGAATAACCAGCATTTTTTTTAAAGTGTTGTTTTTGTTGCTTTTTAAGAAAACCAATTTGAGTGTGAATGGAATTAGAAAGACTCACTGAATTAGACAGAATGAGAACTACCTCCTTTACAGCGGGAAGAACTTTCACAGCTGAAGCATATCAAAAAAAATTTCATGCTGGGGCAAAGAAAGGGATAACCCACATCCTGGGAATATGAACACACTTCCTGTGCGGGTTATTCTCAAGTTTAAATAGCTGATAATTAAATGAGTTGCTACACTGCATATTTTTTATATGCATGCATGTGTATACATACACATGCACATGTATTATTATAGTCCAGTCAATGCAAATATATATTTTTATGTTAAAAGCTATTTCATACACCTTCTTAAAACTATGCCATAAACATCCCTACCCTTACATTTGTTTTCTCTTAATCCAATTAATATCAAAATTATCATTAAAATAGTTCTTTGTATTCAAATGTTATATGAATATATACTTTGATTAAATCACTAACTGTTGAAGTTTCACTGATCTTGGCAAAGTGTTTGGTACACATTCATTTTTCCATTCATATTCTTTCTTTGGAAATGGAATTTGGTAGATGCTTCTAAAATTTATTTGCTTTTGAAACCTCTAATCTGCTCCCAAGGCTTGGAATTATGTGTAGATTATTTTAAAAGTTAAAATATATACATATGCAATTTTTAAATATTAAAATAATCTGTGTCAAACTAGGATATTGTGACCATTGGGAGCAAATGTTCTTAAACTAAAGAATGAATAAGAGTGTTTGTAAAAACTTGCCAATTCAACTGAATGTTCTGTCTGGAGATGAAGAAATTGTGAACACTCATTCTCAATTAACATTTTTCCAATTTTGAATATTCAAGGACTATCAAATAATCTGTTTAAAATGTAAAGTTAAAGGTCAGGTTGGTTGACAAAGTTACCCTCAATACTCAGTATTTTTACCATCAAGCATTTCATTGTGAGATATACAGTCTTTTTGGAATTTTCTCTTTGTTCAATATCCATATCAATTTTTTTGTTGTACTTGTGGAGAAAACATAAGGAAGTTTCTCTCTTTTGGTTTAGTTCTCTTTGGAGATAGATGAACTATGTTATAGAAAAGGTATAATTTCAAAACATTGAAATATAATGTAAGGAAGTGCATTGAAAAACTAGAATTTAGTCAAATGAGCTATTTTGAGAATTACTGAATTGTAGTGAAATCGTTACCATTCACATGTTATCATTTATCTTTTTATTCCTTCCTTCCTTCCTCTCTTTCTTCCTTCCTCTCTTTCTTTCTTTCTTCCTTCCTCTTTTTCTTCCTTCCTTCCTTTCTTCCTTTCTTCTCTTTCTTTCTTTCTTTCTTTCCCTTCCTTCCTTCCTTCCTTCCTTCCTTCCTTCCTTCCTTCCTTCCTTTCTTTCTTTCTTTCTTTCTTTCTTTCTTTCTTTCTTTCTTTCTTTCTTTCTTTCTTTCTTTCTTTCTTTCTTTCTTTCTTTCTTTCTTTCTTTTCTTCCCTCCCTCTCCCCTCCTCTCTCTCTTGCTTGAAAGTTTTTATATGTGGGTGTGGCATAGTATAGGTCACTGGTTTAACTTGGAGCAAAGACAGTAGTCAATTTAAGCTACGTTACAGAACTGAACTCAGGCCTGCTCACCCAAAGTGCAGCAAAGGAAATCTACTGACACCAGGTTGCAGTGAAGGAAAGTACAGTGTTTACCGCAGCATGCCAAGCAGGGGACTGGGAGACAAGTCTCAGATCCACTCCAAATTGGTCTTTGATTTACGGGATTTTTTAAAGGGGAAGAACAAAGAGGCTGGGATTAATCATCATCTTGCAATTCTGTGACATTTCTTAATTGTAGTTTCGGTAGTTGGAATGTGTCTGGTTTATAATTTTCTAGCCAGGTGTTCCATGGCTTGGGGGTCAGTTAACTCATCTTGCCCTAGGGAAACAACCTGAGTTTGTATGTTAATGATAATATCTATAATAGCAATTTTAGTGCATTAACAATGTTATCAACAACAGCAATTTTGGTCATCTGACTCTGGTTGATTAGTGTTCAGGTAGCACAGGACTGAGGTCAGAAGGGACAAGAAAGGGAATAAAGTTTTGGTTAGATTAATCAAAAACTTGGTAAGGGAACTCAGTTTTAGGCTGACTCAGTTTTCACTGATGTATGAGCACTATTAATTTTAAATTGGACTTATAAACTATTCAGTTATATATGATTATGTAAAGAATCAGGTCACAAAATAGTACATATGGCATATCACTTTTATTTTAAAATATATAGAATTATATAGAATATGTGCGTATACACATGTATGCCTGCACACATGTGTATCTTACAGATGAAAAGAGATTAAGGAAAACATTAATATATTATTACCTATGGTTTGTTGCATTACTGATTTTTATTTTCTTCTCTGTGTTTTTCCATGTTTTTTTAAATTTCTACAATGAATGTGTATAATTTTTATATTAAGGGAATAACACATTTAAAAATGAAGAAAATAAAAAGGAAGATAGGGAGGTAGGAAGGGAGAGATGGAGAAAGGAAGGAAAGAAGGAAGTCTAACGTAGCAGGAATGTCTTTGCCTTTGTGAAGCTGAGTAGGGCACTGTTTACTTCCCGGCTTATCAGCTGTCCTCTTTGGTATCTGGATATTGTAAAGAGCTAGGAATTTTAAATTATAGAGTTATATGTGCTAAAAAAGAAAAGTCATTATTAGCACAGATCTACCAAAAGAGAGAATAACTAAGTATAAGAGTATATGTGTGAGTACACATATTCAGATATGGCTTTCTGACATATTTTTCTTTAATATGGTCTAGTTTAGCATTAACTATAGTTTGCTTCCTCTAATTCTCTATAAACTCTTACAGGCAAGAAGGGAAATACATCTGAAACCGTGACCTTACTGTGCGAGAAGATGGCATATGATTGCCTTTTAGCCCAAGACTATCCAGGTTTCAGCAAGTAAATAGTTATGAGTCAGATAAAAAGACCTGAAAGAGATTTCCCTGTACATTCATGGGTCAGGGACCATGTATTGCATGATGTATGTTTTGCAATTACAGCGTTTGGTACACAGGAGGTTTCGGTAAATCTTTGCATTGTTAAAAAAAAAAATTGAACGATGTCTTAATCTAAATCATTTTTTTTTCTGATCAGTTAGAAGCTCACTAGCTCTTACTTTAGAAGTATAAACCATGCAAACATTGTTCTCAGACAGTAGAGAAATGTTCAGGTGAATGCAGAGGCAGCCACTTCCAGCACAAGGATGTCAGAGATGCCAGATGAAAGACTTCCACTGTCAAAGCCTGCCTTGTGTCTCTGGGCCACAGTACCTGTGTTGTCCATGTGGAATATTCATTTTCCTGCTTAAAGTCAGTATTTCTGGAAGGGTAACCTATGTTTAGATTACCTACATCATAATCATCTAAAGTGTTTATAAGTATGCGGATTCTTAGAACTTACTCTAAACTTATTAGTTTGAGAAAATTGGGTAATGGTAATATTCCCAAATTCAGACTCTCAAATACAATATTAGCAAAGTCTCAAAGTAAGAAATATACCAGCTCTCTTACCCCCATATCACAAAATCTATATTTCGAATAGATTTTCATATGTGGCAAAGAGAGTTTGTGCTCTACAGTGGAAGAATGGTCTGGAACAGCTGGGGTAAACCTGGAAAAAATTTAAAAGTTAGACAAGTATATTTATTGATCAGCAAAATCATAAGGGAAGGTTTTTTTCTTTTCTTTTTTAAGCTTCTTGTCATAATTTAACAAATAAAAGTACACAAATCATAACTGTGCAGCTTGGTGAATTTGCACAAATCTAACCTATTGGTGCACTCAGCAGTCAGATGTGGAATCAGAGCATCTCCAGCATCCAAGAAGCCCCTGTGCCCCCCTTCCTTTTATCACCCTCCCCCTTACCAAGGGTAACCACTATCCTGACTTCTAATACCATAGATTGATTGTGCCTGTTTTGGAACTTTACATAAATGTCATCAAACAGAATAAATTCTTTCGTAATTGACTTACTTCACTCCACATTATGTTTGATTCATCTATATTATTGTTGTAGTAATAGCTCTTTCATTCTCATTAAGGCATGCTATCTTTTTTGGTTAAATATGCCAAGATGTGCTTGACCGTAGATGGGTATGGATGAGTGTCTTAGTAGTTTTCCATTTTAGGCTATTACAGAGAGTGCCGCTATGAACATTTTAGTACATGTCTTTTAGTAAACATGTACACATTTCAGCCGAATACGTACACAGGAGTAGAATTATTGGGTCACAGGGTATGCATAACACCAGTTTTAGCAGACACAGTCAAATAGTTTTCCAAAGTGATTGTATCAAATTGCGCTCTAGCAGTGCTGAGTGTTCTACTTGTTCCACATCCTTGCCAGCACTTGGCATTCTTCTGTTCTTTCATTTAAGCCACTCTGGTGAGTATATAAACATCATATACTAATTTTAATGTGTATTCTACATGGGAAGTTGGTGTTATTGTAGTTGTTGTTTGTTTAAATATCTATTTTCTACACTTCAGCCTCAGAATTCTGATTCAAAAGGACGACAGAGGGTTTTGGGATGCGATATACTTTACAGCTCTCTAAAGTAATACTGGTACCCATTCAGGTATTTGAACCACTGACCTAAGATCCTGGCTTTCAAGGACAAGTAAGGGAATGGGTTCCTTAATGGATTCATTCAAAACGTTCCCACTGGGAGGTGAACATAAAGAACTCCTGGATAATTGTCTTAATGAGGGAAGATTGTTTTCAAATTTGTTATCAACCATTTTAATGGTCAGAGGTTTTTAGATATTCTACCAAGATATCCATCAAAGCAGGTTTGTACCCAAAGTGTACATTCAGTTTTTCAAAGGTGATTTAAAATGTGGCATAGGGCTCTGTATTAGGAGAGAAAAAAGCCAATAGATTGTGTGTGTGTGTGTGTGTGTGTGTGTGTGTGTGTGTGTACATATATGTGGGGGGGGAGAGGGAGGGAAAGACAGAGAGAGACACGGAGAGACAGAGAGAGGCAGAGAAATTAATTCTAGGAATTGGCTTAAGTAAAGTTGACACAAAAAATTTACCATCGCAGGCTTTGAATATAATATTTAATTTTATCTTTGTAATTCTGAGGACAAAATCTTTAAATGATTCCAGGTATCTTTCCTTTAGTGAGTTCTTATCAAGCTTTACAGGATCTACCAAGATTAAGTTGACAAAGGAAAATAACCACACCCACAAGCTTTTTAGTAGTCTGCATGATAATCTGTATATTAATACCAAATTAATTGGTTGGGGACTAGGCAGTAAGAATCTAAGCTTCGATACCAGAAGCTACTGCTGAAACCCTGAATGGGCAATGGATAATTTTTTTTTTTTTTTTTTTTTTTTGCGGTACGCGGGCCTCTCACTGTTGCGGCCTCTCCCGTGGCGGAGCACAGGCTCCGGACGCGCAGGCTCAGCGGCCATGGCTCACGGGCCCAGCTGCTCTGCGGCATGTGGGATCTTCTGGACCGGGGCACGAATCCGTGTCCCCTGCATCGGCAGGCGGACTGTCAACCACTGCGCCACCAGGGAAGCCTGGCAATGGATAATTTTTGCTTTCTGGTTTTAGAACTCAAGAGAGAAATGTCAGGGATATCAAATTATCTTTATGTATGTCATCAGATCACAATGTTTTACCTGACAAGGAATCAATTTTAAATCTCATCCAGAGAGTGAATGAGAGTATTGCAGTTGCTCTAAGTTTTTCCTTTGTATCATTCTTTGATACATGTTGAGTGATTTCAGTGGGCTTTATTAGAGATATTTACTTTAGCCTCAGTTTAAGGCAGTAAATGTGTATTTCTTCTATTACAGCACACCACACTTATGTGAGTGTAATAAAACAGCAGAGTTTGGCACCATCCATTTCTTGTTATGAATTGCTGAAATGATGCTGGGGAGTGTATTTATAAGTAGTGCATACTAGTGTTTCCAAGTATTGACTTTGCTTGTGCTAACTCCATCCCATAAAACTTCTGACGACAACCTAAGTAAAGTTCAGTTGAAGATTAAATATTGCAAAATAAATGCCATAAATGGAAACCATTTTTCAAAACACTAAATTAGGAAGTTAAGGAATCAAGGCAATTAATCAATATTTCAAAATGATAAATATATTTTACAAAACACCACTTAAACTGAAAAGCTCAAAAAGGAGTTTTTTTGTGTGTGTTTAAAACAATGTTTATTTTAGTCTTTTGTGGGAGATTTCTGATGAGGCTTTTGAAAAACACTTTTCCTAAAATTTTTGCTACAATTATATTCTTCATCAAAGTGATCTGAAGGAATACAGGTAAATCATTTAGGTTTTGGTGCTAATAATTACGCTTCTTATTTATTGAGAACATATGTTTCAGGTGCTTTACCTAAATGTATTCAATTCTCTTTACAAGCCTATATCATTATTATTCTGATTTCAGAAAATACACTAATGTTAAAACAACATTTGTTCAGTCAGTCATTCCAGTAAGTTTCATTTGGTGCCAAACAATTCCAGAGTTTAACAGGGAGTCCAAGTCTCCCAGGCTTGTGGGCTTACATTCATTCAGGAGAGAGGTGGTAAGGAAAAGGTAATAAACAAATAAGGAAAAAAAGAAAATGATGAGTTAAGAGAGAAGACAGGGAAGTGTGGTCATCTGGCAGATAGGTGGGGGCAAAGAAAGGAGGAGGTGAGGCAGCATATCACTGTGTGCATGCAGAAATCCACATGGAGGCAAACTTGGCATATCTAAAATAACCAAAGGAAACAAATATATGGTCACAGCTGAATTTAACATTTAGTTGGGAAGATATGTGAATATAAAATATTAAATAAGAAGACTTAATAGTAGCTTTAAATACCACCTATATGCTGATGACACCTATATGTCTATCTCCATCCCAGTCTGATTCCTAGACTTATAAATCCAAGTGCCTATGGGGTGTTTTGATTTAGGTGCCACCTAGCCATCTCAACCTTTCACATACTAGTTTATATATCTGCATCTTATAATTTTAATTAACATGAGTCATTACTCCTAGATCCTGGTTAAGTATGGCCCCATTGAGAGGATTAAATTTCTGGGCTTGCCAGAGGATAACCATAAACAAGTACTACTAATAATTGTTCAGGAAACTTACAGGGAACGCTCTGATTTCCTTACTAATGCTCCAGATCATTGGGGCCCTCTGAGAGCCAGTCTTGAGTTTACAGTGGAAGAAATCGAATGCCTGCCTCCTAGGAGCTTATATTTTAATATGGAGTAGAGTGGAGCAAAGACAGTGAACAACAACAAAAACAAAAACCTACATATACATGTCTCACGTTATGCCAGGTAGTGATGAGTGCTATAAAGGAGGAAAAGAAAAAAAAAAAAAAAAGAGCAAGATATAGCACATACTTATCCCAGCTCAGGGAAAAGACACTGGGAGTTGCTGTAGTCAGGAAAGACTTCATGAAGAAGAATGCTTGATATAAATTATAAAAGAGGAAAAAAGCATTATCTCTATTATTTGATAGATGGGGAGCTAAAATTACATTTTTAAAAGCCCTAAACATCACAAATTAAGTTTAACGTGAGCCACTACATATCACTGTCTTTCAAACTTTATGCTACAACAAGTTGTTTTTGCCCACCTCTCCTTCTGCCATGTGGAATTTTGTGTTGCAAACTAAGGTATAACAAGCTACCAGTACATTTTCTTTAAAATTTTAGGAATCTCTTTAATCGACCAGCAATAAAGTGGTTAAGAGGATTACTAATTTAGATATTAAACCCATCACTGTCATCTTATTCATCCCCTTCCAGTAATCATCCACACATTTTTTTTTAACAGTAATTAGCCAACTTTTATTATTTAGCGCTTTGTAATTACAAAATAGCTTGCAGTCATCATCTAGTTATTCTTAACGGCATTCCAATTAAGTTATTGGGATCTGTGTCTTGCATACTATCTGGAAAAATATTAAATTTCTTCCATACAATTTTGCTGTTTTCCATGGATATCTTTAGCTGTATTTCACTTCACTTGCTTTATATCTCACATCTCCTAACTTGAAGGTGCAAATTTTCTTGATGCAAAAATACCAGTGTTGAGGCTCAAGGCAGGCCACCCCAAAATATGCCAAAATGGAATATTGATTATTTTTGAATTAAAGTTACTTGAGAAACAGCTGGTGCAAGAAGGACATTCTGACCCTCTCCTCTGTCTCCTTGAAAACAGGAAATAAATCTCCCCTATGAAAGTTACCCTCCCTGTACCAGGAGGTAGAGAGACATCCTTACCATCAGAGACGGGAAATTCAGGGCTGAGAAGGCTGTAGAGATGAATCTGGTTACTCCTTTATTAATTTACTACGCCAAGCCCAAGCTCTGTTTAGAGTCTACACTACTTAAGCACCCAAGCCTAAGTTTCTTCATCCTGTTCATTCCTCACAAATTCATTTCTTTGTCTAGAAAATATAAAAGCTGCCTCCCCTGGTCACTGCTTAGGTTCTATTTCTATGAAACCTCTGTACACACAAATTAAATGTTTTTCCCCTCCTGTTAATCTGTTTTCTGTCAATTTAATTATTAGGCCAGCCAAAAGAATTGAAGGGGAGTAGGGAGGAAATTTCCCTCTCCACGTCACCAGTTTGTAGCTTAACCTCTGATTAGAAAAACAGAACTTTTAAAAACATTTAAATAATTCATTTTGATGGGATTCAACATTTTGATGATTGTAGTATTCTAGTATGATTATACATGCTGATTTTATGGCACAAAATTTTGGAAAAATAAGTTTCCTATTCCTTAATTTTTGTTTTCACTTTAAGTTATACCATTTCAAAATACATGATTTATAATGATTTAATTGAAATCAAGAAACTCAGCTATAAAGTGAAATCAATTGGTGCACTTCAAGTTCACAGGAAATAATTCTAATTAAAAATTGGACAAAGAAAAAGTTTAATGTAAATGGAATAATTAGAGACGTATTTTGTGTTACCTTGGGTGCATGTTTGATTAAGTTCTTGTGATTTGGAATCAGCTTATTTGAATCCCACTTTACCAAGTGCCAGTTGACTCGGGTTGTGCCCTTTTTAAGTCTCGGGGTCAGGATCTGTACAGTGGGATTAAATAGAGTAGTTAATGCAAAGGATTGCCGTGAGGATGTTCATGACTGCTCAGTAAATGTCCCTTTTATGCTTACAGAAGTAAAATTTCTCCAGAAATAAGGAAGACCTTCTTCCTGATACAGGATTACATATACAGACTGTATTTTAGGAGTATATATTGATACGATGATGATGTTGTTACTTAGAGAAATTAGCAGATTTTACTTAGACACTATGAGATTCACAGCCCAAGAAAGCCAGTGCTCAATCTTTAAACAAGTCACAGAATTTCCAATTCAGTAACACACACTCTGTTTGACACTTATTATAGAAGAAAAGGATTTTAAAAGCTGAATCCACCAGTTCATTGGATCAGTTAAGTCTTTATTATATCCATACACCCTTAAAGCTCTCTTTGTAATCAGCCTGTTCTATCATTTAACAGCCTTATTTTGTGTTTTGGCAACGGACCCCAAGTGAATGGGTCTATCTGGGGATGAGAAGAAAGGAAGCCACCCAAAGGCCCTTTTTTGCCTTTGCAAACTGATGGTTTCCAAGCAGTTTTCTGGTGTTTGGAAACACTGCATAGTAACTGGGGGAAGAGGCAGCTGTGCTTTGGCCCACATGAGGTAATTTGCAGACACATTTTAATTGCCTTTTAGGGAGCATGAAGGAGTTCCAAATAGTCTAATGAGTTCCAGCAAACACCTGTGAAATGCTTTTAGACGGCCATGTAATAACTGAAATTAAGAATGTAACGCAGCAATTGGAGGCATGGTGATTTTTTTTTTCCCCCTCCACTGAAAAGGATAGCTAGAGATGTTTGAAAGACCCCTTGCCTATATATAGTAGGTTTTCCACTCACCAAATGACCTTTGGGAGTAATCTAATGAATTCAATAATGTTTGATAGAACCTTCCCATCAAACTTTATATTAAAAAAAAATAAAAAATCTTGATCAGACAGTAATACTTAAATGAGAGGGATATCAGATAGTTATAAATCTAAAACTATACATCTATTAGTCAATAAACAATATTAAATGAATAGATCTGAAATACGCAAAAAAATCCTAACAATATGGTGATAGATGGAGATTGTGAAATACTTTATGGTTTCTCTCCCTCCCTCCTTTCTTTCCCTCTCTGCTGCCTCGCTTCCTCCCTTCCTTCCTTCCTACATTTTTTTAATGGTTCATCAGTGATTTAAATGAAGATAGTTTTGAGAGATGGATGACACTTTAATCTTCCTGGTATGCATTTGGGAGCTGCAACAGAGGAAAGATTTGTATAATTTGGAGATTAAGAAAAGAAAAAATTCAGAAATTATATCCTCATTCTAACTTTAGACTAACGTTATTATTTTGTGAGTGTATTTGTGTGTGTACCATTATGTAAGTGCATTATGTAAGTGCATACTTCTAAGTAACAACAATCCTGAAATGTGTGTTCACATTCCAAAATTCTCCTTATACTTTTAATATATGTGGTATATGATATCACATATGCATACATACACACACATGTACTCCAACAAAATGAAGTAAAAAGCTCTAAAATCAAATCACACTGCATTGTTCCTCTGCAGGGCTATTTTTTCTTAACATAGTTGTAGGATACCTTAATAGATGTAGCTATAATTCATTTATTTTCATGATTGTATAATGCGCCACTGTAAAAATATTCACACTTTATTCCTTTGTGATAGACATTTAGGTTGTTTTCACTTTGTCACTATCACAGGCAATGCTTCCCTCATCTATGGCTGTAAAAGTATTTCTTTAGACTCCCTAGAAATGTAATTGATAGGTGACAAATTATAAGCATTTTCAGCTTGACTAGCTTCTGCCACCTTTCTCTTAAAAGCGGTTATAATAATTTGCTTTCCTACCAGTGTTGCCTAAGAATTACTATGGATTTATATGCCTGCCAGTTCATGAAATTGTCAGTCAGTTTTAAGTTTGTCCATTTGATTGATAGGAAATTCCAATTTGGTTTATCTTGTATTTCCTAATGATTGGCAAGTTTCCGTATCTTTCGTACACATATTGACACTTCACATAGAATCTTCTGTGAATTGCCTTTTTCCTTTGTGTTGTTTCTTTAATTTTTTTAAGTGGATTTTATGAGTCTTTATTTGGGACACAAAAACTTTCTTGGTTATATGGGCTACAAATACCATCTCTCAATCTATGGTTTATCTTTTGTCATTGGGCTTATGGTAACTTTTGACACACACAAGGTTTAAAATGTAATTCATTATGGTTTGTCTTTTTATATCTTTTTAAATATTTATTTATTTGGCTGTGCCAGGTCTTAGTTGCAGCATGTGAGATCTAGTTCCCTGACCAGATCAAACTGCAGCCCCCTTCATTGAGAGCACAGAGTCTTAACTGCTGGACCACCAGGGAAGTCCCTATATCTTATTTTAGAAAGCCTTTCCTACATTGGGGAAATAATAAAGTTCCTATCTTAGAGTTTCTTCTGTATATAATACTGTTTTTCCTGTTTTTAAATTTAATGTATGTGAAATTTGGGCTGTGTTTTGTGAGGTAGGGATCCATGTGGCTAATCCATACTTTTAGCACCTATCCTGTTTATCTGCAATGACCTTAAATATTGTTTTCACATATGCGTGCTTCTAGAGCTTCACTGACTAATACGGGAGCCAGTAGTTAAAGCAGCTGTTTACATTTACATTTAATTAAAATTAAGCAAAATTAAAATATTCAGTTTCCTAGTCTCACTAGCCACATTTCAAGTACTCACTAGCCATATATGATTAGTCTCTATTATATTGGACATTGCAGATGTAGAATATTTTCATTATCACAGAAAGATCTGTTGGACAGTGCTATTAAGGAATTCAGCTCTCTTAGCCTTAATTCACCTCTGTCTGCCCCTGTCCCTGCCACTGCTCTAATGTAACAGTGTTTCTATAATCTTAGTATTTCATGGGGCAAGGCGTTCTCCCTTATTCTTATGTTTCAGAAGTGTCTTCTCTATTCTTGGTTTTTTGTTCCTCTATACATTTTTAATATCACCTTTAGGGAATTTGATTGAACTTTCATGTGTTTATACAGAAATCTGGATATAATTTATACATATATATCATTGCATTTCTAAACCTTGGTCAGTATACACCTTTCTGTTAATTTATAATTTATTTTTTAATTCATAAAGTTTTCTCTGCGTATATCATCTACATTTTGAATAGCTTTAATCGTAAGTACATTAAAGGTTTTGTTACTATTGTAAATTGTATTTTTCTTTTACATCATCTGCTTATTGTTGGTGCATAGTAATACTATTAATTTGTATGTATTGCTCTTATACCCAACTACCTCACTGAATTCTAAGTAAACTTATTTTGTTCTATAAACTCTCTTAAGTTTACAAGGTAGACAAACAATATTTGTGAGTAAGATCAATTTTGTATCTTCCATTTCAATTTCTACAACCTCTCTCTCACTTTTTTTTTTTTTTTTTCTTTAGTAGTACCATGTGGACTAGATTTTTTTGGGGGAAATGAGGTGCTAAAATTGGATGTAGTTTTTTGTTGTTGTTTTTTTTTTAGTATTTTCTGTACAATTACCTTTCTTCATTTTCCTTTGGATTTATTGTTTGTTTTCTAATTTCTTGAGTTGGGTAAATTCTTAGATCATTAGTGTTCGGCATTTCTTCATTCTTAACATAAATGTTAAGGCTGTTTTTCTCTAATAGCTACCTAACTTCATCCCATAATTATTTACAACACTATTCACTTCTAACTATTTTATAATTCTTATTTTCATTTCCCCCCAATGCATGAAGTATTTAGAAAAACGTGTTTAAATTTCCAAATGTTTTTGGAAGTTTAGTTCTTTTTTTCCTATCTTAATTTTCATTCAATTATAGAATGTTGTCAGTGTGATTCTGATGCTTTTAATTGGACGGAGATTTGTATTATAGCTTAGAAAGCTTTTGCTTTTCTAAAAATAGCATTCTATGTATGTTTGGGCAGAATGTCTGTTGTATAACTGTTGAGGACAATTTTCCATTATATATCCATTTGATCGAGCTAGATAAACAGGCCATTAAAATTTTATCTGTCCTTACTATTACTAGATTTTTAAAATTTATTTATTTTTATTCTGTTTGGTAAAGGAATTAATAATAGAGGTGTGTTAAAACCCCCCAGTATGATCGTGGATTTGTCAAATTCTATACATTTTTATTACATTTTGAGGCTTAGTTATTAGGTTCATGAAATTTAGAATTCTTTTACCTTTCTAGTGAATTGAGTCTTTTATTGTTAGACAGTAACTCTCTTTATTTATAAAGATGTTTTTAACCTTATGATTTATTGGTCTAATATTAAAATATTTACAACGTTTCTTTTAACTAGTATTTGCATGGTAAAACTTTTCTCATTTCTCTTCAATCTTTGCATATCCCTGTTCACATTATATAAATTGGATACTACATAGATTGTGTGTGTATGTGTTTATTTTAGTTCATTTTGACAATCTCTTTATTTCATCCAGATTATTGAAGTTCCATTTATAGTTATTGCTTATAAAGGTAAATTCTCTTTTACCATTACAGTTTATGCTATCTTTTCTCCTTTTTAATTCTCTTTTCCTATATTTTATTTAATTGATTCACTCTTTCATTTATTCATTCATTCCAAATGATTTATTAAGTGCTAAGTGAATGCCAAACACTACCTTAGCTGTCCAGAAAATAGCAGTGAAACCCCTGCCTTCAGGAAGCTTACAATATAGGATGATGATAGACAATAAGCATAAATAATTGTAAATTACGGTTTGTTAAATGTGACAAGCAGTAAGGAGGAAAATAAAGCAGGAAGTTGTCAATAAATAAAAGGATTATTAGCCATCTAATTCAAGACCTTAAAGGAAAAAAAAGCAGTACTTCCTTTCAGTGAAAATAGCAAAGTTCTAGGCTAATGCGTAGACAAAGACTTGGCAATTTACATTGCTTAATATGAGAAAGAAGATATTTTCTTATTCTTATCCCCCTTTCCCCTAATCTTACTCATTTTAATAATAACATGACAAAGTCCATCTATTCAGTCCTTGTTTTCTCTTGAGCATTTCATATGGGAAGATGATGACTGCCCCCTCTGTCAGTTCTTCAGGAATGATTGTGAATGTGTCCTGGACATCACTATCTATCCTTTAGTCAGGCTCTATAATTTCAGAAATTACAAATTAGATTTTATAAAATATGCTCCAAATCTGTATCATTGGAAAACTGAGTGTTACTGGGATTATACTGATAATTACAATGAATCGTTTGAAATGCTAGTATTCAGTCATTTTGACTTCAAAACATGGACATTTCTTATAGGTTGGCCCTATTCAAGCCCTAATAATATACTTGTAATGTTCAGATCTATTACTTGCTGTGATTATTCTACATATTGTTATTGTTTAAAAAATTTAGCTTGATTTTCTGAAAAAAAATAATGCTTATGTCTTAAAATGTATTTTCTGCTTTATTTGTGCAATATGACTTTCCCCCCGTCAAGCATCAAGCATTTTTTCTTATTGGTAAGTTAGAAAAAATAAATAGGTACATTAAATATACAGTGAATACTATCATTTTAACAGAAGTATGTATTTGCCTTTTCATATTTTGTCACTTGATCTTCCCAGATTGATTTATGACAGACAGTAAAGTTGTCAGAGGCCTTTTGTTGTTGGCAATGTTTTAGTTCTCAAATTATGAGAACATGGAGTTTTGCTATACAGGGAGAAGAAAGTAGTTCTTTGACTGATATAGATGAAATGACAGTTCATCCTGAGAATAAAGCTTAGTGCTGTGAAACTGGGGTATTGCTACTTCCTTAGCAGTGAAAAACCTTATTAAAAAATCACCTCTATCACATAGTTGGACATACTGTGCTGTCAGCTTGGCTACCAGGGTTAAAGCTGTTTAGAAAATTGAAAATGAGGAAGGGAGTAGTTCAACATAGCTTCCATATAATAAAAACTATTTGCCCTTGGAAAATGTTTAATATCTTGTTTCTCTGGTCTGAATAATCTAGAACATGTTTTACTTTTATCTCTGGTATCTTGAACACACATAGAAGCTCTGCCATTTAATTTTCTTTCTCTGAAATTATTTTGCTTTTGAACAAAGTAGACATTTTATCTCTGCCTCATTTACAAATAAAAAATAAATAAATAAATAAGGTCCCATCAAATTCTTTTTGCCAGATCTTTTATCAGAATCAGAATATTCTAATATAAGTAGTGAGGATCTCTACTAGATATTTAGGAAAATCAGAACATGTTGACAGCCCACAGAATAACTGGACTAATACCAATTTATTAGAAGCTGTCAGATTGCATAGCATAGGTAATATAAAGGCTGAAGCAATATGATAAAAAAAGACCCTTAAATTCTTCAGGATGAAGAAGAGGAGGACCAGAGGCCATCATAGTGGGGAATCTGAAGACAATTAGCTTTTTCTTATTATGAAAGTTAACGATATGTTAAAATTTCTTGTATATCTTATTTTACTAAAATTATATTCCTCCCTCTCAAACTACAGTACCATTAGAAAATTCCTCTGACCCCACGATCAAAAAAAAAAAAGGAGTGGGGATTAAGGAGATGAAGAGGGAAGATTACTTTTGTTTTTGTATGTAGGGAATATAATAAGGGAGGTAGTGATTATGAAAAGAAATTCAGTTATTTTACTAACTCCAGAAGAAACTGAATCTTGACAATCCTGGAACAGTCCCGTGATACCTTGTAAAAGAACCAAAATGAGAATATCAATTCTTATATCCTGGCTAGTTCTTATTCATTTATTACATTCTGCCGTCATAAATTTTTGTTTAGAATTTTCAAAAGTATGATGTTTTTCCTCACTTAAACCAAACTTTCTCCTGTGATTCTTGAACCAAAATAGGCCAAGTTTAAATTGTCTCAGGTATCATTTACTTCTCACAATAGTTTTGCATAGCACTTGAGATAGGACACTGCATCATGACAGTGTCTGAACACTCTCACCATGCTAGTATAAAAGTGCTATTGTCAGTCTTCCCTGGTGGCGCAGTGGTTGGGAGTCCACCTGCTGATGCAGGGGACGCGGGTTCTTGCCCTGGTCCGGGAGGATCCTGCGTGCCGCAGAGCGGCTGGGCCCGTGAGCCATGGCCGCTGGGCCTGCACATCCGGAGCCTGTGCTCCGTAACGGGAGAGGCCACAGCAGTGGGGAAAAAAAAAAAAAAGTGCTATTGTCTTATAAAAGCATAGCATATTTGCCTTTGCCATAGAAGTTAGTATTATCGCCAAACTCAGAGTTTGATAGAGTAGATGACATTCGTTCCTTGACTGTTGATATGTCATATATAACTATTTCCTGCTACAGTTCATTGTAGGCCTAGATGGGAGGGTCTGTATCAAACTTATTCACTCTATGAACATTTATTAAGTGTATCATAAACTCTAGACCAGGTAGTTACATTTTACTTTTTCCCCATCTGACAATCTTGATTTTTAACTGACATACTTTATTCACTTATATTTTGTGTACTTACTAATATATTTGTGTTTAAATCTAATAATTTGCTCTTTGATTTCTTTTTTTCCAACTGTTTTTCTTCATTTTTTGCTCCCAACTTTCTTTCTCTTGGAATAATCAAACATTTTTATTAATTCATTTTATTTTAAAATCTTTTAGCGATTACCCTAGAAATTACAACATGCATTTTTAAAATTATTAGCATCTACCTTAAAATAATAATTTTATAACTCTCTGTACTTTAGGACCCTATAATACTTTAACTCCATGTATATTCCCACCTCCTTTTGTACTGTTTTTTGTCATGTATTTTAATAATAAGTATGTTTTAAACACACAAGAACTACACTGTTGTTTTAAGAAGTCAGTATTCATTTATACTGAACAGTATATATCCTTTTAGTGTTCTTCATCTCTTCCTGAATTAGTCTCTCCATCTGGAATGAGTATTTAGTATTTAGTATTTTTTGAATATGGGTCTGTTGGTGACAAATTCTTATTTTTGTTTGTGTGGCAATGTTTATATTTTACCATAATTATTAAAGAATTTTGTTGTTGTTGTTATGGAGTACTAGCATGATAGATATTTTCTGTTATTAAGTAGTTGTTCCATTGTCACCTAACTTTCATAGTTTCTTTTGAAAAGTAACCTATAAGGCTTATTTCCTCTTTGAAAAGAATAGTACATCCTTTTTCCCTATGGCTGCTTTAAATATTTCTTTCTTTGTGTTAAATTTCAGAATTTAAAAAAAAAAATTCTGCTTGGGGTTTATTGAGCTCCTTCAAACTATGACTTTATATATGTTAATGTTGGAATAATTTTAGCCAGTATCTATGTTAGTATAGGTCTTACAAGAAGGAAATACCAAGATGAAATTTTGTGCAAGAAGAAATTTATTAGAAGAAATGTCTGTGAGAGAAAATAGTAAGGATCCAGAAGAAAGTAGAAGATCTATTGGACTAAAGTTCATGTCTGATTCTGAATAAAGGAGAAGGAAGAGAAAGTTTGAGTGAAAGTATCTTAGACTTACAGTGAAGTCCTAAGGAAAGCTTGCCAAGGTCATTGGACAGTCCTTGAGCTACAGTCACCCATAAGAGACTTGTCTCTTCCAGAAACATGTCTGTCTTAGTATTCATGCAGGATATAGTCATTGTCTGGGATCAGGCTATTGAACTTGTGGCCTCGATGTGAACAGGGTGTTATTTTCAGATGAATTGTATGTCTCTTATGTTCCCTGCAGTCAGAGATCTGAGAAGCATTTTTCTCATGTTCACTGTGGTATCTCTTCATATACTACTTATGCTTTATTCTATCTGTGGTGGGTAACCTCTAGGATGGCTTCCAATGATGCCTTCCTTTGGTAATTCATCATGTTATATATTTACCTTCCTTTGAGTGTGGGAAGGACATAGTGAGTTGCTCCTAATGAGTAGAATATTGTCAACCTAATCGTAGGTCACTTTGCAGACTGGATTATAAATAGACTGTGGCTTTGGTCTACTGTTTCTTTCTTACTTCCTCTTTAAGAAGTCAGCTGCCATGGTATGAGGTATAATTTTCCCAATGAAGAGACCCACATGGTAAGGAACTGAGTGATTCCCAGCCAATAACAAACATGCTTGGAAGCAGACTCTCCATCAAACTTTCGGATGAGATTGCAGCTCTAGTTGTTAATGTGACTGGAATCTAACTAGGGATGTTGAAATAAGGGCATCCAGATAATCCTCGCCCAGATTCCTGATACATAGAAATTTTGACATAATAAATACTTTTTGTTATTAAGCCACTAAGTATTGTAATTTATTACACAGCAATAGGAAACTAATACATCCTCTTTCTTCTCCTTTTGGAATTTAACTTATAGATAGGATAGGCCTTTCAAGCATGTCTTATGTATTTCCTACTCCTTTAAAAAAAATTTGTTCAGTGTGCTTCAGTATATTTTCTATTGATTTATAGCTCAGTTTACTAATCCTCTTTTCTGCTATATCTAATCTAGTGCTAGATAATTCACATTTGACTTCTACAATTTCTGTTTGACTATTTCATACTGATTCTACTCACCATGTAAATATCTCCATTTTTCCATCTATTTTTGATACATATTTATTTTAGCAACTTAAAACTCTATATCTGATATTCCAATATCTGGGTCACTTGTGGTTCCATTTCTATTGTCTGCTCCCACTCCCACTTGATCACTTGGTTCTATACATGATATTCTTTGTAATTTTTTATTGAATTCTAATCTTTCATGAATAAAATGCTTCTTCAGACTGTCCATTACACATAAGTTAAATATTAAATGAAACTTTTTAATATTAAAAATACACACTAATTTGTAAAAGCTCATCTTCCTGTGTAAAATAACCAAAATCATAGTATGTCTAGATTGACATAAATATATTAATCACTACCTAGGTAAATGTAATCAATGGCTATAATCTTTATGCACAAGATGGAATATAATTGAGGTTTATGTGAACTGTAATGGGCAACATTTAGTTACTATTAGTAATGGTAAAAATAAAATGCATAGAACTTTAAGTGCTCTGTATTATTTTATCAAATTTCCCAGTGTACCAGATGAATGCCATGCATCAAAAGATCTACATCCTTATTATACCTCTAACACTATTTGGCTTGTGTCCTTGAACATTATATATAACTTGGTTTTCCTTTTTTAATCTATCACATTGCATATTCTCTAGCATGCCTTTCATAAATGTTAGAGTGAGAAACTGACTTTATAAGAGAAAATGAGATTTAAAAAAACAATACATCACAGAAAACAAACTTGTGGTTACCAGAAGGGATATTAGGGATAGAAGGGAGATAAATTACAAGTTTGGGATTGACATATGCACACTACTATGTATAAAGTAGAAAAACAACAAGGGCCTACTGTATGGCACAAGGAACTATATTGAGTGTCTTGTAATAACCTATAATGGAAAAGAATCTGAAAAAGAAAAAAAAATACATATATGTGTGTGTGTGTGTATGTATGTGTATAAATGAATCACATTTCTGTATACCTGAAGCTAACACAAAATTGTAAATCAACTATACGTCAGTTTAAAAAATTGGTTAAAAAAAAAAAGAGATATCATTTGGTAGAGCTGGAGCTGTAAGTAAATGGTGAGCCCAAGTAGTGGGAAAAAACAAAAATCAAGACAAAACAAACAAAAAAAAACAGAAAAACATTACATTAATGGATTTCAGCCAGCCCCAAAAGATATTAAGGGAGTATAGCTGTAAGTATGGATTTTAAAGTTATACAGTTAATTTTGAGTGCTGATTTAGCCATTTACTACATCATGGTATTGGCAAGTCATTAGATTAATATATGCTTTAGTCTCTAAATCTGTATAATGGGGATAATAATAATAATATCTATCTACCAGGATTGTTTTGAATAAATAAGATAATTCATGTGAAGCAATCAGAAAATTCTGAACTTCAAATAATTCAGTAATTATATATAATAATATAGTGATTATTATCAACATTATTATCATCATTATTATTATGTGCTTAAGTATTTCTTAGACCTGAAAAAAATCTTGAATATAGTTAATTATAAAAGAAAAGGAGATTTTTCTAAGTGGAACATCATGGAATAAGAGTATCTCTGTACTTCTGCATTGATTTCATTATTCTAAAGCAAGAAAAATGACCCTGCCCAGGCTATGATGCAAAGGTAATATAAGAGCTGTGCTGCATATTCTTATTAAAACCAAACTAGGCTCATGTCTGCATATTTGTCTTTCCATCCCAAGACATTTGTACTGCAGTGGTGAACAATAACTATATGCTCAGTCCCAAGTTAAGTCTGGTCTTTCTAAACTATGTTGAATTAAAGGTGACTGGTCCACTCATATACCCTTTCCATTTACAGAGTGAGATGCCCACAAACAGCACAGTACCCATCATTGATTACCTAATTACACAATCACTCCATCAGTAAATTAGTGCAACATCTATGACCCTATGTGTCACCACCACAACCCGCTCTGTCAATTCCCCTGGAGCTTCACTGAGACAGTTCTACTGACATAATATATTCATTATCCATTAGATCTGGCACACGCTCTGCAGTGCTCAAGTATGATACAATTGAGCGAAGGGTCTGGTGTCAGCCAATCTAATGACTTTCTGATTATCTGTCTTTAAATGATGAATGAAATGAAAATGTACTGGTCAAACCAAATATAAGATTGATAGGATGCCAAATGAAAATTATACGTAGCCTTATTTATGGGAAAATGGCAGAGACCTGCTTTTATTCAGCAATAGCTCCCTAAAGAGAGTTTTCCAAGTCATTCCCACATTTCAGTTATAAGATTACTATGAATCCACTGAATTTAAGTCCTAAATTGACATTTTGGGGTTATGGCAATACCCTTTGACTAGGGATTTAATTCACAAGAACTTTCAAATACTTTTGCATTTGCCTAGTCTTTCAGCTTTACTTGTGTAATCTGACCTCCCACTAATATTCTTCTTGCTTCTAGTTTGTCACCTGGATGAGATTATTTTTTGAGCTGTTTTTGTCTCGTGGAGAGCTGTAAAATAATTAAGCAGATTGATACATAGACAGGCATTTAAAAAAACGTGCCAGGATTATAAATAAGTGGGAGGCTCAAAAACATTTTGTTGTTCAAATAATTATGAAGTAGGTGCTTGATAGTACCGTCATTTCTGTTTCTGTTTAAATCTTTAGTTATTATTCTGTTAATTATAATTGAAAATCCAATAAAGCTTCATATTTGAGCACTCGCAAATCTGACTTAAATTACAGCTTCTTAGTTTATTCCCTTAAATAGAACACATTGGACTTTGGTTATAAAACAATTTTTTAAAATCCAATAACCTTCCCAACTCTTTAAATCTTATATAAAAATTGAGCCTTTTGAAATATACAGACAAGAAAGAAACATAAATGTCTTCATTTTCCGTGTCACAATTAGGCTTACAGAATGTTTTTTTTGTTTTTTGTTTTTTTTTGGTATCAGGAAAGTTCCCATAGTGACCCCACCATGATATAGCTATACAGGCTCAGGGCAAATCCCTGCCACACTCTGTGCTTCAGTTATGTAAAGAAATTATAGAAAATACGAGACATTCTGAATTAGAATGTCTGAATTAGAATGTCTAAAATAAATCTCAAATTTATCTTCTTACTTTAGTTTCCCTATTTGAGAAGCTGGTCTGAAATTCAGACTTGATATTAAAATAGAATTTGTTTGGATCACATTTAATTAGAGCAAAGAGATAGTCTTTGTGCTTGTGGGAGACTGATAACTCTAGGCGTAAGGGATTGATAGCTCAATGACCACTGAGAATAATTTGAGAGGTGATGTCCTTTCTGTTTGTTTTCATTTGCAACAGAATTAAATCTACTCTAGGGTGAAGAAATGTGCATGTGTGTACAAGATGTTCCCATTCCTAGGATTATAACTGCCTTCTTATCTTTTACTGTAAAGAATGACTACACTAGGTATTGGTTAAATGTCTTGAGAACTTTTAGGTAAAGTAAAAAACAAGGAAAAATTGTCCCTAAGCACACTGGTTAAAGGAGCTCACTAATTGATTAAGTACATCTCAGCATTCTTGATTTGGAAACCCTTAACAAGAATCTTATGAGCTTATATTTTGTAAAAATAGATAGGGTAGGTAAATACTGTTTTTCCTTTTGATTCCAGGCA
This sequence comes from Leucopleurus acutus, assembly GCF_964270905.1. NCBI lineage: Eukaryota > Metazoa > Chordata > Mammalia > Artiodactyla > Delphinidae > Leucopleurus > Leucopleurus acutus. The sequence continues at coordinate 34,187,925 of NC_139145.1, read as the reverse complement.
GAATGTAAAATATTTAAATGGAGACATATTAGAATCCCTAGAGAAATGTGAATTAATTTTAAGGTCTTTGACTGCTTTATTTTTATTTAATATTTGTTTATTTATTCAAAATAATAATACTAATTTGAAGGATTTACTGATTTTTATTTACATAACTGATATAGTAGCAAGAAGGTCAAAATTTCCTTTTACTTTGTAAAGACAGAATTTTCTTGGCATATGTTTTTTAAAGGTCTAATTCAGCATCCTCTTCACTGCCTCTCAATATATTGTTGGCTAGGAAGTAAATACAAAATATACAAAAATCAGAATCTTGAATGTGTTTTTCTTTTAATCACAAGACACAAATATGTTAGAAAGAGATAATTTAATTATATCAATAGAATGTCCAAGGTCATGTGAACTCTAACTTTCTGTCTCTAGGCTAGACTAAACACAATTTATTCCAGAAAGATACCTGTCTAGTGTCAATAAATGTCAATTTAGACTTCATGTAAAACTGGATCAGAGAAAAATAATTTTATTTATCATAGAAATAGCAGGAGCCAGAGTATCAGCATTTTTATGCCACTTTTAGAGCTCCAAGTTCCACAGGGTGATGCCTGGCAACACCTGCATACACAGTGGGTTGTGTTATAGGTGTTATAGGAGAGGAACCCTGGTCTTAGGGAGCCCAAATCTTTTATAATGGAAAGTAAGCATGCCTATCCCTTATTCCAAAGGGAGACACTATCTCTCTCTTCCAAGGTCCTAAGGAATTCTGCCCTTTCCAGAAGAAAATACTGTTTCTATAGTCCAAGGCTGTTTGCTATACAAACACCCTTGAAAAGATACTACAGAACAATAGCTTGCTCCAAGACATGCCAAAATATGACAGATCCATGAAGAATTGTCTCCAAACACCTATATTTTATATTTTCTAGAAAATAATAATATTGTCTTTATATTGGCTTAAAAGTTCATGGTTTAAAGAGCACATTCACAAACATTTTATATTTCTTTGTCAGCACACCTCTGGGGCCAGGTTTTACTAGGTCCATTTTACAGATGAACACACTGAGCCTGGTAGACTAAGTAAATTGTTCCAGATCCCATGGCAATAGCTGATGAAGCAGAGACCTCATTCCATATCTTCTGCCTACAAATGCACTATATTTTCCACAAGACCAGAGTGCTCTCTTCATCTACCATACTTATTCACAACTGCATGTAAAGGGAATCAGTTAATTATGTGATATGAGTTGAGAAATGTTTTGGGAGGCCCATCATCAAAGAAACAAAAAATTCCCCTGATTGCCCTTTGTACGTGTCATAAAATATATTCTTGAAAATTTTTTTTTTTTCCATTTGAAATACTATCCCAGGGCTCTTCAAACTTTGAAGATTTGGGGTATCCACTGGAGTTCATCCAGCAACGCTCTCAGTATAAAAAAGGTATGAGGGAGAAGAGGCTGAGGATCAGCTTCTTAGCTATTCTACTCAGGAGCTGATAGTAGAAATGTTTCATTCTCATGTCTAACTGAGAACCCAGGGACATGGAGAGAACCAAATTGGAGAAGAAGATACAAGTGTACACATACTTTGCCCCGTTTATAACCTTTCTCAGTCTTGACTTGCATCTCACTCTTGACTTGAGCAGTTTCCTCCAGAGTCCCACTTTTTTTTTTTTTTAATCATCAGGAAGGCTTTTGTCTACTATCTTTAATATAATCACTTTATGCAATGTCAACTTTCCCACTTGTCCTCAAAAGTTAGAGAAAACTTTGCTATTATACTACCACTACTAAACACATCTAAAGAAGTATTTTCCAAACCTCAAAATGGTAATGAGTGAAGCATCAAAGTAAGCCCTTGATCAAGTAAATGTGGAAAAAGTGAGATTAAAAGAGTTATTCATGTCTTCGCGTGAGGGCTTCTCAGAGGGTTTAATATGCTGATGTAAATTGCGACCCTCCGAGGGAAGGAGGAGATAGCTTGCAGGGTTTTCCAAATTTATTCCATACTGGAGTCCCTTTTTCATGCAGTGTACTTGGGAAATGCTGTCTTAATCAATGTATATAGGGACAAAACCACAACGTATTAGTCAAAATATTTTTTTGGCACTTCATAATACCAATGTGCACCAGCATAATGGAAAATAAGAAGTTGCGTCTGTTTTCAGGTTGCCTCATGCAGCACAGACAAATATATAGTCGGGAGATATATGTGTATTTGTATAAATGTATGTATATATATACATATATAATTTATAATATATAATTTGACTATATATATATGTAATTCTGTATATTTGTTTCAATTTAATCACAAGTCCAATATATTAGAAGGAGGTAATTTAATATCAATTATATATCTAAGGTGAGCTACATAACATCTGATACTTTATTTTGCTATATGTAGACACTTAAGATTTTTTTCCGTGTTTATTTTGAAAAAAAGTCTAATGGATCTGGGGAAGTCCCTATACATGTTTATACAATCAGACATTATAAATGTGAGTCTCTCTCATAAATTATTATGCCGCTTTTAAAGCAGAATTTGGAGGCCTTGACAATCTATACTTAGGAGTAATTCCTGTGTCTCATTGTAATGCAAAATATTCATTTAAATATTTTTAATAAAGTTTCACTTCCAGCACGATGGAGTAACCATTATGCCCTCATGCCAACTATAAAAATGAACACAGTATATAAAGCAAGTGATTTCAAATTCCACAATAGGAACACAGGACTGTAATCCCTCAGAGCAGAGAAAAATGAGGCAAGCTCCATAGTCATCCCAGATTTCTGCCTGGAGTCAGTCTCCACACTGCAGCATAGGCAGGTAAAGTCCATGGCAGTCCTCACTGAGCTGAGGAGGTAGAGATGAGTTTGGGACTGCTGGAATAACTGGAATTATGGGACAATATAAGAGAGGAAGAAGCTGTGTAGAGAATGAGCGCAAAATGTCTGTGTTTATACCCCTCAGTATCTTTGTCCCGATATTAAACTATGCATGCTGAGGCAAGATGCCAAGAGGGCTGTTAGATAAGAGAGACTGAAGAGTTTTGAGCTGAACAAATATTCCAGGGCCTGCACAGTGCTTGTGGACTTTGGCACTCTAACCAAATGGTTTGGGGTTTCTAACCAAAAAGGAGAGGTTTTCCTGATCACCCCAGTCATTCAAACCAGGTCATTCACCCTCGTCATTCAACACACTCAAATGGACATGCCTTAGTTGTAGTGCACTCTAGATAACATTACACCAAGTCTCAATATAATCAGGAAAAATCATCAATAAATTAACTGGCTATTCGTATAAAACTCAAAACTATTTAAAGAAATACCACTCAATCCAGACTCTTAACAATATAGCATCCAACTGTCTAACAGTTAATAAAAAATTACCAGGCATACAAAAAGGCAAGATAGTGTGACCCATAAAGAGAGGTGGGGGCAAGAGGAGAGAGTTGAGTGTAGTAAAATAGTCAGTAGAAATAGACCCAGTGATAAGAGATGTTTGAGCTACCTGACAAGAACTCTGAATGGTCTTTATAAATAGATTCAAGAATTTAAAGGAAAAATGATGGGTACAATAGGGCATAACAAGTGAGCAGATGAGGGACCTCAGTATGTAAAAAGACAGGGCAATAGAAACTATCTAATCTGAGCACAGAAAGAGAAAAGGCTGGAGAAAAAATGAACAGTTATCTCTGATATGCTATGATAAAATGTCAAGCAATATAACATACGTGTAGAGTCCTAAATGAAAGAAAAAAGAAACTCGGGAACACACGTGGAAAAAAAAAAAAAAAAGAAAATGACTAAAATATTTCCTAAATCTGATGAAAAAATATCAACACAAGATGCTGGAAGCTCAACAAGTTCCAATAAGAATAAGTGGACAGAAAACCACCCATGTAAAACATAGTCAAATTTTTGAAAATCAATGGTAAAGAAAAAGAAATACTAAAATTATCCAGATTGGTGGTGGGGTGACTTCAGTACTTACAGGGGGAAATATCAGCTAGAAAATGATGAAATGACTTGAAGTGCTGTTGACCTTGAATTCTATGTCTAATAAAAACACCCTTTAAAAATGAAGGCAAAATTAAGACATTTTCAGCTAAATAAGAGCTAAGATTGTTTATCACCACAGACTTGTTCCAAAAGAAATGTTAAAAGTCCTTTAGCCTGAAGGAAAAGAATTTACCTCTAGGAATGAAAAGCTGTGAAACTGTAAATATGTGGGTAAATGTCAGATTTTTATCCCTCAGTTTTATGTGTATTTAACTAATAATTTATTGTTTTCAAAGCATAAATAATAGCAGTATATCTTCTGGTTTATAATTATGTGTAAATAAAATGTATTACAAAAATATTACAAAATATGGGAGGGTATAAATTGAATTACATAATTGTGAGGTTCTTATATTGTACATACAAGTGATATACGGGTTGTGTAATATTAATATATGGTAAACTGCAATAAGTTAAGGATGCACATTGTGGTCCCTAGAGCATCCACTAAAAAAGAAAATCACAGGGGTATATCTAAAAGCTAACAGACAAGCTAAAAGTAAATTGCTAGATTTCTCTAATGAGAAGTTTTACTCTCTAGGGGAATATTAAATACAAGAACAGCAAGGTAGACATCTTCAACTTTAATCTTGGTTTATATATAAATTTGCTGTTGTTTATTTCAGAGCCAGGGAGTGGTTTGAGGTTATGGGAATTTTATTTCTTATCTAACCTTATTCTCTTTTGCTTTTCTGTGAAATACATTTTACAGAACTAATCTAATCATAATCCTGGAACCTACTCTTAGTGAACCAATCAATCAGTCCAGGTTGGGTATAAAGGGAAAGTTCGAGGACAAATGGACACAATTTATAGAAAGATGTTGACTTCAAATCTTAATCACATATTCCAATTTTCAGTGACCCATTGTGCTGAATACAACTTAATTTTTATCTTTTAATTTTGTTAAAACAAATAACACTAGCACATCTTCTTTCTTTAGATGATTAGTATGATCAGATGTCTCAAACATTTGTTTGTTCAATTGGAGGACTGGAATCATTAATTTTTGGCCATTGCATCAAACAAGCACAAAATCACATGAGTCACCCATGTGTAATGTTTACTTGGTTGTGAATTCCCAGATGTGGAAATTGGCTATCTTTGCCATTTGGTCTCCTGAATTACATTTTCATTACATGCTTTCTTTATCCCCACCATTCTTTTCTTTCCCACTCCCCGTAGACTCTATTTTTTATTATTGTTATATTTATTAGACATAAAATCACTGTCAACTTACTATATGTCTCTAAACCTCTACTCTCAAATTTTTAACTTCTTTTACTATAAATCAGAGCAAACAGCTTGTGGACTGGCACTGATTCATGCACTATACTTGCAGTAGAAATGGTATAAACTTTATGAGATGACACTGATGTGTTTCTAAAGAAAAAATGATCAGCTATAGGATATTAACGTCTATCTGCTGTAGACACTAACTCAGTGTGCTTGCATCATTATATTTTTCTCTGAATTTCACTACTGACACAGTCACTTTGGAAGCCCATGATGAGTAGAAATTAATTCATATATGAGCAGCAACGTATTCTTTGGTTTGAAACTACAAAGAGAGTAAAAAGGAAGATGGTTTACATACGTGAAAGCAAAGATAAATGAAGGGTTTCACCCTGTAAAGTCCTGTAGGTCTGAATGACAAGCACACCTCTTGACCCAGGATGATTAAGCCTTCAAAGACCATAGATTCCTATAAGAGCAAACCACTGTTTTCTCCATAAATCAAGTTTATTTATCTTAGCACTAGCGTACAGAATCAGGTAATAGTCCTAAAATAGTAGGAGCAGGAACAATGCAAAGGCCCTTCCTGAGAGAAGAAAGGGACCCATATGCACTGACATATGATTAAGCTAACATCCCATTGCAATGATGGTTTGTTCATCTTCACATTAAAAAAAAAAAAAAAATCAGGGTCCACAAAAGATTTCAGAGGTGATGAACTGGACAAGAGAATCTTCATGAGATGCTGTCCAATTCTGAAAAGAGAGCTTTTTGCAGAGTTTCATGGCCAGGGCCATCAAAAAAAGATTAAGGACCAAACAGCTAAAATTTTATAATATCTCTAATTGCATAATCACTTGATTAGTATAGGGTGAATTACATAATTGCACAGTGAGACTTGACATTTCAAGACAGAGCATGCTATTCAAAAAGGGAAGGAGGGAGGGGGTTGGAGACGGAGTTAACAGGGAAACGTCACTGCCTGGCCAAACACTGTATGCCAGGGAAAGCTGCTGAACACCATCAGAGTTTTCATCACACCTTCTGACTTCCTTTTTTGCCAGGTGAACAGATCACCATGGCAAGATGTTTCTCCACTTCGTGAACTTCAGAAAAGTTAGTTCACTTTGGGTATGGGGAAGTTCTGTGCTGTTACAGAAAGGACAAATATCTATCTTTGTCTATGTATCTATTTATCTATCACCTGTACTGGTCTTCTTACCACAGCTTAACTTCTTAGTGTTGAGTATAATTGATAAGGCATTTAACACTTTACACACTTTAGAAAATAAGCTCATTGGTGTTCTCTTTTTCCTTTTTGTTTACTTTCTCTCTCTTCACTTTTTTTCTGTCTTCCTAATGGCTCTCTCTTCTGAACCCAACACACTTCCATAAGTTGAAATGAACCACAGTATGTGAGTGTTTGAAATTTTAGAGTCATATTTGTTCTTATTCAGGGTCTTTGATTTTAATAGTTTTTCACCTTTTACTCAATGAATATTTTTTACCACATTATATGTGTTTTAATTATTTGATATGCTCCCAACAAGGTATTGTGATTCTTAAAAATATGAATTATTAGTCCCTAAGAGAGAATTCAATAAAAAAAAATACCACTTTTGCTTTTTAATTAACACTGAAACACAACTCTTCTTAATTTATTCTTACTTCCACTAGAAGAAACCTGAACAAGCATTTGCATCTATTATTGCTGAATAATACCTGTACAATATATTTTTTTCTCCTCAATTTCTGTGTTTTATGAGATTCAGGTTTTTAGATTTTTCCTAACTATATATTTTATATCCCATAAAAATGATTAGTTGAGCAAAACCCATATTTTAATGGGAACTCATAGTTATTGCCCTTTAAAAAAGAAACTGTTGGAGTCTTTTCAAGTCACTAACATGGGAATCTCACCTGCTTTCAGCTGTTTGTGAGCCACACACCCTCAAACGTGCACACATACACCCCTAAGGCATCACAGGTATGTCAATTAAGTTGCTTTTGCTTGCAGGAGAAAATCTCAACTCAAACTTCCTTAAACAATAAAGGTGTTTATAGCTGGAATACAGTGCTGGGTATGGGCATAGTTCCTCAGCCTTGAAACTCTCCTTCTCTGTGATTTTCTTGACTTTGTTCTTCTCCTTGTGATGACATCATGCTTAGGTCATTAGTTAAATGACTGCCTCAGTACTATTAATCACATTCAGACATGAGAATGTCTAGAGGGGAAAAAAGTGATCATTTCTTCTTGTTTTTATTTCTTAGTAGTGGGAACCCTTTTCTAGAACCCCATTTCTACACCCAGATGACTATACTTCATGCCTCATTGACTGAAGTTAGTTCACGTGCTCATTCCTAAACCCTTCACTACCGAAAGGGGTGGAGTTATAATATTTGGCCTAGACATGTCAGGATTTATTCCTGGCCCAAGAATAAGCTCACTGTCCCCTGAATCACATGGAGGAATAAATGTTTTAACAAATTCAAGGTTCATCTAAGAGTTGGGCAAAGGAAAGGAACAAATTTTAGTTAGATAACTAACAGTGTTCTACAAACAAAGCAAGAAAAATCAGTAAGTGAATTTCATTCCGTACGACAAAGCAGTAATGAACTTTGGCCCAAAATATTCCAAACGAGAGTCAATCTTGGGTTTTTTAGTGGGAGATATTTAGATATATAAATTCTCTACCTAAGCCCATTATGAATAAAATAGTAGGCGATACAAAGAAATACAGGGAAGGGGAAAGTCATGTTGACATTATTTGAGTTCTAAATGCATCCAGGCATGAAGCCAGATTTAAATCTGAACTTCCAGGTATTTGAAACAATCATCTTTTGTACATGACCCTGTTTGAATTGGGTTTCTGCCATCTGAATTTCCTCCCACCCAAATTATTTCTAATACATACAAGGTTTCAAAATAAAAAGAAATTATATCCTCCTTCACACTGGGTCTTTGCACCTTGAACCATTCATAATGGGAATCGTATCATGGCAAATTCAAGTTTCTGCTGTACTTTCGAGAGCTTTGATGTAATCTTCTGGAACTAGAGTAGACACAAGGCCTCTGTACTGTTGTGTGAGAGAATAACTGGGAAAATTTACCGCCAGTTTAGAAACAAGAGTTGAGTTTTCAAACTCAAGTGGGGAAAAGTGATGATGGTGGACCCAAGACAGAAAGCCAAATTAGATGAGACCTGACAGGAGAAAATGTTTAAATTTTATTTCAAAGGACCCATCGAAAGTGAACGAAAAGAAGACAAAGCCTAGAAGGATTCTAAGGCAGAATTCTGCTGCTGACTTGTTCTGAATTTGGATAGTGACAGTTTTGAATGGAGGCATGATAGAAACATTTAAAGCATCCTCGACTAATTGGACAGTAGAGAGTTGCCAACATGATCCAAGCTGGGTTTAAGAAAAATCATTCTACAAAGTTGCTTGAGATTAATTACTGTAGGAGGAGGCTAGAGATAGGGAAGCAAATTAGGACACTTGCATTCTTCCAGCTAAGAATAATAAAGGCTGACCTACATACTAACAAAAAGAAAGAGAAAATGTTATAAGGGTAAAATGCATTGAATGTATTGTAATAGGAAAAACATTAAAATTATTGTCAGATGATTTGGTTTATACTTCTGGCTCTAATAAAAGCTGTATAATCATGATCAAATGTATAAGGACAAGAAATAGTTTATAAATACCCATTAAGCTACCAAAATTATCAGTTCTTCCATCGTGTTTTTTCCTACTTATTATGGTCTTCCAATTAAAGAACAATTGTTATATTTCTTGCACAGAAAATATAGCAAGTAATTCAAATATAATGGCCCTACCCACTTACATCTACAGTAGAATAGCAGAGCAATTAGGGCCATTTAATGTTAGAGTGTCAAGTATAACTCTTCAAAAACTTTCAGTGTACTAAGAGTAAATATTGCTAAAATAAAAATACTTAAAAGAAAAATATACCTTTAAATGAGTTCGTTGGTACTACCATATTAATTTACATCTGTCAGATCTACAATCAGATGCATTCCACAGAAGCCAAATATAATGTGACTCCATGGAGACTGTTATTTTTTAAAATATTTATTGTCTTCTTTTTCTGTTCACATGTGAAGTGAATAAACTGGCAAAAAGCAATCTTGCCAAAATTAACTGAATAACAATATGAGAAATGTTCCTTTTCTTGGCTTCTCATAAACCAAAAGCTATCATCTGATCTCTAGAAACTTAGATATAATCAAATATGTGGTAGGAAATAGGGAGGGTTCTCCCAAATAAAATGGAAAATCTTAAAAGACAATGAAGACATAGGGCATAATTAAACTTATGAAAAAACAAACAAAAATATAAGCCAAGGGTCAAAGCACTCCATTGACACACTGCACATTAAATGAAGATCATTTGTGTAAAGTAATTTTGCCCATTTAAAGTAACTTATTAATATACCACCATTGTCTTCTTCAGAATAGTCATGTTTATTCCAATGAAGATGCTGTTGGTCACACATATCAGAATTCTTCTTTTTTAATTGTTTGCAAAGACTTCATCATATCCTTTTGAATGTCCATAGGAATGGTAAATGAACTCAATACCTTATTTAAAGAGAAGGATTACCAGAATTATAAAGCAAAACCCAACCATATGCTGTCTATAATATATGGATTTAAAATGCAAAGATATAGATAGATTGAAAGTAAAATAATGGAAAAATTATACTGTGCAAGCCATAAGCATAAGAAAGCTGACACAGCTAAATTAATATCCAACAAAATAAATTTCAAAAATAGAATATTACAAGACATAAAAGGGGACATTAAATAATGATAAAAGAAACATTTCATCTGAAAGGCATAACAATACTCAATATATCTGCACCTAATAAGTGAATATTAGAATACAAGAAGCAAAACTGATAGAGCCAATAGGAAGGAAAGAAAAATTTAGTCAGAAATTATAACATCCATTTCTCAATAATTTATAGTAAACATACAAAAAAAAATCAGTGGGATATATAAACAACACAGTCAATCAGCTGGATCTAATTGACACTTATAAATCCCCAAACCCATATGAACACATATTAAGCCCCAAAACTACAGAATATACTTTATTTTCAAAAGACTTCACATAGATATTTCACAAAGGTTGACTACATGGTAGGTCATAAAATAAGTCTCAGTAAACAATTCCATTTACCATTGCATCAAAAAGAATAAAATACCTAGGAATAAATCAACCTAAGGAGGTAAAAGACCTGCACTTGAAAAACAATAAGGCATCGATGAAAGAAATTGAAAATGACATAAACAGATGGAAAGATATACTGTGCTCTTGAGCTGGAAGAATCAATATTTTCTACAGTATTTTTTTTAGCTTTTTTTCCCTTTCTTTTAAATGAAATGTTGATTTACAATGTTGTGTTAGTTTCAGGTATATAGCAAAGTGATTCAGATATATATATATTCTTTTTTACATTCTCTTCCATTATGGGTTATTACAAGATATTGAGTATAGTTCCGTGTGTTATATAGTAGGTCCTTGTTCATTTCTATTGTATATATAGTAGTATATATATTTGAATCCCAAACTCCTAATTTATCCCTCCCGCACCCCCTTCCCCCTTTGGTAACCATAAGTTTGTTTTCTGCATCTGTGAGTCTATTTCTGTTTTGTAAATAAGCTCATTTGTATCATTTTTTTAGATTCCACGTATAAGTGATATCATATGTTATTTATCTTTCTCTGACTTACTTCAGTTAGTAAGATAATCTCTAGTTCCATCCATGTTGCTGCAAATGGCATTGTTTCATTCTTTTTTTATGGCTGAGCAATGTTCCATTGTGTATATATAACACATGTATAGTATTCTTAAAACATATCCTTTCTTTTGGTCCTGTAACCTCCTTAACTTCCCTCTCTGCTCTCCCTTGTATTATCAGACTTCGAAAATTAGTTGTAACAGACGTATTCATTAATAGAAAGGATATGCATTCATGGACTACAGATGTATTTTTCTTTGCCATCCTAGTAATGTTTTTTTTTTTAAATGGAATGACTTTATGGAGTATGACGTCTTCTGCTTGTCACAGTCTTCACCACTTGTTCTTATCATACAATCCAGTATTTCAAGTACTTTAGTTCGTAGGTATTTAAATTTAAATATGCTTCTTCTCACACCACTACACTGAAACTGACCCCTCAGAGATCACTAATCAGTTCTAATTATCAAAGAAGATAGGATTTGCTCAGCCTTTATACTCAACGATATCTCTACAGTATTTAGACTATTGACCATTTCCATTCATAATTTTGAAACAGTCTGGTTATATGTGTGTGTGTGTGTGTGTGTGTGTGTGTGTGTGTACATGTATGTTTTCCAATAAAATCTCTTGGTTTGCGTTCTGAATTAGTTTCCTAGGGATGCTGTCACAAAGTACCAAAAACTAGGTGGCTTAAAGCCACTTCTTTTTACAGTTCTGGAGGCCTGAAGTACAAAATCAAGGCTCTGGCAGGACCATGCTCTCTCTGAAAGCTCTAGGGAGAAATACTTACCTTACTTCTTCTAGCTTCTGCTATTTGCTGGCAATCTTTCACATTTTTGGCTTGGAGATGCTTCACATCCAGTTACATAAGTGGCTTTTTCCTGTGTCTTCTTTTTTTTTTAATATAAATTTATTTTATTTATTTATTTTGGGCTGTGTTGGGTCTTCGTTGCTGTGTGTGGGCTTTACTTGTGGTGAGTGGGGGCTACTCTTCGTTGCAGTGTGTTGGCTTCTCATTGCAGTGGCTTCTCTTGCTGCGGAGCACAGGCTCTAGGCACGCGGGCTTCAGTAGTTGTGGCACACAGGCTCAGGAGTTGTGGCTTACGGGCTCTAGAGCACAGGTTCAGTAGTTGTGGTGCACAGGCTTAGTTGCTCCGTGGCATGTGGGATCTTCCTGGACCAGGGTTCGAACCCGTGTCCCCTGCATTGGCAGGCAGATTCTTAACCACTGTGCCACCAGGGAAGCCCTCCTGTGTGTCTTCTAATCGTCTTCCCTTTGTGGGTGCCTGTCTCCAAATCTCCCCTTTTTATAATGACATCATTCATATTGAATTAAAGTCCACCCTAATCTTAACCTGGTTAAATCCGTAAAGACCTCTTTCCAAAAAATTCACATTCTGAAATATTAAGAGTTAGGATTTTAACGTGTCTTTTTATGTGGACACAATTCAACCCATAACACCTTCTGTCTCTTTTGATACTCCTTGTTTCATTCTGTTTGCCCTTTCTCCTCCCATCCTGTGAAACATTCTCAAAGATTGGTCCCTGGCCCTCTGTCCTGGTTTTGTATACTCTCTATCATGGCAATAGTGTGATTTCAAATATTTCCTCTGTGCTAACATTTCTAAATCTCCGTTCCCAGACTCTCTTTTGAACTTTAGTCTTACATTACAAATTGCCTACTAGAACTCTCCATTGGATACCCTGGAGGCATCATGAACCAAATATATACTAAATATAAACTTTCCTTCTATTACTATTATAAATTTGAAATCTTACAGGTAAAATAGGAGAAACCCCCCACTCTTCTGACTCCACATCTAGAGAATTACTTAGGACCTTGGATTTAACTTTTAAATAACTAAGAGTTGCTTTGAGCTTAGGTTCAGGAATCACATTATCTGTTTCAAGTTCTGGCTCTACCAGTTGCTAAGTGTGCCCTGGGTGCTTCACGTTCTCAAGTGCAAAATAGGGTTAATATTGTACACCTGATGAGGTTGCTTTGTAGAAAAAAAACGATGCAATAGTGGTCTTAGTCTAGCGCCTAGAACAATAAATGATCGTTGTAGCTGTAATAGTCGTTAATAATAAGAATAATTACTATACGCCACTGTATCTCCCTCCTCCCTTCCTGTACCCTGTTTTCAGGCTTCGTTGTTATTCACTTGTAATTTATAGCTAACCTGTCCCCTTACCTCCAATCTCCCCGCATTCTAATCCAGTCGGCAGACATCTCCCAGATTAATCATCCTGTACCACAGCTCTGTTCATTCCTCAGGGCACCATCCTTCACCGACTCCCATTGTCTACAAAATAAAAGTAAAATTTCTTAGGTTGAAATAAAAGGCCCTCTGGTCCCAAACCTCCTTTCCAACCTCATTTTCCATAACTCAGCTTCATATATCAAATACTTCAACCAAACTGGTTTTTGACATTCTTCATACCTGCTTCGTATTTCAGCAACTGTGTGCTCCTGTTTATGCTGCTCCCTTCCTCAAACCCAATCTCATTCAAACCCTGATTAGTCTTGCAGACCTAGGTAGAATGCTGTCTGCTATTAAAAGAAAAAAAACCTTCCTTAATCATCCCGGCTAGAAGTAACCTTGCTCTCTCTTAACACCGAGTAGTGCCTCTCATTTATGCATTCACTGCTCAAGTATTTATTGAATGATAATTATATATCAGCCACTAAAGTAGGGACTCAGAAACAGTGGTAAAGAAAATGAACATGGCTCCTATCTTCATAAAGCTCGTGATCAGAGAGACGTATATTGAGCAAACTTAGAAATGGGAAAATAATTTCAATCTGTGACAACTACTATGAAGTATTATTTATTTTTTATTGTATTAATTCATTTATATTATTTCCCTAAACTAGAATATAACTCATTTGAGGTTGGGCACACATACTAATAGTATCTAGATCAAAGGCAATATTTTTCCCCCTTTGGCCGAAATCAAATGAATGAAGGCAACATGGAAGCTTAATATTAGAACCATCCTTTAGTATTTCTATCTAATGAATTGTTTTGTTTTGTTTAGAATTTAAATTACTAAATCATTGTTGACAGACTAACTTTTGGTGTATTTCAATGACTGCAAAGTGAGATACAAAACAGAGTCACATTGGAATTCTATGGTAAACAAGAGAATAACGTAGACAAGTTATCTATGAATAAAGTAGAGCAAACAGAGAACAAATTACCAGATCAACTAATGAAACATATGTTTTTAGTATTCTGGCAACAATTTATGTAATCTAGGTCATATTGTTTAAGTCTTTTGTATCATAATTTCCTCATCTGTAGAAGGAGGGTGATCACAATGATTCCAAAGTCTTCAAAAGTATGGTTAAGTGAAGTGGTTCTGTAACAGTACTATAAAATTCCTACACGTGGTTCTTTCCTTTATTTTCGCATTGGTTTTAGAAATCATGAGTTGAGAAGAATTCTCTGGAACCAATGTCATGAGCCAATTTGATAGTTATAATAGAGTAACTAAAATCTATATATTTTATTACAGAAAAAGAAAGAGAGTCTAGTCTAAACAATCACAGGACTTGAGATTGCCAAGTGACAGAACCTAGCTCAGAGCAGTTAAAGAAAAAAGCCTTACAAAACAGAGAGAGAGAGAGAGAGAGAGAGAGAGAGAGATGGGGGTAGAGCTAGCCTGCAGGTCATCTGTCCTCTGGCTCTGCTCCAGTTAGGCTTCACCACACATGGGAGGTTTGGCTTTTCTCCTCTTTCTTCTCTTCAGTGTATGAAGAGTCCAGGAAAGAACACCAACTAGCTTGACATGGCTCTTATAACTGCATTATTGACTAAAAAATGGGGTATGATTTTTATCTAGGCTGAGTTCCTATGCCTCTCTCTGTACAACCCCATCAAAATAATATAATTGGATTAGGTGAGGAACACCTCCCCAGATGGAAACTGAGAATATTTTCTAGAATGAGGAATGGGATACCATGTTGTCAAAACCAATAGATAACTCCAGCAACATTTCCTCATTTTCTATAATTCACCTTCATATTCCAAATTCTTTAACCAAACTGAACTAGTTAATATTCTCCATGCATGCTGCCTATTTTGGCATCTGTGTTTTGTTTATTCTCCCTTCATATATGGTTTAATTCTTCCCTCAAATGTGGTTGAATTTCTTAACTAAGAATTAATAAATAGAAGAGATTGCTATTTCAGGTGATTGTAGAAAGTTTCAAAATATGACCCACTGATCCTAACAGTGATAACTGTCCAGATGAGCTACAAAAATCCCAGAGTTTTAGAAGTACATCTGAGAGCAGAGGACACAAAGATGATTAAATGAACTAAAATCCGAACAGTAACAAGTCATTCCTAAGAGAGAAGGACTTACAACTGAAAGAGATGCCCCCTCCCCTCCCAGAGGATCACAGGCCTTTAAGGAGTGTAAGACGGTGACTAGTCGACTCAAAGTTGGGGCAGGGTGTGAGAGCCAGGAGGAAACTTCTTAGAGCCTCACGTTCTTACTGAGTGTGATCCAGTGGCTTCAAAGACTGGGGATGGGGCAAGAGAACTGAGAGGAAACCCCACTGAGGCATTCTAGGCCTTCATCAATGGTACTGCAATGACCCTTCAAAGGTTGGCGAGGGGAACAGGGTAAAGAAAGTTTTCCCCAGTCACAAAAGTCCGGGTGTGAGAATGGAGAGAAAAAAGTACTAACTCCCCAGTGATCCTCCAGACATTTGAAACCAATAGTGAATTGCATCTGTTTAAAGCTGCAACCAAACCTAGATCCAGCCCCACTAATGTTTAGATTGATCAACCCTCCTCCTCCTCAACACTGTTGCCTGACAGAAAAAGAGACATGCCATGTTCTAGGGGTAAATATCATTTAATTTAATCTCTACTGTCTGCATATATATACAATCTATAGCATACAAACCAAAAAGTATGAAACATGTGAAGAAGAAAGAAAATGTTGACTGATTGTCCAAAGAGGAAATACTCAAGAAGCAGATCCAGAAATGACACAGACATTGGGATTATCCAACAAGGATTTTACAATAACTATGATAAATATGTTAAAGGATTTAGTGGAAAAAGTAGACAACATGTGAGAAATACAATATGGGAAAGAAAATGTTTTGATAGAGTTAGCAGACTGTACACAGAATAAAAAAGATTCAGTTAACTCATAGATCAATATGTTATTCAAACTGAAAACACATGGAGACACTGTATT
This sequence comes from Leucopleurus acutus, assembly GCF_964270905.1. Taxonomy (NCBI): domain Eukaryota; kingdom Metazoa; phylum Chordata; class Mammalia; order Artiodactyla; family Delphinidae; genus Leucopleurus; species Leucopleurus acutus. The sequence goes on along the minus strand of NC_139145.1, from coordinate 34,171,634 downwards.
AGTTTCTTAGGGCTATCATATCAAAGTTCAACAGACTAGGTGGCTTAAACCACAGAAATTAATTTTCACATGTTCCTGGAGGCAAGAGGCCCATGTTAGCACAGTTGGTTTCTTCTGAGGCCTCTCTCCTTGGATTGGAATGGTCATTGTCTCCCTGTGTTTTCACATGATCTTCCTTCTATACATGTACATGTGCAAATTTCCTCTTCTTAGAAGAATACCAGGCACAGTGGATTACGGCCTACCCTAATAACCTCATTTTAACTTAATTATCTCTTTAAGACCATGCCTACAAATTTGGTTGCATTCTGAGATACTGTGGGTTACAATTTCAACATATGAACTTTGGAGGAACACAAGTCAGCTCATAGCAGGTACATAGGAAAAACACCAAATGGTTTAATATGCATGTCATTACAGTCTTAGGAGTGGAGACAGATAGTGGTGCAGAAGAAATAATTAAAGAGATTACAGAGGAGAATTTTCCAGAATTGATAAAAGACATCAACACTAAAACCCAAGTGCAGAAGATCCCCAAACTGGATAAATATACCCAGATACATCATAGTCAAACTACTGAAAAGATAAAAAGAAAATTTTAAAAGCTTCCATAACATGGGGAGAGATGCATTGAATAAAGGGGAACATTTATAAGAGTGACAAATGATGGCTAAATTCTCATCACAATGGAATTCCAGGAGACAATGAAACAATATCATTTAAGGGGTGAAATGTGGGTGGGGGGAGGGGTGACTGTCAACTGGAAATCCCATACTGAGGAAAATTATCTTTCAGAAATGAAGGTGAAATAAAATATTTTTAAACATCCAAAGGTGAGTGAATTTGTTTCTGTAAACCTGCACTACAGGAAATACTAAAATAAATTCTTCAGGCTGAAGTGGAATGATAGCCAATGGAGCCCTTGATCTGTAGAAATGAATGAAGAATGTCAGAAATAGTAAATGTGTGGGTAGGTCTACAAGACCACTATTAAAAGCAAAAGTGGTAACAGTGCATTGTGGGGCTTATAACACATGTAGAAACAAGCAAAAAAAGAAGTTTTCTGATATCAAGATGGGTAATGCCTTAAATACCTAACCATCATAGTTTCTATGAGGAAATTTTTATTACAAACTCTGAAGTACTATTGAGCATCTATCAAGAGGGAATTTCTTCTTACAAATTAACCAAGAAAAAAAAAGTAAAGTATTCATCTTTCACTTCTTTTACTTTTTTCTTAAATGTCTCTCCTTTCTTAAGTTCTGTAAATAATATATAACAATGCATATTATACATTATAATATTATGTATACAAACATATATATATGTATATGTATATAGATAGATAGATAGATATATCTCATGAGTTGATACCAACCAATACTGTACAAAATTCTCTGCTCAATAGGAAATTGACAACAAAGTTTGGAAGCAACATCCACACCAGCTAGAGACCAGAATTTGAGCACACACAATTTGCTATAGAAGTCTTCAGTGGAAGCGCTAAATTTCTTTGGATAAATTATCTCTCCCCGAGCCACAGGCTTTGCCTTGCCTTAGTGCAACAGAGGCCTCATCATCCTTCCTCTTACACTGGGCACTGATTATCAAACATCCTCTGTTGTGCTGCTTGAACTACCATCCAATTCCCCTGCAGTCAATCTCAAGTAAAACTGAAAGGCTATGTTAAAAGAGCACCAACCTTCAAAGTTGCATGTGGAAAATATTCATTTTCACACTCTGTGATTGAAGTCAGAGATGTCTTACTGTCAGAATTCTCAAATGTCACTCCTTCTATGAGAGAGTAGAGGCCATAGGAAGTGTATGAAACTTTCCTTTTAAAAGAACTCCGAGTGAATACTTAGTGGCAACAGAAGGTGCCAGGTTGAGAAATGAAAAGCAACCGGGTCCTGTGAAAAAACAGAGCTCTAGGATCTCAGCTGTCTTGGTTCCGATAATGATGATATCACTGTATAATGTGGCATTAATTTCCTGATCCTCATTTCAAAATTGGAGGTTAAAATGATGACCTGGTTTCAGGAATCAAATGTTGAAAGCCTTGATGGGTTAAGCACTATGAATTAGAGATGATGACTAGGGCTGGTACCCAGGAGACTCGGCTCCCTGTCTCAGTTCTTTCATGATTTGTCTCTGTGCCCACAGGTGTTTTACATCTCTGAGGTTCCATTCCCTTGTCACAAAATGAGGCGTTGGAATTGAAGTGCCGAGATTCCTTTCAAGGCTGAAATTTTATGAGTAAATGTTCTGAATTTTCTTCGTAGAGAGTTATTTTTACATGGGGAGTTTTACATAAAGCAAAAAATGGCTTACAGTCAAAATTAACCTTGAAAATTCCATGTTGGAGACTAATTTGACACCTATCATTTTTATATAATTCCAAGACAACCTCCATATTAGATTTTTTTTCTTTTTTGTCTATGAACACAAGTTGGAATGGTTGGCTTCTGTTCAAGAGTTTATGTGAAAAATACTAATCCTTATACACTTAGTCCAGAAATGTCAATTTTTTTCCTTGTCTACTGTGTAGAGTTGGACTACACAAAAGGTATTCAGGTATTTATTTAAATTAAAATTCAGTGCATTAATAACAAATTCATAAACATGGTTCTTCCTTAAGCTTTTCAATTCAGTGTGCAAAGGTTACTATTCTATTTAGAAGTATAACAAATTTTAGCAACTACCTTTAAGGAAGCCTTTGATTACTATTTGATCCCATTTACACATTTAGTTAATTAAACAAATTCACACTTTTAAATTGCATGTATAAATTTAATATACTTGATTTCCTTTTAATTATTTCAATTGTTTGATGAGCCTTAAGAAGTTAAATAATACATATTCTATAAATAAAACTTATAAATATAGTAATTTTTACAAAAAATTGCTGCATATAAGAACAGTAAGATTTTAGCTTAAAACATATTTAAACTAATTCCTCCATTTCCCATTTTACATTGGAATTGCAAGAATGTCCAGTTACTTTATAAGGTAAAAATCTTGTATATATTGTAAATACATGAAAAAAGTCAAATAGACATAATTTTCTTAACACAAAAATATTAATATTATAGTTTTATTCTCTTAAGAATTTTTTCTGTATTTCATTGTAAATATACCCGGGTTTAAAAATATTACCCACTAAGAAAACAATTATGTCAATTTAGGCAATTTAAGGGATCTCTTCATAGCCAGTTGAAATCAAATAATGAAAAAGATATTAAGTAATAGAGATATCTAGATGTGAAGACATCCAGGGTAATTTATCTTGACCTTAGTTGCTGGGCTGAGCCCATTCCTACAGTCACCATACCTTAAACTATGTAACTTAGTAAAGAAGATGGTCAGAAACCCCACTTCCTTCCGTTTGAGACATAGTACTACCCAATTAACTAATTGTCTCACAGAAATCTGCTATTCCACCAAGACTACCACATTACCTGATTGAATTTGCACCTTTATGCTTCTTAATATTTTGAAATATTTTTCTATATAGTTTCAAAAATACATTTGGAATGATTTGTACAGAAATATTCTTCCTGTCTGGTGGGACTACATAACTTGTAAAGATATTACAAAAACTTCTGACCGATTCTGTGGGTCACACATCTTTATGGTCTGACCCAAGATAGAGAAGGCATTCTCACTATGAAAGTCTTGTAGAGACTAAGACTGACCAAAGCAACATCCAATTCTTATCACACTTACTCTGGGTACTGGGGTACACATCCATTGCAGAGATCGAAAACAAAATCACCTGCTTTATTTATTCATTTTTATTTTCTCTTATTTCTCCTTCATTCACATAAAGGTGAATTCTCATAAGATAAAACCACTGTGATGCAATCCCTCTGTATTTTCTTGTACCTAGTGTTATAGTTCCCAAATACTGCTCTAGGAACTTTAGGGCTTTAGAAGAAGACACATCCCTAGGATCTTTCCCCAGAGATTCAGCTTTCCAAGATCTCAGTTCAACCAAAGATTCTGTACATTAAAAAAAAAGATGTTTAAGAACAGTTAAGATATACATTTAGAATCTGGCCTGTTGGGCCAGGAGCCAGGAATTCTTAATACTCACGTTTGGCAATGATATAGATATATGACCCTGAGCAACTGGCTTGGGCTCTCCAGGTATAACACCTTCATATTACACATGAAGAAACTGAGGAGAAGGTGCCATTATGATCTGAGCCTATTGTCTTCCCCCAGTGTTTAAGCAACAAGCTGATTGTAAGCAAGTATATCAGTAATACATTTCAAGCAGAGAGAAATTAAAATCAAGGGATTGAATACAGAGGTATGAAAAGAGCAGGAAGAGTAAAGGACGGTTTAAAGGGAGCAAAGAGGTGAGGAAGGTTGTTAAAGCATGACTAGGAAGCTGCCGTTACTCCAGAGCCAAAGATAACACACTCCCTCGAGGAGTCAGAGGGTCAGAGTGGGGCTCTGGAAGTTATTCAGTATGTCTATTCCAACTGGAATCTAAGAACTGGGTAAACAATGCCAGAGTGGTCTCTGGCCTCGCTAGGCTAATTACAAGATGGAAATGTGCTAAATTCCATTTATCGTCTAACCTCTCATCTTACTGATGATCATAGCATTTGGGGTCCTCAAGGATTAGCAACAACTCAGAGCCCATATCTAGTAATGCCCCAAAGATTGAGTTTCATTTTCCTCAGTGCACAGTTATCTGGCCAAATAGATGCAGGCTACTTTATAGAAGGTCTAGAGGAATATTTTCAGTATATATAGCAGGGTCACTTGGAGCATGTGTTGGGGGGCGGGGTGTGGTCTTTCTGCAAAAACCCAGGCTTCCTTCATTCAAAGGGTTCCAGATCTGCTAACCTGTTCAGGTCTAGGAATTGGTTAAGAGGCCATTATCTACACTATAACGACTCAAGTAAAGTCCCTGTATTTCAGACCTAGATGTTTGATTGATATTATATGCAGTAATCAATACAACAGTCAGTTAACCATCTAATTTAATGTTAGCAAATACTTTTTCTGTAATGGACCAGATAGTAATTTTCTTAGGCATTGCAGGCCATATGATCTCTGTTGCCATTGTGATGTGAAAGCAGCCATAGAAATGTGTATATATGTGAAAGGGCAAGACAGAGTTCCAGTAAAACTGTTTACAAAATGGCTAACATGCTAGATTTGGTCCATGGTCCATAGTTTTTCAACCTCTAAAATCTAATTCCTTCCAAAGGACCTTTGATTTATTAGCCACTACCAGAAATCCCTTCTTAAAGGGATCTAACAGTCACTCCAACCCTGCTGCCCATTTTTGTAACTGCATTCTCCTTGCCCTTTGACCTCTGCCACCTTATTATTCTCCGTGAAATCAGGGAGCTCCTTCAGTGATGTCAGCTCTTACAATAATCACCTGAAGAGGTCAGCCAACTAAGCTTTTCAGGGATCCTAGTAGTCCTGTCATACAGACTTTCTCAATGCCATGGTTAAGATGAAGAATTGTCTGGACTCTGGCAGGGGACATGAAAGGCAGTGAGCAAGGCAGTAGGAAGCAGGTAGCATATGATAAATATACTGCAGCATTCCTATCTCCTAAATCATTGGATTCCTCTTAAACATTATTTCAGGCAAGTTCTGTCATCACAACCTCATTAAGTGTCTATCACTATTGACTCAATGCTTCAGTCAACCAACGAAGCAAACTGTTAGAGCTACTACTGCCTGATCAGTCTAACACATTGAATTCATTATTGTGTTTTGTCCTCCTTGGCCTAACAATCTCAGAAACCTTTCCTATACATATTACCCAGATTCTGCCAATATAAATTAAATGGGTCTTACAATTCCTTCAGTGTATAAACTGTTTCCTTCGAGGCCAAGCTTTTGCTTTCATAATCGTGGGCCCATTGGAATATGACTCTAGTTTTGAGCATGAAAGCAATAAGTCGGGAAGAGGGTGTATCCTGAAAATAACGGGCACCATCTTGCAAAGTGACTGCCTCAGTTGAGTTAACTCTAGGTTCATAAAGCAAGTGAAGGCTTGCTTTCCTCTTCCTGGGGAAATAAGAACTGCTCCCTCAGAAAAGGAGGCTCAGAGGACTTGGAATTCCAAAGCTTTCAGATTAATCTGAATCCACCCCAGGTCATCATTACAATTTTCAGAGTTCTACTCCTTGTTAACCAATGCCCTGACATTTACGTAAGAGATATCCTGAAGCTGTCAATTCAACTTATGTTGTTCTACAACTTACAGGATCAAATTTTGGGTCTGATTTTTCAGTGACTTAATTCTATGACCTCATGACTTAGAGACTCTATTAGGACCATCATATAACCTCTCTGTCCATATTTTGAGCTGAGAGAATTTAAAGCCAGGAGATTGCCATTTTCTTCCTTGAAGCTTTCCAGTATAGTCAGAAGCTACCTAACTGCCCCTCAGTCCTGTAATCATATCCACACAGAAGCAGCCACTTGGAATTTTCAAGCTCAGCATTACCAGGCACATCATCCTGGGTGATGACAGGGAATAATTCCAGTTACCACGTTGCCACTACATGGTATGAACTACCAGTTTCCCATTTTCTGTTGACAATAAGATCATGACAATATTTAGGTCCAATCAGATTACATAACCAGTTCCAACTGTTTTTGTTTGTTTCTGAGAACATTCTCAGTATAATGCAGCATCAGTTACGGTCCAGTAAAGAAAACAGAAACCATTATAGACATTTCGAGAAGAGAGAGGTTTAACACAAAGAACTGGAGATGTTGAGGAGCTAGGAAAGCAACAGAGCAAAGAAAGGAGGGCTAGAGGAGCAAGGGAGAGATTGGTACTGCTTAAAATTCAAGGAGTTGCTCCACATCTGCTTCTAAGGTGCTGGAGGTGGTGCTGATGGTGCTTTTGGAGCCCCAGCATTGTTGCTCAGAGAGCCTGCACTGCGTGATGTTGCTAAACCTGCCACCTATTGCTGCCTCTGGTCACAGTCCTTTGCTCACTGCTTTTGCTTTACTGCCAGAGGCACTGAAAATAAGCATCAAACAAGAAAGAAAGAAAGAAAAGAAAAAAGTAGAATAAACTCTCTTTTTTTGCTGTAATCTTCTAATCTCCAGCTGGTACCTCCTATTGGCAGAACCTAACAAGAAACCAGTTGGCAAAGGGACCTGAAAACAAGAGTTTTCTGGCTTCCAGCCCCAAGGATAGAAAGGATAGTACCAAAAGGTAAGTGTGAAGCCAAGGGACAACAGACAATATCTAGAATTACAAAGAATCCTTAGGGGTTGTACAGACTATCTCTGGCTGCCTAAGGTACTGGAACAACCTGTACTATTTTACATATGTAACTATCACTGGATTTAGTTGTCTCATCATTTTTGCTTTCCACATGATATTACCAGTGATCTTTGTTTCATATGTGGGAACTAAACTTTCTGGTATTTCGTTTCTGTTGTAACTGAAGCAATGAATTCATTATACATACACTAGTTGGCTCTGTGGAATTCATTTTCCTATTGTAACCAATCACTACAAATCTTCACATGACAGAGTCTTTCACCATTTCAATCCCCTGAGTCATTCATTATGGCTGCAAATGAATAAATTGCTTGGGGCCCAATTCTGCTGGTGATATGTGAGAGTTAGACTAGTGAATATAAATCCCCCACATATTGACTAAAAGAAAAAAAGAAAGAAAGAAAAAAGGAGATGGATCCTGTTTTCGTTTAGCTCTTTGCACTGTTAATCAAAGCTAATTAAAACGCAGTGGGAAAAAAATAGCACCGAGTTAGTCTTTTGTAATGGAGAGTGCATAGCTGCCTATTCAGAAGGGTTTATGTGTATGTGACCCCCCAAATAATCTTGTACCATTCTGATATTTTTACTTTACTCTGAATTCATTACATACCTACTGTGTACAATGAAATTTCCCATTTTCTAGAGGATTTTACAAACTGTAGAACATGTTCTCTGATCCCAAAAACCTATCATTAATTTGTGAAGGCAAAAATGTACAAAAAGGGGTAATAATACTAAAAAAAAATATACAAAGAGGTGACATTTGATACTAGCTGTATGAAGCTTAATGTATTACCATCATTTGACTCTTGTGCCTTAGCAAACTCCACTTTTGTCGTTATGACCCTAGAAGCCCTGAGATACTACTGGAGCAGAAAGAAACACACGTAGTGCGCAGAATCTCAAGATTTTTTTTTTTTTTTTTTTTTTTTTTTTTTTTTGCGGTACGCGGGCCTCTCACTGCTGTGGCCTCTCCCATTGTGGAGCACAGGCTCCGGACGCGCAGGCTCAGTGGCCATGGCTCACGGGCCCAGCCGCTCCGCGGCACGTGGGATCCCCCTGGACCAGGGCACAAGCCCGCGTCCCCTGAACCGGCAGGCAGATTCCCAACCACTGTGCCACCAGGGAAGCCCCAAGATGTTTTATTGAATATATGTTGTGCTTCCCCTGGCCCTACTCAAGAAGTAAACTTTCCTCCAAATTTATATAAGCTAGCTTCTTTCTCTGGAATTGTTACATCTTCTCTCAACCCTATCTTTAATTCATGTTCTTCCAGCGACCCAGTAACCCACTCTATTAGTTTGCTAGGGCTGCCATAACAAAGTACCAAAAAATGGATTGCTCAAAACAATGGAAATTTATTCTTTCACGGTTTTGGAAGCTAAAAGTTTGAAATCAGGGTGTCTGCAGGGATATGCTTTATTTTCTAGGGGAGAAGACATTTCTAGGGGAGAATCTTTCTTTATCTCTTCTGGCTTCTGGTCTTTGCTGGAAATCCTTGCTATTTCTTGGCTTGTAGATGCATTGCTCCAATCACCTGGACCATCTTCTCCCAACTGTCTTTACTTTGCATTCTCCCTCTACATGAGAATGTCCAAATGTCTGTCTCTGTGTCCAAGTTTTCCCTTGTTATAAGGGCCCCAGTCATATTGGATTAGGCCTACCCTAATGAGCTCTTTTAACTTGATTACCTCTACACAGAACCTATTTACAAATAAGGTTACATTTTGAGGTACTGGGGGTTAGAACAACGTATTATTTTGGGAGGGATACAATTCAACCCATAACATCCATCTTCCAAAGTAAATATTCAGAGATGTAGTTTTGTCATGTGTTTTGGCATATCTGATTTACTGTACCACCAATAAGGCTGAAAACATTCTAGATTCCTCCAGGAGCTACTTTCTTGGCATTTGCTACAGCACTAAAATTCAACGTGTCCTTGCTCCTGAACCAGATTGCATTAAAATATTAAGTTACAAAAAGCATACCTTACAAGTAAGGGAGGTAAATATAATGTATTTATCTGTGCTTTTTATATGTCTTAATCATAAAATAGTCTTTAAAAACTCTAAGTTAAAAGTCAAATAGCTAGAATGTTTTTTTGAGATCATGTCCATCATAAAATTATGCACAAAAAATACTGGGAGAGCTGTTAGAGAGAGGGCATGTGATCATGGAGAACTGTGGCTGGAACACAAAGAGAAGAAGAATCTAAGCAGGTTTTAAAATTTTGTTTCTACTCTACAAGCTGGATGCTCAGAAAGATTAACCAAATTCTAATCATTCCCTTTGTAAGCACCTTTACCAACCAGGTGAGTGTTATTAAATAGAAGGAAAGTCAAAAGATAGGGGAGTGATCGCTCTCTCCCATCTATTCCACCTGTTCTAGCTGCCCCAATTACTAGCATCCAACCACAACCAACAAAAGTGTCTACAATAAACAGCACCACCAACTGCTAGCCAGCAGACTGCCCCCCGCCCCCCCCGCCCCGTCTCCCATGGAACAATGACAAGTAGGAAAGGTGAAGTAAAAATACATGTGTAGACTCGAATGAGATCAGGTCAGTGAACAAACTAGATTTGTAATCATATAGCAATTTTATTTTTGAAACTTGTGTTATCTTTACGTCTGTTTAACGGGTTTATTTCTTTCCCAGCTCCTCTACGAAAACTTAGGCAGGCACCATAACTTTTCTGCTTATTCTGGGTTCATAAAATAAATAAGTTTATAAGTAAAAAACCTGTGGTCGCTTCGGGGTCACTAAGTCACAAATGCAGTTTTTATTTGGAAATTAGAATGTATATCCTCTTACAATAACAAAAGCACTACATTTGATTAAAGTTAAATCTTCTCTCCTCCAGGTTGGGTCTTTTACAGCTGGAAATGGCTTTCAGTAAGGGGTGTTGGGGGAGGAGTGGGAAGGGGAAAGGAGGGAAGACAACAGACACAATTCTCACTTCATTGATAAATTTGGGAGGTGGCTTCACATTCCCTGGTTCTGGCAGGAATTTAAAATTGCCTTTTCCCTGATGAGGTGCTTTTGTGAACTCTTCATAGAAACCCTCCTCTCCCCCACCACTGACCTCTCTCACCCGCAGATCTCTTGATGCTGGAAATGTCCTCTTACCCAGTTTGTCCTTTATAGCTTCTTCCTACAGCTTCTATCAATGAGCAACACATGCCACTCTAGATGGTCCCCTGGACAAGACATAAACACATCCATGATGATTCTCTCACACGTGTGGATCACTTCTGATCTATAGGACTAATCACACATCTTTCACTCCGACAGACTGAGAAGGCAGGTTGTCCTATGCCAGTCCTGTCCTATGCCACTTCCTCTTCCTAACCCACCATTTGGCAGTAGCCATCCCATTTCTTCACTTTTAGATTTTTCAGGTGCAAGTCGGATGCCAGTCCTCACAGAGCCTAAGCATGGAGGGCATATATCAAGTTCCCTGAAATGGTCTCATTGAAGTATCTCCCAACCCAGCGTGAAATGAGTCATTTAAATAGGATTAACAAACAATAACTCAAGTCACAAATCCCCTCTTCTCCAGGCGCTTTCAGATCCTTGACACAGATAAGGGTGTTCTGGGTGATCTCATAGATTCACATAAATTTACTCTGAAAAATATGCGTCTTTACTTAGCATCTCGCTTGGGAATTTGTTATTGATTTTCTTCCCTTCTTGGCGGAAACTTCCATCTTCATACACCAGGGCGCTGGTGTATTGCCCCAGGTGTAAGCAATAAAGGGCTGCACTTTCTATAGAAAATTTAAAAACATATTTTATGCTGTAGAAACTATACCAATAGGAGAAGGAAGACACAGAAACAGTGGCCAAGCAGTTCTTGAGCTTGTAGTCTCTTCATTTTCATTTTCTTTACCATCCACAACTGCTCCATGTGATTTCGTGCTTTGCCGCGCGCAAACTCAAACTCCTCCCAAACTCTTCTGCGTCTCTCGCAGAAGGTGAAGCTCACAAGAGCGCATGTCTCTCCCAGCAGAGGGCGGGGCGGCGCGGCGTGGCGCGGCGTGGCGCGGCGTGGCGCGGGGCGGGGCGGGGCGGGACGGCGCGGGGCGCGGGCAGACGAGGATGGTGTCCGCCAGTCTCTGTCCTGAAGAGCACCTCAGCAGTCCCCAAATATGAATCAAAGCAGATACCTGCATCTCAGGCTGATGCTCCAAGACAAGCAAACGAGCCTCTTCCAAACGCAGTCCGGGAGCCCCTTGCCGGGCCACTTCCCTCCTGGCCCCTGAGGCAGGTGAGTCTGTGCTCGCAAGCTCGCGAGCTCTTTACTCAGATGGTCTTGTGGACGTGAGCCTTGTTGGTTTTCAAAGCTACACTGTTTTGGGGGCTTGTCCCTCAGGTGCAGGTTTTAAAAGTCCGAGGTGCTCCATGTGGGGTTCAAGACCTTTTCTCCTCAGGAAGAAGTTCGAGGTTTTGACCGTGAGTCACTGACAGGGCTGGGGTTTACGGCTCGATTGTGTCCCAGCCTCTCCTACCAGGTTCCACCTGGGCCTTCTCTCCTCCCCCCACATGTAGGAGTCATGTAGCCAGTTTTTTTTTTTGTTTGTTTGTTTTTTCCAGATAAAGTTGTTCCATATGTAACTGTAGATTCGGTGTGTTCATGGAAGGGGATGGGTTCAGGATCCTTTTGTGTTGCCATCTTGAATGTAATATATCAATATTTATTTGAATGTGGACATATGCTTTATGTTATCAACAGAATGGAGGGTAAGTCCTTTAATAAAGAGCAACGGGGAGATTCTCTTCTTTCTTGGTTGATAGATTTATCACTCTGTCTTTGCCTAATTCTATTCATGTGATGATAAAAATTTAGTTCCATTACAGTCTCCTCCTCATATATGTCCTGTGTCTTAATATGTCTTTTGACCATGTCAAGGCAGTGCGTATTATGATAGGGCGCTGGTGTATTGCCCCAGGTGTAGGCAATAAAGGGCTGCACTTTCTGTAGAAAATTTAAAAACAATTATAAGACCAGCTAAAAGTCAATCTGCTTTTCATTATTACCATGTGCTAACAATTCTATGCGATGCTGTTACAAATGGAATTGTATTCCCCCAAAAGAGAGATAGTCTAAAAGATATTTATTTATTTTATTTTTAATTTATTTTTTGACTGCGTCGGGTCTCAAGGGATCTTCGTTGAGGCATGAGGGATCTTTTTTTTTGTTGCGGTGCCTGGGCTCTTCGTTGCAGCGCGCCGGCTTCTCTCTAGGTGTGGCCTGCAGGTTTTTTTTTCTCTCTCTCTAGTTGAGGCAAGCGAGCTCAGTAGTTGTGGGGCCCACGGGCTTAGTTGCCCCAGGCATGTGGGATCTTAGTTCCCCGACCAGGGATGGAACCCGCATCCCCTGCATTGGAAGGTGGATTCTTTACCTCTGGACCACTGGGGAAGTCCCCCCAAAAGAGATATTTTGAAGTCCTAACCTTTAGTACCTCAGAATGCAACCTTAATTGGAAATAGGATTGTTGTAAATGTAATTAATTAAGATGAGGTCATACTAGAGTAGGGTGAGCACACCCCAATATAAGGAGTGGTGTCCTTACAAGAGGACAGCCGTGTGAAAACATGAAGACACAGGGAGAATGCCCCGTGGATATTGTAGGCAGGGCTTGGAGCGATGCATTAACAAGGCAATGAGCACAAAGACGGCATTCCTGCACCAGAAGCTGGGAGAGAGCTGTGGAACTTACTGTCCCCCAGAGCACTCAGAAGGTACCAACCCTGTAGCACCTTGATTTCAGACTTCTGGCCTCTAGAACTGTGAGAGCATACATTTCTGTTGTTTTAATCCACTCAATTTGTGGTACTTTGTTACAGCAGCATTAGGAAACTAATACAAATAGTAATGATAGAGTACTCCTCTGTCTCTTATAATCACTAATTTAGTTACTGATGTCACAAAAATAAAATAATAAATATTAGTAAATAGCTACAAATTCTTCAGCCAAATGCATTTCATTTCCAAACCCTAACGCTCTATTGCCATATAATAGATTTCCCTTTTGATTGAAACTTCACCTTGGATTTGGACAGGAAGTCTAAAGGTAGGAGGAGGAATTTGACGAGCAGGAACAGTGGGTAGATGAGTGGAAAGCCATGTCTGCCATGTATTGGCAATGCCTAAAAGAAGTAGGTGTGCTGACAATATCTGTTAGTCACAATATAAATGCCAAAATAATAAATACCCTGGCATTTGTATTATGATGTCCTTCCCTCACCAACCAAAACCATGATAAGAATATTTGTAGTGTCTTGTTATCCATTTTTTTTCTTTGCCTTAGCACCCACTTCTGTACTGTGTAACTTCCAAACCCAGCTCTGTACTTTACAAAATTCTGGATAAAATCTGTTTTGTTTCGTTTTTTTGGCCTTAACTGACTGCCCTCATGTCTAAAAATCTGTGAACAGCCATTCTAGAACAATGTAGAAGGATGCCAACATGACCCAAAATGTCACGTGACATCTTTTGAAGCCAGAGAGGATGATTTCCCAAGTAAATTACTAAAATTTATAAATTGCTGGTTTGCAAAATTAACAGAACAATTTTAAAAATAAAAAGAGGAAATAACTATAAGTAATTTTTGTGGTTTTATTTTAGGTTTTCCCTTTTATCCCAGTGGCCTGTTTTGACCAGCAAATACTGCTTGCCCCATACTTTCCCCCACATTCAAAATACCTAGGATGGATATTATGCATTCCCAACCTGTCAGCTTTGGCTGAATTACAGAGTGCTCAATTATACTCTAATCGAATAGCTGCCCAATGCAGGCCACGTAATGACTTCCTGATTATCTGCCTTTAAATGATGAATGAAATGAATATGTAACATTCTGTTCAAATATAGCATACTTAACATGCCAAATGAAAACTGATTTTGTGCTCCTCTCTCTGAAAAATGTATATTTTATTGTAATTCAGTTCAATGGTTGTTCTGCTGCTTGTTTCCCAGTCATCAAGATAAACGTTGAATGAGCTATCTAGGAGAACATTAGTCTTCATTTTTGCTTTCCAATAGATGCTAAAGGTGTTAAACATTGTTTAGATTATTTGCATTCCTCTCTTTACATCATCTCATTGGGAGAAAAATGAGGAAGGTCATATTTTTAAGAACACTTCTTGTTGGCAGTGTTCCAATACGCACTGGCCCAAAAAACAAGTCTGTTATGATGAATGTGTTGCAAAGACAACAACATTAAAATATGAATAAATTATTTATTGGCAAGAGTATTTTTTTTATAAACCAGTAGTTTACAATATTAGCACCATAAAAGAGTACATGCTTTGAAACCCAATTGTATGTCTGGTCTATAATAATAGTAGTTTGCATGACTACAGTAGTTCATTTTATTATCTTTTAAATGATGTAAATCGTTTGTAAAAATTTTTAAATGCACTCCTTCCTGAGAATTTGCAAATACAATAGTAAAACTTTTCACATAAATGGTAGATTAGATTATCTTATAAATATATCTTCAGTATACCAATTTCCAAAAACCAACTCAAGAAACTGCATGGGGGAACTGATTATATGAATAATAACTTTTAAGAGACAAAGTTTCCCACTCACTAGAAACAGAGAGAGGACACTCAAGTAAGTAAGGAGAGAATAAACTATAGAGGGAAGAAAAGAGAGGAGGAAGGGAGAAATTTTGTTACCTATTTTCCCTAATATATGGTTAATAATTGCACAATTAAATGGTGCTTCCATGACGGTCTTAGAAAAGGTTTTGCATGATCGAGATCAGCTTTCACTAAAATGCTGTCTGAGTTAAAGAAGACAGCATCCTCTAACAGCCTTTTGAAAATTTCCCTTAATTTTATTTGTATAAGGGGAATTTTTTAATTAAAATGGAAAAAACTCTTTTACATATGATATTTATTTCAAGATGTTAAAATAATTGATTTAGGACTCTCCTCAGATTATATTTGTTCTCCTTTTTTCCCCTCCTCATTCTCCTCCTTTTTCATGTTTTATTTTTTTCTTTTTTGCTCTTTAAATTTTTTTTTTTCTATATATCCTCTTTTTTTCTAGTTATAAGAAATGAACTGGAAGACCCATGGGTAAATTCAGCCCATAAATGCTTTTGGTTTGGTCCATTAGAATTTTATAAAAGCTTTTCACTTATTTTTAGCATTTCCAAATGGACAGATTTTATATAAATATGTGGCTATCCAGTTTCTCAGTAAAATTCAGATCTAGGAATACCAGGCCTATATTAATTGTCTCCTTAGATAAGCCATGTACTGTCTAGTTTGCCAAAAAACCAGCCTATTTTTCTCATTTACATTGTAAAACTGGCACCCATAGGCTTTTGGGTTTGCAACTTCTAGGACCCATTTCACAATCCCTTGTTGGTCCAGTGGTATCCAGCAAGGGATGTATCCAGCCCAGGGACACATAGGGCCATTCACTAGGTTCCAGAAGACAGTATTAGAACTTTTGCTTACAATTATTTTTATATTAAAATGAGAAAGAAATTGTGCTTTGTTAAGATTTAATACACCTGTTGACATGGTGCCCACATTCACTGCATGTATCAGATGGTGATGTGTCTTATGTGGCTCATGGACTATTTGGAGAATAGTAAGCTTTCCACATTGTGGAGCACTTGACAGTTGCAACATCAATTTTAGGTCACTTTCAACATAGTATGATGTTAGAGTTTAATTAAAAATAAGAATTATATGATAAACTCTCAGAGAATGGATAGCTGACATTAAAAGGTTCCTGTAAAGAAATAGAGATAATAAATAACATTGGTAGTTTGGAGCAAGTGAACATGACAGAGCTGGCTGTATTCCTAGTGCAGTCTTCATCAGCCACATTATGAGCTAAAACATTATGATCTGATAAGGTCTGATAAGAAGTTGTGCACTAAAAATGAATTTTTCAAGGTAAAGGTGACATTTTAACACTGAGCATGAAAAGTGACTGTTTTTGTATTATGAAAAAAAATTTTGAAAAAGGATGCTTAAAAAGGCTTTCATTGTTCCATTCTGAAAGCCATAAATGTGTTAGCTTTAAAAGAAAAATGTCTAGTATCTCTCTCTGTCTCTCTCTGTCTCTCTCTGTCTCTCTCTCTCTCACACACACACACACACACACACACACACACACACACTTAGATGCACAATCATTGAACCTGTTTTAAAATCTTCCAGATACAAAGCTTCAGAGCATTTTTAAGTCATGTAAAATTTTTTTTTAAAAATGTACTCCTTCCTGAGAATTTGCAAGTACAACAGTAAAACTTTTCACATAAATGGTAGATTGGATTGAAAAGTTTTATTACTGAAAAATGATCCACTGTTTTATTTCTTATATTTGGATCCATAAATATATTTGTGAAGTATCTTTTACCTTGCTATGACAGTTGTGAAACCTAAGATTAGAATCCAAATAACTTTATAACAAGGAAGTTTAAGAGTTGTATCATGGTTTTAAAACATAATTTTCAAAACTAATGAACTATATTCAATTTGATTTTCCCTTAAAAAAATCGCTTCATTTCTTTGGTTGTAAGGTGTGTATTTTAACATCTCTTAAATTTAGAGGAACACCTTAGGATCGATGGGTACCGTGTAATAGTTAAATTGGCAGTATTTTTCCTTCTTTAGCGGTGCATGAAATAATAGTATATTTTACATTTAAAAGAAGGTTGCACTAATAATGCTAATGGTAATACCCTTAATGAGAAAAAAATCAATTTTGTGCAATTAATATATTAATACAATTTCTGAAATATTTTAATTTCACATTTTTATAAAAGTACACTTTGTACATTTCATTATCTTAAAGGTTTTATAGTGTGTAAAATATATTGCTTACAGTAAGTGTGTATAGTTCATAAGTATTTACATAATGAATATGTATCACAAAAAAGATTTATGGTTGGGGCAAAGAATCAAAACATTTGGATCCATAGCTATAGCCGGTATACCACATTGTTTAGTACTTTTTCTCTTTTGAAGATCTGGTCAATCAAGATAAAAGCAAAGAAAGGAAAACTACAGTATTTGTAGAAGAGAATCTGTGTCCCTTTTATGGACTGGACCTGCTTTTGTGGAAGAGAGCTTCAAAGATAACAGTAATGGTCTGTTTCTTAAGACAGCTGTAGCCATATGGGTTTTCATTTTATTATTATTCAAACCACACATATACATTACCTAGACTTTTGATGTATAGTATATTAAAATGTATGCTTATTAATATATAGTTATTTAACATATACTGTAGTAGACTTTTCACTGAAATATGCCATACCATTTAAGATATAGTTGTTTCTATGTTGTTTCTATATTCTGCTTATTGCCTAATAGTGCCAAGCATTGTTCTTTGGTACTAAGACATAGGAGTGGAAAATCCAGAATTCTCTTGTCTAAGAGCTTACATTCTAGTGGGAGAGACAAACAAGGAAGAAATAAACAAGGTATTTTTTATAACTGATAAAGGCTAGGAGGAAGGTAGAATTCGGGTAGTATAATAAGAGTTGACTGGGTTTAGGCTGCAATAAATACTAGTTAGGGTGACTGTAGAAGGCCTAAGTTTGCAGAGTTTCTAAAGTGAGATTGATTGGTTCTTTAAAATACATCCCAAATCTGTCTACTGTCCCTCTCCCAAGCAGGATAATCTGTCTTCAAGATCAACAGCAGCTTCCTCCCTGGCAGCCTTGCTATCAGTACATCTATAACTATGATTTGTCCTTCTCCACCCAGAGCCTTTGAGTCAGGAGATTTCAGGTTTCCTGGGACTTTGTACCTTCATTGTTTTCAGATTCACTATATTCTGTCTTCTCAGCTGTGGTTGGTGAGATTCAGGTGTAACATGTTCTATTAAACCAAATGAAGCGTGTCCCATACACATTCTCACTACATAGAACAAGAAAGGACAATGACTTCCCTCATGGAGCCAGGAGCTACAGCTGGGAGATTCACTCCCTTCAAAGGCAGATCTCCATGACCTGTTAAGAATTTGTTGTGTTCTTCAGACTCCACCTTTAGAATTTTCTAATACAATAACACCTACATACTGGGAACAAGAATGGACTCCTCTTACATTTGCTCTGGCATTTTGGCTTCAGTAATGTTATTTATTTTTTGAAATGATTGTTAATGAAAAATATACATATATAATTTTTAATCAACTAGTTTCCTTTGACATCCTGCTTCCTGATGTGAGCCAGTACAGTAAATAGTGATGGGTTTTCTACAACATATTCCCTGGAAGAAAAGGGCAAGTTGAGACTGCTCAGCCATAATGTTTCCTGTTTCAACCTATGGCTTGTTTTGTTTGTTTGTATTAAAGTTCTCAGTGTTCCTGGCCTCTGTATAGATAATAAACTCTCTGGCTATAAGCTTTCCTTTTGAGTAGATAAATCATCATCTTTTGTTTAGCAAAGCTAAATGGAGGGGAAAAAATGAAGGGAAAATATTTCCTAACGATATTTAGCAGTAAACTTACAACTGAAGATATATACATTTCTGGGTGGAGTCAAGATGGCGGTGTGGGAAGATGCAGAGTTCGCATCTCCCCACAACTAGGGCACCTGCTGGATGCTGGTGGGGGACCTTGATGCCCAAGGAGATGGGAGGAACCCCCAAGTGAACCAGTAGGACATGGGGGCACTGAGGGGGGAGGAGAAGTGGAGGCCGGACAGGACCGGTGCCCCTGAGGGGTTCTCATGCCTGGAGGGACCCTCAGGGGCTCGGATCAGGGGGGAGCATGCCCAGAATTTCCCCTGCCCAATCGGCTGGGCATGTCTGCCTGGCTCTCGGGGCTGGGTCCTACACCCTCAGAGGCCACCTCCAGGCCACGTTGGTCCTGGGGGCATAGGAGGGAGGCCTGGGGAGGATAGGAGAGGCAGGCAGGAGGGGCCCTCCAGGACCAGAGGGGTAGGAGAAGGAGCAGAGGGCGTTTGCCCCACCCACTTGGGCCCAGGAAGCCTGCTGGGCTCCCAGGCTGGGTGCCCCACCCTCCAAAGCCCCCTCCAGGCTACGTGGGTCCTGGGAGCATAAGAGGGAGGCCAAGGGGAGAACTAGAGAGGCAGGCAGAGGGGTCCTCCAGGACAGGAGGAGCAGGAGTGGAGGGTGTTTTCCCCACACACTGAGCCTGCTGGGCTCCCAGGTGGGTCCCCTGCCCTCTGATACCAGAGGTGGGAGGCACGCCTGGGCTTCTTCTGTTCCGTTGAGCCTAAACCCCACCCCCCCACACACCCCAGGGCCTTTTCCAGCCCTGTGGGTCCTAAGCACAGGCCCCGCCTACTGCCCAAACCCTGCCCCTGCTTAGGCCCCACTCTCTGCAACCAAGGCCTTTTCCACTTTGTTTTTCTTCTCTTTTTTTATTATTGTGGTTCTGTTTTACCTTCCAGTTGTCTCATCTATATTTTTATATTATTTCTAAGATATCTGTTAGTTTCCTAGTCTAATTTTATTTTTTACTTTGTTATTGTACTCTTTTTTTTTTTTTTTTTTTGCCGCCCCACGCAACTTGTGGGATCTTGGTTCATGAGCTGGGGGTTGGGCTGAAGCTCCTGTGGTGGGACCTCCAAGTCCGAACCACAGTGTTAACAGAGAACCTCAGACCGCAGGGAGTATTCATTGGAGTGAGGTCTCCCAGAGGTCCTCATCTCAGCAACAAGACCCAGCACTACCCAACAGCCTACAAACTCCAGTGTTGGAAGCCTCAGGCCAAACAACCAGTAAAACAGGGACACAATCCCACTCATCCAAAAAAAAAGGACAGAAAATAATGTCACAGACGAAGGAGCAAGGGAAAAACTGACAAGACCAAATAAATGAAGAGGAAATAGGCAATCTACCTGAACAAGAATTCAGAGTAATGATAGTAAAGATGGTCAAGAACCTCAGAAATAGAATGGAGGCACAGATTGAGAAAATACAAGAAATGTTTAACAAAGATCTAGAAGTATTAAAGAACAAACAAGATGAACAGCACAATAACTGAAATGACACTAGAGGGACTCGATAACAGAATAACTGAGGGAGAAGAATGAATAAGTGAGCTGGAAGATAAAATGGTGGAAATAACTGCCAAGGAGCAGAGTAAAGAAAGAAGAATGAAAAGAATCGAAGACAACCTCAGAGAGCTTTGGGACAGCACTAAATGCACCAACATTCAAATTATAGGGGTCCCAGAGAAGAAGACAAAAAGAAAGGGTCTAAGAAAATATTGGAAAAGATTATAGTGGAAAACTTCCCTAGCATGGGAAATGAAATAGTCACCCAAGTCCAGGAAGCACGGAGAGTCCCATACAGGAAAAGCCCAAGGAGAAACACACCAAGACACATATTAATCAAACTAACAAAAATTAAATTCAATGAAAAAATATTTAAAGCAGCAAGGGAAAAACAAAAAATAACATACAAAGGAATCTCCATAAAGTTATCAGCTGATTTTCCAGCAGAAACTCTGCAAGCCGGAAGGGAGTGGCAGGATGTAATTAAAGTGATGAAAGAGACAAACCTACAACCAAGATTACTCTACCCAGCAAGGATCTCATTCAGATTTGATGGAGAAATCAAAAACTTTTCAGACAAGCAAAAGCTAAGAGAATTCAGTACCACCAAATCAGCTTTACAACAAATGCTAAAGAAACTTCTCTAGGTGGGAAACACAAGAGAAGAACAAGACCCCCAAAAACAAATCCCCCAAAATTAAGAAAATGGTAATAGGAACATACATATAGATAGTAATCTTGAATGTAAATGGATTAAATACCCCAACCAAAAGACACAGACTGGCTGAATGGATGCAAAAAGAAGACCCGTATATATGCTGTCTACAAGAGACCCACTTCAGACCTAGAGACACATACAGACTGAAAGTGAAGGGATGGAGAAAGATATTCCATGCAAATGGAAATCAAAAGAAAGCTGGAATAGCAATACTCGTATCAGGTAAAATAGACTTTAAAATGAAGACTGTTACAAGAGATACGGAAGGGCACTACATAATGATCAAAGGATCAGTCCAAGAAGAAGATACAACAATTATAAATGTTTATGCACCCAACATAGGAGCACTCATTACATAAGGCAAATGCTAACAACCATGAAAGGGGAAATTGACAGTAACACAATAATAGTAGGGGACTTTAACACCCCACTTACACCAATGGACAGATCATCCAAACAGGAAATAAATAAGGAAACACAAGCTTTAAATGACAGACCAGATAGATTTAATTGATATTTATAGAACATTCCACCTGAAAGTGGCAGAATACACTTTCTTCTCGAGTACACATGGAACATTCTCTAGGATAGATTACATCTTGCATCACAAATCAAGCCTCAGAAAGTTTAAGAAAATTGAAATTGTATCAAGCATCTTTTCTGACCACAATGCTATGAGATTGGAAATCAATTGCAGGAAAAAAAAAACTGTAAAAGTCACAAATACATGGAGGCTAAACAGTGTGCTACTAAATAACCGAGAGATCACTGAAGAAATCAAAGAAGAAATTTAAAAAATACATGGAAACAGATGAAACAGATGACAACAAAAACACAACAACCCCAAACCTGTGGGACAGAGCAAAAGCAATTCTAACAGGGAAGTTTATAGCAATTCAACCTCACCTCAAGAAACAAGAAAAATATCAAATAAACAATCTAACCCTACAGCTAAAGCAACTAGAGAAAGAAAAAGAAAACCCAAAATCAGTAGAAGGAAATAAATAATAATGATCTGAGCAGAAATAAATGAAATAGAAACTAAGAAAACAGTAGCAAATACCATTAAAACTAAAAGCTGTTTCTTTGAGAAGATAAACAAAATGGATAAACCCTTAGCCAGACTCATCAAGAAAAAAAGGGAGAGGACGCAAATCAATAAAATTAGAAATGAAAAAGGAGAAAGCACAACTGACACTGCAGAAATACAAAGGATTATAAGAGCCTACTACAAACAGCTGTATGCCAATAAAATGGGCAACCACGAAGAAATGGACAAATTCTTAGAAAGGTACAATTTTCCAAGACTGAACCAGGAAGAATTAGAAAGTATAAACAGACCTATCACAAGTAATGAAATTGAAACGGTAATTTAAAATCTTCCAAGAAAGAAAAGTCCAGGACCAGATGGCTTCACAGGAATTCTATCAAACATTTAGAGAAGAGCTAATGCGAGTCCTTCTCAAACTCTTCCAAAAAATTGCAGATAGAGGAACACTCCCAGATTCATTCTATGAAGCCACCATCACCCTGACACCAAAACCAGAGAAAGATACCACACACACAAAAATTATTGACCAATATCACTGATGAACATAGATGCAAAAATCCTGAACAAGATACTAGCAAACAGAATCCAACACCGTATTGAAAGGATCCAACACCATGATCAAATGGGATTTATCCCAGGGATGTAAGGATGCTTCAATATGTGCAAATCAATCAGTGTGATACACCACATTAACAAATTAAGGAATAAAAATCATATGATATCTCAATAGATGCAGAAAAAACTTGACAGAATTCAACATCTATTTATGATAAAAACTCTGAAGAAAATGGGCATAGAGGGAGACTACCTCAACATAATAAAGGCCGTATATGACAAACCCACATCAAGCATCATACTGAATGCTGAAAAACTGAAAGCATCTCCACTAAGGTCAGGAACAAGACAAGGATGTCCACTCTTGCCACTCTTCTTCAACATAGTTGTGGAAGTCCTAGCCATGGCAATCAGAGAAGAAAAAGAAATGAAAGGAATACAAGTTGGAAAAGAAGAAGTAAAACTGTTGCTGGTTGCAGATGATATGACACTATACATAGAAAATCCTAAAGATGCCACCAGAAAATTACTAGAACTAATCAATGAATTTGGTAAGGTTGCAGGATACCAAATTAATGCACAGAAATCTCTTGCATTCCTATACACTAACAACAAAAGATCAGAAAGAGAAATTAAGGAAACAATCCCATTTACCATCGGAACGAAAAGAATGAAATACCTAGGAATAAACCTACCTAAGGAGGCGAAAGACTTGTATTCAGAAAAATATAAAACACTGAAGGAAGAAATCTAAAATGACATAAACAGCTGGAGAAATATACCATGTTCTTGGAATGAAAGAATCAATATTGTGAAAATGACTATACTACCCAAAGCAATCTACACATTCAATGCAATCCCTATCAAACTACCAATGGCATTCTTCACAGAATTAGAACAAAAATTTTTGCAATTTGTATGGAAACACAAAAGACCCTGAATAGCCAAAGGAATCTTGAGAAAAAACAACGGAGCTTGAAGAATCAGGGTCCCTAACTTCAAACTATACTACAAAGCTACAGTAATCAAGACAGTATGGTACTGGCACAAAAACAGAAATATAGATCAGTGGAGCAGGATAGAAAGCCCAGAGTTAAACCCATGCACATATGGTCAACTTATCTATGACAAAGGAGGCAAGGCTATACAATGGAGAAAAGACAGCCTCTTCAATAAGTGGTGCTGGGAAAACTGGACAGGTACATGTAAAAGAGTGAAACTAGGACACTCCCTAACACCATACACAAAAATAGATTCAAAATGGATTAGAGACCTAAATATAAGACTGGACACTATAAAACTCTTAGAGGAAAACATAGGAAAAATGCTCTTTGACATAAACCACAGCAGGATCTTTTTTGACCAACCTCCTTGAGTAATGAAAATAAAAGCAAAAATAAATGGGACCTAATTAAACTTAAAAGCTTTTGTACAGCAAAGGAAACCATAAGCAAGATAAAAAGACAACCCGCAGAATGGGAGAAAATATTTGCAAATGAAACATCGGACAAAGGATTAATCTCCAAAATATACAAACAGCTCATACAGCTCAATATCAAAAAAACAAACAATCCCATTAAAAAATGGGTGGAAGACCTAAATAGATATTTCACCAAAGAAGACGTACTGATGGCCAAGAGGCACATGAAAAGATGCTCAACATCACTAATTATTGGAGAAATGCAAATCAGTATTACAATGAGGTATCACCTCACACTGGTCAGAATGGCCATTATCAAAAAATCTAGAAACAGTAAATGCTGGAAAGGGTGTGGTGAACAGGGAACCCTCCTGCACTGTTGGTGGGACTGTAAATTGATACAAGCACTATGGAGAACAGTATGGAGGTTCCTTAAAAAATTAAAAGTAGAACTCCCATATGACCCAGCAATCCCACTGCTGGGCATATACCCTGAGAAAACCATAATTCAAAAAGAGTCATGTACCACAATGTTCATTGCAGCACTGTTTACAATAGCCAGGACATGGAAGCAACCTAAGTGTCCATCGACAGATGAGTGGATTAAGAAGATGTGGCACATGTGTGCAACGGAATATTACTCAGCCATATAAAGAAACGAAATTGAGTTATTTGTAGTGAGGTGGATGGACCTAGAGTCTGTCATACAGAGTGAAGTAAGCCAGAAAGAGAAAAACAAATACCGTACGCTAACACATATATATGGAATAAAACAAAAATAATGGTACTGATGAACCTAGTGGCAGGGCAGGAATAAAGATGTAGACATAGAGAATGGACTTGAGGACATGGGGTCGGGGGAGAAGCTGGGGCGAAGTTAGTGTAGCATCGACATATATACACTACCAAATGTAAAATATCTAGTGGGAAGCAGCAGCATAGCACAGGGAGATCAGCTCGGTGTTTTGTGACCACCTAGAGGGGTGGGATAGGGAGGGTGGGAGGGAGGCCTAAGAGGGAGGGGATATGGGGATATATGTATGCATATGGCCGATTCACTGTTGTACAACAGAAACACAGTATTGTGAACCAATTATACTCCAATAAAGATCTATTTTTAAAAAGTTATACATTTTGACCTTGATAAAATATAAAAATTCAATGCAAAACAAAACAAAACAACTCACACCTGAAACCTGAAACTCCTACAGTATAAAATTATTAACTGCAGGTATCTGTATTATACAACCACTGACAGCACTTGGGGGATTTTGTTTCTGTTTGTCAACTCACAACCTCCCAAGAAATTTATTGGTTCCAACAAAGATGGTTGTCAAGTCCCAGTGTTCATCTTAACTCCTCAGTCTGTTTTCTAACCCTGTCCCTGCAATCTAGGTTTGCCACCAGCAAGAGCAGGTGCCTTGGCTTTGTCAGTGTGACAGCTCCCATCCCCACTAAGCTTCTTAGCATTTCATTTGTATTGTTGTGAAAATCCACCGCCTCCAATTTCTCCCTTTCTTACCCTTTGTATCTTAACGCCAGTGATGTTCTGTTTTTATAAGTGTCAGTGAATTCATTGGGACCTCCAAAGCCTCAATTCTAGTCATACGTTTTGGGGAAAATTGGTGACAATGCTTATTGCTCCTCTTTTGCTAATTCTTTTCACATTGATGGGAGAATGTCTGGAAAAAGATAAACTAATACATTAAGATGAGCCAAATAAGAAATTTTAAAAACTTTTGCTTATATTAAAATAGGATTCAGTAAATAGACTTTTAATTTACCACCATAAGAACAACGCTTTCTTGAGTTTCCACAACTTGATGCCTCACTAAGAGCTTTATATACATACACACACACACGTATACATACATATGTGTATATATATGTATATATATAAAATAATGTATTATATTATCATTATGCTGTGTGTGTGTGTGTGTGTGTTTATAATGTGATGCATTATGTTATCATCAGAATTTCCTTTTTGGTAAATAGGAACAATATCTGTCTCCCAGGGCTTTGCCACAGTACTGACATAATGCTTATTCAAAGAGCTTGGCACATGGGTAATACTCCAGTAGGTTACTATTGCTATGATTTTGATTTACTGTTGTTTCTCTCATTCTTACTTGATAGATGAGGAACCTGTTTCACAGAAATTAACTTCCTTCAAAAAGTTCACCTAATATGACAAGATTCAGATTTGAATCAAAGAGTGAAATCCTGGTTTCTGGAACCATTTCCCTTCCACCTTCCACCTAGGCATTTTGATTGTTTTACTTTTTGTTTTGTTTCAGTGAGTCAGTCATATGCCTTCTTAAGTTCTGTGCCTTATGCATGCTGTGTTTCTTTCTTTTTTACTTTTCTTTCTTCCCGAAATCTACTCGTTTTTTTCCCTAGCACAACTGACTGCTTCTGTCCAGTGCACCTCCTGCAAGGGCGGGGAATGGGGAATGAGGTTAGGAAATAGCCTGCGAAGCGTTCTCTTTTCACACCTTGCCTCATTTCTCACCCCTCTACTTATTGTAGATCTCTGCATTGATTTTTTCTATCATGTGTGTCAAAAAGTATGTTTTCTTATTTAAGTTGCAATTGTGGAGAACATACTGTCTTAGAATTCTCTCAAATACATGATACATATTTTTATTGTTATTTTCATGTTTATCAGTAAAACTGGAAAATTAAATCCCATCGTCACAAGTACCAGAGGACTTAGGGCCAGGACCTGGCTAAAGTGAATGAGGTGCCCAGGGTGCAAAATTTAAGGAGACCTGTCCTGTGAATGTCATGCAAGTGGAGAATCTCAGCACCTCTGAGCAAGGGCCTGCTTCCGATTTGCACCATAGCAGCTTCACTTGCTTCCCCTAAGCCCAGGCCCTAGAAGTATCTAGGCATTTTTTCTTAGAATCAGTTTCCTTAGATCATTCCTGGATTGAGAAGGAGGGCACTTTGTTACTTTGGCTTTTTCATAATAATGGGCTTAATTTACAGCCCTCTTGGAATTTGCTATGGCAGGATAACAAGTTTAAAATCAGACAGCGTGCTACCAAAGGCCAGGTGTTCAAAGTATAATAAACACCTCCCTAAAGATTAGAAGATGAATATTTAACTAGATGACTCCATTTGATTTCCTTCATTCATTTTTTATTATTTCAGTGAAAACCTTCTTGATAGAAATCACATTGACAGGATTTTATTATTTTCTGGTAAATGAAACCTGTCATTCTTATGAGCTTATTTCTTGACAGTAGTATTTGGTAAACTCTGGTGGCCAGTGATTTTCTCCCTAAATTAAGACTAAAGGAATTCCTTGCACCTTGAACATCAGGAGTACAAAATTTGTCCTGAGAGGTTGATGATTATGAGGAAACCAGTTGTATTAATTAGGTCCTGTTTGCAAAGAGCCTGATGATTTTTTTTTTTTAATAGGAAAACAAAATAACCTCATCCATGGAAGCTTTAAGTGCTTAATTATTGTTATCTTCCTTTCAAAGGCAAAGAAAACTATCATGCCCATCAAAACAGTTTTATGCAGAGAGTTTCAGTTTCCTTCTTGAAAAACTAGGCCCAAGAAGTAAAGCTATCTAGAGCTGACATTCATTAAACATTAGCGGTTAGGACAGTTACTTTGGAAATAGGGGCCAACATATCTGTCTTTTTCCCCTGGGTTTATTTTACGATTATAGTTCCAGAAATGTAGTGAGAAGCATTTTAGAGCTCCAGTATCAGATTTTGCTAAGTATTTTCCAATGATCACAATTGACAATTTTCATTCGATTGCCTATCAGAACTCAGAGAAAAGTCCCGAAGTTATGCAAAAGCCTGATAAAATCATCAGGTTTCTCTACACTTGCGCATATCCCTAAATGTTGTCACCTTCATTTTCATGCTTATGCTTGGAGAGGGCCCAAATGTGATTCTGTTGTTGGTATTGTTTCTAACTTGTGTTACCAACATTAGGGAGATTCACAAGTATGTTACTGTTGTTTGTTGTAAATTCTCTAAGATTCTCATGTAAGATTGAACGCAATATAAAGGCGTACTCAGGGGATATCGACACAAAATAAGGTGTCCTGTTTTGCAGCTTTCATAATGCTTGTTTCATTGCATTCCTTTGCGCTAGATTGAATTAAGTCTGAACCTAAGATAAATAATGACTTAATGATTATCTCTCTATAAATGATGAAATGTATACAGTCACCCAACAGAGAGACAAATAAATAGCTTGGGAGGAAAGCAAAACTATTAAAAGCTAGAGATGTGGTTTAAAAAAAAAAGTTTGTTTTTTTTTAAGACATTTTTTTCTTTACTTTCCGTATCATGTTTGTTAATGGTTATAGTGACAGGCATTGCATTTCAGAATCTGCTCAAATTCTCATGGAAGCAGCAACTGAGACAGAAGAAAACTGGCTCTATCGGGTTAATCTAGTATTTCCAAACTGAGTTTAGATCAAAAAAGAAACCCAAGATTTCCCAGTGAATCGGGATCTTGGTTTTATTAATGCAAAGCTCTTCCATCACCCACTCCGGCATGATGCTTCTGAAATGCAGAAACCTGTCAGTTCTGAGATAAACCTGTAATCCACATCTGTCCTTGGTGTTAGGTGGGCAGATCTTTTTGGTGTGGATATTTCCTGTCACTTATTCTCAGCACTACCTTTGTGTCTGAGGTAAGCTGATAGCTTTAGTCGATGCTCTTCGTGTCTTCCAGATTCAACGAGGACATCCAGACGGCTCTGTATGGTGTTTTGAGAGCAGCCCCCGTTGAAGCTCTTCTCCAGGTAATCCCCTGGAATGACAGCACGTGTGTCATAAACCAAAACCCCTCTTCTGGGTTCACGCAATTGAAGCATCTGTGAACGCTTGTTCCTAAGTGAATATGCAAATCAGCAGTAGCCTCATTTGGTATTTTTCTTGTTCATGGTCAGGATTCTAACCTTTCTTGCTGCTCACGTATATGGGGGGGAAAAGGCATGCCAAGAGCTGCTCCTCCCTCCTCCCAGGCTAAGTTAGTTATCCAGGGCCTCATTATGCTCTCAGTTTATCACTTATCATAATTCTCCTACTCCTTGATTTCATCTCTAGGCCAGGAGCTTCTTACTGATAAAGATGGTGCGTTAATCATTTTGTAACCCCCAGGGCCTGACGTGTAGGTGCTTAAAGAAAGTTGGTTAAGTGATTGAATGAACTGATAACAAAAAACTTGAAAAAAATTATACTGATATCCATACACATCGTAAAGTCCACCGTCTATGCCTCCATCAAGTTTCGATTTTATATGTTTACATTTTTCATTGGTGTGGTCTTGCTTTCCAGCTAAGCAACCATCCTGACTTGGCTATTCTGTTAAATGCGCACATGACCATGTGCCCTTTTCATTTGTTGTATATATTATTACACCTTTGCACAGGAGAAAGAATGTTCATATTGGAGGGGAGACTTGACGTGTTCTAATGAGGCTGTCTCAGAGCTTGTGGTTCTCACCCTGAGAGTTCTTCCTGTCACCCAGTGTGTTTCAATCGAAGTGTTAGCCAGTTGGTGAATGAGATTTTGGAAAAGTTCCAAGCTGTAGTTCATTTTGTGCTTTTTCGAAGCTCAACTGTCTTTGCTGTCTTCATGGATGCCTTTTCTCTCTTTAGTACGTGGTTTGTTTTGCTTTTTTGAATATCTAACCTTATTTACAGTTTTCTTTCATAAAATAGAAACGTAATATAATATTGAGGCACATTACACTAGACTTGTTCAAAGGTTTTAAAAAGGCAATGAGATAAGATATGTAACAACACTCTGAAAACTATAAAGAATCCTACAACTAAAAGGAATTTATCATTGTTTATTGTCATTCATTTTACTTTTTAGAAAACATGGGAATGTCTGACTTTTGAACCTGTGACATGAGACAATTTTGTATTTTTTTTGTGGAGTTTTTGGTCTTTTTTGTTTTTCTTATAAGATGGCTTGTTTGTGTGTATGTATATATGTGTGCTTTCTAGAGATTTCCAGGGTTTTTTCTTTCTTTTCATTTCTTTCACTTTGGTTTTGCTTCTTCATGCCTACAGAGAATAAACTCTATGATAAAGCTGATACTTCAACTCTAAAACTGACAAGTCTGTGGGATTTGGGGAGGAGGGGTTAGGAAAAAGAACAAGCTGAGGAGAAATTAAATAGTTCCCAAAGAGAGTTTTACTTACTGCAATATAATCCCAAAGGAAATTGCTATAATGTAAAAGACTTGGAATAAGAACTCTTGATATTAGGTACATGTAAGCTATGGTCAGAGGAGCTAAGAAATTTATGAGTTGCAGATCATCTCAGTTGCTGTGTTTGAAGACATTTCATTGGTGAATTCTGAAATGGAGTCTTCTGTTGGGTAGATACTTTGGCAGCCTCAGTAGTATTGATCCATTGAAGACAAAGAGGAAAATGTTCTGATCGGTATACTAAGAGTTTGCTTCCTGGGGAAGGTAGGCAGTCTTATGCTTCCTAACTTTTCATTGCAGTTGCAAAGCCCACCTAGGAAGACAGAGGTTTGAATTATTAAAGAAACTGAGTTTTCTAGCCATGAAGCAGAATTTCCAATATTCTGCAAATTTTATAACACATTGTTTGAAAATAAACATTTTCCCATCATGTTTAGAGACAGAATGAAAGATAATTCACTCGAGTGAGAAAAGTTAGCCATGATGCTAAAATTCAGTTGAATATATTAAAGGTGTAACTTGGGTTTTAGACACTTTTCTTAAGAATTGGTGATTTATAATTTGAACAGCTGGCCTGCTGTTTGACATTATGTCAATCCCAAAATAATCTGTGGGGAAAATTAATGTTGTTATTAATACTTTAAATCTTTTTGTCTAGATAAGCTGGTATAATAATAATTAAGCTTTCAACTCATACATGATTTTTTTTCCTTAAAACATCCTATTTTTGTGTTATGGCATAAATTAAATCTTTTTTTAAACAAAAGAATAAAGCATGGTATATAGCATGGGGGAATAAGCATTTCACTTCTTTCCTGGATGACAGTCTAGCTAGTAGCTAAGTAAGGGTGAGTGTTTTAGAGCAATACAGGCTTGAGATGAAATCTGTGTTGACCATTTTTCTAACTGTAAAATACTACCCAGCCATTTAACATAGTCAGGTTATAGTTTCTTAACCTGTAAAGTGAGAAGTATAATAGAAATCATCTTTTGACCTTGTTATCATGATTAAATCAGGAAATAGATGGTAAACGGAGTAGTGTCTGGAACGCAATAGATACTTTAAATATGTTGGATGTTCATTTATTCTAGTAACTCTATGAAAGATACAGTGAAAAAAAGTAGAAGTTTGTTTGACTCAAATGCTGTGGGCTTCTGCTGAGTTCGTAAGATATATCCAAAGTAGAACCTTTTATTTGTGTGATGACAAGTCTGTAAATATATTTTGATCCCAATGTTCTTTGGATTTGTAGTGAGGCCTGGCAGTACATAAGTTCCAAGAGAAGTAGAAGTGTGACGAGGTCTTCTTTCTGCTTTGACTGAAGTGTTCATTAGTGCCTGCTAATGAGAAAAGCTTAGGTCAGAAGCCAAAAGAGTACTACTCTTTTGGTAAGAAATGGGAGAGGTCAAAAAGCCAAGGTCAAAAATCAGGGATCAGGGTGAAATCGTGACTGTGGATAACCTAGTGTCAAGAATCAGGTGGCCACAAGCAGAAGGTACACTCTCTGATGGGGAAAGGAAATGAACACAAATTGTCACAGTTGGAATGAATTAAAACAGTGTGTTCCTTGACATCAATCAGAATCTCATTAGAAGAATGTCCTTTGTAGTTCCAGTAAAAACTTAATCTGAAGCATGCACTTTTTTTTGATGCCAGATAATAGACAAATATTGCTTTCAAAGCAATATGCCTATATATAAATATGAAAATATTTGCCTGATGGAATGGGAATTAAGGATAGGATCATGTTACAAGTTATAGTTAGTATCAAAAGCACCTTTGTGAAGCTAGGTATTCTACTTGTGATGCTTTGTATGAACAAATGCCTCAGTTCATGTTTGGGTTTGATTTGCTCATTTATTCATTCACTCATTTATTCATACATTTTTTACTTATTTTGTTTCTGTTAGATAACTTGATCATGCCATAATATTTTTCTGGCAAATGTTTCATTTTCACCTCAGTATGTTGACATGTTTGTTCTGCTTTCTTTCATTTATCCCTTGCAGCCAAAACAGAGACACTTTCTCTGTTTACAGAGCCATGTGATCACTGGTGATCAGGGTATATTTTCCTGCTATCGTGCTTGCCCCTCTGCAGTGCAGTTCTTCTACATCAAACATTTGGAGTGATCCTTGTGAAATACATCATTCCCCTGCCTGAAACTCTTTATTCACTTCCCCTTGGTCTCAGAAGAAAATCTAACCTCTTCACCTGGACCTAAACAGCCCTGCATAACTTGCTTAGCCCTCCAGCCCCCGACACACCTCTCTCCTGCTCGCTCACCACTCTCCAGCCAATGTGAGCTGCTTCTTTTCCTGGAATATCCCAGCCCTTCTTCACCCTGAGATTTCTATGTCTGGCATCTCTTTGTCTATGCCTCACCAGAGGGCACTTGTCCTCATCCTTCAGGTCTCAGTTCAAGTATTACCTAATTAGAGAGGGCTTTTTTTTTTTTTTTTTTTTTTTTTACGGTACGCGGGCCTCTCACTGTTGTGGCCTCTCCCGTTGTGGAGCACAGGCTCCGGACGTGCAGGCTCAGCGGCCATGGCTCACAGGCCTAGCCGTTCCGCGGCATGTGGGATCTTCCTGGACCGGGGCACGAACCTGTGTCCCCTGCATCGGCAGGCGGACTCTCAATCACTGCGCCACCAGGGAAGCCCGAGAGGGCTTTTTTGACCAACATATGTTGTTCTGTCATCAATCCATTTATTATCGTTAGAGCATTTACACAATCTACCATTTTTGTTTATTGATTTAATTACATTACTGTGATCTCTTTTGACCCCATTAACATATATATCCTTCATAAGATTAAAGACTTTTTCTGTCTTGATTGTGATTCTATCCCCTTTTATCTGTCTTGATTGTGATTCTATCCACTGGAACCAGGGGAAAAAAAAAGTTTAGCAGTTGGTAGCTGCTCAATAATATTTTTTTAACAAATAATATGTCATCGCTTATGATCTTGTCACTGTCATAGTTCATGATCTTCCTTTGTGCTTTGAGTTACTCAATGTTTATTGAGGACTTAGCATATGAAAGGCACTTAGACCTTGGGGAACTACAGATTAGTAAAGACTCGTTTCCTTCTTTCTGTGATAGGGCTAACAAATAGGATGTTGCTTGCTTTGGTGAATTCCTGGATTGCTATGTGTAGAAAGATTCTGGAGCTATGTCTCAACACAGTAAAGGATGCCAGCAGCACAGTATAGAGAAGAGGAAATACTCATGTCATAGATTGGCCATTCCTGATTAACAGAATCAGCACACTTTCAAAACACCTTTGTTATGGGAAAAAAGTGGCTTTTTTAAGTCCCTCTTACGTGCCATGTTACCTTTAGCCGTGGAACTTTTTTGCACAGGCTGAAATCACCCAACTCCTGTCCACCTCCTGCCCCTCTTCATGGCCCCTTTACCTAGTAGTCATGTTACATATCTCAGCAAAGAGCTCTCCTTCAGGGATTCATCCTCTGACTGCCTCTCTGCCTTCCGCTGACTAGGCTAATTCTTCTGCCCTACATTTTTCTGGCCCCCTGGATTTCTGTGTGTAGCACTTAGCATTGTCATTGTATGTGGATCAGTGTCCTTAGTAGATTAATGTCTGTCTCTCACACTGGACTGTGAACTCCATGAGGACAAGACTTTGTTTTGCTCACTATTTCCAATACCAGCCACCTGAGATTACCCTGTGTTTCCTTTGGAAACTCCCTGTTAATACAATATTATTGCTCATTCCAAAACACTGTATCTAATACGACATTTTTTTTTTTAACATCGCCCTTAATGATTTTGATACATTCTCACTGCTAGGGTTTTGTGCTTGTATCTAGAGATGATAATTTCATCAAGTATACAGTTTTTAAAAATATGACAATAAATGATTATGAAACAGAGAACTACAACCGTAGGTATTTGTACCACACAGAAACGGGTAGAACTTTCTCAGCCTAATCAAATCTCACCTCTTCAGCTTAGCATCATTCAACTACTTTTGCCTACATTATTCATCACCATTTCCAAATTTCTTTCATGTGTTATATCATGGAGGTTAGCAATTAGAACATTCCTTATCCAGATAGAGAACACAGTGTAAACAAACTTTTCTTCCCCCCTCAGGATGCCTTGTGTCCTCTCTCCCCAAAACCTCTTAGGAAAAAAAAAAAAAAAATGAATGACTTGCTTCACTTATTAGCTGATTTTGCTCATTTTTTAAAAACAAGCTCCAAAAGCCCCTTACCACTTGCTTTTTAAAAGGTAAAGATGTGAAATGAACTAGATACTTAACACTTTCAGAGCCGGCGACTTAATGTTTATAACCTTGAGGTTGCCTTTGATCCTAAATCAGCTTTTAATTACTATTGTAGTTACATTGGTGAAAAAAATAATTCTATTATTTCCAGAACACAGCAAGGATATGACCAATACTATCTCACGAGTACAGTTATTTTAAGGCTTTTATTACTAATTATAGTTGGTTTATTTTAATTCATTGTTCACTGGCCTCCTAGGCTATTAAGGTTCTATTCAGCATTACAGCTGCTACTGCAGCTGCTATTCCTCTGAGATTCCATGACTCCAGGAGAGTAGCAGGGTTCCTGTTTGCAAGAGGGTGTAATTGGGCTCAAGGGAGATACTTAACTTGGTGTCCTATGGAATGTGTTACAAGAGGATGCATTATTCCCAACTCTAAGAAGAGGATAGGAATGTAAAGAGAATGGTACATGAACTCTTTAACCATTACAAACTGACAGAAGCAACAATGAAACCAACCATTCAATTATCTATCTACTTATTCAGCTAGCTAGCTACAGCCAATTGTCACTTTGTACTAGATTTCACTTTATAATTTTTTCCTAACTGCTCAATTCTCAGACCACCCTCATTTCCCTTTTGCAAACAAAAAAAGTAGTAGGTATTTTAACATTCCTATGCAATTCATTTATTCAACAAACATTATTGAGCACCTACTATGTGCCTGGGACAACTTTTGCAACTCATGCAAACTTTATTAGCAAGCAAAGATAGTCATACGTCCTTTTCTGTAAGCTTGAGGAATTCCCACTATATTAGGTATTTTGACAAGTGGTTGCATGAAGAATTTGCAACAGCGCTCTGATGGCATGATCACCTAGTGTTCTAATTGAATCAAGTTAACAATCCTTCCATGGGTTTGAAATGGGGGAAGGGCAGGAGGGAATATAGGGTTATGGACTAAAGATATTTCTCTAATTATGTTAGGCTTTGAGGGTGGCCGTATTCTTTCTGTTTCACCCTGTTTATGCAAGGGCAGACATTTTAGCCACCCCCAGAGTTAAACTTTACTCTTTTCATAAGTAAAAACTTATTTTCAAACACTTTATCCTAGTTAAAAAATCCTCTAGTGAAGATTTATGCAGGGATATTTACAATACTTGTCTTAGCCATCCATGGATCTCTTATTGAAGTCTTCAGATGGTAGCTAGTCTTCAGTGGACTATGCATTTCTGATTAAAGTGCATAAAATGTAGACTGTTTCCAAGAGAATGAATTCAGTACACAAGTCATTATATCCCACGGTCTATACTGAAATATTTTGAAGTAAATTACAGGCAACATTAAAGAGAGGTTGGCATCTCACTCCCTGCCTGGATACTTGCTGAGTTACAGAATTAGCAGTCTTGCTACAGGACTGCAGTGAGAGCAGAGCCAAGCAGAGTGAGAGAAATCTTGGAAGAGCACACCACACCTGGAAACCAAATCCCAGCAGAGGCCACCACACGCAGTCAGATCAGACCAAGCCAGAACAAGACATGAAACATCCCTGCCAGAATTGACTGGCTTATTCCGTTGAAATTGGCCCTTATGCCTCTCTCCTCCCTTTTAGACTTGAACCCTGGACAGCTAGAACTAGAAGGGGATAGGAGGAGATGAAAAAAAAACAAATACAAACAACAGCAAACACAACTTGCTTTCTTCACCCAACCTGTCCCCACTCTAGGACCCTAAGTTTGAGATCTACTTAGTGACCCAGAGAAGATCATTGTTCCAATGGATGAATCCTAGGATTTAAACTGGTCTGGAATCAGGTGTTTGCTTATACGGTGTGTGTTTATTTTATTGTGGTAATACGCGCATAACATGAAGTTTACCATTTTAACCAAGTGCTGGTAACTAAACATGGAATTCAGTATATTTCTGTCACTGTGCAGCCATCACTGTCATCCGTCTCCCTAACTTTTTAATCTTCCCAAACTGAAACTTTGTACTCATTAAATACTAACCCCCCATTACCCTCATCCCCAGTCCCTGGCAGCCACCATTCTATTTTCTGCCCCTATGAATTTGACTACTTTAGGTATTTCATTTAAGTGGAATCACACAATATTTCTCCCTTTATGACTGGCATATTTCACTTAGCATAGTGTTTTCATCCATGCCGTTCTTTTATGCGTTGGAATTTCCTTCCTTTCAAATAATATTCCTCTGTGCGTGTGTGTGTGCACATTTTGTTTATCCATTCATCTATGAATGGATACTTTGTCTCCACATTTTGGCTATTGTGAATAATGTTACTGTAAACAGAGACGTTCAGATATCTAATTTCTCCACCTTCTCACCAACACTCGGTTTCTGTTTTTTTATTTTTATTTTTGGCAGTGGCCATTCCAGTGGGTCTAAAGTAGTATCTCATTATGATTTTGATTTTCATTCCCCTAATAATTACTGATTTTGGTCATCTTTTCATGTGTTTATTAGCCATTTGTGTATCTTCTTTGGAGATACGTCTATTGAAGTTCTTTGCCTTTTTTTTTTTTTTTTTTTTTTTTGTGCGGTACGCGGGCCTCTCACTGCTGTGGCCTCTCCCGCTGCGGAGCACAGGTTCTGGACGCGCAGGCTCTCAGGGCCATGGCTCATGGGCCCAGCCGCTCCGCGGCATGTGGGATCCTCCCGGACGGGGGCGCGAACCCGCGTCCCCTGCATCAGCAGGCGGACGCTCAACCACTGGGCCACCAGGGAAGCCCTGCCCATTTTTTAAAATACTGTTTTTGTTATTGCAGAGTTCTAAGAGTTCTATATATATTCTGGATATTAATCCATTATCCGATATATGATTTACAAATATTTTCTCCCATGTTGTGGGTTGCCTTTTCACTTTGTTGACAGTATCCTTTATATACAAAGCCTTTGGAGTACAGTTTGTCTATTTTTTTCTTCTGTTGCCTATGCTTGTGGTGTTTAATCTAAGAAATCTTTACCAAATCCAATATCATGAA
This sequence comes from Leucopleurus acutus, assembly GCF_964270905.1. Lineage (NCBI taxonomy): Eukaryota > Metazoa > Chordata > Mammalia > Artiodactyla > Delphinidae > Leucopleurus > Leucopleurus acutus. Next base: position 34,134,136 of record NC_139145.1, on the reverse strand, counting down.
GTTTTCCCCTTATATCATCTTCTAAGAAATGTAAAATTTTGCTCTTACACTTATGTCTTTGATCCATTTTGACTTAATACTTATATATAGTGTAAGGAAAGCATCCATTTTCATTCTTTCATATGTGCAGACCTAGTTTCCCAACATTATTTGTAAAAAAAAAAAAAAATAAGACTGTCCTTTCCCTACTGAATGGTCTTGACAACCTTGTTAAAAACCATATGACCATTTATGTGAGGGTTTATTTCTGGGTTCTGTATTCTTTTCCATATATATATATATATCTATATATATATCTATATATATATATATATATCTGTCTTTATGCCAGGATCACTGTTTTGCTATGTGCTTGTTGTTGTTGTTGTTTTTTAATACAGCAGGTCCTTATTAGTCATCCATTTTATACACATCAGTGTATACATGTCAATCCCAGTCTCCCAATTCATCCCACCCATACCCACCGCTGCTTTCCCCCCTTGGTGTCCATACATTTGTTCACTACATCTGTGTCTCTATTTCTGCCCTGCAGACCTGTTCATCTGTACCATTTTTCTAGGTTCCACATATATGCATTAATATGCAATATTTGTTTTTCTCTTTCTGACTTACTTCACTCTGTATGACACTCTCTAAATCCATCCACATATCAACAAATGACCAATTTCCTTCTTTTTTGTGGCTGAGTAATATTCTATTGTATATATGTACCACTTCTTCTTTATCCATTTGTCGATGGGCATTTAGGTTGCTTCCATGACCTGGCTATTGTAAATAGGGCTGCAGTGAACATTGGGGTACATGTGTATTTTTGAATTATGGTTTTCTCTGGGTATATGCCCAGCAGTGGAATTGCTGGATCATATGGTAGTTCTGTTTTTAGTTTTTTAAGGAACCTCCATACTGTTCTCCGTAGTGGCTGTATCAGTTTACATTCCCACCAACAGTGCAAGAGAGTTCCCTTTTCTCCACACCCTCTCCAGCATTCGTTGTTTGTAGATTTTCTGATGATGCCCATTCTAACTGGTGTGAGGTGATACCTCATTGTAGTTTTGATTTGCATTTCTCTAATAATTAGTGATGTTGAGCCACTTTTCATGTGCTTCTTAGCCATCTGTAGATCTTCTTTGGAGAAATGTCTATTTAGGTCTTCTGCCCATTCTTTGATTGGGTTGTTTGTTGAGCTGCATGAGCTGTTTATATATTTTGGAGATTAATCCTTTGTCCGTTGCTTCATTTGCAAATATTTTCTCCCATTCTGAGGGTTGTCTTTTCGTCTTGTTTATGGTTTCCTTTGCTGTGCAAAAGCTTTGAAGTTTCATTAGGTCCCATTTGTTTATTTTTGTTTTTATTTCCATTACTCTAGGAGGTAGATCAAAAAAGATCTTGCTGTGATTTATGTCAAAGAGTGTTCTTCCTATGTTTTCCTCTAAGAGTTTTATAGTGTCCAGTCCCAGTCTTACATTTAGGTCTCCAATCCATTTTGAGTTTATTTTTGTGTATGGTGTTAGGGAGGGTTCTAATTTCATTCTTTTACATGTACCTGTCCAGTTTTCCCAGCACCACGTATTGAAGAGACTGTCTTTTCTCCATTGTATATCTTTGCCTCCTTTGTCATAGATTAGTTGACCATAGGTACATGGGTTTACCTCTGGGCTTTCTGTCTTGTTCCATTGATCTATGTTTCTGTTTTCGTGCCACTACCATATTGTCTTCATTACTGTAGCTTTGTAGTATAGTGTGAAGTCAGGGAGTCCTATTCCTCCAGCTCCGTTTTTTTCCCTGAGGACTGCTTTGGCTATTCGGGGTCTTTTGTGTCTCCATACAGATTTTAAGATTTTTTGTTCTAGTTCCGTAAAAAATGCCATTGGTAATTTGACAGGGATTGCATTGAATCTGTAGATTGCTTCGGGTCGTACAGTCATTTTCACAATATTGATTCTTCCAACCCAAGAACATGGTATATCTCTCCATCTCTTGGTATCACCTTTAATTTCTTTCATCAGTGTCTTATAGTTTTCAGAGTACAGGTCTTTTGTCTCCCTAGGTAGGTTTATTCCTAGGTATTTTATTCTTTTTGTTGCAGTGGTAAATGGGAGTGTTTCCTTAATTTCTCTTTTAGATTTTTCATCATTAGTGTATAGGAATGCAAGAGATTTCTGTGCATTAATTTTGTATCCTGCAACTTTACCAAATTCATTAATTAGCTCTAGTAATTTTCTGGTGGCATCTTTAGGATTCTCTATGTATGGTATCATGTCATCTGCAAACAGTGACAGTTTTACTTCTTCTTTTCCAATTTGTATTCCTTTTATTTCTTTTTCTTCTGTGATTGCCGAGGCTAGGATTTCCATAACTATGTTGAATAATAGCGGTGAGAGTGGACATCCTTGTCTTGTTCCTGATCTTAGAGGAAATGGTTTCAGTTTTTCACCATTGAGAATGATGTTTGCTGTGGGTTTGTTATATATGGCCTTTATTATGTTGAGGTAGGTTCCCTTTCTGCCCACTATCTGGAGAGTTTTTATCATAAATGGGTGTTGAATTTTGTCAAAAGCTTCTTCTGCATCTATTGAGATGATCATATGTTTTTTATTCTTCAATTTGTTAATATGGTGTATCACATTGATTGACCTGCATATATTGAAGAATCCTTGCATCCCTGGGATAAATCCCACTTGATCATGGTATATGATCCTTTTACTGTGTTGGTGGATTCTGTTTGCTAGTATTTTGTTGAGGATTTTTGCATCTATATTCATGTGTGATATTGGTGTGTAATTTTCTTTTTTTGTACTATCTTTGTCTGGTTTTGGTATCAGGGTGATGGTGGCCTCATAGAATGAGTTTGGGAGTGTCCCTCTGCAGTTTTTTGGAAGAGTGTGAAAAGGATGGGTGTTAGCTCTTCTGTAAATGTTTGATAGAATTCTCCTGTGAAGCCATCTGGTCCTGGACTTTTGTTTGTTGGAAGATTTTTAATCACAGTTTCAATTTCATTACTTGTGATTGATCTGTTCCTATTTTCTATTTCTTCCTGGTTCAGTCTTGGAAGGTTATGCCTTTCTAAGAATTTGTCCATTTTTTCCAGGTTGTCCATTTTATTGGCATAGTGTTGCTTGTAGTAGTATGTTAGGATGCTTTGTATTTCTGCGGTGTCTGTTGTAACTTCTCCTTTTTCATTTCTAATTTTATTGTTTTGAGTCCTCTCCCTCTTTTTCTTGATGAGTCTGGTTAATGGTTTATCCATTTTGTTTATCTTCTCAGAGAACCAGCTTTTAGTTTTATTGATCTTTCCTTTTGTTTTCTTTGTTTCTATTTCATTTACTTCTGCTCTGATCTTTATGATTTCTTTCCTTCTGCTAACTTTGGGTTTTGTTTGTTCTTCTTTCTCTAGTTCCTTTAGGTGTAAGTTTAGATTATTTATGTGAGATTTTTCTTGTTTCTTGAGGTAGGCTTGCATAGCTATAAACTTCCCTCTTAGAACTGCTTTTGCAGCATCCCACAGGTTTTGGATTGTTGTGTTTTCATTGTCATTTGTCTCTAGGTGTTTTTTGATTTTCTCTTTGTTTTCTTCAGTGATCTCTTGGTTTTTTAGTAACGTAGTGTTTAGCCTCCACGTGTTTGTGTTTTTTACGTTATCCCCCTTGTAATTCATTTCTAATCTCATAGCATTGTGGTCCAAATAGATGTTTGATATGATTTCACTTTTCTTAAATTTACTGAGGCTTGATTTGTGACCGAAGATGTGATCTATCCTGACGAATGTTCCATGCACACTTGAGAAGAAAGTGTAATCTGCTGTTTTTGGATGGAATGTCCTATAAGTATCAATTAAATCTGTCTGGTCTTTGTGTCATTTAAAGCTTCTGTTTCCTTATTTATTTTCATTTTGGGTGATCTGTCCATTGGTGTGAGTGAGGTGTTAATGCCCCCCACTGTGATTGGGTTACTGTCGATTTCCTTTTTTACGGCTGTTAGCAGTTGCCTTATGTATTGAGGTGCTCCTATGTTGGGTGCATATATATTTATACTTGTTATATCTTGTTCTTGGATTGCTCCCTTGATCATTATGTAGTGTCTTTCCTTGTTTCTTGTAACATTCTTTATTTTAAAGTCTATTTTATCTGATACGAGTATTGCTACTCCAGATTTCTTTTGATTTCCATTTGCATGGAATATCTTTTTCCATCCCCTCACTTTCAGTCTGTTTGTGTCCCTAGGTCTGAAGTGGGTCTCTTGTAGACAGCATATATATGGGTCTTGTTTTTGTATCCATTCAGCAAGCCTGTGTCTTTTGGTTGAAGCATTTAATTCATTCATGTTTAAGGTAATTATCAATATGTATGTTCCTGTGACCATTTTCTTAATTGTTTTGGGTTTGTTTTTGTAGGTCCTTTTCTTCTCTTGTGTTTCCCACTTAGAGAAGTTCCTTTAGCATTTGTTGTAGAGCTGGTTTGGTGGTGCTGAATTCTCTTTGCTTTTGCTTGTCTGTAAAGGTTTTGATTTCTCCATCGAATCTGAATGAGATCCTTGCCAGGTAGAGTAATCTTGGTTGAAATTTCTTCCCTTTCATCACTTTAAGCATATCATGCCACTCCCTTCTGGCTTGTAGAGTTTCTGCTGAGAAATCAGCTGTTAACCTTATGGGAGTTCCCTTGTATGTTATTTGTTGTTTGTTTCTTGCTGCTTTCAATAATTTTTCTTTGTCTTTACTTTTTGCCAGTTTGATTACTGTGTGTCTTCTTCGGTTTATCTTGTATGGGACTCGCTGCGCTCTCTGGACTTGCCTGGCTATTTCCTTTCCCATGTTAGGGAAGTTTTCGACTATAATCTCTTCAGATATTTTGTCAGGTCCTTTCTCTCTCTCTTCTCCATCTGGGACCCCTATAATGTGAATGTTGTTGTGTTTAATATTGTCCCTGACGACTCAGGCTGTCTTCATTTCTTTTCTTTCTTTTTTCTTTACTCTGTTCTGCAGCAGTGAATTTCACCATTCTGTCTTCCAGGTTACTTTTCTGTTCTTCTGCCTCAGTTATTTTGCTATTGATTCCTTCTAGTGTATTTTTCATTTCAGTTATTGTATTGCTCATCTCTGTTTGTTTGTTCTTTAATTCTTCTAGGTCTTTGTTAAACATTTCTTGCATCTTCTCGATATTTGCCTCCATTCTTTTTCAGAGGTCCTGGATCATCTTCACTATCATTATTTTGAATTATTTTTCTGGAAGGTTGCCTATCTCCACTTCATTTAGTGGTTTTTCTGGGGTTTTATCTTTTTCCTTCATCTGGTACATAGTCCTCTGCCTTTTCATGTTGTCTGTCTTTCTGTGAATGTGGTTTTTGTTCCATAGGCTGCAGGATTGTAGTTCTTTGTGCTTCTGCTGTCTGCTCTCTGGTGGATGAGGCTATCTAAGAGGCTTGTGGAGTTTTCCTGATGGGAGGGACTGGTGGTGGGTAGAGCTGAGTGTTGCTCTGGTGGGCAGAGCTAGGTAAAACTTTAATCCATTTGACTGCTGATGGGTGTGGCTGGGTTCCCTCCCTGTTGGTTTCTTGGCCTGAGGCAACCCAACACTGGAGCCTACCTGGGCTCTTTGGTGGGGCTAATGGAAGACTCTTGGAGTCTGGAGTACTAGGAGTACTTCCTAGAACTTCTGCTGCCAGTACTAGGAGTACTTCCCAGAACTTCTCCTGCCAGTGTCCTTGTCCCCATGGTGAGCCACAGCCACCCCCTGCCTTGCAGGAGACCCTCCAACACTAGCATGTAGGTCTGGTTTAGTCTCCCCTGGGTTCACTGCTCCTTCCCCTGGGTCCTGATGCACACACTACTTTGTGTGTGCCCTCCAAGAGTGGAGTCTCTGTTTCTCCTAGTACTGTCAAAGTCCTGCAGTCAAATCCCGCTAGCCTTCAAAGTCTGATTCTCTAGGAATTCTTCCTCCCTTTGCCAGACCCCCAGGTTGGGAAGCCTGACGTGGGGCTCAGAACCTTCACTCCGGTGGGTGGACTTCTGTGGTTAAGTGTTCTCCAGTCTGTGAGTCACCCACCCAGCAGTTATGGGATTTGATTTTGCTGTGATTGCGCCCCTCCTACCATCTCATTGTGGCTTCTCCTTTGTTTTTGGATGTGGGGTATCTTTTTTGGTCAGTTCCGGTGTCTTCCTGTCGATGATTGTCTAGCAGCTAGCTGTGATTCTGGTGTTCTCACAAGAGGGAGTGAGAGCACATCCTTCTACTCTGCCATCTTGGTTCCAGTGTGTTTGTTTTTTAATATATGACTGAAGAGAGTTTATAGAATTTGCCCAAGATGCCTGGTAAGTAATGGGATCATGGAAGGAAGACATTGAGCAGTATGATTAGAGGCAGTGATTTGAAAAAATGAAAGGTTATTTTAAAAAAGTAAAACTTAATTTTAATACCCCCACAAGTTGGAACCCTTTGTATTGATCAGCTTTTCTACATTGAAACTGCAAAGCAAACAAACATAAACTTCAGTGGCATATGATGTTAAGCACATAATTGACACATAACTCTGCAGGTTGGACACTGTCTTTTTCTAGGTTGGGCGACGCTGCTCAGCTGTGGTCACTCTGTTCCACGTGTCTCTTTTTTCTTCTCTTAAGACCAGAACGCTAAAGTGATCTTCTTATGGAGAAGACAAAACCTTAAGAGGGCAAATAGAATGAAGTAGCCTCTTAGGCCTCAGGCTTGTAACTGTCACACTGCTGGGTTTTATCTCATTCTGTTGTCTAAAGCAAATCCTATGGCTGGATCCATTGGTGGGAATAGATAATTATGGTCCATCCCTTTAGCTGGAAGAGTGAAAGGTTACATGGCAAAGGGGAAAAACTTAAGTCACCTAGACCAAGGTCCTTGATAGGTTTTAAAATAAAAAATTAACTTCTCTTATTATTTTATCTATGATTTCCTTTAGGGGAGAATGGAAACTAAAGTTTAATTTAAAGGAGGGAGGGGAAGTGGTAGAGTTAAATAAGAAGTCTCTACCTCCTGTGGTATGTGTTTGAATTTGTCTTCACTAAATGTACAAGTGTTGCTACTTCACTGCGCACATGTCTGGTTTCCTTACAAATGGTGAACTACTTGAGGCCAGATGCCTTATTATCATAAAAATACTATTACTAGTAAGTAATGTTTATAAAGCACTTACCATGTGCCAGACTCTGTGCTATATGCAGTACAGATAGTATTCTATTTCATTGTTAAAACAACAGTCTTAAGTAAATGATAGAATCCTCATTTCACAGATAGAAAATTAAGGCACAGAGAAATTTCATTACTGGGCAAATTATACAACTTCTTTATCTGGTAGATACTCCTGAGTAGTAAATCCGTAAGTGTACATGGGGGCAGAACTACCATAATGCAGGGGAATGGGACACTATTTTTAACAACTGTCCCAAAGTAAGTTTTCCAAAGGGAGAAAAATTATATTTGTCAGAAATGCTATAAAGCAAAAAAAGTACATCAAAGCAATGATAAACAAAGTGAAATAGTCCATCATATTTGATGCTCAACATTGTAAATAATTCACAACTGCCCATTGGTATAAAAGTAATCCATTGGCATACAAGTAAAGGCAGGCTATTTATGCCTTTATACAAGTAAAGGCAGGTCTCTTTCTCTTGGAAAGAGACCTACTGCTGCTATATACGTGTGTGTGTATATCTATATATATATATTTTTTCTTCTGCTTCTCAGGTTTTCTTTCACATATATTTTGTTTTGTTTTGTTTGTTCTTTTCACCTAAGCTTTGCATGCTTAGTAAATCTTGACTGAATGAATAATTGTCATATATAATTTAAATGACTAAGACACGCTCTTATATTAAGATATATATAAAACATCTCTTATGAGCTAAAGTCCTTACATTTTCTTTCATTAAAACAAAGTTACAGTAGCTTCACATTGAGTTATAATAAAATCTTTGGATCCAGACATGTCCTGTTTTGCTTGATCCATTAACTTATGCTTAAAGACTTTAAAAAAAAAAGGTTCTGTGACCATTTTTATACATCCTACACTTACTTGGATTCAGAATAAGATATAAGAATTTTAACATTTATTATGAAAATTATTTGGTGGAATAGAATACGATGGTCTGAATGATTAATTTTGTATGGCCAGAACACTGTGCGAATTTAAATGATATTAAATTAATGCTTTCATTTTTCATAGTCAATATTTGCATTTCTTAATAGTGAAAATCTGTTTTAAAAAATCAAATGAATCATGATCCTGAAGCCATGAGCAACAGGGAATTATTTTAAAAGAATTTCAGGCTTAGCTACACATCTCTTGATCGAGGTCAAAACTCTAACATTGAGATGTTAGAGGTCTAATTCAGCTGTCCATGCTTTCTAACATGGTTGAATGTTAGCAATCATTATATTCGGAACCAATAATCATCTAGAGCTGTTCTTTTTTTAGAATTGCCTTTGGTCTGCAGAGGAGAAACAGCCTCAGTTAAGCTTTTAGCAGTGCTATTTTTATGATGTGAATTATTTAGATAGTGATTCTTTCGATCTGGTATTCTTCCACCTCTAAAAAAATAGTTCCTCTTTAAAAAAATTCAATAGGATAGAAGTAGAAACCCTTTAAACATTATTAAAGCCTGAACAAAAGCATATTGGTATCATCAAATATTATCATTTTGGGAGGTGATCATATTCAGAATTCTTCTTGAGACCCTATTTTCTGTTGCAAAGGAGTGGAGTACCACCAGAAAACAGTACCCTGAGCTAAATACAAACCAACTAGTTCATATTTTTCTGTCTACTGGAAATAAAATTAATTTATTCAAGAAGAAAATTGATTTTTTTCTTTTAATAATTTTTCTTTGGAGCATAGGTAAAGCTAATTTCTCCTCACATCAAAGATTTTTAAGATTCCTCCTTATAGAATAAAATACAAAGCCTTTGAAAATTGACAGTAGCATTGTTTGAAAGGCACAATATGGTCCTCACTTTCCCTAGTTTAGGAAAGAAAACAAGAAAGCTTATTAGAATTGTGTGTAAAACAAGGCTAAATAGTCTCTAAAAGAGACCTAAGAAACAGACCCCATAAACAGATGCAGCATAAACTATGTGATATTTATTTTGACCTTGTTTCTGTGGTTATTCTGTTCCCAGCATTTGCAGTGTTATAAGTAGGAGAGTGAAGGAGAAGGGTGTTAACTCTTTTAACAGTAGTGGAACCATTCTGACTGGGCTGCAGAGCAGCATGATTTATACAGTGGAGTGTTAGTGCTTGATTTAGGACTATCCTTTGAAAAATATATAAAGCCCTGCTTGGACTCCTCCCACCTAGGTAGTTATTGTCATTTCAATCCATTTGGTTAGCTTAAGTTTTCTACTTCAGTCCTATCTTAGAAAATAACCAAAATAATAGGACTAATTCTTCATCTCACCATACCGCTACTCCTTTGGAACTTATCTGACTTGTCACTGACCTGTATTCTGTTTGTGCTGGTCGTGCTCATTTCACACAACTCAGTTTGTGTTTCAGGGATAAAACTTTATGTTGGGCTTCCCTGGTGGTGCAGTGGTTGGGAGTCCACCTGCCGATGCAGGGGACACGGGTTCGTGCCCCAGTCTGGGAAGATCCCACATGCCGCGGAGCGGCTGGGCCCGTGAGCCATGGCTGCTGAGCCTGCGCGTCCGGAGCCTGTGCTGCGCAATGGGAGAGGCCACAACAGTGAGAGGCCTGCATACCACAAAAACAAAAAACAAAAAAAAACTTTATGTTACAATCCTGTTTCAAACAAAAAATTTCAATAAATTGAATTTCCTCAAAGCCCAAATTCCTCAGCAAGACCTAAAAACGTGTCACAAGGTACATGTAAAGTTCTTCACCCCTGGAGATAGTTTGCAGACCCCTCCCACCCTCAGGTTTCACATAAGATGTCACCTCTTCTCTGAAGCCCTCCCTCAATTCCCTGGGTAGAGTTTACTACCCTATGCTATATCTTTTGTTTTCTTTATACCAAGTACATAATTATCGTGGAATACTTATTTATATTCAAATATTATAGTTCCCATTAGATATTGTAGCTCTTCAAAATATGGATTGTATAATGTTCATCTTATTTGTTACATGATTAGCCTCTCAAATAAATACATGTTCATTATTTGAAAGAGTCCTTAATAAATATTTATTGAGTAACTGTAAATATATATTTGGCTCTGTTTATTTCTTTTTATGTTCCTCCCCAGCCCTCAGACTTTAAGTTCCAAGGGATGAGTGTTCATATATATTTTGTTTACCACTGTGAATCAATGCCAAGTACAGTACCTGGTGTATAGTTGGCATGCAACAAATGTTATAAAGTGAGCAAATACACTGATAAGTAAGAATGTCAGTGGCTGATAACGGCTTTTAATGTTTAAGAGAGTTTTTGTATGTGAAATTCTTTGACTCAAAAGAATGAACCTCTACTGATAAATATTTTGGCATCATGGAAAGATGGTTTTAAGATACAGCTGTGGTTTTCAGAATGTGGATCGTGGCCCATATATTTGACATGCTGTCAACTTAGGTGACTGTGACCAGCATTTTTAAAGAAGAAAAGAAGTTGGATTTTATTAGTTTTCTGCTACTGTGTAACAAATTACCACAAACTTAGCAGCTTAAGACAACATTAATTATCTCATAGTTTCCGTTGGTTGGGTGTTGGGGCACAGGTTAGCTGGATCCTCTGCTCAGGGTCTCACAGGCTGCAATAAAGGTGTGGGAATGGGTGTCTGGCTCTTATCTTAGTCTCAGTGTTCTTTTCTGTGACATTGTGATTTATAGTAAGAAACAGATATTGAAATAGGTATTTGCTCTTCATCGCATTTCTGGCAGAGATCTCCTAAAACCCTGGAATTCCCGAAGTGATGACGAAAGATGCCTTTTGTTATATTAATGGTGACTTGCGGACCACCTAAGGATGAGGTGAGGGCTGGTTGCCAGGAGAGCCAAACATGTGATTAGAGGGTTGGAACTTTCAGTCCTACCTCCTGACCTTCTGGAATGGGAGATGGGCTGGAGGTGAATCACTTACCAATGGCCAGTGATTTAATCAGTCATGGCTAGGTAATGAAGTCTTCATAAAACCCCCAGAGGTCTGGGTATGGAAAACTTATGGGTTGGCAAACATGTGGAGATTCCAGGAGTATGGCACACCTGGAGAGAAGTGTGCCTTTCCCTGCCCCCCCACCCCCATTCATCTCTTCCATCTGGCTGTTGCTGAGTTGTATCCTTTCTTTTTTTTTTTTTTTTTTTTTTTTTATGTTGGTACGCGGGCCTCTCACTGCTGTGGCCTCTCCCGTTGTGGAGCGCAGGCTCAGCGGCCATGGCTCACAGGCCCAGCTGCTCCACGGCATGTGGGATCCTCCCGGACTGGGGCACGAACCCGTGTCCCCTGCATCGGCAGGTGGACTCCCAACCACTGCACCACCAGGGAAGCCCCCTGAGTTGTATCCTTTAATAGACAGCAATCTAATGAGTAAATGGGTTTCTTGAGTTATGTGAATCATTCTAGAAAATTAATTGAACCCAGGGAAGGAGTTGTGGGAACCTCTGATTTATAGCCATTGGGTCAGACACATAGATGACAACCTCGGCTTGTGATTGGCATCTGAAATGTGTGTGTGTACGTGTGTTTGGGGGGGGGGTAGTCTTGTAAGATTGAACCCTTAACCTGTGAAATCTGATGTCAGAACTGAATTGAATTGTAGGACATAAAGCTCGTGTTTACAGAGTTGCTTGGTAGTATGGGGGACCCCCCCCCACATGCTGGAATTGGTACCAGAACCTATTTATGTTCCAAGATCAGGTAGTTGGTGGAAGAATTCATTTCCTTTCAGATACAGAACATCCGGCTTCTTTAAGGCTAGCAGGAGAGAGTCTGCTTCAAGTCTCTGACCTCTGTACTCAGTTTAAAGGGATCACCTGATTAGGCCAGGCCCACCCAGGATGATCTCCCTTTTGATTAACTTAAATTTAACTGATTAGGGGCTAGAGACTTTAACTATATCTGAAAATTTTCTTTACCTCTTCATATAATATTACCTAATCAGCACGTAGCATCTTGTCATTCACAGGCATTGTCCTTACTAAGGGGGAGTAGGGATTATACAAAAGCATGATTCATTGGAGCCATTTTAGAGTTTTGCCTACCATATTGCCCTAATAATATGTGTGCGTGTACATTTACAGGCTCATGTGTTGAATTATGTGTGTATAACTGTATAAGTAGCGGGTCATAATGCAAAATCTATTTTGCAAATGTGAGTCACGTTCAAAAAACTTGAAAATCACTGAGTAGAGGATACATTTACAGTGCTTCTCATATTCCCCAAAGTAAGGAAATATTCCAATCACAGCCAGTGCTAAGCAGCTTTAGAAGTTTATTTCCTGATATTCATTACTGACTATTGCAATTTTTGCATTCATTTGTTCCATCAATCCATGGTTATTGAATGCACACTGTATGCAAGCCTTTTGCGTTAGGCAGCAAAGACCATGGATTCCTTGAGATCAGCAGTCATGATATAAGATACTATGTGTACGTAAATAAATGACCAGTATAATTCCAGGGTAGTAATGGGGGGGGAAGTGGTAGAGAATTTTGAAAAGAAAACAAAGGTAAAGTTGATATTTTGAAAGAGGTTTTAATATTACTGTATCTGCTAAAAGACCACATTTCTTTCCCAGCTTCCTAAAACTCAGCTTCATAGTTCAATAATAGCAGAAATAAGGCAAGTAATTAAAAAGAGAAGAAAGGAAAAGATTAAAGAACTTATAAAGGAGCCAGTGACTAGAATATGCTTCTCACACATTTTAAAGAAATAATATCACTCTACTCGGCAATTAAAACAGAAATTAAAGTGCATTTCTAATATCATATCTTTTATTTTTTATAGTTTTATTACTTGCCTCAAGTCACTTCAAGTCTCAGGAATGGGGGTGAGCACCCACTCAAGTTGCTATCAATAAGGCTTATGAGTCTTTGCATTTGCTGTGCTGACAATTGGTCTGGCACAAGCTGTGAAAACCCCCCATATCTAGCACAAACCCTGCTCTCACCTGTCTCTGCCACCAAGCGGAAGCCAGTGGCAATGAGGAGATCATACATATTATACTTTGATTGTTATCTGGACACGCAGACTTCCCAAAGTGCTCATAAATGAATGTCAGTTTCCCTAAACCAAAGCATATTTTGATTAGCTCATTTTATTGTTACACCCTATCCATTGTTAATGCACTGGAATACCATTGTATTTCAAAGCTTAGGTCGAAATTTTAAAGCCTCTATCTCATCTTCGAATATGCCACCTATGGAAAGGGCTGCTCTGTCTTTAATGTTGAGGCATTGTGTGCTGTGCAAAGAAATGTTTTTCCTTAGTATCTTGTGACTTTCTATTTCCAAATGAACTGAGATTCAAGGCTATCACACAGTAATCACTTCCTTGGCAGTTAGATGAGGACACTCCAGTTCAGTGATTGTGAACCAATTGTCAGAGGACTGGCTGTCTGCAATTGTCATAAAGTGCCCTTTAGTTCCTTATTGCCTTAATATTTCTATCAGAGTCATTGTCTTTCATGATCCATTGATATTTCTCCCATAATATTGATAGATTTTTCTTTTAAGGATCTCAAAGAACTTAATGTGTCACAGACTCCTTTATTAATTTTGTCGATTAAATTTATGGATTTATGGATTCATAGTTTAGACTCATGAAGGATTTGTTCCCATTGAGCTACAAAGCCTGAGAGATTAATTACCACTCCCCCCATCCTCATTCTTCCGTCATGTTCCACCTCTATTAGAAAAAGTAAGCATGGAACGCAAAACAAAAGAATTATAGTTGTCGCTAATTGATTGTTTTTCAGCAATCATTTGCAGTATGTAATTATCCAAAATTATGTTAAAATTCATAATTTTATATGAAACTGAAAAAAGAAATAGACGTTCCATCTAGAAGGTAGTCTAAATATTATAAACCCAATTAAATCTAACAAAGTTAGATTTAGGTTGTCTAGAATGACAACCTTGAAATACTTGAGTCAACCCTTTATCTCCTGCCCATGAGTTCTGTAAAGATAGCTAAAAATAAATTGTTTACTCATTTTTCTGTAATAGAGATCTCAATTCTCTTTGCACAGCTTTTCTTAGTGATGTTGCAGCTATTTCCACCTCTGTGTGTATTAATGCAAAAAGAGTTCAAGGGTAGATGTCCTTCAGATAATTCAAAATACATGTTATAGTTGTAAAAGTTCAGTTTCAAATGAATAACCTGCACTTAGTACAGAGTGACATTTAATTTAGATGTTCAGTAGTATAGATTATTGGTTCTGGGGGTTATACCTTGGCCGGTAATGAGTGCAAAAGTGACATATGACTGATGTTATTGTTTGCAAATTATTGTACTGCCAGGGAAGGTAACTATTAAAGATAATCAAATAGAACCCAGCTGTATAGTGAAATCATTAGTTTCAGCAAATATCTTGTGATTTATTCAAAAGCTTTTGCATTATGAAATGCTGAAGAATTTGAGAGACTACTCACTGTCATCCAAGGAGGTTGTAACCTCATAGATTAAATGGAATGATGAGTTTCTGTTGTCACAGTGACACTGACTTGAAGACACAGCGTTGGCAGCATAAGGTTAACTTGGTGGGATTAAAACAATGAATGGATTTACATAACATTTGAAATGCTGGTATAGTGTTTTGTTTGTCACATAAAATATTGACTTACCAGAGGTTGATTTGCTGTTAAAAACATTCATTTCTGGTATAGAATAAAATTCTGAAAAACATTTATCTTATTAATAGCTCTTACTCTCCAGATATTTTTTAAGAAAAATTTCTATTTGGCTGGACTACAGCTCCATCAATCTCTGGACTCTTACTATATTCAAATTCCTTACCATGATAATATTCTCTTACTACTCCCACTTTTCTCTCCCTGAGATCCACAGAATAACTTAGCAAAGATGGTGATTGGCAACTTTAAAAATGATCTCAGGTTTTCATATTTTTTTTTTACTCATATATAATTGAGCTCTTACCTGAGTTTCATCAAGACTGAGTAGCTTGACTCATCAAGAGAACCCCCCCCCCCCAAATCAAATGCCTTCAATTCTCCAGTCCACCATTTCACTAGAAGGATTAATGGCATGTTTAAATTTTCGGTTTTCCAAAGAAGCTCTTTCATTGTTCTTCATCCTACCACAGTGCTGAGTTAGTATTTAAATGTGTTCTTTTGTGCATTTCAAACTGTCAGACTGAAGAAATCCCAATAAGTGTGTTAGGTTTAGATAATCGAAAATTCCCTTTACTCAGCCTCTCAGTCTATATTTATCTGTCTGGCTGTGAAATCTATTCCAAGAGTATTCATCTACCACCCAAATCTATTCACCAAGCATCAAGACTCATCAGTGAGATGGAATAATGCCATTTAATTAGTCTTTGATATACAGCTTAATTAGGTCTTAATAAGGGGTAGTGCATCCTAAAATCAATTATCTTGCTCTTTTTAATAAGAGCAACTAATTAGTTGGAAAATCACCACAGTTCTCTTTTGATCCTGAAGCTTTCCATGGTGCTAGGAAGAAGGTTATGAAGAAAAAAAAAATTCTCTAAAATATTTGGGAGAAATGTCATATTGAATCTAAAAGGATATATTCAAAACTATTGCAATACATTAGAAATATTTTACAGAAAATGCAATGCCACCAATTCAGCATCTTTGCATGGTATTTCATAGTATTTTAGTTCATGCGATAAAGAAAAGTCAAGTGCTTTTCTACCTGTGTGTCTAGCTTTTCCCTTTGCATTGTCCTAGATGTAGTTCCACTGCAACTTTGTCTACAGTGGTCAGGGTGCCACATTTACAAGGAGTCATCTTCATTAACTGGCGCCTCTTTTAGCTCTAACCTAGGAAATGCCCCCATGAGCTGCTGAAGGCAGTTACTATATGAACGGCTATGTGTTCCAGGTCTTAGGGTTCTTCTGTTTGGATTTTGTTTGTTTTCCCCAACGCAGTAGATTCTACTTAGCTGTGCAAAACAAAGATTGTCTTTTCATGATACTCATAAGTTCACTCTACATATATTTATTCAACCTGTACTATGAACTAGGTCCTACTCAAGCCACTGAGATTTGGTTGTGAGTAAAAGAGCCAATGACCTTGGTCTTATATAGCTCACATTTTAATGAAATGAGATAGAGGGGGTATGAACACAAAAACCCATTAACATTAACAGACACGCCTGCTTGTCAAGTTTGTCAGGAGTTGAAACGGTACTTCGTGGGGATCTGACTGAGTCTGTGGAGTGTACTCTGGATTATGCTCCACTGCTTATGAAATGAAGCTGCACTGCACTGTCTGCCCAGGTGTATGTGACTTGTTTTAGTTTGGCGCTGCTTAAGGATACAATAAGGAACTTGGAAGCCACGTTCAGGCTTAGCCTAGCTCCCTTTGGTAAAGTCACTCATCTCAGCAGGTAACCGGCTTCCAGAAAAGTTCTTCAGAGAATCCATTAATAATGGCTGCTTGCTGCTAACTACTTCCTGGAAATACACACTTCATAGAAGGGATAATAAATGAGGGACTTTTTTGAAGAGCTTAGTAATCAAGCTCAAGAAGGTATGGGTCATGGGCTTTCTGCTTGGCCCCAAAGAGAGTCATGTATAATTGGTACTTAATAAAAACAACTTTACGATGATAAGGGCTCCCTGTACCAGGGAGAGCAAACACATTGAAAGGTTTCTTTGGTACCCAAAGCTGTAAGCATCCTCTCCCTCTTGCTGGCCTCAATAGTACAGCATCAAAAGATGCACGGATACCCACACAGCTTGGGCATCCGTCACATTCAAGGAGTCCTTACTGGACTAAGGCCTTCAATAACTTTAACCTACACTTCTACCTTGAATAATTTTGGAGCGCATACTGAATCCTCTTATAGAACTCATTAGGTCTTACCTGGGAGATTTAAGAAAGCAAAAAGCCTAAGAGTCAAGTTATGCCATCAAGGAACTGCAGTAGTTTTAGTCACTCTGAATTGAAGAGACTATGTTAAGGACAGATGTGTTCCTGCTTCAGTCTCCATCACATAATACTACACCTTTTGGTCTTTGTCTTCCAATAATAGTCATTGATCACAGCACACCACTACTATTTAACAAGCATTGCATGCCTCTTTGTTTCTCCCCACCAATGTGTTCACCATGCTTTTCTGAGGGAAGAATTATTCTGAAAAGCTGTTCACCCTCATGAGGTCTTGTAAATTGCTGCCTTCCATTGATAGCTAATCCTGATTCAAATGTTGAACTTAACATCCTTGTGAGTAGTAACTGCTGAATCGGAAAAGCCAGTGAGCTCCTGTGAGACAAACTGCATCACAGGTGCCACAGAACAGAAGAGTAGATGTTCTGGCCTCATTTAATCCAAACACAGTGGGATTTGGGGAGAGAAAGTGAGTAGGGGTGAAAGGCGAGCCTAATGTTGGAAGAAGTGGGTAAACAGCTCCAAGTCTTTCTAAGGGAAAGGTTGGATTGAACATGGCATTTATACATTATAAGGAACTAGATATCTAACCTAAGTAAGAGCAAGGGGTTTAGGGAGAATTCTTGGTTTAAAAATTAGAAGATTATCAGAACAGAGTTTACTAAACTAAAATGCTTAGGTTTATTAGTGTTCTGCCAACATGCGCACACAAGTCACACTCAAGTGTAGGGCCTCAGTACAGACCTCAGCTCCGTAAAGGACTGACTATTGAAAAGACGGATTGATAAATACAGAGGGGAAGGGAGGCCTTCATAATAGAATGAGTGAACACAGTTTCTGACCTTAAAATCCATTATTGTTACAGTTTAGAGATGAAAGTCAGAATTCTACTTCATTATTGTAGCCATATGCAGGAAACAAAGATTTCTGCCAGAACCTAATCTCTTCCCAGGCATTTTGGTGAAATGTCACATTTGCTTTGTCCAGAGTATGCGAAGGAACTTCTGATACTGGAAACTCTGGATAATCAACACATATCAACCACCTAGAGGAACTTGGCTCCAATCGTAAGCTCGTAGAGGCCTTCAGTTGACTAAGGCCTTAGCCGTTGGCTTGGGCTCATTGTGGCCTCTGTTTCTAAAGATTCAACATTCACTCTCTATGGAAGCCTCAGTAATTGCCTGTTCCATGCCAGTTAGCACTTTATTATAAGCTTTCATACTCATTGTTTGTATAGTGGATTATTGTCATGTCTGCATGTCTTATCTTTGATAACAGAAGGTTAGAAGATACAGTTAAGTATGAAGAGTTGTCTGCAGTGTTTCAGATTCAGGCTGTTCATTTTCTTTGCTTTGTGACAGTGAGTGAGGAAGTTAAGTTCTCTGAGTCTCATGGATTGCGGTGAGGAAGGAAAAGATGCTTGTAGAATTCTTAGTGTAATTATTTGGCAATAGTAAGCCCTCAAATGGTGGTTCTTATTTTAAGGTTTTAAAGGCTATTTTCCCTCTTTCCACATTATTGTATTATGTAACTGAGCGTAATGTTAAATACTTAGGTTCTCTGGCCCTTTTTGTGTTTTCTAGAGAAAGCATTTTGTTCTTCTTCCTATTATCTTTCTTTATAAATTATACACTTGAGATATATATATATATATATATATATATATATATATATATTTTTTTTTTTTTTTTTTAATGTCCACACATAAACCTTGAAAGTTAATACATAACAGTAGGTTTGCTATAACCTTCTCTTCCTACTCCCACACTGGGTTGTTACAGCCAAGCCTGTTAGTGTTATTTCCTTATAATAATCTGTCACTTAACACACCATGATGGCGTTCAAGTCCAAAGGACTTCGCCATATGACCAATAACTAAATAATCTTAGGTATCTGTTTGGCCTGTGTGAATTTTCAAATAACACAATTTTATTCAAAAGTAAAATACCTGTAGATTACAATGATGATAGGAAGCACAAGAATGCCTCTGTCATTGTTTCATTTCCTTCTTTTTAGAGATTTAGGAAGAACGGAAGCCAAGGGGAGCCCGTTTCTCTACATGGCTCACTTCTGTTTAGTTCGTGTAGCCATTTATGGCCTCTTTTGCTTTTCTCTTTAATTGGTTCCTTATTCAGCAAATAGAAGCAAGATGCAATTAACCTTGTGAATAGTTCTTTATGGGGGTACATATTCAGATTTGATTGGGTCTCAGTTGGGTCACTCTCATTGACCTCAAGGTTAAAAAAAGAGCATGCTGGCTGCTTTTGGGTAAGTAATATTGAATTAAATCTCTTCAGAGACTAGTTTAAAGCCTGGTGGAAAAGTCTTCTGGCTTAAACAGAGAGAGATAATTGGAGTGTCTTGTGTCATCGTTTGAGTACAAATTAATATTTTGGTGTGATTGCTTGCTATATGTTTTTGAAGGATTCCCAATGAAAGTGAGTTTAGTATACACACAAGCCTCACAGTTGTCTATTGCGAACAGTTGCAAGTAGTAGTTACAGCACTAATTACTGGACAGCCATTCTTTTAGGATACAAAGATCAGGTCATGTTTTCATGACACCTTAAACAAGTATCTACATAAGCCACAGTGTTTCAAAAGTTAAATGCCTTCTGGAGACATATAGTTAATTGAAATGCCATAGGGCAATATTTATGTTTTTCTCTTGTTTTGAGATAAAGAGTTCCTTCTTCTGTCACTGAAGAATGAGTTGTGAAATCTGGGGCTTCAAGGGCAGATAAATTAAGGGCAGACGGGATCCCTGTGAAATCCTGGCATACAGTCTGTGAAACTACCCCAAAATGGAATGGCTTTCTTGAAGGTTTTTAGCCCCATGGAGCCACCAACTTTGTCTTTTCTGCACTCTGATTCTTCTAACTTGATGAAAGGTTTCAATTTAATAAAACAGTTTCTCAGTTCATTTTCTTGACCCCAACGTATATTTTAACTTTAAAACATTTCTATTCCTTAGGGTAACACTAGACACACAACAGTAAGGAAGGACCACTTCTAAATCCTTTCATTTTCTCATATCCCATATTAAAACCTAGAGTCGTAGTTTTTACCTAGTTTTAGAGGTGGGATATTTGGTCCTCAAGGTGTATCCTATCCATTAAATACTGGCTGCCTATGGACTATGACCTTATCAAAAGACTTAAAGTATGTTTGCAACATGAACAAAATGTATTGCCTCAAATATGGGGAAAAAAACCCAAAACCTGAATTGGAAATCAATACACATTAATTCAGGGTCCATAACACAGTATATCAGTTCCATTAATTGTTAGGTTTAAAGATACAAGCTACTAGTTATAAAATAAAAAAGTCACAGGGATGCAAAGTACAGCACAGGGAATATAGTCAATAATATTATAATAACTTTGTATTGCATGTAATCTGTAAAAATATTGAATCACTGTGTTATATGCCTGAAGCTAATATAATGTTGCAAGTCAACTATCCTTCAATAAAAAAGATAATAATAATAAAAAATACTAAGTTTAGTATCATCAAAATTTCATAACATTCAGAAATAACTTGCATGTTAGGTACCCTTGTTTTAAAGAATTCTTGGGTATGCACAATGACTGTTGAGGAATCATGGCCAATCATAAATTAAGTTACTGACATATAGCCAAATAACTTCCAAAACAGTGTTATAAACAATAATTCTTCACCAGTTTAAAACCATTTTAAACATGGATGCATGTTAATATTTTCAATATGATGTCAGGTAGTACCTCCAAATATGAGTACCTTGAATATCTAAAGAGTGACCTCTTGACCCTCAGCACATGGAGGTGTTTTCTACTTACCTCTTATCATAAAATGTTTGTATTAAGAATTGAGGGCTTCCCTGGTGGGGAAGTGATGTTGAGCCACTTTTCATGTGCTTCTTGGCCATCTGTATGTCTTCTTTGGAGAAATGTCTATTTAGGTCTTCTGCCCATTCTTTGATTGGGTTGTTTGTTTCTTTAATATTGAGCTGCATGAGCTGTCTATATATTTTGGAGATTAATCCTTTGTCCAATAATTTGTCTGCAAATATTTTCTCCCATTCTGAGGGTTGTCTTTTTGTCTTGTTTATGGTTTCCTTTGCTGTGCAGAAGCTTTTAAGATTAATTAGGTCCCATTTGTTTATTTTTGTTTTTATTTCCATTACTCTAGGAGGTGGATCATAAAAGCTCTTGCTGTGATTTATGTCAAAGAGTGTTCTTCCTATGTTTTCCTCTAAGAGTTTTATAGTGTCCAGTCCCAGTCTTACATTTAGGTCTCCAATCCATTTTGAGTTTATTTTTGTGTATGGTGTTAGGGAGGGTTCTAATTTCATTCTTTTACATGTAGCTGTCCAGTTTTCCCAGCACTACGTATTGAAGAGACTGTCTTTTCTCCATTGTATATCTTTGCCTCCTTTGTCATAGATTAGTTGACCATAGGTACATGGGTTTACCTCTGGGCTTTCTGTCTTGTTCCATTGATCTATGTTTCTGTTTTCGTGCCACTACCATATTGTCTTCATTACTGTAGCTTTGTAGTATAGTGTGAAGTCAGGGAGTCCAATTCCTCCAGCTCCGTTTTTTTCCCTGAGGACTGCTTTGGCTATTTGGGGTCTTTTGTGTCTACATACAAATTTTAAGATTTTTTGTTCCAATGCTGTAAAAAATGCCATTGGAATTTGATAGGGATTGCATTGAATCTGTAGATTGCTTCGGGTAGTACAGTCATTTTCACAGTATTGATTCTTCCAATCCAAGCACATGGTATATCTCTCCATCTGTTGCTATCTATAATTTCTTTCATCAGTGTCTTACAGTTTTCTGAGTACAGGTCTTTTGTCTCCCTAGGTAGGTTTATTCCTAGGTATTTTATTCTTTTTGTTGCAGTGGTAAATGGGAGTGTTTCCTTAATTTCTCTTTCAGATTTTTCATCATTAGTGTATAGGAATGCAAGAGATTTCTGTGCATTAATTTTGTATCCTGCAACTTTACCAAATTCATTAATTAGCTCTAGTAATTTTCTGGTGGCATCTTTAGGATTCTCTATGTTTGGTATCATGTCATCTGCAAACAGTGACAGTTTTACTTCTTCTTTTCCAATTTGTATTCCTTTTATTTCTTTTTCTTCTGTGATTGCCGAGGCTAGGACTTCCATAACTATGTTGAATAATAGCGGTGAGAGTGGACATCCTTGTCTTGTTCCTGATCTTAGAGGAAATGGTTTCAGTTTTTCACCATTGAGAATGATGTTTGCTGTGGGTTTGTTGTATATGGCCTTTATTATGTTGAGGTAGGGTCCCTCTATGCCCACTAACTGGAGAGTTTTTATCATAAATGGGTGCTGAATTTTGTCAAAAGCTTCTTCTGCATCTATTGAGATGATCATATGTTTTTTTTTTTATTCTTCAATTTGTTAATATGGTGTATCACATTGATTGACCTGCATATATTGAAGAATCCTTGCATCCCTGGGATAAATCCCACTTGATCATGGTATATGATCCTTTTACTGTGTTGGTGGATTCTGTTTGCTAGTATTTTGTTGAGGATTTTTGCATCTATATTCATGAGTGATATTGGTGTGTAATTTTCTTTTTTTGTAGTATCTTTGTCTGGTTTTGGTACCAGGGTGATGGTGGCCTCATAGAATGAGTTTGGGAGTGTCCCTTCCTCTGCAGTTTTTTGGAAGAGTGTGAAAAGGATGGGTGTTAGCTCTTCTGTAAATGTTTGATAGAATTCTCCTGTGAAGCCATCTGGTCCTGGACTTTTGTTTGTTGGAAGATTTTAAATCACAGTTTCAATTTCATTTCTTGTGATTGGTCTGTTCCTATTTTCTATTTCTTCCTGGTTTTGTCCATTTTTTCGAGGTTGCCCATTTTATTGGCATAGAGTTGCTTGTAGTAGTCTCTTAGGATGCTTTGAACTTCTGTGGTGTCTGTTGTAACTTCTCCTTTTTCATTTCTAATTTTGTTTTGAGTCCTCTCCCTCTTTTTCTTGGCTAATGGTTTATCCATTTTGTTTATCTTCTCAGAGAACCAGCTTTTAGTTTTATTAATCTTTGCTATTGTTTTCTTTGTTTCTATTTCATTTATTTCTGCTCTGATCTTCATGATTTCTTTCCTTCTGCTAACTTTGGGTTTTGTTTGTTCTTCTTTCTCTAGTTCCTTTAGGTGTAAGGTTAGATTATTTATTAGAGATTTTTCTTGTTTCTTGAGGTAGGCTTGTGTAGCTCTAAACTTCTCTCTTAGAACTGCTATTGCTGCATCCCCATAGGTTTTGGATCATCGTGTTTTCATTGTCATTTGTCTCTAGGTATTTTTTGATTTCCTCTCTGATTTCTTCAGTGATCTGTTGGTTATTTAGTAATATAGTGTTTAGCCTCCACGTGTTTGTGTTTTTTTACGTTTTCCCCCCTGTAATTCATTTCTAATCTCATAGCGTTGTGGTCAGAAAAGATGCTTGGTATGATTTCAATTTTCTTAAATTTACTGAGGCTTGATTTGTGACCCAAGATGTGATTATCCTGCAGAATGTTCTGTGTGCACTTGAGAAGAAAGTGTAATCTTCTGTTTTTGGATGGAATGTCCTGTAAATATCAACTAAATCTATCCTGTCTGATGTGTCATTTAAAGCTTCTGTTTCCTTATTTATTTTCATTTTGGAAGATCTGTCCATTGGTGTAAGTGAGGTGTGAAATTCCCCCACTATGATTGTGTTACTGTCAATTTCCTCTTTTACAGCTGTTAGCAGTTGCCTTATGTATGGAGGTGCTCCTATGTTGGGTGCATATATATTTATAATTGTTATATCTTCTTCTTGGATTGATCCCTTGATCATTATGTAGTGTCCTTCCTTGTCTCTTGTAACATTCTTTATTTTAAAGTCTATTTTATCTGATACGAGTATTACTACTACAGCTTTCTTTTGATTTCCATTTGCATGTTATATATTTTTCCATTCCCTCACTTTCAGTCTGTATGTGTCCCTAGGTCTGAAGTGGGTCTCTTGTAGACAGCATATATATGGGTCTTGTTTTTGTATCCATTCAGCAAGCCTGTGTCTTTTGGTTGGAGCATTTAATCCATTCACGTTTAAGGTAATTATTGATATGTATGTTCCTGATACCATTTTCTTAATTGTTTTGGGTTTGTTTTTGAAGGTCCTTGTCTTCTCTTGTGTTTCCACTTAGAGAAGTTCCTTTAGCATTTGTTGTAGAGCTGGTTTGGTGGTGCTGAATTCTCTTTGCTTTTGCTTGTCTGTAAAGGTTTTGACTTCTCCATCGACCCTGAATGAGATCATTTCTGGATAGAGTAATCTTGTTTGTAGGTTCTTCCCTTTCATCACTTTACCATGCCACTCCCTTCTGGCTTGTAGAGTTTCTGCTAAGAAATCAGCTGTTAACCTTAATGGAGTTCCTTTGTATGTTATTTGTTGTTTTTCCCTTGCTGCTTTCAATAATTTTTCTTTGTCTTTACTTTTTGCCAATTTGATTACTGTGTGTCTCGGCGTGTCTCTCTTTGGGTTTATCCTGTATGGGACTCGCTGTGCTTCCTGGACTTGAGTGGCTATTTCCTTTCCCATGTTAGGGAAGTTTTTGACTATAATCTCTTCAAATATTTTGTCAGGTCCTTTCTCTCTCTCTTCTCCTTCTGGGACCTCTATAATGTGAATGTTGTTGTGTTCACTGTTTTCTCAGAGGTCTCTTAGGCTGTCTTCATTTCTTTTCATTTTTTTTTTTTCTTTACTCTGTTCTGCAGCAGTGAATTCCACCATTCTGTCTTCCAGGTCACTTTTCCGTTCTTCTGCCTCAGTTATTCTGCTATTGATTCCTTCTAGTGTAGTTTTCATTTCAGTTATTGTATTGTTCATCTCTTTTTGTTTTTTTCTTTAATTCTTCTAGGTCTTTGTTAAACATTTCTTGCATCTTCTCGATCTTTGCCTCCATTCTTTTTCCAAGGTCCTGGATCATCTTCTCTATCATTATTCTGAATTCTTTTTCTGGAAGGTTGCCTATATCCACTTCATTTAGTGTTTTTTCTGGGATTTTATCTTCTTCCTTCTTCTGGTACATAGTTGTCTGTCTTTCTGTGAATGTGGTTTTTGTTCCACAGGCTGCAGGATTTTAGTTCTTGCTCTGCTTGTTACTGAATCTTTAATCCTAGGATTGCCCTATATATGGAATACTTTGTTAAACACAAAGAGTTTTCTTTTCTTATTCATTTCACTTTTCCCAATATAGTAGAAAAGAACACCATTAAAAAACTTTAATATTTTTCCTCAACCTTGAGTAATATAAATTCCATGTTAAGTTAAAAAAGAAAAATAAAAGTTATGACATCTATTAATTTTGTTATAAAGTTAATCCAATACATACATAAGTAAAACCTAAATTGACTAATATTTAACATTTGGACAATTATAAGGCAAGCAAAAGTTAAAAATGACAGTATTCTCGTATTACCTTTGTTTGCTTTAAATACCTGAACTCTTCTTTGTATGGCAATGTTGATACATTTATTAGGCCTTCACTTGGGAGAAATCATTTCTACATTGCTTCATTTTTACATTTCTGCCTCATGTTCTGTTCTTGTTAGCACACAACAATAAAAATAGTATGATGTCTTGAACATCATTAAAAATGTAAGTGCAGGGCTTCCCTGGTGGTGCAGTGGTTGAGAGTCCGCCTGCCGATGCAGGGGACACGGGTTCGTGCCCCGGTCCGGGAAAATCCCACATGCCACGGAGCGGCTGGGCCCGTGAGCCATGGTCGCTGAACCTGCGCATCCGGAGCCTGTGCTCCGCAACGGGAGAGGCCACAACAGTGAGAGGCCCGCGTACTGCAAAAAAAAAAAAAAAAAATGTAAATGCAGGTTACCTTATGTTTGATAAAGGAGGCAGGAATGTACAGTGGAGAAAGGACAGCCTCTTCAATAAGTGGTGCTGGGAAAACTGGACAGCTACATGTAAAATTATGAGATTAGATCACTCCCTAACACCATACACAAAAATAAGCTCAAAATAGATTAAAGACCTAAATGTAAGGCCAGAAACTGTCAAACTCTTAGAGGAATACATAGGCAGAACACTATGACATAAATCACAAGATCCTTTTTGACCCACCTCCTAGAGAAATGGAAATAAAAACAAAAATAAACAAATGGGACCTAATGAAACTTAAAAGCTTTTGCAGAGCAAAGGAAACCATAAACAAGACCAAAAGACAACCCTCAGAATGGGAGAAAATATTTGCAAATGAAGCAACTGACAAAGGATTAATCTCCAAAATTTATAAGCAGCTCATGCAGCTCAATAACAAAAAAACAAACAACCCAATCCAAAAATGGGCAGAAGACCTAAATAGACATTTCTCCAAAGAAGATATACAGACTGCCAAGAAACACATGAAAGAATGTTCACCATCACTAATCATTAGAGAAATGCAAATGAAAACTACAATGAGATATCATCTCACACCAGTCAGAATGGCCATCATCAAAAAATCTAGAAACAATAAATGCTGGAGAGGGTGTGGAGAAAAGGGAACCCTCTTGCACTGTTGGTGGGAATGTGAATTGGTACAGCCACTATGGAGAACAGTATGGAGGTTCCTTAAAAAACTACAAATAGAACTACCACATGACCCAGCAATCCCACTACTGGGCATATACCCTGAGAAAACCATAATTCAAAAGAGTCATGTACCAAAATGTTCATTGCAGCTCTATTTACAATAACCTGGAGATGGAAACAACCTAAGTGTCCATCGTCGGACGAGTGGATAAAGAAGATGTGGCACATATATACAATGGAATATTAGCCATAAAAAGAAACGAAATTGAACTATTTGTAATGAGGTGGATGGACCTAGAGTCTGTCATACAGAGTGAAGTAAGTCAGAAAGAGAAAGACAAATACCACATGCTTACACATATATATGGAATTTAAGAAAAAAAAACATGTCATGAAGAACCTAGGAGTAAGACAGGAATAAAGACACAGACCTACGAGAGAATGTACTTGAGGATATTGGGAGGGGGAAGGGTAAGCTGTGACAACGCAAGAGAGTGGCATGGACATATATACACTACCAAACATAAAATAGATAGCTAGTGGGAAGCCGCCGCATAGCACAGGGAGATCAGCTCGGTGCTTTGTGACCACCTAGAGGGGTGGGATAGGGAGGGTGGGAGGGAGGGAGATGCAAGAGGGAAGAGGTGTGGGAACTTATGTATATGTAAAACTGATTCACTTTGTTATAAAGCAGAAACTAACACACCATTGTAAAGCAATTATACTCTAATAAAGATGTAAAAAAAAAAAAAATGTAAATGTAAACTTCAGCATTTAGATAGTACCATAGTACATCGTCATAAATACTCAACCTGATTTAGAAATGCTTGTATTTATTTTTTTTTAGATTATTATTGAAAGAAAAACATAAACTGTTTGAAAAAGAATTCCAAGACACATTCTGAGAATACAAGTTTCCCAGTTTGGGAAAACCTAAGTTACAATCCAGTGAGAGAAGAGGTATTAGAGAGGTATATACAAAATGACATTGAAATATAAGAGGAATCAATTAATTCTCCTAAAGGGACCCATGGAAGGCTTCAGAGAGAAAGTGTCACTATTTAAATTGGACCTTGTTAGCGAAGTATGAGAAATGCCAGTGGGCTAAGTTTTGGTGTATTGCCAGAGCAGAAAATTCCAACAGAGGAAGTAAGTTTAGCAGAAGCCCGGACATGAAAACAAGTGGTACATACGAGGCAGCAACATGTAGTATGTTTGGGATAGTAGCTGGAGGTATAAATAGAGAGGTACAGAGGGCCAATTTATGAGGGACTTCAGTACCATACTTAAGGATTCTGAACTTTAATGGCATATGGCATATGGTATAATCAAAGACGATTGCATTATAGGGAAAGGTTGATCATATTTCTGTCTTAGAAATATACTAAAAAAGAACTACATAAAGACAGGTATTATAGCAAAGAAAATCATAGTTGCCACCAGGAGTTTCCAGTATACCTAAGAGATTTGTCAAGGCTGAAGGTAAATTAATGGCAGTTACTTCATTTATTGTTGAGGAAATAATTATTTTTTTTTTCTTAAGGCGGGACCAAAATTACAAAAGAAACTTGTGTATTGCTCTTATCTGGTTTTTGAAATATAGTGAATACCCCATAAAACTCTTTAAATAAATAAACTAAAATTTCAAACTAAAAGGACTGAGAGGATGTCTTCTCATATTTATAAATATTTTTCAAGTGAAAGCAGGTCACTGAATTACAGATGTGAAAGAGATGAAGTGCCCAACATTTTTATGACTCCCAATGCTATGTTTTTACCACTGAGTATGATTCATGCTTCCTTCAAGAGAAGTGAGAAGATCTATCTTTTTGTGATAAGCCAAGTTGAGAAAAGTGCAGGTATGGGCATTTAGGTGGGGGTCATAATACACTGATTTTGGTTACTACTTGAATTGGAAACCGAGAACAGATGAAAGAAAGATTCTCACTCATTCTTGGTGTGATAAGCCATCACTTAGTGAGAAGTTAGAACAGTCATTAAAAACACATTGCTAGCCTAACGTCCTGGATGTCCACAGATGATTTTAATTCATTATTTCAAATATTGAACTCCTAAACTTCCCCCTCTCAAACACTGTTCCTTTTTCTGTGTTTTCTGAATTTTACTTTTGGTTAATAGGATGGCTATTCCTCATGGACATTCCCTCCTGCTTGATGAAAATATAACCCTGGGAGTCATGCTAGAAGCTTCCCTCTCCCAAATTCCCTTGCTTCTATGTTTATAGAATTTATTCATTCTGCTTTGTACTCACTGCAAGCAGCTTCCTGTATGTAATTCCTTATTATCTCCAGTCTCTGTTCTTGGAATATTTTTGTCTTTGGTCTTGCCTCCTCCTTAATTCATCTTTCACAATCTACCAGAATAATATCCACCTAAAATGTAATCATTCCTTTGTAGTATATTGGGACAATATGGTTTCATTCTCCTGCAGTCATCTAATGTGTGTAAATATCGAGCACAGCCCTTTCTGGCTGAGAATCATGAGACAGTATTAGTTACCCTTTGTGTCTCAGTTTTTCTCAGAAAAGTTGTGAGGATTAAATAACACTTAGAACAATGCCTCATACATAATAAATGCTCAACAGTGTTGTGATTATCTTCATTAAATTCCTTCTGGCTCTCCATCTTCATATCAAGAATATCCAATGTGATAATCAAGGTCATTTATAATCTGGCCACTGCTTACATTCTCCTGTGAGGTTAGGAACTATGGGCTAAAAACATACAGAGAGCTTTGTATGTTCCTGAATGAACCATGGGTTCTCAACCCTCCAGGACTTTGCACATACTGTTCTTTTTGAGTTAAATGCCTTTTCCCCTGTCAAAAACAATTTAGTCTCTAGTTTCCTTCTTTGTTCATATTAAGGGGAGCTTTCTTAGCAGTTCCTGAGCCCTATCAGAGCATAGTAGTCCTAATGCCATACTCCTGCAGCTCCCAATACATATACCTCTACCATGACCATTACTATGTTGTCTGGTTTCTTTTCTATCACATCAACCAAGCTGGACCCCCAAAAGATAGGATTCTAGGCCTTACTCATTTCTAAAATCTCAGGATGTAGGTCATTTGTATCTTGTATCTTGTATCTTGAAAGTGACGTGGATTATGTTAAAAACAGTCCAAAATTTCATGAGATCCTCAGAAGTCTTTCTGTGGAGAATAAACCCATTTCAGTGATAAACTGTTATTTATTTACATAATTCAACATTATGAAATTGATGAACATGTATGAGCTATTAAAAATTAGCCTCATTATTTTTATATTTTGCCTGTTTTCCAATTTAATACTCTAAATTGCTCACTGAATATAGTTTGAACAAGTTAAATATAATTGACAAAGTATATTTTTTTTAAATGAGAAAAGATGGATGTATATTTTAAAAGGATAGTGGCCACAAAATATTTGAACACAAAGGAAATTTGGATCAGAGGTCTCTTGGAGGCTAGCTAAAGAAACTGAAATGATCTGGTAACTGGAACAATTGAGATTAGGTAAACTAATTCCACGGTTCTCCTTTCTCAAAATGGTCTATTATTGCTTTAGTTCAGTTTACAAAATAATTTTTCAGTTTCAGAGAAAGCATTGTATTGATATTGGCAGGGGAAATAGCTGGGAATTGTAATTAGATTGTGGAGAAGAAATTATTATGATGATGCATCTCCTCTTATGCAGTATGTTAGATTTCTGTTTTCCATTTTTCTTTCATTCTTTTTGGATTATTGATTTGTTTTCCTCAGCTCCCTTTTCCTGTTTTTTTAAACTCCAGGGTTCAATGAAATCCCCCAAATAGTCTATGTTCTGGTTAACTTATTTTCTTCTGAAAGAAAAGGTCCTAAGAACAAATTGGAACACTGGCATTACTCCACAGCCCCAAACTAATTCCCAAAGTAATACTGAAATCATTTGTGACCTCCTAAAGACTATGTGGTATAAATGTGGACTCATTCCTTACTCTAGGGAAAAAGTTTAGCATGGAACCCTTTACATTTATTATATGTGTGTGTGTATATATATATATATATATATATATGTGTGTGTGTGTGTGTGTATACACACACAATATCTATATAGATACAGATATATACACACAAGTATATATTGTGTATATATATATGTGTGTGTATATATGTAACATTATATATATATATCCAGATATATATATATAGAAAGGGGGGGAAGAGGAAGGAAGGAAAAAAAGGGAGGAAATTAATTTATCTCTCCCTGCAGGAGGGCTGGGCAGGTGATTCAGTCCTGTCCATGTAGAGCATCAAAATCCACTAACTCCTGTGACTGGTTTAGAGCCAAAGAGAGTAAATGAGCATGTGGGGTTTTTTAACCACTCCTCTTAGTAACAATATGATCAATCTTGAGAAGATTCATCCAACTTGCCACCACAGGGCAAGAGTCAGATTGAAAAGAGAACAAGTTGAATATTAGGAGAACTGAGTCAGAAAGACAGAAACCAGGATCTATTTGAGCCGCTCCATCACTTTGTCCTGCAGCAGGCACAGCCTGAACCTTGAACTGAATTTTCAGTTATATGTGCCAACATATATATTGGATTTTCTGTTGCTTACAGAGAAAGGAATCTACACCATTACATGAGTATTAGGTAGTTATTCATAGGTTCTAGAGTTTTGCAGCATGTAAAAAGCCCTCAAGGAACTTGATTAAAACAGATTCTCAGTCCATAACCACAGAGTCTTTGATTCATTTGGGAGCGGGGAGAGATGGGGGAAAAAGCACTGGATTCTACATTTTAAGAAGCATATCCTATTATTCTAATGCTGATAGTCTATACCCTACATGCTGGAAAAACTAATGTAGTGATGACCTCTTTCCTTTTTCAGAATTGTTCAAAAGTTCTGTTGAGGGAATGTTTTAGACTAATATTAAAACCAGAATGAAAAGTAAATTGTATTTATGTCCCTTAATTACTTACCTTTCAAATGTCCACTCTTTTTGGAGATAACATCATCATGCTCATAAGGGGCTTGGAAAAATTAAAAAATATCATTAGCTCTACTGTAAGTTATGAAAATCACCTGTACTTTTAATTTAAATTAAAATAATCTAAGACTCAAAGATTATTTTTTTCTTTGCAGTTTTGAAGAGCAATTTATTAATTTACTATCACATTTAAAACCTTAAGTGAACCATCATACTCAGGACAGTTGACTAGCACATTTCTTGTTCAGCCAACAGAGCAAAAGAAAATTTTACTACCCAAGGTTCAGATAAAAGAGTTTGAAAAGCTGTCATGGTTTTTTTTCAATTCAGAGGGAAAAAAAAAAAAAGAGAAAATGGAAGGTAGGCAGGAGGGAAGAAATTAATTGAGGAAGAATTAAGACAGCTATTGAGAATTCATTATATTGACTATGGAGTCTGTCAAGAAGGGTAGATAACTATTTTTCTAGTAATTACATTCTACTAATTTCATTTAATTTATTGACTTGGTCAGTGAATATTTACAGAGTGCTAGCTATGTTCCAAGCATTGCCCTAGGAATTAAACGATGAATACACACTGTGCTGCCTTCAAGTAGTTCAGTCTAATAGAGAAGTCCAAGTATATTCAATGACTAGCATATATGGATTCCATAGGGCTAGACATGGTGGGGTTACAAAATGGAACTTTACATTTATAGGAGATATGCACTACTTCTTATAAAGATGCTTAGAGATAAATAAGTGCTTAAAATAGTTACTAATTGGGCACACATCAAAGAATAAAGGAATTAATCAGTGAAAAGATAAATAACTACATAAATTATGAATCATCTCACACGCTGGGGTTGGCTCCCAGAAATGATCATTTCAAAGGATAACAGCAAAGAAAGCAATTTCTCTACATTGTTTTTTAAAAGGAGGGCAAGCTGACACATGCTTAGAATAATCCATTGACCCACTTCTGTATCTTGGAAAAGCTGTGTGAGTTCTAATAGTGGTGCTGTTGTTTACTAGTGGTCACTGAACCTTTCTAAACCTCAGTTTCCTCATTTGTAAAAGAGCTGTGAAGTTTATTGCATTGGGCATTTCAAATGCTCTTCATTCCTCTGTGTAGATCCATATTTTCATCTGGTTTTGTTTTCCTTTTGCCTGAGGACTTTCTTTAGCATTTCTTGTAGTGTAGGTCTGCTGGTGATTAATTATTTCAGTATTAGTGTGTGCAGAAGTCTTTATTTCATCTTCATAGAGGTGTATTTGCTGGGTATAGAATTCTAGCTTAACATTGTTTTTCACTTCTTTAATGATACTCTTCCATTATCTTCTTGCTTGCATTGTTTCCAACAAGAAATCTTCTGTCCTCTTTATTTTTGTTCCTCTGTAGGTGGGGCATGTGTGTGTTTTCTTTGCTGGTTTTAAGGGTTCTCTTTATCACTGGATGTTGGAAATTTTATTATGACATACTTGGATGTAATTTTCTTCATGTTTTTTTGTATTTGGAGTTTGTTGAGCTTCTTGGGCCTGTGGGCTCAGTTTTAATCAAATTCGGAAATTTTAGTAATTATTTCTTCAAATATTTTTCTGCCCAGTCAGAGTCTGGAACTCTGATTGCATTATATTAGGCCCCATAAAGTTGTTTCACAACTCATTGTTTTCTAGTTCACTTTCAAAATTATTTTTACTCTATGTAGTTTTATAGAGCCTTATTGTTCTGTTTTCAAGTTCACTAATCATTTTTTTCTCTACTATCCATTTTGCCATCAAAACCATTCAGTGCAATTTGATCTCAGACATTGTTGTTTTCAGCTTTAGAATTTTGATGTAGGTCTGTTTTTGTATCTTTCATGTCTCTACTTTTGGGGTATAGAGTGTATAGTAACTTTTAATGTCCTCATCTGCTAATTCTGACATCTGTGTAAGTTCTGAATCAGTTTCAGTTGATTGATTTTTCTTCTCCTTATGGTTTATATTTTCTGCTTCTTTTCTTACCTATTTTTTTTTTTTTGGATGTCAAACATTTTGAATTTTACTGTGTTTAGTGCTGGATATTTTTGTATTCCAGAAATATTTTTAGGTTTGTTCTGAGTGGAGTTGAGTTACTCAGGAACAGCTTGATCCTTCAGGTCTTGTTTTTAAGATTTAAGGAGACTAACAAGGCTATAGTCTTGTTAGCCTAGAGCTAATTATTCTGCACTATAGAAGTAAATTTTTCTGGGTCCTTGACCTAATTCTCTGTAACTTTTGAGGTTTTTCCAGTTTGCCTCTTGGGAAGAGGTACTTTCCTGTCCCTGTCTGAGCACTGGATATTATTCCCTCTAATAATAGGCTATTCTTTTCCTGGCCTCAGCTAGTTTTGTTGCATGCACGCACTGATCATCACCTGCCAAATACCTGAGGGGGTACTTGCTACAGACTTATGGAGTTTTCTCTCTGTGTAGCTCTCTGTAGAACTCTGACTTGCAGACTCTGACTTCCTTAGTCTCCCTACACTCTCATCACAAACTCCTTAACTCAAGGGTTCTGCAAGTTCTGGTCTGGTTTTCCCTTGCTGTGCTACAGTTGGGAAACGTTCTCAAAGCAGAAAGCTGGGCAACTGTTGGGCTCACCTTGCTTTCAGGAAGCATTGTCCTTTATTACCTGGTGTCTTAAAAATCATTGTTTAATGTACTGTGTCCATTTTTGGGTGTTTTTAAAGGGAGGACAATTCTCCTCTTCATTACTCCATCTTAATTAGAAGTAAACATTCCCTAAGGGTAATTTTTAAATACCAAAACATGTTTACTCTCAGGGCAAGATAGGATACAGTTTCATATTTCATATTCCTAGAAGGGCAGACAGTATTCCCCTGTTCATTTTCTCAGGAAAGGTACACTTGCAGAGGGAGATCTCATTATTTTGATGGACTCTGGAGAAGGTCGCAACAGCACAATATTTGGTGACTTGTTTGAGCTTGCTTCTTACCAAGAATAGCACACACTTTGGGAATCTTAGCCAAGGCTTTAGTGTTGTTTTGCACAGTGCCCTGCTGATTGCTGGAATCAGCTGAATTGTCTTCTGACTTCTCATATGATTCTTTCAAGATACATTTGAGGAGTGTTTGTTTTGGTTTTACATTGCTCTACTAGGTACTGGAAGGATACTGAGAGAATGGAAATATCAGCTGTTGATTCCAGGAGATGAAAGTATGGTGGACAATGGAATATATTTCACTGAAGAATAATAGAAAATGAAGATAAAGGCTACATTACAGTTTGCCAGAAACTTCATTTTAAAAGTCGTATTAAAATACCTTACTTTTGGGCTTCCCTGGTGGCCCAGGGAAGTGGTTGAGGGTCCGCCTGCCAATGCAGGGGATGCGGGTTCGTGCCCCGGTCCGGGAAGACCCCACATACCGCAGAGCGGCTAGGCCCGTGAGCCGTGGCTGCTGAGCCTGCGCGTCCAGAGCCTGTGCTCTGCAATGGGAGAGGCCACAACAGAGAGGCCCGCGTACAGCAAAAAAAACCAAAACAACAAACAAAAAAAACCCTTTTATTAATGTTTTTCTTTGAATATATTAACTTAAACTGGTAGGACTTAGGGTAAAATTATTGTAGTTTTAATGTTTTGTATTTATATCTGAATGAATATATGTATATACAGACACATTTGTGTGTATATATGTATAGATAAATATGGATTATTATTAAGATAAAAATGTATGTGTATAAATTTTAAAGTTTAAGTACCTCCATGCATTCACCCCCACATCACACAGTGCTGTATAGTCTAGATGGCCCGTAATTTATTTCCCAGTACTCTTACTGATGACATTCGTATGTCTCTACTCTTTATCTTCTACAGTTAATGCTTTGACACACATCCTTGGTCATATATCTTTATGAAGATATCTTTATGAAATTGAATGAATATTATACTAAATATTTCTATGAATTAGATTTTTAGAAGGCATAGAATATATACAATTTTTCTCTGATTGTAACTGCCAGACTGCCTTCCCCAAATAATTGTTCTTGGTTTATATTACAGTGGATATAATAATAATAGTGCTTGCCACCTGGATCTTGGTATGAAAATATTTACTTGAGATATAATCATTGTACAACATAATCCACTATCATCTTTAGTTTATTATTATTATTAAATATATAAGGATAAGGTGTCAATTACTAATTTAGAACTACTACACTGAGTTGGCAGTCTAAATAATCACTATCCATTATGAATCCATAATCACATGTAATCAGTTTATTACAAAATAGATGTATGAATCTTTGGTGTCAGTGTCTTAAGAGACCAAATGAAAATATTAACCTTTATAAATAGATTTGTATGCTAATGATTTATATTAGCACACAAATACTTACTATAATGATTTATAGTAAGTATTCCATTGCTTCTTGTTTTGTGCTAAGAACTAATATCATACACGATTCTTTCCATTTTGGGAGGTCTGTCCTATAAGTAGGTGCATTCCTGTATACAGCCGTTTCCATATTTGTGTCAGGAGAAATATTCAGAATTAGATAAAATTATATTGTAAACTCACAAGAAAGGAAGCTTGTAGGAACAAAATGAGAAGTTGTAATACAATAAAAGCAGAGTTTCCAGACTAGCCTTTTAGGGGGTGTGAGAAGAATCCAGACCATATTTCTTTTCAGTTTAAGTGTGGAGAACTAGACATTACTGACCATAATGTGGACAAAACATGCCACTAGAATCCATAATACTGCTACAAATCCTTCTGGAATTGTTACCCAAGAAGCATTTTCCATTAGTGTTACTAAGTTACCTTAACTATTGTGCAGACAGCACCCTCAGGGACCATGTCTTTATTTACATCTGTTGTTCTTATTGCTAATCACGGAAATAGCAAATGGAGAAAGATAAGAATAGACCCATTTGCTTTCTTTACCAACGGTAATACAGATAATAATCTGAGAAATATAGGGTTATTGCAATTTATTGGACATTCTGCTTCCTATGGGCACAGAATGAAATAAACCAACAGCCTGCATTTTAAACGTTGAGTTTTCCTAGTAAGGCAGATGTGGGTAAATAGATCATATCCTCTTAATGAGGACATATTAAACTTCAGCCTTCTGCCTGACCTACACTATTGTGAGCCCATATTTTTTTTAGCATTGACAAGTGCTACTTATGAGGAAACCAGTTGTGAAATCATCGAAAAGATCTTTTGTTTGGAAGCTAACATGAGATACATAAACACTGAGAATTAACAGGGAAACTTCAGGAAACCTATACTGTATATGTTAAAATCTACCTCTCTTGAACAGTTTGTTACACTGGAACTGCCTTAAAAGAAGGTAGCATAAAATGTTAAGGTTACTGTTTTTCCTCTCTGCACGGAACAGTTGTCGTTTGGTATTATGTCCGAATTTCAGTAGGTAAGAATTCTGTTGAAGTTGAATCCCCATCAGGAAGTAGTCTGAAACCCAATTTTATATACATGTTCTAATCATGATAGTGGAAACTTGTGATGACAGTAAACTCTTGAAGCAAAAATCATTCGTATGCATTCAGCTGCCATTGTGATATTTATGTTGCTATTTATTCAGGGTACTGGAGAACAGACTGCCTACCTATAATTCAATCAGGAAAAAAATAGCCAATCCAGGAATTATCAAGCACGCCCACACTTCCAGTACTAATTTGTGATGTAAAATAATCTCTGCCTTTTCCTTTGAATAAACTTAAGAGAAAAATTTTAACATACTTTATACCAACTAAGATACAGATATCATCATGGGATGCCTGGAAATTCGTCAACACCAGTACATTTGGTTAAACGGAAGCTTTTAGATGCAGACTTGGGTGCGCTGTTTCCACTATGCAGCATGAAATCATCCATTTATATTCATTAATTTAGTGTTTTATAATAGTAAACTATTACATGTATACATCCCTAAATCCATTCAGACATCAACGCACTTGGCTAGGAAAAAATCAAGGGAGAGAATCCATTGAACTGGGAGACTATGGGAGCTTTGTTTTAAGTATTTTCCTTGGAATAATTGAAAACACCATTTATTTTTTTCATTAACTTTCACTTAGTGGTGATTTTTTTAATGAAAAGTCTGATTTCCACTTTCTGAGATGTATGTTTGGATGTAAGCACTAGGAAAACAGTAAGTTGTTTCCCAAACATCCAGTACTGTGTATTCTTTTCAAGAAGCCTGAATCCATGAGACCCAGGCATGATATACTTGGTAGGTAAATACATTGCAGCCTAAGAATTGAAATTAAGCTGACCAAAAGTTATGGACACATTAATAGACAAGTTGATGAGGAAAAAGCATTCTGAAAATTATTTTAAGTCAGGAAGGAAGGAATATGAACAACTTTAGAAATATGTGGCAATCTCTGTCATCATCAAACCATTGAGCAAATACTGGTATCAAGAAAGCAAAGTTACCACCACTGCCCCAAGTTGGGAGAATGGAACTTAGCATTTATTTAAAACCACATTAATTAAACTTTTAGAGACATGTTATGCTTTCTTTTCATAAATGATCTCGATTTGGATTCTGTGGTCTGTAGTCCTCTGAAAAATATCAAGAAAATAATTGACAGAAACTAA
Organism: Leucopleurus acutus; assembly: GCF_964270905.1. Lineage (NCBI taxonomy): Eukaryota > Metazoa > Chordata > Mammalia > Artiodactyla > Delphinidae > Leucopleurus > Leucopleurus acutus. Next base: position 34,095,992 of record NC_139145.1, on the reverse strand, counting down.
GTGGTGTTGGATCATATGAATTTGCCTTTAGAAATAAAATCATATTTATAAATCTTAAGAAAGGCACTGAAAGCTCGGTTTCACCTTTCAACAGAAATTTGAGGGGAATCTCACTTAGGATAGCGGGGGGACTGTTGATTGACTTAAAATTGATCTCTGCCCATATAGGTTGACAATATTTATGGTGCTATAAATTAATTATAAGATGGATTGCTAGGGTCAGACTGTGAGGGGTCTGTATGTCTATCAGAATGAGGGCTGATGAGGTAGACTTAGATGAAAAATAGAAAGCAGTTTTTAAAAACATTTTTTTGGGTTGTAAGTTGCCTGTACTTTTTCATCTTTAAATGTCCTGTGCAAATATCTTCCAAAGAATGACTCCTTTTATTTTCTTTGAGATGGGCAATGAATACATATAGAAAAATGAACTTTAGACACTTAGAGGACACTCTCCATTACTCAACTGCCATTTTGATTTTCTACCTATATAGGGTTTTGTTTTCCCTAATTCTCATTTTTGATGGTAAGTAGATAACCAAAATAATTTTGACCTACCAAGGCATGTCTTTGCAATATGCTGATGCTTCCATGAATATAAAAAGACATTCTCCTACAGGCATTGGTTTTAAAATGCCAGAACTATCCATTTTGAATGTAATTATGCAAAATAAATGAAAGAAATCTACCCTGCTGATATTTATGTAACAACTTCTAGAATAAATCTTCTGATTTACAAATATACTGGGACCATTAGCTAGAAGCCACACCACATCATTATTTAACAGAACTTTAGGCAATTGTGTTGACTTTTTTCAAATCAGCATTATTTTGCCAAGTAAAATAAAACAGAGAAAACCAATTGACTTTTTCCCCAGCATTTTTGAAGAAGAAATAAAGCTGCTTAAAAATCAATGAAGGTTGCACTTTCAGAAATATTTTTAGAAGTGCATTTTTTTTGAAACTAGGATTCTTTTTCCACAATTCATCTTATTTTTATCGCCACTTAATATTCTTGAACCGTATTTAACTTCCCTGGGAAACTGTAAAGAGTGGGTTGAAATCCATAATTGTATTAGAGCCGTGGGTCCCAGTAACAATAGCTATTCCACAAGTGCTGGCAAATGCCTGTCATAAGAATATAAAAGCAGAAAGAAAGTGAGATTTTTCTCTACTTACTTTTAAGTAGTACTGATCCAGAAAAGGAGGTTGAAGGATTTTGGAAAAGAGATAGATGGAAAGGAGGGGTTTCATCTAGAGAAGAATTGTCAGTAGTCAAGTTTGTCTGTAGTCACAAACGTCTAGACTTGCACACACTTAATATACTATATCAGCATTCCTGGGGAGCTTTCATGTTTGCCCATTGCACACATATCTGATGCCCTGCCCACTTCACAAATGAACCTTTCTTTTTTCAAAAATAGAATTTTGCCTTCTGAATAAAATGGGTTCATGTCTCTATATCTGTTTTGATATCCCAGAGTTTCAAAATAGCACAAAAAAACACAGTCAAAACATTAAGGCTAATGTAGAAAGGGAATCGAAGAAATTATTATTTACTTCAAGTATCCAAGTTCTCCTAAGTCATAACAAAGAATATGTAGATATAATAATGATTGTCAACTACGTTAAATGAATTCTCCAGGCTGCAAAGGTAATGGGAATAGGTAATTTGAAAATTAGAGACTTACTTGTTTGAGTAGCTCTTTAGTTATTATTATATGTGCTTCCTATATGCCAGGTTTTATTTTGTGCACTTCACAAATGCCATTTTATTTAGTTTCTGAAATAACTTTCAGAGCAACATTCATGGCACACTGAGATCGGTACTATTACTGTCCTTTTTTTTTTTGAACAAATGAGAAATCTGAGATACAAAGAGGTTAAATAACTTGGCAAAGACCACACAGCTGATAAGTAGTGGAGCTGAGCTGGGGTTCAAATCCAGACAGTCCTGCTTCAAAAATCTTCCTTTTACGCACCACAGGGTGAGGTCTAAGGTCTAAGGCAATGGTTATCAAACTTTTGTGTGCTTAAGAATGGCCCAGGAAACTTGTTAAAACACGAATTCCCCAGACATTGTGATTCTGTAGGTCTGGCTGGGCCTGAAGATTTATAGTTCTATCAGGTTCTCAGGTGATGCTGATGTTGCCCACCTGCAGACGACATTTTGGATACCACTGACCTAAAGAACTATGCAAATAAACAAGATAGAGAAGGTTTGCTAGTGGATTAGAAGTATCCAGGCTTAGATTCTTTACAGAGTCTTGTAGTTTTGGCTTTAGCTACAAAATACAACCATGCTTCCCTTTATAAACCCAAGTGATTGTGGCATGAGTCTCTACTAGTCTAACTCCTGGCAATGGTCCCCTACATTTCCTACCTCAAATCTTAGCTATGATGAAATAAAAGTTTTCTATGACAAGTGTACACAAATGCTTAGGAAAAAGTTGTTCACTATGTCCCACTAGGCCAGTTTACCTTGCTGTTAGGCCACTGGTTCTGTTGCAGATAGCTTGGCTTCCTTGGACATAGCTAGCATCTTCAAGGAGCCCTGATGGCACCACACCTCAGGCTCCTGGGAAGCCCCAGCTGCCCTTTCCTGTCTCCCTTTGCTCAGAGTGGATGCTCAGCCCTTTTAAGTACAACATATGGGTCTCTGCCCACTAGCTCTCACAGTCCCTTGCTGGCTTGCACACACAGGACCAGATACAGTTTCCCTTGAGCCACAACGATGGCTCCATATACCTGCATGGTCAGGCTGGCTTACTTCCCCACTATTGTTTTAGGTCCAACACTTTTTCATTGGTTTCATTTGGAGTTGAGTTTTCCTGAGATGATTGATGGTGGGGAATCTTTTCCTTTCAAGAGAAAATGTTCTCTTACCCTCAGGAGTGTTGTGTGACCCTAATGGCCTTAACAAGACAAGCTTAAAATACTCTAACGTTTATATATCTCCCCTAACCTGAGTTACTCAGCCATGTTCACGATAACCTTATTAGAAAAAGAACCACCTCCTGAAATATGATGGCTTTCTTCCTTACACCCCACATCTGGTAGAAATTTCTGATGATTTGCTGTGATTTCTAATCTCCCACCTCTAGGATTCTTCAACCAGTTTAGGAAGTAGAAATTAAAAAAAAAAAAAAAAAAAAAAGAAGAAGAAAACCAGAAGAGCTCCCTAAAGTGAAGAAAGTAACTTCTTGAGCACAAAGAGAAGAAAAACAAAACAACACTATAATACCTTTAACATTTTTAGAAAAAAAAATAGATGTTATTGTTTAAAGCAATTTTAAAAATTACACTTTAAATCTCTGTAGCAACAGACTTACTAAACAGATTGATTTACAGATTCTATCCCAGGGAGAGTTTACTTATTGTGTTTGTTTTATTTCTGATATACAGCCATAATAATAAGACATGCATAATGTTAGATTATTAAAATATCACAATGTCTTTGTACCCAGTCCTGAAGCATTAGATAGAACTATGATGATATCTAATCCACCCATTTCCTGATTAATTGCATGAAGACAAATGTCATTTTCTCTTGAAAAATTAAAAATCTCATCTAAAAATCTTTTTTGGGGGATTTATGTAATCAGTGGTATTTAAAGGTGTTTTCAGAATTGTCATAGTATTAAAGAACACAAAAACAGACAATAATTAAGCCCTCTAAATCTAAAGAACACATGGTCGTGGAAGATACCTGTGGATCCTGTTAACATATACATTCTACCTGAGCTGTTTTCTCCTAAGATTTTTTTTAACATATTTTTTCTATGGAACAGAATGAGAGTATACAATGGATCTATTCTGTATTCAGAGGATGTTGTTCGTAGCTCCTCCATTAAAATACCTAGCTTCACCTCTCCAGGGCTGGTTCTTAGCCTTGGTAAATAATACAGGTCAGACAACTTGATTCACATCTAGCGAAAATGGTTACTACAAAAACCACCTTCAGAGTTATCCGATTTGCCTGCTTCTCAGGATGGTGTCTGAGGATTAGTGTAAGATTTGCAGTGGACCATCCTTAAAAATTCTGCCTTGTGTCATAACAAAGAAGAAAAAAAACTTAGTTTATTTCTTTCTCTGGCTGCCCATTGGAATTCATCATTTTAAATGTCTTGATATATCCATGTATTCATCTGTCCACTTGTACAACAAACTTCAAGTATCTGCCATCTTACCTAACCAATTATGGCTCATATTGCAAAACCCAGAGGAAATATGTGGCCCACATCTTCCATTTCCTCTATATTCTAGCTGCAGGCTCTATTACCTGAATCTTAAAACATCACCTTCCCTCCCCTATCCCAATCCAAATATAATTTTAAACTGTTAATGATGCCATCATTCTGTGTGGGTATACAAGTTCTTGACCTACAACTGTCCTTGACAATTCCTAAATACAATCCAACATATGAACATAAAGCCTGTGTGTGTATATATATATATAGAAATCCTCCAGATGTCCAGAGAGGTAATTTGGGAACCTGTTCCTGAATGTTTGCAAAATTATTAATATGGAGCAAGGCTTTCTTTTTACATCAGAAGCTACATTCTGTGCTAGCTGATTAAACTAGTTGTTCTTTCACTTTGCATTCCTCTTCTACCAATAACTATAGGGGAGGGGGAAAAAACCCTCATATAAAACAAATTCAATATACGAGTACTAATGGACTCAGTAACATTTAGTATTGGAAAATTGCTGAAAATTTTTCAGGTAATGTGATTTTGTTTTCAATTTATGCCACTGAAAAGTAATGTAATGTCTAATGCCAAGAAGAAGAAGAAAAAACCTACACTCCATAAAACTGTGTTACTGTATATGGGTTTGACATTTGAGAAGCAAATGAGAGCAAGTTGTCCTTTTCTCTATTTCTTAAACAGTGTGTAAAGTTGTTAGATTATACTGTAACATTTTAAGAAATCCTTTGTGCTATGAGAAAATTGCTTTCGAGAGCGTGGCGATGTGTACCAAATGTAAAGCATGTGAGTGAGAACTCAAATGGCAATACGAGGAGGGAAAGACCTGGAGCTGAGTGCAGAGAATAGGGGCCCCAGCATTCAATAATTATGTCAACGTGAGATTTTAGTTTCTTGACCAAGAAAGAAAAATGGTTCGCCTCCAGATCCCTCAGTGAAATTCTTACTAATGTAGATCTAAATCAAGTACCTAGTTAAGGCAACTTTCTATTTAAAAAAAATACTACAAATGCAAATGATTCAGACTGAGATGTTAAATGTTTTGTTTAATAATCGAATATGCTGCTTTGAGAGAGAGAAATGAGTAGATATTGGGAGTCCATTATTTGGGGATAGCATGTATGGAAGTTCTAGGAAAAAAAAAAAAATCTAGGTTTTAGTTTTTACTGCCATGTACTTTATTAACTCAAACAGCTTTCTTACTTCCTAAACCTGTTTCCTCTTTGGAGATGCTGGGATAATAAGATCTTCTCTACTCACAAAGTTGTTATGAGGATCAAATTAAATGTATGTGAGAATGAATGCCTTAAAAATAAGGTATTAGAGTCCTCTATTTCTAAAATGTCATTTCTTGATATACACAGTTGTCTAGACTTAGGGCTTAAGGGGTGATCTTCACACTTATTGCCTGACTTCATATGTGTTAAAGCAGAGGAAGGTCTGGAATGAGCGTCAGCCCACTTGGATTCTAGTCCCAACTCTGTCCTAAGTTCATCATGCCAAAATGACCTAGTGGGCATTGAGAATAACTCTGATTAAATGATAATAAAAATATGGGTTGACTCAACTCCTCAGGCAAATTTTGGAAGGTAAATCCTGTGTTCACTTAATAAAGATTTCTTCAAGGCTTGTAAAATTCAAAGATGGCTTTTAGCAGTTTCTGCCAACTCTTGATACTTGGTAAAAATGGTGAACTCATCCCGTTGAGGAACTCTAGACAGGCCATATAAATGTGTGAAAAATGATTCCAAATGATGCTTGTGTACTTAGAGATATAGCCCAGCATCATCTCAGGCATGGTTTCAAACCATCCTTTACTTGCCCATTATCATCCTTTCTTATTATCAAACTAATATACCACGTTTCTTTTGATCTTCCGCTTTTCTTTTCCTTCCTATCTTTTGTGCTCTTTCCTTAGGCAGTTTTTTTTTTTTTTTTTTTTCGGTACGCGGGCCTCTCACAGTTGTGGCCTCTCCCGTTGCGGAACACAGACTCTGGACGCGCAGGCTCAGTGGCCATGGCTCACGGGCCCAGCTGCTCCGCGGCATGTGGGATCCTCCCAGACCGGGGCACGAACCCACGTCCCCTGCATCAGCAGGCGGACTCTCAACCACTGCGCCACCAGGGAAGCCCTTTAGGCAGTTTTTGAATGTTTGATTTCCAGGATCTCAAAAAGTTAACTTTCCAAACTGACTTCAGTATTTTCTAAGCTATATCTAAAACAACTGTCTTGAATCTAACAACTTTGTTAACAAGTTTTGAATTTAACAAAGTTTAGCAAAGTTTGAAAGGTAGCTTTGCTATTCAGCTTTTTTACTATTTTTTTCTCTATAATATCTCTCAGGTTTATTTTCTCCTCTTATTTAGCAAAGCTTTTTTGGTGAATATTTCATCAAATATAAATAAATTATTCATGTGTTTGTTTCTTTAGTTTCCCAATTTTTAAAATGCTGTCCATGTTAGTTTATATAAATTTCCTATATTTTACTATCTCTATATTGCCTCATAGTATAATCATAACAGTAAAGGAGTTTAAAGTTCAGTCCTGTGTACTAGAGTGGGTTTGTGAAGTAGATTAGCATGCCCCATCCCTCACAGTACCAGCAATTCATTTTATTTTATATTTTAAATATCCAGTGTTGAGTAGACGTATCAGGTATGACCAGTGACTGGTCCAAATTTCTACTTGTCTCAAATTGTGACACAGTAATATTTCAGCATTCTGTATACATAGAATTCTCTTTAGCATCTGATTCTCTTTGCACTTGTTCATTGCTCATATTAAAAAAATTCTTAAACTTTTTAATCATGTTTTATGTTGTTTCCTATTTAGTACCAGTGTCTTTGTACCAGCATCTCATAACAAGTTACTTCAGAAAGCCAATAAATAATTGAGAAAGGTGCCCTTCTCTGCAGTTCCTTCTCTCAGTAAGCTTTTTTATTCCCCTAGTTCCTTTCAGCTTTCTCTTGGCCTTTTATCTTTTCAAAAGCATTTCTGCAATTTCTCTGTTGCTCTTTGACCTATCCATTAAAGCAAGCATTTGTTTCCATGTGTTTCTTTTTGGTTTTTGAGCAAGATGTTTATCTCATCTTATTCAGTTTAAAAAAAAAAAAAAAAAACTTCCTGAAGCTTTTCATTACTCATATTCTTTGTAGAGTTCAATCATTTGTTCTCATTTGTGTGTTTCAACTTATACCAGTGCATTGTTAACTTAATTCTTCAGAATCACCCACAATCTTTTCATCTTTGCCTTGTTTTTAACCATTTTGGTTTTTTTTGTCCTTTTGTCATTTGCCTTTTCAGAATTTCATATTAACCTTTTGCCATGTTTCAATTTCATGCTACACTGAAGTTGTGACTCTTCTCAAGTCCATTTTCTTTTTGTCATTATTTACTTTCTTTTATCTGTTCCTGTTCTATTTTCAGCTTTTCATCTTATACCATTCCAAAATTACATGGACATTTTCACCATTGTATAAGTTTTTGTTACCTTTTTCACCTTCTTTGTTCTTGATATGAGTTCTGCTGCCACTTTAGTTACCACACTTATAATTTAGAGTTTTTATGGAATTATACTTAATAGTTACTAGTTATAACTTCACTTACTTGCACTTTAAATTCCCACTTATGTCTTAGAATCAAATTTTATATTTTTTTCTAAGACTGTTTGAAACTAATTTTACTGTCCTGAAAATTCCCATTTCATTTATATCTCTTCTTTTGTTTAAAATGGAAACTTAGTCCCTGATCTTAATGTTATTTTAAATATTTCTGCATTGATTCCATCTATTTCTGTCTTTCAGATGACACACAATATTAACAAGTGTAAACACATTTTAGGTTTGAATCTGCCTAGATCTTTTATATTTACAGTATAGAATAAAGACAGAAGAACTATTTATATTACAAATGCATTAAAAATGTTTCCACAATATAGCCCCTTGCATTGCATGTTATGTTTTATATGTATCTCTGATCCCTTTACCTCTAACAAGAGTAATTCTACTAACCACTTAGCCTTCCTGTAACAAGCTACCAGAGCAAACCTGTTGTAGAAGAACTAACATTTGTAGCATCATTGATATTTTCCTCATGAGTATCTTTAAATTAATTGTACTCCCCATGAATGTTTTGATGGGGAGGATCATCTCTTCCTGAAACCTTGAGATAACAAGGTTGGTTTTCAAAACCACTTTATTGACCACATAATTCATATCTGGGCTGTGATGACATATATGGAGGAGGAATCAAAAGTTTAAGAAATTCAGGTGGTTCCACATTTGTGTCTTAAGTCTTAGCCCTGTAGATGTTCTTCTTTGAGTACCTTTCCTTCTCCTAAGATCTAATAATTATTTTCTATATATATATATATGTATTTTTTTTTTCCGCTACACGGGCCTCTCACTGTTGTGGCGTCTCCCGTTGTGGAGCACAGGCCACGGATGCTCAGGCTCAGCGGCCATGGCTCATAGGCCCAGCCACTCCGCGGCATGTGGGATCTTCCCAGACCGGGGCACGAACCTGTGTCCCCTGCATCGGCAGTCGGACTCTCAACCACTGCGCCACCAGGGAAGCCCTCAATATTGTTTTTAATGATTTTTCACTTTCATTTATAATTTTGTCATCTAGCTATCCCTATTGTTTGGTTTTGTCTGCTTTTGAGTTTTATTTAAAAAAATGAATAATCCTGTATGTAGTCTTCTATGACTTGCCTTTTTCTCAGAGTAGTATGTCCAAGATTGATCCATGCTCAGGTACGTAGCAGTAGTTGATTTGTCATCACTACTGTGTAGTATTCCAGTGGATGGAAATATATATAAGTCTGAGTGCTTTTCTGATTTCTGTCTTTAGGATACATTCCTAGAAATGAGTTTGTTAGATCAAAGATCAACTTATTTTAAAGATTTTTGATGTGTATTAAAAACTTGTCCTCCAAATATTGTACTCTAGTTAAAATCATTTGAGCTGCCTCTCAGAACCCCCATGTCTCTGCCATCTCACCCACACTGATTTTGCAATCTTTCTATTTTTTTCATTTTAAATTCCATGGCCATTCCCTTAAGAATTAGTTCATTACACCGTGAATGAAATTTTATTCAAGAAAATGGTGCATTTAGGCATGAAGATAGAATGTTAAGGTTGTTTGATAATGTGTGCCTCTGGGAAATACTATTTAGATGTGACCAATAAGTCTACAGTATCTAGCATATCGTCATCAAAAGGAGAAAATCAGACCTTGGGCTTTTATTGGAAGGAAATTGCTGCCACAAATCTAGTTTTGAGAGATACCAATTTTGTTCAGTTTTAAATCCGTGCATATAAAGCTCAACTGCAGTGTGTGACTGGCATCTATTTTCTGGTTAGACCTGCCTTCTGCTTTCCCTTATCACACTGTGACCCTTGTTAAGTAAATGGCATCTTTCCAGAGGAAATTATTATATCAAAAGGCTGCTTTGCCATCAGAATCATTCAAAATAAAAGCTTAACACTCCTGTTACAAGCTAAAAGAAAGGGTAAAAAAAAAAAAAAAGAAAAACCCTGTTGATGATAAACTAATATTTTGGGGGACTTTTTCCTCAAAAACTTGGATTGATAAAATGTATCTACCAACCTTATATTTCAAGACTTAAATATGTTTCCTCTTCAGTTCCCCTTTCTCCATGTAAAATTTAATTATATCCTAAATTTTGCATTTATTAATCCTTTCCTTGTAACTTTGAGCCTGATAGTCAGAAGAGGATTAAATGATAAATTTTCTGAGGAAAGAGAATTTGAGATGTCAGTTTTTTTCTCACCCTTCTTAGAAATCTTACGAAAAAACAAAAAAGGTTGTACGACAGCAGCAAACAGCTTAGACCTTTCTCTAGGTAAGGATGAAAATGATGTTACAGATCTTAATCTGCTTCGACTATTAGATTTAAATTTTCCCTTAATCTGTTGTTGACATGACTGAAAAAAAAAAGCCCTCTATGGATAGCTCTATCATTGACTCCATCTGGCAAGTAGGAAAGAAAAATGGCAAGTGATTCTACCTCTAACCTCTGCGAATTACTTCTCTCAAATTAATGCAAAGAAGTTTACATAAAACTGCCTTTTAATTGATATTTTTATTTTAGACAAATAGTAAGAGGCTTCAAAAATTTAAAATTATATTCATATTTTTAAATTTATTAACTTTGGATGAAATAGCATTTTATGTGTGGAGAAATCTCCAACAACCCTGTATTGACCAAACTATGTTGGAGAATATATATAAATTCTCCAACATATATATATATATATATATATAGAGAGAGAGAGAGAGAGAGAGAGAGAGAGAGAGGGAGAGATGTTTCCAAGCACCTAGAATATAGCATGCCACATAAAAGGCACTGAATAAATATTTGTTTAATAAATGAAAGTAGGATAGAAGTTCAAACTATATTCTTCCTTTATGGCAATTCCTTCAGGGAAATTAATCGATTTCCTCCCTTAAACTTTTAGTTATTTAAACCAGGCTCTGTTAAACTACAGAGGACTGCATAATACTAAACATTATTTCACACTGATATTTGGACTAAATGAACCAATTCAGCCAGGGCTGGAATTTCTGTAGTATATATATGCCCACTTAGTTATCTTATCCCATGGCAAACTTTGATTCTTTTTTTTTTTTTTTTTTAAACTTTGATTCTTAATTCTAGTTCTGGCTCTTCACTCACATACTTTGTGATTTTAGGCAAGTTACTTATCTTTCTAAGTCCCAGTTTCCTGATCTGTAAAATAGGGATAAGAATTCCAAGTCTATGATGAAAATTAAATGATACAACTTATGAATATGTAAAACCGTATAACATGGATGTCCAAAATATGTTAATTCATCATTATCAACAAATAGATCCACTGTTAATATATTTTCCCCTAAATATGTAGCCAAAGCATCTGGTTTGATTAAAATCAGTAGGGTTATTGAATGTAAGCCTTGTGCTAGGTTCAGTGGTGAGACATAAAGACCAACATGACATCAACTCTACCTATAAGTGACTGACAATCTGCAAGTGGGGCAAAACAGAGATGGAAAGATACAAATCATTACATTTGTGGCATAATCCAAAAATTTATGAAAAGATTGCAAGTGGGAGTATATTTGGACTGGAATTGGAAAAATGAGTAGAATAAAGGAGGAAAGAATTTTTGATGCAAGGAACTATTTCAAAAAGTATTCAGAGGCATTCATGTGTGCAAGGTCTTTGGGACTGGCAAGCCAGCAAGTATAGCTGGACCATAATGTTTATGAAAGATCTAGAAGCACCTTACTCTAGAAAACTAGTTGGTTCATATATGAATTCAGAAACTTTGACTGCAAGTAAAAGTATGCTCAAATCAACTAAAAAGTAATGTATTGGCTAAGTACACTGTTAAGTAAGGGTTGATTCACGGATTCAACAGTATCAACAACAAAAAAGTTTTATATCTCTGTTCCCTGCCACATAGGGTATCATCTCCCATGAGGAATTTTTTTTTTTTTTTTGTCAGAGAATGATTGTCAAGAGCAACAAGATTCAATGCTTTTTCATTTTTGCCTTCTGAGAGAGAGATCCTCTTAATTCAGTGATCAAAGTTACATGTTTTGTCTTGATTTAGCTGACTTGTATCACACAGTCATCCCTGAAACTAGCAGGGTAGCTTGGGAATTCCATTCTTATTGGCCTGATTGCCACTCCCATCCTTAAGCCAAAGCTGTGTTGAGGGAGGTAGAATGACACTGGCCAACAAAGGCCTCGTCCGGAGTTGGGGGTGGAGGCAAACCTGCCAAAAGTCCAGGCTGCTATACAACTGGGAAGTTGACCTGAGATGCTGCTGAAGCAAGCATCATATGCTTTCCAGTCTTAGCAATGAGGGCCTTGAATGCTGTATTAAAGAGCTTAGAATTTATCCCATATGTAAAGAGAAAGTATCATGTCAAGTGAGATTTTTATCTGGGACTGTATATAGCCTGCTGTGTTGGGCTGTAAGGATAGAAGTAGACATCAATGAGCTGTTGTCCCTGCTTTCAAGGAAACAACGTTCTCAACGTTTCTCATGTGACCCAAACTATGTAGTTTGAGGTGATATTAAGTCTAAACTATAGAGCAAGTGTACGCATTCACCCAGTTTTTCATATATTGACATTAGTGAGATTTTTGCTTGACATTTTTGGAAATGATAAGAGTAGTAACTAACATTTATAGCTATGTTCCAGATGTTAAATTCTGTCCATAGGTTATGTCATTTAATTTTCCTAACAACCTTATAGGCTGGTATTTTTCCTTTGCAAATAAGAAAACTGAGGCTTAGGGAAGTTAAATAATTTGTCCAAACAGGTGGCAGATTCAGGATTCAAAGAGAAGCTTTCTGATGATCTAAAATCTATACACTTAACCTCTAAATATGGTGATATTTGATGAAAAATAATGCATACTAGCTGCTGCAAATGATTATCAGACTCACATTTTGGGGAAAAAAAGATAAAATGAACCATGAATCTCTCTCAATATGCTTTTGAAGGCTCATGCCTTCAAATGTGTCTGTAATCTGTGTGAAATTTTCAAAGGTGTAGATGAACAGTGGCTAGTTAGGTTAGTTCTCAAGCATAAAGAAATTTCTGATATTTTCTCCAAATATTAAAAAATACAATTATTTGGATTGAATAAGTCCTGGAGAACTGGGGGAGGAGTCAGGCATGGGACAGAGTGAGGAGCTAGGAAGTAGTTTTCTTTTCATTAGTCATTGCTTTCTTGAAAGAGGCCAAGGAAAGCTAACAAGTGATGTTGGTGTACTCTACCAAATTATTTTGGTTGATAGAAACTTGGAATTCTGGGAAAATTCCAAGTGGATGTAAACACTTTAGGGAATTGGATAGTACGTGAAATATAACCTAGAATAATGTGAAAAAATAATGGATATTGGCCAAGATAGTCTCAAAACCCTTCTCTTCTCTGATAGGCTCTGATTTTGATAGCTCCTTTGAGGAAAAATATTTAGGAGTCATTCTGTCTAGAGAGAGCTCTTTGCACTTGATGCCCGGTCCATGTCAGCAGTTAAAGCCAGAAATAAGTTGGCAGGTACATTAAGAAATGAATAGAAAATACTTAAAATATTATAAATTAATGACATGATCGAACAAATGCAAACTGTAGTATCTGGAATAGAGTATTCCATTCTAGTCACTTTGGTTTATAGTTGCCTAAGATTATATATATATATTTTATAAGCACATAATCTTTCAGACAAAAGAAAAACTTTAGAATTTGCCTCTGGTATTTAAAGTCGGTAAGGCATAATATATCAGTCCAATTCTCTTAACTTTTAGAAAGAGAGTGTTATTTCAAACAAAAGACCCTTATGTTATATTTTTAAAAAATAGATTTACATTTTCTGAAGCTTTGATTTTTCAGACCAGAAATCCCAAGTTTATATGTAAAAGGGGTCTATTAGTGTTCAACTGTGCTTCACTTTTCAGGCCAGAAATACTATGAGTGATTACCCTTATTTTGTATAATGTATATCTTAGTGGAAGATCTTTTTTTTCTTTACTTCTTAGGGGTTGCTTTCTTTTTCTTTTAAGATTTGAAATATTTCAGTCACCAAGTTTTGAGTGATTTCAACTCTACATTCCCAAATTTGAGTGTGTCTGTAAGCATAGCCTCTAATAAAATTGCCCTTAGTCCAAATTAGAATCAAATTGAGCAGTATTTTCAGAGTCATTTAAAGGTTTTGGATTTCATTTTAAACAGTTCCTAGTCTCAGATACATGTCTAAATGATGTGCATGTATCAAGACAAAATGGTAAACATTTATTGCATGTCTTAAGATTTTCTTGACCTGACATTCAGATAATTGAATGAATTTCTCTGATTTCATTGGCATACTTGGCATTAAGCATCCATAGCCTTGCTCTACTACGTAAAGACAATGACTTCACCATTATCAGGTGTCAATCTGGTGCTTTTTCATGAGGAATAAATTACGTACTGTTAGAGGTCAATATGACAAATTGTGTTGCTTTATTTTTAATGAGTGTAATTCTAAGACCACTAGCAAAACTAGTAATCTTGAAAGTTGATATAATGCTAAGTGTAATCAGATCTTACATTTATGGTAGATCATAGCACTAATATCTCAGTTCATATCCTTGCTTCCACGTATAGCTACTATGGCAACAGAAAACTAAAAATATCCAACTATGTAACAGACCTATATTGTAGAGTTGGATTATTTTTTTCAATGGAGTTTTTCAGACTCTTTAATGGATACTGTCATAGACTAAAGGTACTGGTATCTACTGGCTATAGTCATAAATGTGTCTTAAAGACAGAGATCACAGCACCAGAGTTCAAAAGTCCACTGAGTTAACAATTACCCACCTTGTGCATTTACCCAGTAACTGGTTTCTTAGCCAGGAAATCAGTCGAAAGGACACAGCACTCTGGTGTGTACGTACATGGCCTGAGACAGAAAACAGGGTTCCCCTTCATTCAGGTTTATTACTCTTTGGTATGTATTTTGTTTCTCTCAGGTTTGAGGTCATACCCCAATAAAAAAAATAAAATAAAATAACAATAAAAACAAACAGAAACAAAGATCTGTCACTTGTTAAGCACTTGTTTCTGTGGAAAAATGAAAAGCTTCATAGCATGGTGGTTGAGAGTAATGGCTAGTTTTATAATCTAAAGATGGTCTCCTAACCTCTCTGTGCCTCAGTAAAATTGTAAAATGGGGATATTAACAGTTTGGGTTGTTGGGATAATAAATGATAATGTCTAAAGTGTCGAGCATATGCTAAGTTCTTCATTTGTATAATTATTATGCTTTGATGATATTTTTAAATCTAGTAAACCTTGAAAGGTAGATATTATTAGAAAGGGGGTTAGTTGACTTAATGAAGACCCGTAGCTGGAATGCAGCTCAAATGCAGACCTAGCTGATGTATGACCACACCTGTTGCTCCTACATCACATGCAACCAAAGCCTAGAAAACAGGGTACCTGTCAGCAACATTCCACAAGTTGACATTTAGGTGCTTACTGGAGGAACTAATTGGTCACTATCTTGACTTCCCCCCCCCCGTTTTATTTTCTTTAAACAAATATTACATATCTTTATTGTAAAGGAAAATTTAAAAGGACTTGAACAGGGTGTTTGCAATGTGCTAGCCATTTTTCTCAAAGATTTATATGGATTAAATTGTTGAATCCTCACCCCACAGAGTGGTTAAGTAAATATCCCCAAATCATATAGGAATAAAAAGACAGCTTGCATTCTGTACTACTACACTTTAAATAAATGAAAGGGCATTATATCTCTGGATATGAAGAGTCAGTATTAATATGAATCTATAAATTCAGTAGTCTCAATCTATATCCCAACTCTATCAGTATGTAAGTGGAACTTGAGAAGATGATTTTAGAATTTATCCAAAAAAAAAAAATGTTCAAGAATTGAAAACAACCAAGAAGAAAATGGGGAAACTTGGTATTAAGATAGGAAAACATACTATAAAAGCGGTCATAATTAAAACATCTCTGACCTGGCATGATAACAGACAGTAGTTAACAATGGCAGACTAGAGAGTTAGACATGTATAATTTTGAAAATCTACCATATAATCAGTGTAACATTTTAAATCACTTCAACTTGCAAGAAAAGGGAATGGTGAGTTCTTCAATAAATAGCGTTGGTTAAATAGCTGTGTTTTGGAAAAAATGTTCAGTTGCTCATTCACAAGATATAAAACCAAACTCCTTATGAAATCTAAACATAGGAAACTATGAACATACTAGAAGAAAAATTGGGATAATATTTATACAATTTTGGTGTAAGAAAGACTACCTTATGCAAAATATAGAGACTATTAAAGAAAAACTAATAAATTTAGCTATATATTTTCCATTATATGATTGATAATTTTAACAAAGTGTACATTTACAGTGCTTACACTGAATTCATTATATTGAATTATTCAGCCACCTCATACAGAGACTACTTTTATATTTATCCTATTTGTTCAAATATAATTATATTCACAGTAATAAGGAATTTAAAAAGTAGCTAATTCTTGGGTGTAAAACATAGAAGTTCCCTCTTTTTATACTTACCTGGATAAACAACATAATGAAATTGATTCTCTCTGTCACAGGGTGCATGGACTTACTTGGGGAGAATGAGGAATTATTAGAATCATAATATGTTAAATATCTTTATGATCATCTAGTCTAGCCATTTTTCTAGGAAGTTTAGCTTCTATGTAGTTTATTTCTTATGGCTTTGAGTTACTGTCTAGTGTCCTTTCATTTCAGCCCGAAGGATTCATTTTAGCATTTCTTGTAGGGCAGGTTTACTACCAATGATACTCTTTCAACTTTTGTTTACCTGGGAGTGTTTTCATTTCTTCTTCTTTCTTTGAAAGATAGTTTTACTGGATATAGTATTGTTGGCTAACAGTTATTATTTTGTTTTTTTCATTAAAAAAATATCGTATTCCCTCTGGCCTCCATGGCTTCTGATGAGAAATCTGCTATTAATTTTATTGAGGATACCTTGTACATGGTGAGCTGCTTCTCTCTTACTGTTTTCAAGATCTTTTTTTTTTTTTTTTTTTTTTTGGCCTTGGCTTTCAACAAATTGACTATAATGTGTGTCCATGTGGATCTCTGCATTTATCCTTCTTGGAGCTCATTGAGCTTCTTGAATGCGTAGATTTGTGCTTTTCTCTAATTTGGGGGGTTTGGGTCCATTATTCTTTCAGTCTTTCTATCTCTTTCTCTTTTTCCTCTCCTTCTGGGATTCCCATTTTAAGTATGCTATAGTTTTCTTAATAGTGTCTCATAGGTCTCTTAGGCTTTGTTCATTTTTGTTCTTTCATTTATCTTTCTGCTCCTTGGACTGGATAACTTCAATTGACCTACCTTCAGCTTTGCAGATCCTGTATTTGGCCTGATCAAATCTGCTATTTGAAACCCTGTAGTGATTTTTTTCATTTTGATTATTTTGGTTTTCAGAATTTCTATTTAGTTCCATTTTATAATTTTTAATCTCTTTATTGGTATTCTCTGTTTGTTCATACTTTATTCTCCTGTTTTCTTTTTCTTTTTTTGCTGAAAACTGAGCATTGTGAATATTATAATGTAGTAACTCTGGAAATCACATTCTTCCCCATCCTCACCATTTGTTTTTGTTTTTGTGTTTTTTACAGCTATAGGCTGTATCTTTTAGTTTAATGACTTTTCTAAAATATTTTGTTAAGTAAGTATCCCTTGTCTATAATCTATAACACATTTTGTAAAAACTGTATTCTTTATATGAAATCTGCATTCCTTTTGCTCGTAGCCAGGTAGGTTTTGACCTATATACTTGGAGGGCAGAAGTTGAGAGAGAGAAAGAGAGGGAGAGAATAAAAAGACAGGGAAAAGTTTCCTAGTCTTTGCAGGTTGTGTATCTGTGCTGGGGCACTCCTTTAATGTTTAGCCATGCCATGGACAACTCTGTCATGACCTTCCCCTCCAGCTTGTGTTGAGTCTAGATATTCAGTAGAGGTGAAAGTTTAGGGTCTTCTCAGGTCTTTTCTGAGCATATATCCTATCCAGTGGATGTGAATGGCTTTTTAAATTCCAAAGTATACACAGGAGGCTATCAAATACTGTAATTTCTCAAAAACACCCTCTCTTCCCAGATTTTCCTCCCAGGTTTTCAGTGCTCTGTTGTATAGCTCAGTCAGTCTTTTGCTTCATTCAGGTGGCTGTGGGTTGTTTCATTTGCCTTACAAATTTTCGAAGATTGCTGCTTTGCTGCCCTGAGTGAGTTTTGATTTAGGTGACACAAAATCAAGCTGCTTGTACCAGTCCTTCAAGCAGTCTCCAGACATCTGCAACAAACACAATTCTTTGTTTATATGGTCTGCTCTGCTTCTCCTGGAATCAGAGATGGGGTTCCACACTGGGAATATTGGCTGCCATCTTTAATACCACCACCGAGCCAGAGAAGGAGGTAAGGCAAGACCCAATAAAAATGCCACCAAACTTTTCTACCAATTTTTATTTGCCATTTTCTTGATTAGGGATCACTTGGTTGTTGTACACTTTTGAATTCTTTACAGAGATCTAAGTTGAGTTCCTAACAGAAACTTTTGGCTTGATTTTTTTGGTCTTTCTCTGGAGGGATGGAGCTTCCTGCACTGCTATTTTTACTGACGTCACTCTGATTATATAAATTTCTAAACTTACATATGATGGAGTACAGTATAAAGAACATTACAAGGTGAGAAACACACTGAACGTATTTGTAAAATATTTGATAGACAAAAGATTAATATCTAAATTCATAAATTAGCTCCAGTTAGAAAAAGACAAACCAATAGAAAAATTAGGCAATGGATGTGAACATGCAGCTTACAGGAAAAAAAAAAATCACAAAGGTTAGAAGCATATACAATCTTAATAGATTAGAGGGTAATTCACTAGTTTATGGGATATGCATTCTCTAGAATCCTCTCTGTAAACACTACATACTGAGAAGGAATATCAGAGAGCAATACATACAATGCGACCCCATCTTTGTCAGTCAAGTATTTGTTTTACAACAACTTTAAAAAATATTTTAAAAATTAGCAATATAAGAAACCAAAATTTTAAAAGCCATCTGTATACTATGCTAAACTTATCTCATGCCCATAGAAAAGAAGTGGTGTTTAGATTCGCCCAGTGACCTTAATAATTATTTAATTGATATTTATGAGCACCTTGATGGGTCAGTTACTTAGGAAACCTATTGAAAGTGGTAAGACTTCACCCATGCCCCTACACTATTTTTCACACTTCTCTGTGCAAAACTTTGTTTTAACTTTCACCTTACACAGCTTAAATGTCAGATGTCATACCATGGCTACAGGTCCCTAGCCATGATGCCTCTCTGACCTTCTGTTCTTTCTTGCCTCTCTCCTGCTCTGCCCCAGCCATACAAGGGCTCCTGGCAGTTCCTTGAGCACTTCAAGTATTCTCCAGCCTTAGGGCTCTCATACTTCTTTCCTCTGCTTAGGATACTTTTGCCCCAGATATCAAAGAGCTTGGTCCTCTCTTTTCCTTGAAAAGTCACTTTATTACAGAGGCCTTACCTGTTCACCATATATAACATTCCAACATCCCACCTGCACTAACATGCATACTCCCTAAAAACTCATTATCCTGTTTTATTTTATTGTCCTAAAGTCATTATCCTGCGTTATTCTCCTTCTTACCATCTGATATTCTATATATTTGCAAGTATACTTGTTTGTTCTCTATGTCTTTCACTAAGACGTATGCTTCTTGAGGACAGGGATTTTGTCTGTCTTGTTAACTGCTGTATCCCCAACGTCTACAATAGTCGCTGACATACAATAAAAAAAATTACTCAATACATACTTCTAAATAGCTGCATTAATATTTAAATAAATTGAAATAGTAATAAGACAGGCACTCTCTAGAAAACCAGAGATTGGTAGAGTATACCTGCATGAACAAACACAATATAAAACATGATAAGATGTCTAAAGAGTTATACAGAGGAAATGATGCAAGGCAGAGAGAAGCAGGGAAGGCTTGACTTTAAGGAAGGTTTTAGAGTCAACATACCTTCTCTTTTAGATGGTAGAAATGTCTGGGGCGTAGGGAGTTAGTGTGAGAAAAAGCCAGTCAAAGCATAGAGAAAAGTATGTGCAAAGGCCCTAGAATGAGAAACAGCTAGTAGATAGTTCATTTTGACTGAGTTATGGAAAGTGATAGGAAAGGCTAGAAAAGTAGGTACTGACCAGATTATAAAGTCTTTGATCGCTGTGCTTATGCTTTTAGATTAATTCTATCCTGAAGGCAGTAGAGAGTTCCAAAGGAACCTTAAGCAAGGGAATGATGTGTACAGAATTCTGTGTTATAAGAGGAGCGTAAGATATGTTGCATTTATGCTTTGGAAATCTGAGTGGCCAGCAGTGTACTTAGGCAAGATATACCAAACCCTTTAGAGAGAAGATTTGGATGCAGATGATAAATAAGGTGTTTAGTTCTGATCCTGTGAGTTTGAGGTACTTTTAGGCCATTAGAAAGATCTGAGCAAGAGGCAGTCAGAAATACCTGTGTACAGTGTAAGGGACCTCAGTATAATAAAGGCTGGAGGCTTGTGGGTGGGATAACCCAGAAAGAAGTTCTAGATTGAGAAAACAGAGCAGAAGACCAAAGGCCTGAAGGGATTGAGAATGTTTTACCTGACAAGAAACAGAAAGATTTACTATCATCTAGAATTTGCCATCATATGAAAAGGGAATTTCATTGATTTCTTAAGTCTTCAGTGGGTGAGTGAGGAATAACAAAGTGCAATCTGTGTCAGCCATCTATTAATACATATTCTCTATAAAAATGATCTCAAACTTAATAGCTTAAAACAATAATAAACATTTGTTATCAACAATTTCTGTGGGTCGGGGAGTTGGGAGTAGCTTAGCTGGGTAGTTCTGGCTTGAAATCTCACAAAATTGTAGTCAAGTTGTTGGCCAAGGTTGTAGTCATCTGAGGGCTTAAGCAAGGATGGATGACCAACCCCCAAAGCTGTCAGCTTACATGACTGGCGAGTGGCTACTGGTTGTTGACAGAAGGCCTCAGTATCTCTTCACAGGTGCTTCCCCACATGTGGGCCTCTCCTCAGAGCTGTTTGAGTGTTCTCATGTCTTGGAAGCTGGCTTTCCAAAGAGCTATTGATCCAAGAGATAGCAAGTCAGAAACTGTAGTATCTTTTATGACTCAGCCTCAGAAGTCAAATCTCATTACTTCCACAGTATCCTGTATGTTACTAGGTGAGCCTTATTCAGTGCCAGGAGGTGGAGACTACTAGGCAAGAACACACACACCAAGAGGCGAGGATCATTGGGGGCCGTCTTGGAGGTCAGCCACCATGATGGAACTGTCCCATGACAAAATGATAAGTCCCTGGGTACTGGAGGTGCAGAAGCAAAACCTGGGCCAAAACTGAGTAAATGAGGAAAGGGGGTGGAGGAATTCTAGAACATGTAATGATTAGACCAGACAAGCTTCCTCCTTTCAGAACTCACGGTTCTCTTAGGAGTATTTAAACTGACTTGGAAAAAGGAAAAGAGAGAGAGAAATGAAGTGAGTTGAAAACACCAAAACAGTTTTCATTTTTATAGTGAAAATATTTGATAAATTATTTGAGGGTTACATGTATTAAGTGAGCCTGGAGATGAGGGCAAAGCAGAGCAATCCCCCAAGATGACATGATTGGCAGTATACTCTGGAGAAGGTAGCAATAATTTAAACACTGAGAATTATTTAATTAGCCTAACTTCATTCAAGACCTCTCAGCCTAATTTTCATTGTTTGTCTTACATACCATAACATCCTTTGGTATCAGCCCATCTTTTTGCAGCATCAAGCCCCAAGACTCCGAAACAGTGTTTTAGATAACCTACTAGGCATTTCATTCTGTAAAGAAACCAATTATATATGAAATTAATAATTAAAAATTATAAATAGAAAGAACAAGAAAACATGCATACTATATGTCCTGCGGGTAGATTTTTGCATGGTGAGTAGGGAATTAGGTGCAAAAAAATCCATTTATGTTAATGGGCATTGCATGTCTAATTTCTCATGCACCACACTGCCAATTTCCCCTGTGCCTTTGTCAGTACATGGGACCGATGGAGGGGGAAAGAGAAGTGAATGATTTATTTGATGGTCTGTCAATCATAACGGCAACCAGAGAAATTCCAAAACCATTTTTAACCTCTTTAGAAACAGTTAGTTAGACCATATGCTTTTTTCTTCTTGCCAGATGCTGTCATTCATCAATTTCCTATAAAGAAAATGGGATTCTGCAAAAACCACTGAGGTTCTTTCTCATTTGTACTAGATATGCCACAAAATCAGATTGCAAACATATTCTGCAGCTTCCACAAAATAACTTCTGACACTTGCTAATCTCCATGTTAATTCTGACTGACCTTTAGTGGTGTTTCTTATGTGTGGTCAGAACAGCATCCAAAAATATTATTTTAAAATTACCCTTACCCTGAGTTTAAGCCTAGAGGTTAAATAGATTTGTTTGTGATTATCCAGTCTATAAAAAAGATAGAAATCAAATGGTCATTTAAAAATACCAGCAACCTCATAAAATACTCTTTAGACAGTAAAGAGAGATAATAAAATGTTTGAGAATTAAAGGAAGCAGCATGAGTCGAACGTTGATTACCCAATAGGGAGGGGGGAGGGAGACTCAAGAGGGAGGGGATATGGGGAGATCCCATATATCCCCCCGTAGGGGATATGTATACATATAGCTGATTCACTTTGTTATAAAGCAGAAACTAACACACCATTGTAAAGCAATTATACTCCAATAAAGATGTTAAAAAAATAAGTTGATTACCAAAAGATGTCAAAGAAAGTGAAAAAATTTAAAAAATAAAGCTATATTGACCCTCTCCCACTACACCAAGTAGAAAGATCATTTTGTTTAGAGCAGGTGGATACTTAATTGCTATAAAATCCTGGGTGGATTTGTTTGCTTGTTTGTTTGTTGTCAAGGATGAAGACACCTAGGAAACCTAAGGGCTCCTTTTCTTAGGGACAGTAAAATCCTTTCATCCTGTACAGGCAGCAGTCTGTCTTCAGGCTTCGGCACATAGCTCTAACAGCAATTGGATTTGGGGTTTTAAATTTGAATGCTCTGGGTTGTTGGAATGTATTGACACTTGCCATGATTTCTAACACAGATTTTCTTGAAGTATTCTTATGATAACACTGGTGGCTTTAAATATTTGCTTGTCATGCTGAATTCACTTAGCAAACCAACTAACACGGAAGTTTAAGGGAGAAGAATATCATTGCATAACTTTCGATCTGCAGCATTTTGCATTTCTTATTAATAGGAACTGACTCTTTGACACCCCCTGCAAATAGCTTATAGGAGAGAGGAATGCTCTGAAATTCAAGGCAAATTTCTTTCAAGAGTTAGGCACTGATCGAAATTCTGAATTTTCTCTGGCTGTCAGCCAGCGAGAAACATGCAGGGTCTGCTTATTATTTAAGATTTTGGTAGAAAGCCATTCAGAAAAAAGAAAAAAAAAATCTATGACTTTACAGACTTTGTTGTATCCACTTCAGCCTAATATTCTCAAGTCTAATTTTTTTTAAAAGGTCACAAACAAGCTGAAATATAGTTTTTTTAACATTTTAATTTTCCCTTTTCTTCCCCTGCTGTTTTTTTTCCCCTGCTGGGACTCTCCATTCATGAAGGTCAAGGGAATGATAATGCTGAGGTAGCTCTGTCTTTTTATTCATAGACCAGGTGTAGAGAGTGCATAGAGCCATAAACGTGTGCCACCATCACACGGTGCTGCTATTGACCCCTGCCCTGAGCTGAAGATTCTACCTTCTCAGGGGATAACAAATGATTCACTTCGCAGGTAGGCAGAGGCCTGGAGCTCCCTCCACCAGACACTGCCAGTTTTCCTGAATGATCTCTTGTGATTGGTTTCCTCATAGGAATAGACTGTGAGTCCACCACTGAACTCTGTGTATTTAGGAATATGTCTTTGACAAGAACAGCTGTCCTAGAGTTAAAATGATTAGTACTTTATCTGCTAATGCAGGTTCCCATTCGGCTGTTGGCTAAAAACACATTTTCATCCTGGGAAAACATCTCTGTCCCTTTTGGGCACCAAAACAGATTTTTGGTGTTTGATCAAGTTGAGTCATTAAAAAAAAAAAAAAAAAAAATCCTGTTCAAGGTCACTTTGGCTTGACCTCTACTTGCCAACTAAGGTTCCAGTTCTGTAAGGTGACCTAGAAAAATGAGCTAGCTCTATACATATAAATAGTAGCCAAGTTTCCTCTTTCTTATCCAGTCTCAACTGGGAGCGTGGTTCTAATAAGGAGAGAAGTGAGCGACCACACTTTGATTCTGACCTTGACTTAGAGAGAAAGGCCTTTGACAGGTCCATGGGGAATGAGAGTAGATGGAACTAGAGGCCCACCGCCAGAGGATTATTTAACCTGCAGCCAATATTCTTTAGAACTTCATATTTAGGAGTATTGTTATTTTTAAATGCAGTTTTACAAATACATATACATTGTTAGATACAAATATACTTAGTCTGTTAAATAAAATATTCAAAAACCACTACTTTTTGAAATATTCTGTCATTTCTTTATTTTTAACATCTTTGAGTGCCTTAATTTTTTTAATGGCATCTGCCTGAGCCCACTTAAAGACATTGGTCTTTAAGATTGGTTTAAAATAAAGCTAAAATAACCCACTAATAGCATAGCCCTTAACAAATTAACCAATTGTCACAAACTGGGTGGCTTAAAACAACAGAAATATATTCTCTCACTGTTCTGGAGACTAGCAGTCTATAATTAAACTGTCAGCAGGGCCGTATTCTCTCTGAAGGCTCTAGGCAAGAATCCTTCCTTGCTTTTCCTTTCTTCTGGTAGCTCCCAGCAGTCCTTGGTATTCCTTGGCTTGTATTCAATAGATGCATCACTCCAGTCGCTACCTCTGTCCTTACATCATCTTCTTCTCTGAGGGTCTGTCTCCTCTGTGTCTCTCTCTGCATGTCCTCTGCTTTCTTATACATCAGTCATTGGATGTAGGGTCCACCCTAATCCAGTAGGATCTCATCGTAGGTACATCTTCAAAGATCCTATTTTCAAATAAGGTCATATTCCCAGGTTCTGGGTAGACTTGAATGTTGAGAAAACACTTCAACCCAAATGTCTCTTTGTCTAATTGATCTACTGGGATAACTGACATAGCTAGAAAAACAGCAGGAGCAGTGGCCTGCCTTTTTCTTTTCAAGGTATTTGATGACTTGACAGTTGTGGGGACCATAACAAAGGCACGTAGAATAAATAATGTGAAAATGAGACTGAGAGACACAGAGACAAAGTGGTCTCTGCATGCTTTCCTTGTAGATTCCACATATTCCCCAACCAAAGTTTTGGCTGCACTTCACACTTGCCCCCAACAGAGAAACTGCCTTCACCATGACCCAAGGCACAGGAAAGTGCCATGCAGGGGCTGGAAGCCATTGTAGATGTGCCACATCTTGGAGCATCAGTTGTATTCATTCGTAAGTTACTGAAAACCATATTTTTAGGTTAAAATACACATGACAACTTTTAAGCATTTCTTAATTTTAATTTTTAATTACCAGGGCTTCACATTTTTTTAAAATTATCCAGGAAGCCCATTCACTGTCTTCTGACACGAGGATGATTTCATTGGAAAATTCTCTATCTATTCTGTATGACCACAATCAGCTTAATCTCAAAATGATGGTCATGTAGTAAAACTTCAACAAAGACTTGTTAGGTTAGTAAAGCACTCTAAGAAATTGCTCTGATTCTGCCAGTCCTAAACCAAGAAACTGTTCCAGAGTGTCTCATTTTTTGTAGAGACCCAAGTCTCTTTCTTGACATCTGAACCTCTTTGTAATCGCATCTTCCATCATTTCCCCTGAACTCTGAACCATTATTCCACTGCCTAAATCAAGCAGGAATGAGGTACTTCTGCTTGAAAGAAGTCCTATCTACCTAGAACTTGAACACACTCCATTGTTGAGTCTGATGGTAGAAGTACCTTAGAGAACTACCGGGTAAGAATGATTTTATCATTTACTGTTCTGTCCAAAATCTAGTGACTTCCCCTCTGCAAATTCAGACTATAAATAGAATAAGTTGCACACAGTGGTCTCCTCAGTAATTCTCTGTTGCTACCACCACCTCCTCCCCCTGTTCTTTTCTTCTCTCCACTTCCTCCACTTCTTTGTTCTCTCTCTTACTTTTTCTTCTTCCAAGCCAGAAGTCTATAGATCCCCCGGCCAATTCATTTTGTCCTATTTACTAGTTTCTTGTGGTATTGAGTTTGTATTTCAGCTTGAATTAATGAATTAATCATTTCACTAACTCCTTACTCTTTCCTTATCTAAATACAAACCAGGGAGTGTTAGCTGAGTGCCTCATCCCTTTATCACTTATGGTGCAACCAGAGTGAAGATAAACCTGAGGTACACCAATGCACTCTAACAATACAGAAGTTGTATTTATCTCTCCTGTAGCAGTCTGGAGATGGGAGAGTGGTTCAGGAAGTTGCAGTTCTGTGAGATCATTCATTCAGGGACCAGGGTTACCCCCATCTGATACCCCACTACCTCCTAGAGGTATTGTCTTTTCTGCCCAGTCAAACCAGCTTATCAGCACCAGATCCACATTCCATCCTATTGGATGGAGAAAGAGAGGAAGTGGTGGACAAATAATATCCTTTTAAAGCTCAGCCTGGTGAGAGTTCCCTGGTGGCCTAGTGGTTAGGATTCTGGGCTTTCACTGCTGTGGCCCGGGTTCAGTTTCTGGGCAGGGAACTGAGGTCAAATAAATAAAAATAAATAAATAAAGCTCAAGTTGAAAGTTGTGTGTACCTCTTCTCAGTAACCAAAATATAATCATGTGACCTAGCTTTTAAGGGAAAGTAGGTCTCTAACTAGGAATTTTCTTTCTAAAGGAAAAGGGAGCTATTGGATCCAGGGAGCATTTAGCAGTGCCCGCCTATTCCCTACTCACTTTGACAGTCACAATCTGGTCTCATCCCCATCAAGAATTCTCCTTGATGATTTCAGCAATAGTGTATACCCTTCACTTGACACTTACTGTACCGTGCATTTAATTGGTAATTAAAATATTGTTCCTAATTCTTAACCCTAAATGAAATTTTAAATATTAGGGAAGGAATTATTATTCATTTCTTACACTGCACTGCGATTAGCACACAGTAGGCACTCATCAGATATTTCCTGGTTCAGACAATGTATTGCAATACAGTTAGGGATCCTTAGGCATCCTTGATCACTTTTTATGACACTTACCCTAATGTGTTTCAAACTTGAGCTTCTTCATTAATATTCAAGAGAGAGAACTGTTGTCTTAAAGCAAACTAAACTTTGCTGGCTTCAAAAGAAGAGATAGGGCTTCCCTGGTGGTGCAGTGGTTGCGAGTCCGCCTGCCGATGCAGGGGACACGGGTTCGTGCCCCGGTCCGGGAAGATCCCACATGCCGCAGAGCGGCTAGGCCCGTGAGCCATGGCCACTGAGCCTGCGCGTCCGGAGCCTGTGCTCCGCGACGGGAGAGGCCACAACAGTGAGAGACCCGCGTACCGGGAAAAAAAAAAAAAAAAGAAGAAGAGATAATAAACTATGGAAAACACTAAGGGTGAGTGTCTTTGAAATGATTATATAGGAAACGGGAATTAATGGCCAGCATTAAATGTTTCTTGGAGGGTTAGAGAAAGCACTATATTTGCAGAAAAGAGTCACTCAGTTAGGAGAATGATAGAGAGATTGGTTAAGAGAACCGTAGAGGTCAGTAGCGTGTGCAGTGAGCTCTGGATAGTGAGGTTTAAGAAGGTGTAACCCAGAAGACCTAGAGACTGGGAAGTTGAAGGGCCACTGCACAGGAAATGACAAATATGAATCTGGAGGTTATGAGCCTTCATCTGTGTGAATGATGAGAGCTGGGTCATGCGGTAAGAGGTGCTTTTTTAGACTCTGTTTTTTTCTCTATACACTTAAGACTTCTTAGAGTCTGCTTTATTCAGCTTCCCTATGTTGTGCTGGTAGCACATGGACAGTACCCCACATTGTAGCCATCATAGTGGCTGGTGTATCTAAAGATCAAATGTGTTTCCTGACCTAAAAGATCAGGCTACCCTTTGTCTCTGACAAAGAGAACCTTCTGTGAAAGCGGAGTAAATCAGAGAAGCAATTTCTGCACATTTGCAATTGTTTTAGGTTGACTTATTAACCGATAAATGGGAATAATGTTCTAATAGCACTGTTAACTCCTATCACCTGGAAGATGCAAAGACTAATGCTATGGCCACATCCTCCTTTTCTGGTTTGATGGCATTCTCAGCAAAAGAGGGAGTCCAAGAAGTAGAAATGGTTCTCTCCATGCTCGACTATGGGAGACAATGTAGTTTACATAAGAGCCAAGGTTCTGGAGTCAGACTGATGAGGTTCTGATCAGGGTTCCCCACCCTCAGAGCTGTGGAACTTTGGGAAAATCACTCTAAAGTCTCAGTTTCCTCTTATAAAGTGGGTCTAGCAATAGGATTTACTTCCAAGGTATTGCCCTCAAACAAGTCATCATCCTCTCATGGAAATCCATTCTTTTGGATTCCCTCCTCTACCCAGCTCTCATTTTTGCAGCCCTGCTTTTCCTCAGCACGGGGAACTATTGAACAGCTAGAATTATTTTTTTGAAATGGTAAATCAGATAATGACACTCACCTGCACAGGACTTTCTCTTGATTTCCCATTTACTCAGAATAAACTAAATCCCCATCCAGGTCTGTAAGGCTATAGAATGATTTGTCCCTGGTCCCCTCCCTGACCCAGCTTCAACTGCACTGGCTTTCCGCCTGTTTTCTAACACATTAAAATTATACTCCCCTTATGGCTCTGTGCCAGGAACCCTCTTCTCTCTTCTTTCTGTGGTTGGCTCCTTATAACTTTCAGACTTGAGCTCAGATGTCACCACACCTTACTCAGACCATCCATCTAAACAGTTCCCTCACATGGACTGTCTAGCGCATCACCTTATTTAATTTCTCCCAGAGCATATATCACTATCTTAAATTATCTGGTTTACCTATTTGTTTACTTGTTTATTTTCTGCCTCCCCCATGTAGAAGGAAAGCAAGAACCCTCTCTACCTTGTTCACTCCTGTTTTCCCAACACTTAGAGTGCCAGGAACATACTAGTCACTCAATAAATATTTGTTCAATTAAGGAATGAGTGAATGGCTAAATTGACCTCTCAGATTTGTATTACAAATTAACTGAGATAGTGCATAAAAGGCATTTTTATTGGTGTCAGACACACAGTGCTCAAGAAATACAAGTGACTCTTACATTATGGACTGTCAGTACTCTACCATTTACCAGCCCCCACCTGCAGGCACTTCCCACCCATAGTTCCTTCCAATCCTCCTGACAACATTCTTTCCCTGATAAGGATCCGCAAAGCAAAACAGAGTCCTGGCTTTTTGGAATTAAGTAGCAGTGATAGTTATCCACACTTATTAAACCAGTCATGGTGGTGGTGGTGGGTAGGGGGTGCATGTGTAAAATCATTGCCTTGGGGGTGAGGCATTGGTGTGAAGTAGGGAGATACGAGCTTTGGAGTAACTTAGACATAGATTCTAATCCCTGCTGTTTCAACACTGGCATTTTCTATCTGTGTGGGCTCCAGAAATGTACTGAA
Organism: Leucopleurus acutus; assembly: GCF_964270905.1. Taxonomy (NCBI): domain Eukaryota; kingdom Metazoa; phylum Chordata; class Mammalia; order Artiodactyla; family Delphinidae; genus Leucopleurus; species Leucopleurus acutus. Next base: position 34,066,463 of record NC_139145.1, on the reverse strand, counting down.
CTTTTCTAGTCTTTATGATGTTCTCCTTTAGGCTTGATTTTAAAGGATTAAATTTAAACAGCTATTACGTATAGATTATCAGTGGCACACAGTAGGAATCCAATAACTAGAGCTATTAAGAATACTAAATACTGACCTTGATGTGTGTAACCAAACGTCCAAATCTCAGGCATGATTATTGTTCCAAATACCTTTCCAGCTTCAAGCAGCTTCAGGGTCATTCTCCCCAGAGTAAGTGACCGGTGGAATTAAGTGAAGGTGAAAAGACTCCCACCCTCTCCCCGCCCCCCGCCCCCAAAGGATATTGCTTACTTTTGACAGTCTTACTGACTGTGAGGCTAAACCACCAAGCTGGTAAAGAATGAGTTTTCCCCTGAATCGCAGTTGATGCAATCCAGCATTATGGTCCAACATGTTTATAAGTCATGGGAGATAAAGACATGGCCATTTTCATGTCAGAAAACTGTCCCCCTGACTGGGAAAGATAGTAATTGAGATAGTGCATAAAATGAAATAATCACCTCTTTAGGTCTCCTCTGTGCACAGTTTACTACAGGCCTAGTTTTGCCTCCATGATGTAGAATGTGCTGAATGGGAATTAGACGCTAAGATCCCCCTTGACCATGTTGTAGGGAGTGTGATCTGATTTTAAACAATATTCTTGGCTGTGCTGATGTACTTGGGAATATTTTAAGACTAGCTCTGTATGGAGGAAGCAGGTGCTGAGTTCAGACCAGTGTTTACACAATCCAGGATTTAAAAACTCAACCCTACTCTTGAGGATAATTGGGACTTTAAAAACATTCTGTTTAAGGATCCATAAAGAACAGAGTCCATCTATAGGATGTGAAGAATGGCCGTGTTGGGGAAGAAAAAATTTCCCCTCTACCCTTTCTAGGTTATTCTGGCTGGTCTAAGAATAAAACTGACATGAGACAGAATAATAAGGGAAAATCAAATTTAATTACATATGTGCAAGGACTCCATAAGAATATGAGGCCCACGGACAAGTTAGGCAATTGAGGCTTACAATATAGCCACCTGAGAGAAGGAGAAAGGGGGTAGGGATTTGAACTGCAGAGCGGGGAGGAAGGCAACTCACATAAAGATGGAAAAACAAATGTTTGATAAATGTATGTTTTCTGAGCCCTGCAGAGACAATGGGACACACACATGACTTCGGTGTCCAGCTGCCGCAGAGTTCCCCCCGCCACACATAGCCCATATTCTTGTAGATATCTCTGTTGGTAGTGCTCTTCCGGGACCAGGCCCTTTGTGTAAATTCTTTGAGGCAGTTAAGGGAGAGGTAAAGAGAAAGACTTCTGAAGTGTTCTGTTTTTTTAAAAATAATCATCCTCATGCCAGAGACACACATTTTGGGGTAGTGAATTTTGTTTCCCTACAGCTGTTCCAAACATATTTATGAGGGTTCACCCTGGGCCAAGATAAAAAAGATGAAAAAGACATGGAGAATGCAGTCGGTGGTGGTGATGGTGACTGGGAGAAAAGGGTTACATGTTAGACAGACATCTCAGTAAAAAAAAATAAACAGTAGAAAGCAGAGGTTGTGTAAGCATCCATTAGATTGATTCACAGAATTCATGGAACAGTTTCTTGAGTGCCTCCTTTACTGGGGCTAGGTGGTAAGACGTCCATCCCAAATGGAAACAGATGGACTAACAATGAATTCCGTCATGGAAGTTGTGTTAAGGAAGTTCTGTGAAGGAAAAGCAGGTGAGCTGTGAGGACCTAGGCAAGCCACACAGTATTCAGCTGCTTACCTTTCCTTCTGTCAGTGATGACCATAGAGCCATCCAAGTAAAGAGCATGCATTCTTTAGGCAAAGGAAAAGAAAAATTGGTGATGTTCTGGCTCAGACAGGAAAACCTACCTCCTAGATCCTCCCTCCACCCTCCTATTTTGTACAAGAAAGGTGTAATCTGGCCCCAGGTGGGTTTTTTTTTCTCTCGATGCCAAAAATTGATGAGCTTTTTTTTCTTTTTCATAAAAATTCATGCTTAATACAATTAGGCACATTTATATTTTTTAAAAGATTTTAAAAAGATCTTCACTATCACCTACATACCTAAGTATTCTCTAGCTATTCAATTTTAAATTTATCCTTTTTTTTTCTTTTCAATTGAGTCTTTTCATAGATAGGCAATTAAGGAATGGTTCAAAGTGGCATTTGAAACCCACTGTACTTTTTTCAAAATAGAATTCATCGTTCCCTCAGCTAATGTGTATGAGACATTTAAATTTTAAAAGATGGCCTCGCTGGTTGTACATGACACTAAGAACAGGCAGAAGCTGAAATCCTGTAAGGTAGCATACCATGTTATCAAATGCTCTTTTCCCTTCTGGTTAGTATTACTTACATTGTGCAAATGTGCAAATGTGTTATGCAAAATAATTTAAAAACTGATTCTGCATCTTCGCCTCAGGTTCATACAATATTCATTGAAAGCTTTACAAAAAAGAAATTAATTTAGTATAAAAATCAAGCACTTAAAAATGCCCATGTATATCAATGCAACAACATTCCAAAGGGAAGCTTGGAAAAAGGAAGAGCAGCTCAAATCAGAATTTCATACATCTTATTTAATTACCTGTGTGTATATATCTATATTTATGTTTCTAGCACAGTAAAACCCCATGGAAACCTGAACATGAGAAATTCTCACTCATGCTGGTTTCATGGCCTTGGACAAGTCACTGTACCTCAACCAAATTCGTTTCCCTCAGTCATTTAAATGGTGCTGCTAATGTTAATCCCAGTTATTTTATAAGGTTGTTTTAAATATAAAATCAAATTGTATCAAAATTAAACATGTTTTACACACTGAGAAAGTGCTGTGTAATTCTAACTCACCTAAATTATCATGAGTCTTCCTTTCTGACCTGTGGATGGAAGTTTGGAACTTCTGATAAACATATTTTTGTTATTACATCTAAAGGCAAAAGCAAGTCATCGAAAATTTTGGCCTCTCTGTATGTGTAGAGTGTAGGATTTTTGTCATTTGGCTGGGCCAGAGAATTAAGTTAATGTTTTCATTTGTGCAGAGTAATGTATATTTACCAAAGTTTCTGCAACTTTAGGAGTTTTTATTCTAATATTTATTAGATAGGTATATAGTAGGCCCCTGAATCTTCTATAATTTTAGTATTTGAGACCTGTAAGCTTAGTATTTCTAAAATTGCAATTATATGGGTTGCAAAATATTACATGATTGTGAATCACCCTGTGTACATAGCAAATTTTTAGATGAATTTTCATTGTGTATTATATCTTATAATCCTGAGATACAGAATTAACATCAGATGCCTCATCTTTTGGAAGGAGATTTTTTTTTATTATTAAGCCCTTGCGCAAATCATAAAATGAAATTCTCTCTCTTTTTTTTCTTTTTTTTCAATTTTCAACTAAAGCTGCTTTGCTCGTTGACTTTTGTGCTTTACAAGTTAGTTTCTGTATGGCTTCTTTATTTCTTTTTTTTTTTTTTTTCTTTTTTGCGGTACACGGGCCTCTCACTGTTGTGGCCTCTCCCACTGCGGAGCACAGGCTCCGGACGCGCAGGTTCAGCCGCCATGGTTCACGGGCCCAGCCGCTCCGCAGCATGTGGGATCTTCCCGGACCCGGGCACGAACCCGTGTCCCCTGCATCGGCAGGCGGACTCTCAACCACTGCACCACCAGGGAAGCCCTCTATATGGTTTCTTTTTATCAGTTAGTGAATTTATGTTCTTTGTCCAAAGTATCATTGAGCGATCATTCCACTGGGAAGTCTTGCAGGCCCTGTTGATTCTTTCTCTCTTGGGACCTGATTTTATACGAATAGATTATTCTTCCCTTTGGCAATTAGACATATTTTGGTCTGAAGGCAAAATTGTCACTACATAAGTAAACATTATTTATCAACCACCATTACACCCCATTTATGTGGGGAGAAAAAAACAAAACAAAACACTTTACCCTTCTAGATTCTTCCGGCTGGTCTAAGAATTAAATGACATGAGGCAGATTAAGAAGAGAAAATCAAATCTTATTAAGGACTTACGAGGGTTCCATAAGAATATGGATCCCAAAGACAAGTTAGGCAATTGAAATTTATATGCTGGCTGAGAGAAGGAGAAGGGGGTGGGGGCTGGAGATTTCAAAGGGAAGGAGGGCAACTGACTGGAAGATGCAAAGAGCAAATATTTGGTAAACAAATGTTTGCTGGCCCAGAGGCAATGGGACAAAGAGGACTTTGATAAACAGGCCTTGCTAAGTTTCCCCCAGTCTACCACACCTACTTCATATTATACTTTAGTTATCTATGGTGGTAGTTCTTTTTTTTTTAGAGTAAGCCCTTTATCTAAATTCTTTTAGGTAGTTAAGGGCAAGAGGTATAAGCTCCTCCTGAATCTTTTATTTCTTAAAAGGAATCAGCCCCCAAAATCCTGAAGCTGAAGAGATACATTTTGGGGTGGGCGGTTTTGTTTGCCTACATTTGCATCAACATTTTGTGATGACAGCCAGTGACTTTGCTAATATAAGTATTTCATAATAGGTTTCTTGTTTCTGACCTACATGAGCAGCAGAATAAAGCAGATTTAATTTACACAATGGGGGTGAAGAGAAGTTACACGGGGAAAATTAAATATTTTGGATTTTTCATAAGACTGCCAGAATCTAAGGGAAAAAGTTATTTATCCATATAATTTGCTTTCTTAAAGACCACTCTTTTATATACGTTTATTTGTATCACTAATTGATACTCATATGCAGATGACTCAACCGTTTTAGGATTCATTGGCAAAAGGAAATGCAGTAATCCTCATGCCTCAGGTACCAAAGTACCTAATTGAAATGCACTATGAGGAAAAGTCAGGTTTATTACACTTGCCTACAATGTGCAGTGTGACATTTTGCTTTATAGCGTTTGGAATCTCTCACCTCCCAAGAACAATGAACTTCAAAAACATAATACAAGTGGGAAAATTGCCTTAAAAATGTAATTTTAGAAATGATTATCTGAAAATACTGTTAAATGAAAAAGTTTGGTGAAAAGATGAAACTAATATTTCATTCATCTTCTGTTGATTCATATTTAAGCCCAATGTAAAGTTCAGATGTTTAGGGGAAAGAGAAGAAAAAATAAGCTGATTGAATAAGTCAGGATGACTCCTTAAAGTTTAACTCAGATATTGTTATTTGATAGTCTATGGTGTGTGTCTTATGACTTTTTTCTTTGTTGTTGTTGTTGTTTCTATAGGTAAAACATCTTTTCAAGGAAAATATACAATTGTTAAATCTATAATTTCTTTGGGGGATTCCATTTTCATTTAATATGGACAATTTACCCATAAACAGCACAAAAATAATCAAAAAAACTCTGTCGTGAAGGAGGGGTAACCTGATTGAGCGTATGAGTAGTGGTAATCCTAACTGTTAGTCTGGGGCTGCAGACGGGTCTTTCATCATACAGTACTTATAATAGATAATAGTTCTTAACAGTGCCAGGCACTAAGGACTTTACACACATTAAATCATTTCATCCCTGCATCAATATTAGGAGATGAATGTATTTATTATATTCATTTTACACATGAAGAAATCGACGTTTGCACCTGTGACTGTGCTCTGTGTTTCAGCACAGACTTCCTCCCATAGGGTCCATCAATTTATACCCCAAGTAAGCTTCCAACAAACGACCTCAAATAAATATACAATCTAAATAAAAACAGCCTATTCTCTATGCAGGCACTATTTTCAAACTCCCACACTCCTTGTGGCTCCCACCTACCCCCTCCTCCAACTTCCAATCAACTTTTATTTACTTCCTTCCCATATTCACATGATGGAGCCAACACTAAAGAGGAGTTGGTCTAATGTTTCTCATTACCACAGCAACCTGCAAGTTCTATAATTTATGCAGGGTCGGCTTCCAAGTTTTTTTTTTTAATAACCTGTGAGAATTTTAGTCTTTCTTTTTGCTTCTTCTACTGAGAACAAAAGAGAGAAATCAGAATTCTGAAGCTCACCTCCAAACACCCTAAAAAAGATTGACCCAAGCTGTGACACTAGGTCTAAGTTCTAAGAAGCACAGGGATTAAGAGAGTGCCACCTGGCCAACACCAAAACCCCAGACAATTTTCATAAATTGATTATGTGAAAACAAAACAAATAAATGCTCAGGGAATCTGTCAAATTACTTCAAACAACATTTATAGCTTCCCGCCTTCGCCTGCTACTTTATTTTTATATGTGAAATTTTAAAATAAACTGAATTCTGAAAATGCCTAAGGGCCAAAGATTCAAAATGGAATTGATTCAGAGAGGCCACCCTCTCCTGCTGTTTAAAGAAATTGTTAATGGTGGAGCCACTTAAAAGTTTTGTGAAATGAAAGACCAAAGAAATGTTATCAAGAAATCAAGACTGAATAATCTCACCATTTTCATTGTTTAAAATCTCAAAACTATAAGCCAGAAGTCATAATCAAGTCCATAAAGAAGCTTATGGATTATAGGGAAGTCATCCAGAATTTGAATTCAACTGTTAGCTAGTCCCCAGGAGACAAAATTGCCTAGGACTGTCTGATAATTAAAGGGATCCTTTACTTCTATAAAGATTGGAAATACCAAGCTGTTTAACTTTGAAGTAAATAATATCCCCAATCTAGCATTTTATGTATTCTTCATACAAAACCAATATAAGTATCTCTACAATTCATGGAGTACCTAGACACGATTTCAGGAGGAAAGGTATTTTGTCTGAATTATGTTTCAAGGAGAATGTTTTATTTAGTGAAGAACTGACACACATGGATCTATGGGAATGATAGAACTTAGAAAGTTAGAAGAGCTATAGAATATTTTAATGGGTACCATAAAAATCTTTTCAAAGCCAGACATGCATTTCTATAAAGAAATGAACTGTGCAAATAATATGACCCATCACAAGCCTGCTGCTTAAAGCCCCAGATGCCATATTCCAGAGAGAATAGACATCAGCCACTGAATTGGATGCCTGGACTCAACTTGGATGTGCATGTTTCATAGCAAAAAGCGTTGGTTTGTTTAAGAGTCAGCTGTCTTAAAAGTTCATGAAATGTGCGCATGATTATTATTATGTACCAGCCACTTCCCAGGCACTGTATTAGACTGAGGGAACAGATTGATATGGAAGATAGCCATGGCTGTGGCTCTCAAGGAGTTTCCATGATAATGAGAGAAATGAACAACAGTGAAGTAATAATTCAGTTAGTAAGTGTTGTGAAGAGAATCAAATAAGGCTTACCCACTGGGGACCTACTTGAGATGGAGTGATAACTTTCTGAGGGGACATTTGAGCTGTGACTTGGGTGACAGGAAGTGAGAGCATGGAAAGATCTAGGGAAGAGACTGTTGGGCAAAGTGATCTGCAGTAAAAAAAATTCACACAGAAAGACAGTTTTCTTTAGAAACAGGAGATAGAGACATCCCTCTCCCTGCCATCCCCATCTTTGACCAACAATGAAATGGAGGTGCATATTTGTGGGTAAGACGATAAGAAAGACCAGCTCCGGATTTAGCCTGGAAGGGGGTTGCTTTTTTTTGATTTGGAAAAAAAAAAACGTGGGTTAACAATGATAATGCCCTCCTCAACTTTCTCTGGAGCGTTGCTAGGGTGACACTGTAATTCAAAGGACAGAATATCAATAAAGCCAGGATGTACAGGAATGTAAACAAGCTTTAAAAAAAATAGTCCAAGTGTTTGTTAAATAGACCACAGCGGGACAGGTCCATTATCATTGCAGAAAGCTCTGTACTTAGTATGTCCAATTATCTAAATAGCTCAAAAACATAATCAATCCATCAGTAGTATTCAGCTTTCTAGCTCTGATATCTGATTCTGAATTCTCTGTGTTTATTCATACTTCTGCCAAATGTCGATCCAGAAATGTATTAGCATCTGCCAGTGATGAATAAACATAAGATTGTGCCCCTCCTGGAGTTCTTAGTCGGGCTGATGAACAAAGGCTAGTCCCATCCATACCCCATGGATGTTTCTTCACATCACAGAACTGTGTCCTTTTCTGTAATAGAGTCAGCATAGTCAAGGATGAGTCTGACCTCGAATCCTTGGCCTTTAGTGGCAGCACCTCTCTTTTTTCCCTTGCTCAGCCCACCCAGAGTTACGCATTTTAAAAGACCAGCTCTGCTGGCTTCCTTGTCCTTCAGTTTTCTTAACAGGCACATACTTGTGGGATTCCAAAGGTACTGGGTCTGAAAACCCTGGGGAGCTGAGAGCAATCCACCGGTGCTTGGGCAGAGAGGAGCGTGAAGGCAAAGGGTGAGGCCAGCAGCATTCCCCAGCCACCCAGGCTTCTGAGTGTGAACGTGTTCAACATCTCTGGGAGTCTTTCTTTTCTTGGGTGACATGCAATGTGGTGTGCTGAATGCCTGTTAATTAGTCCCTTATGTCTGTAAGTTGTGGGATCCGATTGTCCTGGTGATAATTAAAGGGATCCTTTACTTCTATAAAAATTGGAAATACCAAGCTGTTTAACTTAGAAGTAAATAATATCCCCAATCTAGCATTTAATGTGTTTTTCATACAAAACCAATATAAGTATCTCTACAATTCACGGAGTACCTGGATACGATTTCAAGAGGCAGACGATTATGGCAGAGATGAATGAGTCACACACAGCCCTGTGTGGACATACCCCATCATTCATTTTCTTGAAGCTCTTTGCATGGCGAGTATCAGCAAGTCTTCACATCGCCTCCAGCCCATGCCATTTGCTGGGCTAAAGCGAGCCATGCACCCTTCTTAATCTCAATAACATTGTTTTTATGGTGTACGTCCTGCAGTCCAGATTAAAATGTCACTGAGGAGAATTGAATCAGAAGCTCCATCTCTCAGCCTGTTTTTTGCTAGTCTGAGTGGCCAAACGCTTTTCAAAATCAGTGTCAAAATAGGTGCTTATAGCGGTGCTGGGGCCCTGACCCTGTAAACATTGAGGTCTCCAGTTTATGTAGAAAGACCTGACATAGTCATGGTGGTCATCCAGCATATTCGAGAAAAGGGCATTCTTAGTGGCATTTCCTCATCCATGGGTGTGTGTGTGTGTGTGTGTGTGTGTGTGTGTGTGTGTGTGTGTGTGTGTGTGTGTGTGTGTTAGGAGGGAAGGGTTTTCACTTCACCAGTGCACCAGCTTGCCCACTGTTACTTACCTATTAATGTCTATGATACTGAGCTACCTGCTCCCACCTATTAAGAGAGTGTGAAAACCCATCATTACCATGATAACCCTTTCACTATGGTCATAGGTTAGTAGTGAATTCTCACTACTGAGCATTCTAACTTCTTTTGTATCTTCTCATTTGCTTTTCCATCTACTAGTTAGCCCTTTTCCAAATAATGAACTTCTTCTCCTTGTCTTTTCAGGCCAGTTTAAATGCCATGACTTTAGGAAAGCCTTCCAGATCCCCAGACCCAGATGATTTCCTTTTCCTAGGAGTCCCTGGTAGTTTTTATATACCACTACCAAAGTGCTTAATACTGAACTTCATAACTATTTGTTTACATATCTGCCTCATTTATAGACTGCAGCCTCCAGAGTCAGTCAGCAGGCAAGTTTGTGAAAGGATTAGGTAGGAACTGTCTAACATTTGATGCTATTTAGCAAGAAAGCTTATTTATGAAGAATCAGAAAATGTTGTTTGGCTAAATTGTTTTCCGTTAAACTTTCATATCCTCAAGTGCACGCATTGTATCTTTTTCATCTCATACACTCAGAGACCTAGCACCATATCTGAACAGTGCTTGGGAACTGTTTGGTCAATGAATAAATGGTTGTCACTTTCTAGCTGCAAATATTCCAATGACACTATACTATGTGCCAGAAGATATTCAAATACATTAGGCCCCTTATAGTCAGAGGTTAAAGAAAGTAAAAAATCTGTTAACCTGGAAGGAGAGAATGCAGTCTTTGCATTTTCACATATTTGCAGAGCTGTATCTTCTAAAAATGATAAAGTCTGCTCTTTCTCAAAGACCCAGCTCAGGGTTGCCCTCTCTGCACCTTCACTAAATTCCTGCAGGCAGAAGTGTTCACGAGCATGTTCTCTCTCTCTCTCCCTCTCCCTCTCCCTGTACCCTCCACTCCTCCCTTCTCCTTCTCTCTCTCTCTCTGTCCCCCCTTGCTCCCTCACTGTCACTCTTTCTTTCTCTCTCCATTGTGTTATCACCATTTCTTAAATGTTTCTTAATTATCAACATTTTTACATCGTATTACAAATATTTGGGAGCACATTTGCCTTCTCTGCTAAACCAGTGATTCTCAACCAGGATTGTTTTTTCTCCCAGGGACATTTAACAGTGTTTGGAGACATTTTTGGTTGTTAAATCTGGAGGATGTGTAGAGCTTTTGCAATCTAGTGAGTAGTGGCCAGGGATGCTGCTAAACATCTTACAATGCACAAGACAGCCTTCCACAACTAAGAATTATGCATCTCATAATGTCAGTGGTGCTGAGGTTGAAAAATTCTGCACTAGACTACCAACTCTTTGAAGGCAGGGAATGTGTCTGAATTCACTGCTAAATTTTTTGGATCTCCAGAGTTTAACATGGCTTGACCTATCTGTGTTCAGATAATGTTTGATAAATTAATAATTGAATAAATGAATGAATGGTTGGTGGATGAATGAACGGTTGGTGGATGGATGAATGGGCAAGCAGATGGATGAATCAGTTGATCAATCTAGGACCATCTTTCAGCCCTTTAAATTCTTGGCATCCTTTTCTTTCCAAGTCAGAATTGCTATTTATTTTTAAATAATAATATTTATTATTATTTATCCAAAGTCAGAATTTATTTTTAAATAATAATATTTATTATTATTTATCCAAAGTCAGAATTGCTATTTATTATCCAAATTACAAATCAAGTCACCAACCAAGATGTTGACCTGACCAGCTCTAATTTTGAGCAAGTAAGTACTTGACTACAGATCTTGAGACATTCATTCTCAGCAAATATTACGTGTCTGGTTGTTTGGTAACTGGGTCATTTGTATGCTGTCCTTTTGTGCTGATCATGTGTTTCCCCTATTTTATCATCTGTATTACTTTTGTAATGATTCTTATAACTGCTTTATTCTCTGAGGCTGTTGAAGAATCTGATGTGACTCTCACTTTAAAAACCCTCTGAAAGGTCTGCTCTCTGGGTTTCTCTTAGGCAGTAGGACTTGGTCACAATCTTCGCTGTAGAAAACAAATGCATTTTCTTTTGGTCAGTCTCAACAACTTACCTTTCAGTCAATTGCTCTGTGTGTGTGTGTGTGTGTGTATGTGTATGTGTGTGTGTGTGTGTGTGTGTGTGTGATTTTTAAAATAATCAAGCATATCTACAGATGAGAAAATATTACTTCACTGAGAAGGTCCCCAAACAAAAGCGATCCACGTATTCTGAAGTCTTTACACCTTTTTTTCACTTGTATTATTTTCGCATTTGCTACAGCTAGCGCCCTATGGATTTTAGGTAAAAGAGTATGTGAGTTGCATGTGATTTTTCTTTTGGGCTTCTGAAGTGGTTTTCATCTGTGCACATGCTCACTGCATTATGAGCTGGCTCTGGACAGTGAATGCAGAGACATTATCCAACATATTCACATCAGTCAATACAGAGACATCATCCAATACTTGAGTCACTACCCTTCCTTTCAGGTTGGTTCTACTTAAAACAACAAAAAGCGTCTTTATTTATTTTTGGATTTAAACTTTAAGTAAAAGAATACTGTACGTACACACACACACACACACACACACACACACACCCACACACCCCTTCTGTGAACATAAAGAAGTCACCAGGAATTATTTGGATTGATTGAAATTTTTACTACGGAGTAAAAATGCTGGGGAAAATTCTCCTCCAAGGGAAGCTATGTTTAGATTGACAAAATATGAATTAATTACATTGAACATATATATTTTTTTTAAAAAAGATGAAGGAAAAGATTGGAGTTTAGATGTCTTGGCAGATTTATACTTCCTTTATCCGGCATGCTTTACCTCATTTGTTTTTTTTTTTGTTTTTTTTTCCGTTGTGAGATACAGTACACATGAACTGTTGCATGAAAATGCAAGCATATTATTTAAAGGACAAAATTAAATGATCACTTTGTACCCACTACAAGGCTAGAAAATAAACATTATCATATCTGAAACATCATTATGTGCTTCTTGAATTGACATTTTTCTTCTCCCCGTCTCCTGTAGTAAGTGCTACCCTGAGTTTTGTATCATTTCTTTGCTTTTATTTGTAGTTTTTACCCCCATGTATGTATGTTTCAATAAACAGTACATTGTTTAGTTTTACCTGCTTTTAAAAAAATACATGGAACCATACAGTATATTTTCTTCTGTCTTAATTCCTTCACTCACTGTTATATCTTTGAGACCTGTCAGTGTTGAGGTGTAGTTCTAGGTCATTATCCCATTGTGTGAAAATACCACAACTTACTCATTTCACTCTGAATGAAGATTTGAATTGATGATTCTTTTTTTTCCCTTTTACAAACAGTGCTATTGATACTATAAATATTTTGAACAATATATCCTGGTGTACCTTTGCAACAGTTTCTTGAGGATGTATGTTTAGTAATTAAATAGTCGAGTTGTAGAGCATATGCACATGTTGTAAGTCAGAATATGTTGGATGTGCCAGACTGGTAATTAAATAGCAACCAGAGCAGCAAATCTCAGAGGCTCACGCTAACAGAGGCTGATTGCACTGTCCTGTTGCACATGCATCATTTGTGAGCTGGGAGTTTGCTCTGTGTCCTCTTCAGTCCAGGACCAGCTTCGAAGAGAAGCCCCAGATGGTAACACTGCCAGAGTTGTGCCAGAGAGAAAAGACCACAGCACACACAGCTTGGAAGTAAAATCTTCTACTGAGACGTGATACACGTCCTTCCCATTTATATTTTATATGCTAAAGTAAGTCAGGTAGCCTAGTCTGAATTCTACAGAATGGGATTTAAAATGCAGGGAGGGGCACTGCAGAGAAATGTGCCAGTACATTTGGTGACAGTAATACAGTCTACCACAATGTGTGTTTAACTTTACGAGTAGTATCAAACTATTTTCAGAGTGGTTGCATCATATTGCTTTTCCACCAACAGGATCAGAATTCTTTTGTCCACATCGTCACCAGTGCTCCCTATTATCTGACTTTTAAATTTTTATCAGTCTAACAGGAGTGAGTGATATCTCATTGTTGTTTTAATTTGCACTTCTCTGATTATTAATGAGGTTGAACATCTTTTCATATGTTATAGGCCATTTAAAAAATTCTCTGAAGTTTCTGATTAATCATTTGCCTATTTGTTAAATTGGACGAGTATCTATCATTCTTTTTCTTTTTTTTTCTTAATATTTATTTATTGTGACTTCGCTGGTGGCACAGTGGTTAAGAATCTGCCTGCCAATGCAGGGGACACAGGTTCAAACCCTGGTCCAGGAAGATCCCACATGCCATGGAGTAACTAAACCCACGCACCGCAACTGCTGAGCCTGTGTGCTGCAGCTACTGAAGCCTGCGTGCCTAGAGCCTGTGCTCTGCAACAAGAGAAGCCACGGCAATGAGAAGCCCGTGCACCACAACGAAGAGTGGTCCCCGCTCACCACAACTAGAGAAAGCCTGCGCAGCAACAAAGACCCAGTGCAGCCAAAAATAAATTAAAAATTTTTAAATCTTTTATTTATTTATTTATTTATTTATTTGACTGTGTCGGGTCTTAGTTACGGCACATGGGATCTTCGTTGCAGCATGTGAGATCGTTCGTTGTGGCGCACGGGCTTCTCTCTAGTTGTGTTGCAAGGGCTAAGTAGTTGCAGCCCATGGGTTCTTTAGTTGTACTGTGCCAGCTGCAGAGCACACGGTCTCCGTAGCTGTGGTGTGCATACTTAGTTGTCCTGTGGCATGTGGGATCCTAGTTCCCCGACCAGGGATCAAACCCATATCCCTTGTATTGGAAGGCAGATTCTTAACCACAGGACCACCAGGGAAGTCCCTCTGTCATTCTTTTTCTTACTCACTCATCAGAATTCCTTTTCTGGTTGTTAATCCTTTCTCAGTTGTGTGGTGCAAATATCTTCTCCCAAACTGTAGCTACAATTATGTCTTGTGATAAGAGAAGAACCTAATGTTTTTCAATTATTTTAAAATAAGTTTAAATTTAAACTTAAAAGTTGTAGAAAATATGTATAAAGATCCAATATACTCTTTGCTCAGAATTCATTTTTCTTTCTTCTGAAGCATTTGAGAGTAAGTTGGGACACGTTGCCTCATTGCCTCTCAATACTTCAGTGTGTATTTCTTATTTAAAAGAATAATCACAGTACATCCATCAAGATCAAGAAGTTAACATTGATTCAATATTGCTATTCATCCAAAGATACTATTCAGGTTTGGCTATTTGTCGTATTCATACTTTTTATAGACCCAGGATCCAGTCCAGCAACACATTTAATTCTAACATCTCTAGTTTTCTTTAATCCAAGAACAGTGTCTCTGTCTGCATTTCTGTCATACCTTGACATTTCTGAAGAGTACAGATTAGTTACTTGGCAGACTATCCCTTAATTTGGAATCTGATGTTTTGTCATGGCTCATGCTTTTTGCTAGGAATTCCACAGGAGTCATATTGTGCTATTCTCAGTGCATCATATCAGGAGGTACATGACCCTGACTTGTCCCATTACGGGTGATGTTAACTTTTATCACTTGGTTGGGATGTTGAATAACAGGACCCACACTCTTACATTAATTAATTAGGATGTTGTATGTCAATTGATAAGTAATTCATAAGTATAATTGGAGGAAATTCTTAGAAGTTATGTACGTGTCCTGTTCCCCCTTCACCAACCAGATTTATCATCCACTAATGATTCTTGCCTGGCTTAATTGTGACAAAAGTGCTTGCCAAAGGGTGATTTTCTAATTCCATCTAGATTTGCTGGTTGGTATTCCATTGGAAGGTAGAGCTTTTCCCTCCTTTCCAATTAAGTAAGTAATTAATGCATTTATTTACTTATATCAGTATGGACTTGTGTACTCCTATTTTACTCAAAGGTTTACAATTCTATCATCACACCATCCAAGATGTGGCCAATGGAAGCCCCTTCAAACTGGCTTCTGTGACTTTTGACATTTCCCTGATTCTTTGAGCACTTTCTTACTTTCTGGCTCAACTAGTTGTAGGCTCATCTTATATTTCTTCTGTCGAGTCAGACATTTCTCTAGAGAGTCCAAGTTCTTTTAGTGGAAAATGGTATTCAGAAACCAAGAGCAAGTACGTCACTGATACTGAGGTGTCATTGCTTCTAGTTCACTCAGAAAACACAGATAGAAGATGTTAAGTCTATATGCACATACAGACACACAGACACACCTGTATGTTTCTGTATGTAGATAGACAAGTTAAAAACCATGGGTTCACACTAATGATTTCTGAAGCTAATCAAATACCACAGAGTTTATTCAAGTCTTTTCTATTCCATGTTCCTAACTCCCTTCTGCAACAGTGAGAAATATGCCTCCATTACTCTGTCTGTTTACTTATTAGATCAGCCTCCCCTGTATGTAAACAAAGTTGTGGATGAGTCAGACCAAAGGTGAGCCCTAACAACCTGCTAAGTATTCTCCTCCACTGACACCCACTCCTTTCAGGCTTGCAGACCAAGAAAGGAATAAGGAGGAAAGGCCTGTCAGAAAGTTCAGCCCTGGACATGAACCCTGCCTATCTGGAGTGCCAGCTGAAGGCCTGGCCCCAGTCATAGTCACTGTTCAAAATCTCAGCTCCCCATAAAGGAGGAGAACATGGAAAAGAAGTACTTAATTATAATGTAGACAAATGAATCAAACTTTTCCTTTATAGTTTCTACTCTTTTTTTTTTTTACATTTTGTTCAAGAAATCTCCTACACACAAGAACATTAATATATTCTCAAATATTGTCTTTTTTTTTTTTTTTTTTTTTTTTTTTTTTGGTGGTACGTGGGCCTCTCACTGTTGTGGCCTCTCCCGTTGCGGAGCACAGGCTCTGGACGTGCAGGCTCAGCGGCCATGGCTCACGGGCCCAGCCGCTCCACGGCATGTGGGATCTTCCCGGACCGGGGCACGAACCCGTGTCCCCTGCATCGGCAGGCGGACTCTCAACCGCTGCGCCACCAGGGAAGCCCATGTCTTCTTAATGTTACATATTTTTGCCTTCACGTTTAGGTCATTTAATGTTCCTGGAGTTGATTTTTTATTGATTGGTGTGAATTTGGTTCCCAAATTATTTCTCTTTTTCCATATGGATAACCAGTTGTCTCAGCAGCATTTATGCAACTGTCCATCCTTTCCCCACTGATCTGAAATACTATCTCTGTCATAATTTTAGGATCTATGTACTGTTTTATTAGTGTATTCACCAATTTTTGTACTAGTACCAATGTTGTCTATTTATTGTCAGATCCAGGACAAGCTACATAATTTGAAGGCCCACAGTGAAATGAAAATGCAGGGACCTTGTTCAAAAATTCTCAGGAATTTCACAACAGTGACAGCAGAGTGTTAGCCCAAGCACAGGGCACTTCGAAGAACAGGCCTGTGTGCTGCACAGGTCACACACCCATGATGCCACTCCTCTCTAGAGCTTTATAATATGTCTTCTTGTTTCTGTTAGAGAATTGTGTTCCCAGAGTGTCTTTCTTCTTTGAAATCACTGCAAATTTATTTCCTTTCTCTAGGAATCCACTAAGTCTCAGATGTGAAGATTTTACTCCTTAAAATAAGTCTACCTCTCATATTATGCTCTTCCAGAGAATCTTTTTTTTTTTTCCTTTTCCAAGGGCTACCTTAGCAAAGTATCACAAACTCGGTGGCTGAAAATGACAGAAATGTATTGTCTCACAGTTCTGGAGGCCAGAAGTTCAAAATCAAGATGTCAGAAGGGCCATGCTGCTTGTGAAATCTTCAGGGAAGATAAACTCCTTGAACTTTCTGAGCTTCCACAGGTGGCTGTTCCTTCTTGGCATTCCGTGGCCTACAGATGCTTCTCTCCAACCTCTGCCTCCATCTTTGCACAGTGCTCTCCCTACATGTCTCCTGTCTTCACAGAGCTGTCTGCTTATAAGGACACCAGTCACATTCAATTAAGAGCTCAACCTACTCCAGTTTGACTTCATTTTTACTAATTACATCTGCAAAGACACTATTTCCAAAGAAAGTCACATTCTGAATTGCTGGGGCATTAAGATTTCAATGTATCTTTAGTTTTGTGGATGAGGCACAATTCAACCCATGTCAGATACCAGGAAATTCAGAGCTAAATATCAAGCTCAGTGACAACAACTTTGATTTCCACAGCTGTATTTTGTCCTTCATCCTTATTTACTAGTTCTTACTTATATTTTACCCAGACCTAATTATTTATATCCATTTCTGTCTATCATATATCTTTTGTGTATATCTTTGTAAGAACTATCCTCAGTCTTTTGTGGAATGATACAGGTGGTGAGTGGATATTTAAAATTTTACAGTTAAATCTCATGGTATGGTTCAGTCACCACACAAACCTACCAGTCTATCCACAAGTTTCATTTTGAGGAGGAAGACTATGTGATGGTTACCTGCAGACTGTTTGATTATGCACATGTTTAAACTTTTTAAAGTTTATAACCTTCTTAGTTCTCAGGTTTCCTAAACTTACAGTGAAAATAAAAGTTGTAAGTACTTCAGGTGCCCACCACGACATAAGTACTCAATAAACATTAGCCTTCATTTGATGTTTTTGTATACTTGCTGTGCTTAACAATAATGGATATATAAATTGCACAGAGTGTCACCATAATTCTGCTCCAACTGGCTTAGGGGAACTCATTCATTTATTTATTCAACAGTTATTCATTGAATGCCTAGTATATGAAAGGCATTTTCCTAAGTAAACTCATTTGTCTTCTAATCCTAGAACAGTAGTACCTAGCAAGCACATAGTAGGTGCTTGATAAATCACTGTTGAATGAGTCCCTGATATCACAGAATTTATATTTAGTTAAAAGAAAGATGCATGAAATAAATACATAATGCAAAGTGCTATTACATTCTGTGAAGAAAAATAAAGCAAGATGAGCGAAGAGCAATGGAGTGGAGATAAAAAGTAATTTTACAAAGTGTTAGGGAGAAAGTGTTTCCTCTACCCTTGTAGGCTCTTCAGATTGGTCTAAGAATCCAGTTGACTTGAGAGAGATTGAAAATCAAATTTAATTTCATAAGTTTGGGGGCTCCATAAGAATCTGAGGCCCCTGGGCAAGTCAGGCAGTTGAGGCTTATATGTCATCCAGAGTTAATGAGAAAGGGTGTAAGGCTCTGGGACTTCAAAGGGGAGGAAGAAATTCACAAGGAGATGGGAAGAGAAAATGTTTGATAAACAAATGTTTGCTGTGCCACATGGATAAGTCTTTCCTGTGAAACAAAGTTATCTTTAGTGATAGCTCTTTCTGGTGCAAGTTCCCTATCTAAATTATTTCAGGCAGTTAAGGTGGAGGTAAAAGAAAAGCTTCCTGCGTCTAATGTTTCTTAAAAATAATCAGCCTAAAATAATCCCCATGCCAAAGAGATATATTTTGGGGTGGTAAATTTTTCTCCCCTCCAAAAGTGAGGTCAGGGGATGTATTGTTAAAGAGGGAATATCTAAGGAAAGCCGCGAATGACATAACTGCTTGCTGGTCAGCAGGAACAAAATGCAAAAGCTCTGAGGTGGGAATGTGCTTGTGCAAGAGCTCTGAGGTAGGAATGTGCTTGTGCAAGAGCTTTGAGGTAGGAATGTGCTTAGGGAACAGCAAGAGGCCATTAAGTAAGATAGCAATTGAGATATTTAATAATGTCAAATGCTATTACATAAATGTAAAATTAGCACTGTTTGTATTATAGTATAGGAGGTCAAAGAAGGGAGGGAGAATTTATTGTGGTCAGTGAAAACCTTGCAAAGGAGGGAGGATTTAAACGTGGGTGGAAGAGAATCCCCTAGTGTCTTTCAAAGCGTGATCAGGAAAGAGCAGTGTCAGTATCTCCTGGGTGCTTATTGGAAATTCAGACTTGGTCAGAATGGCCGTCATCAAAAGGTCTACAAGTAATAAATGCTAGAGATGGTGTGGAGAAAAGGGAACCATTCTACACTGTTGTTGGGAATGTAAATTGCTGCAGCCACTATGGAAAACATTATGGAAGTTCCTTAAAAAACTAAAATAGAGTTACCTTCTGATCCAGCAATCCTACTCCAGGCATATATCTGGAAAAGATGGAAACTCTAATTAAAAAAGATACGGGTACCCCAGTGTGCATAGCAGCACTATTTACAATAGCTAAGACCTGGAAGCAACCTAACCATCATCAGATGAATGGATAGAGAAGATGTGAGATATATGTGTGTATGTGTGTGTGTGTGTGTGTGTGTGTGTGTATATATATATATATATATATATATATAATGTACCCATGCACACAGTATACATGCATACAGTATTAATCAGACACAAAAAAAGAATGAAATAATGCCATTTGCAGCAACATGGATGGACTAGAGATTATCCTACCAAGTGAAATAAGTCAGAAAGAGAAAGACAAATATATGATATCACTTAAATGTGGAATCTAAAAAAATGATACAAATGAATTTATTTACAAAACAGAAATAGACTCACAGACATAGAAAACAAATTTATGGTTACCAAAGGGCAAAGGGGGGAAGGGATAAATTAGGAGTTTGGGATTAACAGGTACACACTACCATATATAATATAGATATTCAAGAAGGACCTACTATATAGCACAGAGAACTATATTCAATATCTTGTAATAACCTATAATGGAAAAGAATCTGAAAAAGTGTGTGTGTATATATATATATATGTATATATACATATACATATATATATATATATAAAACTGAATCACTTTGCTGTATACCTGAAACTAACACAACATTGTAAATCAACTAGACTTCAATTTTTAAAAAAAAAGAGAATAATAGAGACTCTCAGGCCTTACTCAGTTTATTTCCTTGAGATGGGACTAAGGAATTGGTACATCCACAGACTCTCAGGGGGATTCTTCATGCGAAACTTTAGAAGCACTTCTCCAGCTTCTCACGCCTGCACATCACCTGGGGATCAGTTAAAATGTAGATTCTCATTCCGTGGGTCTAGAGTGGAGCCAGAGGTTCTACATTCTCTCTCTGCTCCCAGGTGAAGCAGACACTATCAGTCCACACACCACACACCAGTGCCTGAGAGTTGAGGTTGAACAACGTTTTCTGTGAAGGGCCGGACAGTAAATAGTTTATTAGGCTTTGCCAACAATACAGTTTTTGCTGCAACATGAAAGGTGTCATAGACAATATGTAAACGGATGGACATGTTCCTATAAAACTGTATTTAAGGACACTGAAATTAGAATTTCATAAAATTATTATGCATCTCAAAATAATCTTCTTTTGATTTTTTTCAACCATTTAAAAATGTGAAAACCATTCTTAGCTCCCAGGCCGCAGTATGCTGACCCTAGCCTAGAATAATGTTACATAGGGCAGAGCGATTCTGTTTTCTTGTCCCCCAGTTGTATAATGAGTGCCTAGTGTTTATACAGGAGAAAGTTTTAAAACTACATTTTTCCAAGTGGAAAAAAAGCTTTCAGGAAAAAAATATGTTCCTATTGCTAATGGCATGTAAGGATCAGTAAATGCTAATTATTTATTAAAATATAATACATACTCGATACAACCATGTAAAATATATGGGTTAAAGGAACTAGAGGAGTGTTAACCTACATATGACAAATGATAAAAATAATAGTTGGTTTCGAATGTATGAAAGGTTGACTTTGTATTAGAGGAAGGTTACGTAGTTTGCTTTTCTTCAGAAGGTAAAACTAGCATCAGTGGGTCCTAGTTACAGGGAAGCAGATTCCAATTCAACCTACAAAAGAACTTTCTTAAATAGTTGAAGTTGTGCAGCAGCAGAATTGGTTTTCCCAGGAGGTAATGTTTTTCCTGTCTCTAGAGGTAGTTTAGAGAAACTCCATCATCTGATGAGCCATGTGGAAAAGGAAATTCTATTTTGGATAAATGACAGATTCCATGTATAAGATTTTTCTCAACCGTATTCTTTTACATCCTCTCCAGTAGTCCCTTTGTTATGTCCACTCTGCGTAACTGTTTTAAAAGCCTCTAACTAGCCTCTTCACCTCCAGTCTTACCAACACAATTCAATTCAGCAGTCAAGTGTCAGAGAAATCCTTTGAAATCTCAGCTCTGATTATTTCCCTGTCCCCACACCTTCAGTGGTTCCAGATGAACTATTCAATAGTTTTCTTGTTCTGACGTTCAGTCCCATTCACAGCTCTCACAAGCTTCACATTTCCCAATTGTTGCTCACCCACTTACAATGGACCACTTGTTACTCACAGAACTGCCTTATACACTGTCACCTATTTGCCCTTACACAGGCTGTTCCTGCTAGCTGCTGTACTCTTTTACCACTCCTACTCCTATTTTTCATCTATCTATGTCCTACCCACCTTTCAAAGCCCATCTCAAATACTACTTCCTCCGTGAAGATGGGTGGTATTTTTCACACAGACACACACCTTTATTCTCCCATAGCATTATAGCATTTTGAACTATCCTCATAGTAATTAAAAAACATTAGTTTTCTGAGCTATTTCTTTGGTAAGTTGTCATAATCTGGCTCCTTTCCATCTCAAGAGCTTCATCTCTTATAACTCCTGCCTTTCCTATTATATAGTCTTTCCATTCTGGCCTCTGTTGGTTCCTCAAATGCTCTCAGCTCATTTCTAACTCAGAGCCTCTCTGCCTCTAATGCTCTTCTTCAAGTCTAGACCTCAACATGGCCAGTTCTTCTTCTCACTCAGCTCTTCATTCAAATTATCTCCTTTGACTAGGCCATCTGCTCTCTATACCATTATTCTGTTTTTATGTTCTTATTAAGAGCATTATTACTCTCTGACACTATCTTATTTATATGTTTATTTATGATCAGCTTTGCTGCAACATTACTAGAAAGTAAGGCTCATAAAAGCAGATACTTTTTCTAATGTGTAGCTACAGAAAAGTGCTGGGAACATGGTAGGTATTGAATTGAAGGGATGGTTAAATAAATTAACGATTAGACTCTATGTGATTTAAGAGCAGGTGAATTACCTGTGCATCTTTTCCTTCTCACTCAGTCAGTATTAGCTGAGAGTGGGCCAAGGGAGCTAGCAGAATGTCATGAATAAACTCTACCATCTGGAATATTGCCATCAGAGTTTTTACCTGTCTAAGCAATGAACACCCATGATAAGGAGCCCAAGAACAAGTGAGGTGAGAGATACTTAAAAATAAGTAGTAAAATTGTGTGAATGAGGAAATAAAGCAAGATGCAGAGCAATGTGGAAGTATATGATGTCGTTTTTTTTTGTGAAGTAAGCAATGATTAAAACTTACGTGACAGAGGACAATGTGGAAAGATACATGTCAGATTACTTTGGCAGGATGGGGGATAGAACATAGTATGGGAAAAAAAGGAATAAAAGGACAAGTAAAACAGTTAAAAAAAACAAACAAACCTTGGAAACGAAAAGCACTGTTGAACAGCACACATGGAAAAAGAAGTTTTTTTTATTTCCATAACACATGGGTAAAGGTTAGGGGATGTAAAGGCTGGAAGATTAAT
Source organism: Leucopleurus acutus (assembly GCF_964270905.1). Taxonomy (NCBI): domain Eukaryota; kingdom Metazoa; phylum Chordata; class Mammalia; order Artiodactyla; family Delphinidae; genus Leucopleurus; species Leucopleurus acutus. The sequence goes on along the minus strand of NC_139145.1, from coordinate 34,043,710 downwards.
GTAAATCTAACTTCAGGAGTATAGGTCAAGCAGAGAGGCTGGGAATAGGCTCTAATTTTTCTAGTACTCATCTGATTTGATGTTTCCTCAATAATATATCAGTGACACTTGGGCAGAAATTACACTGCTGGACATCTGCTTCTGCTGAACTTAAATGCCTTGGCAAGGAGAATAGTTCTCTTTCGGTCTTTGCCTTCTGAAAAGTTATGATGAAAGTCATAGCAAGAGAATAAATAAGGAAAGCTAGTCGACCACAGTTTCAGGAGTCACTTCCCTGATTACTATGGCAATTTTAAGTACAGGGAAGAAGTCTAAGACAAGGAAGAAATACTGTCAGAAGCAAAAAAACTATATTTAAAATATAATAAAGACAAATCCTTGTAAGGTCTCCATTCCAAGTCATTTGAGGGCATGTGTCACTGCCAGAATCCTGCGGGCTCTCCAACTTGAGAGGCAGCCGAAATGTCCACATCAGTTCTTGTGGCACACACATCAAGCGCTCTCAGCGAATGCCCAGTGGATGGCACACGCCTGGAAGACAATGAGCCATCCACATTATCTCTAATTGCACACCATGTGCTTTGAAAACCACCCACAAAAATCTCACACTGGAATTACAAAGGAGCAGTCCTCATTATCCCTATTATCTTCCTTTTATGGAATTAAAGAAATAACAGCATGCACAGTAATTTACAATTTTTCTTAGCCTTATAAACACATCAAAACCACACTTTGTTGAATCAAGGCAAGTTCAAGAAACAAAGGCAATGTAGACAAACTCTCAGGTACTTATATTTCCACTCTGCCTTAATGTACTTGGTGTTTAAGAGCGGCGGCTCTGGACTTGGAGAACCTACGTTTGAAACTGTGTGATCTTGGGCAATAATATCAACACTCTGAACTTTGTAAAAATCAGTATAAAATATGCATAGTACAGTAGACATATCAGTGCATGATTATTAGGAATTATATGAAAGAGTGGGTATCAAGTCTTAGCATATGTTAAGTACATGATAAGCAATAGATGTCAGCTATTCTTACTGTTTTCTCATTGTACAGAATAGCACTCAAGTACATCTTTGTTGAATGGGCTTAATAGTGACTTTCAGAAGAAATGAAATGCTGGTGTAGGGCAGTCTCATTTTATGCCAAAGGTATATTCCTGAAAAGGTCTCATAATTCAAAACTGACATAAGTCAACATCCATTTTGCCATTGTGACAAACAGAATGTAATTGGAGTGAATTTGCAAGGTGTTTATATCTGTAATCGCTATAGCTTAGGGGTTGATTTTGTGGCCATGTCACCAGCATTTTTTTCTACCTTATTTACCGTGTTACATAAGACAGTTTTTGCAAACTCAACCTGTAGCTAGATTAGAGTTGCTTTTTATTTTGTCACCATCATCTCCAATAATTTGCACAGTATCCTCTCCTAAATTCGTAACATTTTGTATCATGGTAGTTCTTTGGCCTTCGTAGCTTTCATCACACGTAAAGTCTTTCTGAAGTTACTACTTTTCAGCTGAAGCACTATCACTGGTAGAAAATGAACATTTCCTTGACATTATTAAGGCAGTTTAAAAATACAATAAGAATGAATGCTAAAATAATAGTGCCATAAGCTGCCAGATCTTTCAGAAGTTCTGTTACTCATAAATAACAGCTTGGTTCACCTGATGTTGAAAAAGGATAGTAGGTATTTCCCTTTATCAGCCAAAGTGAAGCCAACACGAGTCAACAGCAGTAATGCAATTTATAACCCACTTGATCTAAAATTTCTAAAAGATAAAATGATTGACAATTTAAAAACATTGGTGAAATATTTGTTTCAAAATGTATATATATGATATGATTTATTTAAAGTATATATCTTATTCAAATGTTTATAAAAAATGACCAAACTCTAATAGCTCCACCAAGCCCAGTTAAGTACCATGACTACTGCGACCTGTTACATGATTATAAGCCAACATGGTCCGAGTTGCCTGTAACTGAGTCTAGTAAAGTCTCCCAACTCAATAAATCCTTACTGTAATGTTAATGTGCCAGCAGCTCTCAGGGCTTAATTGTTTTACAGCATTCATAAATGTGTCTGTTGTCCTAGCTACGTTCAGAATAGAGGTATCACTGTGTTTCCTAGCCTATGAATAGTCATGAGGTAAAGTAGTTGACAAATCTCTTTCCTTCTGCAGTGACATGTGGGTGAGTCAGTGAAACTTCCTTCTAGTGACTGAGTTCTATAGCTCTTCACACTTAAGGATAGAGGCACACATTCCTTGCCATGTGTTCTTTCCATACTCTCTCAAATAATGACAGGAGACCTCTTCCCATAAGATTCCTTTGGTACCAACCTAGGGCCTAAAAATCTTCTAACAGGGTAGGCTGCCTGTCTCCTGAATATCATTGGATATAGTAATTTTGAAATGAGGTGGAAAATCACATAATTATGTAGCCACATTTTTTTTTAATAAACCTGTAATGTGTTAGTGGGAAGATGCTTGTTTGTCTAGCAGTTGACGAGGAAACCTCTAGAACCTTTCAAGTTTGTTGGTAAATTTCCATCTTAAACTGTAGTGCCGAAAGGTTAAAAGTGGGCAAATTGAACATTTCCGTGAGGGGTGGGTTTTCCACTCTTGTCTTTCACCATCTTTTTTCTGAGTCCTCTAAAAGCCAGTGTCTTTCAGAGGGGTCAAGATGGCCTGCAGAAAACTCCATGCTTTGATTCTCTCCATTCTCACTCAAAATGAATTGTTCTACAATGGCCTTCCATTTGAACCTTAATTTCTATTAGTTGACAATGGTTGCTAAAGTGATTATTCAGATAAAATAGCATATCTCCCCAAAATGTTCCCCCAAACCCTAATTATACAAGATACTCTGCAGAAAAAGAAAATGAAGAAAAAAAGAAGCTTTTCTTTGTGGTTTTTTCACTGTGGGAAATGCCTTATACTGCATCCTCTCTCTTGGAGATTAAAAGTTGACATTCTCATATTAAAAGTTCTAATCAGTATGGAAGCTGTCTTAACTTTGCTTAACCTAATATTTCCCAGAATTTCACCTTGCCACTACCCCTCGCTGCCACCTTTCCTTTTGTTAAGTGTGACACCTTTAGAAACACTGAGATAACAATCCTTGCTGAGACTCTGGCTCAGGAAGATAGAATAAGCAAGGTGGCACTTGCAAATAATGGGTAATTGATAACTGTCATTATTTTTAGTCCCAGATTAACAGTTATCAAATCAAACCTTGAGTGTGTGCCTTTGTATCCACCCATATATTTTTATCTAAGACAGGTGTCTCAGATTCTCTACACGCAAGGTTTTATTGTTTTAATTGCCTGGTCAGTGTTGAAGGACCATCTCCGTAGCTGCTAAAATTGCAAGTGTTTGTCTTTATTTTTACCTTTCCTATCCTGTACTTATTTTATGTTTTGTTATCTTAATTTTTTAGAGACTTCTTTGTGGTTTCATGGCTAGCTGCCAACATTCTGGGAGTGTGTGTTTTAAAATTATTTTTCAAAGATCCACACACTAAAAACACTGTTCCCAGTAAGAAAAGCCACCTCCAAAGCTGGCATTATTTTACTTTGCAAGAGCAAGTTCGAGTTGAAGGAAGCAGCACTGTTTATTTCTCATGGGCCTGTCTTTAGTCCTGTCTTTAGTCCTGTCTTTGGCTCACCCTTGGGGGAAAATCCTCATCCCTTCAGATCAGAAAAGAACTGCCTCCCAATGAATTAGAATACAATCTACATTTGACCGCCATATCACACAGTGATTTCCGAAATCTGGGCTTGTTCACGTCTGGGGAATGATGGCAGGATGTCCCTAGTTAGAAGGGCTTTCAGAATCTACATGGGTGATTTTGATTCCCTAAGCCTCATTTTTTCATCTTTGCCTGACTTGATTTCTTGTTCTGTTTTGTGCTTTACTCTTGCAAAAGTGTCCTTCCTCTGCCCAGCCCTAACTGATTCACGTGCACACACGTACACACACACACACACACACACACACAAATACACACTCACTCAGACAAGTCACCAAGGCCAGGGGGGAAAAAGTGAAAGGTCATCTTCACAATGGGTTTTACAGGATTCTTTAGATGTAATGAATAAAATTGCAAATTCTATTGAGGCTTTTAGAACTAATGAAAATTATCAATGTGTTACACAGCTGCATTTCAGTTTTGTTTGTCTGAGCCTGGAACAGAATAGATTTTATAAATAGAACTTAAATGTGACCACAGAGCATGCATACTAATCAGTTCATTTTAAGACATTGTTTTTGCAATACTTTTAAGATGCACACATGCTGGGAAAAATTACTTGTCAGAGGAACAATGTGGAGCAATTTCTTACCAAAGTTGCTAATGGAACTACTTTTTTCTTTTTTCCTTTTATTATTATTATTTTTTTAAAAAAACACGAAGCATCTCTCCTTATCCGTCTTTTCTTTTTAGGTAGATGATAAAATAGGAAGGATTTAGAGAGAAGGAAGCCTTTGTTGCAGGGAATTTCTATGAGAAATGTGACTTACTTGTGGGAAAGCATCCACTAATTTGGGAAGGTTAAGATGAACATAATCAAAATATATTGGGTAGCACATGCTGAGTCGTGTTATCCATTACACACTTTCTTGGCTCATGTAAATGCGGAGGGTCTTTTTTCTTCCTGACTGGCTCTAAAGAGGTTGGAAGCCTGTGGGATGGAGTGCTAAGTGGTCCCCCACTGAAAGTATTCTCTATCAGCCACCGATTTCCTCTAAGGAGGCAATCCTATCTGAATACTTCTGATATCTGGATCGCTTCCCTCCCCTTTGACAGCACGCCCCCCTGCGGGAATGCATTTGTTTCACTTGTTTGAAGGTGGAAATCCCAGGGGTGAGTTTTGATGTGGGATGAGGCAGTCAGCCCAGAGCTTCCCATAAAGGTGAAATGCAGACACTCTTTTAGAAAAGGAAAGGTGACTCAAAGGAAAGCTTCACTTCCCCAGTCATTAGCAGAGATGAATGTGAGGTTGTTAAAACTAAAATATATTTTCAAAGCCAACGGTGGCCTCGGTAAAGGTGTGCCTCCTCCAATTCTACACTGGGCCTCGTGAAGGGATTCTCAGCTTCTGAGCACCAGTAGAGGCCACAAACCACTAAGAGTTTTAAGGGACTTGTTATACTGGTGGTGAGGTGGGGTGGGCGAGATAAATGACCTGGATCATTAAAATCCGTGGAAAAGCGAGGCATTTCCTTTAAGCCATTCCCCACCACTCAAACTCTCACTAAAGCTGTTGACAACGAGAAGAAAATAGACTTATGAATGCCAATTCCTCTCCAAATCAAACCAACAATTATCTATCGCATGCCCACTATGCCTAAAGTATTATATTTTTACCAAACTCTGCTGGACAAGTCATTGTACCATCCCAGTCGTCAGCAACTGTGGCCAGGGGGTCAAATCCAGCCCACAGCCTCTGTTTGGACAGCTTAGGAGCTGAGAGTGGTTTTTACCTTTATAAAGCATTGTAGAAGAAGACAAAGACTAACATGAAGATAAGGGAGGGAAAGGGGACGCCCCCACCAAAGTCTAAAATATTGACTGTCTGATCCTTGACAAAAAATAAATAAATAAATAAGCTGCCCCTGCACTGAACAATATTCAGTAATCAAGAAAATCGTCTGGAAAATTGCACAGTCCCTGAATAATTAAATGCAACATGAAGAACTCATCAAGTAGGAAAAGTTTGTTCGATAAAAAGCACCAGGGTGGCTAATGTTTTCTTTCCAGAACTTGTAGAATCTTAGCATTGAAAGGAATCTTGGGGGTCCACCAATCAAAGTTTTCCAAAACGCAGCTCCCATATGAGATTGTGCAAAATAATTGCAGCGGTGCCTGGAAGGACAGGTATTTATTTTAGTATAACTAGAATTTCCAACACATCATTTCCCAGATTTTATTGCTTGGGATGAAGCTAAAATATTAAGTAAACAATTATACAAATGGCAGTAGATATGTTACTTAGCATTAAGGTGGTTTGTGGATGAGTACAGCCTTCAAAACACAAAATTTAGTCTAATCTCTTTCCTATTTTTGAATGGTGAGGGGTAGGATAAGAAAATATCTTCATCTAAAAAAAAAAACCCAAACATACTTAAGTATACCCTGATTATAAAGCAATGCATGCTCTCTATTTTAAAGATCAAATATTGTTAAAAATATATAGTATAGAAAAAGAGAGTTTCCAATTATCCCTTTGCCAGAATCACCCACTATTAATTTGGTCTATACCTATCCAGATCAAATTTTCTAGGCACAAAATTAGATACTTAATAGCTGTTATATCTAGACCATGATTTTTTTTTTTTTTTTTTTTTTTTTTAGTTTCTGACATTGCTGAGCTATAAATTATTATTATGATTGACTCTTGAATTATGTTTAGATTTTTAATGGAATGTAAAAGGGGCTTTACTATGGTATTGGTTTGCAATCCAAGTAGGTGCATATTGGGAAGCAGAGTGCAAATTGGGAAGAATTTTATCCATTAATTCCAGACACAGAAAAGGTTGGGAAGCTAAATGAGTGATCCTGAGTGGCTCATGCAGGTCTTCCCTACATTCTTCATTTCTGCCTAGGCTGCAAGTTAACCTGAAAGGTTAATATCATTGCTGACAGCTTGTGGGCCCCCCCGCTGATGATGAAATATACCACCTCTTCCTCAGCGGGGTTCCTGCTTCTCTTCAAGGTCTCCTCACTTTGCATTCACATTAGCAATTCTCCAGTTTTTTAGATTACAGTCCATTTTTAGACAGGGCAAAGAATATGAAGAGCCAGCTGCCCCCACTACCACCCAAGGGTGTTTTTCAATGGAAGAGAAACTTGTGATAAAAAGTTAGTTCAAAAGGACAAAAACAATGACAGTACAGTTTTGCCAGTGATATAGAAGAATTGATATCATTTACTTGATAAAAAAAAAAAGTGCAAGCTTATTTACAAATGCAGTGTCCTAGGGGTGTAAGCTGATGTCCTGTAAACTTAAAATACGCACTCATCTCTTATAGTCCTTCACAAGTGTCACAAAAGTGTCACAAAGGTATGAGTGACACCTCACCACTGTAACACACCTTCTTTAGCAATAGGAAAGTGAAATGTTAGTTATTTGGTAAACTGTAACAAAGAAAAAAAAAGGACACCATTCATTTCTCTGTCTAGATTTCCTGCAACACTAGTAGCTGCCCTACATCCTATACAGAAGGCTTGATTACTTGGTCACTTTACCCAGAACAGATAGATTGCAAATAATATGTTGAATATTACTGACCTTGACAATTTCAGAATCTGGTCACTAGGTCTCCTCCCCCATTACCGTCCCCTTCATATGTCCAAATCAAATTGTCGTTTTTTGGATTAGAACCATATAATAGAGCATGCCCTCTGCCCACATGACAAAGCATAAACCCCTTACTGGGATAAATGGGCCTCACTATTTATGAACATGCATATTTCTCCTGACTTACTTTCCCGATGATACCTCTGGGGCAGCTGTGTTTAAAAACATAACTTGCAAGTTTTCAAATGCTCGGAGCTCCTTTAGCCAGACTCTAGTTCTGTTCTGAGTCCACCTTTGCTGAGTTAACTTGCTCTGTGTTCCCGTGATATACTGTGCATACCTCACGTAAAGTACTTTCCAGAGTGTATTTTATTTATTTATTTTTAAACAATTTATTTTTATTTTATTTATTTTTGGCTGCATTGGGTCTTCGTTGCTGCACGTGAGCTTTCTCTAGTTGCAGCGAGTGGAGGCTACTCTTAGTTGCGGTGCACAGGCTTCTCATTGCAGTGGCTTCTCTTGTTGCGGAGCATGGGCTCTAGGCATGCGGGCTTCAGTAGTTTTGGCTCACGGGCTCTAGAGCGCAGGCTCAGTAGTTGTGGCACACGGGCTTAGTTGCTCCGTGCATGTGGGATCTTCCCGGACCAGGGAACGAGCCCATGTTCCCTGCATTAGCAGGCAGATTCTTATGCACTGCGCCACCAGTGAAGCCCCCAGAGTGTATTTTAATGTTGAGTTTATTTATCTGCGTTCCTCACAGGACCCTGAACTCTTAAATGTAGTGACTATATCTTGTTCACTGCTATATCGCTCAAATTTAGCATGGCCCTGGCGCCTAACAGATTAGCAATAACCATTACATTTAAAAAATGATTCTTTTTAGATGGCAATTTAAAGAATTATGAGTACTAGAAGGTACTAGATAGAGCAATAGAAATCATACTGATATTTATTGTTATATGTACTATCTCAGTTAAATCCTCCAACCACATTTCTTTAAAAAGCTGATGTAGGGGCTTCCCTGGTGGCGCAGTGGTTGGGAGTCTGCCTGCCGATGCAGGGGACATGGGTTCGTGCCCCGGTCCGGGAAGATCCCACGTGCCGCGGAGCGGCTGGGCCCGTGAGCCATGGCTGCTGAGCCTGCGCGTCCAGAGCCTGTGCTCCGCAATGGGAGAGGCCACAACAGTGAGAGGCCTGCGTACCGCAAAAGAAAAAAAAAAAAAAAAGAAAAGCTGATGTTACTCAGAGGTGACATAATTGGCCCAAAGTCACAAAGTAGTGAAAACCAAGCTGGATTTTATCCTATGTTTATCTGACTCAAAAACTGTGTTCCTAACCTCTCTACTACCCTAGGCAAGTGCTAGAGACTGCTTCTCTGCAAATTATTTTAACTGTTAATTTTGATCCCTAACACCCTGACAAATAAATTTGCAGTGCCCAGTGATACAGCAAAACAGATGACGAGAATGAACACTTAACTTCTTCACAAGCATCCCTCCTATGGGCAGTTTTTTGGTTGAAGGACTGTATATTCATGTTTGGCCCTCAGCTCTTCAAGCCCCCAAATAGTTGACTCCTTTATCTAAAATGGATTCAAATCACAGTTATTTTAAAGTGGGAAAAGACACGCAAACTGAAGAATCTGTTTGAGAGGTGAGCTGGGTGTTCTAGGAAAGATGACCATTTGTCAGTCTTCTTGGTGGCCAATTATTCATTGAAAATAGAATCTTATCCAGGAGTTTTAGTCCAACTTCAAAGCCTGATTAAAACTTTAAATAAATAATGATTGGGGAGACAATTATTATTTCAGAACACTAGAATCCTCACCCACCCCACGCTGTTCAAAGCAGTGACCTCACCCCTTAACTTCAAAATTTATCCAGGAGGTTCAAAAACAGAAGAGAAATTTTATTTAGCTTCTGTTAGAATCTGCTCCCCAGGACTACATCATGGCTGTGCATATTATGATAAAACTTTATTCCATGTGCTCTTAAACTGTTTTCCGTGAAGGAGGTGTTCCACGGGAAAATCCATTTTGGAAATGGGAGTGTTTAAGAAGTTAAGCAGTGTTTTTTACTGAAAAGCTTCTCAGACCTTTCATATGCTAGGCGTTGTGACTATCCAAGAAGATGATGTGATTTGGGAAAACCCTAATCTGGCTGTATAACTTTTATTTTTGGTTTCATTGGTGCTTACTAGGGGAGTGTAGGGATCACGGAATTAAATTTTTCAGTTAACAAAGTACTTCTGTTCTTTCTCAGAACCCTCGCAGCATGTATAGCATATGAGGATGTTTTGAATTGTTTAAAATGAGGTTCTTTAGCGGCCCCTTAATTGCCATACTTGTCTGTTTTCACATCAAGTTGGGAAGATTTTAACAGTCACATTTTATCCAATTCTAAACCGTCCATATACGGTCTATCAATGTGGACTACACGGTTGGGACAAAGGGAGGATCTCTTGGGATGAGGATAGAGTAATTTGTCACAGAAGAATCAGGATGTGAGCTTGGGCTAAAAGTTAACTTAGTTTGGGGTGAGTAGCAAGGAGGTAGAGGAGGAAGATGAGGATCCCCTGGGGCGTGGGGGGAACAGCATAAGCACAGGTACCGGAGCAAGTGTCAGGAGTGTCCAGGTAAAGAGAAGACAGCTCTGATGTGGCTAAAGTGTTCATTTGGGATTCAAAGACAAAGTGAGATAGGAAAGGTAGATTGGAGTTAAACAGGAGAGGTTAGCTTCAGGCTAATGTCAGAATACTCTAAATATCTGAAGGTTGGGTATGTCACTGAGAGGTATTCTGACATTTCACTAAGTTTTTAGTGCCAGTGCCTAAGGGACTCCTAGTTTCCATTGCTGTTCTTAACAGAGAAAAGCAATACAGACCACCGAAAGGTGATGTGAAACACAACTAGTTTTTGTTTTCTTAAGTAGCACTCAGGTGTGGGTCTTCTAAGTGGGAATCGAAAGACCTAGATTTAAGGCAACAAGGAAGAAACACAGCAAAGACAAGATTCTGAGCGCAGACTGGTTCGTGAAGCAGATCATGTCTTTCTTTGCCATTAATCACCTTCTAGTCATATGTCACCAGTGCTGAGAAGCCTGATTCAAAATGGGCTGCATATGATGCCAGCCAATTCTGGGTCACTCAGCAGACCCCCTGCAATGTGCTCACTCATGGCTTACTGCGATTTTCCTTTAACACTGAATAGTGCAGTGATGAAGACTACAGATACTAGGCTTGGATTGCTTAGATTTGGATCCTAGTTTCTCTGATACGATTTCATCATCTTGGGCAAGTCAGCTGACATCTTCTAACCTCAGATCTTTCGTTTGGAAAATGGGCATATTCCTGTTCTCAGCCTTTAGGGTTGCTGGAAGGATTCAGGAAGCCCTTAGTACAGCTCCTGGCCTAGGGTAAGGGCTGAGTACATTTCAACAGTTGTTTTGTTTTTGTTGTTACCCCTAGCTGCTTGAAATAATCCAAGAATCTTGTTCCTACTCTTAAAACCCCAGAAGAGAGAATCTTACAGAAATATGAAAAATGACATGAATGGAATTGTTTTATCCCAGGCAAATTAGTACATTTTTTTTAAACATATTTTGCCATGGCCCGAAGTCTTAAAAAATAATCATAGGATCAGCACCTCCAAGTTCAGTAAAAAAGTTATTATTTCCTTTAAATCTCATGTTGCATCAATCCTGTTAGTAGCCAGCACATAGTTAACATGTTCAAACAAAATGCAATCCATAAGTATATTAATATATGTTAGGGTAATTTTTAGAATCTGAGCACAAAGTGACATTGATGTAGATTTTTACTTATTATCAATATATCTGTTTCCCTATTTCTACTCTATGACCATAATAGTTATTAATCCCAGTATTCCTAATGTTTTTTTATTCTTGGCTACTTTTTTGACATATTAGTGCTTAGCAAGAAAAAAATGACTCCGTAATAGTAGACATGAATTCCACTATCTCTTCACAGCTCACTACGTCCGGTAATAGTTAATGGCGTAATTACTTTTTGAGTTTAAAAAAAATCCATTGGAATGCCTGCAGGTATATGTACATTTATTTCATTTGGAACTTATTTTTTTAGCATTCATTTACTGTATTTGGTATGACGGGTCCAAATGAAATCAAGCATCCAGAGGAAATTATTTTTTAATATAGACTCATAACCCAGGTATTAATGATACTTTTTTTTTTCTCACTCAAAGGCAGTAAGGCCGTTTTTCTCCTCAAATCCATCATCACCATCCATCAGAAATATTTATTCTTTTTCTTTGTTCCTATGAGGGTGGTCTGTGAATTGAGGCAAGGCAGAAAAAGGCTATCTGTACCCATCATTCATTTATTCATATACCTCTGTGTACAAGGCACTGCTCTAGGCACTGAGAATACAGCAGTGAATGTGAAACAGACAAAAATCCCCACGCTCTTGGAGCTGTCATTCTAGTGGCATCACATTACAACACTACCACCACGTGATGGCTAAAGAAGGACACTCACATTGTCCCTCTCATACTTAAGCTTAAAAAAACGGATGCTATGAAGCATTACAACTTGGCCAGATCTTTTCTGGCCATTCAGTCGAAAACGTGCTAACTTGTTTATGTGTGTTAAATCAGGAAGCGTGAAGAGTCCAAGAAACTAGGAGATCCCAGGATCAGAGACAAAGACAGTTTATTATTTGCAACAAAAGCAGCGATCAGAGCGACATTATGGAAGCAGTTCCCTGAGACGCAATCGCTCAGAGTGATTCAGTGAGGGCCGGGTGGTACCTGTACGTGCCATGGGGTACGTTACAAGAGGGGAGACTCTGATCTAATTTAGCAGACTCTAATCTCATGTAAGGATTGTTTGCAAATCTGCCCATTCTCTCTCCAAATAGAGATATAATTTTTATTATCATGGAATGTAAGTGTCTTCAAGGAGAGATGTCTTATGCCTCTAAATCTTTCAGGAGAAAAATCACTCTTTTGACTTTGCTTATCCAAGGATGTATATACATATGTTCCACAGGGGATCTTGTTCTCCTTTGCAGAGCTACCTGCTTGTATAGGCATCCCTGAAAAGATAGGCCCAGAGCATACTGTGGCATGTAGGAATGCCACCGATTGATGGAGAAATATCTCCCAACAGTGGTACACTCCAGTAAGATTGTATGCCCCATGAGAACAGGGCTGGTGTTCTATCCCATATGCCTACAATAGTGTCAGACATGTGGTTGGTACTCAGTAAATATTTATTGAATAAATGAATAGGATTTATTTTGAAGATGATGGTGATTATGATGGTCATGATTTTGTCCCATTTCAATTTTCAGAAGGAAATGATTCCTTTTGTGGCCAAGACAAAAACACCACAGGGACACCTTAGACAGAATGAAGCAGAAGTCTGCTAGCCATGTTTGGTCGAAAATATGTCTGAGCAGGGTAAATTAACGTCATCTGTACATCAAGGAAACAGTGGTTCCCAAATCTGTAGAGGTTTTTTTTTCCTTATTTTGTGGTTTTATTTTGTTCTTCTGATGAGCACTACACCTATAAAATGCTCAAGATAAATATAGGAATTTCAGAATAATTACAAAACATTAAAATTGCATCTTCCTACTGGAGATGTACAATGTGTGTTGACATCTTCAAAATTCTGAGAATTTCTACAATAAAAAATCAATAAAATCAACAATAACAAAAATACAGAAAAATAAGAGTGACCCGACTAACTTTTTTACACCTATCCTTTCCGATTTCCCTCTTTTAAATGTTAGTTTAAAATTGACTAACCTTTTACAGGATATGTACGCAACAGAATGTATTTGAAGAAATACAGCTACCTTTTAGGTGCCGCACATGTTTTAATGATCAGATTTCTAGTTGCTCCTTCATCTTGGTTATGGAAATGTGAAATGCCTAGGAGCTCTAAGCCAGGAAATAGTGGACTTTATTGTGTGCAATAATGCAAAAAAGCAAAAGGGGATAAAAGTGGCTTTTATCACAAACCATGGCTTGTGACCTGGCCAGCTATATGGTCTCTGAAGAAAATCAGAGAACGTCGTCATAGTTGTAGGATTCCACATCCCAGGGACAGTGGTGTCATTACCACGGCTCCTCATTGCCTTCTTCCCATTCTTTTCTGGTTCCTGCAAGATTTCTTTGCTGTCAGACACCGTTTGCAGTTGACAGTGGCTGGTTGCAGAAGGAGTGAATTTTCATCTTAAAGGTCTCTTTATAAGATGAGGGAAAACACTTCCTAGAAGCCTTAAGAAGATTCCCATCAGTCAGCTGGAAGAGATGGTATTTCATGTTTAAAGGAATTGTTAGCAAGATGGGGAGGTTACATGATTAGATCAGACCAATTCCCTATTATCCTCTAGGGCCAGGACTCCCTCCCTTGAAGACATGCCCCCCACTCAGAGCATACAGCAAAATAACAGGGTTCTACTGGCAGAAAAGAAGACAGAAAGACTACTGGTCAAGCTGATACTTAAGTTGTATGAATAGTGTCCTATGAAAAGGCAGTTGAGGTTGAAGTGTTGGAATTTTCAGTTTAATTCACAAAATATCTCAATACCCAAACATGGAAGCTCTACCTGACAACCTAATATTTCATTTAGTGCTTACAAGGCAGGTCAAGTAAGTATTTTTACTGACATTTGATAAGCGAGGAAGCTAAGCCAATACCTCCAATCCTTTATCCAAAAGTCCCATAACTAGCTGATAGTGCGGAATGACTAAATACCCTGGCTTCTAGATAGCTTAATCTCATTCTTAATGAACTCTTCTCCAAGATTTGGAACTTCGGTTGTATCTACTAGAGAAGAGGTGAGGTGTAGGGGTGGAGGTGGGGTGGAGGGGTCCCTTGTCTCTTTCAGTAGTAATCACGTTTATAAATAGGTACCTGCATCTGCTCAGGGAATCACGCAACGGCTTCAGCCAAAGAGCACAAGTTGATGGCAGCCTGTGTTAGTGGGGTGAGCCCCTGGCACAGTGCCAGCCCTTCCAGCTTGCAAGCCAGTGTGAAATGAAAGCAACTCTGCGTCGACAGCTTTGACAGAAGGCGCCACACACGAATTAGAGTTAGTTCAAAAATTAGCTGCCAGATTATTAATTTGAGAGAAAACAAGCAGAGCAGAGTTTCTCCCTTCTAGATGTCTGGCTGAGCTTTCTCTTCTGTTGGTATTGATCTCCCTGCTTCCTCCTGCTCTCCATCACAGCACAGGAGCCTCTGAATGTCCTTGCCAGGAAAGATTCAGAAAACAGCCAGGCAGGTTTTTGCTCTTTTGAAGTTTCCAGCAGGTCTCGGCAATTTATGTGTCTTTCTCAACAGTTAACTTGCTTGTGGAATTCAGGCCAGTCATCTTTTTTACAGATGAGCCCAGATTGCTTATCTGTTAAAAAAAAAAAGAAAAAAAAAGAAAAGAGGGAGTGGAGTAAATAGGATAGGACTATAATCTCTCAGGATACTTTACAAAATCTTTTTTGTTTTCTGATGTTCAAAATAATACATAATTGTTAAATAAGTTAATTCAAAAGTATACAATTTTCAATATGAAAATTGCCCATGATTCTCGCTAACTCAGAGATAGCTCTTATGGATGTTTTGTTGTATATTCTTTGAGGTTTTATTTCTTGTTCACATACTAAATTTTTATATATTATGGTTCTGCAGCTTGCTTTTTTTTTTTTTTTTTTTTTTTTTTTTTTTTGCGGTACACGTGTCTCTCACTGTTGTGGCCTCTCCTGTTGCGGAGCACAGGCTCTGGATGCACAGGCTCAGCGGCCATGGCTCATGGTCCTAGCCACTCCGCGGCATGTGGGATCTTCCCAGACCGGGGCACGAACCCGTGTCCCCTGCATCGCCAGGCGGACTCTCAACCACTGCGCCACCAGGGAAGCCCTGGAGCTTGCTTTTTTGCTTAGTAATTAGCCATACTTTCATTAAAACAATCTAGATTTTTCTTTTTAATGGCTGTATAGTATTCCATCCTGAACTTTTATCAATCTATATTTGTGTGGTTTCCAGTTCTTTACCAGTGCAAGTAAAACTGTGGTAAACACCCCTCTAGATGCATCTTTGCACTCTTGTGTGTGTATTCCTGCAGGGTAAATCCTTTGAAAAGGAACTGCTGAGCCAAAATCCTTTTCAATACTACTAAAGATGCAGTCACCCAGGACGCCACCTCAAACCAGATCTTGTCTTCACATGAGAACTCTCTCTCTCTGTGATGGCCTGCAAATTAACAGAGTTTTAGACCTGCACTTCTGACGGGGCTTTTCACTTCCTATCCAACGAGCAGGCCCCAAAATGATTCCTTTCTTACTCATTCTTATGGGTGATAATGTGTTCCTCCCACTCGGCACTTCTTTTTATTTCACTACAGCTGTAACAAGCACTTATAAAAGCAGCAATCTAGGTTACCTGAAAACCTTTTCCTTGTTAACTTGGGTTCCAAAAACTAAGACTAGAGATAGAATTGGAAGGCAGTAGCTCAACCCTGGTTACATAAAGCTGCTCTTGGACATCTCATTAACGTTTCTCTTTGGTTTATCTCTTAAAAAAAAAAATAGGTATGCAATTCATTTGTTAGGCTTGAGAGGATGAACTCATAGACCCTGTTAGAGCAGACACACTCTCTCACCCTCCCTTCACACGAATGCAAAGCAGTTTACTTTAGAAAAATGCTAAGTGAATGAGATGCTTAATAACAATGAACAAGTATCTTACTACTTTGTGATTAGCACTCAGAAATGACTAATGTTTAGACCTCCTTGTTTCCGTCAAAAATCTATTTTATTAGACACGGAAATGGCCTAAATTACTTGGTATGCATTAGGTATGAAGAAGACCTCTTGCAGCACTAGATATTAAAGTCTCTGACCCTTCTGAGCTGGAGCAGCAATTAGGATAGCTGTCTATTCCATTCAGGCCCAAAAAAGAAAGTATTCAGTGCCAGCAACACCAAAGCACAGTAGTTTTAAACTTGAGATACTCTCATTTCAATATTGACTCCTCTACCTTCCCTTATCACCTCTTGCCTCCAAATTGCTCTTATTACCCTCCAACTATCTGGTATTTTTCAAAGACTTCTCAGGACCCCTTTAAAATGACTGCCTACTCTCGTTAAATGGCATATTAGTGGGCCCTACCCCACTCTAAAGAAAGGAGGCTTGGAAATATGTAATCTTTAACAAGCACCACATCCCACACACACACACCAGGTAGCTTAGATCCACTCTTAATATCTGAGGACCTCTCCATGCTAGACCATGCATCTGAAACATTGTCATGCGTAGGGGGCATCTAATTAAGATATAACTCTTATTTCAGAAGATTTGGGCTAGGGCCTGAGAGTCTGCATTTCTAATAAGATCGCTGATGATGCTGATGCTGCTGGTCTGTGGACTGCTGTTTGAGTAGTGAAGCCCTACTATGGGACATTTAAAGGACAAGTCTCTGTCATTCACCTCTATAACCCCAGTGTGTTGTACAGGGCTTGAGTGTAATGCATGCTTGTTTGAATGAACAAATGAATGAATGTCAATATCAGTGGAGGTGAGAACACTGGAAATGTTATCTAGACTGTAGCTAACTTTGAAAAAAATTCAGCACAGATGGTATGATAGGTATGTTTGTGTTCCTTTGCCTATAGGACCCAGGAGTGGTTAGTTCCTCTAATCAGGTGTACACATTCCACATGAAAGGCCACTTTCCAGAGGCAGCTATTACAGGAACAGCTATCTTTACCTGTGAACAACCCTGGAGTTTTGTTAAATAACAAAAGAAATGTTAGTAAGATGTCATTGGGAAATCTGTGATGTTCAAGATAAGTGCATTGATAAAATATTGTAGAGGTCTTCCTGCTCTTGCAGGAAATTAAGAATTGAGAGAAAACAGGAGTCTGTGTTCTCAGGTTACTAGGCTACTGATTAGTTAGGTCTTCTAACTCTGTGGTTAGCCACATCCTTCTAAAAGCACCCGCCTTAATGATACAGTTTATGCAAGGCAGTCTTGGAGCACCTAGAAGGATGGAGACCTGGCATTCGGATATATGATTTCCCTGTGCCTGCATGCTACTAAATGCCTGTTTGTGGGGCTAAATTTGCCCTGACACTTATTTTCACTGTCATCTATTACTGAATGTATAAGAAGGAGGTATGTAGCTCACATGTCAGTCTAACAATGGTGAATAACCAAATTGGCTAAGGCCAGTAGGCAATAGGAAGTAACTGGGTTCAGATCCACTGACATCTTTAAATTTGATCTGTTCATGTACATTTAAAATAATTAAAATGACTCACAAAGAGTTACGTAAACATTGGCAACATTAATTGGAATCCATGTAATGCTCTTTCTTTCTTTAGCAAAACCTTGACACAGAAAGGCACATGATTTATAAAGACTAAGAGTTTACATTTAGAATGTCCTTTCTGAGGACATTTCAAATCTGGGCGGGTTGAAGCAACAAGGTCCAAAAGCTGGCTCTGAGCCAGTTATACTAGTGATGTATCCTCCTAGGGTTGGAAATTTACTGTGGCACCAGGACCATGATCCTCATCCTAGCTCTCAGAGAAGAAAGGCAGAGATAAGAGGCAATGAGTTGGACTTCCCTGGTGGCGCAGTGGTTAAGAATCCGCCTGCCAATGCAGGGGACGTGGGTTCAATCCCTGGTCCGGGAAGATCCCACATCCCACGTGCCACGTAGCAACTAAGCCCGTGTGCCACGACTACTGAGCCTGTGAGCCACAACTACTGAGCCCGCGTGCTACAACTACTGAAGCCCGCACGACTAGAGCCCATGCTCTGCAACAAGAGAAGCCACTGCA
This sequence comes from Leucopleurus acutus, assembly GCF_964270905.1. Lineage (NCBI taxonomy): Eukaryota > Metazoa > Chordata > Mammalia > Artiodactyla > Delphinidae > Leucopleurus > Leucopleurus acutus. The sequence continues at coordinate 34,025,566 of NC_139145.1, read as the reverse complement.
ATGAGAAGGCCGCGCACTGCAACAGAGAGTGGCCCCTGATTGCTGCAGCTAGAGAAAGCCCGCGCAGAGCAACGAAGACCCAATGCAGCCAAAAAGGAAGGAAGGAAGGAAGGAGGGAGGGAGGGAAGGAAGGAGGGAGGGAGGGAAGGAAGGAAGGAAGGAAAGAAGAGGCAGTGAGTTGATGTAGAGGAGTGAGCTTGGCTCTAACTTGTCCTACTGTCTCCATCCAATTGACAAATGCAAATGTCTCCTTTAACGAAAGAGGAAAGTCTGGGAAAGTGCATTTGGGGAATCCTCAGGGTGAAGTAGCAGTGTATTCAAAGCAAACAAATAGTAATAATAATGATGATGATAACTTAAGTACTAAAATATGAGGTAAAGTGTCACAAACACATTTTATTAAATATTAGATATTATATATCCACTCTTCTGATCAAACCCTGAGTGATGCATGGGTGATCATTGGGCAGTGTATACAAAGGTAAGAAAATGTAAGATAAATTTCAGTTATGTTGAAGGGGCAAAGGTCTCTAATGTCAGTGAAATATTAGGAGGTTTTGCCTTGTGAGATGGTACAAGGCATTTTGAATGACTGTTAAGAGCACAGAGTCTAATTTAAGCAGAGCTTGAGGAAGAAGTCCCACAGAGGGTTTTTCCTTCCTTCTGGGGCTTCAGAAGATACGTGGGTGCACACAGGAAGGCAGAACAGTGAGGAGATGGGGGGATTTTAAGGTTAACAGAACAAGTTGCATGAATGCTTTCCCAGATTTACTCAATTACACATAGTTTAAACAAGAAGGCGGAGAAAAGTGTGTTTTGATCATCAAAGTATAAGTTAAACTTTGGTCCTACTCAAAATTGTATTAAATGTTCTATGAAAGGGAGTCAGGGCTTGAAAGACCAGGAAGGAGACCCACTGCTGGTTTTTTTTGCTTCTCCTGAAAGGCCTTTTCATTCCTCAGGTAATTCCTGGCCTTGTGCAATTTAGGCTATTCTTTCTGAGTTAACCAGCCCATGGAGGTCAGCAGTGGTACCATGTATAAGTGAGCGTAGAGGGCTTTAAGGACCCACTTTAGTCATTATGGGCCATCATCAAGTTTCTGTCACAGCTACCCAGGTGTACCATTGTAATGCAAAAACAGCCATACCTAGATAATGCGTAAGCATGTAAGTATGATTGTGCGCCAATAAAACATTATTTACAAAAGCAGGTGGACAGCTATAGTTTACCATCCCCTGCTCTATGTCAGTGAAGTGTGTGTCTTTGCCTTGATCTATTTCCTGTGAGTAAAATATCTTTTATAGTAGACTTGTCTTTATTGATTCTTTAGCAAACTTTTCTTCAGCATCAAGTATGTGGTCTGTCTGTACCATATTAGTACTAGGTACTAGGGTGTCGGGAAGTTGGGGATGAGAAGAAAGGAAACTGGACAAAAACTACCTAGAGTGGCTTAAACCTCCCTAGGAAACATGCGTATGTAGGTAAACAGGCAAGTACTGAAAGTAGGTTTAATGTATAAGCAGCCAGGTACAGGTTACAAACTGTGTGGTTGGTTTTGTTTGTTGGTTTGGTTTGGTATATTCCGTTGACCCAGTGGTATATGGATGGTAAAGAATTCTCCCAAAGCCCAGGGGACATAGCATTGACTGAAGTGACTGTGTGTCCATCTATGAAATTCAGCTCATGTGATTTGATGTTATCTACCCCATCCTCTTCTTTGGAAAGACATGATTACTAAGGCTTTCATCTGTGTGACACATCACTTCTTAAATGTTAATGTTCCTAAGTATCATAAGCAGGGGCTCTTGTTAAAGTGCAGATTCTGGTTTAGTAGGACCAGGATGGGGCCCAAGATTCTGCATTTCCAACAGTGTCACTGCTGCTGGTCACCAGGACATACTCTGAATGGCAAGGTCTAAGGATACTTCATCAAGTATACAAACAGCATCCTCATTAGATGAGGAGACCAGCCTCCCAAACTAAAAAATTTTCTACTAGAGGAATTTCAGAGTTTAAACATTGAATAGGTAAATGATCCCACTTCCTTAAAATATCTTTCCAACTTCCTTCCCCAACAGTAAATATATAAATTCCTCATTTATTTATTACTCATTTATTTTATTGAAGTATAGTTGGCATACAATATTATATGTTACAGGAGTACTACATAGTGATTCACAATTCTTAAAGGCTATACTCCATTTACAGTAATTATAAAATATTGGTGATAATTCCCAGTGTTGTACAATATATCCTTGTAGCTTATTTTATACGTTTTAGTTTGTACTCATTTTTATAATGTGAAGGCTGCTGTGGAAATGCAAGGGGATCACCTGAGTTGGCCAACACTTTATGCTAAACTTCAATGTTACACTTTAGGTGGAAATGGCTTCTCAGATAAGTGTGAGTCCCCAAGCAGAAACATCAGAGAATGGGATAAAGGGAAGGGGAAGTTTGATAAGGAGTTAAAGGATCACAGATGCTTATAGGTCATAAAATCTGCCTAAAACAGGCTAAAGGCAAGACTGAACCTACTGGAATAGCTGTGCATACACAACAGGACTCCAGACTCAGGACTAAAAGATCAAGATGAGGAGAAAAAAGTCCAGAGGAAATACGGGCTGGGAAAAGACCCTGGAATGTCTTCCACTTCACAGCTGAAAGGGATCTGAGGGATGATCTAGTTCTCTGTTTCCCACCTTTCTGGTCCCTAAGGCATACTTGCCATCAGTAACAGTGACCCATCAAGAGGGTCACTATGAACCCCTGGACCCAACATCATGCCTTCTGTCTCTTCCCCACACTTAACCCACAGACAGACATATCAGGATCTCAGGGAGGAAGCTGGGGATTCTGACGGCTGATAGATCCCACTATTTTGAGAATCCATAAAGCTCCCTTATTTTATAGATGACAAAACCAAGGTGTAGGGACAATTGATTTGCCAAAGCTTAGCCAAGTCATTTTTTGACAGTTGGTCTTCGAAGTTGGAGCTCTTGACCTCAAGCTAGTACCACTCTACTGTTGATACGCTCTCTACTCTTTAGTTGGTTGAACATTGTGTGGACCACTTATCGATTATTTATTAGCTCATTTTTCCCCCAACATTATATAGTAATTCATCACAGCTTTTTAAAAGGATAGGTAACAGATAAAATTTGCATTTTTAATTTATAAGGTGCTCACCCTCATAACTGCCTGAACTATTGATTTTATGAACTTAAGAAAAGCTAGGTGTATTCATTGTTACTACCTTACCTACTTAGTAGCAAGATTAATTTATTCAAAAATGTTTGTTTGACAAATAGGGTGTGATAATAATACAGGAAGCATGGTAGGAAATACTATGTATGTCAACACAGCCTCTGTCCTTAAAAGGCTTGCATTTTTAGTGGTGAGACATATATTCATGAAAATCTTTTAAGAAATGCTCCATGATTTGCCAAGAATTTTATAGAATTTCCCATAAAATCTTATTAAAAAATGTGTACCGTATTAGAATAGTTTATTACACTGAATTTTAATTGTTTGCTGTTTGCATCTCTCACCACATTAAAAAAAGGAAGAAAGCAGAGGTTAACCATTGCCTAGCATAATGAGTATGTGTATTAGTCATTGAACAATTATTTGTTGATTGAATATTCATGAGTACATAATCATATGCTTTCTATATATGGTATATGGTGTGTATATATAAAGTATACATCTAAGTATACATAATTTATTTAGTATGTTTTTATAGTTTATGCCTTTTGTATAAGGTCAGACTCATTGGGACATAATGTTCTTTTCCATTTTGTAAAAATAATTTATCAGTATGGATAATTTGCTTCAACAACTAAACCAATGCTTCTGAAACATCAACATGTGCAAAATTATGCTATCAAAATTTGAAAACTAATGTTGAATTCCAAATATTTTGCATATACATGCTATATATATCTGTAAACACCAATTTATTCCTCCTACAAAGAAGACATACTCTGTTATAGTAAGTGCTTTGCATAAACTATTTCATTTTTTTCCTCACAACAACCTTGTGAGATAGGAAATAGTTATTCCAGGAAATAGTTATTCCTGCCATTTTACAAGCGAGAGAACTAAAGTAGGTTAGCTGCGGTCACAAAGTTACTACATGGTGAAAGCAAGATACAAACAGAGAGGACAAACTCCAGAATCCATTCTTTCAGCCCCTAAGTACACTGCTGGGCTAGGTATACTACGCTCCCCTCCCAAGCCAAATCCAGCAGCTGCCTGTTTTTGTAAGTAAAGTTCTATTGGAACAGAGCCACGTTCATTCCTTTTAGTATATGGCTTCTCTAGAGCTCCAGCAGCAGAGTTGAATTCCTGTAATACAGCCCATCTAGCCCTCTTAACTTAAAATATTCGCTATCTGATTCTTTACAGAAAAGAAAAAAAATGCTGGTCTTCTTATAATGTATCAAATATATCATTCACCTTTACAAATTAAATGAAGAGTTGGGTCCAACATTTTGAAATATATGTTGTACTTAATATAGTGTATGAAGTGCCTAGGTGTACCCCCCCAGCTTTTATCATCGTATTTCTGGTTAGTATATAGGTAAAAATTCACCATAATTTGTTAACATTTTCTATCATTTTGATCAGTGACTTGTAAGACACATTAGGACTATATTGTATTAACTCTTGCTAGACATTCTAAATGTTCAGAATTTGGTTCAGGATGCATTGGAAATGTGTGGTTACTGTTAAGATGTGCTCTTCTTAAAGAGGTTGCAATATGTTTATAGTTTTGAAATCTAATGAATGTTTGGTGGTGTTCTTTTAGGGTAATAACTTCAAAATGTATTTATTTTTAATTATATTTTCTTACCAAGTTCTCTTCTAGAAGCTACAGAAAAACATACATTGTAAAATTGCTAATAAATTTTGGAGGGGTTGAGCAGCATATTTTTCTTACTAATTTTAAGGAGGAGTTTTTCAACATTATTGTGAATCATAATTATGTCATTATATGTTATAAATATATTACATGTATTTACACTACATAATTAGACCTAATTCTAATTATGTAGATTCATGGTAATCAGCTAGAATTTGCTTTAAAAAACCAAGATAATTCCTCTAACAGATGCTACCTTAATAGAATATTAAGTTTGAGACAAGCTCATGAAAATAGGAAAATTAATAAGTAATGATTAAACCTCTAACATGCAAGCAGAATAAGATACCATATCATCACTCTCCTAAAGCTTCATTATAAGAAAAAGTGTTTGTTCTGAGATACCCTCAAAAATTTTATAAATAGTGTTTTGGAGAAATCATTTCTTAAATTGAAAAAGAAAGCAATCCAATAAAAAGACCTCAAAATTTTAAACACTTGTTTTGGTTATAACATAAATACTCTCTTTTCAAAGCTCTCTATATGAAAAATATTTTAAATTGTTCTAGTAACAAAGAGGTAAATAAAAACACTATTTCCCTCTGGAATCTTGTTCTCTAGATGCTAAATCTAGCATCATTGCTGTAAATTGCTAGTTGTAGTCTTTGATTGACATGTTTACCCAGATAATGTAACAGTTTTTGTGAAAGAAATCTACTTAGTGTCTGGATGACATGAAACATGTTTCCTGTGGAAGGAAAAGCCCCAAAGTTTTCTTTCAAATGGGAGTCTTCTCTCTCCAAATCTTTCGAGTTGATAATGAATTGTGTAATTTGTTTTACTCCCTCATTTACCCAACATTAGTTCAACTGCAGTGTGCATCTAAATATACTTTAAAAAAATCCCTCAGTGGCTCTGTCCTTGACTTTATTTCAGATTAATTTTTGGCACTAAATTGCAGAGAAGCCCGTTGTGCACCACATGATGTTTGACCAAGGAACCCATGTGGTTCTCTTGAGCGTGCTCTGTCTTTTTCTACTGGGTTTTAACCCTTTCTGTGTTTTCTGGATACCCAAACAACTTGCCAGCATACTCCAAATAAAAGAAATCATCCTCTGTTATTAATGTTTTTCCCAGTAAGTGTAAAGTACATTTTTTTTCTTTCTCTGTAAAGTATATGCTTTCTTTTCAAGCTGCTGCAGATATCAAATTAACATGAGGATGATAAAGGATATTTCCCAAGCTTCTTGAACTTGCAGTCAAACTTGATCTTTACATGACCTTGAGCCTTAAGGGTGTAAAATAACAAGTGATAAGGACAGGGGGAGGAAGTAAAACAACTGCTTCTCAAAGAATTGGCCAGAGTGGGCAGAAAACAGCTTCATAGTCAACTTGAAACTACTCAGCTGATGGACTTGAGGGTTAGTGATTGGTCTGTGCTGAACTCCTCTACAACCATTCCACCTTGAACTGATAAGCCACTGACTTTAAACTGGCCAGTCACATTTCCCCGTGAACTTTTTTGGCCTTTACCTTTAGAAGCCCAACTGCCTCTGTTTGGGGAGGCAAGGGGCTATTCTTACCCTTTTATGATCCAGATGCAAGTCAATTCCCAAGGCTTTAACCTGCTTTGAGTTAATAGCCCTTTGACAATCTTAAAACCCAACCCATAAAGCCTAATCTCTGCACTGAATCAGGTTTTCCTAGCCTTAGGGGCAGGAAGCTTGGGTTCACATTACTCTGCTTAAGATTTTGTTTTCCTTTTACCAGGGAAATTAAATCAACCCTGATACACAGAAATCAACAAAGCTTTATGTCAACCCCTGTCTATAGCACACCCTTAGCAGTTAAGGATTTATTCTCTGTGGTTTCACTTATTCATATGTTATTTGCTCTTTTTTGTGCTAAGATACAAATTTGATTGGGCCCTTCAAAGTTGGGTTACCGTAGAGTCATTCCATTGGTCAGGGAGCCTAGAATCCTCATCTCAGAATAGTTTATTAATTTGATTCTCATTATATGTGTAACAACTGAGGAAAAATGATTAAAACTTTTCTCTTTTATGAACACTGGCTACTAATCTAACATCTGCTAGTCCTAGCCATAGCAATGGGAAGGTTAAGAAAAGGAATGGTTTGTAAATAGAAAATCATTTTGTAAATTATTATGATTATTACGTACCTAGTATTAATCTAAAGGAGTTGTTTACAACTATTTGGTTATCCCTTATTTAATTTTATGGGAGAAATAATAATGACACACAGTGTTATTTGGAGGGGAACCTCCCAAAGGATCATTGATAAATCCTTTTGCATGGCTGACTACTTCCTGTATGCATTCCACAAGAATTATTATATGTATAGCCATTGTTACCCCTAAAGAAGTAGAGAAGTTGCCTTGTCCTCTCCTTAAAAGCCTTCCCAAAATCTAAATCCATACCACCATCTAGATAAAAAGGGAAATTGGCCTGATATTTATTCTTCGCAACTCAGAAAGTGAGAGAAATACTAGAAAAATACTAAAAAAAGAACTGTACAGATTTTAGAAGAAACGATATGTTCCTAGGAACTCAATACTCTGCGTGACTGTTTTTAAATTACGAGAATGGCTTTCTTTTCTTATTCCACTGGAGAGCAGACCGCTACACCATTCGTTTTGATATAAAAGACTATCTTTTTATTATTATTCAATAGCCTGTCCACACAGCCAGAAATAGTGCCTAAGGAAGAGGAGATGCTTCATCAATACTTAAAAGTAATCTTTATTTCATTCATTTTTTTTTTCTTTTATGTACTTACTTATGCAACACAAAAACAACAGCATACCACAGTCTCATCAGGTACTCAAAATAATCTGGAGAGCAAGTTGGTTAAAATGACTAGAAAGGGACGAGGCAGTGTGTGAAATATGTGCCATTATTCCCCTTTGCGTTGTCCAAGGCAGACATCGTTAATCCATCACAGCCCTCTTTCCCACTGAGCCTGGACGCATCATCAGAATCGTTCTCAATGCAGGGCTCCCATCAGCCACTGCAATCAGCTGGAGTTGGCAACTAGTTCCAAACTATTTGCTATTGTTGGACTATACTGTATTTCCCTAAAACCTTAAACAGAAGGTAGCATCTTATAATCATGACACTTTTTTGCCTTTCAAACTACCATTGTGATTAATTTCTATTACCTGTTTCTCATAGTCAGTTAATCTCATGATTTTAAAATTTTGACCTAGGTGTCGGTGTTTTGTAAATACAGTATACTTAATCAGCAGCTTTTCAGACTTCAGATCTATAATGCAAAATTCATTGTTCTGTTCATGCATTTTTACAGTGAAATGGAAATTTTGTACAGAAAAATTTGGGTTGCCTCATTATCAAGAGAACTAAAGTATCCCTTTCTACTAATCCCGTGGTTCTCAATCAGGAGCAGTTTTACCTACCAGGAGACATTTGACAGTATCTGGAGTCATTTTTGGTTGTCCAAGGTGGGGAGAAAGTACTACTGGCATCTAGTGGATGGAGGCCAGGGATGCTGCCAAACATCCTGCAATGTACAAAACAGCCTCCACAGCAAAGAATTATCCAGACCAAAATGTCAATATTGTTGAAGCTGACAAATCCTTCACTGAGTTATTGAATGCTTAGTTCTAGAATAGATGTTGAAGGAAATAATTTTGTAACTGAAATCTTTATGCTGTGAACTTGATTTAAAAGAGAAACTACTTAAATACTCTTTTTTAAAAAGTGTAGTCATGCTCATATTTGAAATTTGCCTTTGGGTCCAGTGTTACCAATTTGATGAATAAGACATTCTCCAAAGACAGTGGAATTCCATGGGACTTGCCTAGAGATGACAACTACAACTCAGCATTGTATTCCTTTTTTATCAGCTGTGAATGACCCAAGTGTGAGTTCTTCATTGTTTCACGCTACATTGAATCTCACACTAAGAAACTACTCTTGTAAAAGCAAGATGCATTTCAGGGGTCCTCCATTTTCCTTTAAGTGTTAAGTTTAGTCTAGCAGGATTTTTTTTTTTTTTTTTTCCATATGAAAACTCAGTTCTGTTTCTCAAACAGACCAGTTGTTCATTTATCAAATATTACCATTACCAGATGTGGTTAAATTCTGCTAATGAAATGATGGGAATAAGAAGGTTTTTACTTATACCCATCTCAAAACACAACTTTACATTCTGAGAATTCAGTCCCGTGTCCCTCCCCCTGTTGTCAACCAGAGATAGAGAATGTCTTTTAGACTAAAAGATTCTCAAGCCACAGTGGCTGAGAACATTTCATGTTAACTCAAATATATAAGCCTTAATAAGCCAATTTCCCATTCAGTTTAATCTATTTTCAGCAGATCAAAATAATTAAAAATGCTAACAGTTATGGTAATTTTCAGTACACTGTGAGAGAAGCAATTTAGATAGCACCTTCCTGACGAATCTATATTTGTATAAATGCTGATCAAGAATATTTGTTCAATTTTATACAAATCAAACATGAATGATTTCTTCCATATTACTCCTTCTATTGTGTTTTCCCTCTATCTAGTTATCCATTTGCCACTGGCATGCTGCTCTAGGAAGATTTGATTAAAATCAATAAGTTATTGGGAAGATGGCAATTAGCAGTCTTTCACCTATAATAGCATTGTCTGTTAAGCTTCCTTTGTGTTAATCACAATATTTTAGCAAGACTCTCCTATCCAGCCATGCAGTTTAATGAAATGGAAGACTTAAAAACATCCTTAATTTGGGGCACTTGGAAATACACTTCTCTGTTTTTTTCACTATTTCGATAGGAATACCCAGCATTTCTGCAGTACATCAGAATCTTTGTCTCTTTTGAGAGTTTCTCAATTATGAGATCTCAGAAATACCTGCACAGAAGTTAACATTGCATAAACCTCAAGTCAGTTCAATGTAGCATAAAAAGATACCAGCAAATATCAATGTATAGATTTGTTTAACTATTTCAGAATGACTTGATAGTTTGTTTGTAATAGATAATTGACATGGAGAAGTTCTTCACTTTGGCTGTATGATCTTGAGTGCTGAATGCCTAGCTAAAGACTGAACCTTGACTAATGCCCCTCGACAGCAAGTAATGATTGTCAAAGTCATTAATCAGAATGAAGTCATGGTACCCTTCTTTTTACATCTGTTATTTGCTTCTTTGTTCTGAAGACTCCTTCATTTCATTTTAGTTTTTCTTTAGAGGCAACATACACACAATTAATGTGCTTGCTATTTAACTGTGCTTATTAGAAGGGCCACTTTTATTCAAAATTTTTACGTAATGACAGTTGCTCTGAAAACACAGACACTTAAGCTAGTAAGTAAATATTGTTCATTTTAGACCTGTAGCCAAGATCCTAATTCATAAATTTACTACTATTTCTCTATTTAGAGAATTAGTACTGCAAAAAACATTAAAATGGAGACATTCAGATAAATAGTGGCAGTTTGGAAATATTTTTATTTCTTAGAGCATTGCCTATTCAATTTTTGCCTAATAATATAAGACTTGGTGTGTTTGTCAGCTAGAACCTCTAAAAATGCAAAGTCCCAAGCTTGGATATGTAAATTGTACAAAAGAAATGTGGAAGTGGGTTTTACCCTCAAGAAATTGTTTATCTAAAAAACCAAAGAAGTAAAGGGATAATGCAATTACACGGGTCATTCAAAGCAACTCACTTCTGGAGGAAAAGAGAAACTATTAATAATAATTAATCAGATTTTTTCCAATCTATAATGTTCAAGTTCTCTAAATAACTGTGCAGTGCCCCGTTATATTTGCCCTTGTAGACACAACCTAAAATAAATGAAGCAATTTAAGACACTCAGCATTGCTTTAGCTCTTTTTTTTTTTTTTAATAATTTTATCTCTACATCAAGGAAGATTTCAGGTAGTTGGTGTCATTTTTGTGTACCAGTAAGTTCAAGTGACCCTTTAAATAATAATGGGTCTCTTATTAGACTCAAAAGAAAGATGCTAACATCTGAAATTCTTACTGCAAAATCAGTGTACAGGTGATGTTGACATCTAAGTAACATTTATTACAATATGAAAACTCTGCAAAAAGATTTTGCAATAAGAAGACCGTGACAGTGGCTAGGTATCCAAAGAGATGAAAGGACTTGAAATAAAACTTAAGAAACACTGGCCTAGGGACAAAGAAAATTCATATTCTCTATATAACTTAACCCATGTTACAATTAACCACCACCCAGTCAATGTTATTGCTGCCGAATCAGATGTAAGTGAAAAATTTGCTCAGTGTGATTTGTTATACTAGAGGCCTCACTGGAAATAGTGTAAGTCTTGCCCATTTCTTCAAAGTTCTTGAATACACCATAGGGTATTTTTGATGGGAGCCTATTATTGAACATTCAAGACATTATCAGATCCAGGGTCAGCTTCACGGGCAGCTACTTGGGCAGTTGTCCAGAGCATCTCTCTATAAGGGACACTAGGGTAGTACGGCAAGTATAATTAGATAGAGGAAATTGTATTTTCCGGAACGCTTCTTTGGTTGAAAGGATTAACATGATTAACTGCTTGGGGGATGTTGAGTGTGGGAGCAGGTGAGATCCTCAAAGTAAAAGCATGAGTAACTTCAGTTTCATTCAAAGAAAGAAAAGTGTGGGTAGCTGAAGGGAATTTATTTTGTTGAGTGGGTGATGAGAGTTTGGCAGGGGCAGAGCTAAGTCTCTGGGGACAGTAGAGAGATCATTTCTTATTTGTTACATACCTTGTAATAGAGCAGAAGTTGTTTCCAGAGTGCTTTGAGTTCCTCAAGAGCAGTATATATTAACGGTTTTGGTCATTCATCAAATATATTTTAATCATCTCTGGAAGATGGTTCTTTGGAACACCAGTCTTCCGTCTCTCTGCTGGCTTTCAGAATAAAGTCGCTATTCCTTGCCTCCCCCTCGACCCCCACCAAAAAAAAAAAAGATTATCTCTGATATGTTGTTGGTGAATTTCAAGATTAAAGACAGTTTCTTGCTCTCAAGGATTTACAGTCTGTTTGGAAAAAGGATACACACACAAGTGTCTTCTGTGACATGAGTGTTATTTTAAACGTATAGAGCATAGCAGAAGCCTAGAGAAAGCCAAAGCTTGCTGTGCCCGAGGGTATCAGAGAAGGCTTCACACAATAATATGTGAACTAAGATGTAGAGAACAAACGTTATGGACACCAAGGGGGGAAGTGGCGGGGGGCGAGTGGTTGTGGTGGGATGAACTGGGAGATTGGGATTGACATGTATACACTAATATGTATAAAATGGATAACTAATAAGAACCTGCTGTATAAAAAATAAAATAAAATTCAAAAAGAATAGTAATATGTGAACTAACAAGACAGTACAAGTTTGACAAGGGAAGGCAGGACATTCTGAGTAGTAGGATCAGCATATGCAAAGTCAAGAAGGTAAAAAGAGAGAATGTGGACTTCCCTGGTGGCGCAGTGGTTGAGAGTCCGCCTGCCGATGCAGGGGACACGGGTTCGTGTCCCAGTCTGGGAGGAGCGGCTGGGCCCGTGAGTCATCGCCGCTGAGCCTGCGTGTCTGGAGCCTGTGCTCCGTAACGGGAGAGGCCACAGCAGTGAGAGGCCCGTGAACTGCAAAAAAAAAAAAAAAAAAGAGAATGTTCAGTAAATGGCTCAGGTTTCAAAGAACAGAAGAGAATGTGAAGGGAGAGCTGGACAGCTGAGCAGCAACCAAAGTAAATCCTAGTCTTCATGCTAAGAAATTGAGGTTTTTATATAGTGGATATATAGATAGACATTAATTTTTTCAGGTGAGTTTTACTAAAATTGATATATATTGATGCTGGATGCTTGGAAACACAAGGTACTTTGAGCTGGATGCTTATATTGTCGTGATGGCATGCAAGTTCTTTCTGAGAAGGAGTAGAAGATAAATTGAAGGTGGCAAGACTGGAGGGAGAAAAGTTAAGAAACTACTGGGACAAACTAGAAAGAGATGATATGATTCTCAACGAGGCTAGTAGTAAAGAGGATTGAAAGAAAGGTGTGAAAAAGGGAATAGGTTGGAGAGAAAGTAAAGGAAGCATGTTCTAAATGACAGCAACTAATGTGATGTGAGGGGTGAGAAGTGAAGAGGCTACAGTAACACTTAGATTGAGAACTGTGTCGATTTAAGTACCACTTGCTCAGATAAAGAAGAAAAGCCATTTCTTTTTGGTTGGCAGTGTAGTTTTGAAAGAGGTAAGATAAGATTACTTTTCAGAACGTTGAATAGAATAAGCACTCCTAAAATCAATTAGGTCTTCATTAGAGCATTAAATATATGTTTAATAGCTTCTGAATGTTAAATTCTAAGTGAAAAAATGACTTATCATCATCTGTTTTAGTTCTGTCCCCAAGAGTCACTGAGCAAGAAAAGACACCAGATAAAAGACAGTTTAAGGAGATCCTTTCTTGAATCATAGAAGCAAATAATTTTAGAGACCACCATGTCTCGTGGATTAAACGTCTCATTCTCCTCAAGGGGACAAAGCAGGCTTCAGTAGCCCAAGAGCAGTCCTCCAAATAAGAGTTGCTATTTCTGGAAACAAAGGTACACAAAAACCAGGGGGCATTTACAAAAGAGATCAAATGGGGTCCAAGGGCATCTGGGTGGAATAGAACACATTCTCAGCTCCAAAATCCTTCTGAGAATCTCTCCAGATGACCCCGGCTTAAAGGATCTCCTGTCACTCTGAATTTTTGTTCACAGGATTTTTCATAGTTGTAGTGAATTAACTGTGATATAATATTTTGAAAAGGCATTCCTCCCTATCTATATTTTCAACTCCATTAGGGCAGAAATTATATTATTTCCAGCTATATCAGTCAGGGTTCAACCAGAGAACCAGAATCACTAGGAGATATATCCATATAGTATTAAATGATTTGCTGCTGGGATTTGACCTTATGCATGTGGGAATTGGTGAAGCGTTCTCTGTAAGGCTTTGTCTTCATGTCTCATGCTGAAGTTCAAAGTCCACAAGCAGGCAGGCAAGAATGGAAGATGGATGTAAACTGAGGGAGATCAGGAGTAGGCTGGAACCCACAAACATGAGCTGGAACCCCACAAGGCTGGACTGAAACCCGTGTCAATTCTTGTTTCCTCTGACGATGGTGGTGTGGATGTCTTGCATGCATCAGGGCCCATTTTGATGTAGGAAACATATTCCTGGCCCATGAGTCAAAGAAGCTTGAGGAAGATGCAGGGCAAGGTGGAGCATCACAGGTCCAGTTGCTAACTCACATCAACAAGGTGAGCCAGCAGATCATTGACAACGTGTGTGAAATTCAAAATGGCTCTTGCTTTGCTTCTCCCCTCCAAATCTCCCATAAGAAATGTCTCTTCTGGCCCACTCTACCAAGAAATATACAGGAAAGGGAATTCTGGGAAATGTCATTCAGCCTAGCTAAGTTGATACATTACAAAGGTACCACAATAGCTACATCTTCAGCACCTTCAGAGTGCCTGTCACAGAGTGGGTGCTAAATTAACATTCATGGAATGAACAAATACATGAATGACCGGTGGAAGGGGCAGGGTTTACCATAGACTTATGGGAGTTCAAAGAGCAAGAATGAAATAAATGTTTAATCACTCCTTTATCATGTTGCAGAATGCAGTCCAGTGCCAATGAGAAAACACATACAATTATCTGTGTCTCTTTCTCTGTCTCTCGCTCACGCACACACAGTCACACTCACACACACGCACACACACGCACACACTCTTTTTTCCTCTTGAAAATGTGTAAAGTGTAGGTAATGAATTAGTTGAAACAGCGTTGTCCTACTTTCCACGCTGTAAACTCATCACTGTAATAACTACAAAGCCTTTACAGTAATGGCACATGAGTAGGAATTTGTGAAATGAATTTTTTGGCAGTTCATTAGTAAATTTGGGTTTTGCCACAGCCTTAGGGAACAGAAGGGATCCCAGAAGGTATAACAATCAGCAGATGAACTAAACCTCCCCTCAATAATATGAAATGCTATTTTAAAAGAATTAAGCAATGAGAAATAAAGCCTGGAAAATGAAATAATAGCTCATTAAAATTAATCTTTTTGAGTTACGTGGGTTGGGACAAAATACATTCTAATCACCACTGTAATTCAGATAACTAATGTGGTAGTTTCAAAGGATTTTTATCATGTGTTCCCAAAAAGTCCTTTTACACTGGGTTAGCTAAATGCTTCAAGGTCTGTATCATGCTTTAATTCATTTTATGTCCCTGGAACCTATCAGAGTGCCAGCATGTCTTAATGCTCAGTAATATTTGTTGGAAGAATAAATGAGAGAATGAGTTAAGGGCATCTAATAAGAACAGACTGAAGTCAGTTAATGATATAGACTTGAGTTGTAGGCAAAATGAAGCTTAGAATACTAAATAATGCGTTCTTGTTGAGATGACAAACTGGCCTGGGATATTGGTTCCTCCCCCAAAGTCAACCCTAAGGAAACTACAGAAGCTGCAGAAAAGCTTGGATTTGAGGAATGAAAAGTGAAAAAACACAGGACCCCCAAGGAGTCTGAGGTCTGCCTTGGCCGTTTGGGAATTTTGGGTGGGTAGTGGTGAAAGTACAGATCAGAGGAGAAAAGGAGGCAGCTGTGAGGATACAGGTTGTAGGATCCTATTAAGCTTTGCTTCTGCTCTTTTACAACAGAAATTGTACGCAATACTCTAGACCTCCAGTGTCAGACAAGAGCACGGCTAAGTTCAGGCTATGTAAAAGACATTACATTGACATTCCTTCAATATCAGGTGTGAGTGAAACTGCAACTTGTCCTCCGTCTCCTGTTGCTGACGATCCTTCAGCTCTACCATCTCCCACCTCCTCTCCCTCCTCCAGTCAGTAACTCTCCTTGCCTGTTCACTCGATGCCCGCCCCTGTATGCCAGCTGTTGTACTGTACTACTGTACGTTTCAAGGTGCTGTACTGTAAGATTAAAAGTGTTCATTTTTTGTTTGTTTTTTATGTATTATTTGTGTGAAAAGTATTATAAACCTATTACAGTACAGTATTACATGGCCGATTGTGTTAGTTGGGTACCTAGGCTAACTCTGTTGGACTTATGAACAAATTGGACTTACGAATGCCCTCTCAGAACGGAACTCATTTGTATGTAGGGGACTTACTGAATGAAAACTTGCAGGGTGGCCAGACACGCTCAGGTATTCACATCTCTGTTCCTCCAAACCCAGCAATAAAAGATTAGGAGGCCCTACCTCCTGTTAGGGCCACTGCTTCCTAAGTGTTTAAAGGTGAAACAATGAGCAGAAGAGTCGCCTGGTGGATTGGAAATAAATGGGAGTGCCTAGCAGACTTTCCATAGTACCTGGAGTTCTGTGCTCCAGAGCTTTTCTCTTTCTAACTCCTTATATTCATCTGAAGGTGTTCCAGCCCTGTCTTTCAGCCCTTTCTATTGTCGATTTCACACAGATCATCAGGTACCCGTGACACGAATTAACAGGCAAAATAACCTGACACTTGCAAAATAACCAGCTACTAGCAAAGAAAGATCACAGAAGAACATAACCCATCTGAGGCAGAATAATTGAAACATACAGAGAAAACTTAAAATAAGCATGGTAAATTTACTAAAAGATAAAGGAAGGTGTTTGCAATATGAAGAAAGAACAAGAAATCATACAAAGAGCCAAGTGGAAAAACAGGAATAAAAATGATAGAAATAGAGAACTCAGTAGTCAGGATAAATAGCAGGACATAGAGAGTTAAGAGAAAATCAGATGGATGGACTTCAAAGAAATTTGAAAAAAACATGGAAAATAGAAAAAGAGATTCAATGGATGAAAATGTTGAAAATAAAAATACCAATATGTAGGCAACAGAAAGTACAGAATGAGGGAGAAAAAAAGAAAACAGGAAAAAGGAAATATCTGAAGCAATAATTAATATTCCTAAAATTAAAGATGAAAATGTCATATTAAAGGGTCTCAAATTGGGAGAGACAAGGGCAAGGTGAACAGGAGGGATAAGAGAATGTCACAGTTAAGTATTTTAGTGAAATTTAAGGGAAAAGAAAAAAAATCCAGAGAGAAAGAACGTCACCTACAAACATTGTCAGTTATTCATTTATATGTTTATTTATTTTTGAGATATAATTGACATATAACATTATACTAGTTTCAGGTGTACAACAGAATGACTCAATTTTTGTATCTATTGTGAAAGGTTCACCACAGTAAATATAGCCAGCCTCTGTCACTGTACATAGATAGTTACAAGTTTTTTCCCCTTGAGGTAAGAACTCTTAAGGTCTACTATCTTGGCAGCTTTTAAATATGCAATACAGTGTTATTAACTGTAGTCAGCGTGCTGCACATTATATCCCCGTGAGTTATTTATTTCACAGCTGGAGGTTTGTACCTTTTGACCCTCTTCACCCATTTTGAACACCCCCTTTCAAACCCTCCCCCGACCCCCTCCACCCCTTCCTCTGGCAACCAGCAATCTGTTCTCTGAATCTATGAGCTTGGGGTTTTTTTTTGTATTTTGTTTTTCTGTTTTTTTAGATTCACACAGTATTTGTCATTCTCTGTCTGACTTATTTCACTTAGGATAATGCCCTGTACGTCCATCCGTGTTGTCACAAATGGCAACATTCCATTGTGTGTGTGTGTTTGTGTATATCACCTTTTCTTTATCTATTCACCCCTCAGTGGGCACTTATAGGTTGCTTCCACATCTTGGCTGTTGTGAATATGCTGCAATTAACAGTTACTGTTTTTGTTTCCTTCGAGTAAATAC
Source organism: Leucopleurus acutus (assembly GCF_964270905.1). Lineage (NCBI taxonomy): Eukaryota > Metazoa > Chordata > Mammalia > Artiodactyla > Delphinidae > Leucopleurus > Leucopleurus acutus. The sequence goes on along the minus strand of NC_139145.1, from coordinate 34,007,896 downwards.
CCAGAAGTGGAACTGCTGGATCATATGGTAGTTCTATTTTTAATTCTTTGAGTAACCTCCATACTGTTTCCCATGGTGGTTGCACCAATTTACATTCCCACCAACGATACACAAGGGTTCTCTTTGCTTCACATTCTTGCCAACAATTGTTATTTCTTGTCTTTTTAATAATAGCCATTTTGACAGATATGAGGTGATATCTCATTTTGGTTTTGATTTACATTTCCCTAATGATTAGTGATGTTGAGCATCTTTTTATGTACCTGTTGGCTATCTGTATGTCTTCTTCGCAAAACTATCTATTTAGATCTTCTGCCCATTTTTTTTTTTTTTTTTTTTTTTTCTGCGGTACACGGGCCTCTCACTGTTGTGGCCTCTCCTGTTGCAGAGCACAGGCTCCGGACGTGCAGGCTCAGCGGCCATGGCTCACGGGCCCAGCCGCTCCGCGGCATGTGGAATCTTCTCAGACCAGGGCATGAACCTGCGTCCCCTGCATCGGCAGTCGGACTCTCAACCACTGCACCACCAGGGAAGCCCTTTCTGCCCATTTTTTAATCAGACTTTTTTTTTGAAATTGAGTTGTATGTGTTCTTTATGTATTTTGTATATTAACCCCTTATCACATATAGGATTTGTAAATGTTTTCTCCCATTTAGTAGGTTGCTTTTTTATTCTGTTGATGGTTTCCTTTGCTGTGCAGAAGCTTTTTAGTTTGATGTAGTCTCACTTGTTTATTTTTGCTTTTGTTGCCTTATGTTGTCATAAATTAATTGACCAAATATGCTTGGGTTTATTTCTGGGCTATCTACTTTGTTCCATTGATCCATGTGTCTGTTTTTTTTTTTTTTCTTTTTTAATGCCCATACTATACTGTTTTGATTACTGTAACTTTGTAGTATAGTTTGAAATTGGGAAGTGGTATGTCTCTAGCTCTGTTCTTCTTTTTCAAGGTTGCTTTGGCTATTTGGGATCTTTTGTGGTTCCATACAAATTTTAGGATTGTTTGTTCTATTTCTGTTTTCATTCCAAAAATGCCTTTGGAATTTTGATAGGGCTGCATTGAGTCTGTAGATTCCTTTAGGTAGTATGGACATTTTAACAGTATTAATTCTTCCAACCCATGAGCATGGAATATCTTTCCATTTATGTATGTCTTCTTCAGTTCCTTTTAACAGTGTCTTACAGATTTCAGTGTACAGGTCTTTCACCTCCTTGGTTGAATTTATTCCTAGGTATTTTATTCTTTTTGATGCAATTGTAAATAGGATTATTTTCCTAATTTCTCTTTCCGATAGTTCAGTTTTAGTGTATAGAAACACAACAGATTTTTGCATATTGATTTGTACTCTGCAACTTTACTGAATTTATTAGTTCAAACAGTTTTTTGGTAAAGTCTTTAGCATTTTCTGTGTATAATATCATGTCATAGAAGAAGAAAAAAATTCCAGGAGGATTTTTTAAGGAGGTAGGGGAAATCAAATAACTTGGTTATGCTTAGGTTTTGTTAAAAAGAGAGAGAGGGAGAGAGAGAGAGAGAGATAAATGTATTCTTAACAATTCAGAGCAATCCAGAATGCAAATATAGACAATACAGAAGGAGATATAGATATTGATAAGTTTAAGAAATTAATGAGTGAATAGACATAACCTTGGTCTTATATTAAAGGCAAAAACTTGAGTACAAATGTGTAACATATAATTTCAAATATGAAGAACAAAACTTGTTTATACAGAGGAAAATAAGAAAAGAGAAGGTGAAGGAGAAAAGTGCAGAATATGAAATATATCAAATGAAACAGCAGAAATGTTCTACTATAAAAATAATTAAAATATTTATAATAGAGAAACTCCAGACAACCTCAGGCTGTATTTTTAAACATAGCAAATATGATCTAAAAAAAATTGTCTTTTAAAAAGAGATATTTAACACAAAAAAATTTCAAAAATGTTAAAAATAAAAGATAGAAACTTACAGACCAGGTAAATATGAGTGTTAAAACGAAAATGGAATAGTACTCTTAATATCTGACAAATTATAATTTGAAGGGGGAAAATGTGGTATAATGAACATATTTGTTCAGGATTTTGCTCTGGGTTACCTGAAAAAAGGAACAAGCTGGATTCAGTCTCACATTTCTCTTTTCTATCAGGAAGAAAGAATGCATCTGAACTCAGTTTGCCATGAGATTAATGGCCCTTCCCCTGCAACTGGAAGAGAGATAATTACAGACAACTCCTATAAAGAGCCATTATCTGTATTCAAAATACCTAGCACCCACAGGATTTTTCATTGATAAATTTCCTCTATAAAAGAGCTCAAAAAGGGCTTCAGTTCTGACCCTTGAAAAATAGACTCATGCTATGGGTCCATGGTCCTATTCCACCTCTCCGTGGGATGTTGGGAAGATGCGGGGATCTTCTCTCCTTTTTCTCTTTTGACTCTTGTCTTCATGAGATGCCCCTTTTCCTTAACATGTGCAAGATAATATTGTAGAATTCATCCTGAGCACTGGTGTACTGCCGGGGAGAAACCACTCAGCAATCTAACCTCTACAAGAATATTGTAAGGGTCAAAAAAGGAGGTTGCCTACTTGTAGAAAGAACATTAGAGCAAGATGATATCACACCTATGCATCTAACACATTAAAGGTTAGTAAAAAGCAAAAGTCGGTTCCTTGAAAAGATTTTCAGACTTTTGCTAAGACTGCCTCAAGAGTGAGAGAAGGACAGAGGATTAATATCTAGAATTCACAAAGAACTCCTACAAGTCAACAAAAAGAATACAACTCAAAAAAAAAAAAAATGGCAAAGGATAAGAACAGGCGATTTCTGTAAGAGGAATCCCCAGAGGATCACAAGTGTATCAAAAGTTTCTGAAATTTATTAGTGATTAAACTAAGACGAACATGAGCTATTACTTTATACCTAGTAAATAAGCAAAAAATTAAAATATAGATCCTACCAAATGGTGGTAGGATTGGAGATTATTGCCACTTGGTGGGTCTTATTCAAATGCAGTGTATAGGAGTATATATACACAGTATGCATACTAAACATATATACATACATATATATTTATGTTTTTTATATACACACACACACACACTGAACACATGCACACAGACACATGATCAAGCAGTTGTGACCCTGAGTTTAGAGTGTAAAGGTTTTCTCACACAGATGATAAAGGACATCTAGGTGCATGCTCATCATAATATTGCTCATGGTGATTGGAAATTAGGGCCTATCCCAACCTGAGTATCTAGCGGTGGGGTACTAGATAGGTCCCCAGTGGCAGATATATCCCATGAAGTACAAGGAAGCCCTCATAGAAACAGAAGTAAAACTGGATGACCCAAAGGCAGATAGGTGGATTGCAAAAATAGTGTAATGAGTGTAAAAATGAGAGAGACAGAGAATTATCTGTTTATTATTAAAATATACTAAGATACATACAGCAAAATAAGAAACATTGTACAGATTGTACCAATAGATGATTACCTGACTTAGCAAATAAAAATGCAGGATACCGAGTTAATTGTGAATTTCAGATAAAATATGAATTTTTTTTTAGTATAAGTTTGGGACAAATATTTAGTATAAGTATGTCCCATACAATGTTTGAGACTTACTCATACTAAAAAGTTATTTGTAGTTTATTGGATATTCATATCTAACTGGGGGTCCTGTGTTTTATCTGTTAACTCTATACCAAACAAATGATACACAAACACATGAGAACGGTTGCCTTTTGAGGGTGGGGAGGTGTAGGAAAATGCAGATAAAATGAAATAAAACAGACAAGAAGAATAAAAGCAAAAAAGGGCAATGCATAGATCAATGATGATAAAATGCCATGCTCTGACCGTAACTGACTAGCTGATTCTAAGAATAAAAAGAAAAAGGGGACATTTTTGGAGAAAAAAGGAATCTTCTGCCATGATTTATAAGAGCTTGGTTATAAAAGAGATGTGAAGATTGTGGTGTGGAACTGACTTGTAAGTGAGAAGTGAGATTCCATGGTAAATTAACAATTGTCCTTTTGGTTTGGGGAATAACTAATTATTTTTAGATAAGCAAAAAACCTATTTTCCTTCTTTCTGAAAGTTTCATCTTTAGTGAATAAAACTGTTTAATGAAAGTTCAGCACATTAAAATGATAAGTTCAGGGCTATTGTGTGATAAAAACCTACTTTGAAACACCATACCATATTTTAACACACACGGGTAAAATGCACATGCAAAGTAATTACTTGAGCAGCAAAGAGAGTTAGCTCTAAGGTACTTTGGTCTCCTCCTGCCATTGTACCTTAGAGAAAATGCCCTCCGCCAAGCCAAACAAGACTCTTGGGTCCCAAAGCCCCCAACCCATCCTAAGCCCAGGTATTTCAGCAGCAATGCCATCCTTATCACCTCTTTTGTCCTAAGACAAACATAGTTTCCTCAGACCCGGCCATCGAAATGCTGATGTTAGTACCTTGCAAATTTGAAACAACGTGCAAATCAAAATGTTGGATTAATAAACCCTTAAAAGCAGCCAAATTCCAACAAGTGAGTTCACTCACAGGGTTATCCGCGAGCAAATGGCAGGATTCCTTGCTAGAGTCTTGTTTTCATAATTAAATCAGTATCTGGGTGTGGTAATTCTCTGCTCCTTTGCAACAACTTGAGATGTTGGCATCAGTTAGAGATGAGAGAAAAATTCATAGACCTAAAACCCCAATCCCTCTAAACCCCTCATGCTCTTGCACAGGGAGCACCGGTTTCCTTTCTCTTACTTACCTATTTCCCTCTACTCTTTATCTTACTAATTGTTCTTCCTTTATGCTCTATCTTGCCGTCCTAGGTCAGATCAGCCAAGGTTGGTACCCTCCTCTATGCTGCTTTTGGATAGAGTTTCACCAGTTCCTCATGGTTTACCTGTGTTCCTGCCTCTCCCAAGGTTTCTTTCTATAACTCAAGAGTCTTTCCTGAATTTAACTAAAGTGCTTGACTCAGCAGCTGATGCCAACTAGCAGTTTATTTCTGAGATCAAAGATCTTTGAGCCAATTTCATACTTACACAATAAACAATTAAATGGCCCTCTGCAATCTGGCTTATTTCATTCAGTTTTTGGAGTCTAGTAGCCAGCAGAGGGTGGGGTCTGAAGTTATACCGAGTGCTTTGAAATCCGAGCTCTGGTGGCCAATGGCTATGTAAATATAGCAGGTCTTAGAACTTCTCTAAACCGTATCTTTAATGTTCCAACCAAATACATTCTTTATTTTTTAATGCACATAAAGGAATGGTCACTGCCATTTCTTCTCTAACTTTTCCGTTAAAGTTCTTCAAAGAAAAAGCAGAACAGAAAACACATTTCTAGCAGAAAATATTTGCCCTCTTTGTCACTTAATTTGTCTGTGATCCTAGGCAGATAATTTCCTATTTTTATTTTATGTATAGATATGAATAATAATCATACCTACCTCATGATATTATTGTGAACGTCAAAAATTCAGCAAATATTTATTGAGTGTCTGTAATGTGTGTCTTCAGTAAACAGGGTGGTGTCTTGAAACTTGTTTCTAGTGTGAAGAGAGAAAATAAGCAAATATTAAATATACATATCACCAAATGGTTATGAAATGTAGTATACATACAGTTTCTGAAATATTTGGTTGTTTGCTTTTAGTTCATTTAATCATATGCATATATATAAAGAAGTTGACTTACATGCTCACTGTCCTAGGTACCGTGACAGATAAACCAGCGTTGCAAACTTCTTTTGTAAAGGACAGAAAATAAATGTTTTAGGCTCTGTAGGCCATAACGTCTCTGTCACAATTGCTCAACTGTCACTGCAGCACCAAAGCAGCCACAGACAATACATTAACAAACAGGCATGGCTATGTTCAATTAAACTTTATGGACACTGAACTTTGAATTTTATATAATTTTCTTATGTCACAAAATAGCGATCTTCTTTTGATTTGTTTTCAACCATTTGAAAATATAAAATGTACTCATATTTGGCATGCTATACAAAAGAGGCAGCAGCCTGGATTTGGCTCCAAAGCTCTCTGATGCAGACCAGCTTAATATGTGTACAAATTACTTGAGATGTTGAAATGCAGAGTTGGTTTAGTGGGTCTGGGATGGGATCTGAGATTCTCTGCTTCCAGTAAGCTCCAAGAGAATGCTGATGTTACAGATCTTGAGTAGTGAGAATATAGAAATTATTTTTGTGAATGTACAGAAAAACTTCTGCAAGCATACAGAGAACGTGCTATAGAATATATCTTGCAGGACAACGGGGAGTAAATAGAATCTTCAGTATTTTTACTTTAAACTTCTGTTTTGCTGATTTTTTTAAACTGAGATTTCACTTCCAAAATAATTTTTTTAAGAAAGTGAAATTCAGGGCAGGCAAAAGCACACTTGGCAAAGTCGTATTATGACATTTTAAGGAGCTATAAACTCATGTTTTGTAAGAATAGCAACAAACATGGAAAACATGTGTAATAGCATGTTATGAGAAAAAAAATACACAGTATGTATTGTACCATACGTAAACATGTATACATACCCACTAGAAAGAAATACCACAAAACGTTGGCAGTGATTATACATGGGGAATGAATAAGAGAGAGTTTTACTTTTTTCTTTGTACTTCCATATTTTCCAAATTTTCCATGGCAGACACATGCTTTTTTAAAATAAGAAAAAATGAGATACTTTTTTTATAGAAGATAAAGAAGCAAAAAGTAGGCCATGCTAAAGTCATGAGTTATTCTTCACTCACAGTCAAGCATGGGCTTGCTTATTCAGCAAACGCTCCCAGAGCACAGACCTACAACCTTGAGAGAGTAGTAGCAGTAGTTTTGTTCTCCAAGTCTGGAAACTTCCAGTCAGATCCAACAACTGACAAGTGGCCTAACCTAGACTCCCACAGAGGCCTTCTAATTCCAAGACCCATGTTCCTTTTCCTCCTCTTTACTGTTTCTCGTTGAGCAAAGATGGGGTTGTGCAAAGCGGCTCAGTATTCATTCAGATCTACAGGTAAGATCACCCTAGGAAGAACTATAAATTTACGAATGTTTGGCTTAGACAGTGCTATAAACTAAGATATATATGAGGGGTACTTAAATTTTAACAGACATAATCAAAAGGGGTGTACTTCACATATTAACATTTGAGGATGCCCAGAGTTTGGGAAGGAGGAAGACTTCTTCTAAGAACTGGGTAACTACACAAAACAGAGGCTTAATTATTCTTCTTTGGAGAACAGAAATGACACCTGTTTTTGTTCAATCTGAGGCAGATATAAGGAAATAGATACTTATGAAATGAACCTTAGAAAATAAATCATGCAATCTCTGGAAGCCTCCTGACTACCTCCCTAGGTAGCCCATGCTTTATTTTGACAACATTTACTCTTACAAAGTTCTTATGTTGTGCTTCAATTAGAGAACTGCCACCCTCTGGCCTTTCTTGTCCTTCCTGGAACCATGTGGAAAAGTCATGAGATGTACAAGGCTCTTCTGTGAGGGAGCAGAGTTCCAGAATATCACTAGCTCCTGCTTAGGAAGCTGATGTCATGATTTAGCCCTGTTCAGTACAATACCCTACACCAGAGTCACTCTGTAAATTTCAAAGCCTTTGGTACCCTTATCTCATTTAATCCTTACAGCATGACAATATCATCTGATGTAGGCTGGGCAGGGTCTTAAAAGACATAACTCAAAAGAGTGTTTCCATGACTTGCCTAAGGACACACAGCACAAAGATGGTAGAGTATACAATAGAAGTTGAAGTCTTCTGATTCTTGGCCCAATTCCCTTTTCATTAAACTTCCCTGTTGATTTTACAAATGGGATAAACACAGAGCCAGATGACAGACAGCTAGATTTGTTAGGACTTTTCACTTTGTTTCCAGTTACAATTTTCAGTAGTTTTTTGGGTCCTACATTGAATCCAGTATAAGTAAAGCAGGAACTGAAGTAAACTAGGACACATTTAGCCCTGATGTTATGTGTCAAAATACCACTTGGATTTGTCCATTTTAATCTACATTCTAAGATTTTTCGAAACAAAGAATAAATAAATACATGCATTCTTGAGCACAATGTTTCATGAATTTGCGAGTTTCATTTTGTGATTTTTTTTTTTTTTTGGTAGGCTGATTACTGTTCCAAGCTTATCTTTTGATCTTCTAAGATAAATGCTGTTTTTTAAAAGAAATTGCTGTTGAAGTTGCTACTGTATTTTGGCTTTGATGTGTTGCTTTATTCACATTTTCTTGTTTTTCCTACTATATATTACCTTTCAGGGTCTTTGAGAAACAACCTCTTCATTTGCAAAATTCCGATTACAGATTTTTAATAAAAAGAGGTATGGTTGGATTTATTTGTTATTATAGATTGAGTTAAAATCCATTAGTAAATTAAACTAAAATTATTTCTTTTACAAAGGAAGAAATTTATAAATCAAGAAACCCAGGGTTACCATAGCAATCCACGGAATCTAAAGATTGGAAACAGAGGACTATATTCTACTTTCTAGAAAACACTTCATTAGAGGAAAGATATATGATGTGTCTTCAGGGCGGAATATGACAATAAGAGTAGATCATTGCTTAACAAAAATACTTCCCTTTTTTTCCCTGACTAAAAATAATGCAAGGTAATTTGGAACAATTTTTATCAAAAATGTGCATAATACTTCTATCTTTGGCACCATTTGTATTCAATAACAGGAATGGGGTAGAATTGTGTACTTAGCTGACTACGTTTTGGAAATACCCTAGCTGTAGGAAATATGTTATGTGGGAAACTGGGCAGAAGGAGTGAGATTGGAGAGAAGAAGACATTGTTTTTGAAAAGCAAGAAGTGAATCAAAGGGGAGTGAAGTCAATCAAATGAGGTGGGCTTTCTCTAGGAATTAACACAGAATTGTGTGTGTGTGTGAGAGAGAGAGAGAGAGAGAAAGAGAGAGAGAGAGAGAGAGATGCATGTGTCTTTGCATAGTTTCTGGTCTTTTGGCTCATCAAATATACACCAAATAGACCTGCTGCAGTGGACATCTGTTGTTTTTGCCTGCCCAGCATCCATTCCCCCTTCTTTTAGAAACAGCATTTCATTTTTCCTTTGAAAAACTATACTTTGCCCAACATGTATAGTCTTTGTGGTGTATTCATTCAAGGTGTCTTGTTTTCCTCTGGCCAGAGGGTAGAACCTGACCCCAGTAGGCCAGCCAGACTCTCCTTTGGGCATCTGAATCTTTCATGAATGATATACAGGCAGGAAAGGGTTGGCAGGGCTCCATCTCAGCCATAGAACCATGAAGAGATTCTCCTTTGCTTCCTGAATTTTGACACTCAGACTTGCCTCATTACTGTCTTTTCAGAGGTTTGATTGCTCAGATTTTCTTGTATTTAGATTTTTCTTTTTAAATTAGCTTAAGTTAGCCAGAGTTAGTTTCTGTTACTTATAACCAAACCCTAACTGTTATTCATGATAAATGGGGCATGAGACACACCAACTGCTAGACTGCATATTTTACAATTCTCTATTTTACTGTTGAGTTTCATTTGGGAAGCTCAGTGGTCCTAACATTTATCATTTTGTAGGGGCTGAATTCTGTCCTTTCAACAGATCTTCATCCTTAAGGCAACCGCCAGTATTCTACTTAACTCGTTAAATTTGAGATTCAGGATGCATGTGAGGAAGAAAAATATGGTGAATTTTACAAACCAGTAGTCTGGTTTGGTTATTCCAGCGAAGCAGCAAAAGGGGAAGCAAGAAGACTAGTCAGTGTTCTGGACGCCTTACACCCATAGGTAGGACTTTGTGTGTCAAGAACGAGAGACTTTAGCCACAGACTGAGGCTGCAGAAGATGAGGAGGCCCGGATGAGATGGAAAAAACCCTCAGTCATCCAAGCATTTTATAGAAATAGGATAATTCATAAAAGTAGTTGCAAAGGGGCTTAGTGGAAAGAAGCGTTCAGTTTTTTTGTGAAGGACATTAGGGCAGGAGCTGTTGCTTTGATTTTGATATATAATGCCATACCCTGAAACTCACAGTTGTTATTTTTTTATTATCATTTTTTTTTTTCCAAATCCATCTCTGGGTATTCCTTTCCTGAGTTAGGGACATGAGAGCCCAGTTTTTCAGATGAGAAAAAGTTGTATCTTTGGTAAATGACTTATTCAAAATAACAGAGCTAGTAAGTAGAAAAGCCAGTCAAGTCTTTGTTCTCAATAGTAGGAAGTTCTATACTTTTAAAATTTAAATTCCGTAAATTTTATAAGTAATACTATACCTTATGTGTATGGTATTATGCATATGTGGATTTCTCTCAACATTGAAAGATTATTTCTTCAGTCTCAGAAAGGTTGTCAGTGTTTCTCAGGCTCCCAGAGGTTCTGAGGTTTCTAAGCCCCTCTAGAAATAGTAATTAATAGTAATGCTGCTCATAACAGCAGTTAAACATTGTAGATCACCTGATATTTCTCAGTCTCTGTGTTATCCTCAGTATATGCATTATTTCATTTAAGCTTTACAAAGGAGACATTATTAGTAGTATTACCGTTATCTTCCTTTTATAGATGAAGAAGCTGGAGCTTAGAGAGGTAAAAGTGAACTGCCTGAAGTCTCCCAGTTCCTGAGAGATGGAGACAGGACTCAAACACAGGAAGTTTGACTCCAAAGACAGGCTCTCCCAACATCACATTCCTACCTTCTCAAATTGAGCTTTGCTTTTTCTTGGCGGGCTGCATCTTTGAGTTACCATTCCTTAAAAGGTTGTGCTAAAAATTACTGAGAACAGTATACTTGTTACTTTCACAACAGTAAAGAATAGGTCAAATTAAATTCTTTCACAGCAGGTTATCTCTCTCTCTCTCTCTCTCTCTCTCTCTCTCTCTGTCTCTTGAATTAGTAATAGTATCTACCCCCAAAGGAACTGTGGCAAGCCTCTGTCCCACCCTTTCTCCCAGGCATCTATTCTCCTATTTGTTCTTCTCCTATTTGTTCTTCTCCTATTTGTTCTATTTTAAGCTCCAACTAGAGTCCATCCTTAGTTAACCTTCCTGACAATTGGTTGTTCTCTCCTCGGTTCTGCCATAGGACTGATAACAGTGTAAAATACTGTTTTTCGGTTATATAGTCGGCTTCCTCATGAGATTGTGTACTGCTCTAAGTTGAGAACTCAGCTTGTTATATTCCCAGAGTCTTACACAATGCCTGGCACATGGTGGCACTCACAGTGTCCATGCGTAAATGGTCTAAGGAATTCTTCCTTTGAAATCCACATTGTCCTCTACCTTGCAAGTATATTTTTAAAAACAGAGCTCCCTGCACTTGATGTCCTCCCCTTCCCTTGATTTCAATTATTTACATCAGAATTACTTAATCATGTGGCAGATAATTAAGGAATACATTATTTATGTTAAATAAATTAACCCGACATCCCTTCTCCTCTCCTTCCCCTTGGCTGCCGAGCCTGGGTTTCAGTCATCTCACAAGGAGCGCTGACATCTTGCGGACCTGCGTGGCTCACTGTCGTGGCTGCCTGGTCCTCCAGACGCTCTGACAAGCTCATCTCCCACCTTGTGCCCTCACTTTCCTTTCTCTGTCCTGTTGCTGCCATACCTAGGTTTTTAGTCCTGGAAACTCTGTGACCACGGGCAGCCCCCTAACCTGTGTGAGCCTCAGTTTCCTCATCTCTTATTGACGCACAGAGTTGTGGTAAAGATTTAATGAGGTCATGCCTTGGACCTTTTAGGAAATAAAATGTCCACTTAAACAATTTTATGATCCAAAATGCATTAGTATCCTATCATATATCTGTAGGAGACATCTGTATTCACCAGCAATAAATTGGAGTTACACATCTGTGGGATGTTAGAGCTGGAAGCATTTTATCATAATAATCTATTCCAATTTCTCTTTCCACAGATGAGAAGATAGGCTCAGAATGCATAAGTTATTCTCCCAGCATTTACTAAACTATTAATAGTAATGATGAACATTTATTAACAATAACTAACATTTAATGAGTCTTCGTCTATACCAGGCATCGTGCTAAGGCTTAACATAGTTTATTACGTTTGATGATCACAATAACGCCTTGGAAAAAGTATTACTATCCTCATTTGACTGATGAAGAAACTGAGGCAGAGAGTTTATGTAATATGCCCAAGGCCATGGAGGTAGTAAGTGTTAGGGATCAAGCCCAGGCTCATCTTGTATCTGGAGCCCAAGTTCTCGCTCATTGTTCTAAATTACTTCCCACAATGTCGTCAGTTAGGAGTAGGGTCCAGAGTGGGCACTGGAGCCTGACCTCTTGCTTCTAAGTCAGTGAATCTTTGTGATACTATTTCTTAGGCTACCAAATCCCCAGCTACACACCTCATATGTTTATAGCCTATCCCAGCAAGAATGTCTCTTTGTTGCAGAAACAGCTGCACCAGATCTCTAATGACCATTTTTTTGTTTTTTTTTTGAATTTTATTTAATTTATTTTTTTATACAGCAGGTTCTTATTAGTTATCTATTTTCTAATGACCTCTTGATAGATCTTTATGGCTGGGCTCTCAATGTCAGCATCCATGCATCTATTTAGATATCCTCTTTACGTCAGCATTTGTGCTTGTGGAGTTTTAGCATTGGTAAGAACATTCTCTCCTTTACCACCAAATGGCAAATGTGCTTTGAAATATCTGTAGGATTTTCACACCTAATGGATCCATCCAAGCACATTGGTCAGTAACATACATTTAATCTCTAGACAATGGCTATTTCCTCTGATTTAGGTGGGCACTTACTTGTGTGGTGTATGACACTCAAGTGTACTGTCAGACCCCAAATAGAGATTTTTGATTTCAGATGTCGAATATGACTGTTGATTCTGGCTCAGCAGTGTTCCATTTTCTGTCCAGTGTTTACGTGGAAGCAGTTGAAGACTTCAGGGAATTTATGTAGCATGCCGGTACTCCAGTTCACACAAGGGAAGATGCTGTGCCCATATTTGCTGCATGGACTACGTGTTTTATTAAATCTGCCATGATATTTGAACATGCTGTGTTGCACAGAAGACAGTGTTTTCCCCAGAGGAGAGATCCTGTGCTTGATTGACGGGGCTGGTGACCACAGGTCAAGGTTGCTTGGTGTTATCGGCCATCTGTTATCTTGGCAAGTATTTGACTGGAGGGCAATTAATGTGTTCGTAATTTCCCACTTGATCTGAGAATAAGGCTAAAAAGACATTGTCACCAGTGGGAGCTGCAGAGCAGAGCAGAGTAGCACCAGCAGTTACTCTCCTGGCTTCCTGCTCAGAGTGGCATGGGCTGAAATCAGCCTTTCTTTCTGAGTCTCCCTCCCTGAAAGTCATTGAGAATGCAGATCCCTTGTCATGCTGCTTAGAGAGAAAAGCCCAAAGCAGGTCTCATCAGCGGGATTATGTACACAGTTTTAAATCACTCCAAAAGGTCTTGATCATTATAAAACCTTTTTAAAGTAAGACAGCCAATTCTTCAGTTTTGCTAAAAAGCAGTGAAATCTCATATCTATTCATATGTTCATTTCTTGTTGCCCCATTTGGTTGAGAAGTTTGTGCTGAAACATAGGATTTTGATTAAGCCCTTAATATTCAAGGAGATATTTACCTATTGTTATGGATGAGAACAGGAGTGATTGCTGTGGAACTTCTGCGGTTAATGGTCAAGTCACTTTCTTGTACCTTCCTCAATGCAAAATTGGCAACAAGTAAAACATTCCAGAGAAAGATCAGCTATAATATGTCCTTAGAGCCAACACAAAAGCCCAGGTGAGCCATACTGACTAACAGGAAATAAGATTTTAACATCCTAATGAATACATTAGTGTATGCTGCTGTTTATTGATCCACTGAGTTTAGGCAGCTCTTCCTTTTAAACTGAAACAAGGAATACAAGCAGATGGAGAAGAAATTCTTAAACAGACTGTAAATGGATCAAGAAAAATAACATTTTCAAGCAGGGTATGCTTTAAAAAATAATATAGTCACCCAAAGAGATAGGAGGATTTGTCAAAAAGACTGTCATTGCTGAAGTTTAGTTTTTGTTTGGGAACTTCAGCTCCCTAGAAATGTAAGTCTAGCAGAGGACCAACATGTATAAGTTCAATTTTCAGAAGATATATTATGAAGATAAATCCCCGTCTCTCTTTCCTCATGCTTTTTATCTTTAGCTGATAAATCATGGCTGAAGACACTCAAGTACATGTATAGACCTTATAACTAGTGATATTTGTGCAAGGAAATCAGGCCTAGCTCCAAAGATGGATTCTCTAGATTTTCTAATCTCAGAGATATGAAGGGACCAGGGGACTCTGGTGGGGTTCAGAAAGGAGGAGTCTAGCTGTTTTGACTATTGTGATAACACTGCTTTGCTTTTGATTAATAACAAGAAAATCATTCCCCAAAAGTACTACTTTCCTTATATTCCCCCAAATGTATTCAAATCCTTCTCTATGATAATTATTCCAAAAATCTCCTCTAATTTTTTTTGTTATTGTAATAAGAAACTCAAAATTGAGTATTATTAAAAGAAGTCCAGGGTCTTCCCTGGTGGCACAGTGATTAAGAATCCACCCGCCAATGCAGGGGACATGGGTTCGATCCCTGGTCCAGGAAGATCCCACATGCCATGGAGCAACTAATCCCGTGTGCCACAACTACTGAGCCTGTGCTGTAGAGCCCGCGAGCCACAACTACTGAAGCCCGCACACCTAGAGCCTGTGCTCCGCAACAAGAGGAGCCACCGCAGTGAGAAGCCCGTGCACCACTACAAAGAGTAGCCCCTGCTCGCCGCAACTAGAGAAAGCCTGCACACAGCAACGAAGACCCAACGTAGCCAAAATAAAGAAAAAAAAAAGTCCATTCACTGTCCATGCCTATATATAAATAAAGGGGTGTAGATATGTTATTGGCTGAAAGTCCCACCTGAGCAATAAATGCACTTTACTGTTCTTTACCACGTCAGAGTAGTGTTTACTGAGTTCCAAGATATTTATAAGTTATTGCTATCGATGGGCTGAAATATAATTGAGAAAGAAGGAAAGATAATCATCCAGTGATCAAAAACAAGTTGCTTTGTCTTTCTAATATTATTTGCCCAACTTCAGAGCAAATTTGCTGGTAGTGAATTCTTTTAGTTTCTTCATCTGATAATGTTTTGTTTTGTTTTGCTCTTCATTTCTGAAGGATATTTTCACTGGTATTTTCACTGGGTTCACAGTATTTTTTGTTCACATTTTCACTGGGTTCATAGTATTTTTTGTTCAGCTCTTTAAAAATGCTGTGACACTTCCTCTGGCCCCATGGTTTCTGAAAAGAAATCTGCTATCATTCAAATCATTATTTAAACATAGGTAACATTCAAGGTTTTTTTCTTTGTCTTTAGCAGTTTAATTATGTTTGGGGGCATTGATTTTTTTTTTTTTTTTTTTTTTTTTTTTTGCTTGTTTGGGATTTGCTGAACTTCTTAAATCTGTAGGCTTATGTATTTCACCAGACTTGAAAAGTTTCTAGCCATTATTTCTTCAGATTTTCTTAGTACTGTCTCTGAGAGAAGAGAAAGAGTACAGTACAGAATAATAGACATTCTGTTATTGTCCACAAGTTCCTAAGACTGTTGTCTCTTTGTTGTTCAGATTGGATAATTTCTATTGTTCTGTCTTCAGATTCACTGACTATTTTCTCCATTCTGCTAATGAGCCCCTCCAGTGAGTTTATAATTTCATTTATTGTAGCTTTTCAATTCATTAGTCTAATTAATTCTTTATATCATCTTTTTTTTCTGAAGAGACTTTCTGTTTTTCCATTTGCTTTAAGTGTCTTTGCAACTGTTTGTTAAAGTGTTTTTATGCTTTTAAATTCTTTATCAAATAATTCTAACATTTTTCTTATCTGAGCATCAATATCTGTTAATTGTCTTTTCCCATACAAGTTGAGATTTTTCTGGTTCTTGGTATGTCTGGTAATTTTGTGTTAAGTCCTAGACATTTTGAATATTATGTTATGAAATTTTGAGTCTGTTGAATTTTAAGGAGAATGTTTATACTTTTGTTTGAGCAGTTTAGGTTCAAGTTGCAAGTTATAATGTGCCTTCTTTGGGCTGTGGCCTCAGTGTCAGTTCAGTGTTCAAATCCTTTGTGGTGCTGTTCAGATCTGTTCCACCTGTGTGCCACATGGTGACCACTGTGGGATCTGGGCAGTGATCTATTTGTTCAGCTCTCAAATTATTCAACATGCTGATTAGAATCAGATCCATGCAATTCATAAACAAGTCCATGGTATTATTATCCCAAACTTCTTCTCTTCAGTCTCCCCAGTATTTAACATTTCTCTTAAGTGCTCCGTTTCAGTTCTCCGTCCAGAATGCTGGGGCTTTGGTTGCCCAGTGCCCAGCCTTGCTGTGCACCACTGTGATTGTGTCTGCATCCAAGGCCAAGTTGCAAGAGGACAGAGAGAGAGAGTGAGCAAGCGAGAGGGAGAGAAATCTTCTCTTGGAACCATAGTTTCATAAAATAGAGAGGAAGGTGTTCCTCTCTCTCATTTCTGGCTCCTGCAGGCTCCCATTTCTGCCACTACTGCTGCTAACACAGGATTTCTTGGGGGCTCCAGTGTGAAGAAATGGAGAAACAGTAAAAGAAAAATGATCATTTCTGCCCTCTCTCTGAGTGTTTGGGAATTCTTTCCACTCTTCCAGCAAAATGAGAAGGAACTCTTTGCCTGTGCCCCAGTTACCACTTTGGGGTCTCAGATTACATTGAGATGGGTTAGGTTGAAAGAAACAAGAAGAAAAAATGTTAGTAAGCTCACTGCCCTTTCAGAGGTGTTAGGAATTCTTGTGTTCTTCCCCAATCTGCTCGCTGCTCTTTATTTTTCAGAGTCTTCACCTAGTTGCTCCTTGCATCCTGTCAGGTTTTATAGCTGGGTAGAGGTTATATAGCTGTATAGAGAATGTATACGGTGTGAAGGATGGGGTGGAGTGTGCTTACTCTACCTCATCTGGCCCTGGAGCCAGTTTGCTTAATGTTAAAAGTATTAGTAATGATCAGTCCAGTCTCACCTAGAACTTCTAAAATACTTTACAAAGTTCTTGGAATTTATAATGTTAGTGCCACTAATTCAGCTTTACTATAACTACCAAAAGAAAAGTCTACAACTTCACGTTTGTGACTTTTTAAAATTAATAGGTTATTTTGAATGTTGTCCATTGAGTGTGTAGTAATCACAAAAGATTGTCTCTTCTCTAAGCCCACAAGTTGTCTTAAGTGAAAATTCACAGCTGCTACAGTAAGTACTTTTAGCAAAGAACTAAACTATGATTATGGCGTGTTATTTTTTTGTGTGTGAACCGAC
Organism: Leucopleurus acutus; assembly: GCF_964270905.1. Lineage (NCBI taxonomy): Eukaryota > Metazoa > Chordata > Mammalia > Artiodactyla > Delphinidae > Leucopleurus > Leucopleurus acutus. The sequence continues at coordinate 33,990,508 of NC_139145.1, read as the reverse complement.
AAGTGTTACTTTTAAACAAAACTGTAATATGCTATCCACTTAGTTAGAAAAAGGGGTGGGTAGTATCCTCTTTATCAAGATAGAGTCTCAACTCCCAATCAAAGCAAAAGAAATAAATCATTTCATAAAACAGTTTATTATTATTTAAATTCTGCATAGGTGGATGTCCAATAAAATTTCAAGTTGCTCTACTCTAGGGAATGCAGAGTACATTTGGGCCTCTGGGGACCATGGTCCACTTTAATAGATGTTTTAGGTAATCTTTCTTCTTAAGAAGAAACTGAAGCAAAGAGTTTGGGGTATCCAAGATCTAAGTCATTACTGGCAGCCTTCTTATGTTTTCCTAAATGGAAAGGTGGATACAGTTAGACATATGCTCCCTTATAATATTGCTTGCCTTTCCTGACACCTCTCTGCTTCTTACCCACTTCTATAAGGCCACATTACCTTTTTTCTAAGCCAACAAGATGATAAGTGATTTCATTTTATTAAAGCTTTGGCAGAAGACTCTATTATGTCTCTTAAGATGGTGATTTGTTGAAGAACAGAAGGGCTGAAATGATAAAATCCAATAGTAGAATTTTGGGCATGTTAGCTGGCAAGAGAGAGAAATTCTACTTAAGCGTCCCATTCCTCTAAAATTAAACCACGTGTATACATGCTCATTTATAACCTTGTGTCCATCCTATGCCTCTTTGTTGTCTTTGAAACACATTGTTTTTAGCACTATCGCTCATAGAACTGGAAAAGGTCAATGGAATATAGCATCACCAAATGAAAGAGGAATTTAATTAACCATTTATTAATATATTAGTAAATGAGGGCAGCAGTTCCTTTAACAAACTGTGAATGGTAACTGTGGCTGTTCTTTTTTTCCCCAGTGACTTGGTACTTTTTGTTCTGTGATGGCAGTATTCTACTTCCAAAAGGGATGACTCAGTCTGTAAAACAATGTCTTCTTACTTGCAGAATAAGATTACTAATACTGAAAAATGGATCCCTGCACTTAGATGTTTGCTACTATCTCTTAGGTTTCCAAGTGACAAAAAGTATTTCGTGTTACCCATGAAATAATAATACAAAGACCTAAAATTCATCAAGTCCTTATATGTGCCAAACATTGTATTAAACACCACATGCATTAACTAATCACACTTTTGCCGCCCAACCTATGTGGGCAGATGCTGTTTTTATTCATATTTTATAGATATATTAAACTGACAAGAGAGGTGAAGTAAATTTCTCAGGATAATTCAGATAGCAAGTGGCAGAGTTGGCATTTAAACCCAGCTTTGTGTAACATCCAGGACAATGTCTTAATCTGTTCTGCTGTCAATAAATAGGAAACAGCTGTTCTTAAAAGTGTTCTTAAAAGTGTTATTGAACTCAAAGACCAGTAGGTGTTAGTGTGCTAATTAGTAAATATATATTTTAAGAAGGCACACTTAAACAGTCTCTTTGGTAACATTTTCACAGTGAGTGTGAAAGAAGTGCATATTTTTAAAAATTTATACTGTGGGAAAGCATTCTGAAATACAGTGTTTGGAAAAGTTTACATTGAAAGGCAATTTCATTGCCAGAAACAATGTGTGTCACATTAAAGAAAAACAAAAACAAAAACAGCAACAACAAGAGTCATGTCTGAGCAGTTAAAAATTTGGAAATGGCATTTTCAAACCTATTTTAAAACCCTCGAAATAGTATTTTTACTTTTATTATTTTTTATATAAACTTATTTTTTATTTATTTATTTTTGGCTTAGTTGGGTCTTTGTTGCTGCGCGCGGGCTTTCTCTAGTTGTGATGAGCAGGGCCCACTGTTCATTGCGGTGCGTGGACTTCTCATTGCGGTGGCCTCTCTTGTTGTGGAGCATGGGCTCTAGGCATATGGGCTCAGTAGTTGTGGCACACGGGCTTTGTTGCTCCGTGGCATGTGGGATCTTCCCGGACGAGAGCTTGAACCTGTGTCCCCTGCATTGGCAGGCGGATTCCCAACTACTGTGCCACCAGGGAAGTCCCTAAATAGTATTTTTAAGCTGGAGTTTTAACTAATCTTTTACATTATAATAAAAATAACACTTTATGACTAGTTTGCAAGAATAGCTGAATGACGTTAAAGAAGATTGAAATTTATGAGCTACATTTAAGCCAAAAAAATACCCTTAACATAATTGGTGGATAAGATTGAAAAATGAATATCATGATTTAGTAAGCAATGTCAGTGATTTGTGAGGTTTCCTTTTTATCAATGACAATGATTAAGAACACATATTAGGAAAAAAAATCAAACTGAACTTGAAATCAGACCTGTGAATCATTATAACACAAAGTACATATTCAATCACTTTGCCCTGACTAAAAATATATTTAAAAACATGATGATGGGCTTCCCTGGTGGCACAGTGGTTGAAAGTCTGGGAAGATCCCATATGCCGCGGAGCGGCTGGGCCCCTGAGCCGTGGCCACTGACCCTGCGTGTAGAGAGCCTGTGCTCCACAACAGGAGAGGCCACAATAGTGAGAGGCCCGCGTACCGCAAAAAAAAAAAAAAAAAAGCCAAACAAAAAAAATCCATCATGATGATGATGATATTCTTATACTTCCAGACTCAAATACAGGAACAAACAACAAATAGTATAAATATTGGAGTCAATCCACAATGTATACCTTTGTTTTCCTAACGTCATATATAACCATTTCCTCATTCTTTTTTTTTTTTAAAGAGTTTTTTTTTCTTTTTTATATGGACCATTTTTAAAGTCTCTATTGAATTTTGTTACATTATTGCCTCTGTTTTATGGGGTTTATTTGGTTTTCTTTTTTTTTTTGGCCGTGAGGTATGTGGGATCCCAGCCCACCAACCGGAGATCAAACTCACATCCCCTGCACAGGAAGGCAAAATCCCAACCACTGGACCGCCAGGGAAGTCCCCACTTCCTCATTTTTAAACTTCTAATCAAACATAAAAGCAATAAACTGCCTAGCTATCAAAATAATACTAATCTATGCAACATAGATAACTATTATTAATATATTTTAGAAAGTACGTAATGTTTTGGACCATTAATAAATAATATAACATTTCATGCTTATCTCACCCTTTTCTGTTTTTCATGTGTATATCATTTGGTGCAGTTTTAAATACATATAATACGCATTTGAATAAGAATTTGTTGAATTCATACTCAACAAATTTCTTTTGGGAAGACTGCTCAATTTAAAAGCTTGGGAGGCCGATGGAATGAGGTTTCTGTTTATGGGCAGCAGTATAGGATGGTGGTGTAGAGCATAGCTTTCAGAGTCAGACAGCTCTGTGTTTGAAGATCAAGCCAGCTCTATGTTTGCCAGTTACTTCCATTCTCTGAATGCCAGTTTCTGTTTCTGTAAAATGGAGATAAAATTACTTACTTCAGGCTATTACAATGAGAGGTATATTATATAAAACACAGAGCACAGTGTTCATACCTAATAAGAGTACAGTACCTTTTAATTTTTTTAAGGTAACATCATAGCTTTCATAGAATATATGGGAAGGTGACAACATATGTCTTAGACCTATTTGTTCTGAGCAGATAAGAATTTATCTTTATACATGACGAAAAATGATAGCACCAGCATTGCTTATAATTGTATGAAAAATGGAAACTGAGTCTCATAGTTGAAAAGAGTGTATAATTAAATTGTATTTTATTCATTCAGGTAGATAGTATATGAAATGGAAACAAATGTACTAACATGGATAAATCACAAAAATGCAATTTGGAGACTTTTTTTAAAAAGAACAAGTTGTAAAATTTAAAAAACCAAGTTGTACCATATAACAATACATAAAAAAATTTGGAAACATGACAAAATGTTGTTTACAGATAGGTGCATATAGAATGAAGGTATAAAGAAATGCTTGGGAGTGATAGGTACCGAATTCTGGGGAATGGTGGTTACCTCTTAGTGTGTGAAAAAGGAATGGACTTCAACAGCATTTGTAAGGTTTTAATCCTAAGTCTTGTTGAGAGAAACATGGAAGTTCATTATGTTTCCCCTTTTACCTTTTTGTTTCCATATTTTTCCCTATTTAAAAAAAAGTCAAAGACAAAAATATTAGTCTATGCAAAAAATAATGAATGGCCAATGATTTGAGACTGCTGTCTTAAAAGAGAGGGAGGGAGAAAGGAAAAATATTTTGAGTAAAAATAATTTGCTTGACATTTTCCTTCGAAAAGCATTTTGAACAAGCAAGCCAAAAAAAAAAAAAAAAGTGGAAGGGGGCACATCTGGTTAAGGGGCTGGCATTGAATGTTTAATTATTCCATTTTTGACACAAGGACATGTTTTAACATCTTGAAAAACCAGGTAACTTTCCTTATGTGAAGCCTTAGCAAGAAAAGGAAAAGCGTTGTTAGTCTCTATACCTTTCTTCTTTTTATTTTAATAAGAAATGGTATCATCGTAGGCAGACAATTTGATGTCATATTTTTCTATGATATTTTCACAGTGTGCACTAGGGCGCCTGTACTCTGCACTATATGACATGCAGGAATTTCTTTTTTTCCCCTTCACATCAGAGCCTCAAAAACAAGCTCCTCGGCATCAGGCACAAAGACTTTCAATAAACATTCCATCTTTTCATTTTCTCCCTTGTTATTTAATAAAGAAAAGGCAGAGACATGATTTTTGACTGTCCAACAGCAGTCATTTTCAGAATGATTTCTCTTCTCATGGGTCTTTGATGACCAAGAGTTCTCCCACCTCCAGCCTCTCTGCTTGACCCCTGGGGATGGGCAAGAAGCCTCACTAGGGAATGCAATTGAGAAACTTGCCCAGCACAGTCATTGGCCTCCCTTCTGATCAGACTGCCTGCGACTTGGAGGAATATCTGGCACCTGTGTGTGTCCTCGCCCTGGCTTCACGCATTTGTGTTCCCTCCATGGCTTTGCTATCAGTGGGAGTGGCTTGCTGACATACCTGGCAAAATGCAGGCCACTCCTGTTAGCATATCAGCAATGCAGCCCAGGTTGCTAGGGAGCTGCCCTCTGAGCATCCCTTGATCTATTTTTAAATTTCCATGCTTGTTTCTTCTCTGAAAGGAAGCAAAGAATAATATGGCTTGGCTTTCTCCTCTTTTAAGAAACAAAGTAACCAACAAGGCTAGGACCTGTTGTGAAGTTAAAAAGCGTTTGCTAATTAAGCTTCAGAATGTTATGGTATTTGTGCCCATCTAGTTTCTGCTTAATTAATTTCCAGATAAGGCAGCATCTCAGAAGAGGTAGAAGCCAGTGTCTAAAAGAAATGTAGGTGAAATTTGCTGGTCTTTTTTTTTTTTTTTTTTAAATCCGTTATGAAGCTCTTGAAGCACTATTCTTCCAAGTGTTTAATGATAACCCATTGTGGGGCACCCAGGATCGGCCCCCCCCCATGGGTAATAAATGAGAAATTTGGAGGGCTATTGAACAGTGAGTTTTCACAGCTGATACACAGAAAAGTATTTAGCACAGGTGTTTTGGTAACTGTGAAATACTGAGGAAATTCAGTCTTCTGTGACACTTAGATTCACTGTCTTGTGTGGGATGGAGTCTTATGGAACTTGAAAAAATCTGTAATATAAATAAAAGAAGAAGAAGGACAAAATTAGCTTTTCACAGAACTCCAGAAATTGTTCCTTGTATGGAAAAGTCTTCCGTTTTGGCCATCGGTAACTAGCAGTTTTCTTAGTATTTTTTTTCCATGTTAAAATGAATCCAATTTCAAATGTTGTTAGTGAATTTTTAAAAGGATGTGTTATATGCATGCAGGTGTGGAGAAATCTGGTGGAATAACAAGTGTGCTAGTCTCCATGTGTCAGGATATTTTTTTTGAGCCTTTCAGAAAAGATTTTTTTTCTCCTTCCCCATGGCCAATTTCAGCCCTCAACAGCAGCTAATCAACAAGGTTAGGAGCTGTTCGCTTTTCAAATTACAAAGCTAGAAGCAAGTTACACTTTCTGGAATCCATAGTAATATTCCAGGGCTACCATTTGGGAAGTCGTGAGCTTGGATATCGTGGTTTTTCTCTGTACATCAGTGAGGAGTTCAGTTAGTCTGAACTTTGAGGGAACAGTCTATATAAATTTCCATGAAATTTCTTGTCTTCTCTTTTACAATTTATCATCTTCGGTCTGATGTCGTTTTACCAGATGAGATATTGTTTTTTTAAAAAAAAAACATGCATCTGTAGGAAAGTTTATATAGAAACCACTAGAATTACAGTGGAATTTCTTCATTTAAAACACACAGTTTAATTCCTAACATCTGTCAATAACTTTCTGGGGACGAATCGTTTTTCTATATTCTTCATTGTCTTTAATATTCATAGAAACCCTATAAACGAGATGCTATTGTTATTCTCATTTTTATAGCCGAAACAACTCCAGTTTCCTGAGAGGAAGTTATTTGCTTTAGGTCATTCAAACACAGGGCTGTCAGATCACAGAAACTATATACACTTTCTTACTATCCCGTGTGATCTCACTTCTTTGGACAAATAGTACACATGATGGATGTTAACTGAAATTTCTGAAACAGTTTCTCAACTAACAAATTCAAGGCATCTACCAAGATGCACTCCTCAAAGGTTGCACGTGGGTTGGATCACTCTTCAGACATTAGCCAAGGAGAGGCAGTTTGGCCATGGGGATCAGCAAAATATGGGTTTTAATCCTTGCCCCTCTACTGACTATCTGAACTTGGGCAAGTTATCAAAGCTCCATTTCCATCTGTAAAAAGTTGATAATATTATCTCCTCCTTTGGTGGTTATGAGGATTAAATGAGATGGTATAGGTGAAAAAATAAATAAATGGTAGCTAAAAATTAAGACTTACACTGTCAAAGTGTAACTTGGAAACTGTAATCACAAATTACCTTAGGACTTAAGGAGTCTCTATCTTACTCTTCCAAGTTGAAGCATAAATGCTTAGTGTGAAGCTCTGAGCACCAAGGCCCACATCCATATTTTCAGTAACTTGTGTAAGAGCATAGCTCCAGTCTTAGAGGGAAGAAACCAGAAGGGCAGGACATGTAATTACCACAAAAACTGTCAGGAGCATCTTGAAGTGTGCCCTCCTTTTTCACGTCTTCATTGTTGTGGTGGCTGATGATGTTCTTGGAGAGATAAGAATTGTTCCTTGTTTCCATTTTTTTAATGGCTCTGAAATCTTTTGATATAAAATGCAACATCACTGGCGAGAGACTGATTTTCATGTTTTTTGGGTTTGTTTTGTTTTTTTACTATTCTGACATGGCCTGGAAGCCAAAGAGTGTTTGACATTCTGAAATCTCATCCTGATGACTTGTCATTTGTGGAAGAGGAAATGCAGAAAAACATTGCGTCTCCCCAGCTAAAGGTGATCTTCTTGTTCTGCTCTTTGGGTGCAGACCTATCAAGTATTATCCCTCATCTGGAATGGGGCAGACATTCCAGCGTTACTGCTGCAAAGACGAACTAAGAAGGAGCTAGAATCTCTGGGGATTGCTTATGTTCTTTCATTTACTGAGGACCTAACCACATCCTCAAAATAGTATACAGTGCTATGTCCTGTGTAGCAAATACTGCTAGTACTGAGTATACAGACACCAACTGGTTGTACCCCTGGCTCACTTGCATGAAAAATCAGGCAGGTAAACAAGACAGTGAGTGTCCTAATTGTTCTCTAAGAATATTGCTGAGGGAGGTAGGGGAAGCTGGGGTGGATTTTTTTCAGGAAATGCCAGTTATTCACTCCCTTTTCCCCGTTGGCTTCCAAACCAGTTGAGAAGTAAATTTGGGAAGTGAGATAGCAAGAAAATTGTCAACTTCATTACAGTAGAGCTGGATTGGAGAGTGTGACTTAGACTGGGGGGACAACAGGGGTTTCTCCCAGCCCCCAGACCCGCTTGCCTGCCCAAATGAACTCATTATCGCCCTGGTCTGTGGCAGAGGACCCCGACCACAGCTGGCTGGGGCAGCACTCCCCAGGCTGGCTCATCTGGCAGAGAAGGATATAGGTGTGGGCAGTAGGTGAGTAGCTTCAGAGAGAGCCACAGAGTTGAGACTCTCTACCTCCCCTGAACATAAGTGAGAAATGGGGTAGGAAAAATGGGTGCGTACTTACTCCACCCAGCAGGCCAAAAGACATTATGTCCTGACTCACGAAGGAAACGTGTTTCGAGGGAACAATCTGTTCCCCTTACAATGCTTCTTTGAGCTGAATCATGCAGGACCAAAAGGAGCCTGCAGAAGAACAAAGGGAAAAGTGTTCCAGACAGATGACACAGCACATGCAAAGACAGAGATGGAAGGGCCTGGTGTGAGATCCAGGTGAATAAAGAGAGGAAAATAGAAGTACTGTGCATTTATGTTTACAGCTCCCAATGTACTGCACTATCAATATTTCCTTTTGATCTTCATGATAATGCTGAGAGAGAAAATTCTGATAGCATTTGATATTCTTAGTTTATATGGCATCTGTGATTGAATGAGCTAAGTTATATAAAGCACTCCACACAGTGTCTAAAGGGCAATTGGTAAGTATTAGCTATTATTAGTTACCACTACAATCCTATCAGTTACTATTACTGTGGTTGTTATTGTTATTATTGCTCTTGTTACTGCCAAGGTCCCACAGCTAGGAAGTACCATTATGAGTGACATAGCTAGTATGTGGTATAGCTAGTGAATCTTGTAGCAAGTAAGTGGTAGAACTGGGACTCAGTAACATGGTGTCTAGTAGAGTCCAGGGACTTAATAAGAGCTCTAAAGAGCTGTGCAAATCTGTGAGTTTGCCCTGTTACATGAACAAGTTAGCCTGTGACTATTTCATGGGCCCTGGCTCACAAGACTCGTGGCTCAGAACAAAATAACTTTATGACTTGTGGGACAGCAGGAGGCAAGGGCTTCATGCTCTCATTTCTTCTTCTTGACCCCAAGTCCCATAAGGGTGATGTGGGATGGCCTAGGGGAGATGTCACCCACAGTGTGCTTGCGCCACAGCTGAGAAATCCAAAGCTTCGAAATCCCCCAATTTTATGAAGAGTTGAAACTTCCTAACCTTTACCTGGAGGGGAGATATTATCTTTATTATCCTGGTCAGGAAGCATATCTGCCCTCTGCCCCCTGAGGAAGATAGGATCTCTATCTTCTAATGCTGTTTGCTACACAGATATCTTTGAAAACTATAGTCTAGAAAAAGGATGGATATAAAACGTGCAGAAACAGGGAATAGTCTCTCAACAAGCATGTTGACAGAAAGTCACTCTCCGATTTTTGGGATTAGCCATTTGGTTAATCTGACAGTACCCAGAGAAAGCTAAATTGATGCATATAACGGAGAAGTTTACAGATAAGCTTGGTAAACAGGTTTCATTCACTGGAAACTTCCTTACAACTCTTTGCTTAAGGGACTGGCAGAAGAGAAGAGAAATTTGCCAGGAAGAAATCCAGCAGAGTGTCAGATCCCTCAGACCATGGATTGCTCAGGAACCCATAGGAACCAGAGCCCTTCCAGTGCTTGGAAGGAAGCATCATCACCTTGAGCATCGTGTGCTCCAGAAAGTAAGGATGGAGGAGTGTATATTACAAAATGGAGACATGGTCTAAAAGTGAAAAACAGTGACTGACTACAGAGGAGCAGAAGTGAGGTCATATATTCCTTTGGACAGAAGCATAAGTTCAAGCACTGAATTCTCTCTCTCTTTCCCCAAGATGCCTGGGTATATATTTTAATGAATTCTTTACCTTCTAGAAATACCTGTTTCTGGTTCCTAGCCCTAAACTTTCTCATTCAGTATGATCTGAGGAATCTCTTTTGAAAACTCTCCCCAGGTGATGACTGGACAGCAAGGACTGGGGACTGTTCATTTTGGATACATTTTAATATTTGGCTTCATATGCAGCTAAGTGATTTTAAATAATTGTTATAGCAGCTTATAATTTAAGAATTGTCTTTTGTGAAAAACAAAAATCAAAAACCCTCCCAGACAAAGTAAGGAGAATTAAGTAATAATCTCTTAAATCTTGTCTTATATTTGGAATTAAGATGTGTGGTTTCATTAAGTATCTACTCTTGGAAACTCTAATGCTTCCCCATAAGAAAATAGGTTATGGTAATAAAGATGCTATGCTAGATAGTAGACTTGGGGTTTTTCAAGTTTGCTTTAGAGAAATCAGGCCTCCGAAATATACTCAAGAAGGGAGATTCATGTTAGCTTTTCTCATTTGTGGTGCCATTCTAATGCACAACTTCATAATTCATCTTGAATCTGTCAATTCCATCATCTAATCTCTAATCAAAAATAGGTGCTAGGTGACTCTAGTTCACATGCTAATGTGACTTTCTGTTTTTTCTGACATTATCGTACAATGTCAAGACTCTTCCCAACTCTCTTTAACCATTCAGTTTTTCCAAAGAGCAGGCCTGTCAGCTGGAGACAGTAAAACTGGCTTCACGTTTTCCACACTTACAGATCAAATGCAGTCACGGTGGCTCCAAGACAACTGACTTTGCATAAGCACCTCCAGTTTCACATTGATCTACATAGAGGGTCTTTTCATCTGCCCCCTAATATGAATATTAATATTCAATGAACAGACCAAACTGTGTCTGGTCCCAGGAAGAAGCACTCAGCGGCACATTTCAGGACATTATGAAAGAAAACTGAGTTTTTTGTAGTTATATTGGTATTGCTCATTACCTGTTTTGTTAGGAAATTTCCGCCTCATGTACTGGAGTTGTTTTGTTATGTGCTAGTTGCTCTAACTAGGATTTCTAAAAAAAAAAAAAAAAAGTTGGAACAGTTAAACTTTATTTGCAAGTGGGAGTGAGACTGAAATTTTTGGGAGAGGGATAATCTACTATATTTAATATTAGATTGTTTTTATTAAACAAATAGTAATTGAATGCCTCTTAGGGCAACACAGTAATTGGCACTAAGAAATCCACAAAATAATAATCCCGTCATTTGTAGTTTGAACACCTCTTGGATGCTTATTGTCTTATTTTGTTAAGATGGAGAAAGTATAGTGTTTTTTTTTTCAAGGAGATTATATAATTTGAGGGTGGGGGGTTGAAGGAGTGGGGTAACATAAATAATAAATTAGCTAATAGGCTACAAATTAAAATGTAATCTCTTAGCAATAAGAGATTATATAAAATAAAGCATGGATACAGAATTTATTTTGACGGATAATTCACAAAGACCCAATCAATCATGATGATTGGAACCAAATTATGAGCTTAAGATACATAAGGTAGTAGAGTGAAAATGGCGTCTCTTTAAGGTAATACAATTCAATTTGGCAAAAAATTTCCTAAGCAGTTTAACTTTTAAAGGGCCTTTGCACTTTCGCTTTTTAAGAGGAAAGAATGGTTCCTCCTCAAAGCTGAATTCAGCTGCTCATGAGCAGTTCTATTGATGGGATCCCTAAGATGAACTGTCACCTTCTTCTGTCACAGGTATGGTAAAGACCAGAAGAAGGAGTGGGGAGTGTCTGTGATTTTGAGACAAGCTCAGTATCTATAGTTCATCTCGGCATCTAAAGAGAATGTGGGCTAAAACCAGGAGAACTGGGTTTTCCAAAGGTGATTAAAAATTCAAAATCAAAAAAAAAAAAATCAAAATCAGGGTAAATTGTTTTTTAAACTATCAAACTTTACTCTGGATTCATAGGTAACCACAAATGCTCTTTAAACACCTGTTTAAAGAAAAGAACCAGAGAAATAGAAGAAAACATTATCTTTTGTGTGTAGTTATCTGTTTCTGTGTAGCATTACCCCCAAAACTTTACACATTAAAACTACAAGCATATAACACCTTAAAATTCTGTGGGTCAAGAATCCAGGCACATTTAGCTTGTCCTCGGGTTACAGTCTCTCACTAGGCTGCAATCAAGGCTACAGTCATCCCAAGCCTTGACTTTGGCAGGATTCATTTTCAAGTTTACTCACCATGTGGACCTCTTCCTAGGGCTCTTCACAACTTCAGAAGTTTCCTTCCAAGAGAGGAAAAGATTGGGGTGAGGATGGGGGGTTAGTGGGGCGGGGGGAGAGAGAGAGATCACAGTCTTTGTACCATAATGTCAGAAGTTTCATCCTATCACTTTGAATTTATCCTAATTCAGCTTACTCTGTTTATTAGAAGTGAATTACGAGGCACAGCCCATGCTCAAAGAGAGGGAATTAAAGAGAGGGATTTACCCAGGGCATGAATACCAAGAGGGTGGATCCTTAGGAGCCGTTTCAGAGGCTGCCTTCCATATATAGAAATAATCTAATCCAGTCTCTCATTTTACAGCCAAGAAAACTGAGGTGCAAAGTGGTTAATCACTTGTTAGTGTTGCATAGCCTGTGGCTATTGTTGCAAGAGCCTAGGTATCCTGACATAGTCCCAAACTCTCTGATAAGAGAAGGGCAAGAATGGACGGGGTGGAACCATAGAAGCTATTATCTTCTGCAATAGTGGTTTTCAAACTGTTGTTCACAGAATAAAGTGGGTGGGCTTCAGATGACTCATCTGGCTCTTCCAACAGTATAAACTGTATTTCAGTTAGTTTTACATATTGGTCTTTCTTTGAATGAAGTAGCTGTGCTGGTCAAAATATCTTGACAGTAATTGTTCTTCATGAATTTTATTTGATAAAGTTTTTCGGGTTTAATTCTGGAGCTGATCGCACTTGTGCATCTTTTTCTGACCCTTATATCCTTTTATCTAGAAATTATTTTTATTACTTACAAGTAGATAAAGGTTTTTAATAATTAGTTTTTTTGTAAGACTCAGTATGTTGGAAACTGTCAGTTTTTAATCCTTTTATCAATCACTTAATTAAGCCAATTCAAAGTATACCTTCTTGGAATTGTTCTCTCACATCATATTACAATGAATAGAATGGTGAGACTTCCTGGGACCAGTGATATGATATCTTTGAATACACTTTTGCCATCTAGTAAAAAAGATAGGTACACATCTATCTGAGGACCTATTACATGTAACTAGATCTTTCATATATTTCTGTCAAAATCATTTTATATCCCACCACATACGTTCAGTAAAATAGCTGCAAACCTCAGGAAGACACACACAGAGAAAACCCTTCATGCGAGGTTTATTTATTCTTTTGCCAAATTTCTGAAACTTTTGCTTTTTTAATGTATCACCTCAGCAATCTGTTTTTCAACCTGCTCTTTTCACTTAAAATTTTATAAACCCTGTTAAATTCTCTAAAAACACATTTTAGATCACTTTCACCCCTCGTTGTTTAGAATGTTTCCAACTTTAAAACTTATTATAAATATCACTGTGGGGGGCTTCCCTGGTGGCGCAGTGGTTGAGAGTCCGCCTGCCGATGCAGGGGACACGGTTCGTGCCCCGGTCCGGGAAGATCCCACATGCCGCAGAGCGGCCAGGCCTGTGAGCCATGACCACTGAGCCTGCGCATCTGGAGCCTGTGCTCCAGAACGGGAGAGGCCACAGCAGTGAGAGGCCCGCGTACTGCAAAAAATATATAAATAAATAAATATCACTGTGAAGACTGTCTATGTACATTTATCTATATACCCTTCTCTGAGTATATATCTCCTTCTGATAATTCTCTGGGAGTCAAATTTCTGAGAGAAAGGGTACTTAAAGATTTTTGGTAAAAATCACCAAATTGCCCTTGAGAAATTTTCCATTCCCAGGAGCAGATTAGGAGAATAGAGGAATGTAAATATAGGTTTCTACAACTTTTGTGACAGCCCTTTTGTTTAGCACACACACACAAACACATACACCTTTTTCTTTCTTTTTTTTTTTTCTGCTAAGGGAACAGTCACTATCTTCTAAGAGGAGGGGAACTTGTGTAGTAGGAAAACATGAATTTAGGTTTGTGTCTCAATGCCCAGTAGGTCCAAGTGGATACTCCTCTTGGCCCGATGCACTATTGCGTTCCTAATCACCAAAGTGTTATACCAGGAAAAGGTAGTGTTCTGTTTTGCTCCCTATCTCTCCCATCCATTCTGACACTGCATCACTTTAGGAAATATTAAAAAATATATCACAGACATTTAGAGGGGAGCAGGGGAACTCATTGATTTTCTGAAAGCAATTTGTTAATTAACATCAAAGGAATGAAATCTGACTTGCATAGCCTAGTGAGTGGCATTTTTCCGTAGTCCTGGTTGCTATGGTGATGAAGGAAACTCGTTTGTTCTGGGTCACTCCTAAATTTGTGCATGAAAGCATAAGAGATTATTCCTGTCTAATCAAGTTATATGGAAAAGTTGAAGGGGAGGTGCTGTATTTTACAGCCATCAACCCTCACCAGAAGAAAACACAATAGCTGAGAAAAGGGGATTATATTTTCCTTTTAAAAACAGAGCAGAGAATTTCTAACTGACCCCAAAGCCTCTTCCAGCAGAATATTTTTTTTCCCCCTGCACTAATGTGAGGAATGTGGAGTCACGTTTCTTAAAGGGAATTAGAGCACATATTGAAAAACTCTACAACCCGACTTTGCATAATGAATAAGGAGTAGGGTGTGCATTCATTAAACAGTTTTACTTTTGAACTTAAATTCTACAGTGTGTCAAATGCCTCACTAGCTCTGCTTTGCCAGGAAGCCAAGTTCTGTTACAATTAACATAATTGGGAAAGCTGGAATCGAGAAGGAATGGCTCACCTTTTTTTTGTTTTTTTTACCAGATGTCCTGGCCCCTGTGGTGTATAGATTTAAGCATCTCTTGCACATTCCTCTGCCTGCCCAACACCTTAGTTACTCCTTAAGCAGATGGTAGTTTTGTATGTAATTACTGGAATTTCTGTATCAGCCCAAACATTATTTTTATAAAAGATTGTGGTTTCCTTATGTTTTGATTTTTGTTTATACAAAGCTTACTTTTTTTTTTTTTTTTCTTCTGAGACACATAGATGTGAATTCAAATCTTTACCCTTCCATTTATTAGCTGTGAGGTTTGGGAAATTTTTTTTCTTTTTTTTGCGGTACTTGGGCCTCTCACTGTTGTGGCCTCTCCCATTGCAGAGCACAGGCTCCGGACACACAGGCTCGGCGGCCATGGCTCACGGGCCCAGCCGGTCTGCGGCATGTGGTATCTTCCCGGACCGGGGCACGAACCCATGTCCCCTGTATCGGCAGGCGGACTCTCAACCACTGCACCACCAGGGAAGCCCTGGGAAATTTTTTATACCTCAGCTGCTTTATCTATAGAATGAGTAGATTTACCTATACAGGATTGCTTTAAGTTTTCCCCTATATTAGTCATCTATTACAGCATAACAAAATACACCCAACATTTAACAGCTTAAAACAATAAATATTTATTATATGACACAGTTTCTGAGAGTCAGGAATCTGGAGCAGCTTAGCTTGTTGATTCTGGCTCAGGGACTTTCATGAGATTGCAGTCAGACATCAGCCACAGCTACAGTCATCTGGAGACTTAACTGAGGATGGAAAACCTGCTTCCAGGCTCACTCATGTGGTTGTTAAAGGTTTCCATTCCATGAGGCGGCTGTTTGTAGCCATGTGGTCCTCTCCATAGCAGCTGTCTTCCCCAGGAATGAGTGATCTGAGAAGAAAAGTATGAGAACACAAGAACAAGAAAAACACCCAACACAGAAGCCACAGTCTTTTTTTTTTTTTTTTTGCGGTATGCGGGCCTCTCACTGCCGTGGCCTCTCCTGTTGTGGAGCACAGGCTCCGGACGCGCAGGCCCAGCGGCCATGGCTCACAGGCCCAGCTGCTCTGTGGCACGCGGGATCCTCCCGGACCGGGGCACGAACCTGCGTCCCCCACATCGGCAGGCGGACTCTCAACCACTGCGCCACCAGGGAAGCCTGCAATAGTCTTTTTTATAACCTAATCTCAGAAGTGACAACTCATCATTCTTGCTGTATGTTATTTATTAAAAACAAGCTGCTGACATCCAAAGAGCCCAACAAGCCCACACTCAGGGAGAAGAGAATTAAGCTCCACTTCTTAAAGAGATGAAGTATCAAAAGATTTGTGGATACATTTGTAAAACCACCAAGTTTTCCATAGTATACAATTTACATTCATCTCACGTACAAAATATGTACCCCAAATCAAAGCCCCCCAAAGTCTCATGCTATTGCAGCCTCAGCTGAAAACCTGGAATTTTACCATCTAAATTGAGTCAAGGTGCAGATAAGACTCTTCAGATTTAATTCCCTAATTGTGGCCCCTTGAGTACAGTTTCCCTCTGCTTATGAAACTAAAAGCATATATTATCTGCTGCCAACACACACAGTGTACATACACCTCTATAATGTTGGGACAGACTTAGGATAACCACTCTGAGCTTTCCTGATCCAAACAAGTAAAAATAGGCACGAAATGTCATTGGTGCATAACTATTGTGAAATCCTGCTGGACAACTGTTTGATATTTATTGATAAGTTCTCAGAGTTTGGGAATAATTTTCCGTGGCTCTCAGCTTCACCATCTGGGCCCTTGGTTCTCCCTCATCCTTCCTTTTTTTGACACATAGAATGTATTTGCAGCTAAGTAGTTTTCTTAGCCTGCTTTCTGATAGTAGAATTTTGGAGGTCCAAAGCCTTCTTTTCATTTTCTATTGTTTCTGTCCTTTTCAATTCAAGCTGGCAATGTTTTTGCATATATAATTCTTCTATAAACCTTATTTATGTGAATCTTATAGAGGATCACTCTATTAGAGAATAGCCACACCTCCAGTTTCCTCAAGATAATCCTTTAGCATAGGATTCTGCTGAGACTCCTGAAGGACAATGCCCTTAAGATTCCTTAGCACTCCTATTGTTTGATTGAGAGGATCTGCAAGACACTCAGTTGATAGCTTTATTGAGTCTTTTGTCTGATTAAAAGGAACTCCAAGGCACTGTTGTAACTTTTTCTGAGGCCTCATGAAATAATTTTACAGTCACACACTTGGCTTCACCTTTAGATTAGTTTTCCTGGCAACAGTCTATATATGTGCTTTGCTGAGAAGCCATTGCTTAATTTTAGAACTGTTTGCTATCTGGAATGTCTTAGATTTCTCAAAACCATCAGGTCCTGGTTCTTTCAAGTTTAATGACCTTTCCTTTATTTTTCTCCTCTCTCATTTTACTGTAAGGAGCAAAAAGAAACCAGGCAGTACTTAGAACAACTTTCTTAGAAATTATGAGATTGTGGTCACCTGTCAACTGTAGCTATAGTTATCTCAAAGTTTAAATGGGGCTGGTGAATCCACTTATAGGTTCACTCATATGGTAGTTGGCAGGCTTTAGTACCTCACTGGCTCTTGGTTAGAGGCCTCTGTTCTTCATTATGTGGGTCTCTATGGCAGTTGGCTTCTCCTGGATCAAACAATCCAAGAGGGTAAGACCTAGAGTGTGAGAGTAAGATACAGAATGCAAGTTGAAGCTGCAGCCTTTTTGTAACCTATTCTTGGAATAATGTCTCATCAGTTCTGCCATATTTTATTCATTAGAAGTAAGTTATGAATCCAGACTGCACTCGAGAAGAGGGGAATTAAATATCACCTCTTAAAAAGAGGAGTATCATGGAGGAATCAGGCTCCCTGACTTCAGACTATACTACAAAGCTACAGTAATCAAGACAGTATGGTACTGGCACAAAAACAGAAATATAGATCAAAGGAACAGGATGGAAAGCCCAGAGATAAACCCATGCACATATGGTCACTTTATCTTTGACTAAGGAGGCAAGAGTGTACAATGGAGAAAAAACAGCCTCTTCAATAAGTGGAGCTGGGAAAACTGGGCAGCTACATTAGAAGAATGAAATTAGAACACTCCCTAACACCATACACAAAAATAAACTCCAAATGGATTAAAGACCCAAATGTAAGGCCAGACACTATAAAACTCTTAGGGGAAAACATAGGCAGAACACACTCTATGACATCAATCACAGCAAGATCCTTTTTGACCCACCTCCTAGAGAAATGGAAGTAAAAACAAAAATAAACAAATGGGACCTAATGAAACTTAAAAGCTTTTGCACAGCAAAGGAAACCATAAACAAGATGAAAAGACAACTGTCAGAATGGGAGAAAATATTTGCAAACGAAACAACCAACAAAGGATTAATCTCCAGAATATACAAGCAGCTCACGAAGGCTCAATATCCAAAAAACAAACAACCCGATCCAAAAATGGACAGAAGATACAAATAGACATTTCTCCAAAGAACATATACAGACTGCCAACAAACACATGAAAGGATGCTCAACATCACAAATCATTAGAGAAATGCAAATCAAAACTACAATGAGGTATCACCTCACACCAGTCAGAATGGCCATCATCAAAAAATCTACAAACAGTAAATGCTGGAGAGGGTGTGGAGAAAAGGGAACTCTCTTGCACTGTTGGTGGGAATGTAAATTGATACAACCACTATGGAGAACATTATGGAGGTTCCTTAAAAAACTAAAAATAGAACTACCATATGACCCAGCAATCCCACTACTGGGCATATACCCTGAGAAAACCATAATTCAAAAAGAGTCATGTACCACAACGTTCACTGCAGCGCTATTTACAATAGCCAGGACATGGAAGCAACCTAAGTGTCCATCAACAGATGAATGGATAAAGAAGATGTGGCACATATATACAATGGAATATTACTCAGCCATAAAAAGAAACAAAATTGAGTTATTTGTAGTGAGGTGGATGAACCTAGAGTCTGTCATACAGAGTGAAGTAAGTCAGAAAGAAAAAAACAAATACCATATGCTAACACATACATATGGAATCTAAAAAAAAATGGTTCTGAAGAACCTAGGGGCAGGACAGGGATAAAGGCGCAGATGTAGAGAATGGACTTGAGGACGTGGGGAGGCGGAGGGGTAAGCTGGGACAAAGTGAGGGGGTGGCATTGGCATATATGCACTACCAAATGTAAAACAGATAGCTAGTGGGAAGCAGCCGCAGAGATCAGCTTGGTGCTTTGTGATCACCTAGAGGGGTGGGATAGGGACAGTGGGATGGAGGTGCAAGAGGGAGGGGATATGGGGATATGTGTATACGTATAGCTGATTCACTTTGTTGTACAACAGAAACTGACACAACATTGTAAAGCAATTATACTCCAATAAATATTTTTTAAAAAGGAGTATCAAAGACTTTTTGGACATATTCAAAAAACCACCATACCTTACTTTTATGGACTGACTTGCATCCTCCCAAAAATCATACGTTAAAGCCCTAACCCACAATTTGACTGTATTTGGAGATAGGATCTTTAAGGAAGTAATTATGGTTAAATTAAATCATTAGGGCGGGACCCTAATCCTATAGAACTGGTGTCCTTGCAAGAAGAAGAAACACCAGAGATCTTGCTCTCTCTCTCTTTATTGTGTGTACATAAATAAAAGACCAGGTGAGAACATATCAAGAAGCCCAGAAGAGTGGCCTTACCAGAAACCAGTCCTTCTGGTACCTTGACCTTGGTCTTCTAGCCTTTAGAGTTGTGAGAAAATAAATGTCAATTATTTAAGCCATCCAGTCTGTAGTATTTTGTTACAGCAGCCTGAGCAGACTAATACATTCACAAAACACTAATAAAGAAGGAATCAAACTTCTTAAAGTCAGAGAAAATCCAGCCCCGAATTCATCTGCATGTGAACATTTTCTTTATATATTTCTTTTATTTGTAAAGTTTATGAAAATATTATATAGGATCAAGTAAAATTGACGTTTTGGAACAATGTGCTATGATTATACTGTGAGTAATGAGTAGAAGCCTTATTACACAAAGTAGGTGTGCAATAAGTAGTAATTTTTAAATTAGAAATAGGTATTTGTCTATATCATTTATTCTAATCTTCATTAAAAACTCCATGAGAACTAATAATCTTATCCCTACTTTCCATATGAGAACTTGGGCTCAATAAAGTCAATGGATTTGTCCCATCTTGGCATTCCCAATAGTAACAGAAGGTGCTAGAGTTGTGTTCTTATCGCTATACAAAGGTGCCTTTCTAAAGAGTTCACACTGGTATTTTGAAATGATTCACTTCTTGGAAAATTGACATTTTAAGTAGGAAAACTCTAGGATCCTCCAGTGACAAATACCATGAGTAGAGAAACCAGTAAAAATTATTTTATCTTATAGAGTCTTTGCTTACATGAGATTCATGTATTTTTAATTGCCAAGCACCAATCCTGACATAGCAGCACACTTTGGGAAATAGAAAAGAAGATATACATTTATTCATTCAACATTGTTTGGACACTCACACCCTGCAAGATATTGTATTAGTTGTTTCGGAGGTCTAAGAGAAGACTGACAAGGACTCTGAACAACTCATATTATCTCATAAAGGAAATTAGGTATGAGCACAAAGAATAATCTTGAGTGTATCGGTTACTATTGCCACAGTAACACTGGGTAACAAACCACTCCACAACTCAGTGACCTATAAACAATAATTTATTCTTGCTTACTTGTCTGTAGATTGCCTAGGCAGGTGTGATCTGACTTAGCTTGCTCTTTGCTTGTCTTGACACAAGGTGATAGATTGCATCAAGATTTGTTCCAAGTGTTTCTCATTCTCCCTGATTCAATGTGCTAGCCAAAAGAATGCTCTTCTCCTGCTGGTGGCAGATGCATAAGAGGGGCAAGCAAAAACCTCCAGTGCCTCTTAAAAGACTAGGCTCTGGACACATTGCCACTTATCCCATATTGCATTGGCAAAAGTGACACAGTCAAGCTCAACATTAATGGGGGTGACAAAATCGACTCTGCCTTTAATGGAGGACTTACAAAGAACAAAAGACATGGATACAGAGAAGGGTAATGAGTTGAGAACAATAATACAATTTATCACAATAAGTAATAGAATATGATAAATTCCTTAAGAAGCATCAAAGAAGGAAAAGAGTAAGCAATGTAAAAAATGAGTTAACAAGCTCATTAGAGCTTATTTTAAACCCATCTTCTTCTTTAGTTAAACATACATTAATTGTTTAACTGTTTGGTGCCTCAGTTTCCTCATCTTAAAATGATTTTTGTAAAGATCAAATCTAATCACAACACGGGCATGAGTACCAGTGCCTGGCACATAGCAAGAACTCAATAAAAAAAGAATAAATGCAAGACTAAAGTTGTAAGAGTTAATATTCTACTGAAAGAAGCAAGACATCCACTTGTGAAACAACTGGAGAATGACACAGGCAACCTCTAAGTAAGAATAAATAGCATATCAAAGTTGATCCATGTGGAGAGAGCTTAGCCAGGAAAGTCTTCTTTATCCACGTAGAATGAAGCTCACTAAATGAATAACTGTAGTTCTGTCTCTCTTTTATTTCTTAACAATTAATTTCGGGAGAGCATGAATATATTTCCATTCATCTTAACTGTTTATAAGATATTCTGGCAGTGAAATGACATGGTTGTCATGGAAGCAATCAAGAATCAGGAATCAGAACTCAGGAGACTATAGGCAGCTGACCATGGCTCATTTTTTACAACACAAAAGATTTTGGGTTCTTTCTTTACAGTAAGTCACTTGTGAAAGAACATGTCTAACAAAATTTTCACTTTGTGATTCCAAAGTAAATTTATTAAGCAGATATAGTCCCATGAGTGCTAAATACAGACACATTTATGTATGTGTACTTGATATCTATATGCATCTTACACATATTTGTGCATTTTAGGTATGGCTAATTCTCATTCCCTCATTGCCTTGGCTAAGTTTAGAATTTTCCTACTATCCTGGATACTGAGACCAAAATTCAGCTCAAGGATCTTTTTATTCAGCTGGGTAAAACCTCTCTATTCTCAAGGCGTTTCCAATTTACAGTAGTTCCCCCTTAACCATGGTTTTGCTTTCTCTGGATTCAGTTACTCCCAGTCAATCATGGCCTGGAAATATTATACGAAAACTCTAGAAGTAAACAATTCATAAGTTTTGAATTGCTGGCCGTTCTGAGTAGCATGGTGAAATCCTGTGCCATCCCCTTCCATCCCACCCGGGACATGAACCATGCCTTTGCCCAGCATATCTACTCTGTATGTGTTCTGACGCCTTCTCCCCATTAGTCACTTAGTAGCCCTTTAGGTTATCAGATGGACTGTCATGATATTGAAGTGCTTGTGTTCAAGTAACACTTATTTAACTTAATAATGGCCCCAAAATGCAAGAGTAGTGATGCTGGCGATTTGGTTGTTCTCTTGCTGTGCCTAATTTGTAAATTAAACTTTATCATAGGTATGTATGTACAGGAAAAACATAGTACGTATAAGGTTAGGTACGATCCACAGTTTCAGACATCCACTGAGGATCTTGGAATGTATCCCCTGCAAATAAGAGAGGACTACTGTATTTGAGAAAATAAAAAATATTAAAAAATACATGTTCAAGAAAACTGATAAGAATATACAGAAAGAATAATCAGTTTCCCCTAGGTTCTATTCTATACATTCTGGCTACACCCGCTTCGTATTTTTTAAGTATTTGAACAGACTCTTTTCCAAGGTGTCATCTTCATTTGTTTTACCCAAAATCTTTATTTCAGTTTAATTTGGCAGTGACCATGAATGTTCTAATTGTAGGAGAACTGTGTTAGGTGCTTTGGAAGGTACAAAATTAAAACAAACAAACAAAAAAACCACCGTAGTTGTCCAGAGAGATCCTAGCAGTGGAACAGCCCAATAAAAAACTGTTTTGTACATTACACAGAAGAATGAAATTTTGTATGTACTTTCCTCTAAGGGAAGAAGAATGCACAAAGTAAGTGACATTTGAGCTGCTCTTAATTGATGAATAGGATTTCATTAAAGAAATACTAAGTAGAGACAAAGTACCCTAGAGATAAAAATATGGAGATATCTTGCAGGCCTTTGAAACTCTGCATCTTAGACCTAGGCAAAACACCAAAACTGGAAGTGTAACTATGGAAGTTATAATAATAGTGGTGTTATATAAAACCACATATAGAGAGAGAGCCATAGAGAAAGACTATGAACAGAAGGAAAGAAAACATAAAGGATGATAAAGGAAAAAAAAAAAAAAACCCACAGAACTGGAGACTAAGAAATGATGACAATGGGCAATAAAGGGAGTGCAGTGTCATGGAAAATGAGGAAGAATCAAATTCAAAATAAAAATCAATTGGAGTATAAATGAGGATCATGAGGAAGAAGTTCGTGAAAATTATCTTACTGGAGGTTTTTTTTTTTTTTTTTTGGTAAGTCATGAGAAAATAAGGAAAGGACAAGTCAACAGACAAGTAAAATTTCAAGGAGAATAGGAGAGAAATTGAAGAGGTCCATATTAAAAGATCTTAGTGTTATTGTTTTATTGAATGATCTGGATCTGGGTGAAGTCACGTAGTGAATTTATTCTTTCTTTCACTGCCCCTTAAACTGGATGCCTAGACTCATTCTTTCATAATCTGGATAAAATCTCAGTTGGGTACCACTGCTTTTCTGACCTCTTTAATTCCCAAGAGTAGCCTTATTTTGCTAACTGAATAGTCCAAAACAATATAATATTTAATCTCAAAGGCATTCAATTTATAATTGTCTCTCCTTCCCCAGCTCAGGCTGACTTCAGGCTTAGAAGCTTGCTGTTGGGAGGGATACATATATTCATTCTTCCCTTACCCTTATTTACCTGTTCTCCCACTCCCTATTTATTTTTATCCCTCCAGGGTATAGTAAAGTGGAAAGTGGAGAAAGAGGGAAATTTCTCAATCTATGTGGCTGGAATAGTTATCATCTCTTGTCCTTATCCTCTTGAGGTAGATGTACAGTTTCAGGCTCCATGTCTCTTTTGTTGAGTTTCTCAGAAAAGAATCTTTTGTTGAGTTTTTCAAAGATACACACACTGGGAAGCACCAATGGCAACTTCTGTAATCCAAGGCAAGACTTCTTTCAATTCCACCCTCATCCTCTGGCCTCCTGATTGTCCACCTCTCTGCTGAGTCACTTCTGCCCTCCACGCAGTTCCTAAGATAGTCCCAGACTGACACTGTATCTTGAGAACCATTTTATTTCCCAGGAAATGTGCACCTTTTCCAGCTGTTGGTGTGGAGGGGCAGTTTGCTCCTGGTGCAGATCACTCTAGGCACAGCTTTTCCCTTCAGACTTTTCCGGGTAAGAACCTCATGGCAAACCTTAGGCCCAGCTCCAAGGACATATATTAAGGACTCCTTGGGGTCCTTTTGAAAGGTCTTTCACACAATATAAGGTGAGGAACAAGGACAGGACGTAACGGTATTTCAACTCTTCTCCCCAGTGAATTCCCTCATGACCTCTTAAACGTCAATATCTTATACATTCAAAAGGTAGTGATGAGCCTATGCTAGCAGAATTGGTTTTGAGCCATCTCTTTTGCAAGTCCTGTGTAGCTGGTTTAGCAACTGTCTTTAGAATGAGGGAGTGTTTGGCAACTACTGTGTCATTCTCAGCCAAGAACCTATGCAGAAAATTCAAGACAACAGGAAGAGTTGAATTTAACATCCTGATACATTAGTAAAATGGGAGATTAGATCATTTATTGAGCCTCAGTGAGGGCATTTAGGGATTTTTGTGGTTAATAAAAGAGAAATAAGGACTCCGATAAAGGAGGTAGACAGTCAATTAGCAATGAGAAAAATATTTGGTGAATAACAATTGAGGGGGGGTTGATTACATCAACGTGAACTTCAAACCATCAATACAGTTATGGGAATTTTGCTGTCAAAAACCAATAGGAGGGCAGCTAAAGAGAAAAAGAATAGTGAATTTATTTTCCAATCATGACGACTGGCAAAATGTTTTGTAGCCTAAGATGGTACTTATTAATGGTTAAGACATAGAAGAGAAACCAGACTAGGCAGAAAGGAAACAACAATAATGACCTTAATCATTCATTAAGCATTTCCTGTGTGCCAGGGAGTTGCTAATGTCTTGTAACATACTCTTGTAATATTATCCTTGTTTTACAAAAAAGAAAAAGGAGGTCTTAGGATAGATTAAATAACTTTTTCTTAAAGTCCTGCAGTTCTAAGTAGAGGATGTGGTTTCAACTCAGATCTGTTCCACAGAGTCAGCACTCAAAGGTGAATCAGAAGAGTACAAGCAGACTTGGAGATTAATGATTATACAGATCCAAATGAAAAGAAGAGCGTGGTTAGTGTGAAGTGGAATGATGGGGGCCTGTCAATCAAGAGCAGAAATTCCAAGTTACTATCATAGAGTACTAATGAAGTGCAAGTGTGGCTGTGCAAATGGGTTGCCCATGTGGAGTACAGCTGAAGGTCACTGGAGTAGAAAGAAATCCAAGAACCTGATACACTAGGGTGTTGTTTCCTTGATCCTTGTGAATCGTGTATCCATTCAAGCTAAAGGTGGAGGATAAGGTGCAAAATAGAGAATCTATGACTTGGGGAATAAAGATGTCAAAGAATGTAAGGGAAACACCATGGAAGTAGGCAAAATTTGATGGCCAAATGAAAAATGTTTAATGGTATGGGCTTCATGAAAAGCTGGAACTGTTGAATGAAAGGGATTGCAAAATAATTAGGAAGTGGCAATAGGAAGTAAATAGAATTCCAACCCTGACTCTTGGCTCCAAGGTGTGAGAAAAGGAGTCACCTCTAAAGGGAACTGAGCAGGATGTATGGTTTTCAGGAAAAGAAAGATCATTCTCCATGCTTTCTACCCAATCTAAAGTAACTCCCTCCTCCAGTATTCTCCATCACATTAGTCTCTTCTTTTTTCCTTGTGGTGTTTATTTTTATATAAAGCTACTCTTGTTTATACTTTATCCATCACTACCACATGAGCAACATGAGGGCAGGGACTTTGATTTGTTGATCACTGTAGTCCCATCATAGAAAATAGAGTTTGGCCCCTAGTAGGTGCTCAATAAACACGTGTCAGATACATGCAGAGTTAGAGTGAATGTCTGAGGAAAATCTTGAGAATATTTTCAAGCTTTTTAACAGTATAATAGGAGTATCAAAGAGGAGAAGGAGGAAAGGTGGTCAATTTAGGTCAAGAAGAGCGGCCTGATCTAGATGGAGAAAGTGTTTAGTAAAATAGAAAATACACCTAACTAGAGAAGTTTAACTTTTGTTGGCAAATTGAAATCCCCTGAATGATGGAGGTAGAGAACCAAGGAGCAGCAGGCTGTAGGATCAAGTTCATTATGGGAAGAAGATTGGATTATAGAACTCAGTATTCCAAAGACCTTTTTGGGACTTGGATAAACTGTAGATTCTTCACCGCCTGTGACTCTATTGGACTTCAGTTGTTTGCAACAGCTGAAGAAGGTAATAAGGACACTGAATATGATCCCATTCCTCTCATATGTATCATATTTTTCTTGAAATCATAAAATAATTATTTGATTCTTGGTAAACAGACTTTTTCGGGTAAAATGAAGTGGAATGTTGATGTTATTGCAAAAGTAACTTAAGAAAACTACACTGGAGAAGGATATAGGACTGGAGAGCCCACAAAATAATTTCATTTGCTTTCAGGTTTCAAATGGTAGAGGAGAAGTAAAAAGTGGGCTATTTAAGGTGTGATTATTTCATAGTGTTAAAGCTTAAAACAGGTAGGGAAATAAGAAAGTGGAGGCAAGCAGAAGGGCTGAGAAAGCTTGAGTTATTCCATTTACATTGAAAACAAACTGGGATTTGGATTAAATAAACAGGATAATTGTCAGACTCTACCACATTTACTTAGGTTTCTACACTGGAGTCAACCAGAAACAACCTCCAAAATGTCTGCCCGGAATGGCTACTTGACCTTTTGTTTCAAGGGAGTGAAGTGGTCTGATGAACCCTCACAAACTCCCTGGCATATAAAACTTTTCAAGAGAGTCTGCTCTTATGTTAGCCTTAAAAAATCAAGCAAAAGGTCCTGGAGTTTGCATTTGAAGCTTATTTAGATCTGAACTGATTCAAGAAAGGAAAATCACCCCAATGCTTCAAAAAATTGATTCTCTAAATTCTGACCAAATAGTTTGGAACGGTTGTTTATCCTAATACATTAGAGCTCATTAGATAAAACACAGGATTTGTCAGAGAGGATTAGTGGGGGTTCTATTTGTTTGTTTATTTACGTTTCCTTATTGGGATTTATAAATTCAGTCATGGATAGATGAGGGATACAGCAGTAACTGATCTTAAAAGAAATTAATTAAAATATTGGAAAACGAGGGATTTGGTAAATGATCCAGATTAAAACGTTGAACAAGCATGGGAGAGATTCAGAGAAAACAGTAAAATTTAAAAACATGTTGAGGCAAGAAGTCTCATTCTGTCTACAGTCTCCTTACAATAACCTGGAAAGAAGTGCTCATGAAGCCCAGGAGGCCAAGGTGCCACCCCTGGGTGTCTGTGTGTCAGAGGCTGTATGTGTAATGGTTAAGGCTGCTGTACTCTGTAGTTAGATTGCTGGGTTCATAACCCACCGAGATCACTTCTTAGCAGATCTTGGGCAAATAATGTTGTCTCTCTAAACCCTGTCTTCTCATTTGTGAAATGAGGATGATAATAGAATCGACCTCATAGGGTGGTTATGAGGATCAAATGAGTGCATGAGTAGAGCAACATCTGGCCTTCCATAAGTATCAATTATTATTTTGCCATCATCATCATCATCATTTCTGGTGACTCTTACAGTGTCTGACACATGGCAGACACTCAGTAAATATGTGATGAGTGACTGATGGAATGAATGCTAGCCAAAATAAATCTTTCTACCTCCTGTTATCACACTTAAAGTCGACCATGAGGAGCTAAAGTTGGGCCACACACTTGGTGTCTTGTATGGTTCATTCAAGGCATGTAAATGAGTAAAGCATGTTTGGTGTAAGAAAGCAAAATAAGCCTTTTTGGCCTACATTTTATGTTCTCACTTGAGGTAGATCTCTGGGCATTGAGAAATAATTTCTGTAGTCTCAGTAAAATAATAGCTCATACACTGATAAATGGCAGCTAATTACTTCTCTTTGTCAAGGATGCGATAAGGAGTGGTGGGGACTGTGGCAACCTGGAGACCCCACAACCTTGGAGAGCAGATACCTTTTGCGCAGTTCCAGCTGATCAATGCAAGCGTAGCATTACCAACTCTTTGATTTTTCAGAAGAACCTGGAAAGAGAGCGTAAAAACACTTTTTCACGTGTTGTCTCAATAGTCTTAGTAGTTATTGCTAGTCTTTTCAACACTGGGCAGGCTAAACATGCCCTGACTGCACACTGATGATCCAGTGCAAGGTCCTCTAAGTAGGAGAGTAACCTATTAAAATGCAAATCCCCTGAGAATGCAGAGCTCCTAACAATACTGTTATCTGCAGTTGTCACTGGAGAGAGGACTTGGGGTGAAAACACCTAGGGGAGGAAAGATAAAGGAGAGGTGGGAGGAAGCTACAGGGAAAACCTGCTTACTCCACCGTTTCAGCTAAAACTGGTTGTAATACAGAGAACTGGAGAAAAATGAGAGGTTTTTTTTTTTTTTTGAGAGGCGATTTTTGAATGATCATGAAGGAACACTTAAGGGAACTATTTAAAAGTTAGCGTTCTTGAGGGCTTCCCTGGTGGCGCAGTGGTTGAGAGTCCGCTTGCCAATGCAGGGGACATGGGTTTGTGCCCCGGTCCGGGAGGATCCCACATGCCGTGGAGCAGCTGGGCCCGTGAGCCATGGCTGCTGAGCCTGCGCGCCCAGAGCCTGTGCTCCGCAACGGGAGAGGCCACAACAGTGAGAGGCCCGCGGCCCGCAAAAAAAAAAAAAAAAAGTTCGCGATCTTGGGAAAGATGAATAAATTAAAAATTAAAACTACTATTTTTCATTCAACGTAAGAAGTGTGCGGCCATTAGTCTTAAAACCACCCATTTAGAAATCGAGTGTTGTTTTCCGTTTATCTCCAACCATCTCACGTTTGCTTCTTAGAGACGCAAATACCTCAGTGTTTTTTAATCTGTGAGACGTTTAGGGAAATTGAGAATTGTCTGTTTGTACCACTGCTGAGCACATTTTTGTTCTATGTAAGCTTGCTGCTCTTGTCATCAATAATGGCCTTGTCATACATTTGCAGAATGTTTGCCTTTGATTTTGGTCATAAACTAAACTTTTGAAATACATCCAGAAGTTCCCATCACTGCAGAAGTTGACCATGTCCCTGCCTCCAGGTACTGGTGTCCTGCCATTGTCCACATCATTGATTTAGGACCCATTGCATTTAATTCCCTAGTCAAGGAAAGTCGGGCAATAAAACAGAAAGAGAAGATAGAATTTTAGGAGCTTAAAATCTAACAGAGAAGACAAAGCATTAAACAATGGCAATGTAAGATTAGTATACTAGTTATAGTATACATATAGTATACTGTAGTATAGGGTTTAAATATGGTATACCATATATAATATATAGCATAACATTGCAATAGAATATATAGTACTGCCTTGCAGTAAAAAAAAACAGGGGTTGAATTTTGTTCCTCTGCTGACCAGCTGGTTGACTTTGGGCTTATCTGTAAAAATGGAATAAAGATACCTAATTCCCAAAAGGCTGAGGATGAAAAGAAATACTGTTTGTTCATCACTTAGCATGCAGTCCCTAGCTTATAACGAGTGCTCCAAAAAGACAGATATATAAAATGTTGCTTGCCTTCAGAGAGCTTATTATCTAGTTACAGGTGAAATATATTTCATATAAAAATTTAAATAGCAATTCCATTGCTACCTAACTCTGGATTATAATAATAAGGTATCTTGAGGCAATAATATAATTCATAAATGAGGATAATGAGGGACATTGCTCAGGATTCCTATTTGGAATATTAAGATCTGTTAAATTATGTATACCTAAAAATTGTGGATGAAGGTATAGCATACATGTAGTAAACCACATGGACCTTAAGTGCACATCTCAGTGGATTTTTTTCCTATGTATACACCCATGTCACAATGAAGACATAGAACATTTCCATTATATTAGAACTTTCTTTTTTTCCCCCTTTCCTGTCTATATATCCCTGCCCTCCACCTTCAATTAACTGCTTATTACTACTATTTCCAACCCTTTAATCTGAAGGTGAGAGTTATTAATTACTGAAACAGCTCTAACTTCCAGTGCTGGATTGCCTACTCAGTGACTCTGGACAGGTCTCAGATACCATATCTACCACCCATGTCAGAGGCACTCTCTGGAGTAACTAGAGACAATTCTGGCTATAGGATGCCTCCTTTATTTTTGTTGAATAAATGCATTTACTCAAAAGTGGAATTTGCTCCCAGATGGCTATATATTACATTATTGAGATTCTGTCCTTTAGTTCCATCCTCCAAAGTTTTCTAAATGTTTGGAGAAGAACATCTGTGACTAAGAGGTGTTCTGCCTGATTTTAATTATTTTTACCAGGACAGAAATAATAGGCCCACTATGAATCTGACTCCAATTTTCTTTTGACTTACATGGAATACGAAGTGGCAAATTTCTCCCTAATCTGTAGAGAATCAAATAACTGTTTAATAAAGAAGTCTAAAGTAACTTGTTTGAAGATACTACTTATTCTCCCTTAGAGCTTAATTTTCAGTGTTAATGGAGGATTGGGATTTAGATCACCATATTAGTTTTCTAGGGCTGCCATGACAAAATACCAGAGACTGAGTGGCTTAAACAAGAGGAATTTATTTTCTCATGGTTTTGAAGGCTGAAGGTCCAGAATCCAAATTATCAGCAGATTTGGTTTCTTCTAAGGCCTCTTTCCTTGGCTTGTAGGTGACTCCCCTCTTACTTCTCCTCACTTGGTCCTTGTTCTCCACTTGTGTAGCCCTGGTGTCTCTTTGTGTGTCCATATTTCTTCTTCTGTAAGAACATCAGTCAGACTGGATCAGGGCCCATCCTAACAACCTTATTTTAACTTACCATCATTTAAAGCCTCTGTCTGTAAATATAGCCACATTTTGAGATATTGTGGGTTAAATCTTAAGCTTATGAATTTTAAGGAGGAAACAGTGTAGCCCATAACAATCACTGATGTGTATTTTAGAAGGTCGACAAGGAAAAGTGCCAGATTAGCAAGCAGAGGATATGTCCAACAATCCACAAATACGTGTTTGTCATGGAAGCTGAGAGTTCAAGAAAAGGAATAGGCATGGAAACTCCACAAACCAACATTACCCAGATGTACAAAAGACTAGAAAATAGACTGAAAAGGTAAGTGCTGAGAAGGTCCAGTTAAAGCACACACATGAACCAAGAGGGATCATGAAGGAAGCCTTTCTAATGGAGAAGAATGGGAGCTGATTTTGAACAGTGTGAATATCATAGATTTTCAGGAAGATGGAGGACATTATCTCAGAGAAGAAAATTTAATACAGGGACCAAGGATGTCAGTCAGATAAAAATGGGTGGGATATAAATACAAGATAATGGTTTATATTTACTTGATTCCTTTCAGATCTGCATTCATGGAACTCAGTTTGATGTAAAAAATCCTGTCATTGTTACGAGAAACATTTATTAAAGCACCTCTTGGAACCAAATTCTCATGAGGAACCAAATTCTCTCTTGTTTCCTGAATGGAAGAGAAAAATCATCTTATTATGCCTTCTAATACCAGTCAAAATCTTCCCCTGTATTCTCACCAATGTCTCCAAATCTTAGGACTCATGGAAGATCTTGCTCCCTGGGGGCATATCACACCAATAATCTAACATAGCAGTTCATTGCCAAGATCAATGGTAGAGAGAAAGGTGGAACAATAGCCAGCTCCCTCCTGCCAGTGGCCCGGGACCCACAGGATGTCTCATGTCTACAGAGGTCCCAAGTGAGGCAGCCTCTGACGTAACCAAGGAGAGAAATATTTGAAAACTACTTGCCGAATAAGCTACATGCCCCAAACATATTATACTCTTCCGTCCATTGAAAATGCAATTTTCTACTTTTAAAATCAAAATTGGACTAGATTTTTACATTTTTCTCCACATAAAACTCTGATCGTTATTTAAGAGAAATCAAATGATACAGTAGAACATAAGGAAGAAAACAAAAATCATCTGACAGTATCCAACCCTGAATTAAAACATTGTTAGCTTTTTGGTGACTATTATTGTTAACATCTCCCTATAACTGGGTATTTTTAAAATTTTACATAATTGAAATCGTACCATACCAGCTTATTGGCAACCTGCTTTTGTCGTTTAACGATATGTCATGGACTCCTTTTGATCTCAACGTGTTTAGATCTACATCATTATTTTTAATAACTGTGTGGTACTCCTTTGTGTGGATAAACCATCATTCTTAAACCAGTCCCTTTTTGAAGGACCTAGACATCGTTTCCAACTTTTTTGCTCTCATAAGCAGGCTTTAATGAACATCCTTGTGCACTATTGTGCACTGATCCTATTGTGTTCTTTGGATAAAGTCATAGAATCTGGAGACATTCTTAAAATGGCTGCTTATGAATAAGATATACAATTTTCCCCAAATATGCCAGCCCCATCTTTTATTTTGAATCATTTTGTATTGAATATTTATGGCTTTGTCTTTCACTTTCAAAGATTCTACTGTGCAACCTTATTCTCACACCTTCTATGTTGGTCAGAAGGAGAGAGCATGCATTACTGTTTTTAGTTCTATGTTCACGTTGCCATGGACTATATGTAACTAAAGGGTGGGGATGATAGAAACTCTTATAGTAGTTTGAAATGCAGGATTGTTGTAAGATGGATTGTTTTTGTCTGGGTCTTAAAAGAAAGGTAGAAGTTAGGTAAAGGATTTTAGGGAGGAAAATTTCAAGAACGGGTAAGGTAATTGTAATGTGCTCGGCGTCTGGTGGGTAAAGGAGGGAAGTAGTGATTAAAACATTTTGGGTCAAGATCTGTCAGTCCCTGTTTACTTCTCCAGATACATCTCTCTTCATTTCCCTCCTTGATCTCTAACCCATCTAAGGCATGTCTTTTAATTCTTTGAACAGGGCAAGCTCTCTCCTATCTCTGCTTACATTATTTCCTCTGCTCTATGCCTCGGACATTCCCTAGAATATACACCCTTCACTTGATTAAGAAATGGTTACTACAGAGCTCATAATATGCCCAATCTTGGAGGCCAGTCTCATTAGGAAGCCTTCCCTGAATCACCAAGACTGAATTAGATGCCCCTTCTATTTGCATCCATACTTCCACTAACATTATATTGATTTCATTGGATTTAAATACCCCATCTTAATTATCAGTTTTCCCCCATTCAAGGATGACATGCCTTGAGTGTAGCGGCTTGTGTCTCTCATTTCCATCACTCATAATCTGTAGGTTCCTACAGAACCCTAGAATCTAAACCAAGAAATGACAAAGGTCTTCAGAGCTCGATTAAATATTGTAAGTAATTGACTTTTCTTGCAAAATTAATGACAGCCAGTACAAGCTTCAGGCTGGCTACTTGGGAATGAGGTTATCACAGGCAGCTCAGAGATTTGTTGGGAAAATAGGTGCTTCTCCAGAAAGCTGGGAGAAGTGAAAATGAAAAGAAAACTCTGGACAACACAGTTTCTCTCTCAAGTCATGGTTAACTTAAAAGAGCCTCTTCTAAAATGGTATTTTGTGGAAAACAATTTTAGATGATGATAATAATAGATGTGCACAATGACATTTAAGGTTGTGAAACATTGCCTACAAAATCTATTTCTGGGTTATTCACCACATACATTAGCATATTAGATGCTCTGAGAACTCCTACAAGAAAGAAAGTTGTTTAGCTACTTTTAACCTCATGTTTCCCAAATGTAATTATGACAGAATACTTTTCAAAGCATACCTATTTATTTGTTGCAGAAAAACAGTATGAGGAAACATTGTCTTCAGAAGTCAGGGGGAGAATTTCTGAGATTATTCAGGGCTAATATATTTGATACCACTTGCAGCTGTCCTTCACAGGGCTTATCAGTCTTGTGTGCTGTGATTATAATTAAATTACTGATTTTAAATTAGTTAAAATGCATCGCATACTCATGACTTTAAGACAGATCTATGGAGACAAAAAGTCTAAGCTAAAGTATACTAATGGTAAAATATATGTTTATCATTCTTGGGTACACATGAGACAAAAATACCTGAGCAGGAGAGCTGCCATTAAGACTACTTTTAATAATCATGTAAAAATCATTTGAGATTGGCATACTGGTTTTTTGAGTCTCCCAAATGTGTTTTCCTAAGGAGGATAAATACTCCCACTGAACTCCTACTTATCCTTCTTATTTGCTCATCTCTAAAATTCTGTAAGTCAGTGAATTTCAAATGGGCAGAGTTTGAATTAATGTGATTTAGATCATAGGTCAAAGACTTAGCATTTTAAATGGAAATATATTTTCTATTGTTCTTCTATGGCAGAGTTTTGTGAAGTGTATAAAAGCACTCTTCATGTGAGCAAGCAACCCTAATAATTATGTTTCATTCACTTTCAGACTCTTTTTTTTTTTTTGAGAGAACATTTTTGCTTGAGAAAGTTTTTCATGTGTAAAGAAACCCAATAAATAAGAGCAGATAAAAGTAGAGTATCTTGTTTGGAGTGGAAGATTATAATCATTAAACAATAACCACAGGGTAGGGCACAGAAAATTTAAAAAAATTTGATATAAATACATTAAGATAGAGACTATGGTATATATTGAAGGTATATTACAGTGGTTGAAAATGTGTAACTGAGTTCAAATTGCAGCTCTACGCTTCCTAATTCTGTAAGCTTGGCAAATCTACATCTGTAAAATCGGAAAAATACCATTACTTCCTCTTGATGATTCTTGTGATAGTTAAAGAGTTAATAAATATAAAGTACTTAGCGTGTGTTCAGTACACAGGAAGTGCTTGGTAAATGTTATTTATTAGTAGTAGTAGTATTGTAAAATTATTATAATTTAGTTCTGGTCCTTAAATTTTCTTAGTCTTTTTCAGCTGTTTCAGGAGACAACTATCTTATTTATACCGAGTTTCAATGTTCTGTGATACATTTTGTACATTGTGGGTATTCAATATTGATTTGCTGTTTATTAGCTGATTTAGTATTATTTACTGATTTGCTAGTATTCAGTTGCTTACATTCTTAAAATCTATTTTCCTGGCTTTTTACCTAGTTTCTGTTTTCCAAGTACTAGGGAGAAGTCCATCACATCTTTTCTTCCCTCATCTTCACATGTCATTGCTAATTTCTCTCCTAGCCCAAGGGATTGTTCCTTTTCCTGAAAGACTTT
Organism: Leucopleurus acutus; assembly: GCF_964270905.1. Classification (NCBI taxonomy): domain Eukaryota; kingdom Metazoa; phylum Chordata; class Mammalia; order Artiodactyla; family Delphinidae; genus Leucopleurus; species Leucopleurus acutus. The sequence continues at coordinate 33,955,311 of NC_139145.1, read as the reverse complement.
TTTGGAGGGGTTCTTTTCTTTTTTTAAGTTTCAGGTATACAGCAGTATCATTCAACATCTGTATACACTACAGAGTGACCACCACCACAAATCTTGTTACCATTCATCACAGTTGATCCTCTCAACCCATTTCACCCACCCACTGAATACCCTTCCTCTCTGGTAACCACTCATCTGACCTCTGTATCTATGAGTTTATTTTAGTTTTGTTTTGTTTGCTCTTTTTAAAAAATTTTATAGATTCCACATGTGAGTGAAATCGTGTGGTATTTGTCTTTCTCCATCTGACGTATTGCACTTAGCATAATACCTTCAAGGTCTATCATTGTCACAAATGGCAGGATTTCATTCTTTTTTTTTTTTTTTAATCCATTCATTCATCAGTGGATGAACACTTCAGTTGTTTCCATATCTTGGCTATTATAAACAATGCTGCAGTGAGATAGGGGTGCATATAGCTTTTCAAATTAGTGTTTTTGTGTTGAGTTTTTTTAATACAAATTCTCAGTGGACAATGTCTTTCTTTCTGTTCACTTTGGTCTATTCTCTAGTTACAGTCTTCAGTTAGAGTTTAGCTATCACCCCCTACTGCGTCTTCTTTTTGTTGTTTTGTTTTGTTTGAAAGGAGAGAAGAAAGTATTTTTGCCACCTACAGCAAAATGTAGAATCCAGTGAAGGGTAATGATGAAAAAAAAATGGACTTTGGACACAAAGAGACCTGGAATCATTTTACCTGCCTTTTCCCTTGCTATCTCTATCAGTGTAGTTGGTTATTTCTCCATGGGGGGCCTCAGCTTCCTCATTTGTATAATGAACATACTACTAACATTGGTGAGGATGAGAAAACATGTATGTCTAGGATGGGGGGAATCGGTAAATTTTGACTCTGATCATTATAATTTTCCTGTTTTACTATAATAATTCATCATTCAGTTAGCAAATCAAAGGCCACAGTTCATTTCAATATTTAATCTTCAGCAAAATAGGAGTATGCTTAATCATCATGTATAATTTGAAACTGACAGGGGCTAACTTCAGAATCTTCTCACATGTCAGCTGATAAAGCATTATTTAACTTCTTTTCTGCATATTAAACAAATAGTATATTAACTTTGAATTTTAAAAGATCCTGTTTTAAAGATCCCGATCATTGAAGACTTCCTTGTTTGATGGTTTTCCAACATTTTATGTACAGATATTTTGAAGAGTGTGAAGAGCACAAAGCATCTCTCGATATGTTGTATCATTTTAGCCTCCAGTTAGAATCTTATTTGAAATGTGATGCAGTATACACGAACAAAACCAAATTTTATGGTGTTTTTGTTTATACATCACTTATCTCTCCTCCCCCTCTAGGGAGGGGTAGAAATTCTGCAGAAGTTAAAGCTAAAGAAAACAAATTTTGAAAAAACAAGTGATTGATGTGATGCAAGTCAGAATCGTTCAGTCATAGACTCATTCAAAAATGGATCTGCTGGCATACCTTTGCTTTGGGGTGTTATGATCCTGAATTCAAACTGTCTCTGCCACACATTGGCTTTGTGACCATTGTTAGCCTCTCTGATCATCATCTTTTTCCGTGGAAATACTAGTGCCTACTCTATAGGTGGTTGTTAAAGATAGGGGAGATAACATGCTTAACATATAGCGATGACTCCTGATTACTAGTATACTTTTCCCCAGAGCCCTTCCTTGCATTACAGAAGTAGTTTAAAGAAACAAACAAACAAACAGAAAAAACAACACACAGGCAAGCAAAGTATGGCTAAGAAACAGCACCTGCTCACCCAGAGGTCCCAGTCTGTTTCTGGAAGAGTTGACCTAGATTGTTGCTGTATCTGGGGCTTACAGCCATGTGTTAATTTCACACATTGGCAAAGTTTGGATTTTGAACATCGATTTACCTGGGTAATTCCTAGCTCTACCTCCTACTAGCTCTGCAAGTTTAGGCAAGTTGCTTAACCTTTCTGAGCTTGAAGTTCCTTGCCTGTAGGACAAAGCTAATAAGGGTAGTGGAAATTACTTACATCATACATTTATATGCAGAGTTTAAGGACTCAGTGAAAACTTTTTATTATTACTATTTAATAATAATTCTTCAGCAGAACAGCAGATATACTTGAATCATTGTTCTAAGAGGAATTTCTTCCAGTTTTCACAAATTATAGGAGAGCTCATAAGGAAGTTAAACAAGTGTAGATAGCAGTGATCTTTATTATATTTCATCTTTTTCAGACACTCAGACACTGGGTTCTCATTGAGCACCACATTGGGAGCACTGAGATTAATATTAATAAGGAGGATGATGGCTCTTTTATAGCCTCAGAGAAAAGAACAAGACAGTTTTTTAATGCTCCTCTCAAGGAGCCTACCATTGCCTTCTCTAAGTGCTCAGAACATTATCTTGCTATGGATATCTCCACCCTCGTGGCAGAGTCTGCATTATTGTGGTATCTCTAATCGTAACGCAGTGAGATTCAGATATTTTACTCTAATTAATGTCATCTTAAAGGGTGTGCTGTGATGAATATATGTAAATATCTCATGCATTTGACCACGCTTTCAGATCTGAACTCTGGCTTCCAGGAGTCAGTGCGAACTAATTGAATAACAGAAAGCTCATAATTTAGCTCCTGTAAAGAAACTGAAATTGTCTTGTACACTATGCAAACTAGGTCAGGGTACGTAATTATCTGTAGAATAAAATATGAAATAATTCCTCAGTTTCCTTGTGTCTTCTGAATTTTAGCTGAAGATATTAAAGTGGAGGAAAGAGCATGTTACAACTTTGGAAGTTGAAGACACATTTTAAATGTAACTCCTGTGGTCTGCGATGTAATACATCGTACTTAGTCCTTAGTGGGTGCTCCACAAATGCTTGTTAACCACAAGAAAAACACCAGAAGGTCACAGAAGAAATGGGTAGGACTCCTCTGTGTTCTTTTTTCAGGTTTTGTCTTGCTAAATATCCTGAGGCAGTACCCTGGATTTCTCTCTCTGAGCTGAGAGGGCTAACAGTCCTGTCTTCTCTCTCCCCTATGGCCAGACCTTCATCCAGTCCCATTTCCATTGCTGCAACTGTGTTCTGCACTGTCTGGCCTCTCCCAACCTGCACATAGCTGCCAGACTAGCCTCCCTAGTACATGACTTTCAGCATATTATCCTCTTAAAAAGGACTCTGAAATGCTCTGGAATACTCTTGCCTGGTCAAATAATATAGTAGTAGGAAAGATTATAACCAACGATTATAGTTATGAACCATGGCAGTAATAGTTGTTGAAAGTAAGGAAAAATCCAGCTTAAACTGACAAACACACAGGCAAGCAGCATTTACTGGACAACTCAACTAGAAAGTCCAGTAACATGTTTGGCTTCAAGTGCTCCAGGCTATCATGTTAGGCAGGTCTTGTTTCTTCTGATCTTAGATCTGTTGGTCCCACCCTCCTCCATGGATTGGCTTCATTTGCACACAGGCTCTTCTCCCAGTGTTTGTATCGATGGTTCCTAGTTATCCTGGGTATGTTCCCATCCAGAAGAAACATGTATGTCCTTTTCCTGATGATATCCACAAATGTCCTGAGGGAATCCACAAATTCCCTCTCATTGGACATCTTTGGTCATATGACCATCTCTGAACCAATGGCTGTGATCGGAGGATTGGAATTTAATAACAGGCTTGGGTTAAATAGCACACTCCACTCCTGGAGTACCCTCAGAGGTGGCAGAGACAAAGTGCTGGATGGGTAGATTCTTCAATGATGATCAGGAAGTTTTGCCTGAAGTATGTGTAAATGGTGACTAGGTGGCCCAAACAAGAGATGTGTATCATGCACATCTACTGTCAATTTTACCTCTTGAACACAGTGTTAACACAGCTTTTAAACTGCTGAACTCTGTGGAATGTGTAGATTTATGTGAATACAAATGTCAGACAATACAAAACATGTCACTTGCTGTAAACGCTTTATAAAAGAGCTTTAAAATATGTATATTCTGGCTACTCGGAGAAAGATCCAAACACTACCTAAAAATAAATAAAAGGAAACCACACAAGACTCTGTCCATATCCCCACCACCACCAAAAAAATCCCAACCCCCCAAAAAAACTGTAGCTTTGATGTGTCATTTTAGAAGTTAAACATTAATTTAACTAGAAAAGGGTAAGATGAGTAATGTGAAAAGCTAAGTCAAGATAAAAACATAAAATAACTTATTTATCAATTAGTATGTGGTTTGTAAAAATATTTTTAATAAAAGATGTAAAGATTTAATATTTGAAGCATTTTTTAACTTCAAAAATATGAAGTGTTTGCAGCTTCTGATCGCTACTTTTTCATTGCTACTTGCCATTTCTGCTCAATAAGGCTCATGCTTTCAAAATGCCATGCAGGACTTGTAAGGGTGGAAGAAGAAAGAAATCTTCATTCTCTGTTTCTGATGAGAACGATTTCTTTCGTACAAATGGAAGTGCCTGTGGATTCCCCTCTGCTGATTGGTGAGCTGAGCTGCATATATTTCCCACTTAGTTTTTAGTCTCTGAGAATCACACTCCCCATATTCATTCTCCCTAATATGTTTTTTTTTTAACATCTTTATCGGAGTATAATTACTTTACAATGGTGTGTTAGTTTCTGCTTTATAACAAAGTGAATCAACTATACATATACATATATCTCCATATCTCCTCCCTCTTGCGTCTCCCTCCCACCCTCCCTATCCCACCCCTCTAGGTGGTCACAAAGCACCGAGCTGATCTCCCTGTGCTATGCGGCTGCTTCCCATTAGCTATCTGTTTTACATTTGGTAATGTATATATATATGTCCATGCCACTCTCTCATTTCATGCCAGCTTACCCTTCCCCCTCCCCATGTCCTCAAGTCAATTCTCTACATCTTTTTTTTTTTTTTTTTTTGCTTTACGCAGGCCTCTCACTGTTGTGGCCTCTCCCGTTGTGGAGCACAGGCTCCGGACGCGCAGACCCAGTGGTCATGGCTCACAGGCCCAGCTGCGCCGCGGCATGTGGGATCCTCCCGGACCGGGGCATTAAACCATGTCCCCTGCATCAGCAGGCGGACTCTCAACCACTGCGCCACCAGGGAAGCCCCTATGTCTGCATCTTTATTTCTGTCCTGCCTCTAGCTTCTTCAGCACTATTTTTTTTTTTTTTTTAGATTCCATATGTATGTGTTAGCATATGGTATTTGTTTTTCTCTTTCTGACTTACTTCACTCTGTATGACAGACCCTAGGTCCATCCACCTCACTACAAATAACTCAATTTCCTTTCTGTGGCTGAGTAATATTCCATTCTATATATGTGTCACATCTTCTTTATCCATTCATTTGTTGATGGACACTTTGGTTGCTTCCATGTCCTGGCTATTGTAAATAGAGCTGCAGTGAACATTGTGGTACATGACTATTTTTGAATTATGGTTTTCTCAGGGTATATGCCCAGTAGTGGGATTGCTGGATCGTATGGTAGTTCTATTTTTAGTTTTTTAAGGAACCTCCATACTGTTCTCCACAGTAGCTGTATCAGTTTGCATTTCCACCAACAGTGCAAGAGGGTTCCTTTTTCTACACACCCTCTCCAGCATTTACTGTGTGTAGATTTTTTTTATGATGGCCATCCTGATGGGCATGAGGAGATATCTCATTGTAGTTTTGATTTGCATTACTCTCATGATTAGTGATGTTGAGCATCCTTTCATATGTTTGTTGGCAATCTGTATATCTTCTTTGGAGAAATGTCTATTTAAGTTTTCTGCCCATTTTTAGGTTGGGTTGTTTTTGTTTGTTTGTTTGTTTTAATATTGAGCTGCATGAGTGGCTTGAAAATGTTGGAGATTAATCCTTTGTCTGTTGCTTCATTTGCAAATATTTTCTCCCTTTCTGAGGGTTGTCTTTTCATCTTGTTTAGTTTTCCTTTGCTGTGCAAATGCTTTTAAGTTTCATTAGGTCCCATTTGTTTATTTTTGTTTTTATTTCCATTTCTCTAGGAGGTTGGTCCAAAGGACCTTGCTGTGATTTATGTCATAGAGTGTTCTGCCTATGTTTTCCTCTAAGAGTTTGATAGTGTCTGGCCTCACATTTAGGTCTTTAATCCATTTTGAGCTTATTTTTTTTAGTGTTAGGGAGTGTTCTAATTTCATTCTTTTACATGTAGCTGTCGAGTTTTCCCAGCACCACTTATTGAAGAGGCTGTTTTTTCTCCATTTTATATTCTTGCCTGCTTTATCAAAAACAAGATGACCCTATGTGTGTGGGTTTATCTCTGGGCTTTCTATCCTGTTCCATTGATCTATATTTCTGTTTTTGTGCCAGTACCATACTGTGTTGATTACTGCAGCTTTGTAGTATAGTCTGAAGTCAGGGAGCCTGATTCCTCCATCTCCGTTTTCCTTTCTCAAGATTGCTTTGGCTATTGAGGGTCTTTTGTGTTTCCATACAAATTGTGAATTTTTTTTTATTCTAGTTCTGTGAAAAATGCCATTGGTAGTCTGATAGAGATTGCATTGAATCTGTAGATTGTGTTGGGTAGTATAGTCATTTTCACAGTGTTGATTCTTCCAATCCAAGAACATGGTATATCTCTCCATCTATCTGTATCATCTTTAATTTCTTCCATCAGTGTCTTATACTTTTCTGCCTACAGGTCTTTTGTCTCCTTAGGTAGGTTTCTTCCTAGGTATTTTATTTTTTTGTTGCAATGGTAAATGGGACTGTTTTCTTGATTTCACTTTCAGATGTTTCATCATTAGTGTATAGGAATGCCAGAGATTTCTGTGCATTAATTTTGTATCCTGCTACTTTACCAAATTCATTGATTAGCTCTAGTAGTTTTCTAGTAGCATCTTTAGGATTCTTTATGTATAGTATCATGTCATCTGCAAACAGTGACAGCTTTACTTCTTCTTTTCTGACTTGTATTCCTTTTATTTCTTTTTCTTCTCTGATTGCTGTGGCTAAAACTTCCAAAAGTATGTTGAATAATAGTGGTGAGTGTGGACAACCTTGTCTTGTTCCTGATCTTATAAGAAATGGTTTCAGTTTTTCACCATTTAGAATGATGTTGGCTGTGGGTTTGTCATATATGGCCTTTATTATGTTGAGGTAAGTTCCCTCTATGCCTACTTTCTGGGGAGTTTTCATCATAAATGGCTGTTGAATTTTGTCGAAAGCTTTTTCTGCATCTATTGAGTTGATCATATGTTTTTGCTGCTTCAATTTGTTAATATGGTGTATCACATTGATTGATTTGTGAATATTGAAGAATACGTGCATTCCTGGAATAAACCCCACTTGATCATGGTGTATGATCCTTCTAATGTGCTATTGGATTCTGTTTGCTAGTATTTTGTTGAGGATTTTTGCATCTGTGTTCATCAGTGATATTGGCTTGTAGTTTTCTTTTTTTGTGAAATCTTTGTCTGGTTTTGGTTTCAGGGTGATGGTGGCCTTGTAGAATGAGTTGGCTATATTTTTGAAGAGTTTGACAAGGATAGGTGTTAGTTTTCTCTAAATGTTTGATAGAATTCACTGTGAAGGTATCTGGTCCTGGGCTTTTGTTTGTTGGAAGATTTTTAATCACAGTTTCAATTTCAGTGCTTGTGATTGGTCTGTTTATATTTTCTATTTCTTCTTTGTTCAGTCTCAGAAGGTCGTGCTTTTCTAAGAATTTGTCCATTTCTTCCAGGTTGTCCATTTTATTGGCATATAGTTGCTGGTAGCAATCTCTCATGATTCTTTGTATTTCTGCAGTGTCAGTTGGTACTTCTTCCTTTTCATTTCTAATTCTGCTGATTTGAGTCTTCTCCCTTTTTTTTCTTGATGAGTCTGGCTAATGGTTTATCAATTTTGTTTATCTTCTCAAAGAACCAGGTTTTAGTTTTTTTTGTTTTTTTTTTTTTGCGGTACGCGGGCCTCTCACTGCCGTGGCCTCTCCCGTTGCGGAGCACAGGATCCGGACGCACAGGCTCAGCGGCCATGGCCCACGGGCCCAGGTGCTCTGCGGCTTGTGGGACCCTCCCGGACCGGGGCACAAACCCGCATCCCCTGCATCAACAGGCAGACCCCCAACCACTGCGCCACCAGGGAAGCCCCAGCTTTTAGTTTTATTGAACTTTGCTATTGTTTCCTTCATTTCTTTTTCATTTATTTCTGATCTGATATTTATGATTTCTTTCCTTATGCTAACTTTGGGGTGTTTTTGGTCTTCTTTCTCTAATCACTTTAGGTATAAGGTTAGGTTTTTTATTTGAGATGTTTCTTGTTTCTTGAGGTAGGATTGTATTGCTATAAAATTCCCTCTTAGAACTGCTTTTGCTGCATCCCATAGGGTTTGGGCCGTCATGTTTTCATTGTCATTTGTTTCTAGGTATTTTTTGATTTCCTCTTTGATTTCTTCAGAGATCTCTTGGTTATTTAGTAATGTATTGTTTAGCCTCCATGTGTTTGTATTTTTTACAGGTTTTTCCCTGTAATTGATATCTAAGCTCATAGTGTTGTGGTTGGAAAAGATACTTGATATGATTTCAATTTTCTTAAATTTACCAAGCCTTGGTTTGTGACCCGAGATATGATCTATCCTGGAGAATGTTCCATGAGCACTTGAGAAGAAAGTGTATTCTGTTGTTTTTGGATGGAATGTCCTATAAATATCAATAAGGTTCATGTTGTTTAATGTATCATTTAAAGCTTGTGTTTCCTTATTTGATTTCATTTTGTATGACCTGTCCGTTGGTGAAAGTGGGGTGTTAAAGTCCCCTACTGTGATTGTGTTACTGTTGATTTCCCCTTTTATGGCTGTTAGCATTTGCCTTATGTATTGAGATGCTGCTATGTTGGGGGCATAAATATTTAAAATTGTTATATCTTCTTGGATTGGTCCCTTGATCATTGTGTAGTGTCCTTCTTTGTCTCTTGTAATAGTCTTTACTTTAAAGTCTATTTTGTCTGATTTGAGAATTGCTACTCCAGCTTTCTTTTGATTTCCATTTGCATGTAATATGTTTTTCCATCCCCTCACTTTCAGTCTGTATGTGTCCCTAGGTCTGAAGTGGGTCTCTTGTAGACAACGTATGTACAGGTCTTGTTTTTGTATCCATTCAGCCAGTCTATGTGTTTTGGTTGGAGCATCTAATCCATTTAAACTAAAGGTAATTATCGATATGTATGTTCCTATTACCATTTTCTTAGTTGTTTTGGGTTTGTTTTTGTAGGCCTTTTCCTTCTTTTGTGTTTCCTGCCTAGAGAAGTTCCTTCAGCATTTGTTGTAAAGCTGGTTTGGTGGTACTGAATTCTCTTAACTTTTGCCTGTCTGTAAAGGTTTTCATTTCTCTGTCGAATCTGAATGAGATCCTTGCTGGGTAGAATAATCTTGGTTGCAAATTTTTCCCTTTCATCACTTTAAATATGTCCTGCCACTCCCTTCCGGCTTGCAGAGTTTCTGCTAAAAGATCAGCTATTAACCTTATGGGGATTCCCTTGTATGTTTTATGTTGCTTTTCCCTTGCTGCTTTTAATATTTTCTCTTTGTATTTAATTTTTGATAGTTTGATTAATATGTTTCTTGCCGTGTTTCTCCTTGGATTTATCCTGTATGGGACTCTCTGTGCTTCCTGGACTTGATTGACTATTTCCTTTCCCTTGTTTGGGAAGTTTTCAACTGTAATCTCTTCAGATATTTTCTCAGTCCCTTTCTTTTTCTCTTTTTCTTCTGTGACCCCTATAATTTGAATGCTGGTGCATTTAATGTTGTCCCAGAGGTCTCTGAGACTGTCATCAGTTCTTTTCATTCTTTTTTCTTTATTCTGCTCTGCAGTAGTTATTTCCACTATTTTATCTTCCAGGTCACTTATCCGTTCTTCTGCCTCAGTTATTCTGCTGTTGATTCCTCCTAGAGAATTTTTAATTTCATTTATTGTTATTCATCTCAGCTTGTTTGCTCATTAGTTCTTCTAACTTCTTGTTATACATTTCTTGTATTTTCTTCATTCTTTTTCCAAGGTTTTGGATCATCTTTACTGTCATTACTCTGAATTCTTTTTCAGGTAGACTTCCTATTTCCTCTTCATTTGTTTGGTCTGGTGGGTTTTTACCTGCTCCTTCATCTGCTGTGTGTTTCTCTGCCTTCTCACTTTGCTTAACTTAGTGTGTTTGGGGTCTCCTTTCTGCAGGCTGCAGGTTCGTAGTTCCTTTTGTTTTTAGTGTCTACCCCCAGAGGCTAACGTTTGTTCAGTGGGTTGTGTAGGCTTCCTGGTGGAGGGGACTGGTGCCTGTATTTTGGTGGATGAGGCTCCATCTTGTCTTTCTGGTGGGCAGGACCGCATCTTGTGGTGTGTTTTGGGGTGTCTGTGACCTCATTATGATTTTAGGCAGCCTCTCTGCTAATGGGTGGCGTTGTGTTACTGTTTTGCTAGTTGTTGGACATAGGGTGTCCAGCACTATAGCTTGCTGGTTGTTGAGTGGAGCTAGGTCTTAGCGTTGAGATGGAGATCTCTGAGAGCTTTTGCCATTTGATATTACGTGGAGCCAGGGCTCTCTCGTGGACCCATGTCGTGAACTTGGCTCTCCCATTTCAGAGACGTAGACCTGACACCCGGCCAGAGCACCAAGACCCTGTCAGCCACATGGCTCCGAAGAAAAGGGAGATCAAAGAAAGAAACAAAGAACAAAATAAAATAAAATAAGGTTATTAAAATATTTTTTTTAATCGTTAAAAATTTAAAAATTAAAAAGTAATAAAAGGGGTTCCCTGGTTGCGCAGTGGTTGAGAGTCCGCCTGCCGATGCTGGGGACACGGGTTTATGCCCCGGTCCAGGAAGATCCCCCATGCCGCGGAGCAGCTGAACCATGGCCGCTGAGCCTGCGCGTCCGGAGCCTGTGCTCCTCAATGGGAGAGGCCACAACAGTGAGAGGCCCACGTACCGCAAAAAAAAAAAAAAAAAAAAGAAAGAAGAGAGTAACCAAACAAAAAACAAGTCCATCAATGATAACAAGTGCTAAAAACTATACAAAAAAAAAAAAAAAAAAAGAAAGAAAGGTAGAACCCTAGGACAAATGGTAAAAGCAAAGCTATACAGACAAAATCACACAAAGAAGCATGCACATACATGCTCACAAAAAGCAAAAAAGGAAAGAGTAATACATATCTATATGTAAAAAAAAAAAAAAATGGAAGAGAGCTACCAAGTCAGTAAACAAATCTAGCAATGACAATAAACTCTAAATACTAAACTAAGATCAACATAAAACCAGAAACAAATTAGATGCAGAAAGCGAACCCCAAGTCTACATTTGCTCCCATAGTCCACTGCCTCAATATTGGGATAGTTCGTTGTCTTTTCAGGTATTACAGAGATGCAGGGTACATCAAGTTGATTGTGGAGATTTAATCTGCTGCTCCTGAGGCTGATGGGAGAAAGGTCCTTTTCTCTTCTTTGTTCGCACAGCTCCTGGGCTTCAGCTTTCGATTTGGACCTGCCTCCGTGTGTAGGTCGCCTGAGGGCATCTGTTCTTTACTCATACAGGAAGGGGTTAAAGTAGAAGCTGATTACGGGGCTCTGGCTCACTCAGGCCAGGGGGGACAGAGGAGTACGGAATGCTGGGCGAGCCTGTGGCGGCAGAGGCCAGCGTGACGTTACAACTGCCTGAGGCGCACCATGTGTTCTCCTGGGGAAGTTGTCTCTGGATCCTGGGACCCTGGCAGTGGCGAGCTGCACAGGCTCCCAGGAGGGGAGGTGTGGAGAGTGACCTGTGCTCGCACACAGTCTTCTTGGTGGCGGCAGCAGCAGCCTTAGCGTCTCATGCCCATCTCTGCGGTCCTCGCTGATAGCCGTGGCTTGTGCCCAGCTCTGGAGCTCGTTTAGGCGGTGCTCTGAAGCCCCTCTCCTCTCACACCCTGAAACAATGGTCTCGTGTCTCTTAGGCAGGTCCAGACTTTTTCCCAGACTCCCCCATGGCTAGCTGTGGCACACTAGCCCCCTTCAGGCTGCGTTCACTTAGCCAGCCCAAGTCCTCTCCCTGGGATCCGACCTCCAAAGCCCGAGCCTCAGCTCCCAGCCCCCGCCCGCCCCGGCGGGTGAGCAGACAAGCCTCTCGGGCTGGTGAGTGCTGGTTGGCACTGATCCTCTGTGCGGGAATCTCTCCACTTTGCCCTCCGCACCCCTGTTGCTGCGCTCTCCTCTGAAGCTTCCCCCCTCCGCCCCCCGCAGTCTCTGCCCGCGAAGGGGCTTCCTAGTGTGTCGAAACCTTTCCTCCTTCACAGCTCCCTCCTACTGGTGCAGGTCCCGTCCCTATTCTTTTGTCTCTGTTTTTTTTTTCTTTTGCCCTACCCAGGTACATGGGGAGTTTTTTGCCTTTTGGGAAGTCTGAGGTCTTCTGCCAGCGTTCAGTAGGTGTTCTGTAGGAGTTTTTCCAAATGTAGATGTTTTTCTGATGTATTTGTGGGGAGGAAGGTGATCTCCACATCTTACTCCTCTGCCATCTTGAAGATTCTTAATGCCTTGAAGGTTCTTAATCACATCTTAATGACAGTGCTGGTAATTTTACAGCAGATTATGATTTTTTAAAATCCCTTCCAGGTGAAAGTTGCCATCCTCTATAATTTTCAGAGTCAGCTTTCTTCTCCTATGTAGGAGGCTATCTTGCTAGTGTAACCTACATGAAGTGGACTGTGCAGGGTTAGGTATGAGAGCATCCAATGTCCAGCAGTCTCTGAAGTATTGCCACTCTGCTGTGGTGGGAGATAATTTTAAATCAAAGTGACAGAAAGCACCATAGAAAGAACATTCTTTTCCCTGGAGGTTTGTGTTCCTGGAGATACTGCTTGGAAGCCAGACTTTTCCCTCCAAAATGTTGATTTCCTGACAGTGAATGAATAGTTCTTTTTACCATTTGGAAAGACAGGGACAGAAAGAGACTGGGACAATGGAACATGGTGTAGGTGGCCAAAGGGAAGGGGAAGGGAAGGGGAAGGGAAGGGAAGGGAAAGGGAAGGGACGGGAGGGTGGGGAGGGGGAGGGGAGGGGAGGGAAGGGGTTTATTATCTTCAGGATTAGACTGGCAACAGCAATCAGCTAAAATATGACTAATATGGTGTGACACATGGAGAGAGCAGTCTAGAGCAGAGGTTGGCAAACAACATTCTGTGAGCCAAATGTGGCCTGTCACCTGTTTTTTTGTACAGCTCATGAGCCAAGAATAGTTTTTACATTTCTAAATGTTTGAAAAAAAAATCAAAAGTAGTGTTTCATGACCCATGAAAACCATATGAAAATCAAATTTCAGTGTCTGTACATGGTTATATTGGAACACAGACGTGTTCATGCATTTACATATTGCCTGTGCTTTCATGCTACAAAGGCAAAGTTGTGTAATTGTGACAGAGACCTATGAACTGCAAAGCCTAAAGTATTCGCTACCTGGCCTTTATAGAAAAAGTCTGTTGACCCCAGTTGCAGAGGAAAGAGGAGATTTATCAGAGAACAGCCTAGGTTAAAATGGAGAACACCTACTTCAGTCTAGTGGAAACATCTATCCTTTAGGCAGAGAGGATAAGATGAACTCCCCCCAAAAGGTATTTTTTCCACAATGTTAACATATCCTGAGCAGAAACTAGAGCAGAGGTGTTTTTCCTCTGTTTCAAAGTAGGATAGGTCTAATCCCCTAAGCTTTGGGCGCTCTTGATCCTTTGTGTCAGGGACTCCAACTTGACATGGAAAGTGCTTATGTTATGAGACATGTGAAGTGTGCCACATATGAAGTATGTATGAGCTAATGAAGTATAGATTTTGGACAAATTCACAGCTATCAGGATTTAAGTGAGTCAACTTTAGCTTTTAGTGCAGAAACATTACTTAGCTTTGATGGGAGGAGACCCAGGAGGCATGTCCCTTAACATCTTTGTTGTATGACCAGTACAAGAGACAATATTCATTGGAGTGACGATACTAGCTTACTTTTTTTTTTTTTAAATGATGTAGGAAAATTATAGACCTATTTCTGTATTAAGTGAAGAGAAACAGAAACAAATAGACATTGCATGTTTCTTTTGGTCTTTCAGCACATACATTGTGACTGATGAATGGGGATACAGCAATTCTACCCATTTGGACATTGTTAGAGTAATACCTATGTAAGGACTTGCTATTTCTTCTTTTTTTTTCTTTAAAATTTTTAAAAAATATTTTTAAATATGTTATTTATTTGTTCATTTTTTAAATTGAAATATAATTTATTTACAATGTTGTGTTAGTTTCAGGTGTACAGCACAGTGATTCAGCTATACATACATATATGTCAATTTTTTTTCAGATTGTTTTCCCTTATAGGTTATTACAAAATATTGAGTAAAGTTCCCTATGCTATATAGTAGGTCCTTGCTGGTTATCTATTGTATATATAGTAGTGTACCAATTTCTTCTTAATTTATTTTTATGAAACCATTTAATTTCAGTATGTGACACACATGAACAGGCAGCATGGCAAAATTGCTTGTTTTAGTCAGTCGTTTCATATTCTTATGAATTTAGTCAGTCGTTTCAGAATCTTATGATTTCCTAATTACTTGTCAATTAAAACTCCTGGCCTCAAGGTTTTATATTCTAATAGGAGAGACATGAACAAGTGACATAAAATTACGAATCTAAAGGGAAATGTGGATGGCTTTCTTTCCTGTTTGGAGATATGACAGTGGTTCATAATGCCCTATAATTTGTAAGATAAGAATAATGGAAATTCCTGGTAATATAGTATTAGAAGTAATTATTGCAAATCCTCAAAAAATTTACTAGCTAGTCCTTTACAGAAAAAAGTTTTTGATCCCTCTTCTGAAACATCTTGCTAGTTGTCTTTATTCTTTATTTGGCTTTGATGGGAAGGGTTTTGCTTTCTGAATTCCTATTCATTATCAAAAATATTGATTTAATGACTTTGATTTTGGGGGGATCATCTGTATTTAGTATTAATGACTGTTTTAGTACCTGAAAAATATTGAAAATTAACAAGGAAAATAAAACCAATCAAAAAATATACAGGATATAAAGAGACAATTCTTGGGAAACCATAATGGCTATCAAATTTGTGGAGAAATTCTCAACAATATTAGATATCAGAAGTTGCAAATTAAAACAAAAATGAAATTTGATTTAACATCCATCAGATTGACAAAAGTTAGAGGGTTGGATATTATCAAGTGTTGGAAAGGATATTTTTAAACAAGAAACTTCATCTCCTGTCTCATATGTATTTGAGCAAATTCTGGATGGAATAAGCTGGCAGCAGCTAGTGAATTTAAGCCTCTAAATACTTTATATCTTAGAGATATATTTGTGAGTAGTTATCACCAAAAAAAAAAGTCTCTCACAGGTCCATGACAAGGGCTGTTCATAGGCCAGCACTGAAACGAGACACCTGAAGTCCAAAACAACAGCCAGAAAACACCAACCAAAAAACAACAACAACAAAACCGTACAAACAAAAAATCCCCAAAACAAGAACACCCAACCATAAACCACCCTAAAATAAATGTTATTGTGAAGGACTCATTGGGAGTTTCTAGTCTAGTACCAGCTAGGAAAGTACATGAATTTGCTTTCTTAGTATCAATATTTTATTCGGAGGATTTGGCTTCTGCAGAATTCCCAGGAACTTGAACTTTTATCCTATATGTAAAGGCATTAATGACCAGAATATATCATCTCCTGTGATACAGCTTTGTGCTATTTTCATTAAAAAT
The DNA here is from genome assembly GCF_964270905.1 of Leucopleurus acutus. Taxonomy (NCBI): domain Eukaryota; kingdom Metazoa; phylum Chordata; class Mammalia; order Artiodactyla; family Delphinidae; genus Leucopleurus; species Leucopleurus acutus. The sequence continues at coordinate 33,939,569 of NC_139145.1, read as the reverse complement.
ATCCTTAATATAATCCTCCCCACCTGTCCCTCCCCCAAACTTGTGAGTTATACATTAAGGAAAGTTCTTTTATGATAGAGAGGAAATCCAGATTCATTCTTTATTCCCCTTTCTCGTTGCCCATTTGAAGTTGTTTAATCTTTCCTATAATCATTCTGTAATTCTGACAAATTCCCTTAAAAAAAGAAAGAAAAAACTTTTAGAGGCTGTGATGCAAGAGAAAAGAACACATTCTTCCCTCATATTTATTTACGATAAACTTTAGTCACTTCCCGAGACTAGATTATTGTGGATGATCCACTTCTCAGTATATCATTCCACTGGATTCCCACATGCACACACACATACCCATTTGAATAAGTATGCTCAATTTCACATAGACAGAGGGGGTGCCTTGGTCTAAAGCTGAGATTCATTGGTCCATATTTCCTAGCTTCTAGGCCAATCTGCCTCCAGTAACCTTTTCGCTTCCTGATGATTACTTTATGTGTTGATGTTCTTTTGGAGCGACCTTCCTGCCACTTATGCGTGGTGAACTCTGCCTTTTTCAAGAGTGTGGGCGTAGCCCTCTCAAGTCATGGCTTTGACTTTGGCTTTCTTGCATACATTTCCAGAAATAAGTATTATTGGTTTGACACTGTTCAAAGGAAGAACTAAGGTCTGAATGTGGTAAATTGCGGCACCAAAAAGACGTAGGTTTAATCAAGGATTCTTGCCTATCAAAGTCCATAGAAGCATTTCGGGGCTTCCAGGGATGATTTGTGTTCATGGGGCTAACTTTGGAGAATTGGGATGAAAATTTAGTGGTTTTGTTTTTGTTTTTTGGTTTTCTTTCACTTTTTAAGAAATTTTTGGTGTCTTAAAGAGAATGTTTAAGAGAACTTGATCCATCAACTTCAAATGTTTACATTCTCTCTGCACCACCTTTAAGTTTGTGATCACACAGGTTTTAGGGGTGCAATTTACAGCAATGAATTATCTGACAATTGAATTAATAAAGCAGGAACAAAGTGATTATCATGCGCAGCTAACAAATTGAGAAACTGTTTTGTCTTCGTATTTTATTCTGTTCTCTTGCTATTCTGTTTTAACACTGTTTCATGGGAAGTCACATCCATGCAATTGCAAATATGACTTGACTGCATTTCTAAGTGGTTCCAAGGGACATTTTCTACTTTTCTCTGCCATGCAAACTTAAACATAGCCAACAAGGTTATCATTTCATAGCTGTTGAAACACTGTCATTCATCTTCTGTGATGTAATTTTACATAGTCAGTCCAAACTGTAGCTGTGCATAACAATTTCATTGATATTCTGTCAAATGTCACAAGCTTTCAAGTTCAGTACCTACACATTTATTGCATTGAAGCTGAGATTACCTGAAAATCGTCTTGTCAGGTGCTTCTTCCCATTAGGTCTAAAGAAGATGTAGAGGGCATGGGAAGGGCCCCTGCTGTCTTCGTGTGTATAATAAAAAAGAGTTTTCTGAAGACTAGCAGTGTTCCAAAATAATGATTGCAACTTATTTGGGGAGCTCATTGCCTTGCATTTTGTGAGAAATGAATAAATGAATGAAATAAATGAGAATTCTTGTTGTAAGTCAGTAAAGCATGGCTTAGTAATCATTGATCTTGGAGCCCTCTACCACACGCTATATAGGTGAATTTAAAAGGAATATATGAGAAGAAAAAATACAATATGCAGAAGAAAAAGGAGAAGGAGAGAAAGGCAGAGGACATGGAGGAGAGGAAGTAGTTATTAAGCTTGTTATCATAATATATCCTAATTTTGAAGGACACAGACTTTACAGTTAGAAAAATCAGAATTTTGATTTCTGAATATGCCATTTTCTTGTCATGTGACCCAATATAATAAAAAAAAACAAATAACTCTTTGAAATGTTAGTTTGTGCCAGGGACTGTTGAAGAGATTTACTCTCATAAAATTATTTAATCCTCACAATTCTGTGAGATATGTGTTTTCAGTATTACTGTTATTTGTCATTCTCATTTTGTAAGTAAGGAAATAAAGCACAGAGAATATAAATAACTTGCTCAAGTAGTAAGTAGGAAAGCTAGAATTGAATCCAGTTCTCATTCTTAACCACGTTTAACCACTGACTCTTTGTTACAATACTTCCTCTCAAGTGATTGAACTTTCTAAACTAGACTTTACAAACATAGCAAATGGGATAATGATACCTACACTATAGGCTTGATGTAAGAATTACATTAGGTAAATCCCAAGAATGAAAATGTTCCCTTAACTCCACAGACTGTGGATACGTTCCAGTTAATGACTCTCATTTCCTGTGTTCTTGCCTTCATTGCTAACTTAGGGTCTCCCAACCTTCTCCCACCCCTCTCCCACTGGTATTTATGGGATTTCTCAGTTATGCCTCACGTGACCTGATGAAGCTGCCCATCAGGTAAAGCTACACCTTTCTTTTCTTTGCACTCCCACTTCCTTATCAGTGACTTATATTCATGGAAATCCTTGAGGAAGATGCTCTAATGGTACGACTGATGACATCATCATGAGCATGCCACCATTTCTGCCAAGTCTATTGTCTCTGGACCTGGTCCCATAGCCACCAGTCCTTTAGGAAATGCAGGTCCCCTCAAGCACAGTGAGCATCTCTCCACAATAACTTGGCCTACAACACAATACTTCAGGTTTAGGGCAACCTGATGGCATTATCAGAAAGTCTTATGAAAACTGCATCTTGAGCTTCCTGTTCCTAACCCATTTCCTTGCTGGGGCTTAAAACCAATTCAAGCACGTGGGCAATGTAAATACGTTCTTCCTTTCCCTTCATTGGTCTCCTGGGATCTCCAGAGCATGCGCACACATGCACAAACCTTCTCACTCAAAATTAAGGCAAAAGCCAAAAACCCTTAGCGAAATCAACACATGCACATAGATACTACAGATACTACCTTGTGGTACCGATTAGTCATCGGTAGACTTGTTAAGATAAATCTAAATTATTTTTAAATTCAGCCAAACCAGATATACACAGAATACTTAGTAAATATATTAAACATTCATCCTTTCCGTTACCATTAACCCAGGAATAGATATGTTAAAGCTAACTCTCCAATTATATATCAAGTCATTCCTTCAGCAGTTCTCTTTCTTTGAAACATAACCTATAACGTTTACAAAGAGAATAGAGAAAAATGATAAACCACAATCTCTGCAATCCAGAAGTTTATAATCTCTTTGAATAAAAGAGACGCACATACTAGAAACACTGAAGTAGTTAAGTAAATGTGCAAATGTTAACATTCATTTATAGATTCAGTCTCCAAATATGTATCGTCTACCATGTACCAGCATTGTATTAGGAATCAAAAATGCTGTGATAGATAAAACAGATGTACTACTGTCAGTCCCCCATGGAGCTCACGTTATAGTGGAGGAGATGAAAAAGAAAATACATGATAAGACTGTGAAAATAATTATGCAGGAAGTAGAATACAGACTAGAAGAGTAGGATTTCAGAGAAGGAGGTTGTATTAGTTTGCTAGAGCTGCCATAAGAAAATACCACAGACTGGGTGGCTTAAACAGCAGAAATGTATTTCTTCACAGTTTTGGAGGGTGAAGTACAATATCAAGATATTCATAGGGTTGATTCCCTCTGAGGCCTCTCTCATTGGATTATAGATGGTTGTCTTCTTCCAGTGCCTTCACCTGGTCTTTCCTCTGTTTGTGTGTCTTTATCCTAATCTCTTCCTGGTATAAGAACACCAGTCATATTGGATTAGGGCCCATCCTCATGACCTCATTTTAACTCAGTTACCTCTGTAAAGACCCTGTTTCAAAGTACAGTCACATTCTGAGGCACTAGGGAATTAGGACTTCAGCATATAAATTGGGTTTGGAGGCGGAGCACAATTCAGCCCATAACAGCACATCGACATTACCTCTGCCAGGTTTCCCTAGCACTGATCCAAAACTAGTTGGACCAGAATTATCTGAGAATAAAATATAGCAATTTGGGCCCTACTTCTAGAGAGTGTGGGCCCTAGAGATGTGATATTAATAAGCCTTCCAGATGATTTTGATGTGGATTCAGGTTTGGGAACCTCTAGTACAGTAGTCAAGAATAGTTGGAAAGACATATACATGGTCAAGCTTGGGTTGAACATTGAGGGTGGGGAAATTTGCAAAATATCAGTTCTCAAACTTTTTGGTCCTTCAGACTGTGAAGATGGTTAAGAATTTTTATGTTTCTGAGTTTTATCTGTCAATATTTACTGTGTTAGAAATTTAAAATGAGACATTTAAATATTAATATTTCAAAAATTTAAAAAATTATGTTGACATAATTTTATGACTGTATTTTCTAAAACAAAAATAGAGGGAAAAGAGTGACATTGTTTTAACATTTACGCAACTCTTTCAAATGTAGATCAAATACAACACCTGGAATTCTCGTGTCTGCTTCTGCATTCAGTCTGTTGTGATATCATTTGTCATGCAACCTCTAGAAAACTCCATTTATGAGAGAATGAGAGTGAAAGGGATAATAAGATCTTAGTAACATTATTAAAATTGTTTGATCTCATAGACCCTTAAATGGGTCTCAGGGATTTCCAGGGATTCTTGGAGCATACTTTGTGAGTTACCGGTATAGATTTGAAGTGATGACTTTTTGCTTTCGTTAGGAGAGCTGTGTGAGAAAACACTCCCTAACAAGAATGTCTATGACCTATTTAAGGATAACATGGTTATCTTGGCTAGAATACAGTAAAGAGTTAGCTTTTCTTGCACCAGATTGTTCTCCTTGTGCTGGATTATTGCTCTTGAATATTATTCTCCATTCATAAATGGAATTGTCCCTGCTTTGGAGAGGCAGGCATTTGTTCTTGTATAGCTGCTGTTTTTTCACCCCAATTGTTTTATTGTAGTTTTCTTTCTAATTATTAGCTTTGGCTGTTTTTTCACCCCAATTGTCTTGTTGTCGTTTTCTTCCTAATTATTAGCTTTGGCAACAATATAGATAATGATTAAGAACTTTGAGATTAAGGGGCCTGCAGACTCAGTAAAGGCCAGATCATCAGCATTTTAGGCTTTGAAGTGTACGTGGTGTCTGTCATAACTACTCCATTCTGCTATAGTAGCATGGAAGCAGCCACAGAAAAATGTAAACAAAGGAGTGTGGCTTTGTTCCGAGAAAACTTTAGTTAGAATGGACACTGAAATTTGAATTTCATATAATGTCAATTGTCATGAAAAACTGTTCCTTTTTTTTTTTTTCCCCAGTCATTTAAAATGTAATAACTATTCTTAACTCTGGCTATACAGAAACAGGCATTGATCCAGAACTCGCTCCTGGGGCTACAGTTTGCCTCACAGTTAGGAGTGTGGGGTTTGCAATCAAATCAAAAGTCAGTCACTGATTCAGCAATTTATTAACTGAGAGATCACAATCCAGGCAACCCCTCTAAAGCCTCTCTTTCCCCATCTGCAAAATGGTAATAATGATAATGAATTCATGAATATGTCCTGAGTTTAACATGCACAAAGGACTTATCAGAGTGCCTGGATCAAATAAGCACCCAATTACTGATCACTACTAGAATCATTGCTAGTTTTTGTCTTTATCAACCAGTGTAACAACATGCTAATTATGACTTTGAGCTGAATTCTACCATGAGTTTACTTTTTGAGCTTGTAGTGAAGGATGATATAGTCTTTTATAGGAAAAAGACCTAAACGAGCTCTGGGTAAATTTGGGCAAGGCATTTTTCTCTCTGGGCCTCATTTTCTTCACCTTTTAAATGAAGATGGTGGGAGGCCAGGTTTGCTTTAAAATTCTAGAGGCTCTGACCCCAGAAAGCTAATTGGCTTGCTTGTGTCCTTATTTTTCCATCAGAAAATGAGAGCGGGGCTTCCCTGGTGGCGCAATGGTTGAGAGTCCACCTGCTGATACAGGGGACATGGGTTCGTGCCCCAGTCCGGGAAGATCCCACATGCCGCGGAGCGGCTGGGCCCGTGAGCCATGACCGCTGAGCCTGCGCGTCTGGAGCCTGTGCTCCACAACGGGAGAGGCCACAACAGTGAGAGGCCCACATACTGAAAAAAAAAAAAAAAAATGAGAGTGAAACAATATGGCTATTCCTCTGAGAAATAAGGAATTTAAAAAAATATCCCCTAGATAAAGGAAGTTCAACACTTCAGGTCATTTTAGTGAACTGACAAATATACGGGCCCATGAGACCGTAAAATTGTTGACTCCTCTTCCACTTTTAGTTGTTTACCCATGCTGGTTACAAGTTTGAACTTTCTAAATTGACTTTCATGTTTGGGGGAATAGAATATATTAGGTATTTTATTTATATTCTGTCACCATTAAATAAGTCAGTCCAAGTTGAAATAGAGTTCTGGAACAAAGAATTTGCAGTTCTCTTATTTAAGAATCTTTGATAGGAACAGACCCAATCAGGCCAACTTAATTTAAATGGGACTTTATTGTATGGGTGCACATGGCAGGTTATTGTAACTCAAAAGCTTCAACTTCTTGAGGATCTAGTTCATCACAACTTGATTCATCACACTGAATTCTTCTCTCACTCACAACCATCCAGGACCTATATATTATTTAGACTAAATCTTGGAATGAGCCATTTCTACTGGTTTAGTGTTAGGTGGAGATTTTTAAACCAAGCCATATCATGGGCCACCAGCTCAGTATTTACTGAGTACCGACTATATGCAAAGTTCTCCATTAGGCACTGGAGATAAAACATTGAACAAAACAAGACCCTGTTGTATGAAGGAAGAAGTTGAAAAAAATGAAGAAGTGGTAAGTGCTACAAAGAAAATGGTTTAGGAACTTCTTTAGATAGGTTGGTGAGTTCAGTCATCTCTGGGGAGGAAACATTCAAACCAAGGCCTGCAGGAAGTAAAGGAGTCAGTCACGCAAAAATGATGATGATGGTGGTGGTGGTGATGATAAGCATGATGATAGAAGCAACCACACATAGTGCTACCCTGTGCAGACATCGCTCCACGTGCATTTACATACACTAACTTATTTAATCCTCAGAATCACCTTATGGGTATATAGTATTATTAATTGCTTTTATATGACAGGAATCTGAAACCCATAGAGATGAAGTCAGTTTGCTCAAGGTCAGAGCTTTATAAGTGTCAGAACTAGAACTTGAACCCAAATCCTGTCTTTTAATTAAAGCACTATGATACCCCTGAGAAAAGAGCATTCCAGACAGAAGGAACAGCAAATGTAATGTCTAATTTTTGAGTCAGCCTTGCTCTGGCACAGGTAGTAGCCTGATTATTGCTTCCTTGAGCTAGAGATTGTTTGTGAGAGGATTTCAGCAAGAATGGGAAGTTGGTTGGGTTGTCATCATGACCAGCATGTCATGTGTAACTAAGCCTGTATTGACCAGTAAGCAAAAAAAAAAAAAGACAAGAAAGTTAGGCTTTCATGTATCAGCACATTGAAAAATGATATATTAGTGCAAATTGTTATTCTCAATTATCTTCAGAAAAACTGGTGTGACCATTTTGGTTCAAATTTCCCCATTTGGATTCAGACTTAGATATTGATGATGTACATTAAATTATGATTTCTATTAGCTTATTTATTTTACTATGATATGTGTACTACATTATTTATTTTACTATACTTGCTGCTAAAACAAATTTCTTATTTTATCACACGGAATGTGGTATTATTTTCTTTGCTGTAGTTTATATCCTAGGTAACTAAACCTTGGAGGTTCTATCAATCAAATCAACACAAAACCAAAGGGTCCTAGAATCTCTGTTTGTCTTGGAGATATGTGTATCACTGCACTGTCAGAACAACTATATGACATCCTTTTGAAATGTCATAAGTGTTGTTGGAAGGCATAGTAGGAACTCCATCATTCCGTGGCTGTGGATGCACACTGTTTTAATAAGAATAACAAACACAGTAGCATACAATGAAAGAGAGGAAAATGAATTCATTCAAGTAACTATTTCAAAAACAGCAGTTAATGATGAAAATAATACATTTTAATTTCCAAGTTGTTTTCCAAACTGCTTATAAACCAACTATTAACTGGGAATTCTTCCACTGAAAAATTGGTGTTTTTAGACACAGGCTTGAGTATTAATTTATTGGCAGAGATATTTCTCGTCTTCAACTCAATTTGGGTCATTATATGACATGACATAACAGAGTAATTTAAATAACTCATTATTTTCCTGTATCTCACCCTTCCAGTATATATTATACATCATACTTTCATCCCAGTATTTATGGAGCAAAGCAATGTACAAGACATTCTAAAAGGAATATGAGTCACTGAGACTTCAAAATATACTGTAGTGTAGCATGTGTAAGACACATCATAAGTAACTATAATGCAATAATAATAATGACATTGATGATGCTAACATTTTTGGTGCACTTACTGTGAGCTAGGTATCATGTGGAGTGTGTTAATGTACTCTCCCTAATCCTTAGAAGATGGTTTCAAGGTAGTTGTTATTAATTCTGAAGAAGTAGAAGCTCAGAGAGGCTAGATAGCTTGCCCACAGAGCTAATAAATAGCAAAATCAGGATTTGAACATGTTTGTCAGATGCCAAAGAAAATGTCTATTCTATTATGATGACATTTTCCCGTGTGTTCAACAGAATGTTATTAAAGATGATGAGCAAAATGTTTACAAGGTCAAATCAGTTTAGGAACATTGGGTTGACTATAGTTAAACAGGTTTATTAATTGAAGGGCTATTCAGAACCTTTAATACGCTAATATGCAAAGTAGAGCTAGATGAAAATAACAAAGTATAAATGTTGACCATGCATATTCAGTTGCTGAACCCCACATCCACTCCCAGTAGACACACAGAATATGGTATAAGAGTATTGATTTTTAAATACACTTTTGACAGGCCTCTTCCACCCAATATTTTATTGTTTTAAAAGAAGAGGAGAGGCATAAGGTATATTAAGGAGAGAAAATGGAAAGGACTTAGTGGAGAGAACAGACAGATGTAAACTGTGAACTTTCAACTCTACACTGGGAAAATACAGAAATTTAAAAGGACAATGGAAAAATAAGAGTGTAGAACTAAGAGAAAAGGCTAGGAATAGATATGAAGAAAGCACTGTAATAACAAAAGAGCAAAGATGTATCGATCATCTCAGCTGGCAGTAGGAGGAGTCAAGGAGTAGAGAAACGAGAGAGAGAATGGGTAGCATTGAGGAATGGATACACATTGATAACTGTTGTGGGAGTGGCAAGGGTAGGGATGACTTAGAAGGGAAAAATGACATCAAATCTGGCAATTAAAAAAGTCTTCATTGAACCTTGAGATAATGGTTTCTTTTGAGCAGTGAGGACTGAAACCCTATTAGGGGTTAGGAAAAGTTAAGATAGAGAATGTAGAAAAGTTGGTAGTGTCAAGGGCAATTTTATTTGAAAAAGGAAGATCTGAGTAGACTTGAAGGTAGAAATCAAGGACATAGTCAAGTGGTGAAGGTGAATATGAAGGATAGTATGAACCAACATTCCAGAAGAGATTTTAGGGCTTGAGAATCAAAGGTATGGGTAGACCTTGTTGGATTTGAGGCCAGTGAAACTCCTCAGAGAGCAGAGAAAAAAATTTGATATGAGGAGAAAAGTAGGGAGATTATGAAGAAGTAAGAAGAAAAATTGAACTCTTTCTTGTGATCATCCGGCCTATTCAGTAAATAGAAATAAAATAATTCATGCAATGAGGAAATACAAGTGTGAGATTGTTAATTTGATGGTAGTGACAGGATTTTGAAAAACTTTACTGGAAATATTATTTGTAATTAAAATCAGTTAGGTCAAACCTTATAAAATTGCTTACAATTTGATCATTTTTAAACTTAAATATATTATTTTGGCATGCAAAAATTTTATATGGTTTAACCTAATGATATAAATGGCTCACAGACAGGGTCCAACTGAAGCTGAATAGCATGAATTTGCAGTCCACACATATTACCTGCAATTTTTTTGAGGACAAAACAGTGAACAAGAGCAAAAATAAGAAGCCAGGAAGTGAGCCTGACAAGAGGACAAGTCAAAATATTAAAAAGTAAACAGTGGTCATTTACTTAGCATCATAGGATGCTAATGAGAGTCTTCAAACAATTGATCAATTAATAATGCAGTATCTGATGCCAGAGAGGGTTGGCTTAAGGGAGCAGGGCATGTGTGAAGAAAGGAGTTTTGAAGAAAAGAAGTGAAATTTAGAAATTAATTTTAAGATGAAATTGTTTTTAAAATAACACTGAAACTTATTTCTGGTTACCTGAGTAAGTGAGACCACTGTCCATGGTCCTGAAATATTAGTGAACTCTCAGACAAGGTTGTTCTTCCCCTATCCCATGGAGATGCGTCCCCAAACCTGGAGTGCGAAGAGGCGAAAAGCAAAGGTGGAAAAAATAAAAATAGCAAGAGAGAGACAGCAGATTGAGGGAAATAAGATGAAAGAAATGCAGTGAAATATGCTCAAGGTGAAATTAGAAATGGCTCAGTATTCGTTTTTGACTTGATCCTATAAAAAGTTACCACAAACTTAGCGGCTTGAAACAATACATTTATTTCCTAACTGTTCTGTAGGTCAGAAATCCCAACACGGGTCTCACTGGGATAAAATTAAGGTGTTGGCAGGGCTGCATTTCTTTCAGGAGGCTCTAGAAGGTAAATCCATTGCCCTTCTTTTTCCACATTCTAAAGCCTGTCCACATTCCTTGGCCCATGGTCTCCTTCCTACATATTCAAAGTCAGCAACATTTCATTCCTCTGACCATTCTTTCATTGTAACATCTGTCTATGACTCTCTTTTCTGCTTCCCTTCTCCACTTTTAAGGACCTTTGTGATTACATTCAGCCCACCTGGATAATCCAGGATAATCTCTTTATCTTAAGGTCAGCTGATAATCAGCCTTAATTTTATCTACAACCTTAATTTCCATATAATCTAGCATATTCACAGTTTCCAGGGATGTAAAGTTATCCCTTGCTTTTCAAAAGTTCACTTTACACAACTTTGCTTTTATGAAAGACCTACATTAGTACCTGCTTTCATGAATTGAAAGAAATCTGAAGAGAATTTTCAAAAAAAAAAAAAAAAAAAGGTCAAAAACAAAAATGCCTTTCACCAAGCTCCTTTCCTGAGATCTACTCTCAGCATCAAGGCACCATAGCTTTGAACTGTGTCTGTGAGCATCTGTGCTTTATCTCAATTTATTTTGTGCATCACTTAGCAAGATGTGTCCTAAAATAATTACTTCTTTGCTTTAAGCCATTTCAGCTTACAAAAGGCTTTGTAGAAACACTACTTTCAGAGAGCAGGGGAAACTTGTATTGGGAGATTAGGACATTGGAGTCAGGCATTATTCTGTCTACCACAGATGAGGCAGAAGAACATGCTCATGTCCTATTTCACTCCCTTTGGGAAGCCTTCCATACTTCCATCTTGCAGCATCTTTATGAAAATAAGATGAGAACATGCATGTAAAGTGGTTAGAACAGTGTTTGGTACTTGGTAAATTATGCTGGGTGCTTTGCATTTTCTGTCTCATGCAAGGAAATAGTGAGTCCACTAAGAAGGGATTTAAACCAGGTCTGCCTGGCCCAGAACCCATTCAGATAAACATTATAAGCCTCTGACAAGGTGAGACCTTAAATAGTAGAAATCATATACGGATGTTCTATTTCTATAAATCTTTTCTAATAAAAGAAAAAGTACCAGGGTTTATGGGGAGCTGATTAAATTTATTTTTATATCAGACATTATTGAATACCTGTACTATACCAGGTCCTGTTGTAGGCACTGGGGGAAATGGCAATAAACAAGACAAAAACTTCAAGCCTTTATGGAACTTACATTCTGATTGTTTTGTTTTGCTTGTTTTTTGTGTGTTTTTTTTGGCAGGGGAGGGCATGGAGATTTGGGGTACACAACACAGCAAGTAATAACTGCTTATGGCTTGAGGGTTAAGAGGCAGTGTGGAGGAAAAATAATGCCTACCCCTAAAAAATGTCATCCATATCCTAATCCCCAGAATATGTCCCCTTAAATGGCAAATGGGACTTTGAAGATGTGATTAAATTACAGAACTTTAGATAGGGATATTATCCAGGGTTATCTGGGATGGCCCAATGTAATCATACAGTCCTTAAAAATGGAAGAGTGGGGCAGTGGAGGAGGTCAGGGTGAGGTGATGTGAGAAGAACTCCACCTGCTGTTGATGTCTTTGAAGATGGAGGAGGGAGACCATGAGCCTAGGAATGAAGGCAGCCTCTGGGAGCTGTAAAAGACAAGGAAATGCATCCTCCCCTAGGGTCTCCAGAAAGGAATGCCACCCTGCAAATACCATGACTTTAGCCCGTTGAGACCTGTGTCGGACTTTGGACCTCCAGAGCTGAAAAATAGTAAATCTGTGTTGTTTTAAGCCACTAAATGTGAGATAATTTGTTACAGCATCGATAGAAAACTAATACAGGCAGTGAGAGAGGTGTAATAAGGATCATCCTGACAATCAAAAGATACTTTATATACCTCGGAACTTCTCCTGAAACAATTTTTAGGAATCTTTTTGTCAAAAGTAGCAAACCAGGGCTTCCCTTGTGGCGCAGTGGTTGAGAGTCCGCCTGCCGATGCAGGGGACATGGGTTCGTGCCCCGGTCCGGGAAGATCCCACATGCCGCGGAGCGGCTGGGCCCGTGAGCCATGGCCGCTGAGCCTGTGCTCAGCGCATCCGGAGCCTGTGCTCCACAACGGGAGAGGCAACAACAGTGAGAGGCCCGACCAAACTGAGCTAGGTAAAGCAGAACAGGGAGAGTTCATTATAAGGATACAAGGATATCCCACAAAACCCAAGGAAAGCAATGTAGCCACTCCCTTGAAACATGTCCTGAACCACCAGTGGGAAGACTGTCTAGACTTTTCCCTTCCACATTCCCTTCCTGCTCCTCTCTAATATCTCTCTCAACTACCTCCTTTAGTCTCCTCAGTCTGCCCAATTGAATATAGATTTTGGCAGATCAAAGTTCACATGCTACACAAGTCCAGTCACCCAAAGGCAGAATCTCAGTGGAAACTCCTATTTCATCTTCATTTTTGGCAAAGAAATTCTCATTGTTTCAGCTTGGGGTAGGTGCCATGCCGTGTGGACCCATCATATAGGGACAGTGATGGATCAGGGAAAAGGAGATTTATTATAAACTGAACAGAAAATCCAGTATGTTTATTCCATCATGCTTATTTCACAACTGGGAAGGTAATTTTAGGAAAATATGTCATTCTGTTTAGCCAACCTTATTCAGTGTCTGTTTGAAACAAAGAATAATGTGAGGTAACGTGAAAGATACAAAGACAAACATTTATCAAGCATCTATCTTTATGCCAAGAGCTCTGCTAAATACTCGGGACATAAAGATGTAGAAAACAGTGTGGTTAAGAATGGAGGAGTGAGAACAATTCAGATTATTATGTGATGTGTGCTGAATGGAAGGTATGAGCAAAGTGCCACCACAACACAATCAACTTACATCCTGCTAAGTTGGCTGGGATGGGGTGGGACTGGAGCAAATTCCCAGAGAAGGTATTGGAACTTCCAGGTGAACAACGGAGGAAAATGCATCTCAGGAAGAAGGAGAGCCTCACCATATCCTACAGTCATGAAAATAATCATTGAAGTGTAGAGCCAGTGAGTAGTTCTGAGTGACAGGGCTTACAGGGGGAGAAGATTCCAGTTATTCAAGGCTCACAATCTAGTAGAGTATTTAGAGTGGGTAATAAACAGCCATCACAAGGTCTGAATACATCAACATAATAATGCAATGACAGAAAAACACACTGAGAGTTTTGAAGGTAAGCTTGGGGCCACAGTGTAAAGTTAAAATCCAGCTGGGAAGACTAGTATGTTCCTAGGATAAGCTGGCTTTTAAGCAGTTTCATAAGTAGTCTGTGGTTGACAGAAATGAGCAAAATAGAACTAGAAATTAATTAAAATGCTCCTCTTTGGTTTCAAAGCACGTAAACATTATGCAAAGCAACCTACCAGGATGTGGATCAGTATAGCAAAGGCATAGCATTAGCTCCCAAAGGTGACATGGTTTCCATGAAACTGAAACTCTGTAATGATTTCTATCATCTCTCTTTTTTTTCAATAATTGTCTAGCCTCTTTAGAGGAGAAGTCTATGCTATGCCAGGAAAAATATGGGAAAAGCATCTTGAATATCACATGGCAATGGGAAACACCAGAGGAAAAGAATTTCCATCATAAAGTGCTCTCTTCTCATGGAATCTTTGAAGTTGGCCACTGAACTGCACAGACCAAATTCCTCTTGCTTTGTTTCTTTTTTAAATTAATCATTTGAACATGTTGGGGCCTCAGATGTTTACTGTGTGATTATAAACACACTGAAGTACTGAAGGAAAGCTCCTGGGACACCATATTCACCCTCCTCATCTTTTTAGATTTTATTTTGACTCACCATCAATTGGAATTTTTAATTCAGACTATTCTCAAGTGTTACAGCAATTTTACATAGTATATTATCAAAATTCCAAGTCTTTTGATAAGGGTAATTAAACATGCCAAGTTTGTTTCTAGAGCCCTGAGTCTGCAGTTGCTCATCCACTGGTTATGTTACTGTACTTCATCTGCTGCTTCCTGTGAAGGTATTTTATAGTGTTTGAGAGGCGTATTCACCTTTAACTCCTTGTAAGCTTAGAGAAAAAGGAACCCAATCACTGACAACCTATCCGGGTGAAATTTCCAAAGACATACCATACTTCTGAGGCTTCTGAGGCTTCTTTTTTTTATTTTTATTTAAAAAAAATTTTTAAACTATTTTTCTTCTAAAGAGAAGACTCCATCTTCTAGGGCTCAGGTATTGATTTGATCACTCCTTTTGCCATAATTCCATATTCCTTATACATACAAAAACACCACTGATTTTCATAAACTGGTGGCATTTTTTTTTCTGTCACTAGAAGTTTTGTTTGGAAAAAGGAGAATGGAAGCCAGTTCAGAGTAATCTATCTTTCTACATAAGTATTTCTGTGGCACTTA
The DNA here is from genome assembly GCF_964270905.1 of Leucopleurus acutus. Lineage (NCBI taxonomy): Eukaryota > Metazoa > Chordata > Mammalia > Artiodactyla > Delphinidae > Leucopleurus > Leucopleurus acutus. Next base: position 33,924,477 of record NC_139145.1, on the reverse strand, counting down.
TCACAGCAGTACCTGGGCACTCAAAAGCACTATTAGACTAAAAACACGTACACTAGAGGGAAAAAAAAATAGGTGCTAAGAAAACAGAAAGTTTAAAACATCAAGAGAAATAGAAAATAAATGTTCTTTGTTCATGGGCAACCAATGGGAGTTTAAAGAAATTCTCAGGAGCAATAAAAAATATATTCTTTGCCCACATCCATTTATTTGTTTAAAGCCTTCTAAAGGACTATTCTGGGCCTTTGATTTAGGTACAAAACACCAGTGAGACTTGTTGTGGCAAAGTAAGGACAAAATACGACACTTTTTCTGGCACTCTGGGTAGAAGACAAAGAGAAAGCAAAAAAATTACATAAAAATAGCTGGGCACCAATGAACCGCAATTGTGCTTGGAATTCTCCAGGACAGTGTTGGTTTTTCTTCCCCCCCAGTACTCAAGAAAGTGGATCTGATGCTTGTCCAGTTGAATATCCATAGAGTGTAGTATCTGTAATGAGATACCGTTAGGAAATGCATTGTTTGATGGTGAAAATTGCTGAACTAACTGAAAGAGAAAGGGACTGATATAAATCAAAGTTCAAACTGACTTTGTAGCTCAAGTATCTTTTATTCCTGACCATAAATTCAGTAAAATTATAGTATTATATGCCAGAGGTCAATTAGGAGGGCAGAACAGTTTGTAGTATCAAAGTCTATTCTATTCTTTTTAATATATAAAAAAGAAATTACTGAATAATTGCCCAATTTTGTATCAAAAATATAATATGCTGTACAATTATTATATATGAAAATTCATATTTGAAAATAAGCCACTTCTCTTTGGCACATGGAATTTAGAGATTCATATTACAATTTAAGCCAACACATTGAGAAAAGGCACAGTAATGGGAAAGGAATAAATATCTAATTTACAGGAGAGTAACCACCATAAAGTTTTATTCATATCATGGTATAATTTCTGAGTAAAAATACTTTCTGCTCCATTTCATGGTGGGTAACCTGCCTATTCTTATGATTTCCCTCCTATTTTAACAAAAACGACTCAAATTTTTTATTTGACCTCATTATATAGTCAGAAACACTGCAGATAGAAATTACATTTCAATGAGTGAAGCCATCTTCACCTCAGATTTACGTAGAAGTTGGAAAATTAAAAGTATTTTAATAAGGCTAGCAGTGATAGTTCAGGAATGAGATTTAAACTGAGCTTCTATGCCAATGAGTGCATTAACTTTATTCAAAAATAGTGTATGTAAAATGGCACACAACTGACATGAGCTGATTATGATAATGTCTTAGTGCAAATTTTTGAAAATCAGGTACTATAAAAATATACCATTAACTTTATGTTAATAAAATATTTTGCTTGATGCCTTTTAAATTATTCATTTGAAGTAGTCTAAAAATATAAAAGAACTCTTATTATCATTCAATTTACATGATTACTTTTAAGTTCACTTTTTTGGTTTAACATAAACAGAGTGTAAAATTCACATCAAGCTTTTGGTATTTAAAATGTGTAATTTTTATGCAAAAATTGGATGCTGTGTTACATTTTTAAGGTTGTCATTAGTATAAATATAATTTTGACTTCTGATTTGAAACAATTTAACCCTTAGGAGAAATTATCATGTTTCCCAGGTTGACTCATTATTGCTGCTTTGATTATAGATGAATTCCTTTGTAAAAACACTTTTTAAAGAATCTAAGCACTGACTTGAAGCCCCAGGGGTTTCCACAGATGCATTTGAAGAAACGATAGAAATTACCAGAAAAAGAGGATCTTTTTTCTCCAAAAAGCTCAGTTTTGATTCTAAATGTTAAAGAAAAAAAAAACAAAAAAACTATTATGTGCCCAGGATTGTGCTTGGCTGTTGATGGGTTTGCACAGGACGACAGCACCCTAGCTGCCTCACATGGCTTACAGTAAAATGGAAATTCCTACCATCACATACAACCATTGTAGCGTAGTACTCAGCACATAATGCTGCCCAGAAAGGTGGATTTACATAGTCAAAAAAATAGTAATAAAAGACAGTAAAATTGGGTAAGAATTGTAAATACAGTGGGGCTTAAGTAGAAGGGATGTGATCTAGATTTTTAGAGAGGAGAAGATATAGTCCTTCAAATAAGAGAGGAATTTGAATGAAGTATTAGATTTGTCCTCTTTAGAATATGTAGAACATACCAAAGCCTAGTTCTGTTCACAGTATAAATAATTAAAAATTTACATTTACATATACGTGTATATATACTTCAGCCCACATGCAAATATAAAACTAGTTATATAAATCATTACTTCAAGCCATACGAAATTCTAAATATATGTAGATACTTGAAAAAAGTTCTCCCAATGCCAGACAATGGCTCACTTATTTCGAAAGGTGTTTTAAAACTCTATTCTTGGGAAAGAAAAGAGAATGGAAGAAAAAGGAAGTAGGAATTTGATTTGTATGTGCTATAGATCAGCTGGATGCTTCTTTCTCCTGTGGGCCCAAGTTGTGATCGCTTCATTCCTACATATTTAAGAGAATGAAGCTCCGTTGCGTACCACTGCAGGCAAACTTGCCATCAATTATAACCCTTGGCACAAGCATGAGTTTCCGACTTTTGCATGGCTCAGTACAACCCTGTCTTCCAAGAACAGTACTAATTTGACATGACTGGACAAGGCACCGAGTAAGGTTCCCAGAAGTTTGGTAGTATTTGTAGAATGAGAATATCTTATCCTTTCAAAATTGTGAGGAACCTTACAAGCTAATCATCTGCCCTCCCACCCAACTGAATATTATTTCAACATCCTCCTCCAAGCTTAGCATGTCCGTTCTTTCTTCTTTTCATGAAGGAGTTCCCAAATTATCTTCCATATTCCTCATCTTCATTAGGGCACGTTCAGGTTTCTTTTTTTCCTTATAAAGCATGTTTTTTGATGCTACCATACAGCATCAGATGATACAGTGGTAAAACACACGCACGCACACATCACCTGACTCTACCCTCAAGAAATTTATATTCAAGAGGGGGCAGGTAAACATGATTCAAAGAACAACACAAATACATAATTGTGAACTGTGTTAAGCATAAAAAAGGAGATCACTCAAAACCAAAACAGAATATCCAGAATGCTACATAAATTCTAGATCGGATCTGACCTGCACGAAAACAGAGAAGCTATGACTGACCTTGATCTAAATTCTACATTGATACTGCAGGCAAAAAGATTGGTTTAGCAGGCTCATTTTGAGTTTGTGGTTAACACGAACCTCTGCGTCTTTTTAAAATGTATTTCTGTCATATCAACTTTCCAGTGCCCTGTACTTGCATCATTGAATGTAAAATTCCATCATCTTGGTTTTGGCCCATGGGTCTAACATGAATCATAATTAAAGCATCCAACATGTTAAGTAAACTTTTGGATCAACTGAAAATATGATAAACATCATTCAGTGACTTCAATAAAGCCTAAGACAAAGGTAAAACCCTGAGGTATACTTTGAAGACTTCTCTAAGTTGATATACTGATACATATACAAGGCTTTTCAATACCTCACCATCTGTAGTGCACAATTGTTTTTCGTGCTAATATCCATCTCTCCTTCCTCTGGCAGTGTATTTCCTTGAGAGCCATTCTTCTGCCATTTTCACTCTATGTGATTTTGAGGGCTCAGTCTGTCCCTGGTTCTCAGGGTGTCATGTGACCAAACTTGGTCCATGAGAATATTAACTTCTACTGGCTACAGAAATAGGAACATAATCCAAGTCATTCTAGGGAGATTAAAGTCTTGAACTTTTGTAGAATTGTTGGGAAGAGAGACTCTCTTACTGGAACTGAAACTGGGAAGACTTAAGGCTGGAATTGCCAGGAGTCACCATATGGACAGGACCTAGTTAAGCATTCTACTAGATGAAAGTGGAGCCTAGAGATAAAGAGAACGAGACCAAACCCACATCTAGCTGTTCTAGAGTCAAAGCCAGGTCTTGACTGTGCTGTTACATAAGCCATAATATGAACTCTTCGGCTTCAGCCAGTTTGCATTAGGTTTCTGTCATTTGCCAAGTGTTCCAACTGATACACCATATTATTATCTAGTCCACATTTCCCTTTGGTGACAAGAATATCATGGGAGTCTTTGTCATCTGTCTTATTGAACTCTATATATAGAATCTCTACAATACTTTATATGCTGGTGAGTCTAGTAACCCTTTTGTCAAAGGAAATTAGATTTGTTTGTTTGTAGTAAATTTATGCTGGTTCACAGTGATCATCTCTTTTCTAAAGCCATCTGGTTAATAATCCACTACAGAAGCTTAACTAGTTTAGAAGACAAATTTTCACTTGCTCTATGCGTCACTAACCATGGAATAATAAGTATTTTTTTCCTCTGATCTTTTGGACATTTTTTTCTAAAGTCTCAGGCACATGATTCCCAAAGTTTTTGAGTATGAGCACCTTTTTAAAATACCAAAATACATCTCAGACCTCCAGAGTCTTGTGGTTCTGCTTTTTAAGTTACTGTTTATTTAAAAAATACATAAAGGCAAAAAATTATTATGAGTCTGTCAGTTTTAAATGAAATTCTGTTTTATCAATCACAGCATCTCTCAACAATTGACAAATTATCCTACTTAAATATAGGAAATATTGCTTATTCAATCTGTGAATAAATCTGTGTAGAAATGACTTCCCAATTTCTTTCAGTCTGTCCACAGGAATAAGTGAACTAGATGGGGAAAGTCCTGTTATAGCATATCTGTTTGACGATGCCTAACATTTTATCCCTGGCCCTTTTCAAATACATGCAAGACCCCGAGGTCCCTTTCTTCTAGAATCAACTTCACTACTCCTGTGAACCTCTGTGGAGGGCGCACTTTTGACTCTGCTAAATAGAAGTCTTGGAATAAAAAGTGATGACCTGATGAGGAAGAACATTTGGGCTCTCAAACCCACAAAGAAGCTGGGGCATGAGCTGGCCCCAGAAAAACTTCACTTAGAACCCGAAAGTGGGGTTGGACATGGGGCAGTTCCCTTGGCTGTCTCTAGCACAGAAAAACAGAGGAACTATACTCCCAATACTCTCAGGGGATAATTACCCGACAGACTGACCCTAATGAAAAAAACATTGCACAGCACCTTCTTAAAAGCTTTTGGTGTGTGCTTTTTTAGTAGTGGTACTCAAACACAGACAACTGATAATGCCCCAGTTTTCTTTCTACCCGCTTTAGGCAGTGTATTTTTTTTTTAATTTATTTATATTTATTTATTTATTTATGACTGCGTTGGGTCTTTGCTGCTGCGTGCAGCCTTCCTCTAGTTGCGGTGAGCGGGGGCTACTTTTCATTGCGGTGTGCGGGCTTCTCATTGCAGTGGCTTCTCTTGTTGCGGAGCACGGGCTCTAGGTGTGCAGGCTTCAGTAGTTGTGGCACGTGGGCTCAGTAGTTGTGGCTCCCAGGCTCTAGAGCACAGGCTCAGTAGTTGTGGCACATGGGCTTAGTTGCTCCACGGCATGTGGGATCTTCCCAGATCAGGGATTGAACCCGTGCCCCCTGCATTGGAAGGTGGATTCTCAACCATTTTGCCACCAGGGAAGTCCCTAGGCAGTGTATTTTTTAAAATGAGGTTAAGCAAACTGCAGTTTAAGGGGGAACACGTTTATTTTCACCTCAGTAAACATTGTCATTTGGGCATATCACCGTTATGGTTGACAGAACCTTGACATTGTGACACATTCGTTCAAAAAAAAAAAAAAAAAGACTTTTTCAGAATAAGATCCTTTAATACCAGGCAACAGTGTTTTCTTTAAACATATTGCTACTACTGTTGTCGTTGGGAGTTGCCACCTGTAAAAGGTTGCGGGCTAGACTCTGACACTCTGTAACTCCTGGTGGGTAATTAGTGCCTTGCATGTCAAACCTTGCTTTCCCCGCCCCGCATAGTGGTGAGATTCACACTTTGTCCGGTCTCTGCCTTAAGTTTTGAGAACACAGTTCACAGTGGACACAAAGCTGATAAACATATCCAGTGTCTCCACGTGGCCAGTGATGGAAATCTTGTCAGAGGTTGTCTCCAAACACCAAGGCATAAACTACTTGAATGAAGAGTTTTTTGTAGTGCATAGTTTTAAGAGATGCAGCACGTGAAGCTGAAGGATTTCGGAGAGTGGTCCTCCTAATGTCTGGGTTAATGTGAATGAATAGCTGAAGAGCTGCCGTATTTGGGTTAAAATACCTTTGTAAGTGGCTAATTGTTTGAAACCTGGGTAGCAAATGTATAGTTCTCAGTGATAATGAACAGTAAAAATATAATGCCAGATCTCTTATTTTTATTTTTCCCAAATATTCTTCTAGAGAAGCAGTTAGTTGCTTGACTCAGATTTGAGGTATAACTATCATTCCACAAATATCCCAGCAGCTTGAGACTTTGACACCTGATGCCTAAATCACTGAAACCATCCTCCAAGTAGTCTTCTTGTCTCTGATCCACTTTCCTTTTTTCCCCTCAGAATAATCTTCATAAAATACTCTTAGAGCACATATTCTTTCCGTTATTCTGCTTTTGCATTTCAGGTCTACAGACTACGAGGAAATAAAGAGCCTGCAGTATGCTGGTTATTACAAATCTGAAATTTAAAGTGATGGAGAAAATGTTCCTTACTTTTTGTGGTGTTTTTATACCCTAGCTTACCTTCTTTCTTCAGTCTGGCAGATGATGTACGTTGTAGGTATAGGACAACACAATGAAAGACAGGGTGACAGAGTAGAAAGATCATGATTCAGGACATTTTCAGAAAAGTTTATCTCTAAAGAGTCAAATAGTAAATATTTTAGGCTTTGCAGACCAGATATTCTCTGTTGCAACTTCTCAACTCTGCTATTGTGGCATGGAAGCAGCCATAGACAATACCTAAACAAATGTGCCTGGTGTTCCAATAAAATTGTATTTATGGACACAGTAATTGGAATTTCATATAATTTTCATGTCTCCTGAAATATTCTTCCTTTGATTTTTTTTCAACCATTTAAAAATGTAAAAACCATTCTTAGCTCATGAGCCATACAGAAACAGGCTGTGGGCCAGATTTGGCTTATAGGCTAGAGTTTGCCAACCCCTTGTTTAGGAAAGAGATTGATTTGGTTATGGATCCAGGCTCTAGCATGTAGATAGCCCTAGATACAGGTGATCTAGCTTCTCTGGACATTAGTTTAATTGTTTAATTGTGTGTGTGTGTGTGTGTGTGTGTGTGTGTGTGTGTGTACGTGTGTACGCATGCATGAGAGAGTCTATTTGCAGGGGTATGTGATATTTGATGAGTAAGCAAGTGAAACAAATGACATGCCTCTGCTTTGGGAAATCAGATAACACATCTCTCATATGTAACTTTAAGAGCATTGTTATTTAATATGTACTCAATAATTACTGCTGATGTGTAAAAGACTAGATTTCATCTCTCCACTCTCTTAAGCTGTGAGGTGAAACAGTTTTGATTCAAATTCTACTGCATGGACCTGGAAAATTTTCTGAAATTCTTTGAGTTTTCAGTACTTCATCTTAATATGGAAACAATAATGATGTCTGCCATATAGGGTTGCTGTGAAAATTATGTGAAATAATGCATGTAAAATGCTTAGACAGTACCTATCTCTTAAGGATGACTCAATAATTAGAAAGTTGTTATTAGCAATAATACTAATATTAATATATTTAAAAGGCTTCAGAGAACCTACTGGATAAAGTACAAGTTACACAACTTTATTCCAACTGTCTGATCAACTGGCTATCCTAATTTTTCAAAATTCTCCATTCCGTGTGCCACATACTTCCCTATTGCCTGTTTTACTTTATCCTACTCACAACTGGCTTATTCTGACTTGCATGTCTTTGCTCATGAGCTTTCTCTTATCTGAAAGTTATTGCCCTAACTTTTCTTTAGTCATTTGCTGTCAGAACCTCCAGATTCTTCTCAATAGGATCATCCCTAAGAACTCTAGACTCATGCATTTTTCCTTCACCATTAATACCAATACTACTTTGGCAGTGTCTAATATAATTTTGCATCTAATTGTATGTGATCTTTTATTCTCTATTTCTCTCATATTTATAAGTCTATAAGTCTAATCTTGGGAACTAGATCGTGATCACCTGTAAAGGAAGAAATGGTGAGATCCACTTGCTCTGTATTCCCCATCCCCCCTTCTCTCTAAAATACCCTATACCTTTGATGATCTATCTGCTGACTGATGTTGTCACTTGAGTAGACTAAGTCTACACTATTCCCAATTCTGAATCTACCCTGATCCGAATCCTATAGTAAAGACCTCCATATAATGGAATATTCTCTATCCACTGGAGGTTGTAATCCACTGCCTATTTTTCCTCTTGCTTACTTACCTGTAATATCACTGCTTGAGCTCAGCTGTTTCTGCTGCTTCTGGTGGCAGAGATACATTTTACTTTTAAAATCAGTTTATCTTGTTGAAATTTTAAGCAAATTTTGAATGTCATGCCAAGTATAATGTATCCTTTTTAAAATGTTGAGTCTTTAGGTTCCCTTTGGAGTATTTCATGAGGATTCTGAATTTCACCATATGATGCCTGATTTTTTTCACTGGAGTTTATTAGGAGCACAATTAATTGTGATTCATTGAGTAGCATTTGGCAAGACTAGATGAGGTCATTAAAACAAGATTTTGCGCTTCTGGTCACATTGTCTTTTGTTGCATTGGAGATTAGGGAGAGGTAAATTTTCTTTTCCTCTCTTGCCTTTTTTTGCCTTAATATTGTATTGATGTATGCATTTTTTTTTTTTTTAATTCAGAAGGAGAGGAAAAAGACAAAGGGTGGGACCTGAGAGAAAGGTAAATATGATGACATTGTTACTTTCTGCCAGTGTAGTATCCCTTCTTCTCAGTGCCTCTGGCCAAGGAGATTCCAATCAAATGCCCTTCCAAGCTTGTGATTTCCTCTATCCCATCAGCCGCAGGATGCACGGTGGGTAACGTTTGATGCTGCTCTGCCCTGCAGACTAGACCTTCTGGTTTGACAATTCCACAGCCCCATGCGAAGACGAAAGGGAAAGCTGCCTTGGTATCGAGTTGTAGAGTGAAGAGAATGGGAAGAGACTTAAATGAAAAAAATTATTTGCCAGCTCATCTCTTGGCCTTCTCCTATCCCCTTCAGCAGGAGAAGATATCAAAGCGCTGAAATTTAAAACAATAGGAAAGGCAAGTCCTGCATCTTCTTGAATAAATCCAGTTCCCCTGAGCACTGGAGAGAATGCCATTAAACCCCAAATTGGTCAGAAAGACTGGGCATCTTTCTGGAAGCTCTGAGAAAGCAAAAGAAGTGAAAAGGAAAGCATATAATAAAAGCAAGAAGGAAAAACATTTTTCAGCTATAGCTGTATCCTACCCTGCTTTATCCTTTAGTTTGGGCAGCAATCGCAGACCCATATGCTAAGCAGTGGAAGACATTTTTCAGAAGCATTTGTCTCTTTGGGAGGCTTCTAAGCTTGTTTTATTGGCAACTATGAAACCACCACTGGGTCTGTCATGTGGTTATCCTACAGATGGTTTGCATGGGTGGCTTGTTTCTACTGAATGAAATTTCCCTTTGGACTCCGGTTTGGATTTAAGAAATTCATGCACTATTTAGTCTTTACTTTCTTTTGGTAAAATTCTCACGCTGTTTCACCTGTAGACCCATTGTCTTTGGAGCTTTTGATGGCTAAGAAGGAAGTAGCATGGCAGAAGCCTAGTCAAATAGCACTGATGCAAAGGAACAATCTCTGAAGCTTCATCAGCCGTCATGGTCAATTCCAGTTTGGATGGGCGGCAGGTAGTCTGGCAGTTTTCTCGGCTGATACAGAAAGCAGCATCCACTGGAAGCTCAAAAAAAATCTTACAGAATTTCACCTAAAGACAGGCGGCAATCTTTTATTACACATGTGGGTTTGAGTTTTATTTTTTCTTCTTCTCTTCTCCAAAACAATCACAGTTACACATACAATTCATGGCAGGGACATTTATGGGTACCTAAGAGAGAGCAGTCCTTTCAGATACATTAATTTCAGTATTACCACTTTAAAAATAGAATGCAGAAGTATATAATGCATCATTCTAGTTTGCAGAGGAAAAAAGTTGCACTGTAACTTTTCGAAGACTTTGGTTTCATTTTCACTTCTTCAGTTGCCAAAAAAATTTAAACTGATTGTGCTTTTCACAGGGCCAAAGAGGTAACTGACTGGTGTGTCATGACATTGGCTTTTTTGGGTTATGCGGAAATGGGTCTGAATGGCTACACAACTGCTCACTGGTGGGTGGACTCTGGTATGTTACTTATCATTTCTAAATCTCTTTTTCCATCTGTAAAATGGGATAACATGGCCTTACTCAGGGTTGATGTGAAGATTAAATAATACAACATGCAAAATCTTAGCAAAGGGTTATCACTTAATAAACTCAGTTATTGCTTATTGAGTACTCTCTCTTTGCTAGGCTCTGCTTTTTGCACTTTACATGTTTTAACTCAGCTAATTTTCATAACAACCTTACATGCTAAGCAATATTATAACCCCCTGCTCAACTGGGAAAACTAAGGCAGAAAAAGGTTAACTTTCCCAAGGAAGCAAAGGGAGTAATTAGTGGCAGTGGAATTTGCTCCCATACTCTTAATCACTACTCCATTTTTGGCTCTCCATGTAGTATATAGATGACCAAAGAATTTTAATTCTCCTTGCCACCAACTTTATGAACGTTTATTTCCCTTACCTGTAAAACTGATGTGATTAGAACACTGGCTTTTAAAAGAGGTAGGAAACACCTTGAAATTGGACACGGCTGGACCCAGTCCTATGAAGATTCCGATTTTGTAGTATTTATTTATTTCTAGTCTTGGAATGTGAATTTTTCTGATGCAGAGGTCATTCTGATGCAAAGCACCAGAAAGGTAATCAGGGTAGAAAAAGTCATACTAACCAGGAAAACATTCTTAACTTTCTGTTGTCTGAAATTTTACATCAATCCACATGCAGAGGAAAGTCTCCGTTTTTGAAAATGGTAACATATATCTCCTCTCAGAGGGTAACTAGAGTCAAGATATGGCTATAATTTTTGCCGCTCCAAGGTTTCACCACCTGTTTCTCCTTTCTAAGTGACCTTTGGACTTTTATTCACGTGGAGGTGTCATGCTTTTTTGTAGTTGAAACAATTCTCATTTCAGGAATGTGTTTGGCAGTAGCCTCCCCCCTTCTTACATGGCAGTAGTACAATAGAGGCTTTTAAGCTACTCTTAACAGAATTACCCCATGCTGTTTTCTTTTTCTGATATGTCTTTGCCTTTAGTTCATTTTTAGTACTTATGAAAGATTGCATGTTTTTTATAAGCATTCATCTGCACCAAGCGTAAGTTGTAATCAAATTCCTTAATATTAATAAATGGCAGATGGAATTTTTTATGGCATGGGAAGAAAAAAACGAATTTAAGTTCACTGTGCTGCTAAACATTAATCTAAATGGATCTCTTTCTTATTATATCAACCAGCTTACCATCTTTACAGATGCATGTGCCCATTCTAACTTGAAGTAGCAGGGTAACATCTGCTGACCCAGAAATGTCCTTAGGCAATGAGTGTGCCTGTGTATGCATGTGTGCACATGCACACTCCTTGTTTTCTGAGAACATCTATAGATTAAAAATAAAACATATTAGAAAAAATCATTGTGAAACTTATACACTGAGAGCATCTGAAGATTTGATATCTGGCATCATCAGGAAAGCAAAACCGACAAACGATTGTCTTTTTAAAATGATCCCTTGCATAGAAAAAAAGGGAAGCAAGGCTTTTGTTGTTTTGTTGTTTGTTTGTTTTGCGGTACGCAGGCCTCTCACTGTTGGGGCCTCTCCCGTTCCGGAGCACAGGCTCCGGACACACAGGCTCAGCGGCCATGGCTCCCGGGCCCAGCCGCTCCACGGCATGTGGGATCCTCCCGGACCAGGGCATGAACCCGTGTCCCCTGCATTGGCATGCAGACTCTCAGCCACTGCGCCACCAGGGAGGCCCCTAGGCTTTTGCATGTTTGTTTTCTATTCTTTGCTCCATTTTTTATTAGGTCCTATTTGACTTACTCAAATCTGCTTTTAGATTTAACAAATCAACAGCAACAACAATAGCAGTGACAAACAAAACAAAAACCAAATATGATAAACTCATTACGCATTAAAGTACAAATGATTCATACGGGATACTTATAAAGGGAAGCAAGTCTTGAGCCGAATACAAGACAATTTTTAAAATGGTTAAATGAGTGCGTATTACCATGTCACAGTCACAGTTCTAAATGATTTAGTGTGTATTATTTAACTATCACAGCAATCCTATGAGATGGGGGCTATTATTGCTGTTCCCACTTTGCAGATGAAGAAACTGAGTCTCAGAGATGTTAAGCAACTCATCTTAAGTCACTCAGCTAGAAATGATGGATCCAAGATTTAATCTGACCCCATTGCTTGAGCTCTTTGTCAACACTGGCACAGCTTTCCAGTTGGGTGAACCAGTAGGTCAGAGGTCCAAATATCCAACTGTTAGAAGTAAAATGCTGTTGCTTAGACTAAAAGGAAAACATGGGACCACTGTTTAGCTGCTATGAAAATCAAGTTGCTCAGCCGTGAAGTTGAGAGTCATGGGAGAAGCAAGAAAAAAACACAGAATGGAGAAGGCAAAAGAAAAATGGAAAAGAGAGGCTATAGAAAACAGAAGTAGACATGCAGAGGCAAATGAGCTTGCCAGTCTGAAGAGCAGAGAAGAATGCTAGCTTCAAGGAAAGAGAAGACAGCCCTTTAACAAGCAGCTTAAATCTCCACACCCCCGCAGGGCACTAGGGTGCCACATTAAAAATACATCTGTCATTGGACAACTCTACAGTGGGAGCAGGTCCTGGGACATTTAAGGAAAGGGATAGCCAGTTCCTGCTTCCTGCCTTAGCCTCTGAGAGTATGACTCCTTTTTACCTCATCCCACTTTGTGCTAATCAGGACAGATGAAGGAAAGGCTTATTTGGGAATGAGATGAAGTCATTCACTCTGCTGCAATAGAAAGCTAAACTGTGTTACAGTAGAACATACAAGTTATAACATAAAACACAGAAAGTCTGTATGCATCCCTAAGTGTGTACTCCAGACTTGAAGGAAGATCATAGAGTACCCTTCTAAGAAAACTCATTTTATCTTTGAACAAACTGAGGCAGAGTACCTGGTATATAGTTGACTCTCAGTAGATGAGAGAGACAAAGAAGGAAGAAATAAAGACTGATGGCAAGGAAGAAGGAGGTGGGGAGAGGAAAGGAGGCCGAACATGTGCATAAATGACTAGTTATGTGAGCATTGTATCTTCATTAACTTAGGTGCTTTTATTTTTCTTTTACTTAATTACTTTATTTTTTGGCCGCACTGCACGGCATGTGGAACTTCCCTGACCAGGGATTGAACCCGTGCCCCCTGCTGTGGAAATGAAGAGCCTTGACCACGGGACCTCCAGGGAAATGCTAGGTGCTTTTTTTTTTTTTGTGGTACTTGGGCCTCTCACTGTTGTGGCCTCTCCCATTGCAGAGCACAGGCTCCGGACACGCAGGCTCAGCGGCCGTGGCTCACGGGCCCAGCCGCTCCGCGGCATGTGTGATCTTCCTGGACCGGGGCACGAACCCGCGTCCCCTGCATCGTCAGGCGGACTCTCAACCACTGCGCCACCAGGAAAGTCCCTAGGTGCTTTTTAATGAGGCATGATAGACAGCCAAATACAACTGGTTGAAATAAACTGATAACTCATAGAGTCACAAAACCATTTAATGGGTATTTTAGAGGAAAGACTTCTCAACTGAACCAGTGCTTAAACAGTTTTAAATGGCTGATTAAACCCATCTATTTTATTTTAAACTAGTGAAACTGAACCTCAGTTAGTCTTCCATAAATCCTAGATTTCTATAAATGTGATAATTGGGAGTTATCATCATCCCAAAGCTTTCTAATGTGCCAAATATTTAACAGAGTGAGTTAGAATATATTTTTCTGGCCAATTCATTGATCTTTCGGTACATTCAATGAGTAATCCTTTCAAAATGGCAGACTTACCTGAAGAGAGTAAAGCTAATCTGTCATACAAAATAGAGTTTACTGTGAGGGAGCAGAGATGGTGTCCTGCCTTTCTTTTCTTTAATCTTTCTTCATAGGTATTGCTATTGGTATTCATTCGATCTAACCACAGTGCCCGAATCTTATTCACAGCATTAAGGTGTACTATATTGTAAGAATGTTGAAGTCTACTGTGACTTTAAAGGTTAAATAATTCTTTTTCTTATACCCTAATCTCCTTGAATATTCTAGAGTCCTTTTTAAAAATTTGTTAATATACATTCTATCTCTGTGTTAACAATTTCTGGTTATAAACAATATGCAGGTTTGGGATTATCCCTTTTTTAAAACTCTCTTGATGGTGCTGGATTTTTGATGCTTCGTCCCCACCAGTAGACTCACTGTGAGTCAGAAAGACATATAAGTGGAGACTTACAAAGAGAGACATTTTACTCCTTCTGTTACTAATGCAGGAATCCTACACTATGCTCTGACTCTTGTTGATAAGGCAAAGAAAAAGGGGAGCACCGTGCAACAAGATCATTTTCTAGAGGAGAAGACAATTGCTTGGGAAATTAATATTTTGAGCTTTGATTCCCTAATATGTTTTGTACAAAGTTGGCTGTATTGTCTTTCCACAAGTCTGACACATGAATACCATTTTCTCCATTTTTAAAGAAAGATGCAAATATCCTAAGTAAAGTTGGCTGACACCAAAGGATTTTTTTCAAGAAGATAAATCCTTAGTTTAGGGGTTTTGTTCTTTTAACTCTGCAACCCACTGGGTCTTACACCTGTGAAACAGTACCATGACTGATGATTGTAATAGATGCCTGATGCTATCAAAATGTAAACCCTTATCTAGAGTTTGATACTAAAGAAGGCAGAAAGGCCTGCAACAATTTTAGGAAGAGTTCTGCTCCTCAGTAATTAACAATTTTATTTTTTAAACTTATTTTATTATTTTATTTATTTATTTATTTTGGCCACACTGTGTGGCTTGCAGGATCTTAGCTTCCCCACCAGAGATTGAACCCGCGCCCTTGGCAGTGAAAGCATGGAATCCTAACCACTGGACCCCCAGGGAATTCCCAACAATTAACAACTTTAAAATTTGGTTCCCTTAAGTGTTATATTAACTGTGCGGGAAAATTCAATTATCTGCAACAACTTTTGATGCCCAATAAGCCAGTGTCTTGCTCCTGAAGTAAATAATCCATTCTAGACATACTGTATAGAATTAAATCTGGGGTAAGTTTCAAAGTTTCAGTCCTGGCTTTTGCCATTTCCAAGTGCTGTGACCTTCAGCAAGTTACTCAGACTCTCTAAATCTCAGTTTTCTCATGTAGAAAATGGGAATATTAAGGCCTGTCTCACAGTGTTGAGGAATGTGCATTGAATATGACACAGTAGACATCCTTAATAAATGGCAGATATTTTTACTTTAAATATTTCACTTTAAATGTATTTGGAAGGAATATGTGAGTTTCTCAACAGTAATTAATGGCACTGTATTTTCCAACAACTTTGAAGTCATGCCCTCTAAATATAATTAGATGAAATTCGCAGCACAAAGGTGTAAGTTCATCAATAGTCATTAGTCCCGCTGTGTCCCTGCATGATCTCCAGCAGGCCAAAGAGTCTCCACAGACCAAATTGCTGGAAGATTATATTCTGTAGTCAAATGGTGTGCAGGTCCCTGCCTAGGCCATGTCAGGGCCATGCACACACAGCCTCAATCTATCATGCTAGACCTAAAGAAAGGACCTAAAGTGTTTGTAACCAATAAATGAGCAATAGGAAGTTTCCATTTAATAAACACATACTGTGGGTTCTAAATAAGAAAGTTTTAGGTTGAAGTCTTGACTCTGCCTTCATTAGCTGGATGACCTTGGTATGCTTTCTTTTGCTCTTTTTAAATATGTGGATGACAGTATATTCACTTCAGAGGGCTTAAATTGAATAGTGAATGTTAAGGGTATTTAGTACATTGTTAGCTTCTTTTGGAACCTCCTCCTTCTTTTGCCCTCATGATATCTTCTGGGTTTCCTCCAGCCTCACAGCCTGCTCCTTCTCAGTCTCCCTGCCAGCCCCCTGCCCTGCTTTACAAGAAATGGAGTGCCTGCAGGCTCCGACGGTGGTCCTTCTACCTACATACTTGCCCTAGGCATCCTCATCCCATCCCACATCTTAAAGCGCCACCTAAATTGTCAATGAAAGCTCTAACTTCCAACTTACGAACACTGCTGCAGTAGTTTAAATTGGCCAGAATTTTACAGAAAGGGTCAAATTAGCATAAAATCAACATCTGTCTGACACTGAAATCCAGCTATTGTAAAAATGCAAGAGGGAGAGAGAAAAAAAAATGGATGATTTAGTACCAGTCACCCAAGTATCAACTTCCAAACAACAAAAAGAGAAGGAAACATTGGAGTGTTTACTTGACTTGCTTGAGCCAAAGAAATCATGCAGTTTTTCCATATGATAGTGCAGCTTATCCTTTAATTAAAAATTTAAAAAAAACAGTTTTTGAAGGTTAAGAGTTCTATCTAAAACTTCACATCATTTTCAAGGAAAATTAATGAAAATTATTAATTGTTATAGCTCATTTATAAGAAACTCGATGAGAACATTATGAAGAATTAGTGAAATTATGATCAGATGGAATAATTAAAGATCAATTGTGAAATAATCACATAATTCTAGCTATACGCTGTATTGCTCTTCATTAATCAAAGATAATCTGGAATTGCAATACTTAATTAAATGCAGAAAAGTGTTTGTGTGTTCTGGCTGTGAAAGGAGATAATTGGAGAGTACAGAAGCTGTACAGTTATCAGCTTTTGCTGATTTTTGGAGTCTAGAAATATAAATTCTGCAGTGTGGGGGGCTGATCATTTTGTGGACTGGGGAAATCTGACCTACTGTAGATATTCCTGTTTTCAATGAGGTAATACTCGTCTCTTAATCCTGAAAAAAAAAGGGCTTTTAATTCATCAATAAGAAGAAAGTAATGCACCTAATTTTGGCAGATGTATTAGATCTCAAAGGCCCATGGACAAATTCCATCTCACTTTGTTTTCTTCTCTGCCAAATTAGCAATCTACTGGCTAAAATCCTCAGTGTTCCTTGAAAGAGAAAGTAATTCATTCTTTCTCCCATTTGTAAAATAAGGTCATGTATAATTCTCCTATCGATCTTTATTTCTCTGTAGGAACTACAGTGAAGTCACACATCAATTTCAAATGCAATTTTTAAAAGTTTTATTAAGTTAGAATTTACATACAGTAAAATGCACCTATTTAAGATATGTATCAATGACTTTTGACAAATATATATACCCATGGTATCACCGTGACAATCAAGATATGAAACATTTCATTCACTCCAGAAATGTCCTTGTGCCCCATTCCAGTCGATTCCTACTCCCATCTTTGGTACAAGGCAACCACTGTTCTGCTTGTCTCATAATATAGATTACATACGTCTTTTCTAGAATTTTATCTAAGTGGAAGTATACAATATGTACTTTTTTTAGGTCTGACTTATTTTGTTTGGCATGATATTTTTGAGATTCATTCCTCCTAACTCATCCCTTTTTTATTCCTCTTAACTCCTTTTTTTTAATTCATTGGATGAATATGCCACAATTTACTTATTAACTTTTGATAGAGGTTTGGTTTATTTTCAATTTTGAGCTATTATGCAAAAAGCTACTCTGAACCCTTGTGTATAAGTCTTTTGTTTGGTCATATTGCAAATCACTTTTCATATTGTTTTATTTCAATTGTTCATTCTTGTTCACTGTATCAACCAACTAAAAATAAATTTCAAAAATATCTCCAGGATGGAGGAAGATTGCTTTCCATGCTGCATGTGGAAATATAGTCAAATATAGAAATGTCTTCTTTTTGTAAAGAAAACACTTACATACGTCATTTCCTTTCTTCTTTGCATCGTGCTTTTGCAATAAGTAGGGAAGATACTATTACTGCTCTTAACTTACAAATTTGTCAGTTGGGTCTTAGAGGAGTTAAATGATTTACTGAACACCACCCAGTTGATAAGTGCTACCATCAAAACCAGAACCTGCATTGCAAGTTCTCAATCTGGTGCACTTTCCACTCTGCCATGTAGATTTTTCTTTTTTTTTTTACTTCCTTCAACACATAATTATTAAGTTCCTTCTGCTTACCTAACACTGTGTTAGAGTATAGGGAGTCGCATAACAACAACTACAAAAATCCATGTGTTCTCTCGAGGCATTTGTTAAATTGAGAAGACAATACATGTACATGAGAGAAATAGAGTGCATTTATAAGGCAATTAGTTAAGGTTGTTAGAAACTTGCATTCTGTGCTGCATTGAAAACAGGTGATGAATTAATAAATCACTAAATAAAGGGGTAGGGAATTATCAGGAAGAGGTTCATTAAGGAAGTGATTTTTCTCCTAGACATTGAAAACCAAAAAGTATGGATTGAGATAGAAGAGGTAAGAAGAAAAGCCAAGTATGTATGTCTATGTGATGAGGAAGAATTTGGAATCAGTGGGACTGAGAGGATTTACTTTCAGATTGAACCCGTAGGGTGGGGCGAGTTGAATGTCAAGTCCAATTATATGGAATGGACAGCAGGGAGACGTTGTAGATTCTACAACGGGGGATGGTGAATGACATGGTCCAAGTGATGTTTTAGAAAGGATCCATTGGTCGCAGCTTGCGGAATAGGGTAGACCTAAGAATGACCATCAAATAGACTCATTAGGAGAGTATTATAACCTAGGTATGAGGTGATGAAGACCCAGACCAAGGAAAGGAAAAGCGAAGTGTAAATGTTTTTAAAAAATCAGACAATCTATTACCACTCTTCACTGATTGGTATCCTAATTCTGAGGCATTCAAACAAAATTTCTCTAGAGACTAAATGTCCTTGTACTAACAGAACCAGGTTTCACAGCCACAGAAATGACTATAAAGCTGTGCTTTATAGGACTTAATTTTGGCCTGAAGCTTCATTCCTTTTACTACAATTCACCGCCTGTCAACTTACCAAAGGATGCACTGACTTGCTGATTTCAGCTTCTCTCTTTAGAATATAGTTTAAAATAGCACCCATCAGTCTTAATCTCAAGTATTTTCCAAAATGTTTCCCAAATTAATAAGTGCAGGATTAGAAGCAGTGACCCTTTAGGGGACTACGACAAAAATAGCTCACTCATAATTAGACATGAAATCTTCTTTCATTGAGCTATAGGATATTGGCCAAACTCAGCAGCTTTCCTACTGTGCTGTGTCAAGGGCTCCTTAAAGCAAGTGCACCCCAAGTTCTCTCCCCTGTGGTCCAGTGATCTGGTGGATGCTTTTATTTTGTTCCCCGTTTTCAGGCTACCAACTTCAGCCTCATTCACGGTGTCCTAGGCACACATGTAGCTTGGATCCTGGTAATTAAATTAACTGTCCTCCTAAGCAGACCTCAGTTAAAGGTGCATGTGGACCATGGCAGATCAAAGACGCTCCTTCACAACATACACACTCTCTAGAAAACAGACTAAAGCTGTAATGTTTGATTGATTCGGAAGCCAAAGGAGCTCTTAACCAGAAATGTATAATAATGAAGTTAAGTTACTCTTATCTTTCTGAAATGAGTCCAGTGATTGTTTCTATGCATTGCCACTGGGAAGACCCCATAAACTTGGGGAAAAGACAAACTTCAGATCTTGCTCTGTGTGCGTATGCTCCATGCACAATAGTCATTTGATCTCAGACATGTGACTTGTCTTTCTCTACCTCAGGTTCTTCATCTGTAAAGTTAAAATAATACTGGTACTTGCTCCAAAGAGTCAAGAAATATTCAATAACGTGATCTATTTAAAGTGCTGAGTATTACGCCTGACTCATACCAAGCACTTAGATATCAATGATGATTTTTGACCCGGTGCTCCTGCTACTGTTGTTGTTTTATTGTTGCTACTGCTGTTGTTGCTTCAGCCCAAATTTTTAGAGATTCTTTTCAAGATATTTTCAGTGTAATAGGGGAAACTGAAATATAAATACCCCATGGCAGAATTGTAAAAGTTCCATATATAGGTACAAGCAATATACTATGGAAATAGCAGAAGAAAGAATAATTCTGCAGGGGCAATCAGAGACCATTTGGTGGGTCAGATGCATGAAAGCTGAGCTTTGAAGGTAGAATTTTTCATTTAAACTCAGGCAAAGGAAGGCTGCTGGAGATTTTTGAAGGAAGACTCTAACCTGTATTTTATCCACAACATTGTGAAAAAGGGGCGGTGTAAGAGAAAAATTAGAGGCCCAGAAAGAATAGCAGATTAGAAATGCGTACTTTTTGTTGATTGTTTTTGTGGGATGATGGACCAAAAGTAGGAGGGAGGCAGAGAAGTAGGACGGAGGCCAGAGTGACATGGTGAAGGGCTACCTTCTTGATCTATGGACTACATCCAATCCATCAACAAGTCCTATGATTGAATACATACATACATCTTGGAACTCATCCACTTTTCTCCCTCTTCCATTATTTGAGCTCTCAGCAGAATTTCTCACAGTGGACTCCTCTCTGCTTCTTGAACTTCTTCCTGCTCTTGACTTTCATGACACACACTGGTTTTCCTCCAACCCCTTGGGTTCCCCTTCTCACTCTTCCAGATGTCTGCTACTCTGCTTGCCCATAGAACACACCAACCTTGGCATTTTCTATCTACACGCTCATCTACTTTCATGCCATAAAACACCACCTGTTTCCTAATGAGTGTCACATTTATGTCTCCTTTGTGAACTTATCACCAACTCCAGACTCATGACCATAACTTCCAGTCTGGCATATCTGCACGGATGTTGTCATGGGCATGCCAACATCAACATCTTAGCCATATTTTCCTCTCTAATCTTACCTGAGTTGTGCCATCTCACAAATGGCACTGCATCCACGTAATTGCCAAAGCTCAAGATCGAGAATTTTTCCTTGATTTGTTTCTTTCTTCCGACCTCCATATTCAGTTCATCAGTAAGGGCTGCCAGTGTTACCTCCAAAATCTCCCAAACCCTGCCTCTGTTCTCCATCTCTGCCGCTCTCATCATTGTCACTTGTGCTAAAGTAAAATATTTAGGAACTGGGCTAGTTTTGCCTCTTTTTGACCTCTACAGTCGTGAACTACTCAGGAGCCAGGGTGATCTCTTAAAAACCTAATTCCAGTCATGTTCTTTCCTTTCATAAAAATCTTCACTTAACATCTAAACTCTATCCAACTTCAAAAGTCCTGTTTCTCTGACTTTTATTCTCCCATCTCCTACTCTGCTCATCACACCAACTTTCATTCTTTGCTTTGAATATACAACCTTGTTCCTGCTTAGGATACTTTGTGAGTGCTTTTCTTATTGGTCAGTACTTTGTTTTGGTGTCCTCTGTTCAGAGAACACTTTCTTTTTTCCTAATCTCCCAATCTGAAGCCCCCTCCAACTCTCCCTGAGTTCATCATCCTACAGTAACCAGACAGTTTTATCTATTATTTATTTATTCATTCTTCCTCTCAGTTGCCTCCAATTAGAAAGTAAACTTTAGTAGAGAAGGAATCTTGTCACTTGTACTCAAAACTTTGTCCCAACATCTAAAATAGGGCCTAACATGGTAGCTGTTTAATAAATAATATTTAAATGAGTGATTTTTTTAGTGCTATCATCCTGTATACAACTCACTGTTCTTTCTTGCTTGGATTATTACAGCAAGCCAGCTCACTATTTGTATCACTTTAATATTCATCCCTCTAATTCAGTCTATACCTAGGATCTTTTAAAACTGCAATCTAATCATGACAGCCTCCTCTCTCTCATAAGCACATACCGTACAAGACATGACCCACATCTACTTCTCCAGCTCATCCCCTGCCACTCTCCCTTTAAGCTCAATGTGCCTCTTCTTCCTCTTTTTTTTCTTGTTTTCCTAAATGCACAAATAGTGGAAGATGATTGGAGATGTCTTCACTACATTTTTCAGTCATCAGTATTCAGGAATGCTGATAGTTTTCTACTCTTGCACCCTCACCATATAGCCTATGCACCCTGCACCAGCATGTTTTTGCAGGCTCCTTTTTAATTTGTAAAGCGAAGGAACAGGAGGCCCAAAGGTGATTACCAGTTAGAGTGGCTCATCATTAAAAAGGTCTGAGACTTGTGGCAAACGGATGACTGTAAGAGACAGGTCAGATGGGTTTTGCACTATTCAGGCTCAGGCTGAATTACAAAAATTAAATAGCACTCTAATTAACCAGAGTAGTTAGCACATAATTCAGATCTCTGGAACTCCAGCTGACTGTGGATTTTAAAAAATTGCATAATGTACAAATAAAAAAACAAAACAAAACAAAGTAAAACCCTGCTCTGGTTGGTTTTCCATATACAGGCTTCAAGGGTAAGAAAACATTGCATATTTCTGGAAAAACAGAATTATTCTTACTGTCCAGGAGAAAAAAGGTGAATTCTGTTTTTCAAAGAGAATAAAGGATTAACCTAGTGAGGGATGAAAGAAGTTTTGCATTCTGTTGTTAAGCACTGCACACATCCTGATTTGGACATTTTAGGACTATACCAGATGAATGCAAAGGACAGGAGATAAGGTGAAAACAAAATTGTAGGCAAGTTTTTTATCTGAATCAGCTTCCCTGATTGCTTTCTGAAGGTGTAGGGTAACCGTTCTCCACCAAGTAGAATGCAACCTAGATGAACCTAAGATTTTCTAAATAAAGAGAATGACGACATCAGCAAAAATTACTTAAATTCCTGATAAAGAGATGCAAAACAGGTTAGGAAACTTCTAAGAGGGACTTCAGATATGAGAAGCCAAATACTACAGAAATTTTCAGATCACAGCCTCTGCATATAAAACAAAAAATAAAATGAAGCCTGATTTTACTATTGCACCAGAGAAGCACTGGGAAATCACCATGAAATATGGGCAAATATAAAAGCTGAGACATGGAGCAGGCAAGTGGTTCCTTTAGAAATTAAAGATAATACCAAGAAAGGGAAAATATAACAAAAATCCTGTGTTTCAAATATCTAAATTTCAAAAATCAATTAAAATATTTGAATTTAAGGGTTAATTTTATACTTATTACAATAAGTCACTTCACTTTTTAATTTTCTCTTAAACACAATGAGGCTAATAATAATTGCTAACATTTATTGAACTTTTACTATGTGTCAGGTACTATGTTCAACACATTCATTATCCGATTTAAGCTCACAGCTTTGCAGCAGTGAGAATTACTATCTGTATTTTACAGATGGGGAAACTGTGATTCACAAACTCATAGTAAATTAGCCCAAGAACTCATAGATAGTAAATGGATGAGTTATGAATCTAGGGGTAAATGGTTCCAACATCCATGTTTTTAACCACTACTGTATGTTACCTCCCTAATTTAAATTCTACCTTTTCCATAGAAATGAAATGAATAGCTGTTTAACTAAAATTTGACCATATGGGGCTTCCCTGGTGGTGCAGTGGTTGAGAGTCCGCCTGCCGATGCAGGGGACACGGGTTCATGCCCCAGTCCGGGAAGATCCCACATGCCACGGAGCAGCTAGGCCCGTGAGCCATGGCCGCTGAGCCTGCACGTCTGGAGCCTGTGCTCCGCAACGGGAGAGGCCACAACAGTGAGAGGCCTGCATACCGCAAAAAAAAAAAACCTGACCATATGAATCACACTCATAAAGGACCATGGTCACTCATACTGTAGTGTTTGCTCATAATTTAAACTTTGGAGAAGTGGCTTGGGTGTTTTTCTTTTTGTCCATTTCAGAATACTGTTTGTCATGATGCTAACAGAGAAATCAGTTCTGTATTTTGTTCAGTTCTCTGCAGAGTTTGTCCTACAGTGATCTAGTCACTGCTGAAATCTAGGCCTTAGTCCTTATTTTTAAAAAAAGAGTAATTCATGGGCCTTACAGACATTCTTCACACTGTACTTTTCTTTATAGCCAAGATGAGTGAAGGTATTTTATGCTCAATTAAAAAAGCTATTTGAAGGTTAAAATATTAAAGGAAATTACCCTGGAAGTTTTTTACCCTCTATATTCTTGTGCCCATTGAGTCATTTTGAGATCAAAACTTTTTTTCAGAATAAATGTATCTTAAAAGTAAGTACTTTTCTGGAGGGGGGGGGGCTTCATCAAAAATACATCTACATGTGGAACAACACCTAGAGAACATCTACTGAACACTGGCAAAATACCTCAGACCTCCCAAGAGGCAAGAAAATCCCCACATACCTGGGTAGGGCAAAAGAAAAAAAGAAAACCCAGAGACAAAAAATCGGGATGGGACCTGCACCTCTGGGAGGGAGCTGTGAAGGAGGAAGGGTTTCCGCACACTATGAAGGCCCTTCACTGGTGGAGACGGGGGTGGCAGGGGGGAAGCTTTGGAGCCACAGAGGAGAGTGCAGCAACAGGGGTGAGGAGGGCAAAGTGAAGAGATTTCTGCAGAGAATCAGTGCCAACCAGCACTCACCAGCCCGAGAGGCTTGTCTGCTCACCTGCCAGGACGGGTGGGGGCTGGGAGCTGAGGCTCAGGATTCAGAGGTCAGACCCCAGGGAGAGGACTGGGGTTGGCTGCATGACCACACCCTGAAGGGGGCAAGTGCGCCACAGCTAGCCGGGAGGAAGTCCGGGAAAAAGTCTGGACCTGCCGAAGAGGCAAGAAACCATTGTTTCGGGGTGCACGAGGAGAGGGGATTCAGAGCACCACCTAAACAAGCTCCAGAGATGGGTGCGAGCCGTGGTTATCAGCTTGGACACCAGAGATGGGCATGAAATGCTAACGCTGCTGCTGCAGCCACCAAGAATCCTGTGTGCAAGCACAGGTCACTATCCACACCCTAACACCGGGAGCCTGTACAGCCCGCCGCTGCTAGGGTCCCATGATCCAGGGGCAACTTCCCCGGGAGAACACATAGCATGCCTCAGGCTGCTGCAACATCATGCTGGCCTCTGCCACCGCAGGCTCTCCCTGCATTCCAATTATAATAACAGTACCCCTCCCTCCCCCCACAGGAGTGAGCAAGAGCCCCCTAATCAGCTGCTGCTTTAACCCTCTCCTGTCTGGGTGGGGAACAGATGCCTGAGGGTGACCTACACACAGAGGTGGGTCCAAATCCAAAGCTGAACCCCAAGAGCTGTGCAAACAAAGAAGAGTATGGGAAATTTCTCCCAGCAGCCTCAGGAGCAGTGGATTAAATCCCCACAATCAACTTGATGTACCCTGCATCTGTGGAATACCTGAATAGACAACAAATCATCCCAAAATTGAGGCAGTGGACTTTGGGAGCAACTGTAGAGTTGGGGTTTGCTGTCTGTGACTGACTTGTTTCTGATTTCTTTGTTTACCGTAGTATGGTTTTTAGCGCTTGTTATCATTGGTGGATTTCTTTATTGGTTTCATTGCTATCTTGTTTTTTATTATTACTTCTTAATTTTAATAATTAATTTTTTTTTTATTATTTTTTTTTCTTTCTTTTTTTCTCCCTTTTCTTCTGAGCCGTGTGGCTGGCAGGGTCTTGGTGCTCCGGCCTGGTGTCAGGCCAAAGCCTCTGAGGTGGGAGAGCCAAGTTCAGGATATTGGACCACCAGAGACCTCCCGGCCCCATGTAATATGAATCATAAGAGCTCTCCCAGAGATCTCTGTCTCAAAGCTAAGACCCAGGTCCAACCAACGGCCAGCAAACTCCAGTGCTGTACGCCCCATGCCAAAAAATTAGCAAGACAGGAACACAACCCCACCCATTAGCAGAGAGGCTGCCTAAAATCATAAGGTCACAGACACCCCAAAACACACAAAATGCGGTTCTGCCCACCAGAAAGACATGATCCAGCCTCATCCACCAGAACACAGGCACCAGTCCCCTCCACCAGGAAGCCTACACAAGCCACTGAACCAACCTTACCCACTGGGAACAGACACCAAAAACAACAGGAACTACGAACCTGCAGCCTGCAAAGAGGAGACCCCAAAACAAACACAGTAAGTTAAAAAAAATGAGAAGACAGAGAAACATACAGCAGATGAAGGAGCAAGGTAAAAACCCACCAGACCAAACAAATGAAGAGGAAATAGTCAGTCTACCTGAAAAAGAATTCAAAGTAATGATAGTAAAGGTAATCCAAAATCTTGGAAATAGAATGGAGAAAATACAAGAAACATTTAATAAGGACCTAGAAGAACTAAAGTGCATACAAACAATGATGAACAACACAAATTAAATTAAAAATTCTCTAGAAGGAATCAATAGCAGAGTAACTGAGGCAGAGGAATGGATAAGTGACCTGGAAGATAAAATAGTGGAAATAACTACAGCAGAGAAGAATAAAAAGAATGGAAAGAATTGAGGACAGTCTCAGAGACCTCTGGGACAACATTAAATGCACCAACATTCGAATTGTAGGGGTCCCAGAAGAAGAGAAAAAGAAAGGGACTGAGAAAATATTTGAAGAGATTATAGTGGAAAACTTCCCTAACATGGGAGAGGAAATAGTCAATCAAGTCCAGGAAGCGCAGAGAGTCCCATACAGGATAAATTCAAGGAGAAACACACCAAGACACATATTAATCAAACGATCAAAAATTAAATACAAAGAGAAAATATTAAAAACAGCAAGGGAAAAGCAACAAACAACATACAAGGGAATCCCCATAAGGTTAACAGCTGATCTTTCAGCAGAAACCCTGCAAGCCAGAAGGCAGTGGCAGGACATATTTAAAGTGATGAAAGGGAAAAACCTACAACCAAGATTACTCTACCCAGCAAGGATCTCATTCAGATTTGACAGAGAAATG
The DNA here is from genome assembly GCF_964270905.1 of Leucopleurus acutus. Lineage (NCBI taxonomy): Eukaryota > Metazoa > Chordata > Mammalia > Artiodactyla > Delphinidae > Leucopleurus > Leucopleurus acutus. The sequence goes on along the minus strand of NC_139145.1, from coordinate 33,897,514 downwards.
AAAACCTTTACAGACAAGCAAAAATTAAGAGAATTCAGCTCCACCAAACCAGCTTTACAACGATACTAAGGGAACTTCTCTAGCCAGGAAACACAAGAAGAAGAGAAACACCTACAAAAACAAACCCAAACAATTAAGAAAATGGTAATAGGAAGATACATATCCATAATTACCTTAAATATAAATGGATTAAATGCTCCAACCAAAAGACATAGACTGGCTGAATGGATACAAAAACAAGACCTGTATATATGCTGTCTGCAAGAGACCAACTTCAGACCTAGGGACACATACAGTCTGAAAGTCAGGAGATGGAAGAGATATTCCATGCAAATGGAAATCAAAAGAAAGCTGGAGTAGCAATTCTCATATCAGACAAAATAGACTTTAAAATAAAGACTATTACAAGAGACAAAGAAGGACACTACATAATGATCAAGGGATCAATCCAAGAAAAAGATATAATCATTGTAAATATTTATGCACCCAACATAGGAGCACCTCAATACATAAGGCAAATACTAACAGTGATAAAAGGGGAAATCGATAGTAACACAATCATAGTAGGGGACTTCAACACCCCACTTTCACCAATGGACAGATCATCAAAAATGAAAATAAGTAAAGAAACACAAGCTTATGTGACACGTTAAACAAGATGGACTTAATTGATATTTATAGCACATTCCATCCAAAAGCAACAGAATACAGTTACTTCTCAAGTAGTCATGCAGTATTCTACAGGACAGATCATATCTTGCGTCACAAATCAAGCCTTGGTATATTTAAGAAAATTGAAATTGTATCAAGTATCTTTTCCAACCACAATGCTAAGGGACTACATATCAACTACAGGAAAAAAACTGTAAAAAATACAAACACATGGAGGCTAAACAATACATTACTAAATAACCAAGAGGTCACTGAATAAATCAAAGAGGAAATAAAAAAATACCTAGAGACAAACTACAATGAAAACACGATGATCCAAAACCTATGGGGTGCAGCAAAAGCAGTTCTAAGAGGGAAGTTTATAGCAATACAGTCCTACCTCAAGAAACAAGAAACATCTTAAATCCACAACCTAACTTTACACCTAAAGCAGTTAGGGAAATAAAAACAAAAAACCCCAAAGTTAGCAGAAGGAAAGAAATCATAAAGGTCAGATCAGAAATAAATGCAAAGGAATGAAGGAAACAATAGCAAAGATCAATAAAACTAAAAGCTGGCTCTTTGAGGAGATAAACCATTAGCCAGACTCATCAAGAAAAAAAGGGAGAAGACTCAAATCAACAGAATGAGAAATGAAAAAGGAAAAGTAATATCTGACACTGTAGAAATACAAAGGATCATGAGATATTACTATAAGCAATTATATGCCAATAAAATGGACAAATTCTTAGAAAAGCACAACCTTCCTAGACTGAACCAGGCAGAAATAGAAAATATAAACAGACCAATCACAAGCAATGAAATTAAGACTGTGATTAAAAATCTTCCAACAAACAAAAGCCCAGGACCAGATGGTTTCACAGGTGAATTCTATCAAACATTTACAGAAGAGCTAACACCTATCCTTCTCAAACTCTTCCAAAAAATTGCAGAGGGAGGAACACTCCCAAACTCATTCTGTGAGGCCACCATCACACTGATACCAAAGCCAGACAAAGATGATGAGGCCACCATCACACTGATTCCAAAGCCAGACAAAGATGTCACAAAGAAAGAAAACTACAGCCATTATCATTGATGAACATAGATGCAAAAATCCTCAACAAATTACTAGCAAACAGAATCCAGCAGCACATTAAAAGGATCATACACCATGATTAAGTGGAGTTCATCCCAGGAATGCAAGGATTCTTCAATATATGCAAGTCAATCAGTGTGATACACCATATTAACAAATTGAAGGATACAATCATATGTTCATCTAATAGACACAGAAAAAGCTTTTGACACAATTCAACAGTGATTTATGGTAAAAAAAAAAAAAAAAAACTTCCCAGGAAGTAGGCATAGAGAGAACTTACCTCAACATAGTAAAGGCCATATATGACAAACCCACAGACAACTTCGCCCTCAATGGTGAACAACTGAAACCATTTCTTCTAAGATTAGGAACAAGGCAAGATTGCCCACTCTCACCACTGTTATTCAACATAGTTTTGGAAGTTTTAGCCACAGCAATCAGAGAAGAAAAAGAATCCAAATCAGAAAAGAAGAAGCACAGCTGTCACTGTTTGCAGATGATACTATACATAGAGAATCCTAAAGATGCTACCAGAAAACTACTAGAGCTAATCAATGAATTTGGTAAAGTAGCAGGATACAAAATTAATGCACCGAAATCTCTGGCATTCCTATACACTAATGATGAAAAATCTGAAAGTGAAATCAAGAAAACACTCCCATTTACCATGGCAACAAAAAGAATAAAATACCTAGGAATAAACCTACCTAAGGAGAGAAAAGACCTGTATGCAGAAAACTATAAGACACTGTTGAAAGAAATTAAGGATAATACAGATAGAGAAATATGCCATGTTCTTGGATCGGAAGAATCAACATTGTGAAAATGACTATACTACCCAAAGCAATCTACAGATTCAATGCAATCCCTATCAAAGTAGCAATGGCATTTTTTACAGAACTAGAACAAAGATTTCACAATTTGTATGGAAACACAAAAGACCTCGAATAGCTAAAGCAACCTTGTGAAAGAAAAATGGAGCTGGAGGAATCACGCTCCCTGGCTTCAGACTATACTACAGAGCTACAGTAATCAAGGCAGTATGGTACTGGCACAAAAACAGAAATATAGATGAATGGAACAGAATAGAAAGCCCAGGGATAAACCCACGCACATATGGTCACCTTATCTTTGATAAAGGAGGCAAGAATATACAGTGGAGAAAAGACAGCCTCTTCAATAAGTGGTGCTTAAAAGCTGGACAGCTACATGTAAAAGAATGAAATTAGAACACTCCCTAACACCGTATGCAAAAATAAATTCAAAATGGATTAAAGACCTAAATGTAAGGCCAGACACTATAAAATTCTTAGAGGAAATCATAGGAACAACACTCTTTGACATAAATCACAGCAAGATCTTTTTAACCCACCTCCTAGAGTAATGGAAATAAAATCAAAAGTAAACACATGGGGTCTAATGAAACGTAAACGCTTTTGCACAGCAAAGGAAACCATGAACAAGACGAAAAGACAACCCTCAGAATGGGAGAAAATATTTGCAAACGAAGCAACTGGAAAAGGATTAATCTCCAAAATTTACAAGTAGCTCATGCAGCTCAATGTCAAAAACACAACCCAATCCAAAAATGTGCAGAAGACCTAAATAGACATTTCTCCAAAGAAGATACACAAATTGCCAACAAACACATGAAAGGATGCTCAACATCATTAATCATTAGAGAAATGCAAATCAAAACTACAATGAGGTATCACTTCACACCGGTCAGAATGGCCATCATCAAAAGATCTAGAAACAAGGGCTTCCCTGTGGCGGAGTGGTTGAGAGTCCGCCTGCCGATGCAGGGGACACGGGTTCATGCCCCGGTCTGGGAAGATCCCACATGCCATGGAGCGGCTAGGCCCGTGAGCCATGGCCGCTGAACCTGCGCGTCTGGAGCCTGTGCTCTGCAACAGGAGAGGCCACAACAGTGAGAGGCCTGTGTACCGCAAAAAAAAAAAAAAAAAAAAAAAAAATCCAGAAACAGTAAATGCTGGAGAGGATGTGGAGAAAAGGGAACCCTCTTGAACTGTTGGTGGGAATGTAAATTGATACAGCTACTCTGGAGAACAGTATGGAGGTTCCTTAAAAAACTGAAAATGGAACTACTATACAACTCAGCAATCCCACTACTGGGCATATACCCTGAGAAAACCATAGTTCAAAAAGTGTCATGTACCACAATGCTCATTACAGTTCTATTTACAATAGCCAGGACATGGAAGCAACCTAAGTGTCCATCGACAGATGAATGGATAAAGAAGATGTGGCACATATATACAATGGAATATTTTTCAGCCATAAAATGAAATGAAATTGTTATTTGTAGTGAGGTGGATGGACCTAGAGACTGTCATACAGAGTGAAGTAAATGAGGGAAAAACAAATTCCGTATGCTAACACATATATATGGAATCTAAAAAAAACGTTCTGAAAAACCTAGGGGCAGGACAGGAATAAAGACACAGACATAGAGAATGGACGTGAGGACACCGGGAGGTGGAAGGGTAGGCTGGGATGAAGTGAGAGAGTGGCATGGACATACATACACTACCAAATGTAAAATAGCTAGTGGGAAGCAGCTGCATCGCACAGGGAGGTCAGCTCCATACCTAGAGGGGTGGGATAGGGATGGTGGGAGGGAGATGTAAGAGGGAGGGGAGGGCTTCCCTGGTGGCACAGTGGTTGAGAGTCCGCTTGCCGATGCAGGGGACACGGGTTTGTGCCCCGGTCTGGGAAGATCCCACATGCCGCTGGAGCGGCTGGGCCCGTGAGCTATGGCCGCTGAGCCTGCGCGTCCGGAGCCTGTGCTCCGCAACGGGAGAGGCCACAACAGTAAGAGGCCCACGTAACGCAAAAAAAAAAAAAAAAAAAAAAAAAGAGGGCGGGGGAATGGGGTTATATGTATATATATGCTGATTCACTTTGTGATACAGCAGAAACTAACAGAACATTGTAAAGCAATTATACTCAATGAAGATGTTAAAAAAAAAAAAGTCCTTTTTTATGAGGGGAGGGGAGAGGGAGTGGGCAAAATGTTCATGGATTTTTTTTTTACTTTAAAATAGTTTTTATTTTAATATTTTTAATTGAATGGAAGATTCTTTAAATTCTATAGTGCTTTACAGTTTTCAAAAGTTTCACGTACATGATTTCATATAATCCCGTAATAACCCTTTTTTTTTTACCTACACCTATCTTGCCTCTCCCCCCTTCCCTCTTCCCAGTGGTAACCACTGGTTTGCTCTCTATATCTATGAGTCTGCTTCTTGTTTTATTCTCTAGTTTGTAATATTTTTTATATTCCACATATGTGATATCATACAGTAATTTGTCTGAGTTATTTCACTTAGCATAATGCCCTCCAAGTTCATTATAGATTCTTTTTAAATACCTTTAAAGAATGGATCCCAACTTTACATTTATAATGTAGTTCTACATCACTAAAAAATGGGTTAGTTGTAATATTATGGCTACTGCCCTGAATTTTCTGTTAGAGATAGCAATATCCATAGTTCCTCTCAACTTAAATGAAGGTCTGCTTATCATTGGATAACTTATTCATTTATGCAGTAAACAAATATTTATTAAGTACTTGCTATATGCAAGGCACCCTTTAATGATAAAGAATATCATTTCCTTTATGGAGCTAACAGTCTAGTTGTAGCGGTTGGAAAGAAACACAAGCAAGAGGAAAATGTCAAATAATAAGAATTGCTATGAAGAATATAAAGCAGGATGACGTGATAGAATAATACTGATGGGTGAGTGTGGCCATTTTAAAAGGATGGTCAGAGAAGGCCTCATTGAAGATGTGACATTCTATCTGAGACCTTTATGATAAGAGTGAACCATGCAAAGTTCTTGGAGAAGAGCATTCCAGATGGAGAGAAAAGGGCAAAAGCCATAAAATGAAAACGTGTGATGTACGTGATGAATAGAAAGTCCATGTGTCTAGAGTGTAGAAAATGTCAGAGGAATGCTGACATGAAGGTGAAGGTACCATCACGGGACAATAGACCTTGGTATGAAGTTGTAATTTTATTTTCATTGCAATTATAAACCATTGGAAGGTGATTTGCAACTTGGAGGATTAATTTGGGGCCGTAGGATTTAATCTAAGAACTTTGGATTTCACAGCTAGGACAGTTTCTTCTGGCCTCAGACAACAACAAGATATGGAAAAAATTGAAGGCCTTGAGCCTTAGTGTTACATTGAAGCTGGAGTTTAAGCCCTCAGATCCAGAGACCACTCATCAAGATGCACGTTACATGTTTAACTTAATCACTGTGCTGGGCACTATTTTAGGCACCAGTGATACAGCTGTGAATACGAAATGTTACTTGCCTTATATTCTAGGTAATAGAATAGAGGGAACATATTATAACACTGAGCACTTGCTGAGGGTTCTTTTTAATAATCTAGCTTCCCTGTTAGTTTTTCAGCTTCAGGACCTGACTGCATTATTCATCAACTGTGATTGCCCTAGAGCCTATTAAAATGCTTGACACATAGTAGGTGCTCAGTAATTCTTAACTGAATTGAAAATCAGCTTTCATCTCATTGATATGCAGTATTCCATTGTGTGTGTGTATCTTCTCTTTTTTCAAAACCATGTTCTATTTTTGAATATAAACATATTAGAAAATCATTTTTTTTCCATGAAGGGTTTATGGTTTTACAGGGCTTTGCTATATTAGTCAGTATATTATCTTCATTCTGTGACATGCAGTCTACCTTAATCCTGTGAATTTAAATCTCTATGGAATATATCTATTTTGGGCTTCAATTATGTGAAATCAGTTAAATCCCCCAATTTTTTGTAAACAGTATTTTCATAGCCAGCTAAATATGCCCTGTTTTGGTTTTGCACATCATAAAGGAAATCCTGAAATGGAGAATCTTTGTCCTTTCCTATTTCCATCTACTTACACTATTATTTTAAAAACTCACTAATTTATGATTATTGCAAAAGGCAGTTTAAAATACCATCATATTTTGGTCTTTCTCTGGGTTTTTCCTTCACTCTCTGTGCTCCCGGTCCAAAGAAGTATGGACAGTTCCCCAAAAGTGTCATGGTCTCTTTCATGGTGCCCATTCAACAGCATTGCAATGTCTTTTTCTCTCTTCTTATTCTCCCTATGTACTTTATCTTCAGCCTTTTGTCTTTAGCTTAACTGTAGCCATTCCTAAAAGCCTTTGTTTAACCTTCCATATCTGGGTTAGCTGCCTGTGTTTGTCCTATTACCAGCTTTGTCACGTGCTATTGTAATTTCCATTACTCTAAGTTTCTTTTCTAGACTGTAAACTCACCAAGGGCTGGGACTAGATTGTAATTACAATTCTAACGCCACCTCCTAACTCAGTGACTACCAAAGAGTGGACCTTTAACAAGAATCTACTGAGTGAATGAGTAAATGGATCAATTAGCTGTCATTTTCTAAGGCAGATAATAATTTAATTTGTTCTCATTGTCTGGTACATTTAAAAGGTCTTTGTTCATACCTATGACTTTCCCTGTCTCCTGAGTTCTATTTTTATAATTTTCTTTTATTTTGTATAGTTTGGTACTTAGCATGTTACTTCAGAGCAATGTAGCTTTTAAGTCTGGGGTAGAAAAGAGAAAACAATCTAGTGTTCATATAAATCTGCCCTTAGGACCCATTTCTCAAGAAAAAGCAGATAGGAAGGAGGAGTGGTGGTCGAAGATCTAGCAGCTGGTGTCATTAAGGAAGAAAACCTAGCATCCTTTCCACATTCACTTTTATTCATTTGATATTCCAGCTCACAAAGGCTCTGGCTTGACTGTTGACAGTCAACATGTGAGAACTATGGTTTCTGCTCCTTTGTACAGGAAATCTGTGTGGCTGTATGAGAAGGAGTGAGAGATGGTATTTTCGTCTCATGAATAAAAACTGTGTATCTTGATATTGCTGTCAAAGAGCTGAAGTTACTAAACCAATGATATACTCTCGGGGAAATATAGGTGAAAAAGCCTCTTTTTTCTTTCTTTTTTCCCTCTCCCAGCTCTTCACCAGCGTTCAATTCAACCCGAGGAACCAGGAACTGAGGAGGAAGTAAGTAATTGACATTCAAAGCCTCTATTTTTAGACACCTTTACATTTTTCTTTTGCATCTAACTAGCAAGGATTTTTCCAAACAAGCTTTTAATTAGCAGGTGAGTTTAATTGATATGTGGGTTTCTCAGAAGGGGAAGGGACCTCAATGTGGAGGAGGAGGGGGGAGGGCTTCCATCACTCTCACTCACAATAGAAGACCATTAATTCATTTGCACCTGGATGTTTTAAAGGATCAATTTATTGTAGCAAAGAAAGAAGGCAGAGACTCAAAAGGTTGGAATCTGTCAGAGAAGAAAGAGAGGCACTATAATTTAACATGTTATGTGGATGATTTAAAACTTGGAAAAATATTGCTACTGATGTCCAAATAGAGGAACTAACCTATTTGCATAGAGTCAGGTTCTGTCCAAGTGCTGAGAAAAGATTAGTGTTTCACAATCAATGAAGTTATTTTTTTAAAAAAAGTTTTTAGTAGGTAGGACAGTGGAAAATAAAACACATAGGTAGGTCAGTTTCATTGGTCTCAAAAGAGTAGTTTATTAATGTAAGTGAATGTGAGACTGTTTTAAAAGTGAAATCCAGGGTAGTCTTGCTTTTTATGGTGGTGGGAGAGAACACATATCCTGTGTTCAGTTTTGCAAAGTGGGAAGTTGCAGGAAGCATTGGAGGGTGTATACATCATCATTCAGAAACCATTAGTTGCATGCAACAGAGGCCAATACTGACTAATATAAGTAGAAAAACAGAAGAATAAATTTAAAGCATATTGGCTACGACAGAATCAAATGAATGGCTGAATAGTCAAGCCTCATAGAAGGATGGGGACTACAGAAGCTCTGAAATCTAGGTAAGAAACTAATGGAGGGTCTGATTGGTATCTGATTGGCGAAGCATGATTAAAATCCGCCCCCTCCCCCATTGACAAGGGAAGTGAGATGCTTCCATTCAACCAATATCATCTCTGGTGAGGGACAAAGTGTTCAACAAGTACAAAATTCTAGATGCTGATACAACTTTTGACCTCCCCTAAAACTTGATATATGTGTATAAACACATATGCACATAATGTATAACCTATACATGCATCTGTAGACATCCATTGTCATATATGATTACCAAAATTGTGATTACCAAATTTTCTTCCAGTATTCCAGCACCAATATGCCCTACTTGCTTCAGGATGATTATAGGTGTTGAACTGGCATCTTGAAATTCTGTGCCACATCAGATATTGCTAAAATGCATATTCTCCATTAGTCTGAGTGGAAGTCTGCCGTCCAGAGGAAGAAAATTCTCCTTTGATTCTCCGCAGCTAGCAACCAGAAAAAAATGGCTGCGCTTTTACCCTTTAAGATGCCTTTTCAGATTATTTGATATTTATTCTTTAAAAAGCCTTAAACAATAGCCTGAACCCTGTTGAGTTCACCATAGAACTGTAAGAGACTTGTATTTATTGGACAAATGGTAGTTACATAGACCACAGGGTCCTAGAAGAAAAGCCGGCTACATAAACATCTCCTACCCCTAAATTTCTGCTTCAAAGATGGACCCAAAATGATTTTTATTGAGTATTATTACAGTAGAAAATAATTGTTTGCGATAGGAAGATATAGTTTATTATTTAAGAATGAACCACCCTCTTCAGGATAAATTTGGGGGATTCATCACACTTATCCTGAAGACTATATTTCCTTTTCTTTATTAGAAAACAGAATAAGTGAGGATGTTTGGAAGACTTTTGCCTGACCTCATGGTTAGTCCAAAAGGAAATGCATTACTATCTTTGGCAGAGTATTTAGTTTCATAACTTGGCTAACTTGGCTTACATATAGGCACTTTGTGTATTTGTAGGAGAAAAGTCTGAAGAGAACAGCATATGCAGTTATGGTTCTGCCTTGTATGATCTGTGGTCCTCTCTGTGTATCATCCTCTAGAATGTTAGCTGTGTGAGCTCTCATAGCAAGCAGCTACCCGAGTCTAGCGTGTGCTAACGATAGGAAGGTAATGAAAATAAGAACCTTTGAAAGTTATAATTGGTGATCCACTCTCCCAGAACACATGAAAATTAATTGGCCAGATGTTCCCTACCCAACTGTAATGGGGGTAATGTAGGAGACTGAGTTTTCAACCTTCCCCAGGTGTGCGCATTTGAGCAGGGAAAAGTGATTATGAGTGACATGATGACAGGTGCAGTGCCCATGTTCCACAGTGCCCTTGTGTATCTGTTATATATTTAGGATTTTTCTCCTGAGGCACTTCAGAGATATGAAAATAGACATGGAACAAAACCAAAAGACCCTTAAAATAGAAAAAAAAACTCAGAAGTTCTGAATTTTGTATTATGTGTATATTAATTGTATTGTTATTTAAGGTTATATTTATACCTGTACCTGTTAGCTCTTGTTATAATTATGTCAGGCACTGTGTTAAGCACTTTGCATTTTGTGATTAACCTTCACAACTTTAGAGGTGGATACTTACATCACCTCTACTTTTTAGATGCGTCACTGGAGTTCAGAGATTGAATCAATCTTTCATAGTTACACAGGGAGTAAGAGAGCAGATCTTTTTTTTTTATTTTTTTTTATTTTTAAAGAGCAGATCTTGAGGATCTAAGGTCAGAGCCCATGGGCTTACCTACTAAGCTATACAATTCCAAAGTAGCAGGTTTGTTCACCTCTGCAAAGCAAAGTCACTTTGATAAGGCCATTACTTGCGTTATCTCATTTAATCCTCATAACCACCAGGAGAGGTACAAAATACTGTCCCCATTTCACAGAGAATGATATAGAGGTGAGGAGTTTGATGAACTTGATCAAGGTCCCAGGTGACTGCAAAACAGAGAAGGTGCTCAAATTTAGTTTTCTTTGACTTCAAAGCCCAGATGTTAACCACAGTGAAGCAGTGTTACAGAAAAGATAACGTCTTTTGCAACTGAAACTATGAGATTGTTACTCTGATTTAAGTCTGATTTCCTTCACTGTCCTTATTCACATGTTTACATTTGCAGGAAAAGTGATTATCCTGCCATCTTCTCCTCTGCAGCATTTCCTTGAGCTTCAGTTTTGAATGGAGCCCAAAGTGTCCCCTGGTTATTCCATGCAATTGCCCTCAGGGACTATTTAGGAAGAAAATGTTGTTCTCCTAATAAAACAGCACAGCTGTCTCAAAGAGCTTTTAATCCATCTTTTTAAAAGATGTGGACTTTCTAAAATAATGTCGCCCCCATTTGTCTTCTCTGAAAGAAGATATTTCAAACCCAGGAACACCTATCGTAATAAACCATTAAGATGACTCCAGCCTTTCAGTGTATTTTTAGAATTTCATATTTCACCAAATGCTGTTATATATAATTCTTGGTAGTGGGATATGATGGGATATGACAGTTATCTCATTTGCGAAGAAAGACCAAATAACTCATTGTCCCACATCCACAAATAAATTATTCTTGTCCCCAAGCATAAGATTCTGTTTTGTTAGTTTCCTCACCTTAATGGATTTTCTTTTCTACATTAATACTTTTTGCAAGACTCTGACCCTTAATATCAGTTTGGCTATTGTGAAAGAAGGAAAATTCCTGGAAACCAGCCTCACTGATCTTAAAATGAAGCATTAACAGAGCAGTCTGTACCTCTAGAAGTAAAATGAGGTCTTGAGTGATAATTATTTTGTAGGATTTCATTCAGCATTTTTGTCACATGTCAACCATGTGAAGAGAAAACAAATTTTTCCTACCTTTTGAGTAGATACCATCTGTTTCAGCTCAAGGAGGGCTCAGGGTTCTATTTTTCTTTCTTTCTTCAGTTTCAAAGGGTCCTATATTTGATTCAAACATTACAGTGCTATACTTGATTCTGGAACGTCTAAAAACTAAATTTGAGGGTCTTAATATGATGCTTTAGTCCACATGGCATTTAAAGGTATACATGAATACGTATAAGTGGAATTTTTCCCTAATTAAATTACATCAGTATGTTGAAAATATGCCTCACTAAGTTTTGCCTGTATTTTCACTTCTTATTCTTCATAGTCATGCATATTTCTTAAGTTTTTTTTTATCTTACCTGGTGTGAATTTTAGTCTATGGTGTCCTAGTTGATAAACCTCCTTGAGTAGAGATAGTTCCTATTCTTCCTTGTTTTCCCAGTTCATTGGACATTCATAAACGCACTCGATAAATCTTTTGCAAACCGAAATGAAATTAATTTAATGTATTGTTAAGCCTTTTGTCATGAAAATTTCTAAGCATATATTCATAGAATGACTGAAGGTATACATAAGTGCTTTTATCATAAACAGCCAATAGAGAACACTTAAATTTACATTTGTACATACATAAGCTAGCGCAAAATAACTTACTTGATATAAGCATTATCACATATTTATATATTTATTTAACTATATACAATTATCCAGTTACAGTAGTTGATGTAGCACGTTTGTGTTCTCTTTGCTAAATGTGTATGTGTGTGTGTGTGTGTGTGTGTAGGTATGTAAACACTCATTGCATCAGGAGGCACTGATGTCTTAGCTCTAATCTTTTATGAGGAGATATATAGGACAGAGGAAAAAGAATATCCAAGTTAATAGTCCTAGTATCAGCAGTAACCACAGCTCAGCTGGACTCCCTGGATTTTGATATCATCTGAGTGCAAAGCTAATAATAATTTCAGAAGGCAGATGGCCAGTGGCCTCCACTAAGAGCTCCCCAGAAGGGGCTTTTTAGAGCCCACTGCAGTGGAGAGTTTTAGAGTAGTGAGACAGTCCTGCTAACATCCTTTTAATGACATCTTTGAGGCAACTAAATTGCTAACTACTTGACCAGTTTGCATTAATTCTGGTTAATTTTCAGTAATCAGATGATTAGGACAATTATACAACCAGTGATATTTGAACAGATTCTGTAAAATGTGATTGTTTACTTAGACCTATAGTAGCCAGTAGAGTTCTGCCACTTACTACCTTCAATATTTAACATAAAGACTGAGAGGTAGAAAACTGCAGAGATAGAACTAGATGAAAGTATAAAATCCTTAGAGAGGGTGGCAATGGAGCTGAACACATTTTGCATGTCTTTGAGGTACCAGTTCTTCTGGCCGGGATGTTACATTCCCAATCTTATTTAGTTCTCATCCTTAGGGATAGATTGATTATCTCTAGTTTCCAGATGAGGAAAGTAAAATTCAGAGTGTTTAAGTGACTTGCCAATGCATTTACTTCTTTCTCTTATAAAATTAATTAATTAATTTATTTTTGGCTGAGTTGGGTCTTTGTTGCTGCGCGTGGGCTTTCTCTAGTTGCGGCGAGTGGGGGCTACTCTTCGTTGTAGTGCGTGGGCTTCTCATTGCGGTGGCTTCTGCTGCAGAGCACAGGCTGTAGGCATGCGGGCTTCAGTAGTTGTGGCACGCAGGCTCAGTAGTTGTGGCTCGCAGGCTCTAGAGTGCAGGCTCAGTAGTTTTGGCACATGAGCTTAGTTGCCCTACAGCATGTCAGATCTTCCCGTACCAGGGCTGGAACCCATGTCCCCTGCATTGGCAGGCAGATTGTTAACCACTGCACCACCAGGGAAGTCCCTCCACCACTATTTCAAAACTTGAGGTCATCAAAAACAAGGAAAGCCTAGCTGTCACAGCCAAGAGAAGCCTAAGGAGACATGATGACTAAATGTAATATCCTCAGTGGGATCCAGGTTGTTTTCCTTTGTATGAATTCCTAGGCACTGAGCCACCATTTGTGTTCCTTTGGGGCCTGCAGAATTTATTCCTCTGGGGTTTTGTTTTGCTGATTAAAATTTGAGATATAATCCAAAATTTCAATGCAAAGGTTCATTGACAATAGTTTCTTTCAACCATTACTTATCTTGGTGTCACAAAGGGCTGTCAGACATCTGAGGTCCCAGTGGAGGAAGGTTTCTCACTGAGGTAAAGGCATATGATAATTCCATACACAGACTGTCCACCTGCCACTCATTTCCTTTCTTCAGGAGGGCCAAGGATACCCTACTTTCAAGTCATCCTGGGGCTGCATCTGCCCAAAGTCCACAGCTGGCCCCTCTGCACGTGTCCAAAGCTTGGTGGGGACACTGCAGCCCGGGTAGAGACCGTAGGGGAAAGGCACGTTTACTTCTAAGAAGCCTCTTTTTCCCCTTCCAAGTTGGATACAAGTATCCCTGTTTACTGTCTCCCCCTCACCCAGACCTCGAATTTAAGCTCCTTGAGGACTGGGACTTTATCTTACTATTGTACTCTAGAGTCTGATACATTCACTAAATGTATTCAACAAATATTTATTAAATGTCCAATATATGCCAGGCCTAAAGAAATAATGAACAAAAACAAACAGCACTCCCTGTCCTCCAAGAGCTGACATTCTAGTGCAGGGAGGCAAACGGTAGGCATAAACCTTATGTAAAAATATATAAAATGTTAAGTGGAGAAAATGCACTGTGGAAAATTATAAAGCAGGACAAGGGGCTAGGGAGGGAGTGATCGGGGACTTTTTGTGGAGAAAGTGACGTTTGAACCAAGACCTGAGGAGGCGAAGCAGGAAGCCATGAGGACAGATGAAAGGAAGAGGGTTATAGGCAGAGGGAAGAGCCAGTGCGTAGGTATGAGGTGGAAATGGGCCTGACGTGTCTTGAATATAGCAAGGAGGCCAGAGTGGCTGGAAAGGAGTGAATAAGACCGAGAACAGTACGATGTTGGATCAGACAGGTCATGGAAGAGGAGGGTGAAAACTTCTAGGCCGTTGTAGACAATTTACTGTGAGTGAAATGCGAAGCCAATGGGAAGTTTGAACAAAGGGTGTGGTGTGGCCTGACTTACCTTTCATCAGATGATCACAGATGGCCACGTTGAGAACAGACTGAAAGAGGTCAAGAATGGAAGCGGGGAGAATATTTGGAATGTCTTAAAATAATGCAGGGAAGCATAATCACATATGGCTTAAGCTGAGGGTGGGTGGTAGTGAAGGTGGTGAGTAGTGTGATTCTGGATATATTTTAGAGATAAATCTGACAGCATAGATAGGAGGTGTGAATGACAAAGGCCAGTCAAAGATGACCTCAGGGATTTTGGCCTGAACAACTAGAAAGATGTAGGTACCTTTTTTTTTTTTTTTTTTTTGCGATACGCAGGCCTCTCCCTGTTGTGGCCTCTCCCGTTGCGGAGCAAGGCTCCGTACGCGCAGGCCCAGCGGGCATGGCTCACGGGCCCAGCCGCTCCACGGCATGTGGGATCCTCCCGGACCGGGGCACGAACCTGCGTCCCCTGCATCGGCAGGCGGACTCTCAACCACTGCGCCACCAGGGAAGCCCAATGTAGGTACCTTTTAACAGTGAGTTCGTCTATTGCAAGTTCTGGGGAAAAGATTTGGAGCTGGGTTTGGGGCATGCTAAATTAGAGATGTCTGTAAAACATCCTTCCTGAGATACTGATTAGTCTGGTGATTGGATATCCAAGTCATTTGGAGTCCAAGGCAGAGTTGGAGCTTGCGGTATATATATATATATATATATATATATATGGTGTCATTACTATAAAAATTGTATCAAAAAGCCATGAGACTGGATGAAATCTCCATGGGGGTTAGTGAGGGCCCAGTAGCTACTAGTTGATAGTTGATACATTTAAATTATCTGTATATGAATGAATGGATGTGTACAACAGAGGTGAGATTGGAGAAAGCCTAGTTTATCTGACCTCTGAGCCATTGTGTTTCTTATTTTTTGTGTAGGTCCAGGTTTTTAGTTGGCATCAGGAGAAAGTCTCTGGTTATTTTAAGCAACAATGACAGCAAAAATAATTTATTTAAAAGGTATTGGGGCACTTACAGAATTTTTTTTTTTTTGAGAACTAGAGAAACAGGAGTGAATGCTACATATGAAGAAATGGGGCAACCATTTAAAAGAATTGCACAACCGTTTAAAAGAAGAAGGTTATCAACATATCAGATTTAGGAACAGAGTAAGAATGGTGATGGTAATAATAATATTTGATGTTAAGGGAAAAAGGATCCTTTTTGATCAAAGCCTAGAATGTGACGGAGCATTTGCTCATTTAATCCTCACTCCATTTTTATGAAATATACATTACTCTTCTCACTTTGTAGATGAAGAAACTGAGGATCAGGGGTGTTAATTAGTTCTGGTAGGTCACACAAATGATGGGCACCGGCATCTGGATTCTGATCCAGATTTGTCTCATTCCCAGCCCACACTTTTCCTATTTTACCAGACTGCCTTTCCAAAGCAATAAGTAGGTACAGCCATTTGGAAGAAGCCTTGCATTCTTTTCAGTACATGGTGATGTCAGCAGGGCTGATGGCTTTTACCTGCTTAGTAGAAAGGAAAACTGGAGCTAAATCACCTGGCCCAGCTCGACTCCCTCTCAAAGCAGCCTTGAGAGTTGGCTTCTAGTCTGCTAAATGCAAGTCCAAGCTCTCACACCACCACTGTGAACTAAGTTTTGCAAAACTAGTTGTGATCCTAATGACAATATCTCTATGCTTTTGCAAAGGTTTTTACGAGTTATTGATTGCTTTCAATACCAGTATATTTGAATGAACTAAACACCTGTATTTATTGATTGTAAAGTTCAGTATTTTGGACAATGTAGCAGTACCTCTTTATGCATTTCTGCTCAACTTAAATCCTAATTGTGATAGCATTTTCCCCTAGTGCCACAGAATTGCTCTGGATTCTACTATTTTTAACTTTTCACTTTTTTTTTTTTTTTTGCGGTACACAGGCCTCTCACTGTTGTGGCCTCTCCTGTTGCAGAGCACAGGCTCCGGACACGCAGGCTCAGCGGCCATGGCTCACGGGCCAAGCCGCTCCGTGGCACGTGGGATCTTCCCGGACCGGGGCATGAACCTGTGTCCCCTGCATTGGCAGGTGGACTCTCAACCACTGCGCCACCAGGGAAGCCTGACTTGATTTTTATTTAGTTTTTTTCTTAATTGCCCCCCCCCCATCACTCTTATTTGGAAATAAGGAACCTCTCTCTTTCCCCAGGTTCTGTCATTCTGATGTGGAGAATCAGTCTCTCTTGTCAATACAAAATTTCTCTGCCTGCTTTGTCATTTATTTATTTATTTTTTTGGGGGGTTCGCGGGCCTCTCACTGTTGTGGCCTCTCCCATTGTGGAGCACAGGCTCCGGACGCGCAGGCTCAGCGGCCATGGCTCACGGGCCTAGCCGCTCCGCGGCATGTGGGATCTTCCCGGACCGGGGCACAAACCCGTGTCCCCTTCATCGTCAGGCGGACTCTCAACCACTGCGCCACCAGGGAAGCCCTGTCATTTATTTTTGTATTGGATTGTCTTTAACTTTATTTCTCTGGTCCCTTTTCTTTTGAATCTTTAAAAAATTTATTTATCCTGACTGAATCATTTCAATTCGGTGGAATGAGATTGTGCCGGCTTTTCCTCCTTCAAAGTGTTATGTTTATCATGAGATTAACGTCTTTATTTTTTGCTCTGAAGTCTCTTGAACATTTTCTCTCAGCCATTTTTATTTTCTTTCTTGTGTCCGTGGTTCTGTGCTGTTAAGGTTCTTGATGGCCCGTTCTCTACCTATCTTTCAGTTTGTCCTGTTTTCCTACTTCAGCTTTTTGGGAGGTTTTATTCTTCAGTTTTTTACATGACAATATCAGAAGTCTTTGCTACCGGATACAGTCAAAGAATTATAAGTCCTCTGCTCTGTTCCGCTCTCTGCACATGTTTATTAGTAAATAGATAGTATTGGAAGAGGTTCCATTCTTATACTACACTTGTCCAGAGTTTCATTTATTAAAAAAATACTTCTATCAAAAAGAAACTATATCTCAAAATAAGACTCAGTTTTACGAAAACTTACTGTTATTCAAGTGGTTTTGGCCGTCTACAACAAATATTTTTCAGGGTTATTACTTCACTTGGAGTTATTTAAAGTTTTGATAAATAGTACAACAACTACAAGCAAAAGACATTTTGCAGTGGATATTTAACTTGAGTGAACAGTGTTGATAAAATTGGGCCACCAGTTGGGTGTGGTGGACAGAGTTGAGCTTCAAAGTTAAACAGATATGAGTTTGAATCCTGGTTTCAACTTTTCCAAGGGTGTGGCCTTTGGGCGAATTATATTTCTCACCTCAAATTTCTCTTTTTTCTTAAAATCGGGGTAATATGTATCTGCTCTGTGAAAAGTTGGAAGACTAAATGTGATACCATGTATAAACATTTTAATTCAGGGACTAACATATTGTAAGGTGCTCAATAACTTGTAGCCATTGTTATTATTTTGTATAAAATGTCAACATTTCTAGTCTTTTTTAAATTTGAAATCATTTCCAGAAGTAGCCATGACCTTTCTCCCATCACTTCAGTTGGAGAACATCTGTCTTCTTCCTATTAAGTGTTCATTATTTTATAATTATAATTTGAACATATACTCGTCCTAGTAGGAAAAAAAAATACATAACAACCTAAAGATGTTTTGATAGCTGTAAGTATAAAGCTGATTTTCCCTTAAGGGAAAAAGCTTAAAACTGTTTAACTATTTCTGGATTATATCATGACAAAGTAGTGAAAGTCATAATTAAAGGGAAGTCTGAATACACCCTTTATTAAGTCGCCTTAAGAACTGGTATAAGAAATCTAATGAATCTAACCTCATGGAGTTGTTAATGCTAAAGATAAGACCCAACTCCTTAGTCCTTATAGAATCCCCCTGCAGATGGTCGCCTCATTAATTTTAGTTAAAATTAGAGGAGTTAAGAGTATGACACAAATAAGAATCCCATTCTCGTAAGTCAGGTTTTATGAATAGAGAACTAAATTCTGACTGTGAAAGTATTGTCTTCCCAGTCAACTCCATCTATGTTCAAAACCTTTATCATCCATCCTAATGTCCTTCTTGAGCATTGTTGTTCTGCTGGATGACTGATACTTGATATATCTTCTCACCTCAATGTCAACAAGTCAGAACATCTCCATCCTTTCTGGCCACTCACCTAAAACAGTCCCCTAACTATATTTTATCATGTGTGCCAGTGGTCTCATATCTTACTAAGTCCTTTAAGGCATCCTTGATTCTATCATTCAGTCAGTCTCTGCGACTTTGTTTTCTAATCCTTTTGATTTCTACTTTAGATCCTTAACTGACAGTGTTACATGTGCATTTTATATCCCACTTACTTTGGTACCAGTAAAACTGGTAAGTGCTTTCAGATAAAGCACTTCACAAACAAATCTATTAACATGTATAAAAATTAGAGCTGGGTTTCCCTGGTGGCGCAGTGGTTGGGAGTCCGCTTGCCGATGCGGGGGACACGGGTCCGTGCCCCGGTCCGGGAGGATCCCACATGCCGCAGAGCGGCTGGGCCCGTGAGCCATGGCCTCTGAGCCTGTGCGTCCGGAGCGTGTGCTCCACAGCGGGAGAGGCCACAACAGTGAGAGGCCCGCATACCACAAAAAAGAAAAAATTAGAGCTGTTTAATATTAGTATAGAATGGCCTAAAATCAGTGGGGACTCAGAAACACAACATGATTCCCATTTCTTTTCACTACTACGGATTCATTAAATACTTCTCTTAAAGGTGAAATATTTTGGAAGCCCGCAAATACCTACCCATAGACTTTCTTTTGTTCCTTCCTTAGTCTAGCTCTGTAGTTCTAAAAATTTTGTTTGGGTTGTATACATATCATATGAAATGCATCTCCTCCATGCTACAGGTTATGAGAGATTTAAATGATCTTCATGCCAAATTTCGCCTATCTCTGATTTTTGCCCTACACGTTGCTTTCAAATCTAAGCACTGCTTAATTTGGGACTCCAGTGTCCCCTTTCTCACCCACTTAAGTGGCCATTTACTAACTACAGAATAAGTTTCAAGTTCTTTAATCTCTTACCCAATTGTTCAACCTCATCTTTTGTCCTTCCACAGATCCTCTGGAACATCACATTAGGGTTGTTCATTTTCCCCTATTACAGACTGTGCTTCCATGTTGGAAACTTGGCCCAATCCCCTTTATCTGAAATAACTCCCCTCCATTTCCACCTAGAGAATCCCTATATGTCTAGTAACTTTGAGTTAATCACCCACAACTGGACATAGGGTCTCTTTCCTCTGAACTGTACCACTTGGTTTCCAGCACACACTCGTCACTTACCTCCACCATGCTCACTGTGGGAAAAAGAGCAATGTGGAAAACCAAGGGGAAAATGACTCATTATCTGACTTCCAGGGATAACAACTATTAATATTCAACAGTATGTCCTTTTTGATTTTTTTCTCTTACATATCACCATTCTCATAATTAAAAGGAGAAGAAATAGAAATGCTATCATTATTATGTGTGAGATATGATTTTATGATTTTACAACCATTGTATTCTGTAGTCTTCACAAGTACTATAGGAGTATCTTACGTTTATCCTCATTTAATAAAAAAGAAACCCAAAGCTTAGATATGTTAGGCCTGTTTCTCAAGGTCACAGAGTTACAAAGAGGTAGAAAGTGGGTATGAGCCCAGGTTTGCTTCCCTTCAGAGCCTTGAATCTTAACTGCAGCCCAGTGTTGCCTCTCTGTACATAGATGCTGCTGTATGTAATTGCAACAAAATTAGTTTTTCTTACATATAAAAAACAATTAAAACTTTGAGACAGAATGGAGAAATGAATTTTCTAAAGCTCAAAGTCAAACTGTACATTAAGGAGACTCTAATGAATCATGATCTTAAAAAGACAGACTTACTCATAACAATAATTATGGGTTCACACCTTTATGGTGCTTAACACACATCAGGCAGTGTTCTAAGTGTTATAGACATTAACTCATTTCACCCTCGCAATAACTCCGTGGGAGAAATACCGTAATTGTCACCATTTTATAGATGTGAAAACTGAGGAACAGATTAATTACATAATCAATCTAAGGCTATTGGGATGTGTCAGCCTGTAAGAAAGAACTATACTATGTATATTATATTGTATGTTATTATTATATTATATAGTTATAACTAATGCTGTATACCTATACACACACACAGGTTTAAAACTTCTGCCTTCTAACCTTGTGTAGTTATTCATTTTTCTTAATATAACCACAGTTTTACCTTGGCCATAATTTGACATTTAATATGTAATCAGCAGCTCAGAAACAGGGTATGATTCTTGAACCAGTTTCGGTTGTAGAAGCAAGGCACTAACTTTAATTAACTTTAACTAGGACTGCTTATAGCTCTGTGTGAAAAGAGTCACAAAAAGGCCCATTAACTCTGAACATCATTTCTGTGTTTTTGCTTCTGTATGCCCTCAAGATAGTACTTTTTCCCTGCTGTTCTTTGATTTTTGCCTCTTTTTCCATTTTTTCAAATGTATTAGCAAAGGGTATGAGTCTAAAATTAGTCATGTATCCACTGTAGCCTTTTAGTTGATCTAAACATGTTATTTATATGATTAGAAATGGTAGAGAATTTTGAGGACAAATTCTGTTTTCCAGGTTGAAAAACCTTGTTTTTAGGAATCCCTTCATCCAAGTTATGGGTCATTATTTGGTCTCGATTATTTTCTGAATGTGTGTGAGTATGTGTGTTTTAAAGATACTCTTTAACAGTTCTCACTCCAAAGCAATTGTCTTAACCCTGCTAACAGCAGGACCTTACTCCACCCTTGCCTGCCTATGGTTAGGTAGCATAGAAACTGCTAACTTTCAGATATTTAATGTGCAACTGTAAAAACCTGCTACATGATTCCACATGCAAACATTTTATGAAAACTAGCAATTAAAATGACTTTTTACTATTTTTGTGACTCTAGACTTGCGGGAATGCTTCAGTGACGGCTGAAGCCAGGCATTTAGCAGCCATTGTCCTTTTTGTATTCTGTGCCAGGCACAAGGGCTCCTTTCCTCTTGAAAGTTTTATCATGTACAAGGCTATTAACATTATAAGGATAGACTGAAGCATGAATAAATCCTGAGACTTACTGATGATGTCATTACATTGGTCAATAAAATACATAGAGGGAAAGGCTTCCCACGCTACCAGGCTCAGCTAACTAAATCAGGATACACGAGCAATTAACTCTTTAATTAAGATGAATGGGTGACATTAGCCCTCCTTAAACTCTGCTCGTCAGCATTTACAAATAGAAAAAGACGGATGCCTCCTTCCCAAGAAATGTGGGTTTTATTTTTCATTCATTGACGCAGTCTCATTCTTCCTACTTTGTAAACAAAGTCACCAAACTATAGGGGTGGTCGGCAATATTTTAACAGGTTCATTTCATCAGTCATATCTCTTACTGCTTAAGGACCCCATATTGGAATTTATTAGGTTTTTTATGAAGCTAACTTTATCACGATTACTGTTGAACACAATTGCTTTGCCTTTTTCCCTGCTGCCCACAAGGAGGATTCATGTCAGAATCTCTTAGATGAATGCAACACAGCATGGAAACACTATCTCTCCGTTTGTTCTTCCAACAGCTTGTCATTGTTATCTGCTACTTTGCCAATAACTTGGCTCAGGATTGCAAGTCTAGAAATCTGTGTTCCAGTTCTGCTGTTCTGCTCTCTGGTTAGCCTTAGGACCCTAGGCAAGTGTATCTCTGAACCTCCATTTCCTCATCTCTAAAATTTGGTTACTAGAGCAATTAATCCTGTAATTCTCTTTCAATAATATTTAACACAGTAAAAAGGAAAACAAAGGTATGACTCATTCTAGGAACAAAGTGTCTAATCTAGTGCTGTCCAAGAGAAATACAAGGTGATCCACATATGCAACTTAAAACTGTCTAATGGCCACATTAAAAAAGAAAACAATGGGATTAATTTTGCTATTTTATTTAACCCAATAAATACAAAGTATTATTTCAGCATGTGATCATATATGTATACACATATGTATGTATATATTTAAACATGTATATATGTATATACATATATTTTACACACATGATTACATGATCTATTTCATATATGACCTGTTAATGTTAATTTTTGTACTAAGTCTTTAAGATCTTAGAGCACACTTAAATTTGGGATATTTCAAAAGCCACATGTGGCTAGTGGTTACCATATTGGACAGTAAATTCCAATGTTAAAAAAAAAGAACAAATACAACTATATCTCTTAAATATTTGTCAATTTTAACTAAATTTTTTAAATAAAAAATTGCCCAAGATAACTCTCCAAAAAATAAGTAAACAACAAAACTTGGATTGTCCATAGGCAGTAGAATTTTTCTAAATAAATATGATTTCTTATAAAGGGAATAATCACTAATAAGCAAATCTGTTTATCACTGTGTGGCATAAAATGAGGAGACCCAAGTGCAGAAAGAGATACTGTCCTATTAACTTCCCTACTGTAAATGGTAAGTAGTGTGTTCTCTTTGTTTACAAGCGCTTCAGCTACATGGTTAGTGATACCGAATCAGATATTCTAATCAATAGAAAGATACTACCTATACCGTATAGAAATGTACCATTTAAACTAAATCTTTTATTTTTCATTTGCTTTATTTCTTAACTTCATTTATGTTTTAAATGGAAATATTTGAATTTCAGGGATAATGACATGTGTATTTATATATAGCATACTTTAGCTAATCCCATTTTTTTTGGTTTAATTGGACTTGATAAGTGTTTATCGAGTTAAAAATACATTGAAGTGTAGAAAAACATTTTGTTTATAGAGATCAAAGATGTTGATCTTTGCAGCTTCTTTGTATCTCACATTATCTGGATTTTTTTTTTTCTTCAGTTTGAGATATTTCCTCGAATAGATAGTAACAACAATGAATATAATGTTAACCAAATTCTCTTTACCTTTACTAAATGCTAGGGACAGTGATAAGAGTATTATATATTTTAAATAATAGAATCTAACTTTGATCTGTATGTATTAAAAAACTAACTCAAAAGCAGACAGATATTCAGGAATACCTACTGAATGTTTTCCAGACCCTTTTTAAAGTGAAAGAAATATTTTAAAAAATCTTCCTCTATGATGGACCCTTTATCAAGTGAAAAATATACACATTAAAAAATAGTCAAACATAGTTCTTCACCTTATGAGAGAGCTCACCATTCAGTGGATGAAACAGATGCTCAAGTAATTCCAAGACCACATTATAAAATGCTTCTGTAGAAGATTTGGAACAGAAAGGAAGGTTAAGTCTTCCAAGGGACAGTAAAAACACAGGAAAGGTAGCATTCTAGGTGAATTTAAAAGAAATTGAACCTTTCTAGGTATGAATGTTGCAAACCAAGGGGACACAGAAACGAGAGAGCATATAACGAGCTCTTTTTCAAGTAGCCTGTGAGCTTAAGAATTAGCACATAGTGGGAAGTGGCAGAATCTAAGAGTGGAAGTATGCATATATGTTTGTCCCATATAGAATTTGGCCTTTGACTTTGCAATGGGAAGTGATTAGAGGTTTTTAAGTAAAAAAGTTAAAAATCAGATTTGACTTTTACAACAATAATTAATAGCATCAAAATGGTGGATGATTTGGGGAAGCAGGACTCTAATTATAGGCCATTGCAGTGTACGAGGGTACGGATAACAAGGGTCCAAGCAAGCTTGGAGGGCTAGATGTGAGGGAGGAAAAGATTTCAACATCATTTCTAAGGCAGATTCCACAGGGCCTGTTAAAAGTAGCTGATGAAAGGGAGACATCCATTATAGCCCAAGAAGCTCTAGCCAGGTGAATGCTGGTATTATTAAATATTAAAACTGCCCTGGACTTAATCATTTTTGCTTGTTTCAAAGACACTTTCAGGATTTAGTAATATTCTCTGTCAATTATTTGAGCAGTAGTTTATTGTAATGCTGTGGAAAATACACTGAAGAAGCAGTAAGAAGAACTATTTAATACACTGCCTCTGCAAATGATGAGTGAGATTCTTCACTCTGAAAAGATCAAAGACAAGTGTAAGGATCAAGCCTATGAACAGTCTTTGGCTATGGAGAAGTCACTTAACTTCCCTAAGTCTGATTCTTCCTTGTAGGCTAGTATTTACAGGAAAATTAGTAATTAAGTACATGTGTGCTTTAAAAATCATTCACACAAGTATTCTGGAGGGAACACCTTCAAATCATCCTAAATGATCCAGAAAATGGAAAAGTTACTTAGGAATTTTTCTTTAATTAATTAATTGTTTTTATACAGCAGGTTCTTATTAGTGATCCATTTTCTACACATCAGTGTATACATGTCAATCCCAATCGCCCAATTCACCACACCCCCACCCCCACCCCACCACTTTCCCCCCTTGGTGTCCATACGTTTGTTCTCTACATCTGTGTCTCTTTCCGCCCTGCAAACCGGTTCATCTGTACCACTTCTCTAGGTTCCACATATATGCATTAATATACGATATTTGTTTTTCTCTTTCTGACTTACTTCACTCTGTATGACAGTCTCTAGATACATCCATATCCCTACAAATGACCCAATTGTGTTCCTTTGTATAGCTGAGTAACATTCCATTGTATATACGTACCACATCTTCTTTATCCATTCGTCTGTCGATGGGCATTTAGGTTGCTTCCATGTCCTGGCTATTGTAAATAGTGCTGCAATGAACATTGGGGTGCATGTGTCCTTTTGAATTATGCTTTTCTCTGGGTATATGCCCAGTAGTGGGATTGCTGCGTCATATGATAATTCTATTTTTAGTTTTTTAAGGAAGCTCCATACTGTTCTTCATAGTGGCTGTATCAATTTACATTCCCACCAACAGTGCAAGAGGGTTCCCTTTTCTCCACACCCTCTCCAGCATTTGTTGTTTGTAGATTTTCTGATGATGCCCATTTTAACTGGTGTGAAGTGATACCTCATGGTAGTTTTGATTTGCATTTCTCTAATAATTAGTGATGTTGAGCAGCTTTTCATGTGCTTCTTGGCCATCTGTATGTCTTCTTTGGAGAAATGTCTATTTAGGTCTTCTGCCCATTTTTGGATTGGGTTGTTTGTTTTTTGGATATTGAGCTGCATGAGCTGTTGATATACTTTGGAGATTAAACCTTTGTCCGTTGATTTGTTTGCAAATATTTTTTTCCCATTCTGAGGGCTGTCTTTTCGTCTTGTTTATTGTTTCCTTTGCTGTGCAAAAGCTTTTAAGTTTCAGTAGGTCCCATTTGTCTATTTTTGTTTTTATTTGCATTACCCTAGGAGGTGGATCAAAAAAAGATCTTGCTGTGATTTATTTCAAAGAGTGTTCTTCCTATGTTTCCCTCTAAGAGTTTTATACTGTCTGGTATTACATTTAGGTCTCTAATCCATTTTGAGTTTATTTTTGTGTATGGTGTTAGGGAGTGTTCTAATTTTATTCTTTTACATGTAATTGTTCAGGTTACCCAGCACCACTTATTGAAGGGACTGTCTTTTCTCCATTGTATATCCTTTCCTCCTTTGTCATATATTAGTTGACCATAGGTGTGTGGGTTTATCTCTGGGCTTTCTATCTTATGCCCTTTATCTATATTTCTGTTTTTGTGCCAGTACCATATTGTCTTGATTACTGTAGCTTTGTAGTATAGTCTGAAGTCAGGGAGTCTGATTGGTCCAGCTCCGTTTTTTTTTCCTGAAGACGGCTTTGGCTATTTGGGGTCTTTTGTGTCTCCATACAAATTTTAAGATTTTTTGTTCTAGTTCTGTAAAAAATGCCATTGGTAATTTGATAGGGATTGCATTGAATCTGTAGATTGCTTTGGGTACTATAGTCATTTTCACAGTATTAATTCTTCCAGTCCAAGAACATGGTATATCTCTCCATCTGTTGGTATCACCTTTAATTTCTTTCATCAGTGTCTTATAGTTTTCTACATACAGATCTTTTGTCTCCCTAGGTAGGTTTATTCATAGGTATGTTATTCTTTTTGTTGCCATGGTAAATGGGAGTGTTTCCTTAATTTCTCTTTCAGATTTTTCATCATTAGTGTATAGGAATGCAAGAGATTTCTGTGCATTAATTTTGTATCCTGCAACTTTACCAAATTCATTGATTAGTTCTAGTAGTTTTCTGGTGGCATCTTTAGTATTCTCTATGTATAGTATCATGTCATCTGCAAACAGTGACAGTTTTACTTCTTCTTTTCCAATTTGTATTCCTTTTATTTCTTTTTCTTCTCTGATTGCCATGGCTAGGACTTCCAAAACTATGTTGAATAATAGTGGTGAGACTGGACATCCTTGTCTTGTTCCTGATCTTAGAGGAAATGCTTTCAGTTTTTCACCATTGAGAATGATGTTTGCTGTGGGTTTGTCATCTACGGCCTTTATTATGTTCAGGTAGTTTTCTTCTATGCCCACTTTCTGGAGAGATTTTTCATAAATGGGTGTTGAATTTTGTCAAAAGCTTTTTCTGCATCTCTGGAGTTGATCATATGTTTTTTCTTCTTCAATTTGTTAATATGGTGTATCACGTTGATTGATTTGCGTATATTGGAGAATCCTTGTGTCCCTGAGATAAATCCCACTTGATCATGGTGTATGATCCTTTCAATGTGTTGTTGGATTCTGTTTGCTAGTGTTTTGTTGGGGATTTTTGCATCTATATTCATCAGTGATATTGGTATGTAGTTTTCTTTTTCTGTAGTACCTTTGTCAGGTTTTGGTATCGTGGTGGCCTCATAGAATGAGTTTGGGAGTGTTCCTTCCTCTTCAGTTTCTTGGAAGAGTTTGAGAAGGTTGGGTGTTAGCTCTTCTCTAAATGTTTGATAGAATTCGCCTGTGAAGCCATCTGGTCCTGGACTTTCATTTGTTGGAAGATTTTTAGTCACAGTTTCAATTTCATTACTTGTGATTGGTCTGTTCATATTTTCTGTATCTTCCTGATTCAGTCTTTGAAGGTTATACCTTTCTAAGAATTTGTCCATTTCTTCCAGGTTGTCCATTTTATTGGCATAGAGTTGCTTGTAGTAGTCTCTTAGGATGCTTTGTATTTCTGTGGTGTCTGTTGTAACTTCTCCTCTTTCATTTCTATTTTTATTGATTTGAGTCCTCTCCCTCTTTTTCTTGATGACTCTGGCTAATGGCTTATCAATTTTGTTTATCTTCTCAAAGAAGCAGCTTTTAGTTTTATTGATCTTTGCTCTTGTTTTCTTTGTTTCTATTTCATTTATTTCTGCTCTGATCTTTATGATTTCTTTCCTTCTGCTAACTTTGGGTTTTGTTTGTTCTTCTTTCTCTAGTTCGTTTATGTGTAAGGTTAAACTGTTTACTGGAGATTTTCCTTGTTTCTTGAGATAGGCTTGTATAGCTATAAAGTTCCCTCTTAGAACTGCTTTTGCTGCATCCCATAGGTTTTGGATTGTCATATATTCCTTGTCATTTGTCTCTAAGTATTGTTTTATTTCCTCTTCGACTTCTTCAGTGACCTCTTGGATATTTAGTAACGTAATTTTTAGCCTCCATGAGTTTGTGTTTCAATGTTTTTTTTCCCTGTAATTGATTTCTAATCTCATAGTGTTGTGGTCAGAAAAGATGCTTGATACAATTTCAGTTTTCTTAAACTTACTGAGGCTTGATTTGTGACCCAAGATGTGATTCATCCTGGAGAATGTTCCGGGTGCACTTGAGAAGAAAATGTAATCTGCTGTTTCTTGGATGGAATGTCCTATAAATATCAATTAAATCTATCTGGTTTATTGTGTCATTTAAAGCTTGTGTTTCCTTATTGATTTTCTGTCTGGATGATCTGTCCATGAGTGTAACTGAGGTGTTAAAGTCCCCCACTATTATTGTGTTACCATCATTTTCCTCTTTTATAGCTGTTAGCATTTGCCTTATATGTTGAGGTGCTCCTATGTTGGGTTAATATATATTTAAAATTGTTATATCTTCTTCTTGGATTTATCCCTTGACCATTATGTAGTGTCCTTCCTTGTCTCTTGTAACATTTATTTTAAAGTCTATTCTAACTGATATGAGTATTGCTACTCCAGCTTTCTTTTGATTTCCATTTGCGTGGAATATCTTTTCCATCCCCTCAGTTTCAGTCTGTATGTGACCCTAGGTCTGATGTGGGTCACATGTAGACAGCAAACATATGGGTCTTGTTGTAGTATTCATTCCGCGAGCCTGTATAGTCTGGCTGGAGCATTTAATCCATTCACATTTAAGGTAATTATCGATATGTATGTTCCTATTACCATTTTCTTAATTGTTATGGGTTTGTTTTTGTAGGTCCTTTTGTTCTCTTGTGTTTCCCACTTAGAGAAGTTCCTTTAGCATTGTTGTAGAGCTGGTTTGGTGGTGCTGAATTCTCTTAGCTTTTGCTTGTCTCTAAGGCTTTTGATATCTCCTTCGAATCTGAATGAGATCCTTGCTGGGTAGAGTAATCT
Source organism: Leucopleurus acutus (assembly GCF_964270905.1). Taxonomy (NCBI): domain Eukaryota; kingdom Metazoa; phylum Chordata; class Mammalia; order Artiodactyla; family Delphinidae; genus Leucopleurus; species Leucopleurus acutus. Next base: position 33,868,347 of record NC_139145.1, on the reverse strand, counting down.
TGGTTGTAGGTTCTTCCCTTTCATCACTTTAAGTATATCATGCCACTCCCTTCTGGCTTGTAGAGTTTCTGCTGAGAAATCAGCTGTTAATCTTTTTTTTTGTTTTTTTTTTTGTTTTTGCGGTATGCGGGCCTCTCACTGTTGTGGCCTCTCCTGTTGAGGAGCACAGGCTCCAGGCACCCAGGCTCAGCGGCCATGGCTCACGGGCCTAGCCACTCCACGGCACGTGGGATCTTCCCAGACCAGGACACGAACCCATGTCCCCTGCATCGGCAGGCAGACTCTCAACCACTGTGCCACCAGGGAAGCCCTCAGCTGTTAACCTTATGGGAGTTCCCTTGTATGTTATTTGTTGTTTTTCCCTTGCTTTCAATAATTTTTCTTTATCTTTAGCCAATTTGATTATTATGTGTCTCGGCATGTTTCTCCTTGCGTTTATCCTGTACACGACTCACTGTGGTTCCTGGACTTGGGTGGCTATTTCCTTTCCCATGGTAGGGAAGTTTTCAACTATAATCTCTTCAGATATTTTCTCGGGTCCTTTCTCTCTCTCTTCTCCTTCTGGGCCCCCTATAATGTGAATGTTTTTGCGTTTAGTGTTGTCCCAGAGGTCTCTTAGGCTGTCTTCATTTCTTTTCATTCATTTTTCTTTATTCTGTTCTGCAGCAGTGAATTCCACCATTCTGTCTTCCAGGTCACTTATCCGTTCTTCTGCCTCAGTTATTCTGCTATTGATTCCTTCTAGTGTATTTTTCTTTTCAGTTATTGTATTGTTCATCTCTGTTTGTTTGTTCTTTAATTTTTCTAGATCTTTGTTAAACACTTCTTGCATCTTCTCGATCTTTGCCTCCATTTTTTTTTCCAAGGTCCTGGATCATCTTCACTATCAGTATTCTGAATTCTTTTTCTGGATGGTTGCCTATCTCCACTTCATTTAGTTGTTTTTCTGGGGTTTTATCTTGTTCCTTCATTTGGTACATATCTCTCTGCCTTTTCATCTTGTCTGTCTTTCTGTGAATGTGGTTTTTGTTCCACAGGCTGCAAGATTGTAGTTCTTCTTGCTTCTGCTGTCTGCCACTACTTAGGATTTTAATGAGATTAGGGAACATAAAAAAAAAAAGCTGTATGCGCTTTTTCTCATATCCTTCCCCACAAGAAAAGTTTGGTGATACCAAATGACTATCTAAAACTATCCTTTTTCAAATCTTCTCTTCCAAAAAGGTAATTAAATGATCAGGTTAAGCAACTTCACTAGTTGTCAAATCTCTCTTTGTTGTAATGTGTCATCATTATGTTCCTAATGATGTATTCTATTACACTTTGGGTTGGAAGCAACCAGTTATCGGCCACCTGACCCTTTGGAGTTGTGGGAATATAGACTGGAGGCTTCAATTTAGAGTCATTTGCCTTCCAGGAGACTTCTGGCAATTTGGGGTTGTCATTACTGGGGATTCGTGCTGGCATCTAGTAGATAGAGACCAGCGATGCTGCAAAAAGGTTATAGTGCATAGGGGAGGCCCTCTCCACCGCCACCCGAAAACAATCGTGTCTAAAATGTCAGCGGTGCTAAGGCTGAGAATTTCTGATATACGCCGTGTATGAAGCTCCTTCTGAGTTTCAAAGTGGCGCTGTTGTAAGTTAAAGGGAGTTGCTTAATATTTTAAATTAAAACATCATCAAGTGGGGCGATTCATGAAGGAAGCACTCTGTGACCTTCCAATGGAAGATGGGAATAGAAGGTCTATGTTACCTCATTTTCTGTCTCAGTAAGCGTGTGTTTCCCTGCTTGTAGGACCAGTTCTCTTTGAGGTCCTTCATATGCCACTTAACGTTTTACCTGGTAAATTGCTTTTAAAAAATATCCAGGGAAAATATCCAGGGAAAAATGGGCCACATAGATTGGCATGGCATTCCACTTGACAGCCCTCCCCTCAAGCATGGTCTGTTTATATATCTGTCTGCTCGGGAAAGCGAACTTAACTTTAGAGCTAGGGTCACAAGTTTGATGCTTAAGGCATGATATTCAGCACCAAGTCCGGGCTCTTTCACAACAGTTCAAAACTAATTGCTGCCTCAAACTCCCCCAGGGAGCCCCAAAACCTGCCCCAAGTGCCCTGGGTTATTTCCTAGGACCCCTCTCACCACTGTGCACCCAGTACCACAACAAGGGGTGAACTTGTAGCAGAGCAGGGAGCCCCAGGACACTGCCTCTAGGTGTAAAATCAGGGCCTGCGGTAATTCCCAGTGCTTTGGCCCCAAGCCACACCTGCTGTTAAATATGCATCAGTCCAGGTAAAGTAAATGGGTGAAGTGGCCAAGGTGTAAGATGCTCTAGGGCTGATGCCATTGAGCCTGACTGAAGAGTAAACACTAAGGAGTGGTGGGGACAGTGGGGCACAGAAAGCACACGCCACTGTAAATATAAGCAGCCTCGACTAGATCCAGCAGATGGTCGCCATGTGGGAATGCAGGCCCAGAGTTGCCAGCTTTTTCAAGAGAAGCAGTGAAATCTAATGATTTTTAAACATTGGCAATTAATTCAAATGTAAAACACTATTCAGCCCCCACTGCAGCCTATATAATCTCTTCTGGGGATAACCCATGGGCCAGCAGTTTGCAAATTCTGCTATAGAAAGATGGGGAGAGGAATGTCTTGAGTCTCAGTTCCAACATGGAATCATTTCTCCAAGTACAAGCCTCCTCTCCCCAACACTGAAGAGGATTTCGGAAACAGCATTGCGGTTGAATTCAAACTGCTGCTGGTATTTGAGACAACAATGGGCCTGCCTGTTAAAGAGCCAGACAATTGACACTTTTGGTTGTGTCTTTTAAGGCCCCAAGGTCCCATATCCATGTGACCAAAGAAGAGAGAGCCTCCATGTACTCACTTATCAAGTTTGCAGGAAAACGTTCCCTATAGGTGGTTTAAATATGAGCTTCATGTTATGCTCAGGTAGGTATGAAATTCAGGGAATATATTTATGATTTGACCCGAAGAAATGCGTCAAGTAAAAAACATGCTAAATACTCTTTTTCTGAGTAGATGTTGCTAATGAAAATGCATCAAGAAGCTATTTCAAGTGAATCTAGGTACAGGTGACAGAAAATTTCACTTAATGTTCAAGTCTGGAAGAATGAAACAGTTCCATAACTCTGCTCCCAAATAATTGATCCCCCAAAGAGCCTCCCTGTTTTGCTTTTTATCAGTACCTCTACCAACTTTTTGAACATTTGGATCACTTAAGCAAGTATTTGCTGTCCCCTCCCTAATTTTAGGGTCCTTATCCCAAAGTAATAATTTGTGCAATAACAGGGTTGAGGACAAATATTTCACGGAAAACACTGAAAAAGAAGAGTATCAAGTTTTCAATATAGGGTCAAATTGTAGAAGTCTGTGTTATGAAGAAGAGACTGTGAGGGGTCAGGTAAACTACCTGGAAGGCAGGCAGCATGCATTGGAGCTAAAAATGAATCATTCCCCCTAACCAGCTATGGAAATCCATAAAAGGTCTAAAAGGTGGAGAGAAGGTTGGAATCAACAAGGGCCGCATAGTTCACAGCAACCATCACGTCATGAACGTTTACTCCTAGAAGGTTCTTTAGAAGAAATAACCTTCAGCTATTTCCTGTTCCAGCAGAGGAAAATTGAAGCCTAGAAAGTGATACCCCAGAAGCTCCCAAAGTCACAGAGCTTGTTTTCTACTGACTGTTCATTGTATTTCCCTCTGCTGCCATTCCTGCTGCCATATTTCTTGTGGCCATTTCATATGATTGGGATAAGAAAATGTGAGAAGAAACCCACGGATGGGGTGTGTGTGTGTGTGTGTGTGTGTGTGTGCGCGCGCGTGCATGTGCGTGTGTGTGCACACATACACATACTGTTTATTGGTAACTCTGTTCATATGTTCAAGGAAAAGGAAATTGCACCCAAGAAGTAAAATGAGATTTTAGTATTCTAGTAATTCTCAACCCCCTCTCATGTTGAATAAGTCAAAAGCTGTTAATATCTCACAGTAACCCATATTGGTTCTGAGGAACTCAAGATTTTCAAGAGGAAGGAAGGAGCATTTTCTGAGAGCCTGTTACGTGCTTTCTCTTAACATACATTATTTAATTGTAATCCCACAGAAGTCTGAGCTTGGGACTCAGAGAAGTGAAGTCGCTTTCATAAAGCTGTCATCACTGTCCCGGCTGGCAGTAGGGTGTAGTGGATAGAGCACCCTTCCCGAGCCCACTGATGGTGGTGTGAACCCCAGGCTCCAACACTCCCAAGATGGAAAACTTTGACCTACTTAATTCAGTCTCTAAGTGTGGGTTCCCTCACCAGCAAAACAGGAATAATAACTGTTCTCACATCATTTGTGATATGGGAATAAAAACTCATTGTTGTAACTCTTAAGGTTGTTTGGAAGATTCAGTGAAAAAAATCCATGTAAAACACTTGGCTCATGTTGGGCTATAGGGGAAATATTTGGGAAATATTAGCTATTATTATTGTTACCATTACTCCTGGGGTTTCAGGGTGCGTGCGTTTCTCACTGTAGCACACATTTTCTCTACACCTCTAATCGTAGTTTACCACCTTCCGTGTTATACTGATGTGGTAAAATTCTGTAATGAAGATTTCCATCTTTCAAGGATCAACAGACATTTTAGTAGTAGTTTATATTCATAATGGGTTTCTAATGAAGAAAGTGTTAACAATGCTCAGTTGAAAATTAGGCTGAATGATTGAACCCAGAATACCTGAATCCCGCCTACTTTTTTACTAATCATGGACACCTTGACCACTTTCCTAACACAATGCATGCAGAGTAAGTCTTTTGTTTATTGATTGGCCAAATATATGCAGGACCAATGTATGCTACTTCATCCTTGGCTCTTCTGAGGGAAGCTGTTACCATGGTAACAAAGGCATCCTTTGACTCCTACTTCTACACAGAGTTATAGAAATGCTTCTTAAAAAATACGACAATATTTAATGTCGAATCTAAAGTAATTTTTCTCATTGTTCGGGGAGCAAAATTGATTTTCTCTGGGCAAAGTTTGTTTGGCTGCCCAAATGTACTGTTTATAGTAATGTGTTCCACCAAATTTCTTTAAAAGCCAGTTAAATGTATTTTGTCTTAACTTCTAATCTAATTTCATCATTTGGAAGTGCCTCTTGCTGCACTGTGCCTATTTTGATTTGGAAACAGTGCACATTCCATCTTTGCTATGTCAGGGTAAGGTGGAGGGGAACAGAATGAATCATTTGATTTCTTATATCAGAGGTCAGTATGTGTGGGGAGGGAGAGAGAACACATGCTTGGGGATGTTCAAGAGTCTGTGGCTTATTCTAAAACTGAGATTTTCAGGTGGCAGCTGGTGCCTGGTTTATGATTCCAGTGGTTCAAAACCCTTTCTTTCCCAAGAGGCATCTGTTTTAATTTTTTTCAAAATTAAAAATAACGTTCCTTGTTCTCGTTACCAGAATAATGCATGATCATTTCAGAAGATTCAGAAAATGTAGACAAACAAAAGAAAGATTCCCAGAATCCCACATTCTAGAGATAAACCACTGTTACTATCTGGGTGTATCCTTCCAGAGTTCTATGTGTTTATACATATATTTTATTTCACAAGACAAGACCAAGACCAGACCTATGTATTGTTCTGTTACCTGCTTTTTTTCATTTAAGTACTAGTGTGCTAGTACTGCTGACATGTTGAAAGATCACTTCTAAAGCACTGTGTTTAATGGCTGCAAAGTTGTAAGTTATTTGAAGATATTGGTAAATTGAATTAATACTCATTTGTTGGATATTTAGGTGGCTATCTAGAGTTTTCCTTAATTTAAGCAGAATATTAATGAATCTCTGTATATGTTAACCGTTACACACACTTTTTATATACATTTAAATGAGAAAAAAATAAAGGTAGATTTATATGCCTTGCTGGGAAGGAAAGGATGTGAGGGTGGGGTGAGGTTGAAGTGACTCTTCAGTATGTCTCTACTTTCCCTTCATGGGAGGACATCCAGACGCCCCTAAGAGTGTCTGCATCGAGGAGTCATTGCAATGAACTTGACATCAGCTCATCCTCTGTGACCCTGAGCCATTCAAATGCTGGACCCTAGCTTCAGTTTCCTAGGATCTTGGGAGGAATTTTAGCTTATTTCTTTTATTTATTCCACAGACATTTATTGAGAATCAGCTGTATCCTAGTACTCTGCTGTTCTCTGTGAATTACACCACCTACCCATACTTCATCTCTGACCCCACCATGTACACAAGCATTTACGTTACGGGATGTTGTAAAACAGCATGGACTTTCACTTCTGAGAGTCAGGGGTCTGAATCCCAAGTCTCCTACTTAACAGTCAATTAATATTTCTGAGACTCAGCTTTCTCATCATTAAAGTGGTGAAAATAAAACTTACTTCAGGTGTTCCCCCGCCCCCAGATTTCATTGACTTAATCATGGAAAGGGCTAGGTGTGTGTGTGGCATACAGTAAGGTAATGGCAATGGTGGTGCAAATAGCAATGGGAAATCATGGGAAAGGGAGGTGTTCATACTTCCTAGGGGCATCAGGAAGGCATCTCACTTCCAGTTTTGTGCTTAATAGACTGAGCACAGAGCTGCAAGTTTAAAACTCCATGGCTGAGCTTCCCTGGTGGTGCAGTGGTTGAGAATCCGCCTGCGGATGCAGGGGACGCGGGTTCGTGCCCCGGTCCGGGAAGATCCCACATGCCTCGGAGCGGCTGGGCCCGTGAGCCATGGCCGCTGAGCCTGCGCGTCCGGAGCCTGTGCTCCGCAACGGGAGAGGCCACAACAGTGAGAGGCCCGCGTACCGCAAAGAAAACAAAAAAATAAAACTCCATGTCTGAGTGACAGCTCTCCATGACTCACTGCCTGACCTTCGGTTAACCACTCAATCTCTCTCTGCCTTGGTTTTTCTCTCCATAATATGAGCATAATAACTCTTACCCACCTCACTAGGGCAAGGATGATTAATCAGTGTTTATAAAACTCAACAAATCCTTTGGGTATGAAGTGCAGTGAGATTGGAAAGCATTATTACTATTAGCTGCTTTCTTAATATCAAAACCAGCATGCCAGGGACTGCTGAATGGAGTACCATAGAGTTATACCCTCATCCTATGTCATTGTCAAGGATCTTAGTTTCTTTAGCTGACCCTGAAGATATCAGTTTTTCTACCACTGTAATGTTCACTCTTCAACAAGGAGCAGTCAACTTCCTGCTTATACCCCAGTGTCCACAGCTACCCACACCTATAAGCAATGTTTATTCCTTTAACAAATACTTATTGAACAGTTGGAAGGTGCTGCAATGGATACTGGAGGTACAAGGATGTATAAAGATCAATACGGCCCTTACCTTCAAGGTATTTAGTCTCTGGCGAGTGACCTAGACTGGTTACCTACAGTCCTATTATAGCCCAAGTGCTCTGATGGAAAATATATAGGACCCTGATATGTACATGCACAGTCACCAAAGTCTTCCTGCTACAAGTGGTATCTAAATGAAAACTGAGAAAGAGGCAGCCTTATAGCTGTGGAAATACAGGGGAAATGGAAGAGAAAAAGGACAGAATGCTCTAAGAAGGAAAAATAGTATCGTTGCCTCACAATGAGAGTGACAAGCTCTATTAAGGAAATTGAAAGGAATTTCTTAGGATTGAAGCTAAAAGAAGGGGAAATGTTGTATAAAAGGGTACTTCCAAGACAATCTAATTCCATCTTTTGATCAGGCTAGCCTGTTGCCCTCATCATCGGTACCCTTCATTTAATGTACCTCCTAGCCTGGCTACCTGACTCCTCTCCAGCCTGAATAGCTGAAGTGACTGCTTCCTCAACAATCTCCTGGGCCTTTAACCTCTTGTGCTTTTTTTAAGTAGTGATACTAATAAGCACTTTTTTTTGAGGGAGAGGTCTGACTCCTTGCTATTGTCCAATCCCTTTCTGACTTTTCTTGTAGCTGTTGCTTTTTCTTTAGTATAGCTGTCAACTTCAGGGATGACGTTGGTGTGAATTGGGAGCCCAAATGTTAAAAACTGAAACTCTATACATGTAAAAGGAAATAACTAAAAAGAGAGAGAGGCATATCTGGGAAGAGTTAAGTTGAATGTCACTATGGTATTCCTGTGTATAACTATGAAAAGAATATGCATGATTTAGTTTTCTTTTATGCAGTGCATATTGTACATTAATTCTGCAGGCATACAATAGCAAGTCCTGAAAATAGCACCAGTAAGTATATATATCAAAACCTAAATGACATAATGAAATCTTAAACAGGAGGTGAGAATCATATTGAAAGAACTAGACCCCAAAAAGGAAGAAGAAAAAAGAAACTTGTCAATAATAAAAAACTTTTATCAACATCAGAGTTAATCACCTCATTTGGTAACTGACAGTTCAATGAAGTTTCTGTTTTAAAATCATGGGCAAAGCAGACTGCCAAGTTTTATTTGTCATCCAGTATAAGTTGAGATATAGTCTGAGATGGTAGAAAACCTTTCTTCTTGGGTTTTACCTTTTTAATCTCAAATGAAAACTGGCACTCCATCTGGATAATGTCCAACGTGACACATTTTGGGAGCCATCAACTACCTATCCTTACAAATCAGGAACACTGATTAAATAATCAAGATTTCTGAAAAGCCTTGAGGGAGCTATACGTTTTTTGCATCGGTAATTGCCATTCTGTTTGTAGCACAAGATGTTTTTGAGCTCTGGATAAGAACTTGTGTTTAACATACTAGCACTGAGTATCTTATTTGTGGGTTAGCAGGAGTTTGACATTCTTTTGAAGTAATATTATAGGAAATATGGAAATTGCGAAATTTAAAAAATGTCTTAAACTAATGAAATTTGTCACTAAGAAAATGAAACAAGGTTGTATGTTTTTGAGGAGTAGAATAAAGGTAATGATATTTTGTCAAGCACCCATTTAAACAGAAGCTGTTATTGTTCTTCTGGATAGTATGTAATATACAAATAGCTACACAATTATCAATCCTCTATACATAAGTTAAAAGTCACCTCTCCTTTATAATAAATAGAAATGTAAAGATAGAAAATTCTGCCCGTGACACGTAGTCAAACACACCTTTATGGTGATTTAAAATAACCACGGTTCAAATTAGCAAGACACTGATTAGAATAATAACTGATTTCCCAGAATTGCATGCACGAAGGAGCAATTCTTTCATTAGAGATGTCAAAATTAGTCCAGAAAATATCAATGAACATTATTAATGTTATGTTCAGCTTTGGCCCTAGGCAAAATTGTCAATTTGGTGAAGTTATTCTTTGCCATTTCTCAACATCCCTTTGAAGGACTTTATTTATGCTGGATTCAATCATTTATTCATTCACCAATTTTTTATTGAGAGCCAACTAGATGGCAGGCACAGTTCTCAGTGCTCAAAATATAGCAATTAAAAAATAGTCAAGCACCCGGTGTATATGGAGTTTGCATCTAGAAACTAGGGTGAAATCAGACTAAACTAAAGAACTAAATAAGTTAATAAAGAAGAAAATTCTGAATTATAGTAAATGCAGTGACAGTCATCAATTAGAATGGCACATTAGAGAATATCCAGGGCTACCTTAAGTCGAGTGGTCAGGGAAGACCTCTCTCATGAGCTGAGACCTTTGAGCCAACCATGGGGAAAATGTCAGGGAGCACCAGTGCAAAGAGAAGGATTCTAGCAAGTGCAAACCCCAAGGCTATAAAACTGAGATGGGGGCATATCTGGAGTTTGATGGACAGGAAGATCTGTGTGACTGGAATGAAAAGAACAGCGAGACAACAGGGTAAGATAAGGCAAGAGAGTCAGACAGGGGCTTTTGGCTCGTGTAGGTTCTTAGAAGTCTTAATTGAAATTGTATTTTCAATCTGAAGGGAGCTCACTGCAGACTGTTAGTAGGTACATCTGTCTTCTTCCTTCTTTTTTAGAACTTTTGTTCCCTTGTTTTTGAGAATCTTCTACTATTATAGCTCTCATAGTAGTCCCCTTTCCTAAGTTGTTTTATGATCTCTTCTAATAAAATGTACCTTTCAACTTTCTACTCTTTAAGGTACCTGCCAGGTAATTTTGTAAACTAATCTGATCAACCAATATGAATTAGAGTATTCATAGTAAATGTGGCTTACAATAATACCTCTCTAAGACAGCATCTTTTCTTTACAGCAGTCTGTATTATCTAGACCTCAAGGAGTAAATACTTTGGAAATTATGGCTATTTACTAGGGAAAAAAATAAACATACAATTTAAGTAGCTGCTTTTTCCCTCCTATGCAAAGAATATCCTTGGTTGTGTGAAATCTTCAGATCAGTGGGCTGAACATCAGTAAGAATTATCATCCTTGGTTTTTATGATCATTATAATTTATTAAGCATACCTTATGTGACAGGCACTATATTAGATACTTTATATCCATATTTTCATTTGATTCTCACTTCTAATGCTATACATTCCCAATTTATAGATGAAAAAAGTAAGGCTCAAAGACGTACCTGCCTTGTTCGATATTGTGGACCTGGAATGAGAACAAGGTCTGGAAATATAAAACAAATGTAACAGCTGTTTGCTGAATAAATGTATGGTTGGTTTAAAACAAACAAACAAAAACTCAGCCTGGAAATTAATGGATAGAGCTGTGATTACATTCAGCCCTTACCGACTTTGAAACGTACCCTCTATATAGCAATGCCTTCCTCATTTAGTACCTGATGGGTTTGATTTTCTGATCCACAGCCCGAAGGAAAATGCATTCAAAGGCAAAAAGAAACACACAAGTGAGGCAAAGTCTTCAGTAAGTCACAAGATTCCCTCCCCTTCTTTTTTTCTGGTTCTGGGGGGCAATTTGCTATATCTCCTGGGAAAATCAGGGAGATTAAATGACTAAAGTCTGATAATTCTGTTATTTTGACAGGACCAAAACTTGCCCATAGGTGTCTGCTGGGAACACACACACACACATGCACACACATGCACAAATATATACACATTTATTGCAGATGGGAAAATGCAACGTGGAACACAGAAGGATCTAGGCTTTTGCCTCCGGTCAGTGTCTATAACCAAGCAAGCTTGTTTTTGGGTGATGTTCAATAACTTACCAGTTACAAAGAAAATACCCGTGTGATGTCTAAGAATGTGATAAGAGTTATCTTCAAGGAATACAATTTTGTTCTTTGATTTTAGCGGTATCTACACATCTCTGTCAGAAGCTGAACGAGTGCCAGAGTCTTTAAAACAAAAACAAACAAGTGCGTGGCTCTGATTCTTCCTTTTCAGAAATAATACTGAACCTTTGGATAGGCACTGTCCTGAAGAGACGATGATGCTTCTATCTGTATTATAAATGTGGACTTAAGGATGAGTTAGAAGAGTTCCCCCCCACACAAAAAAAATGCTCTTACAAAGCACTCATTCCATGGGTTACCATGTGGGAAGAAAATGTTCCTTGATCACACATGTTTAGAAAATAAAATGAATTATCTGACCTCTTAGAAGTTTGCAAAGACCATTATTAAAGGATCCAAGAGGTCCTAAAAAACAGATAAACAAGCAGCAACAACAACCTATATAACTGTGTTTACCCAGTGTATCCCAAACTAATTTGGCCAGAAAAAAAAACATGAAAAATCCATGAAATTAATGGTCCATGGAATATTCTTTGGGAAATGCCAGCCAAGGAACTTTAAGGGGTTCATGATAGATTAAAAAGTAAAGTTCTTGTGTATGGATCTAGCTTTCATAACCTTAATGATTGTGGGGTGATTTACAAAATTTCAAGGGGAAACATCTTTGGGGTAATATATGTTATTCATACATGGAACTATTCCTTCTGACTCTGTGACTGTAGATAGTAAATCATGGCAGGTGGGAACACAGGCTGTTGGGTCCAGTCCTAAGACTGCCATTTACAACTTACATGGCTTTGTGTGACTCACTTAAATTCTTTGAATCTGCCCTATAAATAGTACTTAGCTCAAAGGAAATATGGAGATAATGTAAACAAAGCTCTTAGCATTATGTTGGGCAAATAGTAAGTGCTCAATAAGAGGCCACTGTTTTATCTTTTTTTTTTTTCTGATGCTTCTCATGAGTTTGTGCAGAAACATTCATACTATCTAGAGCCCTCTTCTTGTCAGGGCATGCATTTGTAAGAAGGCCAAGTGGGTATTAACTATCTCATATATAGACCTCATTAGTGGAATTCACAAACCAAAACCAGAATTTTATGGATACAAAATGCAGAATGGTTTCTTGCAGTGTTACCCACTTCTTTAGCTCTAATATTCAGTTAAGTGGCACTTTAAAAAGCTATTAGCACAAAAATCACTCATATTAAAACTAGTCTTAACATTAAAAATCAGTTTTTTATAAAAATCTGAGACTATCCTTTAGGCTGTTACTAAGCTTGGAATGTCCCCGGAAAAAACAAATGAGTATCGTAAAATAATCTACCAAAGAAATTTGCAGTGTGACATAATGGGTTAATGTTTATGCTAAGTTACAGGCCAACAACTGCCAAACAGACATTTGCATTTGCCACATTTGCAAGTCACTGGTAGAACTGCAAGCAAGTGCTTCAAGTTATCCACAAAAAAATTTGCTGCTCACGCCTCTGTAACCTACATTCATAAAGGAAAAACTCCTCTGCAGGTTTATAAAAAGATTTTGCTACGTATACACTTAAGTTAGTAATGACTTATGTAGGATTCTATACTGTATTATTGGGTTTATTATTTATTTCGAAAGCAGAACATGACAACAGTCTTCATAATTTAGAATGACTATATATTTTAAACCTTGTTATTCCTCTGCTCCAATCTAGTGGTGTCCCATCTTATTCAGAAGAAAAGTGAAAGTCCTTGAAACGGGCTCTAAGGCCCTCTGATCTCATCTGACCTCACCACTCCTCTCCACTTGCTCATGCTGGCCCAATCACACCATCCTTCTTGCTGTTCCAGGTGTGGCTCCCGACCTCGGGCCTTCATATTTTCTGTTCCTTCTGCCTCACATGCTCTTCCTCCAGATACACACCAGATTGGCCGCCCAGTTCCTTTAGGTCTCTGCTCAAATGTCACTTCCCTCAGAAGCTCCTCACATCCCTCCCCCGCTTTATGTTTCTCCATAGCACTTAGTTTTATCTGATGAAATAACACCTGCACAGGAGACAATTTTGAAAGTTTCAGAAATTTTGCAGGTAGTTATTAAAACATTGTAAGCTTGAAATTGACCAGGGTGGGAATATTTACACCATGGTAATTGGCAAATGCTACCAATCAGAGCTTTTATATTTTCTGGTTTACCAGAATACCACAAAACATAATACATGTTTACTTGTTTATGTGTTTACTTTCATCCACTCCTAGGGTATAAGCTTGAGAAGAGCAGGGGACTTGTTTGTTCACCACTGTCTTATCTAGTGTCCTGGACAAGGTCTGATACAAAGTAGATGATTAGTTGAATGAATGATTGGTGAGGATATCACGTATTAGGATTTTTATGGCCTTTACTATTTGTGAAAAATGAGATTGGTTCTTTTATCCATTCACTAACGTAAACATTCAATAAATATTTTTGAAAGCCCCTGTACCAGTTACTTACTCTGTTCTAAGATTTGGAGACATTTTAGTAGAGAATGGAGAAAAAGTTCCTGCCTTCATGAAGCATTCATTATGGCAGGGGAGAAAATACAGTGAACACAAACAAACCAAAAGAAAAAAAAAATCCAATAAAAACAGTAAGTTCAGATATTGGTATCTGTTAGAAAAAAAAAAGTTTAGATATTGGTAACTGTTAGTAAAAACAGACAGACAAACAACAGCAACACCCAGAATGAGGTCATGGGTAGAGAGGAACTAGAGAAGGGGTTGATCTTTTACACAGAGAAGTCAGGTGAAGCCTTTCTGAAAGGTGATGTTTAAAACTGGGATATGAATGATGAGATTAAGGCAGCAAACACAGATCTAAGAAAAGAGCATTCTAAGCAGAGGGCACAGCAAAGTGCAAGGGCCCTGAACTGGGAATGAGCCTGGTGAGCTTGAAGAATAGAATAAGAACCACTAATCTTGAAGCATATTGGGTTAGGGAGAGAATAGTGGTGGCTGAGGTCAGAAAGGCAGATGGGGCCAGATGACTCAGGGCCTTACAGGCCATAGGAAACCATTAGAAAGTGACATGACTTGATTGAAAGTTTACGAAGATCATTCTGACAATGGAGAATGTGAAGAGAGCAGTTAGAGGCTCCTGTAGTTTTTCAGCACATATACAATAGAAATATACAATATAGAGGTGAATAGAATGGACCCCAATGGGTCTTGTTCATTTTAGAGATGAATTTAACCAAACCTTCCACAAGCATGAAATCTCTGGCTTTTCCATGCTGTTCAAGAGAGATAAAAAGACAGAATATTTTTCAACTTTAATTTAAAGGTAATATGTAACCTTGATACCCAAAGGAAAAAAGGGAAGTATGAGAAAAAAAAAAAAATTGCAGCCTGACTCAATTAAGATTCTATATGCAAAAATCCTGAATAGAATATAAGCATGCCAAATAAAGAACTGTGTAAGAAATACTTTGTGACCAGATAATAGTGGTGAGAGTAGACAACCATGTCTTGTTTCTGATCTTAGAGGAAATGCTTTCAGTTTTTCACTATTGAGAATGATGTTTGCTGTGGGTTTGTCGTATATGGCCTTCATTATGTTCAGGTAGGTTCCCTCTATGCCCACTTTGTGGAGGGTTTTTATCATAAATGGCTGCTGAATTTTGTCAAAAGCTTTTTCTACATTTGTTAAGATGATCATATGGTTTTTCTTCTTCGGTTTGTTAATATGGTGTATCACATTGATTGATTTGCCTATATTGAAGAATCCTTGCATCCCTGGGATAAATCCCACTTGATCATGGTGTATGATCCTTTCAATGTGTTGTTGGATTCTGTTTGCTAGTATTTTGTTGAGGATTTTTGCACCTATATTCATGAGTGATATTGCTCTGTAATTTTCTTTTTTTGTAGTATCTTTATCTGGTTTTGGTATCAGGGTGATGGTGGCCTCATAGAATGAGTTTGGGAGTGTTCCTTCCTCTGCAATTTCTGGAAGAGTTTGAGAAGGTTGGGTGTTAGCTCTTCTCTAAATGTTTGATAGAATTCGCCTGTGAAGCCATCTGGTCCTGGACTTTTGTTTGTTGAAAGATTTTTAGTCACAGTTTCAATTTCATTACTAGTGATTGGTCTGTTCATATTTTCTGTTTTTCCCTGGTTTACTCTTGGAAGGTTATACCTTTCTAAGAATTTGTCCATTTCTTCCAGGTTGTCCATTTTATTGGCATAGAGTTGCT
This sequence comes from Leucopleurus acutus, assembly GCF_964270905.1. Lineage (NCBI taxonomy): Eukaryota > Metazoa > Chordata > Mammalia > Artiodactyla > Delphinidae > Leucopleurus > Leucopleurus acutus. The sequence continues at coordinate 33,852,973 of NC_139145.1, read as the reverse complement.
TGTAGTAGTCTCTTAGGATGCTTTGTATTTCTGTGGTGTCTGTTGTAACTACTCCTCTTTCATTTCTAATTTTACTGATTTGAGTCCTCTCCCTCTTTTTCTTGATGACTCTGGCTAATGGCTTATCAATTTTGTATATCTTCTCAAAGAAGCAGCTTTTAGTTTTATTGATCTTTGCTCTTGTTTTCTTTGTTTCTATTTCATTTATTTCTGCTCTGATCTTTATGATTTCTTTCCTTCTGCTAACTTTGGGCTTTTTGTTTTTTTGTTTTTTGTTTTTTTTTTGTGGTACGCAGGCCTCTCACTGTTGTGGCCTCTCCCATTGCGGAGCGCAGGCTCCAGACACGGAGGCTCAGCGGCCATGGCTCACGGGCCAAGCCACTCTGCGGCATGTGGGATCTTCCCAGACCGGGGCACGAACCCGTGTCCCCTGCATCAGCAGGCGGACTCTCAACCACTGCGCCACCAGGGAAGCCCTAACTTTGGGTTTTGTTTGTTCTTCTTTCTCTAGTTTCTTTAGGTGTAAGGATAAATTGTTTTTTTGAGATTTTTCTTGTTTCTTGAGGTAGGCTTGTATTGCTATAAAGTTCCCTCTTAGAACTGCTTTTGCTGCATCCCATAGGTTTTGCATCACTGTATTTTCATTGTTATTTGTCTCTAGGTATTTTTTGAATTTCCTCTTTGATTTCTTCAGTGACCTCTTGGTTATTTAGTAACGTATTGTTTAGCCTCCATGTGTTTGTGTATTTTACGTTTTTTTTCCCTGTAATTGATTTCTAATCTCATAGCGTTGTAGTCAGAAAAGATGCTTGATACGATTTCAATTTTCTTAAATTTACTGAGGCTTGATTTGTGACCCAAGATGTGATCTATCCTGGAAAATGTTCCAGGTGCACTTGAGAAGAAAGTGTAATCTGCTGCTTTGGGATGAAATGTCCTATAAATATCAATTAAATCTATCTGGTTTATTGTGTCATTTAAAGCTTATGTTTCCTTGTTAATTTTCTGTTTGGATGATCTGTCCATTGGTGTAAGTGAGGTGTTAATTTTCCCCACTGTTATTGTGTTACTGTCAATTTCCTGTTCTGTAGATGTTAGCAGTTGCCTTATGTATTGAGGTGCTCCTATATTGGGTGCATATATATTTATAATTGTTATATCTTCTTCTCGGATTGATCCCTTGATCATTATGTAGTGTCCTTCCTTGTCTCTTGTAACATTCTTCAGTTTAAAGTCTGTTTTATTTGATATGAGTATTGCTACTCCAGCTTTCTTTTGATTTCTATTTGCATGGAATATCTTTTTCCATCCCCTCACTTTCAGTCTGTATGTGTCCCTAGGTCTGAAGTGGGTCTCTTGTAGACAGCATATATATTGGCCTTGTTTTTGTATCCATTCAGCCAGTCTTTGTCTTTTGGTTAGAGCATTTAATCCATTTACATTTAAGGTAATTATCGATATGTGTGTTCCTATGACCATTTTCTTAATTTTGGGGGGTTTGGTATTGTAGGTCTTTTCCTTCTCTTGTGTTTCCTGCCTAGAGAAGTTCCTTTAGCATTTGTTTTAGAGCTGGTTTGGTGGTGCTGAACTCTCTTAGCTTTTGCTTGTCTGTAAATATTTTAATTTCTCCGTCAAATCTGAATGAGATCCTTGCTGGCAGAGTAATCTTGGTTGTAGGTTTTTCCCTTTCATCACTTTAAATATGTCCTGCCATTCCCTTCTGGCTTGCAGAGTTTCTGCTGAAAGATCAGCTGTTAACCTTTGGGTATTCTCTTGTATGTTATTTTTCCCTTGCTGCTTTTAATATTTTGTCTTTGTATTTAATTTTTGATCATTTGTTAATATGTGCCTTGACATGTTTCTCCTTGGATTTATCCTGTATGGCACTCTCTTTGCTTCCAGGATTTGATTGACTCTTTCCTTTCTCATATTAAGGAAGTTTTCAACTATAATCTCTTCAAATATTTTCTTTGTCACTTCCTCTTCTTTTTCTGGGTCCCCTATAATTTGAACGTTAGTGTGTTTAATGCTGTCCCAGTGGTCTCTGATACTGTCCTCAATTCTTTTCATTCTTTTTTCTTTATTCTTCTCTGCAGTAATTATTTCCACTATTTTATCTTCCAGGTCACTTATCCGTTCTTCTGCCTCAGTTATTCTGCTATTGATTCCTTCCAGACAATTTTTAATTTCATTTATTGTGTTGTTCATCATTGTTTGATTGCTCTTTAGTTCTTTCAGGCCCTTGTTAAATATTTCTTGTATTTTCTGCATGCTGTTTCCAAGATTTTGTATCATCTTTACTATCATTACTATGAATTCTTTTTTCTGGTAGAATGCCTAGTTCCTCTTCATTTGTTTGGTCTGGTGGGTTTTTACTTTGCTCCTTCATGTGCTGTGTGTTTCTCTGTCTTGTCATTTTACTTCATTTACTGTGTTTAGGGTCTCCTTTTCGCAGGCTGCTCGTTCGTAGTTCCTGTTGTTTTTGGTGTCTGCCCCCAGTTGGTAAGGTTGGTTCAGTGGGTTGTGTAGGTTTCCTGGTGGAGGGGACTTGTACCTTTGTTCTGGTAGATGAAGCTGTATTTTGTCTTTCTGGTGGGCAGGGCCGTGCCCAGTGGTGTGTCTCGGAGTGTCTGTGAACTTATTATGATTTTAGGTAGCCTCTCTGCTAATGGGTGGGGTTGTGTTCCTGTATTGCTAATTGTTTGGCATGGGGTGTCCAGCACTGGAGCTTGCTGGTCATTGAGTGGAGCTGGGTCTTAGCATTGAGACGGAGATCTCTGGTTGAGCTCTCACCAATTGATACTACGTTGGGCTGGTTGGTCTCTGGTGGACCAGTGTCCTGAACTTGGCTGTCCCACCTTAGTGGTTCAGGCCTGGCACCCAGCCGGAGCAGCAAGACTCTTTTGGGAAGCCTGAAGTCTTCTGCCAGCGATCAGTATGTGTTCTGTAGGAGTTGTTCCAAAATATCAAAATATATATCAAAAATATAGATATATCAAAAATATAGATATATTTTTGATGTATTTGTGCAGAGAAAGATGATCTCCACATCTTACTCTTCTGCCATCTTGAAGGTCTCCCCTAGAGCAATTCTTGACTCCTCTTTTCTTTAACATTTCACACCCAATCCATTTAAGTTCTCAGAATTTCTCCACAGTCTGACCATGTTCAGTCATCTACGTTGCTACCATCCTGGTTCAGGGCATCATCATCACTTGCCAACATTATGATGACAGCTTCCTAATTGGTCCCCCTGCTTCTCTCATATTCTTACACAGCAGCCACGTGATACTTTAAAACCTCAGGTCTGATCATATATCAGAACTTTACAGTGGTTCTCTCATCTCCACTCCAACTTCTTCCTCCTTCACTCATTCTGGACCAGTCACACACAAGTCTCCGTTCTGCTCCTGAGACTTGACCACCTTGAACCTACCTCATGGACTTCTGTTCTAGCTCTTTCCTTTGTCTGAACTGCTTTTTTCTTTGAGAAACCATTTGGCTAACTTCCCTGGAAATTTCAAGTCTGATTAGATCTCCCCTCAGTGAGGACTAGTCTGACCACAATATTTTATACTGCATCTTGCACAATTCCCATTACTCTGCTCTATTTTTCTTTCCATTTTACACATCACCTTGCAACACAATATATATTTTACTTATTTTTCACATTCTTTATATATACCCCTTCAAAAATGTGAGCTCCAAAAGTGCAAGCATTTTTGTTTTGTTCATTGATGTTTCTCTAGCACATAAAAGAGTGCCTAGTAATAGTGAATGTTCAATCAGTGCTTTTTTGAATAAATGAATGGATGAAAATCAATAAAAAAGAAAGCTGGAAAGTGGGCAAGTGCTATAAACAGACAATTAGTTGAGCGGAACACTGAAATGACCAGTCAACACAGGAAAAGCTGCTCTAATCGTAATAGTTGGCAAAATGAAAAACTAAATGAAGATAGCATTTCCTTTTCATCTGACTGGCAAAACAAATTAAATCTGATAACACAAAGTGTTGGTGAGGATTTGTGGAAACAAGCAGTGATACAAAGTCTGGTTTGAATGTAAATTTCAACAATCATTTTGAAGTTCACTTTAGTAATACTGAATAAAATTATACAAATTCTTCGAACCACCACTATTATTTCTACATACTTTCCCCAAATAAACTCTCCCACATTGACAAGGAGATGTTGGCAGCACTGTTTATAATACTAAAAAAAGGGAAAACAATATAAATTCTTCAACAGGATAAACCAGTACTATATGTATTAACAAATTTATTGTGGAGTGAAAACAAATTAAAGAATGTATACAGTCTGTAACCCTATTTGAATTTTTTAAAGACACAAAATACAAGAGTATATATATAATTCAAAAAAACAAAATACAGAAAAAGCATGGGAATGGCTATGTTGATTTCAGGAGGGTGACAACCTCTGGGGAGGGGGTAAAAGAACGTTTGGGCGGTAAGGCTTTTAGTGTTATCATTTATTAGTTTCTGTTAAAATATTTTAAGTAAGTATCATAACTTATATTTACTAATCTCAGTTGTCGTAGTCTTTTATATTTTCTGTGATATAATGCTGAACTTAAAATTTTTAAAACTTAAGGTAACATTTTGGGAAGTAAGAGTAGAAAAGAGAGACAAAAAGAGAGATTGGTTAATAACAAGGGAACAGCGAAAAAAACATAAAATTCTGTTTGGAGAGCGGAGATATAAGTATATTTGTAAGCAGAAGAGAAGGGGCTTTGAAGAAAGGTGAAATAGACAATATAAAAGGTAAAAGAGTACAATCACGATGACACGTGAAGGATGTCAAAACAAAGGCACACAGGTAGCTGTTAGTTTTGACATGAGGGAGTCATATTTCTTCTACAAGCAGAAGGAGGAAGGAAATACTGGTTGAACTTTCAGAGTAATACTGACATATAGAAGAGAAAGATAAAAAGAAATTAAACAAACTTAATGTTGTCAGTTAAGTTGAAGACAATGATATATCAAGACTAATTTCTCAGTAAGGTACTCAAGGGTTTTGGTAATTTGAGAAGACCAGAGAAGATTTGAAACCTCTGCAGGTATTTAATAGTTTGTAACACACAAATAATAGTTACACACACAGATATTTACAATACACAGATAATAGTTACCAAGCAGCCTTGTAATAATAATTGTGTTAGGAATTAGTGGGTTTCATGCTGTACCTGACGTTCTAACTTCATCCAGCAGTGTTCAGAAGCCAAGGAGTATAGAAAACGAATTGGGAGAGGAAAGACTGACTCAGGGTTGAAAATCAACAGGATTGTTAAGTCAGAAAAGGAAAGAGGGGGAGCCAGGAATCTACGGTATTTTTTTTTATTTTTATTGAAATATAATTGCTATACAATATTGTGTTATTTCTGGTGTACAATGAAGTGAATCAGCTATATGTATATAGCTGAGAAAAGAGGGAAGTGAGATCTTCCAGAATCTGATGGAAAGGGGAAATAGTAAGAAGTTGGAGATGTGCAGATTATCATGAAGACAAAGTAATATTTTCAGCAAGATTGCAATGACAGGAGGAATAAAGAAGGAAGGTGAAGGTACACTGGAATTTTGGAGATTGTCATCTTAGGCATTACGTAGTTGAGGATTAAGTCATATGTTTAAAGCTGGGCAAAATGAGTGAAAATGGTCATTACAATGTGGAAGAGTACTTTGAAATCCACGTACTGGATGATACCAAGTGTTATTGTTGAGATAACCAATGGTGTTGGAAGTGATGAAATGAGAAGAACAGCAAGATAGTTGTTGAATTATTAAGAAGAGAATATTACTATTAATTTAGGAACAAGGGTAAAGAGTGAATGCTAACTCCCTCTTGCAAGAGCACTGGAATCCCAGCTAACTGCTGAACAGTAACTGACAGGAAGACTCTGGAACTCACCAAAAAAGTTACCCCACATCCAAAGACAAAGGAGAAGCCGCAATGAGATGGTAGGAGGGGCGCAATCACAGTAAAATCAAATCACATAACTGCTGGGTGGGTGACTCACAAACTGGAGAACACTTATACCATAGAAGTCCACCCACTGGAGTGAAGATTCTGAGCCCCACATCAGGCTTCCCAACCTGGAGGTCCAGCAATGGGAGGAGGAATTCCTAGAGAATCAGACTTTGAAGGCTAGCGGGATTTGATCACGGGGCTTCGACAGGAATGGGGGAAACAGAGACTCCACTCTTGGAGGGCACACACAAAATACTGTATGCATCAAGACCCAGGGGAAGGGAGCAGTGACCCCACTGGAGACTGAACCAGACCTACCTGCTAGTGATGGAGGGTCTCCTGCAGAGGTCGGGGGTGGCTGAGGCTCACCGTGGGGACAAGGACACTAGCAGCAGAAGTTCTGGGAAATATTCCTTGGCGTGAGCCCTCCCAGCGTCCACCATTAGCCACACCAAAGGGCCTGTAGGCTGCAGTGCTGGGTCGCCTTGGCCAAACAACCAACAGGGAGGGAACTCAGCCCCACCCATCAGCAGACAAGCAGATTAAAGTTTTACTCAGCTCTGCCCACCAGAGCAACACCTAGCTCGACCCACCACCACTCCCATCCATCAGGAAGCTTGCACAAGCCTCTTAGATAGCCTCATCCACCAGAAGGGCAGACAGCAGAAGCAAGAAGAATTATAGTCTTGCAGCCTGTGGAACAAAAACCACATTCAAAGAAAGAGAGACAAAATGAAAAGGCAGAGGACTATGTATCCGATGAAGGAACAAGATAAAACCCCAGAAAAACAACTAAATGCAGTGGAGATAGGCAACCTTCCTATCAGAAAAAGAATCCAGAATAATGATAGTGAAGATGATCTAGGACCTCAAAAATAGCATGGAGGCAAAGATCGAGAAGATGCAAGAAATGTTTAACAAAGATCTAGAAGAATTAAAGAACAAACAAAAAGACATGAACAATAGAATAACTGAAATGAAAAATGCACTAGAAGGAATCACTAGCAGAAAAACTGAGGCAGAACAAATAAGTAACTTCAAAGACAGAATGGTGGAATTCACTGCCACGGAACAGAATAAAGAAAAAAGAATGAAAAGAAATGAAGACAGCCTAAGAGACCTTTGGGACAACAGTAAATGCACCAACATTTGCATTATAGGGGTCCAAGAAGGAGAAGAGAGAGAGAAAGGACCCAAGAAAGTATTTGAAGAGATTATAGTTGAAAACATCCCTAACATGGGAAAGGAAATAGCCACCCACGTCAAGAAAGTGCAGAGAGTTCCAGGCAGGATAAACCCAAGGAGAAACACACTGATTCACATAGTAATCAAATTGACAAAAAGTAAAGACAAAGAAAAATTATTAAAAGCAACAAGGGAAAAATAACACATAACAAACAAGGGAACTGCCATAATGTTAACAGTTGATTTCTCAGCAGAAACTCTACAAGCCAGAAGAGAGTGGCACGATATATTTAAAGTGATTAAATGGAAGAACCTACAACCAAGATTACTCTACCTAGCAAGGATCTCATTCAGATTTGACAGAGAAATCAAAAGCTTTACAAACATACAAAAGATACGAGAATTCAGCACCACCAAACCAGCTTTACAACAAATGCTAAAGGAACTTCTCTAAGTGGGAAACACAAGAGAAGAATAGGACCTACAAAAGCAAACCCCAAACAATTAAGAAAATGGTAATAGGAACATACATATCGATAATTACCTTAAATGTGAATGAATTAAATGCTCCAGTCAGAGTACACAGGCTCACTGAATGGATACTACAACAAGACCCATATGTATGCTGTCTACATGCGACCCACTTCAGACCTAGGGTCACATACAGACTGAAACTGAGGGGATGGAAAAAGATATTCCATGCAAATGGAAATCAAAAGAAAACTGGGGGGGGGAAATAAATAAATAAATAAAGCTGGAGTAGCAATACTCATATCAGATAAAATAGACTTTAAAATAAATGTTACAAGAGATGAGGAAGGACACTACATAATGATCAAGGGATCAATCCAAGAAGAAGATATAACAATTTAAAATATATATGCACCCAACATAGGAGCACCTCAGTACATAAGGCAAATGCTAACAGCTATAAAAGAGGAAATCGATGGTAACACAATAATAGTGGGGGACTTTAACACCTCAGTTACACCCATGGACAGATCATCCAGACAGAAAATTAATAAGGAAACACAAGCTTTAAATGACACAATAAACCAGATAGATTTAATTGATATTTATAGGACATTCCATCCAAAAAACAGCAGATTACACTTTCTTCTCAAGTGCACCCGGAACATTCTCCAGGATGGATCACATCTTGGGTCACAAATCAAGCTTCAGTAAGTTTAAGAAAATTGAAATCATATCAGGCATCTTTTCTGACTACAACACTATAAGATTAGAAATCAATTACAGGGAAAAAACCATAGAAACACAAACTCATGGAGGCTAAACAACATGTTACTAAATAACCAAGAGATCACTGAAGAAATCAAAGAGGAAATAAAAAAATACCTAGAGGCAAATTACAATGAAAACACTATAATCCAAAACCTGTGGGATGCAACAAAAGCAGTTCTATGAGAGAACTTTATAGCAATACAGTCCTACCTGAGGAAACAAGAAGAATCTCCAGTAAACAATTTAACCTTACACCTAAAGGAACTAGAGAAAGAAGAACAAACAAAACCCAAAGTTAGCAGAAGGGAAGAAATCATAAAGATCAGAGCAGAAATAATTGAAATAAAGATAAAGAAAACAATAGCAAAGACCAATAAAACTAAAAGCTGTTTCTTCAAGAAGGTAGACAAAATTGATAAACCTTTAGCCAGAGTCATCAAGAAAAAGAGGGAGAGGACTCAAATCAATAAAATTAGAAATGAAAAAGGAGAAGTTACAACAGACACCGCAGAAATACAAAGCTTGTAAGAGACGTCTACAAGCAACTCTATGCCAACAAAATGGAAAATCTGGAAAAAATGGACAAATTCTTAGAAAAGCACAATTTTCTGAGACTGAACCAGGAAGAAATAGAAAATATGAACAGACCAATCAGAAGCACTGAAATAGAAACTGTGATTGAAAATCTCCTGAGAAACCAAAGGCCTGGACCAGATGGCTTCACAGGTGAATTCTACCAAACATTTAGAGAAGAGCTTACACCCATCCTTCTCAAACTCTTCCAAAAAATTGCCAAGGAAGGAACACTCCCAAACTCATTCTACGAGGCTGCCATCACCGTGATACCAAAACAAGTCAAAGATACTACAAAAAAAAAGAAAATTCCAGACCAATATCACTCATGAATATAGGTGCAAAAATTCTCAACAAAATACTAGCAAACAGAATCCAACAGCACATTAATAGGATCGTACACCTGATCAAGTGGGATATATCACAGGGATGCAAGGATTCTTCAATATAAGCAATCAGTCAATGTGATACACCATATTAACAAACTGAAAAATAAAAACCATATGATCATCTCAACAGATACAGAAAAAGCTTTTGACAAAATTTAACACCCATTTATGATAAAAACCCTCCAGAAAGTTGGCATAGAGGGAACCTACCTCAACATAATAAAGGCCATATATGACAACCCACAGCAAACATCATTCTCAATGGTGAAAAACTGAAAGCACTTCCTCTAAGATCAGGAACAAGACAAGGATACCCAGTCTCACCACTCTTATTCAACACAGTTTGGGAAGTCCTAGCCACGGCAATCAGACAAGAAAAAGAAATGAGGAATACAAATTGGAATAGAGGAAGTAAAGCTGTCGCTGCTTGCAGATGACATGTAATATACGTAGAAAATCATAAAGATGCCACCAGAAAACTACTAGAGCTAATCAATGAATTTGGTAACATTGCTGGATACAAAATTAATGCACAGAAATTACTTGCATTCCTATACACTAATGATGAGAAATCTGAAAGAGAAATTAAGGAAACAATCCCATTCATCATTGCAACAAAAAGAATAAAATAACTAGGAATAAACCTACCTAAGGAGGTTAAAGACCTGTACTCAGAAACCTATAAGACACTGATGAAAGAAATCAAAGATGACACAAGCAGATGGAGAGATACACCATGTTCTTGGATTGGAAGAATCAATATTGTGAAAATGACTATACTACCCAAAGCAATCTACAGATTCAGTGCAATCCCTATCAAACTACCAATGGCATTTTTCACAGATCTAGAACAAAAAATCTTAAAATTTGTATGGAGACAAGAAAGACCCCGAATAGCCAAAGCAATCTTGAGGGACAAAAACAGAGATGGAGGAATCAGCCTTCCTGATTTCAGACTATACTACAAAGCTACAGTAATCGAGGCAATAGGGTACTGCCATGAAAACAGAAATATAGATCAATGGAATAAGATAGAAAGCCCAGAGATAAACCCAAGCACCTATGGTCAACTAATCTATGACAAAGGAGGCAAGGGTATACAATGGAGAAAAGACAGTCTCTTCAGTAAGTGGTGCTGGAAGAACTGGACAGCTACATGTAAAAGAATGAAATTACATCACTCCCTAACACCATACATAAAAATAAACTCAAAATGGATTCAAGATCGAAATTTGAGATTGGACGCCAGAAAACCCTTAGAGGAAAACATAGGAAGAACATTTGTTGATATAAATCACAGCAAGATCCTCTTTGGTCTACCTCTTAGAGTAATGGAAATAAAAACGAAAGTAAACAAATGGGACCTAATAAAACTTAAAAGCTTTTGCACAGCAAAAGGAACTCTAAAGAAGACAAAAAGACAACCCTGAGAATGGTAGAAAATATTTGCAAACGAATCAGCGGACAAAGGATTAATCTCCAAAATATATAAACAGCTCATGCAGCTCAATATCAATTTTTTTATCTTGCCCTGACATAATAGTGCAAAAATAACAAACAACTCAATCAAAAAATGGGCAGAAGAGCTAAATAGACAGTTCTCCAAAGAAGACATACGATGGCCAAGAGGCACGTGAAAAGCTACTCAGCATCACTGATTATTAGAGAAATGCAAATCAAAACTACAATGAGGTATCACCTCACACTGGTTAGAGTGGCCATCATCAGAAAATCCACAAACAACAGATGATGGAGAGGGTGTGGAGAAAAGGGGACCCTCTTGCACTGTTGGTGGGAATGTAAACTGATACAGCCACTGTGAAGAACAGTATGGAGGTTCCTTAAAAAACTAAAAATAGAATTAGCATATGACCCAGCAATCCTACTACTGGGCGTATACCCAGAGAAAACCATAATTCAAAAAGAGTCATGTACCACCATGTTCATTGCAGCACTATTTACAGTAGCCAGGTCATGGAAGCAACCTAAATGCCTATCGATAGGTGAATGGATAAAGAAGATGTGGTACATATACACAATGGAATATTACTCAGCTATAAAAAGGAATGAAATTGGGTCATTTGTAGAGATGTGGATGGACCTAGAGATTGTCATACAGAGTGAAGTAAGTCAGAAGGAGAAAAACAAATATCGTATATTAACTCATGTATGTGGAATCTAGAAAAATGGTACAGATCAACCAGTTTTGCAAGGCAGAAATAGAGACACAGATATAGAGAACAAACATATGGACACCAGTGGGGGAAAGCAGTGGGGTGTGGGGTAGGTGGTTGTGGTGGGATGAATTGGGAGATTGGGACTGACATCGATACACTAATATATATAACATAGATAACTAATAAGAACCTGCTGTATAAAAAATAAAATAAAATTATAAAAAAAAATATAGAGAGTGAATGCTGTTTCTATCTAAATATGTATAATTTTTTAGTCAATATAATGTTATTTGAGATTTAACCATATTGATAGCATATATATCTAATCCTATTTTAATTTTTCTACACTGTGTATTTGTACAAATATGCTAATATATTATCTACTACTCTCTAACTGATGGAAATTTAGGTTGTTTTTAATTTTTTTTTATCTTGCCCTGACATAATAGTGCAAAAATAAATTTTATTTTAAATGTGTTTCATTATGTACCCATGAGGGAATATCTTTAGGACATTTATGTAGAAGAGAAATTCCTGGGTTGTAGGCATATACATCTTCAACTGGAATATGCAAGGTGCAGGAAGATACATACAGTAAATACCATGTTTGTAAATTTTTAAAACACAAAAACTTTATATATATGCATATCAACTAAAAATATAAAACTTGCTTAGGAAATACCAGGACAAATAATTACTCTAAAGAAGGAGAATTAGTTGTTTATTACTTTTTTAATATGTGTTTAAAATATATCATAATAAAAAGATAAAAATCATATGTTTTCAAAATGATGTAGTTCGTTGTAGAAGGTTTAGAAAGTGCAATGAAAGAAGTAGCTGAAAAGAAAATAACCTTTCATCTCAGTACTCTGAAATAAGAACTATTAATAATTTGGTATTTTCTTTTTATTATATATACACATATGTGAATATAAATGAGTTACACTTTATATCATGTTTTAAAACATGCTTCTGTTTTACTTAACAGTACATCATAAATATGTTGTTAAACTTCAGGTTTTAGCTCCAACGTGTTAAGACGTTGGAAATTATCACTCCCATCCTTAAAAAAAAAAAAAAGGTGAATAAACTGAATACCATTATTATTATTATTTGTGTGTTTTGGATCCATTAGTTAACTGAGGTTTCAGGACAAAGTGCCACTGCAAAATATAGAGAGAAAGGAGAGTTCAGAGAGGCATAGCTAAGCTCTGCATACTGGAGCAGATGGTGCTTGAGGCATAAACTGCTAGGAATGCTTAAATGGTAATTGTAGCAAATTGTTGGAGGCTGTGTGTGGATTTGCTTGAGAGTGAACAACTCCTTGGGGGGCCCTGGTCTCTGAGGTTCCCCATACATTAGTGAGCTTTATCTCTAGGAACCCCACCAGGTTCTCTTGTCAAAAAGCCAGGAAAGATCCCCCTCATGGCTCTGGCAGAGGAGGGGAAGGGTAACCATTATGAAGTGTGCCTAGTACATTATCCATAATTAAGGTCTGCTCTCCAGAAAATACTTTACCAGAACCTTATCCAAAGTGGGGAAATATCCCATGGAGGGGTGGGGTAAGGATCTAAGAAATACTTCGTGAAGCTCACGGCCCAGGAACACATGACCACTAAATGATTGAGATGTAAGTCTATGATTATGAAATGCTTCCCCATGTCCTGTATTTTGTCACCATATGAAAACATTTCCAGTATAATGGCAGTGTATTAAAGCTAAAAGAGCTGCAAGACACAGACGTGATCTGAGGAGGCGTTCTTAGAGAAGTTCAGAGACAACATGGGTATCAAAATCCAGGCTTCTGGAGAACTTTGAAGCCTCTAGCACCTATAGCTATAACAGAGATAACTCCAAGCCAGATTCATGTAAAACCTTAAACTAAAGGCCTATTTATCTCAGTTCTTATTACTTGCAAGGTATGCTAAAAAGTGAGTGAAAACATGGTCCTAAGTGACAAAACATGAGAACCAGACCTAGATATGGTAAAGATTTTGGCATTATCAGTCAGAATAACTTAAAATAACTATGATCAATTTGTTAAGAGCTCTAGTATAAAAAAGTAGACAACATGCAAAAACAGATGGTCAATGTAGTAAGAGAGTTGGATATTCTAAGAAAGAATCAGAAAGAAATGCTAGAAATAAAAAACACTGTAACACAAATGAAGAATACCTTTGATGGTCTCATCAGTAGACTGGACATGGCCAAGGAAAGAATCAATATTTGAAGATAAACTAGAAGAAAGTTTTCAAATTGAAATGAAAAGAGGAAAAAGAATGAAAAAATATATAACAGAATAGAAATCCAGGGACTGCTGGTAACTTCAAAATCTGGCATACACACAGTTGGAATACCAGGGAGAAGAGAGAGAGAATGAAGCAGAAGAAATATTTGAAGGAATAATGGTCAAGAGTTTTCAAAAATCAGTGAGACACTACACCACAGATGAAGGTAGCTCAGAGAACATCAAGCAGAATTAACACCAAAATATCTACATTTAGGCATATTGTATTCAAATTGCAGAAAACCAAAGACAAAGAAACTTTTGAAGAATGACAGGGGTGGGAGAACACCTGCTCTATGGAGGATAAGAATCCAGTGGACTTTTCATCAGAACCATGCAAGGAAGAAGATGGTAGAGTGAAATATTTAAAGTGTTGAAAGAAACCACCAACCTGAAATTCTATATCCAGCAAAAGTATCATTTAAAAATGAAGGATAGGGCTTCCCTGGTGGCGCAGTGGTTGAGAGTCTGCCTGCCAATGCAGGGGACACGGGTTTGTGCCCCGGTCTGGGAGGATCCCACATGCCGCGGAGCGGCTGGGCCCGTGAGCCATGGCCGCTGAGCCTGCATGTCCGGAGCCTGTGCTCCGCAACGGGAGAGGCCACAACAGTGAGAGGCCCGCGTACTGCAAAAAAAAAAGAAGGATAAGTAAAGACTTACTTGAAAAAAAATGAGGGAATTTATCTCCAACAAACCTGCCCTGTAAGAAATGTTAAAAGGAGTTTTTCAAGTAGAAGGAAAATGTATGTCAGAAACTTATATCTATATAAAGAAAAAAAGTGTTGGAAAAGGAACATATTATGGTAACATATTTTATTTTTTAATTTTTAATTGATTTTAAGTGAGAAAATCCAGTCTGAAAAGTTTACAAATTATATGATTCCAACTATATGACATTTTGAAAAAGGTAAAACTCAATAATATAAAGGTCAGTGGTTGCCAGGGATTCAAGGTGTGGAGTTGTGTTGAATAGGTGAAACACAGGGGAATTTTTAGGGCAGTAAAACTGTCCTGTATGGCAGCATAGTCATGGGTACATAGCACAGTGCATTAGTCAAAACCCATAGAACTTTATAGCACAAAGAGTGAAATGTATATAAGTTTTAAAAAATTAATTTAATTGTTCAGAGAGTTCCAGGGTGGAAATCAGAATGTGATTTTCAAAAAATCTAAGTGTATTACAAATCTACAAAATATTCTCACAGGAGAAAATGTGCTGACCTAAGTAACATTGGATATGAGTAGAGTCTGCAAGAATAAAGTCAAAACAAACTATACATAAACACCGTACTCTAGTTGATAAAGTTGAGTCACACAGATGTATGAGTTAACAATGCTGAAACTGCTATCCATGTATCCTGAAATGGAAAAATTAACTAAATGAATGACAAATGGTGGTAGCCAGGTTTCTCACTGTTGAAGTGGGAATTTATAGGTAAGCAAAGGGGAAAGTCTAGAATGATCCAGGTGATAATGGATTAGAGTTGGAGACATCAGTATGAACTCATGTTTAGCTTAATATAGTTACAGATGGTTAAATATGGAAATATTTATAATTATGTATATATATTCTAGTTAGTATACTCATATATTTCATTGCTCTGTTAAGCATAGAAGCAATGACACCTCAATAGCAGTGAGCACACCTACTACCCAGGTTTTTGTTTCTAATACCATTCTTCAGTGAAGAGAACTAGGGCTCCTTTGTGAAATGACTGATTCTAGGTTTGGGGCAGAAGATGTAGAAGATGAGCATCTTATAGTACAAGAGAGTAAGACAGTGCTAAAAACAAAACAAATAGACAAAACAAAGCACAATGATGGGGGTATATTAAAGGGACATAGGAGTGAACTAAAAGAATATTCAGTGGCCAAAGCTGAAACTAAGCAATAAAATAAAACATAAATTAGAATATAACCTAAAGTGTAAAGTAAATATTCATAATTTTATGCTGATATAAATAAATTATTGAATAAATAAATAAATGGGAGAGAAGAGACGAATCTCCTATGCAGAAGAATCCTAAACAATTTATGTAGATAGTCTGTTCTCAAGGAGTTGGAACGTAACTCCCCAATCCTAAAGTGTGGGCTATGTGTAATGACTTGCTTCCAAAGAATACAGTCTGAAAAGGGGGCAAAAAAGAGTAATTGTACAGTGAAGAAATCTGACAAACCCTGCTTCAGACAGGTGACCAAATTCAGTGTCAACAGTGATAAGCCATCCTTGCTATGACCTGATAAAAATGGCACATTATTCTGTGTCTCCTCCCCCAAAGCTGTAACTGCAGTCTATTTATTTGAGAAGTTGGGGAAAGTCTTCCTGATAAAATAGCATTTGAGCTAAGCACTAAATGTTGACTGCTCTCTCCATAAATTAAATTCCTTTTACAATGGTGGCATCTAATATTTTTCCCCATTTTGCATGGATGAGACATGCTTATCACAGTGACACACAGTTCCTTCGTGTGCCTCATGACAGGAGTTATTGGAAGTCAGGGACGTGGTGGCATGGGAGGCATCAGAAGACACCTCTGAAAATACAAGGCAAGTCACCAACAATGTTCATGAATCCACTTGAGGTGGCTTCATTGAGCTGGTCAACCCTTCACTGACCAGTTTGATAAAATATCCCTTTCACATGACCCTATTCTTGGTACCACAACAATGCCTGCTGAATCCTCAATGGGGCAAACTGCTTGGTATTCCACTTACTACTCTGTTCTTAGTTTTAAAATCTGTCAAAGTGTAAACTGCTTGGTATTCCACTTATTATTCTGTTCTTAGTTTTAAAATCTGTCAAAGTGTACAGATTATAAGGAAGCATCTTCATGTCTGAGAGCACAGGTGCCCACCTGTGCTTGGTGGAAGGAAGGGAGGGGAGAAGGAGAGGAAGAATTGAGGGGTGTAGAGACCGAGAGAGGGAGGGAGGGAGGAAGGAAGGAAGGAAGGAAGGAAGGAAGGAAGGAAGGAAAGAGGGAGGGGAGGAGGGAGAAGGGGAAAAATAAAAAGGCAAAACAAAATAATTCCACCTTGTTTGAATAGGATTTATAATTTAGGTATATGATAAGGCTAATAGATAAGGAGATGACTGCCATTGAAAAGATAGTTCATTCTACTCAGTTCCCAAGGTTGAGCATACGTGTCGCACTAGAGAGTGGTATCTGGCACACATGGGGTCACTGGGGTCTGTCACAAGGCAGAGGAAGAGGGGAACTGCATGCAAGCACCTTTACTGTGGTTTCCAAGGGAAGAAATGGCAAATCAAGGTAAAAAGGCCTAGGACTGGCTAGTGTGAATGATTTCAGGGGGCTCTGGGGCAGCGGGCTTGTACCTCATTGTCTGGTACCTGGCCTTGGGGTGATTACAGTGGGGTTATAGTGGCCAGGAGTGTGAGTGCCTGACATGGGAGATGTTCTGGGGTGTGGACTTAGCTGCTCAAGAAGAGGAATTAACTGGCCTTTAGCCAGGGCCTCAAAACAAGAGCAAGACATCATTTAAAAAACAGTATTACACATCTGAATGCTACCAGATCCAAAGAAGCAATTTATATGCTGTATACTTTCTTAGGGGGTGAGGGCGTGTATTCTCAGGTTTAGCCACTAATTTTCAGATGATTGAACAAACACAAAACCCAAACTAAAAATAGTTAAGTCCATAGAGAATTTGTTTTATCACTTTGCCTATTAAAATCAGTGAAAGTCCGTTATAACATACCAATTAAAACATCTTTATTTTAAACAGCTATGAGGCAGGATTTATCTGAAGGAAAGGTAGTGTGCTACACTCCATTAATTATATTAATGTTTAATTTAGCACTATTCACAAATTTGAGGCAATCTATGCAGTTATATTTACCGTTAGCATTTTACTTGAAAATCATTAAATTCTAGTCTGTTATCAGTAATGTCAAAGCAGGTTTCATGTAAAGATTCAGGGGAGAGAAAGAGAATGAATTTGTGTGCTCAGAAGACTAATTTTCAGGTGATGTAGAAAATGTCACTGGAAAGCCCAATGATGTAAGCTAGCATCAAGGTCATTAATTTTTGGTTTTACTAATAAAAATGATGCTTTAATGAATTGAGAAAATTAAGGAAACAAGGACAGGTAGTTAAATTCTGTAGTTAAGTATATGACTCTCCCTCTGTCCAAATGGCTTGTATTGACATAATTTCTAATATGAATAAAACATTACCAAGATCAATATCTAGTGTTTGTTCCAACCAAAATGTGACAATAATCCATCCATGGTAGCATTTATTTGATCAAAGACTTTATGGTTATTCAATCTATTTAGCAGAAGAGCAATAACATTTTACTGAAAATTAAATTAGGGTTTTAAATGCAAGGCAGTATTCTTTCTAAAAGTATTTTGGCAGGAAGCATTCATTCCAACAGGGACATCTTTAATGATATCTAGCACTTATAAGGCATTCTCATCTTCCAAGTGTTTCACTAACACCGATTAATTAACTTTCATTATATTGCAACAAGATAGGTAAATAACAAGGAGAAAGCCAGTTTTTTTCAGTCCAGACGGGAAGTCAATGTCAAAATTTAAATTATGCTTAGGATTTTGGCTTCAGTCCTTTGTCCCATACCTACCTCAGTAAACCATACCTACCTCAGTATCGTCAAATGCTATGAAATCACGCCTTTCAAGAAAAAGAAAAAAAAAAATCACAAAGTCAAGAACTAAAGCTGAAAGGATGATTTCAGTTTTTCAAGACTTCCTCTGTACTTTCCTCTAAAAGAAAATGGTGGGGAGGGGAGAAAGAAAAAAGAGTAGTGCCTTCTAGTGCTTTCCCTATCTCCCTCTTTATAAAATACCTTTATAGTCTTGATAAGCTCAAACTGTAGTCCCTACAATATGAAGTCTGGTAGTTTTCAAATTATCTTTAAAATAACAGACTATTTTTCATAAAAGTGTTGGTGAGAAAATACTGAAAAGAATCAGATGTGCAAACTGTTTGTTACAGCTCAAGGATGTCTGCATAACAATGTGAGAGAAAGAATTCTTTTCAAATACACTTACACTCAAGGTATCTTCATATAATGGAGACTTAAAAAAATTACTACAGGTTTGAATAATGCATACCTTCTTTTGTCACAAGATTCCATTCTTTAAATAAATAATAAATATCTCCCAGGCTAGCCCTAAAAGAAAGCCACATGAAGATTTCAAACTGTGGTTAACGGCAACAAAGGCAGTCCCTTTGTAGGAGTGATTGGAATACGGGTGTAACTTTATATAGACTAAATGTATGTCCCTTTTCCCAAGTCATAGTTGTAAATGAGAGCAGTGTTAAAACCAAGGAAGTTTCTAGGCTATGTTAGAAAATCTTTGACAGTTGGTTCCTTTTTCAGGGGTTGGCAAACTATGGCCAGTGTGGGTCAAATCCAGCCACCCACCTGTTTTTGTAAATACAGTTTTATTGTAACATTGCAATGCCCATTTGTTTACACATTGCCTATAGCCACTTTTGTGCTTCAACACTGGACTTGAGTAGTTGCAGTAGAGACCGCATGGCCAAAAAAAGTTAAGGTATTTACTCTCTGACCTTTTATGGAAAACATTTGTCAATTATCTGCTCTATTAAAGGTGACAAGTTGAGTCCCTGAGAAAAGTCAGACTATACTCATTGAAACAAGAAGGAGGCTATTAAATATGAAAAGGAAATAAATTTATACATAGGGAGTATCTACTTTCTGAGACAGGCCATGATCCAAAATTCATTTGTAAGTCACTTATTCCTCACTCTCTCATGTTCATCAACTCATAACATGACTTTCTAAGTTGTAATATAGTTCAAATTGTGTTTATAGGCCAGACTATGGATATTTAAAGTATTGGTTCACCCATCTTTTAAGAACTCCTGTGGGGGGACTTCCCTGGTGGTCCAGTGGTTAAGACTCAGCGCTTACACTGCAGGGGGTGCAGGTTTGATCCCTGGTTAGGGAACTAAGATCCCGCATGCTGTGTGGTGAGACCAAAATAAATTAATTAAATGTTAAAAAAAATAAAGTTAAAAAAAAAACCAAAAAACTCCTGTGGGTCCTGAAGTTACCTAGAGAAGATCAAAACAAATCCTGTTCATAGTACTTTATTCTTATGAAACCAAAAGATTCCACTGGGAATGAGCAGTGTAACACGCCTAGCTTGTTTTAAAGGAGGTTTCTAGAGGTCACAAAAATGACTTCTTCACAATGGATAGGAAGGGGACTTACCCATTTTTCTGGGGGATGTATATTTTGTGTGATGTTCATGTAAAGTAGATTCCTCTTATGTTTCTGACCTTCTCAGATTTCCTGGACCCATGATGAAATCTTCAAGCTAACTTTTAGTGATGATGATGACAATAATGATATATAACCCTTTCCAAGTGTGTACTGTGTTCTCTTCATTGTTTTAAGCTTTGATATGTATTGATCAATCTTCATAACAACCCCAAGAAGTAGAATTATAATTACCCTTACTTTACAGAAAAAGAGATAAGTTCTAATAGGTTACACAGCTAATAAGGAATAGAGGAGAAAACAGGTCCCTATCAAAGCCTTAAAGATAAACTAATTTCTCTTAGCCTCATGAATCACTTCAGAAGCCCTGCTTCTATAGGTTTATTTCAACCCAGACAAGATATATATGCTTAAATTAGCTTTCAGTTAATTATCTATTATTGCCACTAGATAGTAAAACTCATGGTTTCTGAATTCTACCCTACTTCATTCCAACCCTGCCTCAATTTTATTTTTCATTAAGTTTTGTGAGTTTTTGAACCAGAGGCTAGAAAATAGTGTTTGTTTTTAGTAGTATTTGGGAGGATTGGATTGAGTCACTGGAAGGAGGGGAAAAATGTTTAAAGCCTGTTAGAATTACATCTTTCAAAGAATGAGTATATAGTGAGTATATATTTTTGCCATTTACTTCAAAGATAGTTACATTTTAATTGTGGACAGGAGTAATGAATTGCTCACTGTACTAATACAACAAAAGAGAGCAAAAACATTCAAAATGTGATCAGTAGTGTGCATGGTGAGTTCATTAGCTTTCAGCATCTGCTTGTAAATTTGGAGTCAAATAATAGGAGGCATACATATATATTACAAGTTATACATATATACATTCTTAATTAGTGGACTGTATTTGTTAATAAATACTGGTTTTCTATGCTGTTTAACTATATTAGCTATTTTGTCAATCGGTTTTAGTAATATTAATGCTGTCTTAAAATTTCCTTTACCTTTTCTCATACTCTGATCATTTAGTAATATGCAACATTACTTTTTAAAAATAAATTTATTTATTTATTTTTGGCTGTGTTGGGTCTTCGTTGCTGGTGCAGGCTTTCTCTAGTTGCGGCGAGCGGGGGCTACTCTTTGTTGTGGTGCATGGGCTTCTCATTGCGGTGGCTTTTCTTGTTGCGGGGCACAGGCTCTAGGCATGTGGGCTTCAGTAGTTGTGGCATGCAGGCTCAGTAGTTGTGGCTCACGGGCCCTAGAGTGCAGGCTCAGTAGTTGTGGCTCATGGGCTTAGTTGCTCTGTGGCATGTGGGATATTCCTGGACCAGAACTCAAACCCATGTCCCCTGCATTGGCAGGTGGATTCCCAACCACTGCGCCACCAGGGAAGTCCCAACATTACTTTTTCAATCAACTTACTTTACTAAAGAAAATATAAATGCTAACTATTTCAGCTTTTGATCTAAATCGTATAAACTTTTATATTATATGAAAAATTGTATTATTTTGTATTATTGTAAAGATTATTTAGACTTCAGCTTCTACTAATAAATCACCAAGAAATTTGGACTAAATTTCTTATGAAGACAGCTAGAAAACTTAAAAAATGTAAAAATGCCTATTTGAAACCTTTGGAGAACAAATCATGATGCTAGGCTGGGGTCTGTAAGATGGTGGAGGGCCTGAGAAGATCCTATTCTTAGGGCTATTTTTCCTGGAGTATTTTCTGATCATTAAGCTAATCACCTGAGAGACTGAAGATTATGCAGCACTATTAAATAGCTCATGGACCAAACAGGAGGTCAGAGCCCACAAGGGGAAGGAAAGGAGGCTGTTGTCAAACTCTGATCACTTTGGTCTGTGACTCTATAGGACTGAATCTTTAGAGTAGCAGAAACTAGATAAATTCTCACAGGGACTGCAGATTGCTTTCAAACTAACCTAAATTGGAAATTGGATGGAAGAATCATAGGTTAATTGTGCCCCTAGGTATCTTATGAAAACAAGTATTATTTTTTTTTTTTTATCAAGAGAAAAAATAATATTATCCAAGACTTAAATTTCTACATTTGGGGCTTCCCTGGTGGCGCAGTGGTTGAGAGTCCGCCTGCCGATGCAGGGGACGCAGGTTCGTGCCCCGGTCCGGGAAGATCCCACATGCCGCAGAGCAGCTGGGCCCATGAGCCATGGCCTCTGAGCCTGCGCGTCCGGAGCCTGCTCTCCGCAATGGGAGAGGCCACAACAGTGAGAGGCCCGCGTACCGCAAAAAACCCAAAACAAACAAACAAAATGTCTACATTTGTTTAATTGTTTAGTACACATTTTTAAAAGGAATCATACAAAGTTATGAGATAACGTAAATAAAAGCCAGCACAAATAACTTGCAGCATGAATAAATGCCAACAGAAACAAAAGAGAGTAAAAACAGTTTCATGGAGACTTCAGTTATTAAAGTTATGGAATATAGATTTTAAAGTAACCATAATTGCTATGATCAAGAAAACAAAAGAAAATACTGAAATTATAGGAAAAAGTGAAAATAAGAAAAAAATAGATATTTGAGAACTGAAAAAATAGAATAACCAAAATTAAATACTCAGTAGGTAACTTTATGAGTGGATTAGACACAGACAGACTTACTAAACTGGAAGATAAATAAGAAAATGTCCAAAATAAATCATAGACACAAGTATGGAAAATCACAAGAAAGTATAAAAACCATAGAGGATATGATGAGAAGGTCTACAAATGTCGGGAATGAAAAAAGAAGTCAAAACTACATACCTACAGATATTAAAAGGATAAAGATATGACAACTTTATGCCAATCAACATATACATTTACAGAATCAATTTTAAATCTAAGCGTATCTGTAATTATTAAAGAAATTTAATTTATACATTAAAATCTTCCAAAAGATAAAATTTCAGGCCCAGGAAATTCTAGCAAACATTTTTGGAAGAAATGATGTTAATCTAGCACAGATTCTTTCAAAACCTAGAAAAAGGAGGAAATACTCATTTTATGAGTTCAGCATAAATAATCTTGAAACAAAAATCCTGTAAAGCTCATTATAAGGAAAATAAATTAATGGCCAATATCACTCATGAACATAGATGAAAATTTCCTAACCAAATTATTAACAAACCAAATTCAGCAATTTAAAAAAGAATAGTGCATCATGAATAGGCTTATGCTTTGAATGCAAGGTTTATTTAATAGTTGAAAATAACTGTAATACAACATAGTAACAGAAAAAGGGAAAACTATCATACAATTATCACAAGAGATACAGAAAATTTTAATAAAATATAACATTCTTTATTGATAAAAAGTTTAGCAAAATGAAAAGAAAAGAGAACTTTCTTAATTTATAAAACTTACAAAAACAAATTCAAAAATTAAAAAATAAACCACGTCCAACTTTATATTTAATGTAAAATATTGCAAGCTTTCTCTCTGAGATCAAGTGTGAGGCAAGTTTGCCTAACATAACTTCAGTTCAATATTGCACTAAATGTTGTAGACAATATAATAAATCAAGGAAAAAAAAAGAATCAAGTAACAAGTGGAAACCAAGAAATAAAACAGTTCATTTGCAGACAAATCTACATGAAAAGTCCAAAAAAGCTGACTTTAAAATGTTGGAATCATTAAGGTCAATATATAAAATCAACTGTATTGACTGTACTAAACAAGCAATTAGAAAATGAATTTTATAAAACCACACCATTTATGATAGTGTCAGAAAAACAAGCCACCTAGGAACAAATCTAATGAAAGCCATGCATAACTCTCCAAATGAAATAATATAGTATTGAGAGAAGATAAAGATGATCTAAATAAATTGAGTGGAGGTTTTAAAATTTTTCTTCTGCTTGGTATAACTTGACATGTTGATGAACTTGACAAGTTGATGGTAAATGCATATGGAAATGCCAAGCGCCAAGAATAAACAGTATAATCTAGAAAAGATGAAGTCGGAAGAGTTATTCCACCCAGTATCGACTTTATTTTAAAGCTATGATAATTAAGGCAGAACAGTATTGCTGTAAATGTAGACAAACTAAGCAGTGAAACAAAAATTCCATAAACAGCTTCATCCAGGTACTGATTCTTGATTTATGACAAAGTTGGTAATGCAGCATGGGATAAGTACAGTCTTTTCAATAAATGCTGCTTATTCATTTGGAAATCCTCCAAGAAAAAAAATGATCCCACTTCATATCATACACAGAAATTAATTCCAGGTGAATTGTGACTTAAATTGTGAAAGATAAAACAAAAACCTTTCTAGAACACAGTATTTGGCATAGGGAAATTTTTTTAAGGAATATAATAGTCATAAACATAAAGAAAATTGGTAATTGGACTGCATTTATATTAGGAACATTGATATATTAAAGCATAGGATTAATGGAGTGAAAAATTAAGCCTCAGAGTGGGAGAATATATTTTCATTACATATTACACACAAAGGGCTTAAATCCAAAATATACAGAGGTCTCCTACACATCATTTAGGAAAAGAGAGAGAGCACAATAGGGGAAAAAAAATGGATAAGTACTTGAACAGTCATTTCATAAAAGATGCCTGATACACATATGTTTATTGTGTGAGTCTCATTAGTTATCAGGGTTATGCAAATTAAACCCACAATGTGATGTGACTATACACCCAGCAGAATGCCTAAAAATAAAAAGCCAGAGAGTACGAAATGGTGGCAAGGAAGTGGAGCTCCTGGAACTCTCACACACTGCCAGTCGGTTGGCACACCTTTGGAAAAGCATGCTTTGGATTTTTAAATAATAAAGAAACATAACACAAAATTAACACATTTATGTGATCTGACCTCACACTTGTTAAGTGTTGGATGCCATTGTAAACATTGAGAAGTTCCTCTCAACAGCAGTCAAGTAAGTAGGTTACATCTTGGAGATCATATGTGCAAACTTTGCGTAAGAGTGGGAAAATCAGCAAACAGTGTTCAAATGTTTTATGAAAACTGCAAGCTGCATGGTGTGGCCAAAAAAAATTAAGAAAAATTCTCTATTTCTAAAATATTAGGATAAAGTGAAAATGATGTGAACTGGAAAAATTGTTAAGTAGGTCAAAAAGTGACTTTAGGGCTTCCCTGGTGGCGCAGTGGTTGAGAGTCCACCTGCCGATGCAGGGGACACGGGTTCGTGCCCCGGTCCGGGAAGATCCCACATGCCACGGAGCGGCTGGGCCCGTGAGCCATGGCCGCTGAGCCTGTGCGCCCGGAGCCTGTGCTCCGCAACGGGAGAGGCCACAACAGTGAGAGGCCCGTGTACCACAAAAAAGAAAAAAAAAAAAAAGAAAGAGTGACTTTATTGGTGATGAAGACTGATGTTGAAAATGCCACTCAAGAGTTTGAATAAAATTGTTTCAGAAAATATGAAAATATTCTTGTTAATAATTTTAAAATATCTGATTCTGCATATATATTCAAACAAAAACTGTACATGAATGTTTATCGCAGCATTATACATAATAGCTAAGAGATAGAAACAATGCAGATGTCCATCCACTGACTAATGGATAATCGAAAGGGTATATATGCATACAATGAAATACTATTGAGCCCTAAAAACGAATGGAGGATGGATATGTGCATACAACATAGATGAAGATTGAAAACATTATGCTAAGTAAAATAAGCCCAGGGAACTCTACTCAATACTCTGTAATGGACTATATGGGAAAAGAATGTGGAAAAAGAAAAAAAAGAGTGGATATATGTATATGTAGAACTGATTTCCTTTGCTGTATACCTGAAACTAACACAACATTGTAAATCAACTATACTCCAATAATGTTTTTTAAAAAATAACTCAGTTACAAAAGACTATATATTATTCCTTTCCTATAAAATGACTGGAACAGGGAACCCTGTAGTGAGAGAAAGTCTATTACTGGTTGCCTGAGGCTGGAGAAAGTGATGGACTGATAAAGAGGTAACAACCAAAGGGTTTAAGCTTCTTAATGAAACTCTGAATGTATTAAAAAGCATTGAATTGTACTCTTTAAATAGGTGATTGGTACAATATGTAAATATATGTAAATAAAATGTTTAAAGACATCTAATCTTGAATAGGTATGTGTAACTAAACTGATAAATATAAATAGACATTTGATGATTTCAACTGTAGCTCAAAAAGTATACATGTTCACACTAGCCCCAAACATTTCTTTGTAGATCTCCTCTTTGGGAAAATGGAGGCCCTCTCCAACTATATCTTGGTTAGATATAGGAATGAAATAATGGGTCAATGTGAATGTTGAAGGATATCAGTTCATTCCATTTTCAGTTCTTCCTGCCATGATTGTCCATACCAGATTTGTCCATACTATCCCTGGTCAATTACCACTTGGTCCATACTTTTCCCTTGACCATGTTTGTGTGTTGGAAGATGGAGGCAGGAACGGATTAAGACCTTATTGGTTCTAATCAGGGAATTGACCATATTGTCAACATCTATACATAATTCAAAATAAGAGAAAACAAAGTCTAACTCAAAATTTACATAAACGTGGAAATTAAAATAGCTTTCCAACAACTTTTTTGATTGTAAAACTCTAGATAAGTTCATCAAAACTGGCTTTTCTCTCCTCTTTCCCTTTTTCTTTTTGATCAGATGACATACTCTACGATGATACCAGTGTCGTAAGTAACGTTTCATTTGGTGGTCAGTTGGCCGAGCATGGAAAGTGGGTGAAGGCAGATGCTGAGCATCAAGACATGTCTTGCTTTGGCTCTGAGTAGAAAAATTAGCATGTATAGAAATGCAAGAGTGTAACTGTGCTGTAGTTTTAGCGTTTGCATAGAGGCACATAGATGACATTTTCCTTTCTTTTCTTTTAGAAATTTGCTTCTGTCATAAATCCTTAGTTTAAATCTTCCTGTCTCTGACAGTGTAAAAGAAACCTTAAGTAATGGAGGGGTGGGGGAAGTAGGTCAAAGAGTTTGATCTGATATGGGTGAAAAGTAGCAGGAATATATTAAATTGATAAACCTAGTTTTCCCGTATATTTCTATAAAAATGAAAGAGGCTAATAGAAATACACAATCAGCATACACATGCAAGCATAAACCATGTCCGCCTGTGTTCTCCTAATGATTGAATCATTAGTGGTGCCGTATTGTTATCGGTGTCTTCGACACTGCCTGAGGCATGACAGTCAAAATGTGACTACTACACTCATTGACAGTTTGACAGTTTCCACCTGAATCAGAATTCTAAGACAAGCTTGCCATTTTAGAAGGTAACTACCACTGCAAAATTAAATCTAAAATAATTTACAAATCTATCATACTATATTTTAAGCAGTCACTCTATTAGCATGTTTTAGGCCTTGTTAAAAAGGTTTTTATCTAGTTATTAATTGTTATTTTATTTTCTCACACAGTATGTTGAGACCCTTCTCTGCACTACTAAAATTAAAAAGAAATTTTAGTAACATGAAAATGCTAAGATGGCAAACATTCACTAAAAATGGGGAAATCTTAAAATTTATTGTTTTAAATGTAACACCAAAAAAAGGAGACCATTGAAAAAAATCAAAAAAATTGAGGGATTTTATCTGTTTTATCCGTAAGTTTAAGATCATGGACTGATTTTATGATTCTGGAGGCTTTTCAATATTATTCCTCCAGTAACTAACCTGCATTTACTCAGAATATCAATCAGCTGCACTTTTGTAGTGCATAAAACACTCTCTAATTAAGCTTTATTTAATTTGTTTTAACTCGGAGTGTAAAGGAGATGACACAATGTGAATTACTCATTATAGCAACCTCCCCTCAAGACTACAAATGGGTACGAAGTAATGTCTGTGTGTGTTTTTATACTGTAACATCACTTACAGAAGGAGTTCCTCAGAAAGATAACAATAGTAATGACACTTAGCATTTATATAAGCGTTCTCTCTCTTCACAACACTTTATAAACCTTAACTGAATAATAGTACTTGCTGGAATGAGGTTGCAACACCAGTGAATTAGCATGTCCCTTGCTGTAATGTTAGAGCTCAGAAACGTCACCTCACTGTGTCTGTACCTGTGGGAACGATTGCCCCCTCATGATGGATTAAAACCAGATACGATTGATTGGCTGATCTCTGCCTGCACTGTGAAAGAACCTTCATAACCTTTGGATGTTTATACTGATTAACTCAAGCAAAGGCATCTTTATTTGTGGTCTCAGACCAGCCCCCCATTGACATAGCCAAGTGGAGAGTTTAGGGTAATTATTTGGACAATTCAGCCCCAAATCTCCACTCACTCAGAGTCAATGAGGTAGTTGCCTCATTACTCTATACCAGGGTTTCTCAGACTCAGCGGTCTTGACATTCGGGGCTGGAAAATTCTTTGTTGTTAGGGCCGTCCTGTGTATGGCAGGATGTTTAGCAGCATCTTTGGTCTCTATCCACCAGATGCCAGTAGCACCTACCCACCCCACCCACTAGCTGTGAAAACCAAAACTGTCTCCAGGCATCATCGACAAATGTTCCCTGAGGCTCAAAACTGTCCCCAGTTCAGAACCATTGCTCTGTGCTTTGCTGGTGGCCAGCATCCTTATTTTGCATCTCAGCACTACATATTTGTCTCCAGCAACACCTCCTTTGGCAGGGAGCTTTGGGTACATTATTCCAGTCTGAGTCTCACTAACCAGGAAACTCCAGTGTGTTGGTTTCGGAAACCTTCATTTCAGGTCAGTTTGGATGACATGCGGCCTTCCTACCTCCCCCAGTCAGCCCAGAGTCAGGAATCCTCCCACACTGAGTACAGAACAGCGGTGTAAACATACCCTGAAAATCAGTTTAGCATTACAGGTTATGAAAAACTTACTTCACAGGGTTCTGTGATAAGTTGACAGAGGCTAGTTTGAAAGCTCAGCCTTACACATTTTGCTTCTTAGCTGGGCTTCGAAAATTGTGACGACTGTAGTTGTAAGGAAGATACTACCTCAAGGCCTCATCATAACAGCTTCTATCTGCCAGATGTCTGCAGTTATTTTTGATTCTGTATTTAGTAAGTTTTATATGGATCTAATTCCCAGAAAAACTCTCCAGTCTGTTTACATGGACAGGATAAACTGGCTGTGTTTTCTTTGTATTCCTAGTGTGAGCTGGTAATTATCCATCTACTGCTGGGATCTTTCATGTAACTGGTGGACATTTTAGACACCATGTGCATCCTTAATCTCCCTAGGATTCTCTAGCAACAAAATTATTTGATATGAAAACCTTTGATATTACAAGTTGTGTTTAACATTTCAAGCCGCATTTACATCAGTTCAGTTCAGTGAGCTGCTACGCACACAGGACAATGTATCATGGAGAGAAGGAAACCTATAGATGCACTCAGTAGCCTGAAGGTATATTACGCCACGTAAGAAGAGTGAACTGCTGAAGGAGTATCTAAAAATTTATTAGCACAGAGTACATTAGTGAGGCAGTTGAGCACCATCCCAGGATATTTTTCCAAATAAATAAATAAATGAGAAGATGGGTAGCCAGTAAAAATGATGATGAAGTTCTTGATGTATAGATTACATATACTACGACTGTGGCCTAATCTGTTGTGAACTAATTCTCCAAGCGTGAATGTACCAAATCCTCTATCTATTTAAATACTACAGTTTAAAATCTCAGTCTTTTTTATTTTCTGCAAATCACTAAAGGCTTTGACAATTTCCATGCGGGCTAGAACTAGGCAAGCCCTCAAACAGTTACTGTAGATCAAGGAGGTACTAATGGCTGTAGCTGAAACACCTGCTAACCTGCTATTGTAAGCATTTATCCACTATTTGCCTGCGGCAGAAATAAATGAATAAATAAACTTTTGCTAGTCATATTACATGAGTTAATGCATTATAGCATTATGTAAAGCAGCAAAGCACATTCTTCTGGGGCTTTTTAAAAATCATTATTTGTGGCAGGTTAGAACATATCTGCTGGCTTCTCTGCTCCATTTTCCTCACTCAGGTTTCTGTCAGAGCCCTCGCAACTACAGGGCTGGTTAGCCTTTGCTCTCTGAAGAGCACCATTGAGACAAACAGACTGCTGAATCCTCAGAGTTTGAAAATGGCATTGCAAACATGATGAATGTATTAAACACCTCAGCTGTCGATGAGCAGAATCAATAACAGTGGGTACCGAGCTTACGTTATATCTACTTACACAAGGTTTGCACATATTTGAAAAGGAGATCTTTTGACAAGTTGGCACCAGCTGTTTCGAGAAATAACCCAGCTGTATATCCCCAACACACCTGGCTCTCCTTTTATAATTTAAGGAGAAAGGATATAAAGCAGTGACCAGAAAGGGCAGACCACTGCTAGAAGCCTTATTAGCAGGTATATTTTCATTCGTATGTTTAAAAAGGCTAAATTATCAATTAAAAATAAAAACGTAGAGTTGGTTGCTCTGATCCTTTAAAGCTATAAGGATACAATACTTTAGTCAGTAAAATATATAAAATACATCTCTGCAAGACAGTATCATGAAACACAATGATTATAATGAATAGCATCACTGAACGTAGTATGAATAAGAATGTGTTGTGCTTCAAAATACACTCTCCTTGATCTAAACTTCCAAGGTTAAATTTATGTTTGCATTTTCTATAGGATTTGCTCTAATTTTTAAAGATCTCTTTGCTTTTCTAATTCGGAAGTCTTAATACTGAAAATTGTGCATATTAGGACCTAATATGAGAGTATGCTTCCAGAGAGAGATGTCACCTAAAACAAAGGGAGAAGAGAGTTTAACCCTCATCATTTTTAGCATCCTCTTTAAACATTTTGGTATTTTACTGCCTGTGGGAGAAGTGTTCCTAATTTAACTTCTTCAGTTGTTGTTGCTTAATTTTCTTATACTGCAACAGGAATACTATGGTAGAAATTAAAAATGGAAAACATCCTTGGCATTATACAACTTTGCATAAAATTAACCATGTGCCATATTTCCTTGCAAGACAATTGCCTAAATCATTTACATTTAATGCATTAAATTTTGGAATATATCTATGGAAATGATATTAAGAAAACAATAGCATTAAGAAGAATAAAATAATTATTATGGAGTGTAAGACATGTACACTGAAAACTACAAAAGTTTTGGAAGAAATTAAAGAAGATCTAAATAAATGGAAAGACATCCAATGACCAATGAATCAGAAGATTTAATATTGTTAAGATGGCAATATTCCTCAAATAGATCTACAGATTCAACACAATCCCTATCAAAATCCCAGTGAGCTTTTTTGCAAAAAATTGACAAACTAATCCAAAAATTCATGTAGAAATGCAAGGGACAATGTCCAAAACAATTTTATAAAAGAAGAATAAAGTTGGAAAACTCACACTTCCCGATTTCAAAACTTACTAAAAAGCTGTAATACTCAAAATAGTGTAGTTCTGGCATGAGGATAGACGTATAGATCAATGGAAGAGAATTGAGATTACAAAAATAAAACCTTACATTTATGGCCAATTAATTTTCTACAAAGGTGGCAAATCAATTTTATGGGGAAAGACTGGTCTTTTTAACAGATAGTGTTGGACAACTGGATAGCCACATACAAAAGATTGAATTTGGACCCCTACCTCACACCATACACAAAAAGTTAACTCAAAATTAATTATAGGCCTAAATGTAAGAGCTAAAACTTATAAAATCCTGGAAGAACACATTGGAGTAAATCTTTGTGACCTTGGGCTAGGCAATTTTTCATTTTTTTAGATTTGACAAGCAGCAAATAGATAAAGTAGACATTAAAATGAAATACTTTTATGCTTCAGAATACACAGTAGAGAAAGTGAAAAAGCAACCCAGAGAATGAGAGAAATATTTGCAAATCATATGTCTAGTGACTTGTATCTTAGATATATAAAGAACTTTAAAAATTCAATAAAAAGAAAAATAATCCCATTAACGAATGAGCAGAGGTTCAGAGTAGATATTTCTTCAGAGACTATGTACAGATGACGAATAAGCACATTAAAAGATACTCAACATCAATAGTCACTAGGGAAATGCAAATCAAAAACATAATGAGATATACCACTCTACACGCTCTAGGACTGATACATTAAAAAAGACAGACAATAATAAATGTTGAGGATGTAGAGAAATTGGAAGCCTTGTACATTGCTGGCGGGAATCTAAATTGGTGCAATGACCTTAGAAAACAGTTCCTCAAAAAGCTAAGCATAGAGTTATCATATGTCCCAAGTTATCATATACCCAGGATAAATGAAAACACACATCTACCCAAAACTTTTACATAAATGTACAAAACTTGTGCATGCGTATTCACAGCAACATTATTCATAGTAGCCAAAAAGTGTAAACAATCCAGATGTCTATCAACTGATGGATGGATAAATGTGGTATATCCATTCAATAAAATATTATTCAACAGTAAAAATAAATGAAATACTGATACATGTTATAACACAGATGACCTTGAAAATATTATGGTAATGAAAACACTAATCATAAAAGACTATCATATAATTCCATGTAGATATAATGTATAATAATGAAGGATAACTAGACATAAAGCCTCTGTGTTTTCTTCAGCTTTTTTGTCAGTAACAAGTCTTAGTGTTTTTCAATATCCAGAAGATAATATGCATGATATCTAATAGTGTTACCAAAGGAAAGAGTCATTACCATTTGGGAAATTTCTCTGAATTTTTTATTTTTATTGAAGGGGAGAGGTCTATGATTTGTGGCAAAACACTAAGATTACTGGATGTTATGTGTAAAAATAACTTCTATGAAGTAAAAAGTTGCTAAGTTCAGTCACTGATTTCAGCACAACTATGTAATGAACCCCTGCAATGTATCTAGTGCTATTTTAGGCCAAGGGTCTTTAATGGTGAATAAGCTTCTATGAAAACAGACACTAAACAAGTAAACAAATTAATAAATTTAGCTTGCAGATGGTAATAACTGTTATGAAGAAAACAAAAGAGGGTAATGAGATAGAGTATCTGGGGGAGGACTAAATGAGGGAAAAGATCTACAGAATCCAAGGAAAGAGAGCTCCAGGCAAGTGCAAAAGGCAAAGATCGGTAAAGAGGAGTGAGTTTGATGTCACCAGGAGCAGCAGGAAGCCTGTGTCTGTGGTGATTCACACGGAATGGGAGGAGGTCAGATGAATAGGCAAGACCAAACCCTCTGAGGTCTGGTAAGACCACACGGGAGTCTGGAATTTATTCAGAGTACAATAGCAAGTTGTTGGGGGAGGGGGGTTTAAGGCCGGGAAGTGCCAGGATCAGATAGGATTTTTAAAATTATATTGACTGTGTAGAAGAGTGTAGAGGCAGGGGCCTGTGTAGCTTCTCTTCAGGCCAAGGTCAGTGGTGCCGTGGACGTGGACGGCAGCCGCGGAGATAGTGAAAAGAGCTCAGATCCCAGTTACTTAAGACATTTCTTTTTCTGTTTGATTTTATTTTGTGGGTTGTAAGAATATCGAACATTTTGTTTAGAGTTTAAAAGTGAATTCTGACTGATTATCTGGTCTTGCCAAAATGAAAGGCACACAAAGGCATCTGTTTCTGGGCAGCTCTAGCCACCTCTACTTCAATTCTTAGGGTGTAATCAATAAATATAACAGAGGCTATTCATTCCACCAGGATGGATTCCAACAAAAGGGCTCTATTCACACTGGTAACAGGCGGACTTCACCCATTCCATCACAGTATATATTATGACTAGCATCTTCAGTCACCTACCTGCTTTACTGCTTAGTGGTGCTGAAATGCTCTGTTGGCATAAGAATGACTGTCAGCCGGGCTGTTTACACTTGTGGTGGCCAAGATTATGTCCTTCCAGTAGAGGGTGAGTCCCTGTGTATGATAACAGATCATTCACACGTTTGAAATATTATGAAATTTGGTGTCTGCTAGAGGTTTGGATTGGGTTTTAAAGGTGTTCTCCCCAAAAGATAGTATTTTCAGTGCAACCTTTTAAATTGGTGTTAATAGGTTTGGGTGAATTTTAGTGGACGCGTGGTACTGGTGACATTTAAACAAAGTGGGGTTTTTTTGAAGCATGGTCATTATCTTTTGCCCAATCTCTTCCATGGTGAGGACCCATCTACCTTTTCTTGGATTTGAATTCACCAGGCCAATGGCAGTATGGATACCTACAAGCCCTTATAAATAGTGAACATTCATTCACTTGAGCTTTTTCAGTAGAAGGCTGGTGTTCTGGGTTTATTTTAGAGCAATTAAATATGATTTATTTTCCATCATTTATTGACTTATTCATCCAGCAAATGATTATTGACTGCTTACTGCTATGTTATACAATGTGAGGCAGACAAAGCAGGCTAATTCATAATAATAATGGCTAGCATTTGTCAAATAGATACTAAGATCCAGCACTCAGTGCTTCATATGTTTATTTCACTTATTAAAAAGACCTGACGATGCAGCTGCTATTGTTATTTACAATTTATGGAGAAGAAAACTGAGGCATAAAGAGTTTTTAAAATAAGCCCACGCTAGTACATGATAGATCTGGGAAGTGAATTCAGGAACTCTGCCTCAACAGCCCTTGCTTCAGTGCTAACATATTCAAACTGCCCAGAGATGGCTAACATGCTGTCCTCAAGAAGTTTGTATGCTGATAGGGGAGAGGCCACTTAAGCAGACAAGGATAGTTCATAGTTAATTCAAATACAAAAGCAGGTAAAAACAAAAAGCTACAGGTATTGAAAGAAAAAAGTCACTCCTCTCCAAAAGCAGTGGTTCTCAACTTTGGCGGAAGGTTGTAATCACCTGAGGAGTTTAAAAAATATATATTGATGCCTTGGTCCCAGCCCCAGAGATTTTGACTTAATCGACCTGGCATGCCCTTAGGCAGCTGGAGTTTTGAACGTTCCCGAGGTGATTCTCATGTACAGCCAAGTTGAAAACCCTGGGCTAGAGGGACTAGGGAAGAAGTGAGGAAGGGGAGAGGATCAGAGTTGATTTGTCAAGAAGAAGTAACTATTTTAAAGTCAAGAATGTCACGGGTGCAGATGGGAGTGGAAGGTCATGCTGTGATATGGAAGAGATCCTCACTACTCAAATTGTGGTCCTGGGACCAACAGCACTGGCATCACCGTGGTGTTGGCTAGCAAATGTGGGATCCCAGGCTGTCCCAGACCCCATGAATCAGAATCTGCATCCCCAGGTGATTTGTGTGTACTTTATAGTTTGAGAAGTGCCAGCACAGAACAAAAAAATCAAGATGGGAAACTACAGAGCATATTTGGTGGTTGGCAAATGGTACCAAGGGCGAGTAGGTGGTGTAGAGAGTGGAGCACGTGCATTGGCCTGCTTTGATTGATAAAATAAGCAGTTAAAATTTTACTCTCTATGGTTGGAAGTTGAAAAACTTCCAAGCAAAAGTGATGGGTACAGGGACGGTTTAGGATAATAACCTGGTGATAAATTGCAGAACAGATAGGAGAAGGGAAGAGCCACAGGTGTAGAGGTGCTTAGAGAGGCCTCTGTGTGAATTCTCTATTCACAAACACCCAAAGAGTGAAACTCAGACCAGGGTACAATTCAGTAGGCAAGTTCTTATCTTCAAAACACGTTGTTTTACTTTCAGGAATTCTTCTTTTCCAGCAGTCTGACTTCAGAGCTACATTATGTATCTGAATAGAGATAGAGACTACATGGCAGCCAGTGTGTATAGAACAGCTTTGCCATTTCATCCATAATACACTTTCCCCCCCAATAGTAGAAGACAAAATAGAGGAACAAGAACAGAATTCTAATGGTATAAGAAAAACATTTGTTTCTTCCAGTTAGCAATATGATAACTACTGTACTATAATTTTTTTTATGTCATCATGGAACAGGATATTGATAAACCGTTCTGACTGTGAGAGGGGTTACTATGAATTCTTGGGAAATGATATCTTCAGATATTACACCAGCTGAAAATACTTAATCCTGAACCCATATTGTATGTAATTTTTTAATTTGATAGTTATGACATTCTTTAAGATCAATAGCAATTACAGTGCCTAAGGATCATCATTAAAAGGGCAGCAATCATTTGATGCATGAAAATGAGCTTATTTATAGAATTTTTGGTTGGCCAGGTGCTGGGCACATGCACTGACATTATATTCTTTTAATCTAAGAGAAAACTTTTTATGATACAATGTCTAATACATTGTTTTGCACATAATAGTTCATTTGTTAAAGTAAGAAATGCAAAGGTTTGATATGAAAGGATATTGTATAATGAATAGACTTTAGAAATCAACTTTATAAGGATAAAATTTATGTAAAATAAACTGCAGTTGTTTAAAGTGTATAGACTTTAAAATTGAAAATAATTGGATACTGAATAATCAAATGCATTACAAGTATCTTTGAATTTATCTGTTAATCAATATAATACATTACCACAATGATCACAAGGTAATAACTCTTAGTGTGGTTCATGTTTTTAAATTTAAACTTGCAGGTAGAAATTTCCAAAGTTTACCCATGTCTTAAAACTTGATATTGCAATTTGTCTGTGTTGCCACCAGATGATGGTGTTTTCTTTATTCATGATCACTTGATCTCAGCCACTGTTACCCTTATAAAACAGGTGAGGTGAACTGATACCCAAATCTTTTTCATTTGTCCAAAACAAAACAAAGAAAAACACTAACAACTTGCTTTTTTGTTGGTAGGCATTCACAATATAAATAAGAATATGACATGGACTCAAGCCCTCAAATTATTCAATATCCTAGTAAGGTATTATAGAATACAGTTACTATGATAGAGGAAATTATACAGTAAAAGAATTGTTAAATGTAATATAAGAGGTAATAAAGCAGCATAGAGGGGAGAATGCTGAATTCTTCCTAGTGAAATCTGGGAATATTTCAGAATAATATTTTTCTATTAATCAAAGCTTTGAGGGATGAATAGTTCACCACATGTGGAGAAGAAAAGGAGAATATGTATAGGGTAGGAAGCAAGACATGCCATGGCACAGAGCGTAATTATTTGTAAAAAGACAGTGAGTCTGTGATCAAAATATGGGGTCCATGGCTGAACTGGGGAAAGACAGTACCTGATAGTAGGTTTAAAATAGATGGTCAAGGGCAAGGCATACCCTACTGTTGGGTTTAAGTCTCATTTTTTAGGCAGTAGGGAGCAATTGAAGATGTTTAAGAAAAAGATGTCATGATAAAATCTAAAAGATAAAGAGATTTTAAGAAATAAATTTATGGATGTAATTTTGTCTTATTAGGAAGAAACACAGCTCGTAAGAAGATTCTTGGTGAGGAAACATTCTCAACAAGAATTACCCAGTAGTCTCTCATTTCCTCTGCTTTTTCCCCTGCTAGATTATCAAATCAGTCTGTGCTACAGTCTCTTACCATTTGCCCTAACATTCAGGGAATGGAGTGACTCATAGTTCCTTGTTAAAGCCTCTCTCTCATTTCCTCCTCGGGACCTTCTCTCTAGCCGAAATGTGGTTGGGATGTATTTTTGGCCTTCTTTCCCCTCTTCTCTTTTTTCCTTCAGGTGACCATGGCTGTGCCCTGGGCTGTTAGAGCTCTTTATAAAGGTTTGGAACCCATTTGGGATGAGGTTGGGGGCAGGAATGGGATAATTACTTTTCCTAATCTAAATCCTTTAATGGCTGCTTTGTTTATTGCTTGCCTTTACCTTGAGTGTTTAGTCTTTTTCTTAAAATAGAAGTGAGGGCAATGTGCCCTATATCTGTTTTGTTCTAAGAATAGTTGGTTTGCTCACATGGGGTGCTAAATGCTGCCTAAGTCTGGGTACCCGGGAATAAGGGCTACTTCTCTGTTTTCCATAGAAATTGCTTTTTGGAGCTGGCTTTTCTCTCCACTAGGCTTGCCAAAAGACCAAAGGCTCACAGTTTGGTCACTGATAATACTAATGCTCTCCAACAATTAGTTGGCAACCTTTCCTAATAGAATATCTTTGAAGTGTTTCAGGTTGGGGCTGGAGGCTAGAATTGGGGCTGGCAGGAAAGGATGCAGGCTTTTTCATCTGAGAACCAAAAATACCCTCCCGACTCCTTATTTCTCAAACGTCATTGCACTGTGGAAGGCGTTCTGCTCCCTCAGTCACCTTGCCATCATTACAGGGCACTTCCAGGTGCGTTTGGAAGCCTGGCAGTGAATGTTGTCTCCTTACCAGAGAAATAAGGTTGCGAAGATGCAACGAGCACAGCATTCTTATTATAACTCACCTTCTCCCTGGCTTCTGGGCAGAGCGCTCACCTGCCCTTAATCTGTTACTTCTCTGAGCGTGTTTGTTGACGGCTGGGAACTGTTCAGAGACTTTAGGGAAGAAAAGAGAAAGAAAAATAGAAAGTTGAATTCCCAACCATTCAATATCCCCTCCTTGAGCTAGTGCACGGTATACTGTGCCTCTTAGGGTGTGAAGCATGTGAGGGGACCACAGCAGCAAAGGTTCCTGAAGCCTCTTGAAAGCACGTATAAGTGAGAGCAGCTTCTGAACTGTTTTTTGCTGCCCCTTAAGAGAATTGTACGCTGTAAGAAAGATCTTTCTTGATGTTGCCGCCATCCCTCTGTTCCTTCTTGCCCCCTTCCCAGTCCCACCTTGAACAGCTTATTTTAAGCACCATCTTTTCTCCTGGAGGGAGCATACACCACCTCCAATACCACTGCTAACACTTAGGTAGTGTTCCATGCCCTTTCCATAGAATAACTCATTTTCTACTCACAACAACCCTAATGAAGTGTTAGTCGCCATTTCTGTGATGGAAAAACTGAGGCTTAACGAGTTACACCTGTTACGTCCATCTAACTTGCCTGAGATGACTGAGCTGGTTGAAAAAGAGGGTCAGATGTGCTCTGATGCATTACTCAATCATCTTTCTGTCTTTAGCATCTTTATATCTCACATCTGAAAGGAGCCTTATTAATGACACAACCATTCATGAGAACCCTGCTGCCAGTAAGCCCAGTGAATTGTGCACATCTGTCTTACTGGATTCTAGTCCCTGTGCTGGATACCTGTTCTCGGAATAAACGTGTCCATTTCAGAGACTATACATCTTCTTCATCTCATCAACCTTTTCATTACGGGGGGACACAGCTGAACCAACGGTTTCAGTGACATTACTCTGCTCTACTCACCATTTTTGGTACCTGGAAGCCGTTGCAAATCATAGCATCTATTAATCTTTCAAAAGATGTTCACAGATATTGGAAACAAATGTGGAGAACGGTTGTGCTGCCTGGGAATTTGTTGATATGTCTTTCAACAGGTCAGGCCACATAAGTTTGAGGGGGAGGAAGAAGATGAGATTGGGGGAGAGAGAATGTTAGAATTACTGGTTTTTGTGCAGCACCTACTACAATCTGGCATTGCTAGGTGCTTTCCCCGTATGTCACAGATAATGCTCCCAACAGATCTAGGTGAGAAGTGTTTTTGTTTGACTCCATTTTATCAATATGATGATTGAAGTTCAGAGATGTCAAGTAATAAGGACCAGGGTGACACAGCTAGTAAGGGGCTGAGATCATGTGAAACTATCGTCTGAAGCCCTTGCTCTTTCACTCTATTAAGATGCTTTTAAAGAAAGCATATGACAGTTGCTTTTAGCCAAAGGGAAATTGGAGGTTCATGACCCAGGACTTCATTCTCACCGTGGTGCCATGTCATTTGATGGTAATGAGGATTTTAGGGGCCTCATCTGTGGGCAGAATGTCAGGTGATCCTTGGAGTATTTAAATATAGATCTTCACTTTGGAAATGAAGCTAAATCACCTTTGCCATGTGAATTAGTTTCACCAATAGGACATGTTGGCCTCATTTACTTTCTATGTGTTAATTTATTAGTGGGTCATTGGATATTGTAAGGGTAGGATTTTGTTGGAATTTCTGTCTTTGACTGCCTCTCATTTTTTCTTTTCTTGCCCTCTCCCCTCTGTCCTTCCTTCTAGCATCATGGACAAGAGCTGAGGTGTGTCACAAGCTGTTCATGACCTTGGGTGAGCCACTTGACCTTTCTAGTCCTCAGTTTCTCTGTCTATAAAATGTGTATAACAATAGTACCTCAAACAGTTGTTTTGAG
Source organism: Leucopleurus acutus (assembly GCF_964270905.1). NCBI lineage: Eukaryota > Metazoa > Chordata > Mammalia > Artiodactyla > Delphinidae > Leucopleurus > Leucopleurus acutus. The sequence goes on along the minus strand of NC_139145.1, from coordinate 33,812,772 downwards.
GAGAATATTAATTAACATGTTTATGCAAGGTACTTGAACAATACCTAGAATACAGTAAGCTTAAATTTGTCATTGTTACTCCTTAAATAAATAGATATTAATCCAGACATGGTGCAAGGCAACTGGGACTCTTTGCTGGGGTGCAAATGGAATTTCCCTGGTAGAGGATATCACTAGTTTTCATCGTGATGTTCCTCTCCATTCTCTTGTATGATAATATTTCAAATATAGTTTAAAAAATGGATTTTCAGAGTCTTTTTGTTTCTTATTCCCTGCTCCCTGGCATCCCATCTCTTTGTCTCTTTTCTCTCAGAGTACTTGGCACCGTGCCTCTGTGAGGGTACATGGGCTCAGGGAGCTATCTGGGAGAAAAACAAACCTAGTAATGTGGAAAACCAAGGTACATAGGAAAAATAACAATTATGTAGCCCTCACCAAATGTTTTTCATCTTGAAAGTGCTTTGAAAACATTAACTAATTAATTAATCAAAGAGAATTTCTACCAATCAGTGAAAATGCTCTTTACAATGTATTAAGCCTCTTGAAAGGTATGATTTATTCAGCGATGTTTCTATTTGGTCTTATGGGAATCATCGGTTTCCTTTTTTGGACACATTTCAGGAGATTTGGGGAAATCTCTGCACACCCCTCTGATTCTGTGCATCCCAGCCAGCATGAGCAAGTAAACACACACCCACACTCACCCCCATACACACAAACACAAAATATTCCTTTATCATGATGCCCCTTGCCATTAAATATGGTAAAATATTACGTAAGATTCTCTAATCTACTCTGCTTATCAACTTTTTATTGACCTGCCAGCAAAGTCAAGAGAAAAAATTCCTGTTGAGTGTCGACTATCAAGGTCACCTGTTACATCCTTCTACTTTCCTGTCTCCTCTACTGGCCTGGGAGCCTCTCAAGAGCTGGGACTTTATTGCCATATCCTTAGAGCCTAGCTACTCAAAGAAACTCCCCAACATTAGCCCTATTCTCTAGCCTACAAAACGCCACTTCATCTCTTTGTGACATAGCAGGAGATTAGTAATAATAATCTTATGTTCATTCATTCAACAAATATTGAGCATCCGCCATTCATTTATTTATATATTCCTATAGCATACACTTTATTCAGTGCAAGTCTTTGTGTGACTCATGGTGATGGATTCAAAAGTGATCCAGACAGCGTTACTGCATTCAAGAAATTTGTTGTCCAGGAGGAAAGAGAAGGCAAGAACATGAATAACTTTAATGTAAGGGGAAAATGGTATTCACCTACATTGAGCTACCTTCAGAAAAAGGGGAGAGGATTTCTGGCTGGGGCAATCAGGGAAGACTTTTGGAAATAGTTGATGACACCTGAGTGGGATATTTGAAGAGGAACTGGCTTGTGGAAATTGTGAAGGAGGCGATGGTGCGCCAGACAAAGCGAAAGTAAGAGGGGAAATCCATGGACAAAGGAAAGCACAGTTGTATGGGAATCACTGATTTTTGACTAGAGCCTAGGCTGGGAGAGAAGGTTAGGGGACATAATCTAAGAAAGGAGAATTGGTTCTATGTTCAGGAAATGCATGGCATATGCAGCACTATACTGGGTCAGCCCTGGAAACAGCCATCACTAATCTATCTCAGCACTCAGAAAAATGTATTATAGATTACGGGAATGTGGTGTCCAAATCCCTCTTCAGACCTCTCTCCAGGAAGTCACTTTTTTTTTTTTTTGAGATATAGTTGATTTACAATATTGTGTTAGTTTCAGGTATACAGCACAGTGATTTGGTTATACATATTATATATGTATATATATACTTTTCTATTCTTTTTCATTATAGTTTATTACAAGATAGTGAATATAGTTCTCTGTGCTATACAGTAAATCCCTATTGTTTATCTGTTTTATATATGGTATTGTTCATCTGTTAATCCCATACTCCCAATTTATCCTTCTCATTTGGTAACCATAAGTTTGTTTTCTATGTCTGTGAGTCTGTTTCTGTTTTGTAAATAAGTTCATTCGTACTACTTTTTAGATTCCACATACAAGATTCCATTATATGATATCATATAGTATTTATCTTTCTCTCTCTGACTTACATCACTTAGTGTCACATCTAATCAGATGCCTTGAAACACATTTGTTCAGGAGAGGAGAATTGCAAGCCACTCCTGGGCCACACCATGGAGAGCCTTAAGTGATAGGCTGAGGAATCTAGGATTTATTTCTCTGGCTTCAAGTAGTAATCAAGTACGGATTCAGAGTCAACACCATTAATATCATTCACTGGACTATAATAATGTACTCTGAAGATATACAGAATTTCTGTTGAAATGTGGGTGTTTGGAGGCTTACCTGAACATTAAATTAAGCCTTTCAAACATTTTATGTAAAATTTAAATTTTATCTCCTCCTTTATTCTCTGGTTATCAGTTTCTATTTCTTGTTATTATTAAGTTTCTAACGAGAGCTGTTTACCTTTTGTTTTCTAATTCCCTACAGGCTTGTAAATTCAGACCTGTCGTAATACTACATGAAATTAAAATATGTAGGTTCTGAGCAGTTGTTTGAGGAGTTTTCAGAATTTAAATTCAGATACTATCACAACTATGCAAGCTACTCAGACATTATTTCTTTTATCTGACTGATTTTTGGAAAGATGAATGATTATTGTACAAGTTACAATCTCTACCATTAAGTTACAGAACCAAGACAGTCATCAGTTATTCTCTTCTATACAAGGGGTAGCCTATGCAAAAATGCAAATACTGGTACATGGGTGAACTACTTGGCACCAGCTTAATCTGGCTGGATGGAATCACATTCTGAGGGTCTTTCCTGACCTTTCTCAAAAGCAAAAATCTACTGAATTTTCAAAAGGATGTTTGCAGACATTGGAAACAAATGTAGAGAAGTGCAGTGATTTTTAAAAAGCTCAGGTTGTCTCTGCTTCTAAATTTCCCATTCTTATGAAAGTAAGACTTTTCCAGAATATTCTCTGTAAGGATTCTAGGAAATTAAAGAGAATATTTATTAAGAGTGAATGATCTGGGAAATGGTTGACAGCCACATTGCACTGCTGTTTAAAAGGAAAGGGAATAAAGGCTTGTCAAAGGGGACTCAGAATCCTTTGCTCCAATGACACTCATTTTGATTGGGTCCTCCCACCAAGCTTACTCGTGCGCACGCTCTCTCTCTCTCTATGTATGTATATGTGTGTGTGTGTGTGTGTGTGTGTGTGTGTGTATATATATATATATATATATATATCAGATTTCTAATTTGCCAAATAAACTAAATAATGCTCCTTTCGAGGGGCTATCTAAATTGCATTTAGTTTCCTAGGAGGATGGAGATATTACTATACTTAAATTATTGTGCACACCAAGGGCAAATCAGCCACTGCCCTCACCACCACCCCTCCCCACATCCAGCTCCATGTGCAAAGGGGTATCAGGAATTCAAGACAGCAGAATGTAGAGCTCACCACACAGGTGATGGCATCAGACGGACCTGGATTTGCATCCCAGGTCACTTACTCACTAGTTGTGTAACTTTGCCCTAAATGGTTTATTCTTTCAGAGCCTCTGTTTCTTAATCTATAAAATGGGGATTATGACTGTACCTGCCTCAGAGAATTACTCTGGGGAATAACTCTCCCAATCTCTGTTAAAGTACTCAACAGTAGAATTATTAGGAGACTCCTCAAAAAGCTTTAAAGTTCCTTTCTTGGAGACCACCACAGAATCGTCACTAACATTTCAGGTTTCCGACACAGCTTTCCTTGAAGGTTGCCCTTTGTGACTTTCTTAACCGGTTATCTTATCATGAGTTAAGGATTCTGCAGCTCTCATGAGAAAAATCAGCAGCCTAACATATACATAGGAAGGTGTTACTGAGAATCCCAGAGAGCTTTCTGCCATCTGAGACATTCTCCAGGGAATAAATGTATTCTTAGGGGGAAGGAAAGAGGGTTAATATTTAACATTTTCTTAGCAACCCTTCACTCACTTTATTCATAATATTTCAGTATAGGACAAGTTAATAGCCAGACAGTTGCAGGAGACATATCCACAGTCAAGGGCCGGTATGTATTTATAGCTGGAGGTATATGTCTACAGCTGTGAGCTGTGTAAATACATGGACCCAATTTGTGGATGCTTTTTGTGTGCACAGAGAGGACAGAACAGAGAGATGAATACTAGTTATAGGGTAGAACATGCATGGGATGGAGGTGCTTTTCCGTATCTAAGCATCTCATTCTTATGAATTCTTACAGGCTAGGAATTTGCAAAGAGCTACACACCAATATCCCCTTTAGAGGTAATACTCCAAAATGGAAAGGTGTTTAACAAAAGCTTCCTATTCATAATCAAAGCCTCCCCTTGTCACCGAGCAAGCCCAGCAGTCTGCTAGGAGCAGAACCGTACAAAATGCAATTTTTACCTTTCTGTGGTTCGGAGCCACTGCTGGTGCTGAAAATGAGTGGGGAGGCAGTGAGGCATTGAGTTCAAGGTCAGGCCTGAAAAGGCAGAGGAATGAGACCTAAAAAAAGGTAGAACCCAGAGGAGTGGTGACAGGTGGGAAGGGAGGTGCCAAAGGTTCGCTTGCTTCCCTGCAGCTTTTCCTCCGAGGGCTCCCCAGGTCCCCGTCCCCTTCCCCAGCCAGGAACCTCTGAAAAACTTGGATACTCTGTCTGCCACTCATGACACTCTGTACCACAAGTCTGTCATGAAAGAGGCCTGGGTGTAAAACCTGGCTCTGCATGGTGACACTGGCTGTGATCTGGATCAGGTAACTTTCAGTCTCTGAATCTCAGATTCCTTGTAAGATTTAATGGGAAAGAAAAGCACCAGCAGTGGCTCTTGCTCTTGGTAGACCCAGATAGATCCTCAGACCCAATAGCCTGGTTAAGCTGCAGACCCCATAGTGACCCCCCAACCCCGACCTCCCCTGAAACTCTCAAGTCAGACCTAGGTTCAAATCCCAGCTCTGTGGCTTACTTGCTCTAAGACCTTGGGCAAGTTGCTTGATATTGTGTGTGTGTGACAGTGAAAGAGAGAGAGAGACAGTGAGTGAGTTTAAAGTTTGCTAGGGTACTGTTGGATAAAATGGAAAATAAAAATAGATATCTCAGTTTTCCCCTGGAGTTTATAGTTTAGCAGATTTCTTTTTGTTGGGGAGCCTCGGTTTCCTCATCTGTAAAATGGGAATAACAGCATTTAGCCAGAAGAATCGTCGTTAAAGTTAAAATAAAAAAAGTTCTGAGTAAGGTGACTATCATGAGGTGGGTGCTCAGTATTGGATTACTGATGTCCTATTGCATGCAGTTTCTACAATATTGAATTATCTCTGTATTCCCCCATGATGCCATCCCCAAAAATCTGTCTGCTGTATTTCCCATGAGCCACTTTTGCGTAGTCTGATTGGTTACTGGATAACGTGAGCCAAGCAGCAGAGCCTGAGGGCTAGTCACGTGGACTTAAGCACCAGATAAACCTGTTCCAGTCCTTCTCTGACACTTATCCAAATGTGTGACCTTGGGAAAGCTACTTAACCTCTCTTAGCCTCATGTTACTCATCTTTGAAATGGAGGTAAGAACAGTTCCTACCCTAAGAATCATTACTCCTATGCTAAGAGTTGTGTGTGTGTGTGTGTGTGTGTGTGTGTGTGCGCGCGCATGCACGCGTGTGTGCGTACCCATAAGAGAGAAAGTTTAACGTCTACCAGGTATTCTGAGATTAATAATATGGTCTAGAGAGTTGTGTGCATTGGGAAGACTATATACTAACTAAATCACAGCACTAATGGAAAATTGGAAATATGGCAACTTTTAAAAAGAAAAGTGAAATGATGCCTTGAAAGCCTATACTAAGGGGGATTTGACTCAGCTAGAGAGATCACAGTTGGCTTCCCTGAAGAAATGACACTGGAGTAGAAAACCGAAGGACAGATAGGAGTTTGCTAGCTGAATAGGGAGGGAAGGACATTCATTCCTAGCAAGCTTTCAGCATCTGCATCACAAGCATATGATTGCCATCTTCTCGTCAGACTGTAACCACAAAGAGCTCTGGGATGTGTCTTTGTCATCTTCTGTCACCTGTAAGTTCCTTGAAGGAAGTAAATGCTTAGTAAATATTTCTTGAATGAGTGAATGTTAATAGGAAATCAATATGTGTTTGTTGAATGAAATAAAAAATAACTGCTCTGCCCTCATCTCGTGGCTTTATTCAGGATGCACTTAAGGAAGACACATAATTTAGTAAAAAAAAACAAAAACAAAAAAACCCGACATGGACCTTGCAGGCAAACAGACCACGCCCTCTTTATTTTGGCCCTATCACCTTGAGGAAGTCACAGGACATCTCTGTGTCAGTCTCCTCATGTGTAAAATGGGAATAAGGGTAGCTTCTTTACAGGATTATTTTAAAGGTTATGATGGTAAGTCTGCAGCGCCTAATTAAAAGGGTGACTCAGAGTACACAGTCAAGAGATGAGTGTTGTGAATATTATTAGTATTAGAACATTGGCAAATTGCAGGCATGCAGTTTTTCAAAGACTTGCAGATTGCTGAAGACAGGCTAGGTACCGCTTGAAGGCCAGAGGGTGTTATCATCCAGACATTCTGCAGACCTTTACTTTGCTGGAAATGTCTAGAGTTCATCGATGCACTGCAGTCTCTTTCCAGTGCCTGAGTCAAATTGCAGGTTCAGATTCCCAGATGCATTGGTTATCATTGACTAGCAGCAGTTGGTAAAATATCCTGGGGCCTCAGTTTCCTTCTAGGGTTAATCATATAGTGTTTGCACAAGATAAAATGAGTTAATTCATGGGCATCTCATAGCACAAAGCCTGCACAGGATAAGAGTAAGCAATACCTGTTAGCTGTTACTATTTCGACGGCCAGGCCCTGCTGGATTTTCTGTCAACTACTCTGTAACTGAATCAGCCTTTCCTGGGCTGGGAATTGCTTCCTTTTGTAATTCCCTTTACAGAAGGAAGAAAAGCAACTCCCCGCTGAGGTCTGGAAGCCTAGCTTCCCGGGCATCGCACTCTCATGGGCAGGTTCAGGGCCACTGAGGAGTCTAGGTGAGGCAGGTCAGCGGGGGCTAAAGGCTCTGGAAACTCTGCCTTCCCTCTGGAAACCACGGAGCTCGGCCCTACCCCTCTCTACGTTCCTAATCCTGGAAGGCGCGATCTGCCTGGAAGGCAGCCGAACAGTGGGCACGCTCGCAGCCCAAAGCCAGCTCGGGTCATCCGCGGGGCGCTCGGGCTTGCTGTGCTCCCCTGCGTGCAGGGACCCGGCTGCAGCTGCGGTGCCTTGGGTTTCGAAGAGCTGGAACCTCGGTGCGTGCAGCCAGGGAACCGAGCCTCCCCCCCCGCCCCCACCCCCCGCCAACCCCAGAGCAGAACTGAACTCCGCACCACCCGCGGCTCGCGCACTTGGTGTCTGGTCTTGGAAATGCCTGGTTGGGGAAATCTCTCTGGAGACAAAGGGGTGCAGGAGCCCCTAGCGCCCCTCTTTCGCTGCCGTAATCCCCTGCCTGGCCCCGCAGCCACAGCAGCTGCAGCCCCAGCGCCACCACCCAAGCCCCGGCGGCCTCAGCCTGTGCGCGCGCTCGGGGCCGGGGATTGGCTCGCACTCCCCATTCAGGGGCTGCGCAGGCTGGCGGGAGGTGCGCGGCGCTCCGTGTGTCTGTGTGTGTTTGTGTCTGTGTGTGTGTGCGCGCGCGTGCGTGTGGGCATGTGTGTGTGCGCGCGTGTGTGTCTGTGCGGCGCGCGGGCGGGCGCGTGTCTGTGCGCGCGGGGGCTCCAGTGCGGGAGCCACTGGGTGTGCGTGCGTGTGTTATGGGTTTGATTCCAGAGCAGGTTGCACACTGGTCCTGGGTGGCTCGCAGGCTCAGGTCGTGCTTGGGCGTCCTCCTCCTAATCGTTTCCGAAGTAGCAGCAGCCGCAGCAGCGGCAGCAGCGGCAGCAGGAGCCGCGGCACATCGGCAGCAGCTCAGCGGCACAGCCGGCAGAACTGTGCAGAAGCGAGCACCGTTTGGGGAGTCCGGGGGGGCGGGTAAGAGGGAGGAGGGGGAAAGCCTGTCTTGGTCTTTGGGATTATTTTTCCCTTTCTTTCCTTCTCTCTCTTTCTTGAGGGTGTGTGTTACCCCCTCGAAGTGAAGGAATTTTGCTCCAAAGCGAGCCGGGACCGAAGACTCTAGGCTAAGTTATCTCTATGTAGATGGTGTCAGGGAGCGAAGCTACTGACCGAGCCGCTGGTAAATGTTTTTCACTTCTTACTCTTTAATGCTTAAGGCTTTTTTCCCCCTCTTTTCTTTCTTCCTCATTTCCTTTCTGTTGCTCGTCATTCTGCAATCGCTCCTGAATCAGCCTGCAGTTCCCTTTTCTCTCTCTCCTTGCGTTTGTGCAGTTTGCAACTTGTTTCGTGGTTTTCTATGTATTTTTTTCCTCCTTCATCCTCAGATGAATGCTGGAACATTTAAATTCGGCACTTCGGGAGGTCATCATTAGTTGCATGAGTTTCAAGGGGGAGGGGAAGGATTGGTAGAGCAGACTGTTATTTCCCTGCAGAAGGACTGCCGGTTTCTCTCTAATGTTCATCGCAATTATAGGGATTTTTTTTTTTAGGATGCATTTTAACGTTACACTGATGTTTAAGGTTATCGTTCTTCAGGATTACAATGCATTTTGACTCAGTTTTGACAGCATGACAGAAGCCAGTGATTCCAGAACTACTGTATGGTACATGCTGGCTAAAATATTCAAAATTAGAGGAAGAATCATTTGCATTCCAAAAGAGAATTTCTTAAAAATGCTGTTTTGCCTCACATTGCTGCAGACTTGCAGGAGGTAATAATAGACACCACTACTCATGTTGCTTGCAAAGATAATAAACATGTAAGTGGTTTAGTGCATCACATACTGTCCTGTTCTCCAGTGTTTGAGCTTTTGCTTAAATTTACTTAATAATAAATTTAGGGCTATGGAAAAGGAGGGAGATTGCTGGTATTGTTTTATTTAAAATTGCAAGACATGTTCAGCAATTTCTAATCCCCAAACCAGCCCTTTCTTAGATCTTACTTGAAGTGGCATCTGGTCAATTGGGGAGGGGGAGGGCAATTTCTGCCATCCACATGGAACAAAATTATTTTAAATAGCCAGCATAATGCATGCAAATTGAACTCTTAACTCTTTTCTTAAAAATAGAACTGACTCTGTAACTCTTGCTTCCAGGATGTTTTAAATATTATTTAAAAATTAACGTACCACAGTTCTTTCATGTATTCGTATTTAAGTTCTTTGGAGGGTCCTTAGCAGTTAACCATGTTTCGTGCTCTTTTTCCCCCTAACTTTTCAGTTCCAGTTCAGTAGAAACACTGAAGGGTCAGTAAGTAAAGGAAAATCAGCAGTTTAAAAAGAAATCAGTTGATAGTTGTGAAAATTTCTGCCAAGCCATGGGAAAATAAGCTAAAATAATGACAGCTTAAATGTAGGGAGGGAAGTCGGGGGTAGGACGGATTGCAATTTCAGTATGTGTGTTACCATCCTGAGGAGCTCTGAACTCTAGATTCAGATGAGGATATCCAGTGCAGGGATACTCTGAGGCACACACATTTTACAGAGGGAAAATATTGTTGTTTAAGGAAGCCTGCTTCTCTGTGGTTGCCAGATCAGAGACCAGCAATTACCTAGGTGCAAAGAGGATGTTTGCAATAATACTGCTCAACTGTGTTTTAATGTAAACTTAGCTGATGTTGGAAGAGCAGCATAAAACAGTTTAGGACTTGGAACAAAACAAACTGTAAATTAACTCAAGTCAGACCCTCTTTTCTATAGAAGAAAGCCTACTCCAAGACACCATGCAAATTCACCTGTTCTGGGCTGCCTGTGTTGACAAAAGCTTTTCTTGAGATTGTGGACAGGATTCCTAAGATCTAAAGCTTATTTCTTCTTTTGTAGTCTGCTGATGGTAATAAGACGTTTTATTTAGAATGAAAGCTCAGCTTACTCCTGGGTCCCTTGAGATGGCAATATTGCTATTTAAAATATTTTTACGGACCCTTGCCATTTACAATTTTGATCAAGTTGGAGGGAAAAACCCAGCTTCCATTCATTTGGATCACAGTTGTCTTTGAAGCATTTGTTTGCCTGGTTACGAAGGAAAAATGAATTCGTATAGTAAATTATGATCCTAAGAACCCACGTCTTCTAAAGCATGGTTTTCTCATTCTAAGACCAAAACCAGAAAGCAGTATACTCCATGCTGAGCAGCTGCATTATTTCTCTGGCATATTCCACAAACAGGGGCACAAACAGATAACTGACCAGGCTAAGGACTGATTTCACGTGGCCCATGAAACAAGATTTCTAACTGTTATATAATATATTCAGAGCATGAATTTATTTATGAAACAGCACAATTAGCTTCAGTTTCAGCATCTTCACTAGTTATGAAGACCAAGAGTCCATTGATTTAAAGAACACATTCCTTCCTGCTGTGGTTGTTTTTTACCCACCCACCCCTTTCTACGTCTAGTTTCCTGGCAACTTCGGAAAAGCTCTGAGAGTTTGTGTTAAAATATTAAACATAGCTATGTTTTGCGTGTATTGCCTGGTGAGATTGCTATTCAGTCAGCTGGATTTGTAATTACTCTTATATGGTTCTGTGTGGTATAGTGTTTGTGGCTTGTTGGTGGTTTTCTTATTATTGTTATTGATGTTAAGTTTTCCATTGAATCTTAACTAAGCTCATTTTAACTTTCTGTGCCTGGTGTTGATCTCAGATTAATGTGTCAAAATAATACCATCCCCTTGCTCAGCTTGTTGGTAAATTAGGTACTTTACGTTCAGTTGGTGTTTGTGTTGAATTTCAGCATTTCCAAAGGCATGGCATCTGATATCCTGGGGAGAAGGTAACTTTTTTGGGAGGACAGGCTGTTGGTTCATGGAACTTGACAATGACAATACATTTGCCTGTATTGTTAAGTCTCCTATTCTCATTTTGATAAGAGTAGAGTTTTATTTGCATGTGTGAGGTGTTTATTATGCTAGAGTTACTGAATGTTTCTTGAAAGTAATGACTTTTTTTGTTCATTGTGAATTGAAAGGGACTCTGCACTCCTTGTGTGTTTTTGAGGAAAACCTGTATTGGTGAGCTTTTCCATTGTTTTCTATTCTGTGTAGACTAATTTTGAGAAGTGATTTCTGGTGAAATATGGTCAAGGTCATTGTCAAGGGCCTTTTTATCCCTCTCCACTTAAAAACTCAAACTTAAAACTGCAAGTCAGATTTAAAGTGACAAAACTTATATCAGACTACTGTCTCAAATGGGACTATGTGAAAAGCATATGTTTTTGTCTCTTGTTACTTTGTGTGAAGCAACAGTTTTATTCTTTGACTTACTGGTTCCTTGTAGCCCTGATATACTCACAGGAAGAAACCTTCCATTCTGTACTCATAGTACATACAACAGATTCTCAGCCTTCAGGGAAGATTGTAAGGACATTTTCGGGGGGCGGTGGGAGGGATGGCTGTCTTTTCATATGTTCTTAATGGAAAGAGGAACATAACAATATTTTTTTTAAATGTGATGTCGATCTAATTAGATAATACCCCATTTAAAATTTTGAGAAACCAACAGTAATTTTATAAGAGTCATGTGCAGTGAGAGCAAATAGTAGCTTTGTCAAAGTATTTCTTTATACTTCTGCTTTCGCTTTTGCTTTGTAAACGGAATATCCACAATGTTCAGGACTTTGTACTACCAGTAAATTGTGTGCATATATGTGTGTGTGTGTGTGTGTATGTATATATATATGATTGTTTTCTCTACCTAACAAAGATAAACCATTGCTTAACATATTATTTTAGCTCTGCTAAAAGTATCCTGTTCATATTTCTAGAAGATTTTATTAAGTTGAAGAGATACAAAATCTTTTCCCAAAATTCATGTTACTCACTGCCCCAAGTCTACTTAATATATTGCATTTTCCAATGTGATTTTGAACTTGAAATATTGCAGCCTTTTTGTATGAATTCCTCGTGGCAAAAAATGAAGCACCTTGAGGAATAGTTTGCACATAAAGTTCCCTCATTTTTGCTGAAAGACTTTAATTGGTCTCCCTCTTCTAAGTGTAGCATTACCAACCTTTTAGACAAAAAGAATTATCAGGAAAAAAGTACGGTTATGTGCTTTTCAGCAGTAGTGTGGGTAAAAAGAGAGCAGGTGTTTTAACTTTTTGCATGTAAATTTAATGAATAGAAATTGAGATTAAATAATGCAGCTAATACGTTAAAATAAAATCTAGTTTCCCCAGCAAACATTTTTTCCCCTGTACAATATGAATTGATCTTTGACTCTGATGGAATGATTGAGAGCGTTCCTCATCTCATCACCAGAATATTGGTGGTGGGTACCAAAGATCCTGCATCCATTTTGGGAAAGTATGCGTGCGTGGTTTGAGAGGAAAGAGATGGTTTCTTTAAAAGTTTAGACTTCTTATGCTTTGACTGCAGTTCTTTCAGAGGAGGCTCTGCTCTCCTTGATACTTGTTTAGATCACCTATGAAGACTCCTCATTATTTCTCCTGTCCCTGATTTGGTTCTGCCACAGGTTATTCTAATATTAATATGATGCCAGATTTCTCAGTTTAGTTGTTCTTATCATTGTGTTAGTTTGTGATTTCTGGAATATGATGCAGATCTATAAAAGTTTAGGACCCAGCCTTATGAAAGATAGTGTATTTAATTGTTCTGGTGACTAAATTATTTAGCTGTATAGGCTTAAGCCTGTTAAAAAATATTAGAAATTTTGTATGATCCATTTCTATCATTATGGCCTTGGTAAAGTACTTATTTTATAATATATAAAAGGGAGTTATGGACCTTGTAAAATAAAGAATTTATTTATGAATTTGGTTCAAAAGAATAAGTCATTTTTGTTTGTTTGTTTAGTTGCCTCAGTCTTCAGTTTACCTATTAAGAGGCAAAAACTAAAGTTGGAGAATATAATTCACTAGGTGAAGATAAAATTGATACTAACAATAATATACTGATTCACATCTTTAGGGAGGACAATTCTATGGAGGATTCTTTTGGAAATGGCTGATGTTTAAATGTCATTTTTATTATTGCTTAGGATTTAACTGATACTCAATGTCTTGACATTTCTCCTCCTTTAATTAGAGGAATAAGAGTATATGTGGAAAAAGAAATACATCATTAAATAGAAATGATTAGGTTCTTAGATTATTTCTAAGAATGAAATTGCACTATTAGAGAAGATAGCTATGTCCACGTTTATGGCTAATTCAAACAGTAAATATCTACATAGCTAAAATTATAGTTATTATTAGGGAACTTACTGCAACAGACTTTGTGATCTTATCTGTGATCATTTTTCTAAACCATTTCAAATATAAGAGTATATGGTTGCATACTATACATTTCAGTAGATATTACCTATTACCTAGAAGGAACACAGGCAAGTTAAAGCTGCATGAAAGTGTATTTCAGGCTTTTTTTTTTTTTTTTTTTTTTTTGCGGTACGCGGGCCTCTCCCGTTGCAGAGCACAGGCTCCGGACGCGCAGGCCCAGCGGCCATGGCTCACGGGCCCAGCCGCTCCACGGCACATGGGATCTTCCCGGACCGGGGCACGAACCCGCGTCCCCTGCATCAGCAGGCGGACTCTCAACCACTGCGCCACCAGGGAAGCCCTATTTCAGGCTTTTATTTTTTTCTTATTCCTTCAATAAGCAGTTTTTAGATTCCCAAGACAGGCCAGGTACTGTGCTCTGCTAAGAGCTAGATCTTATGCTAAGAGTAATTTGATGCCAAAGTGATGTCTAAGAAAGTAAATGGGAATAGAAGTGTTTTGTTTTTTTTTTTTTTAATACAAGATAAAGCTTTGCTCTTTGTGACACTTGAGAGTATATTAGAAAAGTGATTTAATTTATTTTTTTTTTAGGATTTGCTCAGACAATAATTGTATACAAATATCTTCTCATTCTCTGCCTTCTATATGCCCAACTCATGTCTATTCATGTAGTCTGGTGTGATATGACCTCTGGAGTTGGAGACCTCAGTCAAAATGTGGCTCTACCTGCATGGATTTAATGGAGGCATGAGGGCAAGGCAGTGTCAGTTTGTGGGAAGAGGATGCAGACCAGAGGGAAATGTACTCTGTAGTTGGCTACCGTTTCCTTATGGTAATAATCATGCCACCAGTTTTATTTTTAGCCTCGCCTAAACTTTTGGAGAAGATGCAAACTGCTTCTCTAACCTTAAGGATAATAATATGATTATTACACAAACATTTCACAGTGGTTAGGGCTCTGCAATTTGTGTGACCTAGCATCTAATTTTTCTCCTCTCTAATTCTGTTTATATACCCCCGCATATAATCAGACTCAGTCAGATGAAACCAATTACTAAGGGGAAAAAAAATCAAATTTATTTATTATATTTATTGGGTGTGTCTGTTGCTTAATTATCCATTGGCACATTTACATGTGGCCATGGAGAGGGCCGTGGATGAGTGTGGAAAAATGATCAATGATCACTTCTCACAGTCCAGAGGAGGCTGCCAAGAAAAAAATAAAAAACACAAACGGAAAAACCCTACAACCCTACCCTTTCTTGTTGCTATCAACGTGGGAGACCTGAAAACTGAAAAACAAGTATCACCCAGAAATATGCGTTTGGCTTGACATAGGAAAATCTGGAAAAGGTTGGGAGTTGTTTTCAGACTTCTTCATAACCACTAGATATAATGTTAGGAAGAAATGTAAGGAGTTCCGTAGGCTTTGAAACAAATAATGATTTAGATGTTCCAAGGTGTGTGTTGGAAAATGAACTCAAAGTATCCTGTGAAGCAGATGACCAAACCCACCCCTTGGCTGTGAGCTGGACTGTGGAAAGATGTGGGAGGGATGGTGGGGAGGGTGAGGGGATCTGCAAGGGGCGTTTGCAAAGTGACTGACTGTTAGGTGTAACTGCAGTGATCTGATGCTAAGACAGCACTGTTAAAGCAGTGAATTAAAATACATTTTGTTTCTGACCTGCGATGGTAAAGACATAACACAGACTTTTATATCTGGTCTCATGTGTTTTTGTTTTAAAAAATTCCTCCCCTCAAACAAAAATGTTTTCTGTTTCACCTTCTCCCCCACCCCAGATTAATGGGATCGATCTTAAGCATGGCTTATTTCTTATTTTTTTCCCCACTTGCTCTCATCATCCGTTTTTGGAAATATATCAGTGTGGAAGTTGTTCTTCAAAATAGATCATAACTGAAATAACCACTGTTTAAAGTAAATGTGGCAAGGCTAAATTGTAACAGAAACATCATCTTACGTATGGAATTCTTCAATTCCGGGGACCACTAAATTATCTGTTCTAGCCACACCGTTAAGGTAGAACGTGCATATGAACTTCAGCGAGAAAAGCAGATCACTTTTGAATTTGAGGCATTTGAAGATTGTCTTCAAGGGAACACTGACTGAAGTGTGATTTTAGGAATTGTAGCACACCGTTAATGCATCCTTTAGAGAAGACAATGAGTAGATTATGATTTATTGCTAATTGCCATTTATTTGGAGATGCTGGTGTTGAAGAAGCTATTTCAGCATTTAGATTATGCTTTTGTTACATTTGGCTGCAGAGAAATTAAAATGGCAACATGAGTCTTGAGAATTGAGAGGGAAAGGTGGCTTTATACCTGTTGACTTAGCAAGAAAATATTAGCGATGAGGTACATTTTGCATTTATTCTAATCTGTATTTTAAAAGTTATTCTGTAAAAAAAGGTTATTACAGAGCAAAAGTTGCTGTCAGCTGAATTCACTGAAGAAGCCAAACAGTAAATAAAGAATGTGAACTCTCTTTCCTATGACAGTGATTTTTCACTAAGGACTCTCTCTCTAGGTATATAAGGGGCACTAGTTCTTTTTATATGATTTGTGTGTGTTCCCATAGACTGAAGTCTATTTCTGGGCAATTTTCAAGTTAAAATTGTGTTACGGCTACCCTGAAGGTTGTCATTTCTTGGTTTTTTCTTGTCAGTCAATTCATAACTGTTTATTTAGCCCCGGTGGGGTATATACAGAATCATATACTATTTGGGTGTGTATACGTGTGTATGATTGGTTTCTGGTCTAGAAGCTTACAGTCTGTAGGCAAAAGTACCATTGTATGTGTGTGTGCATGTGTGTGTATAGAACAATACTTTAATTACAGAAGTTAGTAGTAGTTTTTTGTTTTGCTTTGTTTTGTTTTTAATAGCATTGTTCTGGAACTCCAAATGCATTTACTCTGAGAAAAGCATAGCTTCACGTGAGGTCAGGGATATAACTTCTCAACTTGCTTTCTTTTAAATTCAGATATAGCAGACATGTTTAAGTAAAGAAGAAAGCCAGAGGGCTTGTATTAAACTGGGGATTCTTGCCAGGTTAACATCTAGGTTTCAGAGTAAGGGCAGATCCTGATGCTGGTTATTTTTAGGACGTGCCTGTTACCTGTGTCGGTCCAATCAGTGAATGGATGAATGACTTGATGCCCCAGAGCTGTCAGTTTACATTTTTTTATGACCAATGAGTCAATTTATGATTTACTTTTTTTTTTTTTTTTTAAATGCAGGGTTTTGAAAAATGATAGGAATTGTGAAGGAAAGAAAATTTCCAAGTGTTCCCATGGATGGAAAATGTTCTCTAAAGGAATATTTTCCCTGTTGTACTTGAAAGCGTATGGTGAATATGTAGGTTCAGGGATTTACTTTTCAAAACTTATTCACTTTCTTAAGTTTATCTTTTATCAGTCATTTGTGGGAATGATAATATTCTTGAAAAGTACCTGGTGAATAGCTCTGAAAGTGGATGGCAAAGGAAGAGTGCACAGAGGCACTGACCCTTTTCACAGCCCCAGGTAATAGCTTGCTGGACTACCGGCAGTCAACTTTGACTTTTGATAGCCCTGGTCAGGCTCTTGATTAATGCTCATTTTTGCTGTGATTTTCAAGATGTGCATATCTCATTTCCAGCAAATTGTAGCTAAACCATCAAATTTCTTTTCCATCTTCTGTTCCTTGTGGATCTGAGTCAGAGAAGCAATGTCTGAGAAAAATAGGAAGGGATCTTCATTTAAACTTTAACTCTTGGCTCTTTTTCTGTTGGATCCGTGAATTTCTGAGAATTTCTGAGATCACTTCTCATCTGCTGCAGGAGAAGGATAGAAGGTTTCCTAGTCTTTGTGATAAGAATATGTTCTTTACAACTCACAATATTGCAGGATCTCTTAATTTCCCAGCAGTTTCTAAAATTAACCAACACAGAATAAAAGCACAACTTGATATATTATTATTTTATATATATATATGTATATATTTTTTTTTTTTTTTTTTTTTTGCTGTACGCGGGCCTCTCACTGTTGTGGCCTGTCGCGTTGCGGAGCACAGGCTCCGGACGCGCAGGCTCGGCGGCCATGGCTCACGGGCCCAGCCGCTCCGCGGCATGTGGGATGTTCCCGGACCGGGGCACGAACCCGTGTCCCCTGCATCGGCAGGCGGACTCTCAACCACTGCGCCACCAGGGAAGCCCCTGATTTATTATTTTTGATTGTGGGGTTGGGTTATGTTCTTACTTGTAAGTTAGAGAGACTAATATGGCGAACGTAAACATAAAGGGAATGCGTTAGAAAGATATTGGGAATCACGGAGTCCCCGGGAAAGATTTGGCACTTGTGCTTCTGCCACTGAATACTGTGTGCCCAGCTGTAGCCCTCCGCATCCCTGACACTGGGCTCTGCCATTGCCTTTAGTATCAGCTAGCGCTGCAGCCCTGGAGGCTGCAGTGGTACAGTAGATGACTACTTGTACCAGGCCTGGAAGGAACCACTATCCTTTCTTCTGGGGATCCCGTGCTCTCGATTCAAAGTTCTAATCCGGTGCATCCATCCAGTTGGGTGCATTTTGATCACGTGTCACATCCCTGTAACTAGAAAGTCTGGGAAATCAATAGTCTGGCCCTTTTATATTCTAGAATGAGGCAAAAAGACTTAGACTTTGAGCAAGATGTAAATGGTGGAATTCCCTCAAAATAAAAGGGGGGAGAGGCAGTCAACGAAACTGGTAAACAAAAAGCCCCCAGCAAGTATTTACCATAAGTGACCTGTAGCATCTTAGGGGATGGACGGCAAGGGCTTCAGTGCATGAACTTGGAAGGCTAATAGTGAGAACTGCTCTCTTGCTTAAAATGGATTGGAGTATATACCTGATTGTAAAGGTATTAAGCAAAATGCTTTTGATTTTAGCGCACACCAATCTCAAATATGTTCGTCATGAAATATTATTTTAGTTATCACCAAGAACCATATTAAAATGTCATTCATGGGCTTCCCTGGTGGCGCGGTGGTTGAGAGTCCGCCTGCCGATGCAGGGGACACAGGTTCGTGCCCTGGTCCGGGAAGATCCCACATGCTGCGGAGCGGCTGGGCCCATGAGCCATGGCCGCTGAGCCTGCGCGTCCGGAGGCTGTGCTTCGCAACGGGAGAGGCCACAACAGTGAGAGGCCCGCGTACAGAAAAAAAAAAAAAAAATGTTATTCATGTGAATTCTGATTCATGTTGAAATTAAAGATAATCCACCTAGAATGGGCTGAAGTTTGCCTATGTGTAAATATGTAAAGTCAATAAATGGTGTGAAAAAAAGTGAAGATTTGTTTAAAGTACTGTAAGGAAGACATCTGGATGGCTGAGTAATTGCCTGCAAGGAAAATAGTAGGAATCTGGTATAAAAGATCAGACCAACTTTCTACTTATAAACTGCTAATAAGAGCAGTTGTGGTACTTGAAAGAAATAAAACCACATTTCTTTTTTTCTGTGGTTTAGACTCTCTGAGGTTCAAACACATCTTCCTCACTAAATTATTAGCAAACATAGTGAGAGGTAGGACCCACACAAGTAATCCATGTATCTAGTAAAACTTTTGCATCTGAAGGCTCAGTCCTTTATTCTTCAATTCCAAATTAATATATTTATCCTTCCATCACTGTCTCTCAAGGATTTTGAGAATTAATTAGAAACAAAATCACTTTCAGTCCTTGGATGTTACATTCTGTGCTGAAAAACTATGAGATACTGAAGTGTTATTAATAATGACAAAGGTTCATCCAATAAAATAATCTGACTGAATTCTCACATGGTTGGTATTTTCTAATATAAATTACTGTAGGATTAGATAGTTAAATATTGAATATTGTCTCATTTAATGTAGTTGCATGAAATATTAATGATAATGATGGTTCTCCAGTTTGGGGAATAGGGAGGTTTTTCTTTTTTAACTGACTAATAGCCTTAGGCTGGTAAGATAATATGTTTCACAAGATGATAATGACTATATTTAAATGAAAGTATAGCAGGAAATAAATGGCCACTGAATTGATAAATTTCAAGCAGGTCAAACATCACAAAATTTTTTTAGTCTTTGTATTAAATAGTTTTCTCTCTGTTCTAATGTCACCACTGTGATCATTGTGGTTGGCCTTGAGAATTTGTTAAAAGAACAGATTTAGTCTATTAGGCCCTTGAAGAGGAGCATCGTTGATGTTGTTTCATTGGCATGAGGTGTAAAAGTCCAAAAACTGGATTGGACTTGGAAGGAAGGCTGGCCGTTTTGAATGTAACAGTTGAAATGGGATTGTTCATGAAGATTTAAAAAAAAAGAAGGCTAAGGAAAGAATGAAATAGAGAAAGAAAGAGAACTCGTGACCAAATAGTGCAACTGGTAAAACTTAGGTCTACTTAGAATTCACTATTTAATGAATAAAGCAAAAAACTTTTAAATTAAGACTTTTTATTGTTCGATTAAAAAAATTCCCTGTTTTGAATCTTCTTCATGTTCTGGAGCCTGTGCACTTATATCTCAAATTAGGGAAATACAACCCAGTGATAAATAGGGTGACTATTATTGAAATATTTTGTCATGAATACAGAATAAGAACATAAACCAGTGCATCAAATTGGTTTAAATCGGTTGTTTTCTCCATTCCCTCCCGCCCCCCCAGGGGAGAACTTTAATGTTTTGTGGGATGATTTTATTTGAAATTGCAGTTATCCTTGTTTCAGACCTTGTAATTTAACAGTTGAAAAAGCTTCTTTTTTTGTTCTGTGTAGTTAACGTATGTGGTGTGAGTGAATACATTTTATTTTAAAAAAGTGTTTTGGGGTAGCATTCTTTTCGCACAAACTTATTCCTTGATAAAGGAGCTGGCTGTAATTTGCAGAAATGACTGTTTCTTTTTCTTTAGTTGTTGGATAATTGCTCTTTGTATACACTGTGGAAATGTGCATATAGACCAGTGACAAAGCCTAGCAGATGCACTTGCAATTATCTGGAATTTAAGTAAATTTTGCATCTGATACACACAAAGCAAAGGCTTTGTCCAAGCAGGCTCACATACTGTCATGTAGATTGCTGTGAATACAGTGAGTAGATTTTTAATGGAAAACAAATGGGCCTGTTAGTAAGTCTTGTCTTTTACTTGAAAAGACACCCGCTTTAGGCAGGGCCTACAACTTATTCATATTCGTAGTTGTTTCAGTTCTAAATATGACCTTTGAAATTGAACAAAAATTTTAGATGTTTAGAACAAAATGTTTAGCTGTGTTTTTATTGGAGTCACATTCATAGTTTTTTGGAAAAAGAATGGTGAAATAAATATTTGTTTCATATTTCAATGTTACTTTTTTCTCCCCTGCTAAGGACAGCATTCACTTATTAAGACTCTAAAAATTTAAAAGGGGATTTCATGGTATAAATAAATCATGCTATAGATAAAAGATAATTACAATGTTACTTTAACAACCTCAATTCACAAGGGGGACCCTAGGAAGGAATGTATAATGGGTCCAAACTCGACTTCTTATTGTAAACAAAAGAGATCTAGCCAGAGGAATCGTTTTCTGCAAAAGCCTCTTTTCCGAGTTTTGTTTGAGATTAATCCTTTCCACTGTGTATTTTTTGTTGTTGTCAGATTTACGTAAGTGAGATATTTTTGAAGGCTTAATCTTTTGCTCTGTAGTTATTCTTAGAAAATATTAAATGTATGGATGGAGCTTCTTGGACTCACTTAAATGCCTTTAGGTCTTTTGGCCGGGTGGGAGTAGGGTGGTTGGTTAAATTATTTCTACTTTCAATGGGAGAGTTATAAATAATTGGTCCAGTTGACTTCTTTTTCCTAGTTTAAAGGTGCTCGGTGCTATTCTGGCCCTTGAATGAAGCAAATTTCAAAAGTAACTCAGGCAACATAAAGGGGTGCCTATCTTGCCCATTTTCTCCTTTCTTCTCAATCTAAAATGGAATCTAATAATAACTGGAGATCTTTTCTAATTCTTTTAAGAATCAGAAGCCTCCAGGGGGTCTAAGGGTTGAGTAATTGTTTGGACAAAAAAAAAAGTAGATAAAATAGATTTGGGAAGAAATTTTTGAGAAGGAAAGGGAGAGCCTGACAGAAGTATTTTGGGCTCTGAATTAGGGCAAGACAGATGTGCTGTTACTGGAATATTGTGCCTACAAAATATGCCTCCACCTTAACCATTTTTCCAAAAACAAAACTTCTCCAACTAAGGACTTTTTATAGAATTTTCAAAATTCCAGATTATTCTCTGTGTTCCACAATCTCTCCAGTGCCGGTAATGACCTCTCCACTCACCCCTCCCCTCCCCCACTGCTGTTTACATTTCTTAATGGATCACAGGCTATCTTTAGGCTTGGAGAGGAACCAGGTACTTTCTTTGGTATTTAAGCAGCTTGCTATTTTGAAATTCCCTTAGAGAACTGTGGGCATTTTTATTTCTGTGTCTTGAAGCATCTCTTTCCCTCTCTGAAGGAGAAGCTGCTTATATAATACCCAGAAGCAGACCCCTGGGAACCGCCGAGCTATTTTATGGATATTTTGCAGAAAAAGAAAAGCAAGTGCTCCTGTGTCATGCGCGCCTCCCACGGGGGTTTCAATTTGAGATATTTGCACAATAGCAGATTCTCAGAAGGATAAATATATACAAATCCATTTTTCAAATGGAGTGGGATCGGTGGGAAGCAGCACCTAGGAGGGTAAGAGCCCACTAATAGCTCAGACTGAAAGAGTGTCTTCAGCGGTTCCAGAGCCAGTACCCAACTGTCAACAAAGCTTGCCAGAGAGACAGCTGCTGCGTGTGGAAGACAGTTTTCCTCAGTTAGATATTTTGTTCTTGTCGATGGCCAACCATGACTCCTGGGGGAAATCGGAGAGAGAGAGAGGAGAAAAGAAGAGTAAATTAATCATATTATTAATCCTTATTGAAAATTCAGTCATGTAACTAAATGTCAACCTGGTGAACTTTCCATGAAACCAGAAGGGTTGTAAAGACAGTTGCGGGGTTTGAAAGTTATTCCAGGTGATAAAGCCATCTAATTTAACCTGCAGATGAAATGACTGACACAATTTCAGATGCATACCTGGAGAAAATAGTAGTGTAGGAATTATCAAATAATCCAGACGCAAAGCTTGCTTTTGAAGGATTGAAAGAGCTTGAATCAGTTTTCTCTGAGAGATGATAGGTTTGTTCTCTGTTCTCTCTTTCTATATCTGTGTCTGTTTATGAAAATAGGTGTATATGTGAAAGATAATCTTTTCTTCACTGTTCTTCTCTTTCTCTCCCTCTCTCTCCATATGTGTGTGATATGCATGTGTGTGTATGTATACACATATCACACCTACAAAGATGTGTAACATTAAGCCCAGGTTGCTGCTGCACCCTAAAATATCAGCTTTCATCCACATTTATCATGTACTTCCAGATCTCCTGACTCTGTAGCACATGCAGTTGATTAGATGAAAACAGAACGTCTGTTATCTGAAAGATAGTAAAGTTCAGTTTTTGTAACTTATGACTATAGCCAGATTGTGAGTTTCTTTCAAATTTCTAGAAAGGGGTTAATATGGTAGATAATAGTCTTAGTTTCCTCTCTTTTCTTTTCCTTTTTTTTTTTTTTTTAAAGATTGCTCATTTCTTTTGAAAACAAACAAAAGAATAGTTTGGTACAGTTTCCCAGATTCTCACTTGTTTGGGGCTGAGGACTTCAGGGTCCCTTTGAGCCAGGTTTATTTCATAGATCTACACTGTAGGTCTCCAAAACTAGAAGAAGTTACATGTTTGAGTGCCTAATGGTAGCCCCTATGCCAGACTTTTGATCTATCATTTTTCTGATAGAGTCTCAGAAGTTTTCATTTTCCAATCTGCATGTCCTTCCTGAGTTGGGATGGCAGATGGCCAAAAGGTGTGTGTTTGGGGAAACAGCGGGCTTTTATCCCCCCCCCGCCAATCAGCTATTTGGAGGGTACTCTAGGAACTGAAAATCACAGCTGTGGAGCCAATTTAGAGAGAATATTTCACAATTGACTTGGGGAAGATGTAGCCTGCCTTCTTGAGCCACTGCGCTTGTCTGGCCAATATGGAGTTGAGATGAGGCTCTTCACTCAAGGTTTACATGTCTCCACTGTATCTCACGTCAAATCAAGCACTAGGAGACGAGCTTGTCAATCTGCAGCACTCTCTGGGGAACTTGAGGTCTTGAAAACCCTGGGTCACATTGATCCTTGAGTAAAGGTTGTTGCATGTCTTCTGAGATTTATCAAAATAATGATGACAATTTTAATTTGACTGTTTCAGACCCTTATTTGTGGATGCACATAAAAGGTGAATGATTCTTGTCCACATGCCAGAGGTTGCTGTCTTTCACATTGCCTTGCACATAGTATGTGCTTGATAAATGTCTGTTGAGTGAAAGCATTGTGGATTTCTTTTGCTTTGGGAGCGTGGAAGAATCTACCATGTGATTTTAATTTTTTTAAAACAATGGCTAGTTGAATGAGTTATCTTGGTTTCATGGATATATATTGGAAGTAACGTTGTTCATGTTCTATTCTTTTATAAATAAGGAAATTGTCACAAATAAGACTGAAGGACAGATTCGGGTATTGAACAAAAAGTGTGTGGCAGAATTAGAATTATTAGAGTCCTGAATTAGGAGTCCATCAAATGTTTAGTATACTGAAGATATTTTAAATAATTATGTTTACATTTTATCCTTCACATTATTTAAAAGATGCTATAGTAGCTGCTATATAGGAATGATAAAAGTAGTAATCTTTTTGGTATGAGAAAATGCATCATTATCACTTTCCATGTACAAAGAGAGGCCAGGTATATAGTGTCTTATTGGAAACTGGGAAATGAGCTAATAAAATTGGTTTAATGTAGGGGTCAGCAAACTATAACCTATGGGCCTAATTTGACCTAGTACCTGTTTTATGTGCCCGTCAATGAAAAAAAACTAATCAATGGTCAATCTAAGAAAGAAATGGAAAATTTTATTCAAGCCAAACTGAGGATTATAACCTGGGAGACAGTCTCTCAGAGAGCTCTGAGAACTGTTCCAGAGAGGTAAAGGGGGAGGTCAGTATATATGTGATTTTGGCAAGGGGGGTACATGCAATGAAGCACACATCTCAGTAGGAGTTTGCTGCTAGCCACAAGGAAGAGACATCTTAGTTAATGGTTTCAGTGCTTTTGTAAGTATGGGAAGATGCAAGAATCTAGGTTCATAAAAAATTTCTCCCAAAAATAGCTATCTGAAGTCCTGTTCTGCCGGTTTACCAGAACCGAGCACAGAGTGCCTCATCCTAATCTTTGCCCTGAATTCCTTTCGGAGTGTATTGTAGGTCAGTGACCGCAGTGGCTAATGACTTGATTCTTGCAGACCTGGACGGTGGGCAATGTTCTTTATTTTATAATGCCTTCCCTTTTGGTCTTGATTTCAACCGGGTTGGGAGGCATGTCACGACCAGTTTGTTACAGGGCACTAGGAATGCTTATTCCCAGGTCAGGCAAGGATTTCATTGATAGGCCACTCAGTGTGCTATTCCTGGAGTAGGGCTTGTTAACAGTAACCAGAAGTGTCTGGACCTCCTGTCTTACTTGCTGTTATGGTCCAGGAAATGGTTCCCTCTTGTTGATTCTTCCCATATCTAGAGTTACCCTATCACAGTAATTGATCTTATAGACCTATGTCTGAGGGTTCAGTCACACATTTGATAATGCAGGAAACAATAATCTTGTAAAAAAAAAAAGGCAGAATACAAGTTAAACAGCTAGTACTATTAATAAGGTCATAAGTAAGTCTTTAAGCAAAGACCATTTATTAGGTGCAGCCCAGCATCTCCCCAGGTTGTCTGACCAGTCTGTTCTGCACCAGTCGCTGTCTTTAAGGGAAATGATATATTGGTATTGTACATAAAGTCCACTGAAGATGTCTGCACATACAAGACAAGTGGTGGGTCCTTGTGACCCCCTTACAGGGTTGAGAAAGGAATGTTAACTACTAAAAAGTTATGTAGCTGATGCCAGAAGGAGAAAAATTGATCTTTAAAGTTGAGCAGGTATTTGTGCCATTGGAGAGGCCTGGTTAACACATAATGCAGATGCACCATGCACATTAGAGGGGCAGGAGGAGGCCGAAGGGCAGAGAAAACGTTTTAGTTTGAAATTTTTCTTGTCTTGCCTTAAAATGCAAATTTTTATTTCATCCTGATCATAATAAGCCAAGAGCGTTTTTCTATTTTCAAATGGCTGGGAAAAATATCAAAAGAAGGGTAATATTTCATGATACTTAAAAATTATGTACAATTAAAATGTCTGTGTCCATAAATAAAGTTTTATTGAAACACAGCCATGCCCATTCCATTGCATGTTTTTGATGGCTGCTTTTGCAGCAGCAGTGTTGATTAGTATGGCCCACGATGCTAAAACATTTCCTATTTGTCCTTCTACAGAAAAACTGTGCTGGCCCTTATGTTATTTGAGGTTTACAGTGGTTCAAAGGCAATGCAACAAAACTGGTGCATTTATGTTGAACTAAAACATAAAGTGAAGTATGAGTCTAAATGAACAAGGCAGAAAATGGAGGCAGAAAGAAGGCAGACCAGGTATCACATGAAAAGGTGCAGAGGCCAGAGAGAGTGTGATGGATTTGGGGAAAAGAGACGTCTTCGTTCACTTCATCTGAAGCAGAGCATCAGTGAAGGAGAGTGCTGGAAATTATAGGAGTCAGATCATTCATGAGTCACTGATTTATTTAGCAAACGTTTATTGAGATTCTGCTAAGTACCAAGCACTGATTTCAGAACAGGGGTAGTAAAAACACATGTAGTTTATGGTTTAGTGGGATGAGATAGACAAAAAGATAAGTAAACAAATAAAAGATCAAAATAATTTCAGAAAATGATAAGGACTTAGAAGACGAGAGAGTGATATTTATGCACATAAGTGTACATCTACGTGCGTACAT
This sequence comes from Leucopleurus acutus, assembly GCF_964270905.1. Classification (NCBI taxonomy): domain Eukaryota; kingdom Metazoa; phylum Chordata; class Mammalia; order Artiodactyla; family Delphinidae; genus Leucopleurus; species Leucopleurus acutus. The sequence continues at coordinate 33,786,386 of NC_139145.1, read as the reverse complement.
GCACCAGTTAATTTAGATAGGGTAGACAGAGAAGGCTTTTCTGAAGCAACGGTATTTGAGCTGAGACCTCAATTACAAGAAAGAATTGGGCACTTGGAAAGGTATGGGATTTTCTCAGGCAAAAGGAACAGTAAGTGCCAAGGCCCTGAAGTGGGAGTGAAAGTGGAGTGTTGGTGAGATGGAGAGAAGACCAGATGTCGTTATAAGGAGGTCAAGGAGAAAGAGTGGGCCGTGATGAGATCTGGTCAGTGACCAGATTCTGAAAGATTCTGTAGGCCTCGGTGAAGAACTTTTAGATTTTATTCTCAACGCAGTAAGAATTTATTGGAGTATTTTAAGCAGAGGAGCACTATAATATTAATATTTTAAAAAGATCACTCTCCCTTGAATATTACTGTATCTAAACGGTACCTCAATGAATCTGACTTAAAGTGAATAGCTATCAAACTTCTAGCTCTAATAATTCATAGGAAAGAGAGGGAAAGAGAAATATGTTTCAAAGACACTAGAGGGATATAATCAGCACAATTCTCATTTTGTCCTGAAACTCACAGGCACTGATGAACTCAGGTGCATGTTGTCATGGTAATAAGAGGCAACAGACATGGAATATTTTTGTTTGTTTGTTTTTTAAATTTATTTATTTATGGCTGTGTTGGGTCTTCGTTTCTGTGCGAGGGCTTTCTTTAGCTGCGGCGAGCGGGGGCCACTCTTCATCACGGTGCATGGGCCTCTCACTGTCGTGGCCTCTCGTTGCGGAGCACAGGCTCCAGATGCGCAGGCTCAGTAGTTGTGGCTCACAGGCTCAGTTGCTCCGCGGCATGTGGGATCTTCCCAGACCAGGGCTCGAACCCGTGTCCCCTGCATTGGCAGGCAGATTCTCAACCACTGCGCCACCAGGGAAGCCCCGGGATATGTTTTTGAGGTGGAGTTGGCAGCTCTTGTTTTGGCTGCAAAAAGTGAGGGTAAGAGAAGAAAGAAGGATGACTTCTGAGGTTCTGGTTTGAGCATTAGAGTCAATGATGACATCTATGGAGAAAGAATGTCTTTAGCGGGTAAATGCCAAAACGACACCTAAAAGGAAGGGGGATCCACTGAAGATAGATTGACTGGTGGTAAGATCAAGAGGTAGACTAGGTGGTTGAGTCTTGGAGTCAGGGAGTTGGAGGTGAAAGACCATGGTGGTGATTCTGATGAGATGCTGAGCACATTGACTCAATTAATGAAAGTTTGAATGGAGAGAAGGCAAGGGATCTAGAGCATATTTTGGAAGAGGAATCAACGTGACTTAATTGGAGGTGGGAAGGAAGGGAGAAGGAAGACTCTATAGTGCCTTCAGGTTGATGGTGAGCATATACTAAATGATGGGCAGCTTCAGTCAGGGCAGAACAAGTGTTGGAGGAAGACATTAGAAGTCCAGCTTTGACCACCTGGTTTTGAGATAGATGCCTTTAATAGGGATGTCCTGTAGAATTAGATATATGAGTCTGAAGCTTAAGGGAGAGAGATGAACAAGAGCCTTCAGTAGTGTCAGTGTTAGCAAAATTGCCCAGAGAACTGGTAAGAAGAAGAGAAAAGAGAGCTGGACATAGGGTGTTGGGAAACACCAGTGTTTCCAGCTTAGACTGAGGAGAACGGAGTGTGGGGGAAGATTGAAAGGTGCAAGAGAGGAGGACCATGGGAGAGGAATGTTGTAAAACTAAGGCAGAAAAGAGTTTTAAGAAGCAGGGCACTATAATCAGTGTCAGATACTGCAGAGATGTTCATTAGATTTGGACTGGAAAGTATGCATCACATTTAGCTGTTAAGAAGCCACTGTTAAATTTTTTAGCAAGATCACAGTCAGTGGAAGGCAGAGCTACATTGGTTTAAGCAGTTAATGGGAGTTCAGAAAATGGAAACCAAGATACTTTATCCAGCCAAAAATTAGGTGAAAACCAAGTAGAAATTAGGAAGATCAAAAAGAAAAGAAAAAAAAAATGTGCTGTCAAATACCAAGCATCTATTTGAATTGTTAGAACTTTCCCTCTATTGCCGTTAGTAATCATGAGTTTTTACTTTAATTTGCTTTATGGAATTAGATTGTTCATATGAAAGTTTTATGTTATAAATCACAGTTTACAGTTTATAACTGGGAACATATTGGAAAGAAATCTGTAGCCAGACCTTTATAATTCAAAAGTAACCTCTATCTATTAAATTCATATATATATATTTGTTGCTTAAAGAAAAGCCTACCAAAAATGTAGTGGATGAAGAATTCTATGTGCCAAAGATAGTAGATGTTTGGGCCATGATATAGAATTGCTTTTTGAGTATATCATATATTTGTTCTGGTCTGATTGCTTAATTAAGAGTCATTTATTTAATAAAATGGAGAAGGTAGATTGGAAAATTTAAAACAGTATTTTTATACACATATGAATACCTTGCATAGAGCTAGTTTTTGGAATGAATAAATGGTTAAATTTATTATAAATGATCATGTATAAATAAATGATTATGTGTATAGATAAGTTTATTGGAACCTTTAGTTCTATTCATAGAAAGTTATTATTTTCAAAACTTAATCAGGTGGTTTAAAACCTTCTATAATTTACTCATGTAAAAGCTCTCTGATCATTGGACTTTCTGGAGGAAGAGTAAGTTGTTCTTTGTGTGTTTTGTTTAAACTTTGTGCAGTTGTTGTTATTTCCTGGATTTCTATTTGCCTGACACAAAATGACAGTTTAGTCAATTAGCCAATACATTGGTTGATGGGTTAGTTAGTGAATTAATCAATTAATTAACTGATTAGATATTTTTAAATATAGTGTTAATTAATTGATTTGTCATCCTGTGGGGCTTTTGAGATAGAAATGTAGGCTGGTGCAAAAGCTACCTCAAAAATTCTGAAATCCAGAAGTTCCACATTTCTAAATTAAGATCCAATTTAATTTGATGAGAAGCTCTGAAGTTTGAGGCGGATCGGTGTACGTTGTCAAGGAGGAAAGTTTGGCCTTGCGGTCTTCATGCATAAGCCTTGGTTAAAGGTACTGAAGTTTGATATGAAAAGGAAATTACCTCCTAAGACTAACAGCATCATGAGTTACTCTCATTTTCAAGCTTATGGAAAAGTTGTTCTCAAGGCATTCATACGTATTTCACATATCTTATTCTCCAGAGTGTAGGCAGTAATCTTAGATCTTGAATCTTGATTTCTTTACAGACCAGTACTGACCTGATTTGTGGGGTTGGAGGAGTTATGATGAACATACATAACTGCCGTTATACTTTATTGCATGAAAAGAGCATTGTCCAAGACCTACCCAAAGTGGAATTATAAAAAAATACGAACAGTAAGAACCAAAACAGCTTAAATGTTCCTTATTTTTGTACAGTCGTTGACTATTAGATTAGAGTCAATCAAATTTTAGGCTTTTTAAAAGCAGGCTGCAGGAACCACCCCCTCCCCAATCACGTTTTATTACAAATGTTGCCTTCCATGTTATCCATGAGAACAGCCTACTGGATCAAAAGAAATAATATTGTGTCCTTGGCAGTGGCTGTTTTATACAGCAAAGCACATAGTACAAGCTTGTTGATAGCTAGAATTTGACTGCTCTTTTAGTTCTCCCTCTCTCTCTCTCCTTTTTTTAGTAGACAAATCTCATTGGAGTCTCCAAATGCTTATTTTATTTTGCTTTCTGATGCTCCTGCCTTTACTTATTCAGTGAGTTCCTTACAGAAAGTTGCTTGCCCGAGTTGATTTAATTCATATCATATGAAAACTATTCTTGTACTTTTAGGAAATTGATTCTGTTATTCACAATAATATTTTACCATTCTTATAACAATAAAATGACGGGATATTTTTGGACAGACTGTATGGTTCTTATGAAAAAGAGCTAGGGAAAAAACGGTCTTTTTCAGAAAAATATCACTGGAGTAGCTAGCCATTTCAGAGCTGTAAATCACTTAGGAGAACATTTAGTTTAACCTCCTAAAGGAGAAAATTTGGGCGTAAAGCAATGAAACAAGTTGTGAAAGCATCCATAAAACCTGTTGTATTGCTTAAATGAAACTAATCATAAGACATTAAATTGAATGTTAACTCTATATTTTGAAAAAAGAAAATTAACACTATATTTAAAAATCTCATCTTGTGAAAAGAATTATAAGCAGTCTGAAATGAAGTAAATTATAACCAAAATTTCTTAATAATCAATGAGTAGTAATAATAGTTAATAATAATGTCTTTTAATTATCCCAGGTAAGCGTTTCCTCTTAAGAAGTATTAGACACTTGAGAGGTTATTTTGCAATGATACGGATTTTTCTTCCCCTTTAAAGTTCCTCCACATAAAAAATAATTAAATGCAATTAATATATGTAAAGTTCTTTTTTTTTTGGTGACATTTTTTCATAAAACCCTCTAGGACTCATTTGCAAAGCTGCTTTGAAGTTAATTTCAGGCAGGTCTTCCTGATTTGTAGTTGTGGTGAATTATTGTTAAACTGAAAGAAAAATATCTGAAAAACCCAAATCATCCAAACTTACCATTTATTTTATCTTTTGTTTAAATTGGTTTACTTTAAACCAGGCAAGTGATACTAAGTAGTTCAAGTCTCTCATAAACAGATGTGATGAAAATCTTTCTATGAATTAATATAGGATACAGCGGAATTGCTGTTTAATAATCCAGGTGTCTTCACCCAAAAACAGTATTAAGATACCTATCACCTCATTAAAATGTCCCTACAAATAAAAACCTCTTCCTGAGTGTTCTTTTCCTTTTAAACTGTCATTTGCATAATTGGGGGAAGGGTATTTTCATTATGCAAATGATTTCTAAGGCTCAAATCAGGGGAGTTGCTTAATTGTCAGTGAATAGGTCAGTTTATACCTCCTCATTCATATTTGAAGTTTTAGTTGAAACCACTTAATGGCACAGGTGGCAAGCTTCTGTCTTGTAGCATAATTTAATTGATTGTGACCAGGATGTCAGGTTTACTTTAAACTTTCTATGAGTGTGTATTTGTGATTGACAACCAGCCTTTGTTGCCTGGTTAGAAAGGTAGAACTTCTTTTATGTCTTAAAATTATAAGGTCATTTTGAAGATATGTGTAATTCAGGGCAAGGCAGTTGACAACCCTGCCAGTGTCTCATTTCTAGAAATACAGTAAAATTCAGTAAATAAATACTTTGATGATCTTGGAAGAGGGACTCATATTGTACACTAGAATGTAAAACGCTTTACATAACACATGTACTCTTTTCAGATGGTTCATTATTAACAAGGAGTGTGTCTAATGAGCATTTTAGCTTCTTACTTAGAAAATATACTCAACTCTCAGTTATAGGCTTTTGGACTCTAGTTTGTGGATTATCTGTAACAAAATGTTAATCCCAGCCATGATTCTGAGTCAATTCCTTTGCTCAGGAATTGTAATTCATTTTTAATATTAGCCTTAGGGGTAGAAACGTGATTAGAAATGCAGAATAATGCTTCCATTCGAAACCAATTAAAACAACTTCTGATTCTCCAACTTAATGGATAATTCACAGCACTGCATTTCTCCATTAGGATAGATTGAATTTGATGTATTGAAGGATGATTTAAGACTTAGTCACTGAAATATATTTTAAGAAAACATTTAATTTTAGTTTTTACTGATGAGGAAAATTCTTAGTTTTGTGCGTCATTTGAAATATACGAAATTGCATTATGTCTTGGCAAAAGAAAAGTTCAGTTTCTGTTTTTGATCTGTTGCAAAAATGATGTTTCATGTAAACTGTACTATATTTGTTTTAAGCTAGCTATTCGTTGCCGTGCAATAAAGTATCATTTTACAGTATATAGAGAAACCATCACTTACAAAAGTTATTTATTTGTGGCAGTATTGTATAATCTGGTACTTTTTTTATTTCAGGCAGGGATAAAAAACACAGTTGAAAAGAAGATGGTTAATGGCATATTCTGTAAAGTCTTATTGTATTTGCTAGATTCATTGGCTTTACTTTTTAGAGACCTTAGTGTTTAAAACCAAAGATGGGAAATGTTATTACTCTTTGAATAAGTACATGGCTTATTATTTGGTTATGAGTAGGTACCTTAGTAGGGAAATAAAACTTGATATATAAAAATATTTTTAATAGTCTTCCAAGCTTGCAGACTGTGTTCCTTTCAGGCAGTATGCTCCACTGGGTTAGAAGGGACTTGCGTTGTTGAATGTCAAAGAAAAGCTTTTCTTCCACTCTGCAGCCCACTTATACGAAAGGAATGTGGGAAGGGAGCCTGTCAGATGTACTTTAAAATTAAGTAAAAAGAATTCTGTTTAACCATATTACTCATCTAGACCTTATTTCTTAACTGACCTTTCTTTCCAGCTGTTTTCCTAGGATGATTGGAATACTGAGTCAGGAAAACTACATTAATTCATTCATTTAAAAAAATTAAAAGGTATATATGTCCATGCCACTCTCTCACTTCATCCCAGCTTACCCTTTCCACTCCCCATGTCGTCAAGGGAATTCCCTGGTGGTCCAGTGGTTAGGACTCGGTGCTTTCACTGCCGGGGCCCAGGTTCAATCCCTGGTCAGGGAACTAAGATCCCACAAGCCGCAAAGCGCGACCAAAAAAGAGTCCATTCTCTACCAAACGTAAAATAGATAGCTAGTGGGAAGCAGCCGCATAGCACAGGGAGATCAGCGCGGTGCTCTGTGACCACCTAGAGGGTTGGGATAGGGAGGGTGGCAGGGAGATGTAAGAGGGAGGAGATATGGGGATGTATGTATATGTATAGCTGGTTCACTTTGTTATACAGCAGAAACTAACATATCATTGTAAAGCAATTATACTCCAATAAAGATGTTAAAAAAAAATAAGTTGCAAAGGGATTCATAAGCAGATAATGACAAATAAATAGAGAAATATTAAACATGAAAAAAAAATTAAAAGGTCAAGAAAACGTCCACAGTGCAGATCATTAAGAAAAAAATAAAACCAAAAAAATGTTTTTAAACAAAAGTTCTAGAAAGGAAGTTGGTTTTGGTTCTGTTTTCCTTTCAACTGGAACTCTGTGAGTCTCTTTGCTGCCTCAGTGTTTGCACAGCAATGTGCTATGGATTCAAGGGCTTTCTTCTGTAGTGTCTTTTACTGTTTCCACAGGCAGTGTGTATAATTTCATAGAAAGATCTGTTGAATGCTGGGAATGGTCTGTGGAGGGTAGAAAACGTCTAAAAGATGTAAAGAAGATTTGTCACCCACTCCCTGGGTATCAAATATATTCATTTTATTAGTTTGTCAGTCAAGAGAATGCCAGTTTTTTATTGAAACCTGTAGGACATTCGCTAGGAGCACTGCTGAATAATACTTACAGAATGTTACTCTGTTTCCACCATTTTGGACTTTTAAAATGTGGGGTTTTTTGACTTCTAAAGAAGGCAGATGAGAAGATAATGTGTAGTATAGCAAACTTTTACCTTAGCGCTATGTTTCTGATATGCTTAATTTAAAAAAACATTAATCTTTCCTTCTTTTGATCTATATGGATGTGCTTGCTGACAATGAATGCTCATTCTTATCCGAACTGCTGAAATCTTTAATGAATTGTGGTAGGATGTAACAGAGCGGATGCAAACGCAAACCATTGAGCCTAGACTAGCTTTTTTAATCCTAAAGGACCTGAAGTCTTGGGTTCCCTCCCAACTTTACTGTCCTTTGAGCCAACCTGGGAGTCCTGGAATTGTGCATTCAGAGCCCAGATATGTTATGGCCAGGCTAGCCAGGTTAATATACTTACTAAGATTTTTACAAAAATGTAAGAGGAACCGGATGCCCGATACTTTTTAGAAAACTTTTGGTCAGTTCAGCAGTAGAAGAGAATGTGCATACCCTTTTCCATTCTTCATCTGTCAAAATTGCTAAGTAGACTGGAGCTTGTTTCTTTACAAGTATTTCCTTGCCCTTTTTCAGATTTTATTTTTAAAGCATATTGTTTTATTGTGTGATTTTACTTGATGAAAATGCTGAAGCGTGGCATTGTCTGAAAGTAAAACAATGCAGAAAAGTAAAAAGAAGAAACTTTAAAAATCAGCCATATTCCCAGAACCTACATCTAACTGATATCAACATTTAAGTGGTATGTGTTCTTCCAGAGAAATGCATTTTTATTTACTTGTATGTACTTGTGCACATACTGGAGCATAGGTACATGATATATTTAACTCTATGTAATGAGTCACTTATTTATACAGCACTCCATATTCCTTCTTTTCACCTCATATTCTGTTATGCTTTTTTGGTCAATAAAAAATTTCAAAAATATAATTTCATGTCTGTGCAGTGCATGATTCTGTTTACTACATTTTAATTCATTCTCCTGCCATTGATTCCTTGCAGTTTTATAAATAATGGAAGTGCTTGCATTTTGAATATCATTATTGCCCTGCTTTAACATACATATTTCCCTTTCTTTCTGCCTTATTCCTCCATTGCCCAGAATGACTGTGTCTCTTTGTCTGTTAATTTCAGGATCACATATATAGACTTAAGTCCCAAAGGCATTTCCCAGCTTTCAGTTAAAAGGATAAGCCTGTTGACTCTGTGAAAAGATTTTAAACTGAGTATTTCCAATTTAAGGAAAAACGCTCACAGAAGTTAATTTTGGTGGAGCATATTTAATTTTTTTTTTTTTTCTTTTGCGGTACGCGGGCTTCTCACTGCTGTGGCCTCTCCCACCGCGGAGCACAGGCTCTGGACGCGCAGGCCCAGTGGCCATGGCTCACGGGCCCAGCCGCTCCGCGGCATGTGGGATCCTCCCGGACCGGGGCACGAAACCGCGTCCCCTGCATTGGTAGGCGGACTCTCAACCACTGCGCCACCACGGAAGCCCCTAATCTTTTACCTTATTTGGCTGTTAATTTATGAATACAATGCATGCATAGGCAAAACAAAAGTACAAAAGTATATATGTATCCAGTTCTCTGTATATATGTTGCTAGTTATTTCTGTTCATTCTTTTTTCAGTCTACCCCTCCCATACCATCCTGTGTTAACTTGTATGTTAATATTTTGATGCTTATCATTCCACACTTTGGTGTAGGCTTATATAAATAAATAATGAAATAAGATGCCCCACTCCCAGAAAAAAACATTCTGGTGCCTTATCATACCCATTATTTTCTAACGTACTCCACTTAAGCATGGTTAAATGTATATAACTATTTCATTCTTTTTACTGCAACGTAATACAGTGATTCTGCTTATATGAGTTACCTCAAATGGTCAAATTCATGAAGACAGAAAGTAAAATAGTGGTTGTCAAGGCTGGGGAGAGGAAGGAGTGAGGAGTTGCTGTTTTAAAGGTACAGAATTCTTAGTTTGGGAAGATGGAAAAGTTCTGGAGATGGATGGTGGTGATAGTTGCACGAGAATGTGAATGTATTTAATGCCACTGAACCATATAGTTAAAAATAGTTAAAATGGTAAATTGTATGTTTTGCATATTTTACCCAAAAAATTAATAAATAAACATACATAAACGGGCACTTGAAAAAAATAGCACATAATACACCATCGTGCCCCAGGTGAGGTTCAATCTTTCCACCTTTTTTGGGCCCACTGGCTCCTGGTGTGTTTTACTTCTGTCAGCCAGTACCTGCTTCTCTCTGAAGGGCTTGGCTCCAGCAGCCAGAGCTGCTTTACACCCGCCTTGGGAGTAGCCCAGAACCAGCGACTGACAGTTGCAGGGGGCTACCTGTGACAACACTGAACGCGACCCCGGCAGTCTCCAGAACTTTTCTATGTGACTGAGCTAGTTACCTGCTGTGGGACGCTGCTTAAAATTGCACAGTGGCCTCCCTCCCTTCCCTATCCCCCTCCCCTAGCTGTTTTTCCCAGGAGCACTTCCTAATGAATCATTTTTGTACAAATCTCATCTCAGAGCCTGTTTCTGGGGAACTCAGTCTAAGACATAGAGTGTGTATATGTTTTCTTCCCTGACAATGGACATTTAAATAGTTTATACTTTTGACTCTTACAGCCTTTTCTTCATCATTCAGACTTGTACACACATCTTTACATATGGTTGTTTTCCTTTGTTGGAGGATAGATGCATTCTAACATTGAGATAGCTGAGTAAAAGAGTTGATGTAGTTTTTAAATTTTAATAAACAGAGCCGGAAGAAAATCCAGAAAATGATGGCAGAAATTCATACCCCTTCCAGCAATGGATGAGTGTGCCTGCCTGTTTTCCTACACGTTAACCACATTGGGTGTTAACAGTTTTTAAAAATTTTCTTCATCTAATGAATCAGAAATGGTTTTGGTTATAATTTTTATTTACCTGATTCCTAGAGTAGTTGGGCCTCCTTTCATATATACTTCATTTTTCATATCAGTTTGGTTTGCCATTAGTTTTGCTATTCACGTTATCTTCGTGAATTGGCAGTCTATTCCACGTTGGGTGTGCTGTCTCTTTCTTATCAATTTGTAGAATATCTTTGCATTGGGATATCTTAATTCTTTGTCTCCATGTATATTGAAACTATGTTCTTCCAGCTGTCATTTGTTTGGACTTTGTACTGAGGATGTTTCCTTAGAAACATCCTCGGTTTGGGAACCGTGCCTGCCCATTTGCTCCCCAGGGTAATGATGTACACATTTGTGAATCATATGCATCGTTCCTATTTGGGTCAGTGTGCACAACTTGAGTAAGTGCAGACCATCCTATTTATAGGCATACGCTTTAGGAATTCCCACAACAAAGCTTTTAGCATGAGTCCTGCAGGCTGTCCCACTTACAGCTTTGTGCTTCACATCAACACATGAGAGGAGGAAAGGGATCAGAGGCCTGGCTGTCCAAGTGTGTGGTTATCAGGCACTTGTGAGAAAATGAGCTTCCATCCGAAAACGTGAGAGGATCAACTCCACTGTGCCATACCTTTCAACTCATTTACACCCTTCCACAGACACATGAGCTCCCAAGTTAAATTTTAGGCTCGAATTGTCTGTTGTGATAGTTTATATTGATTATATGATCAGCTGCACATGGGCACAGGCCCAGACACGCACCCGCCCTACCCTGTTCCATCCCCTCCCTTGGTTAACCTGAGCAAAGAAATAGAAACGTTCTTTCTTGCACTTTGGACTCCTTTTTGCCTTTCAACTTTTATTTCCTTTCTAACCCATTTATTAATTTTTCCATATTACTGTGCCTCTCTGCTTATTTTTAATAATTAGAAGTATAAAAATATTTACTTTTCAAAACAAATCCATGTCTACATAATTAACAGACATTTTTGCCAAGTACACTTTTTTCCTTTGGAATAAAGTGTTAAAAGTACAAAATAATACATAAGCAAAGAATAAACTAAATGATATTTAAACAATGGATTTCTGTATCTAGTTTGTACCCCTCAATGATAGTATAATTAAGTGACATGGTCCCAGCTTTATGGAGATAGTCTTTTAAATCTCCAGATTCCTCAAAGCTTCTTTGGCCTTGGGGTTGTCGAACTTGCTTTTTTATTGATCTTTGCATTTCAACTTATGCACCTAAAGTTTTCTCCCCGCATCACAGCAGAGGAACAACCCCGTGATACACGTATACGTTTCCTAATTAAAGCTTAAATCTAGTTCCCAGCAATTGCGCTTCTGAAATGTTGGAACCACAGGGTGAAATATTTTTAACTTTTTTCCATCCATCACATTGGTTTTTAGGTTTCTAGTAATGTCAGCCAGAAAAATATCTGCATTAGGAGCATTTCTTCATAGAGACTGCTACTACATTTCTTAAATGGGTAAGTTAGTATTAAAGATATCACTGGAATTTATCCCAAAATGTAACTGAATTTTTTATCGGTTTTAGGGTACAGTTCTTAGTTGTTCAGTTCAGATATGAACCATAGGAAGTAAAGAATGTAGCACAAGTTGGTGTCAGAACAGCAGTAAAATTTTACAAAGGAATTCTGTCTTTTAGAACGTCAAACCCTTTGCCCAGAGATACTGTCCGTTTGGTATTTTAATGGACAGCTTCTTGGATATGTGAACTAGGATGGCAGTGCTAGGTGAGAGCATATGGAGTGTTACTTTTTGGCAACTATTTCATTATTTCGAAAATGAATAAAAATCTCCTGCTTGGATACCTAATAGAGTTGGCTCTTCTGCTGCTTTATGGCTATTTGGGCAAACCTCTAGTTCCTCCTTTAAAAATTTAATCATGGTATTTTATATTCCTCCCCAAAGAAGTGCTATATTTGTTTTAAATAGGAAGAAATGTTTTGATTCTATTTCTTCACTCTTTTTCCTTTTGTGTAACACAACTTTTATGAAACTAGGGCTATTGTTTTAACATGACAACAACGAAGGCCACAGCTTTTTGGATGAGCGATGTTAAAGTGATACAATAGCAAATGATAAACAAATGTTAGGCTTTAGTCTGTGCCTGGTGTTTTGCCCAGCACTTTATAAAGCATTACACCATTTATTCCTCATAACTCCCACGTGCACAGGTAGTATAGTTATCCTTGTTTTATAGATGTGAAGAGAAAAACTTTAATAGGTCAGGTAACCTGGTCAGACTAATAATGTACCTTGGCTAATAAGGTAAAATTCCACAATTCCTTATTTGGAGTTTAGGACTTTGGGAACTATAAATTCTTTAGAAAGACGATGTTAATGCCTTTTTGTTCTTGTACTAACTCAAGCTAACTGCTCATTACTACATCCTCTGCTTTTCTTGTGCAAGGAAATGGTTAACACCGTTGACCTCGAGCAGGAGCCATTGTAAATGACAAAAAATGGTGAAATCCATAAACTTCTAAGCAATGAGTTATAGCTTTGTAATTCCTTTGTACTATTAGTCCTGTTTAATAAACCTTGTCTTCATCACACAAAGGCAAACTTAAACCTAGCTATGGGTCATAATGTCTACAGTTCCCAGTGTGAATGCTTAAATGTTTGGGTTTTATATATAGGAGCCTGAACATGTACAGTGTTTCAGTATTTATGGAAAGGTGCTCACTGTGGGTTTGAAAATGGAGTCTTACCTGTCAATAATAGTAAGTCTTCGTGTTCTTTGGGCACTCGGTGAGAGAGGCTGAGAATCTTGCTCAGAGGGGATCTGGAGTCAGAGCAGTTAAGCCAGGACAAGGCAAGGGTGAGAGGGAGTCCTTCCTGTTTGTTATATATATTTGCCGTGGCAGCCAAAGTTTGGGAGTCCCTCTTCTCCCTGTTAACAGGAGATATGAAGTTGGAGGTTTTGTCCCTTCTATTAGGAATCGAGTTACGTTGATTTCTTTGGTGAATTCACTTGGCAGGTGACATATATTATGGTTTCATTTCCTATCCGAGAAACTAATGTTAGTAGTATAGATTTATGTCACAGGATATGATTTGTTATTAGATTACTTTTGTCTTTGTTGTGGAATCAAGGTTATTGTAAAGTGCATCATTCTGTTGGCTGTGAATTAGCTAAGGCATATTGTCATGGTTGATGGTCATGAAAGCTTTCAGCTTAGTCCTCTCTTCTGACTGTTGGTCCTCTTCTGTTGCTACCAAGATTCATCTCCCTGTGGGGTTGTGGCCTCTCAGTAATCATAAAAATCAGAATACAGAAGACAAAAACAATTTGGCTTACAGCACATTCACAGATTTTATTGGCCTTTTACCATTTCTTTCTCTATAGAAGTCTTGCAGTGCCCCAGATCAAACACACTTGGAATGAAAAGCTTTCACAAAGATAATCACTAAACTGAGTATGTCCATTGATTCCATTTTCCTTCCACACTGAACTCTAGTGCCTGCATCCAGCCATCATTTAACACATATTTATCAAGTGCTTCCAATACATCAGGCATGCCATTGGTTCTGGAAATACCATGGTGACTAAGGCTCACAAGATCCCCTTGCTCTCAGAGCTCATATTCTCATGAGGAGAAGACAGATAATATCATATAAACAACCGGTATCAAGACAATTTCAGATGGTAGTAATTCAATAGAGATAACAAATGCATAGTGTACATAGGGAGTGATGGGGCTGGGAAAGGGGTTTATTGTAGTCAGGGGAAAACTCTCAGAGGAGGTGACATGACCTGAAATCTGAGTGATGAGAAGGAATCAGATGTAAAAATTCTGGAGGAAGAGATTCCAAGCAGAGGGATTCTAAGGCTGCCATGGAAGGTTGTGTAGTATGTGCAGTGAACAAAGGCACCTGGCCAAGGGAGAAGTAGGGGCTGAAATCTCATGCTTCTCTTACAAAGTTATGCTATCAGGCAAGGGGCTACATCTTCCCAGAGAACATCAGGACTTTTTAAAATTTTAACCACAAAAACTGTTCCTCTTGCCAAGCCATGTACCTGAGGGGACCATGTCCACCAAGGGGGTATGTATGTGAGTTTTGTTTTGCTTTGTTTTGACCAAAGACCACTTTATAGGCTATAGTTTTGAGTGAATTAGGTGTGTAAAGTTGACTTCTTAGAGCTTAATTAGATTGTAAGATTACTATTGATATATCATTGCAACGGATGTATAATAAAGCTTTCAAATATGATACATTCATCAGGGAATGTTGAAAAGCTTCTTGTGAGAACATAGCAGGTTGGCAAACTGAAGTACCTAGTATTGCAAAACACTGATACCATCAGTAAAATCTGAAGTGGAACAAGTACATTGTCATTGACTGAATGAATCAGGATTCAAATGCATGATATTTTGTGAAAAGCATGTATTAGATTGTAGGACTTAGGAATTATTTACTGGTGTTTGATGCCATCTCAGAAAACCATTCATTTCCCCCCCAAATGATCATGAGCTTTATAAGAGGAAGACCCTGACAAATATTTTTGGACTTAACGTTTCTGAACATCACAGAATTTGAATTTGACAATGTTTTTTGGAGAAAGGTAGAATAAAGCATGGGGTCTTTTAGGCTTAACAGAAGAGGAGAAGATTGTAGTAATCTGCTCTTAGCTCCAGGGAAAAGAAATGAAAAAAAAAAAAACAACAACAAACACTGAATTCAGTGAGTCTTAATTTTCTCACTCTTCCTTCCCCCTTTCCCTAACTGTATTATAAAAGATCTGGCCCAATAAGGGAGTCTGCTTAAGGATTAGTTCCCTATTCACATAAGGAAGGTGATAGCTTGAGGCCTGTGTTCTGAATTTTAATGGATTCCCCTCCCTTCCATCCCCCCCCCACCAACCGGGTGAGGAGAGGTAAGAAACAAATGGGCCAAACAGACTAAACAGTACAATAACCCTACAGAACCCTGTTACATAAAGAGAAAGAACCCAGATTAGATACTTCAACGTGAACAGATGTGGCTGGTTAATTCAGCTGCCCTGACCAAGCGATTAAGGGAATTAAACCTGGCCTGTTTCATTACGCTGAGTATCCTTATACCTACTCTTCTTTCGAGATACAATGCTGCTTGGAGTCTAAGAGTTATCATCCGAGACCAGGGTGAAACCAAACATTATCAATCCCAGATGTGACATTTCACCTTTTCCCTTAAATAAATGCATTTGTGAACGTAGGAAGCTTCTGCAGAGTCTACCTAAATTAATCCCTTTTTAAAAGGGTACGCAAAAACTGTTACAGCTTTGCTTTGTGATTTAGCTGTCTATTAGAAGGGTCTAAAATTTATATAAACCATCATTATACAAACCTGTTCTCTAGCTTTAATGAAAGGCTTTCTTGCATGTAGTTTACACTATATATATGAAGTGTGTAGATGGTTTAAACGTTTTTCCAGCACATACTAGAGTCTCACTGAATGTCTTTAATTAGTGAATGTAAGAATGACAGGACTAATCTTTTGGTTTCCTATGATATTTTGAAACTCTAAATGTTTTTGTTTTTTTAAGTGGTTGGGAAAAACAGAATCTTTTCTTCAAAATGCCACACTTTTCTGAAATGTGATGGCAATGTAGGGAACACAGTTAATTCTTTTTAGTTATATCCTTGCCGAGGACAACATTTATGATCATTTTTTAGAGTTAAGTAGGGGTAGTAAACATTCTTTGCACAATGATATTTTAGCATGCAGGTGTTTGGCTGAGATTCCAACCTAGAAATCACTTTTTAAGCATAGGTATTTCTTCAAAGAGCATATGAAATGTCATAATCATAGCATACTAATACATTTTATGTTATATTTACCATTTATTCCTACACTTCCCAGGATTACTGGATGGTCTTCTTTGTAAATTCTTTGAATTCTTTGTAAAATAAGCTTGGAAAACTGTTTAGCCATTACTTAGAAAATTGTCATTATGTAAGATAATACATGATTTCTGTAAAGTATTTGCACCTTGTAGGTTGTTTCTTTGTTTGACATCTTGCCATCTGTGTTTTCATGGTAAGGATACCAGCATGTACCATTGTGCACCTATTGCAAGTGGGTAAATCAAATCATTATGCTACAAGGACAAGATGTAAGGTTTTTGGTTTCTTCCCCCTCTGATTTGAATAGACTCACTGCTTCTATAGTCTGCAGTGTTGAGTCATCATGGTACTAACTCCAAATATATCAAGCCATTTCCCTTTCTGTCTCTCTTGTACCAATTTACTTTTCCCTCTTCTGCCCTGAGTAATCCTCAGAGGCTCACAAAGTGAGGAAAGTTCTAGTGTTGGAATAGAGATGGAGGCCTCCTGTCTGCTGTCCTTACCTGAAAAATCATTAGTGTGCACTGTTAATCATATTGACAAATGCCATTTCTCATGATAGTCTCTTTAATTTCTGTTTGTTTTTGCATGTATTAGAAAGGAGCTAGGACCCAAAACAAAAGAATTCCTAATTATGTGGGTAAAATACAAAATGAATGCACTTTACATTTGTAAGAATAGTTTTTTCTCCTCTCTCATTTGTGGGTTGAAGGAAAAAGGTTGATAAACCTGAGCTATTTCTTGTTTAATGAAACTTAAGTCATGAAACTAGGGTGGATCCATTCACTATGGCTGCTAACTCCCTCCTGGTTATTGGAACTGTCCTTGGAAGAAAGGATAAAGGAAAATGCTTTCATTCTTACTAATATCATCACTCATCTTAATGAGGTTAAGATAGATTTCCCTATGAGAGCAAGACACTTTTGTTTATGCCAAAGCCCACCTGATTGAGAAAATGGGATTTGGTGATACCTGGATTGCAGAAGATTATTTGTCATGCATGTTCCTTAGAGATTGGTCAGCAGCTAACAGTGATGCCTCAGATTAAGGTACCTACTCACACCCCAAATTAGAGCCTCTCAGCTTCTTGCCCTTCCTGTCTTGACTACAAGAGGTGGGGATATATATATGTTATGAGTATTTCCTTCAGCAATTTGATTGACTAGTAGGTATTTTCCCTTTCTGGTCTTATTACAAATAAATATTCTTCACCTTGAATATTATACATGGGATTTTTCTTGTCTCCTGAGATGAATCAATATATTTCAACTAGATTACTTTTGTCAAAATAAACAGACCAATTTCCAACCCAGTGTTCTTGTGCTCCTTTAGCCATATAACTAAAGAACACCAGGGGAAATCTGAATTATTTATCTGGAAGCACTGTGATATAATTATTTATATTGCAATAGAAAATTAGATGATTTTTACTCTAAATGTTGTATGCGCGGCCCCATCATATTTTACACAGTGTTTGTAAGTGTGTGTCCATTTTCTAGACATTTTGTCCAGTGGGAATTGATATTCATTGAAATCAGTGAAAATAACTACCATCCATTGAATACTTACTGTGTGCCATACACTTGCTACATTAGCCCATATAATCCTCAGAACAGCACTGCGAGATACGTATATTCTCATTCTGAAATTTAGAGAAGTATTTTAAGTATTCAGATGCTTTTAGTTATAAGGAATAGTCTGATAGAAACTGATGAAAGCAATAAGGAAGTTTTGTCTTATATAACTGGAAATCTAGAAATATATCAGGCAGGATCCGGTTAGAGTTCTGGCTTACTTTTGTGTGTGTGTGTGTGTGTGTGTGATTTTACTCAATCGGTCCTGATCTCTGTGTCAGTATTGTCCTCAGATTATTTTTCCTAATGGTTTGAAGAGAGCTGTCAAGATTCACTGGAGCAAAATACTTCCTTGTTCATATCCAGTGGTAGAGAGAGAAACTGGCTCCCTGTTAGTCTCCGGGGAAAGGAAGAATTTTACAAGAAACCTCTATTGTAAGCCTTTATTCAAATCACACTGATCACTCCTGATCTCTTGCCCATTCTTGAGCCGATCACTGGCGAAATAGAAGTGGATTACTATGATAAAGTTTATACATATCAGAGCTCGGGCCTGAAGGTGAAGGTGGGGGTCATAAGGAGGATGGGATAACTGAACACGGTTGAGATTCCCTGGAGAAGAGGGAAAGCATGCATGGGTTCTAGGTAAAAATCATTGTACATAGCAGAGGGAACCGGGTGATCTATAAGGCCTTCTAACTACTTACTGGTGGTCCCTAGTGGTAAATCTAGGTCTTTTTCATTTCAGAAGCCCAGGCTTCTTTATTGTCTCTTGTGATGAATATCCGGTCTTATTTAGGAGAATATATTTTCAATAAGACTTCAAAAGTAATCTGAGTAACCTTGGACATGTCATTTTCTCTTGGTCTCAGTTTCCCTATGCATACAAAGTAAGAGTGAATTGAAATATTTTAAGTTTGGGCACAATTACTCTGCCACTATAGCATGAAAGCAGGCATGGGCGACATGTGAATGAATGGGCGTAGCTGTGTTCCAAAACACATTATTTACAGTAACAGGTGGTGACCCATGGATTCTAGTTTGCCAACCCCTGAACTGGATGAGTTCTAATGTCTCTCTACTCTAAAATGTAGACTTCCGATTATATACATCAGTAGCAGTTTCAATATACATTTTGAATCAGAAACTTTTATTCTAGCTGAACTTCTATATTTAATATAACAGATTTAAGAGATATTAAAATTCATAATTGCTAAGACTTTACATTGTGTATTTCCTAGTATAAAATTTTAAAATTTATCCTCTGTAATTTGAATATCTGCAGGAAGTTTGTCTTATTTGGAGTTGTCATAGCATTCTAGAAACATTTTCTCCCAGATCATGTTGACACTTGTGAAAGTAACATTCCTGTCTTTACTGGCATGTTAACCTGATGGAGATGACAAATCCATGTCAATAAAGGTAGGATAAAGGCCTAGGAAAAGAGAAAATGCAGGAGAGACCCTCAGCTGTTTATCGACATGTGATTATCAGGTGTCCATCTTTTATAAAAAACAAAGTTGCTCATGGAAAATAACATTGAATAGTCTTTTACAGTTCCTAATCTTCTTCATAATGTATTCTTCTCTTAATTATAAAATGTGCAAGTAGATAAAGGGTATATAAAGCCACTCAATCACCTTCATTAACATTAAATGAACTACATTGCATATAAAAAGACTTGTTCAGTCAATTTCCCCTGAAATAATATATCACAATTCTTGTTACTCCCAGAGTAAAATAAATTGGTTTTAGTGTTTCGTTTTAGTGGGTCAGTGTTACACCCATAGCAAAGAGACAGGTGCTTGACAGACAACAAGAAAACTATCAAAGAGCTTCGTAGCTGAAAAGCCATCTTACCTGTTTCTTTTTTCCCCCTAAATTCCACTTAAAAAAAAAAAAAAAATATATATATATATATATATATATATATATATACACACACACACACACAAACCAGACATCATCTTTGAGTCATAGAATGAATAGACTAATGAAGGTTCATTATGATCATAGTGTATGCCCTTTGCTTCTACTAAGAACAATAACTCATGAGAAATAGAGATTTTAATTTTAGGAATGCATATAAGTAATCACTCATTCATTCGTCCACATGTGTAAAATTGCAAATAACATGTGAGGAGATGAGATTTCTGCCTCACTCTAATCTGTGTATCTTGATTCATTCTCACTGCCATGGAAATATTTGGGGGAAAATATCTAGAGTGTCTAAAGAAAAAAAAAGTGAAAGAAAACTTAAGCATGATCAGAACTTTTGGAGAGGGCAACCAGGTGGCAGAGGTCTGGAAGACTGTACCACAGTCTAGTTGATCGGGAAAAAAAGGCAATTCCATTCTTGCAGCTCCAATTCCCACATTTGTAAAATGAGACAATAACTTTCAGAGGCCTGTAAAAATCAAATGAGGTAATATATGTGAAAATGTTTTGTAATCTAATGTGGTTGTATTGAAATGAAGGTTTTAAAAATCTTTCCCAGAGTAGATTCCTTCTGAGGTCTGGTCTGCACACATAGATGCAAGCTCTGTCTTACTATTTTCTATGTTGCTAATTCTTCTCTTCACTTTGATTTACCTTGTCTACAGATTACAGACTTAGATTAAGGCATATTCTCTTTTACTTATTCATCCATCCATCCATCCATCCATCCACCTATCCACCCATCCATTTATTCACTCAACATTCGTTTTCTATTATTTAGAGGGGATTGAGGTGAGTCTCCAAAAGAGTAGCAATGATTCAACAGCCTGAATGGATGTTTTCTCCAGAGTGAAGGGCCTTCTGGAGAAATTGATATAGGCAAGGTCAGAGAAGAATATGAATGGCTAAGTCATTTGCTGTGGTTAGATGCCTGAGTGGGCATCACCATGGCCTGGTAAGGTTGGTTGGGGAGAGATTGTGAAAGACTCTCCTGAGCTATTGGCACTTCTTCTTGGAAGGAACAAACAGCACAGTTCTAGAAATTTAGAGTGCTTCCATGAAGATTCTGGGGCTCTCAAGCCCTCAAAATTAGAATAAATTAATTTGACAAGCTTTGTTTCCTTCCAAAAAGAAAAGGAAAAGGAAAAAGAATTCTATTCAGGGCCAAGAGCAAGAAGGTAATCTACCAAATTCTAGTCCTTTGGGGGTGGGAGGTGGTGTAGGTCAGGGGAAAAGAAAAGAATGATAAAAAATGGAGGAAGAATAATAAAATATGGGAGAGTGTCAAAAAGATTTTTCCTATCTCTAAACTTTGCATAGATCCAGCTCTATGCCCTGAAATTAGAGATATTCACCTAGTTTAAAGTTCTTTATCTTCTGGCCGGTCCTGTCATGTCACCATTATAAGTGTCACCACGTATAATACATTTTCTATGGGAAAATTATTCCAAGTGAAATTTACTCACAAACGCTTTTAAGACATAGCATGTCAGTGAGCAGATAGTCAGCCTTGAGCTCAGGAAGAATTCTCCTCTGCACACTGAAACACCTGAAAGTCAACATTCTATATGCCTGATGACTCAAGTTACTGGAAATCATTTTGGAAGCTACAGAATAGCATTAAGAATGCTAGGAAGGGGCTTCCCTGGTGGTGCAGTGGTTAAGAACCCTCCTGCCAATGCAGGGGACACGGGTTCGAGCCCTGGTCCGGGAAGATCCCACATGCTGCAGAGCAGCTAAGGCCGTGAGCCACAACTACTGAACCTGTGCTCTAGAGCCCATGAGCTACAACTACTGAGCCTGCACTCTAGAGCCTGTGAGCCACAATTACTGAGCCTGCGTGCCACAACTACTGAAGCCCACGCGCCTAGAGCCTGTGCTCCGCAGCAAGAGAAGCCACCGCAATGAGAAGCCCACACATTGCAACGAAGAGCAGCCCCCACTCGATGCAACTAAAGATAGCCTGTGTGCAGCAACAGAAGCCCAATGCAGCCATAAATAAATAAATTTCTTAAAAAAAAAGAATGCTAGGAAGAAACTTGGAAATACTTTTTCCTCTTTTTGTTTCATAGCTGAAGAAAGAGGTTCACAGATGTGCAGTCCCTGGGTGTATTTGGTCTGCCCAGACATTCTCTGTCCAGAAACTGTGAGCAAGCTTTGCCTCACAGGGTAGAACAAAGGAAATCTTAAGGAATCTCTCCAAAATGGGCGAAAGATTACATTAGTCATTTTATCCCTTTGGATCTTAGAATCTTATCTGTAAAATAAAGACTGTGGGCCAGATGAATTATAAGAGCCTCTTTATTGGCTAATTGAGCCTTCCTTTTGGAGATGTGGGTGCTCGCTGGTTTGAGTTGGAGGCAAAGTGAATTACCTCTCCTGTCTGTCTGTTCTTAGCAAAGTTTGCCCATGGCTGATTTCGTAGGGAAGCACTGAAAGACAGTGATGAAAGTTCGTATATATCCTGTGTCTGCGGCATGTTTTATTCATTGCATAAAGAGGTCATTTTTGAAAGAGGTATCAAAGGGATAGAGAATACCCTTAAAAGAAGACCTAAATTTCCTCCCGCTCTAAACACGCATAACCTTTCACATAAAATAAGGCAGACAGGTGAGTTGTCAGGAAGTAAGTCAGGAAAAAGAAATGACTTATTTCTTTAATTTGGGGGATGGAATGATGTATCTGAGTTAAATTTACTCAAATGATTGCTGCAGAACCAAAATACAGTAGTACAGGAAATTAATTGTGGTAAAAATTTAAAATGTTATAAAGAACTGTGTTAATTTAATTTCCCGTTAACTTTGTGGAATGTACAGAACATAAAATTCACAGAATGACTCATAAAGCTGGTGGTATACTTTACTCTTCTGACTGTGAGGCTGTAGTCTCACCTTCATTTTGTTGTACTTTTTTTTTTTTTCAAGAGATTATCTTGAAAGAGCTTTTTTTTTTTTTTTTGGTCTCTGCATCCAAAAAGGGCATCACAAATTACACCATATGTTACTCTTCTGGATCTGGCAAATTTTTGTTCATGAACCTAAACCTGAATTAAATTTCTCTGTCTCAGCTTTCTGTAAAACTGATAGGTGCTTGCCTATATTTATCTGTCTTTGAGGGGTTCCTGCTCATCGATTTTAGCTCTTTTTTGAAAGATTGTAGAGCAAATATCAAGGCTCTGGAGCTAGAACACCTGGAGTAGAATTCTGGTTCTGCTATGTACTAACAGTGTGGCCCTCGGCAAGGTACTTAACTTCTCTGTGCCTCAGTGCTTCATCTAGAAAATGGGAATGATGAGAGAACCACAATTCATAGAAACTAGAGGATTAAGTAATTTAAAGCATATGAAGTGCTCAGAACAAGATCTGATGCACAATATATGCTTAGAGGATGCTAGTTCTTATTATTGTTATTGTTGTTGTTATTTTGTCTTGATTAAATTACCCAAATTACAATGGAAGTTCACATAAGTTTATGTTCTTCAACACCTATGTACAGGGTCTTCATATCACATTTTATCTGCCCTTGAACTTACCTCTGTGTATCTACTATCAAAAAAAAAAGAGGAAGTTTTTGCATCCAAGGGACTTTAATATCTACTTGTTAAAACAAGACTCACCCCCCAATTTTCAAAACCCAGAAACAGAGTAATTGAATAACAAACTCTAATATAATGGTTCAAATTGAATACCCAGATGAAAAATCCATTGGAATTCATCAAGGCAGGGTTTTTTTAAAGTTGGTGCAGCCCAGTGTTGAATCTAGCTTGCAAATATGGTTCACATGTATGATTGCCAGATATGAGGATTGTCAGAGGACACACAGTGAAATCTGAATTCCCAAGTAAGCAACCAATTGTTTTTAGTATAAGTATATCCTATGCAACACTTAGGACATTCTTAAACTAAAATATTATTCATTGTTTATCTAAAATTCAAAATAAAATGGATTGCTATAGTTTTATTTGCTGATTCTGGCAATTCAGTTCACACTGGTGTCTTTATAAAAGTAGGTATTCATTGCCTACTTCTAAATTTTGGAAGATTTTACATAGAAATACGAATTCTTATCTTTTTTTTTTTTTTTTTTTTTTTTTTTTGGCGGTACACGGGCCTCTCACTGTTGTGGCCTCTCCCGTTGCGGAGCACAGGCTCCGGACGCGCAGGCTCAGCAGTCATGGCTCACGGGCCCAGCCGCTCCGCGGCACGTGGGATCTTCCCGGACCGGGGCACGAACCCATGTCCCCTGCATCGGCAGGCAGACTCTCAACCACTGTGCCACCAGGGAAGCCCTCTTATCTTCTTTTGAAAAATTAGGAGGTTTGGCAAAACTGGACCCAGGTGACAATGAGAAGCCAGACTTGAAGCTTCTACTCCCTTTCCGTGGGGTATGTAATCTCCCATCAACACTGTCTCCCAACTCTCATTGTCCTTCTTCATTCTTTTGTCTCTAATTCCCATCACTTTCTTCTGGAGACCTTCGGTTTTGAGATCTTTACTACAACAGCTACGTAGGAATTTGGAATTTTAATATGTTTTGCTCATTTCAGTATGAATGCTTTTAATAATGGTTCAGTTATACACTAAATTAGTAAAGACTGAAACACAATCTATTTACTCTAAGGGTCTGTAGATAAATTTACCAAGGCATTATCTAGCCGAATGAAAACTCTTCCCTCTGAGCTGTCATGTGCTAATACAGCCTCTGGGACTCACTACCCACTGGCCCTCTTAAATGCTTCAAGCCTCCTTCTCAGAATTTTAGCTTCTAAGATTCTGGCAACTTGTAGATAGATGAGGAATAATAATTTTCACATTCTGCACTACTGGGGCCAATCCAAGGACAGTAACAGGAATTCCTGCTGTCCCTTGCAACTAAACTTCATCAGCAGTTTCCAGCTAACTGTGTTTTAATGCATGGCATTCTAAAGTGGTTAAAATGTCATGAAGGGTATTAACATTAGTAATTTCTTAAATTGTGCTTGGCTTAACATGTGAAGAGTCTGCCTCACATTATACCTGTCACACATGAGAAAGTCATACACCTGGATGAATGTCATCCTTTTATTGGTTTGTGTGGACACAAGCCATGAGAGAATTATTTGAACGTCTTTTGAGATTCAGAGAAATTAGGTGTGATGTTCGTACTGTGAATTCACTGTGTTAATGTAAAAGTGTAGATAATTTTCAAAGGTGAAATATATCTAATAAAAGTGCTCTTCTTTTGTCTCTATATCCCTGAAGGGTGACTGTTTATATTTACATTGTTGACCAGAATGGCAGTAGAATCACACAGTCAATGAATTAAAAGAGTCTATTTGCAAAACCACTCTCTGTTATCTTCTCGGTTTTAATTACCCTCAAGACAACATGTTTGCTGATAATGTACCTATATGTCCAAAATAGAAATTGCAACATGAGAGTGTCTATATTATGATCAGAGAATAAAAATGAGCCACATAGTATAAGTCTACAAGTCCAGATTCAGCTGCATTTTTCTGTTCTACTGGTGAGACAGGACACAGAATTCCCTTTATGACTGTGGTCTGGTCAACACTTCTCTTCTGAAAGCAGATTATTCAAGAAGGCTTGCTAATGGGAAGTACCATTAGCAATAAATACATATTTATTTATTGGAATTTTAAAAAATTCACAAGCCTGGAATTTCACTCAAGGAAAACAGGCTTAATTTTAAACTAATATACCCACATTTCAAATTGAGTTAATAGGCTATTCAGATAAATGAACAAGCAATCAAATTAGCCTTAAGAATAGAGATTTACCAGAATTGACTATCAATCCTCTCCTTCTTCTGGATTTAGTTATTAGCTCTAAGACTTGGAAAAAAATTATCTCAAAATTTTGGTAAACTATTTGAAAATTGAAGCATCATGGTCATAATTTGTTGCTAAATATTATGTGTGCATTCTCTTTTTCATTAAATAGCTATTGAGGTTCCCCTGTTTGCCGTTCAGTGTTCTAGGCACTGGAGATAGAACAGTGGCTAATAGGGACTGGTCTCTTCTCCTGGAGCTCCCGTTCTAGGAGAGACCCAAGGTAAGCAGTAAACAGAGGATGTCAGACAGTGTCAAGGGTCATGAAGAAAATAAAATGAAGATGGGAGTGAGAGGCAGGGCTGGCAAGACTACTTGAAATCATGGAATCAGGTTTAAACGTGGAAACATGGGTAACAGAATGAACAGAGCCATCCATGTAAAGGATCTATGCTATAAGCTTTGTAGGCAGAAGCAACAGCAAATATAAAAGGCTTAAAGTGAGATTAGCTTGGCTATTTCAAGGAACTGAAGGAAAGCCATTGTGAATGGATGCTAGTGAACCCTGGGGGAGAATTGTGAAGATGAGGCTGAGAGTGAGTGGGCTGCACCAGACAGGGACATCCGTTCATATACTCCTTTCAGCCCAGGACTTCCAGATTGACCTTTCTGCAACATCTGATAGCACTTGGTTACTTCCTCTTTGAAAATCCTTTGGCATCTTCCCACTGTCTGCATGAGGAAGTTCAATCATTTTAGCATGGCACCTCATTCCTGCCTGCCAGTACTCAATAGCCATATGTGGCTAGTGGCTGCTTTATTGGACAGTGAAGCTCTACAATATAACTATAACCTGTGGTCCAGCGTGACACAGTCGTGGTTAAAAAACTCGACTTTTGGGCTTCCCTGGTGGCGCAGTGGTTAAGAATCCGCCTGCCAATGCAGGGGACACAGGTTTGAGCCCTGGTCCGGGAAGATCCCACATGCCTCGGGGCAACTGGGCCCGTGTGTCACAACTACTGAGCCTGCGCTCTAGAGCCTGTGAGCCACAACTACTGAGCCTGCGCGTCTGGAGCCTGTGCTCCCCAGCAAGAGAGGCCACGACAGTGAGAGGCCCGTGCACCGCGATGAAGAGTGGCCCCCGCTTGCCGCAACTAGAGAAAGCCCTCGCACAGAAACGAAGACCCAGCACAGCCAAAAATAAATAAATTTTTAAAAAAAACAAAAAGAACTCGACTTTTGTAGTCAGATATTAATTCAATCCCAACTGCGTACTGTGGGATTATAGATTGGTGAATACCTGCCTGCCTTAATTCCCACATTTATAAAAGATGAATAATATTGTTATCCTATTATCATTAGAATTGAAGATGAAAACATAGGTCAAGTATCTAGTTCTACACCACAGACTTTCAATTGGTTAGATTTTTCTTCTATCCCTTACCATTCCACCTATCCCATACTTAATCCTTTAACTGTGTTGAATCTCTATGATAAAAATAATAATTAAAAGGACAAAGACTTTCATGTCTCTACACCTTTCGTTATGATCATCTTTCTCAACTTCCTTCATCTCTATCCTTTCTTTTCTCCTTTTCCTCCAGTGTCATTTTGTCCATAAAAATCCTGCCCAAACAAGTCATATGCATATATTAATATAGATTTGAAGATACTTTACTTCTGACACTGATTTGAATATTTTTCCCACCAGGCTGTATAGTCTTTATCTGAGGAGTTATCCACTGGGGGCATGCAGACCAAATTTGATCCACAGTCCTGTTTTATTTTGCCTAATATAGTGTTTGTTCAAATAGGATTTAAAAATTGGTTGCTAGCATTTAAGAATCAACTAAATTTGCATAGAACCTAGATTTGCAGCTTCTCATGAAAAAAGAAAAAAAGGAGACAGAAGTGTTGGCAACGCAAGGCCTGCATTTCCATGTCATGACAGTCTACTGAGCCAAATTGAAGCTTTCCCTTGAGATAACATGTATTTTCCCGGTATTCAGTCTCCACCATTCCTTCTTGTCTTTTTTTTTTAATTTAATTTATTTATTATACAGCAGGTTCTTATTAGTTATCTATTTTATACATATTAGTGTATACACGTCAATCCCAATCTCCCAACTCATCCCACCACCCCACCCCACCCCTGCTTTCCCCCCTTGGTGTCCATACATTTGTTCTCTACATCTGTGTCTCTATTTCTACCTTGCAAACTGGTTCATCTGTACGATTTTTCTAGATTTCAGATATATGCGTTAATATACAGTATTTGTTTTTCTCTTTCTGACTTACTTCACTCTGTATGACAGTCTCTAGGTCCATCCACGTCTCTGCAAATGACCCAGTTTCGTTCCTTTTTATGGCTGAGTAATATTCCATTGTATATATGTACCATATCTTCTTTATCCATTCATCTGCCAGTGGACATTTAGGTTGCTTCCATGACCTGGCTATTATAAATAGTGCTACAATGAACATTGGGGTGCATGTGTCTTTTTGAATTATGGTTTTCTTTGGGTATATGCCCAGTAGTGGGATTGCTGGGTCACCTTCTTGTCTTTTGACTGTAAAGCTAAATGCCAGCTGCTATTTATCATCTCTCTTATACTTGCATTTTTTTTTTTTTACCCGTTACCATTACTTCACTGGCTACAGCATGCTAATGAATTTATGACTTCTCTGTTTCAGTGTTAAATCTGCCGTCTTCAACTCCACACCCTTCCTGTCTTTCCAAAAGCAGCTAGAGACTTTAACATATACAGACATTGTGTCATTTTCTTCTGATTGCCAGTGCTCACTCTATACTTTTGGCGATAGGACTTGAGTATTATATTTGTTGTGAGATGTGTGGGTGTCCTGGAATGTGTGTAGGCGAAAAGCTTCCACTTTTGGTAAAACCCCCACCAAGTGATCTTCAAGCTTAAAATACAGCCATGTTGTCATCAGTTCTCAACAGGGTTTTTTTGGAGAATGGCAGTAACATAGTGAATGAGCTGCTTGAGGCAGAGCCCACTGATGGTTTTTCCAGATTAGTCAACATTTTCATGATGGTGTGATTGTATCTAAGATCCTAGCAAAGCCCTCAGGAAGCAGAAGAACAGATAACATTTTTCAACCTCTGTCATTGAAATGAGACCACTAAAGTAGGAATTTATGTTGTTTAGTTCTTAAGTCTCTTCAAAGACTTCTGGAGGAATTTCAAATTTCCATAGCTCCATTTAAAATATGACTTTATCCTATATAATCTAGAGTCATATTCAGATAGAGGTTGGGGATCATTTTGAGGGGATGTGAATTACTAAGGTATTATTATTATTATTATTGTTAGAAATGCCTTCAGAGGTCATCAAGCTCAAGTTTGTCATTTAATGCTTTAGTAGGTGAGGTCTAGGGAATGTTCACTGGCTAAGTCCAGTTCCCCCAGCTAGATAGCAATGAAGTCCCTGTTTGAATTCAAATATCCTCTTACTTGGTAAAGCCCTGGAGATGCTTATTTATTAGCACTTACCTTAGATGCAAAATTATGTTAGGATCATCAATATAATTCTACTTGCTTATTAAAAATGGTGAATATTAAATGTTACTTAGAAAAACTGTGCTATTAATATAGATCATCTTGTGCTTTTATTTTCTTGTTTTAGAAAAAGTACTTATACTTCAGAAAAAAATCAAGCTAAAAATATATATATATTTGTTTTGTTTTTTTTCTCCTGATTATAATGCACGATTATGTACATTCAACTTGAATGATTCAGGAACATATAAGGAGGAATGTAAGTGTCATCCAAAATCTTACATCCAAATATTATCACTGTTAATTCTTTGGTGCATATTGTCCCAGACATCTCTTTATTCATACCATATATAATTTTACATAAATGGAATCATGTATTTACATTTTAAGTATCTTTATTGTTTGCCCTCTTGGCAATAGAAACTTACCGTCATGCCCAGCCCATGAACACAGAGCCATATAATTTATTATGGTGGTATAAGAATCTAACAAAATAAATATATTATAATTTGTTTTACTAATATGACATATAAGTTGTTTCTAACCATTTTACTACAGACATTGAAATGGACACCTTTATTCACATACTTTTAGTCAACTCTAATCTTTTGAAAAGAATCCCTAGTATTAGAATTAATAAATCTGAGGGTATACATACACATTATATTTTTGATGCATATTGTGAAATTTCTTTCACAGAATTATCAACAAATATTTTGTGTTGATTTACTTGTGTATTCACCAACAATGTGTTTTATCATATTTTTACTCTTTGCCAATCTAAGTGAAAAAACATATCTCTTTGGTTTTCATATCTTGGCTTACTATTTATTTTGTAAATTTTTTCTGCCAATTTTTGTAGGCAGATGTTTGCATTTTTCTTTTAAATGTGAAAGAAGTCACTATATTAGATTTATCACATATATATGTATATAGCAAATATATATAGTAGTCATATTTTTTAACCTTTTCTTTCATGTATTTTTTTTCCTGAAAAAAAACAATGTCAAATTTAGTAGGTCCATTTATTAAAGTAACAAAAGACTGTAAGTCAGTTTCATCTTTGAGGTGGTCAATAGGTATCCCAAGATGTCTAAGCTTTGCCACTAATGAGTCAATGTGATTCGAGGCTTGTATTCTCATTCTTTCTAATCTCAGTTTCCTAACTTAATACATGAGAAAGTTGTATGAGAGAAATTATTCATAAGGACTCTTTCAGGTCTAACATTCTTTGAACCTGTGTTACATTTTATTGGACTTTTCTACATTATCACTGAAACTTTGAAAAACATTAATTTCTTAATAACAGGACATAAAAAAAATTGTAACTCAACAATCTAGTTTCATCATTAATCAGAGTTGTGCTTTATTTTAGTCTTTTTATCCAAGCCAGCCTAGTCACATATATTGTATGGGTACAACATACACAGGATATTTGCAGTCGTAGAATCAGTACCCCAATAAATACATCTCTTTGCTCCATTGTAACTTACAGTGTGAGAAACGGAAGTACTTTCTTTTTCCTTCATATTCCATCTACTAATACAGACCCTTGACCTTTGTGGATTCTCAACGTCATAAATATAGCAAGCATACCATTTTCTTCATAAAATGTAATGAAGAACAACTAGAATTCTTAAACAATCCCCTTTGTGCTCTGATGAGTCAAAGGATAATAGTATAAACAGTGCTTCGGTTTATCTAAAACATTTTGGAAGGGTGGAAGGGGCATACTCAACATCTCCGTATTGTTGGATGCTGGCCCATACCCTTCCATTCTCAGCACTAGGAGTGTAAACTGGTGATTAAAAACTGCTAAACATGGCTCCATTGCTTCCTAGGTACATTGGCATGTCACTTTGCAACCTCTCTAAATCATCTTCATCTCTAAAATCAGGATTACATCAATTCCTTCCTCATGGGGTTGTTGTCAGAGATAACCCAGATATTAATGATGGCTGACATTTATCCAGTGCTCTGTGCCAGGGACTGTGGACTAGATTTGTTATTCTCACAACCTAACCTACACAATACTTGGCCCTCAATGAATGTTGCTTTATTAATTTCATAACCATCTTCCACAGGTGAAAATAATGAAACATTTTGTTCAGTTTATATAACAGTTTCCAGTTACAAGGAATGGAAAACAGGTGCTGGGTAGAGCCCTGGCTGGACCTTGCTAATTACCAGACTCACTCTGTCCTGGGGGCCGCCCTCCAGCTAGTGTTTCAAATCCTTACGGTTGGTGGCACAATGACTAACAGCCGCATGGATGTTCCTATGATGTGGGCAAAAACCACCAGTAATTTCTTAGAAACAAGCAAGTTAAATCTATGACTGTCAGGGAACAACCAAGCACCCTGGCTAATCTTTAACAATTTCCTAGTTCCTCTGTTCAGTAGTAACTGCAAGCCCATTCCTTTTCAGTTGTTCTACATTGTGTTTTCCTTCCTGGGCTCTTTCATTCTTCACTGGTCACAATTCACACATCACACATCTTCTGGGGTAGTAGATGCAGGCTGGGGGCCCATTCTGTTGGTGGAGTTTAAAATATATATATATATATATATATATATATATATATATATATATATATATATATATATATATATATATATATACACACATATATATTTAAAATATATATATAAATTAGTTATGAACACTTGAGTGTTAAGAATTGCAAATAAAATAAAATCTGGATTTCTGGCTTTCCTTGGAAAAAAAGAAAGGTAGATATGGCAGCCCTGGGCTTTTATTCCCAATTAATTGCAGTTGGCTGGTGACCCTCTTAGATGGGTCACATGCTTCGTCCTGCACTATCCCCATTGCTTTCTCTCCTTTCATTTCCCCACCTTCATCTTTACTGCGTGCCCACTTGTGGACTCTGCCCTATGAGGATTAGGTTTTTCCTCCTAACTCCCATTTGCTTGCTTCTTTCTTCTGACCTTTCTCCTTCCTTCCCCACTTTCAGGAGTCAGCTCTGTGTTTGCATCTTTGCTGCTTCTTCTGGCTTCTGTCTCCATAGTAACAGGAGCAGAGCAGGGAAGTGAGAAATTCTGGGTACTACCAGCAGGGGGTGAAAGTCCTGAAAAGGAAGGTGAAGGAGAGTCTGCACAAAGGAAGAGGTGGCAACTCTGTCCCATGTTTAAACGCAGCTGATGCCTGCCAGACACCCTTTATTTACCACTCCTTGCCTCCTTTCATGGGACATCACTTCCTGCAGGGGTTCCTTGGAATGTTCCAGTGTGAAAGAGCTGAAGGGCCTTGTTCCAGGGTCATCTAGTCCTGTGCTTCACCACGTCCAGGCTTTGCTTAAGGAGCCTCCCTAGCATCACCTCTCACAATTTGGATTCAGTAGAACCAGAATGGGACCTGGGAACATGTAGTTGTTAGAAGTGATCCAGGTCTTGTAAGGAGCTGGTCCACAGAAAGACATCTAGAAACTGCTAAAAGCTTCATTTTGAGTATAGGAAATCTAAGACCCAAACAAGGGGCAAAACTATCTAAGAGGCTCATCCTGCAGACAGACTAGTGCTTACATGCAGGATCCAAGATCTCTCCTTCATGTCGACATTCTCTGGAAGTACCGGAGAGTATTTGTTTTCCAGTTTAATATCCAATTTAGACCGGCTTTCATCTGAGCCAAAAGTAAAGAGAATTTTAATATTGGAATGTTCACATTAGAAACAAATTAGATTTGGGGGCTTTCCTTGAGAAATGGCAACCCTGCATGCCCATACAACACGACTTAAGTTAGTAAACTCGAAGTCATGTGAGTGCTTGAGTTGGTAGTTGATTCCAAAATAGGATAACCTCATAGGTATACATATATATATATATATACTTAGGCTTATAACAGGAATAGAATGAACAGCTTGTTAGGATAGAAAAGTTTTTTCCTCCCCGTGTCTCCTTTTATCCTGTTGTGTATTTTGAATTCTTTAAAAGCCTCCTGAGTTGTTCAGTTCTCCTTCCTGCTGAAGAGACCTTCATATAGGTTCGTTTGGTCAGTTCCCACTGCAAGCAGTGGGCCACTGTGCAATCTTGCTTTGCCATCGTTAGAGATAGATAGCCATGATTGCTGGATTAAAACACCTACCTATGTGAACATGGAATTCAATGTTTTGTCAGAATTCCACTGAGAGTCAAGAAAAGGATATTAATTTTAAGTAAATAAGTACAATTTTATTCACAGTCTGGGGAATATTATAAGATTACAGGTATAGCTAATTTCAAGAAATCTCTGAGCTTTTGTAGAATACATACTCAACGGTAAAACCACCAAAAAAACTGCATGCATGTCATTGAGCAACAAATAAGCCACAATAGAGATGCCTAGTGGCACAATTTGCAAGTCTGGCCTTAGAATTCAGGTTGAATGATGTCCCTAGGATTCAGTGGGATATATATTTTTGCTGCCTTTGCTATTGGGTTTCTGTATTGTCAAGGGTGGATCACAAAACAGTTATGATCATTAGTAGGAGAGTTTTTTTGAAGGGGGTGAGAAGCCTAGAAAGTAAAATCTTGGAAACCAACTAAATGCCCTTGTGTTTTATTAGCTAGCACTTTTTATAGCTCATAATAAAGTCAGCTCAGAAGGCCACTTCTTGAACACGGCTATGAATATTGTAGTTTATGAATTCTCAAATTGTTTATAAGCAGGCTGGGTGAGGATTTTTAATAAATACTTGGCCAAGAGAACTATTTTGATATATATGTATATGAATCATGCAATGAAAAGTTGAATTGGATTCCTCTTCCTCTCTCTCCTTCCCATTACATCACCCCAGGGCAGCAAGTCCCATCCACATTGAAGCTGTGGTTACTATATTCTTGTTTTTCCTTTTGCATTGATTATCTGTGGAAATCATGGGGATTACAGTACTGTTTACATACTTTATTTCTAACTTAGCTGCAACATTTTGTCACCTTTATTTCCTGCCATCTTATATCTATTTCTTAATGTTTTTCTGTGGTGAATGCAAGGCTCCTACAGATAAAATTCTCACCTGAATTGCTTTATTTTTCAGCTCAAACATTGAGGTGTAATTATTGCAAGCAATACCAAGTAGGTGCATGTAGGCAGGGTGGTGGGAAAACTTCAGTGAAAGACAGAAGTTAGAAGGAGAAAGCACATAGGCTCGCTTGCTAGAATAATTTTCTGTGTCACATGACAGATTGACAAGTGTTAGATCAAAGGGATAGGATCCAGTTTAGTAATATCTGCAGGAAAAGCGTTAACCTTAAAATTAATCGTATATTGTGATTAAGCACATATATAATTCACATCTCTTTATTTTTGCTAGTTTTTGTGAAAATTCACTTCATGAAATGATGCATTCAGTTCAATAAAATGGAACTAACATCCAACATTGCTGACGTACCTGATACTCTTCTACCTGATTTATGGAACAAGGTGAACAGAATAAAGCAGTTTGGCCCAAGTTCAGTTTCCATCCACTTGAATTCCATCTTAAGAGCTGTAGATTTGTACATCATGTTGTTGCTGAGACTCGTTTTCCTTAGTTACGAAGTTAATTGTGACAAGCTGATTGTTGTCTTTAACCCTGATGAGTAGCCTTTGAAAGGTGTGTTTGCAATTTTACTGGATATTTCTTTCTGTTGCAGTTTGAAAAGTGAAAGCCAGCTAGTCAGTTTCAGTTTATTTTATAGAGATTTTGTAGTTTCCTCTTTCCTGTCTTTTTTATGAAAATATATTACGGACTTTCCATGCCTAATACTAAAAAGAGATGACAATGAAACTTTAAAATGGCATCATTTAAAAGAAGGTAAGCATATAAACATAAGTACCTTAACCATATTATTCTGAATAACGCTGATACTCATTAGGGGAAGCCTTTTTGTTTTTAGCAAATATAAGTAAACACACTGCAAACACCAAACTGTCATTCAACATTTGTAACGCAATACAATTTTGGGGGGGTGGGGGGGGTGGAGTATGGTGTTCAGATTTCTTTTTTTTTTTGGATGTGATACGATACTACAAAATAAAACTCTTACATTGTTGCAGGGTCTGTCTTTTTTTAAAAGAATGATTTTTCCCACTTTAAATAAAAATTCAAGGAAAAAATCTTTTGCATGACCCATTTTTCATGCATATTTGGTAAGTCAGTATGCATGTTTTTCTGACTATACATGCACCTTGACTTTCCTAAATCCTTAAGATAATTAGGAAAATAGGCATTTGTCTATGTCGAAAAGCCCCAGTGGTAAAATGCTATATCTGAGTTGGGCACTTCACACATCTTGAGTGGTGGGGTGGCAGGGGTGATGGCGGTTGGGCATTTCAGGAAAAGTGAGAGAAACCTGCTCTAACCTACATGGAAAAACCTAGAGGAGATGTTAGGAATAAGAAAATGACACTGGATATTCCTATGTGCTTTCCTACTTTCAGACCAGCCCAAATAACCCCGCGCCCCCCCCCCGCCCCCGCAAACCATTGATGAGTCTTGTTGCCTAATGCAATCTGGAGGATTCAGCAGCAAAGACTAGGTCATCCTTTCAGGGTTTCACTTCACTTAGATATGTTAGAATTACATGATGTAACAATTGGTTGTCCCAAATTGATATTCCAGCACTGAACTCCTTCCTCTCAGAATAAGGAGGAAAAGATAGCAAAAAGAGAGGAAGGTGTCCATGTGAAATTATTTTAAAATAGTGGTTCAGGCAAATGAGTTGAATTATGATTATTATTGTCTTCCAGCAGTTGTTCCAAGTGACTGTTGAACTGTGTTGATAATTTCTGAGTCTCTTTGAGGCTGAAAGCCATGGGTTGGCTATTTACACTACTTCACTTGATTTCACATTGACCACTCTGGTCACATCTTACGGGCATAGGGACCCTTAGCTGCCGTAGAAATTAGTGCTGTCTTCTAAGCTCCAAAATTCCTCCTCAAAAGGGAAAACATTCTTCTGGAGTAGGTTAAAAACCTTTGTGTTGGTGATTTTCTATTATAAATGAAAGTGTTTTTCTATATCTTGGTTTGTGGGCCATGTTAAATTTTGTAATAAATAATACAGCAAACCTACATACATATTATAATGGTTTAGGCTGGGTGGGAGTACATTAAACCATCAGTTTCTCATAGGCTGACTTTGTATTCAGGTGCCCAGATGCAATTTGAAATTGAAGAGTGATTTAATTCTTGTTCTTCATTCTTTCCATTCCTGAAATGTCACCACAGACTCTACTTTATTTGAAACATATACACACAGAGATATTACTATGCATAGTAGTTCTTTAACTGCAGCGTATTTCATTAGGTTGCATGCATTAATTCTACTCCATTGGAAAAAGAAAAAAAGAAAACTGGAAGTAACTACATGGCACTTCATATGAATTTTCATGAGTAAATATAGGCACTGGCTTGATGATATTAGATGAGTGATCCTCGAAAGTTCATTATTCAAGGCCTAATATGACCAAATGTGTAATTACAGAGTTGACAATGTAACCACTCCAAAGAATTTGTAACCACTTTGAAGAATGTCATGCCTCTGCTGATTTAAAACTTTTGCCTCAATTTAGATTCTTTGCTGTTAGACATTGGTCATGATGTCATCTACCACCATTGTCTATATTACATCTACTTTCTTCCACTCTTTTTTTTTTTTTTTTTTTTTTTTTTTTTTTTTGCGGTACGCGGGCCTCTCACTGTTGTGGCCTCTCTCGTTGTGGAGCACAGGCTCCGGGCGCGCAGGCTCAGCGGCCATGGCTCACGGGCCCAGCCGCTCCTTGGCATGTGGGATCTTCCCGGACCAGGGCACGAACCCGTGTCCCCTGCATCGGCAGGCGAACTCTCAACCACTGCGCCACCAGGGAAGCCCTCTTCCACTCTTGATGGTATTTTCACAATCTCCTAACTGTCAGCCAGGTTACGTTTATTCATTTATTCAGTGATTATTTATGGAGGGAGCTATTATTCTGGCCAAGGCCACAGTAGTAAAGGAAGCAAGGAAACTGCCTTCACAGAGCTTGTATTGGGAGCAGAGTGTGGGGTGGCAGGAAGAAGCCAGGAAACAATGAAGTGACTCTAGGGTAGTTTTAGACAGTGATAAGTCCCGCAAAGAAAATTAAACAGGATGAGAATGAGATTCTGCCTTGGTAGGAAGGTCAGCTTTAAGTATGCTGGTCAGAGAAGGCCTTCTGAGAAGGGGACATCTGCCCTGACTCCCTCCTGGGGAAGATCCAGGGGGAGGAGTGTTCTAGGATGAGGGAAGAACCATTGCAAGGGACCACAGGCAGACCAAGATGGAAGGTTTGTTTTAAGTTTGGAGCTATTATGTATGCACATGAATAAAGTCAAAAAGAGATGAAACTCAACAGGTAAGTGGGGATCAGACTATTTCAGGCCGTATTTCTTCTTCATTGTGACTCATCTGCTTTGTTTGGAATAATTGTTCAGCATTTCTAAGATAGCTTACTTATAAACCAATTACACCCTTCAAAATCTTAGTTTTTTAAAATTCTTTAGAGCAATAATACAATGATCACATTTCAATATGTAATCTTAATTTCTCCTCTATTTTAATTGTATTATGGGTTTTCACATTATATCAATAAAATGTCTTTGCTTTGAATTCTTATATTCTATTTAGACATAAACACGTTTTTCTCTTCCAGAGTTGAGGTATATTTCATGAAGTTTTTCTTCCCCTACCTATTATTATTTTACATCTTTGAGTGGGAAGGTCAAATGATGTTGGTGATTATTTTCCTGAGGCACTGAATGCAGGATTTATTTAATTGTCTGCATAATCAGTTGAATTAGTTTTGAGCCATCCTGTTTTCCAAGGGCCTCATCCTGTTAAATATGTGCACTTTCTCAAATTCTTTTTTATTTGCTCCTGTGCTCCTAACCTCCAAAGCTTTCTTATTATCTCTCACCTGTCTTTGCCCCTCGTAGCAATTTAATACTACCTGTAGGTTTAATTAACTTGCTGTTTATTTCTCTGGCCTGGATCATTAATGAAGATGTTAAGTAAAACCAGTCAGACCCTCCTACACTGAATATGCTTTGCCATTTAAATTCTATTTTGCTCTGGGACCTTCAATTCAATTTTTAACAAAATACTCCTCCCTTAATCTGAATCCGGTTTGGAAAGCAGATTGTGTGAATCTTGAGTGTCTATTTAAAAAAAAAAAAAAAAAAAAAAATAGGTGCATGATGAATGTATATAAGATCTATTGGTTTCTTCACTCCTGGTAAGGACATTTTGCATTGCATTTTGAGGAAGGTTTTAGCAAACCACTTCACAGACTTTTCTATCTTCCTCTTGTTAGAAGAGCAAGTCCTCCATACCATTGCTCTATAAGCTTTAAGTTATGTTATGATCATTTGATTTCTTGAGGCACTTCAGTGGTCATATGAGGAGAAAAATTTTCGTGGCTGATGTCAGGTCCTAGACATCACTTGTATTTATTCCTACTGTTTTCATTCAGTTCCATGATTTGGAGCTTTTTGTTTTTAAGGTCTTCATTTAGACCCCCGTTCAGATATATTCAAAAAAAAGAATAATGGTTTACAGATTCATTGCCAGTTGTTTCCAGTTTGTAGCAGGAAGTTACATTAGGATTATCTCTGTTTTTCATCTTAGGCCCTGATTACTTTCATTCCAACACAGGATCCTAGCCCAACCATGCAAAACTTGCAGAAGTGCCCAAGAACTGGTTTTGCCACCTTCTCACCACCAACCACCTTCTTGTTCAAGCAGCTGGAGGAGCTGAAAGGGTAACTGGGAATGGAGGGTGAGATTTCTCAGAAGGAGCTGTAGGATCTTGTGAAGGGGCAAGGAGTGGACCTCTTGGGCCCACCGAGCAAGGTTCCAGAGACTGATTGACTCAGGTCCCCTGATAACACTTAGGCACAGAGTATGGTGCTGGGACCATTCCTAGAGAAGAGGAGATGAGAAAACGTGGCCTAGATTAGGGAGCAGGGAGAGGGGCTGCTTTGGGAATGGTCTGTGCTCCTGGGCTCTGTTGTAGGGAAAGATGTGTAAGTGTCTTCTGTGGGCTTTGGGGGAGAAACTTTCCTAGAGGAGGTTTCTTAGAAGGCAAGACAGGCCCAGAAGAAGGAGACTGGAGATGTATCATGAAATGAAGACTGAGGGGCATTCCTTATAGCAGCCAATGGAGACCCTTAGGGGGTCTGTGATGAAGGTGTCCTCGTGATGGCAGAAGGTGGGGGAGGAGTCCTTGAACAGTCAGGCATTAAACGTCTTTCATGACCCAGCGACTCCAAGGCCAGGTTACATCAGTGCTAGTCAAGTACGTGGTAGTGTACCCTGTACCTTTTATCCCTTCTCTGCTTCCCCGCTCCAGTTCTGGAGGGATCAGAATTCAAGGCAGACAAGCTAGGAATTGGGAAAGAGGAGAAACTCGAAGCAGTAAACAGAAATTCAGGAAATTGCGATGGCCCTTCTCCATGACCGTGCAGTTTAGGCTTGAAGAAGAGAGGGAAAAAGTTAGCTTTAAATGAACTTTGGAGTTTTAACTAGTACCTAGGACTGGACATCTTAACTATAGATTTTTTTTAACTGAGAAGCATTTTAGTTAACTAAAAGTCACTTAAAGACTTTCATTATCTCAGAGTGGTTAGAAGAGTCCTGGGGTTGGGCTAGATTGTCCTTAAAGGAGCGAGAAAATCCACTGCCACAAGAATGAGCTTGAATGAGGTTCATGGCCAAGCCTAACTTTGTGCACCTGTGCCTCATGTAGCTCTGCGCTTTCAACCTAACCTTTACCTTTTTGCTTTTAGAGATTTCTAAGAATGTAAACTAAGTGATGAGACTTTCTTTCAGTTTAACAGCTCAGAAGCTCCTTGGATTCAGCATCCTCGGATTCAGCATCCTCAGCCTTTATTTGATACCTACATTTTGTCTCTTTGGTCTGTAGAAATGAAGCCCAAATCTGGCTGCAGAGAAATTCAGTAGGAAATGTAAGCATCAGGAAAAGGTGACAGGATGATGAAGGATCTGAGATCCTTCCCATATGAAGAACAAATATAAGGGCAAGGGGCATATTTGCTGTGTAAAAAATTGAGAGAATCTGGCACCTATCTTCATATATCATGGATGAAGGACTGTATTTAATTCTGTATGTCTTCATAGAATCAAACTTGGGAGCATTCTAGGGAGAGAGATTATATGCTAACCAAATTACAACTTTAAAATGTTCAGAGCTGTTTTTAAATCCTGGAACCAGGTGTGCCTAAGAGAGTACGCTATTGTTTCTAGATATATGCAAGCAGAGACCGACTGGCTAAATGCAAGGGATGCTGCAGGAGACCCCTGCATTGAGGAGAACCTCCGATTTCATAGCGTAAGATCCCTTGCCAGTGCTGAGGTTCTGGGTGTTGGTAGCGTGTCCTTGAAGAGGCACTGCTCAGGAACCCAGACCATCACAGCTCTGCAGTTACCACTGTAATACACACCTGAGGCAACTTTGCACACGGCGCCTGCACTAATATGTTTGTTCTATCACGCCCAATATGGCTACTGCCCATACTGCAGTTGTGTAGCTGGATTTTGTTTTTCTTTCTGGTTGTGGTAGCTAGCAAATGGAAACAACACAGAAGACAGATGCAGTATTAACTGCAAAAATAGAAGGTTGAAGCCACATCACATTTTAATTTAGTGTTACCCAAAACATCTATGCATCTATAATGTGTGAAGCCTTATGTCAGTGTTAGTACTGGTTTCACTTTAAAGACTTAATTTTCCAAAGTTATAAATATATCTCTAATCAAAATAACTAAAGGTTCTGAAATGAAGGCTCAGTGTACAGAAGTTGCTCTTTCATTGTCATAAAAAAAAGAGAAAAGTACAAGTCCTCGCCTGCTCACTTAATGCTTCACCAACATACATCCTGAGGGGAGTCGAGTTTGAAGGCCTGGCTGCATTCTGTATGTCTGTTCTGGGATTTAGTTTCCAAACTGAGACTCTAATAATCTTCTGCTTCTGCTATTTACAATAGGAGTTCATCTGTCAGCATAAAGACATAGCCTTCTCTCTGGCAGCAGAAATAGGGCTTCTAGGATCCATTAATTCATCCATAAGTATTTTTAAAGATGCAAACATGCTGTTATTTTCACTACGTTAAAACACACACACACACAGATCTCTTCATCTTACACTCCTATCTAGCTAACACCCTGTTTATCTGCTTTTCAGCAGAACTTTCCAGGAGCTTTCTATTCTCGTGGTCTTCAGTTCTTCTCAAAGCATCCTTTCTTGAACTGAGTACCTTGTGGATCTCAAATATTCTTACAGTTTTAAGATCATTCCCCATATATATTACTATCCCAGACATTTCACTTACCAAAACCAGGGAACAGACATGGTTACCAGAGGAGATAAGCTTTGACATGAATCTTGAAGTTGAAGTTAAAAATTTAGACAAGTTAGAAGTTGGCTGGCAGAAAGCTGAACGTGAAGTCCCCAGGTCAGACGTATGGCCAGGTGGGTCTAGATGCTGAGAGAATAAAAGGCAGTCTCCTTGTGGAATTAGGGTCAGGAACACAGAAGGCAGTAAAAGAGTTGGCAGAACAGAGGTGAGATGCCAGACTTCCTGTGAGAAGAAATACTAGCAGAGACCTAAAAAGTATTTGAGACACTAAATCTCTAATTATATCTATTTTCCTTGTGTCTGAATCTGGTTCTGGAAAATTCTTCATTTCCAACACTTACTTTTCCTTGTAGAGGCCTTTACCATGCAAAGGAAAAAAAAATCTATACAATGTATTTTAATAAATGCTGAAAAGTACATGAATAATATTTCCTCCACTGGCAGTTACTAATCTTACTTTACTGTAGCTCGAAGGCCATAAATACATTGAGCTTTAATGAATCTTTGAGATAAATTATTGATGATCATGAATTTCCTCACGCTGAAGCCAACTTAGAGCTATACCCCTGCAGTTTTATGAAAGTAAATTGTGTCTGTATATTATAAGTCTATTAAGAGAATCATGATTTCCTGCTGATGAGAGCTGTGGGTAGTATCATTTAGCAACATGGTGGTCAGTTTTCAGTAACCCTTAAGTTATTAGATACCAATTAGATGCATTTTCTTTTTCGTGACACATCAGGCCTTTGGTGAAAGGGGAGCAGAGCACAATAAACGAATAGTCGCGTGCATGTAGGTAGAAAATCATATAAACATCATGCATTTCCTCAGCAATTGGCCTTGAATTTGTGACAAGTCAGCCTTTATTGAGTGCAATTCCCTGGGTGTATTCAACATTTACCTGGCACTAATCACTAATATCAGTGCAGATATGGATCTCATTAAGGATATGGAAATAATACATAAGGGATGTCTTAAGGAATGCCTTTGGTTGGGAAGATACCCCCAGCAGGCCATAATTTATGCAACTGTCCTTAACTAAAGATTTCAGAAATCCATAACCACCACCAATGCATATGGAAGCAGAGTTCCTGAAACAGATTCTGATAATTTGGACTTGAGCAAGGGAACCACGTGTAGGCTGATGTTCTTGGCTGTGAACAAATTCATCTTCACTCTTCCCACCAAG
Organism: Leucopleurus acutus; assembly: GCF_964270905.1. Taxonomy (NCBI): domain Eukaryota; kingdom Metazoa; phylum Chordata; class Mammalia; order Artiodactyla; family Delphinidae; genus Leucopleurus; species Leucopleurus acutus. The sequence goes on along the minus strand of NC_139145.1, from coordinate 33,743,873 downwards.
TGTCTAATTACCAAATAGGCAAATTGTGAAAGTGTTCAGAGTCCTAAGAAAGCAGGGACACCAAAACGTTTCTAACAATCAGCATTAAAAGAAAACAAACTTGAACTTTGTAACCAAAGCAATCTGGAAAAACTCCATTTTAATTTCAGCATGTGCATGAAATTATGTGTTTTATGATTTAGTTTTTTTTTTTTTTTAATTACAAACTCAGGAGGAAGTATCAAAATATTTTCAGGTTTTAGTGTCCTTTAGTGCCCTTTCAGCTGACCTTGTTCTGCACTGAAATGGAAGCAAAGCCCCTCTCTGAGAGTGCACATGTGTTCCAGACTGTGTGCTGGTCCAGCAGTGTCTTTGTGACCCAGAAGGTAATTAGTCTGAGCCCAGAAGGATGATTGGATTACCCTTATCTGCACGTGAGCTTGCAGCGTGACAAACTTTATTAATGGTCATAAAATTATCTGATCCCTTTTTAACACCAGCCTTAGCATTTGTCTCTCTGACCTCGTGCAGGAGTTATTCCCACAGGCTGACCAATGTGCTGGGCGAAGATGAATTCCTTTTTATTGGTTTGAAATTTATTGTCCGTTAATTTCATCGATCAAAGGGAATAAAAGATCAAAGAAAGGGTAGCCCATTACATGAAGATACAAATCATTATTACTTTCTTTAATATTTTTGACATTAACATTAATCACTATGAACTATGGCAGTGCTCCTTTGGATATAATATGCAACTTCAAATACATTTTTTTTGAACACCACATTATTGCTCACCATGTTACTTAAGCAAGTTTTCTTTTAGCACAGTTTTTTTTTTCCCTCATTTGCAACCAAATGGGGGGAAAAGCATCATGTTTGTATCTCTAGAGGCTGTAATCACACATCTGTGTACCTGAATCTGCTTTTGCAGCAAAATACTTAATATTTAATAGACGTGACTGAGCTGTGTTCTTTCCTCAATAGACTACACCAACTTGAAAGGCATATAAATATTCAGGATCTGTGGAATCAAAGACAAATTTGATATTTGGCGGGGTGGGGGGAACTTAGAGCTGTGAATGATAATAGGATTGTGTACTTGATTTGAAAATGTGAGGGAAAAGATAGAAAGACGTCTTTGATGCATCTATAAAGACATACATTTCCTAGCCAAAGGACTGTTTTCCAAGACAGTTTTGTGGGGATTTTTTAGAGCTAAGTATGAAATATTCAATTATATGTGTACTTTTGAGAAGATTGTTGGGAGCAATTTGTTATTTCTTCTTATTCAATACACATCTTTGATTATTTACAACAAAGAGGATTTTTTTTTTTTTTTTGGTCCTTTTTTTTTCTTTAGTCCCTTCCTTTGAATGTCTGCCTGTGTGGTCAGTTATGATCTCATACAACAAAATAGATATTTGAAAGCTGGAGAGATTTTCAAGATTATTCTATTCAGCTCACTTTACAGGTGGAATGTTCGGATGAAGCAGAGATAAAAGATTTGTCTAAGGATTCACAGCTGGCCAGTGACACTGCAGGCTCTGGAACTATACATTCTGATTTCCAATTTATTGATCTCCAAAATAAATCTCATTTGTTCTTTGGCTAAATTGCTTCAAAGGCATGCTGATTATTTTCAAAATAATTGAGGTTGCCTGTTTATTTGCTTAAGCTTAAAACTGAAGGTTCTTGTCCATCAAATGTCAAGTGGAGTTCAACAGTCATTAACTCAGCATCTCCTGTGTGATAGGCTCTGAGCCAGGTACTGGAAAAAGCAAAATGCTTGAAAAGGGAGCTCTTGACTTCAAAGTCTTAGTGAGGCAGACAGGCTCAGGTAAAAATCAAATTACAATATAGTGTAAAGTGTAAATGCTAGAAACTTCATGCTGTTTGTGCATGCATTCAAGGAAGGGAGGGCTTATCTTCAGGCAAGATCAAAAACTGTTTCAGGAAGAAGATAATTCTTGTCTGTGTGAGGTATTGAAGATAAAATAGGTGCTTTCCTGGCAAAAAAGGAGAGGGAGGGGCTTCCCTGGTGGCGCAGTGGTTGAGAGTCCGCCTGCCGATGCAGGGGACACGGGTTCGTGCCCCGGTCTAGGAAGATCCCACATGCTGCGGAGCGGCTGGGCCTGTGAGCCATGGCCGCTGAGCCTGCGCGTCCGGAGCCTGTGTTCCGCGATGGAAAGGAAGGGGGGAATTCAAGGTGGAAAAGGAAAACTGAATGCGCAAATATCCAGAGATGTGAAAAATTACAGTGTGTTCAGAACACTCAGCTGTGCAGGAGATATGGGGACAAGGGTGCACATGGTGGGAGATGGGGCTGAAGAGGAAGACAGCAGCCAGATCCCTCACAGTCTGGCTAAGGGAGTTGGCGAAGCCAGAGCCAGGTTTATGCAGATGTAACGCATCTGCATCCTTTAGGTCTGATTTGTGTTTTAGAAATACTGTTTTGAGGACGGTAAAGAGGACTGGTTAAAGGGGGCAGGGGTAGGACTAGAGACAGAGGACGTAGGCCATCTCCTTGGCCCAGGAAAGAGTGACAAGGGCCTGAAGTATGACAAAGTGTGATTGTTTGTTAGAGAGGATTTGGTAGACTGAGGAATTATGAGGGAGGAAGAAAAGGCTGTCCTGGAGATTGAAGTGTCAAGTGTAACTTCCAGAGTTGTGGCGTCTGTTTTTGACGTGTGATATAAAGTGACTTTGAGGTAAGGAAGAGGGGTAAGAACACAGTGAACTCAGTTTTGAATATGTTGAGTTTGAGGTCACATCATTCATCCATGTGGTCATTGTGCCTAATACTCAGTAGGATGTACAGTTCTGGTTTTCGGATGAGAAATCCAGGTCGGTGGTATAGGTGAAGGGATCACCAGTATGTACAAGTCACTTAAGCTTGTGAGAGATTGTGAGCATCGCGAGAGTGCATAGAGAGGTAGCAGAAAAGGACACAGATGGAACTCTCAGTGGCACCAATATTTCTGAAACATTTAAATGAAGAGCCACTGGTGTAGAAGCTGGCTAAGGGATGGAGAGCCGGCAGACTGAGATTTTAGAAAATAAGGGCAGAATGTTTCCGTGAACCAGAAGCCTAAGGTCATGGTAAGATGTGTGCTGAAAAGTGTCCACTTGACTTGTCCACTAGTGAAATACTGGTGACTTCAGCAGGGGCAGTTCCGGGCATGGTGGGGCAGAGATCTATTCCAGAGGCAAGAGAGGATATGGGCAAAACCAAGTACCGTTGACCCTGGAAACAATGATGAGGTTGGGGATGCCAAAACCCTCACAATTAAAAATCAGAGCATCACTTTAGAGTTGGCCTTCCAAACCCACAGTGCTGCGTCCTGGTGTTCATCCAACTGCAAATCATGTAATACCGTAGTATTTATTGAAAAAATACCTGTTTATAAGTGGACCCACCCATGCCGTTCACACCCATGTTGTTCAAGGGTCAACCGTACAGACAGTGACAAAGTGGTGATGGTCAGAGAAAGTCCAGGGGTCAAGGAATAGAATTGGGGTGGACAGATTGGAGCAGTTGTAGAGACTGATGGGGAAGAAGACTCTAGAATGGGAGAGACTGGACATAGAGGTGAGGGGGCAAATTAAAGGAGAATGTTACTGGATAACGTGGTCCCAGCACAGAGGGAAAGCTGCCTTTGACAAGGAGGAGGGAGAGTTCACACTCTGAAACTACAGAGTAGGAGAGTGTGAGGTAGACTTGCTTGAGGGAGAAGACATGACGTGGAGAACCCTCCCAAACTGCATTATTTGGAATATAAATCCTGACTTACTGGCTGTGTGTCCTTTGCAAGTTTTATTCTCTCTCTTTTCTTCAGTTTTGTCATCTGTAAAATCGTGACACTAATTATCTAAACCTTATTGAGTTATGTGGATTAAATGAGATAAAGCCTATACAATTCTCAGTTCACTACATAACACAATGTAAGTGCTTGAAAATGGTGGCTCTGATGAAGGGCCAGCTGAAGAGCTTTCATCCCTACATCCTTCCTGACTTTTTTCATTCCCTTCTGCAGAGGTAGCTTCTCTCCATTCCCTTTTCCTTCCTCCACCTTACAGCCCTACCCTGGCATCTTCCTCGTCCAATACAGAGGTCACTCTTTAGAGTTGGAAGTCAATTTATTATGAATGGCCTCTTGTTCTTCTGTATTTAAGATTGTACATGGTTCAAAGGGAAAGCACAACTAGTCCATCATTATCAAGCTGTCTCTTTTTTCCTAGTTCATTCACTCAGCTTGTTTGCAGGAAGCAACTGTAAGCCAGGCAGAGTATGTATCACAGTGTAAAGACAGACCTGCCCATTTCAGGGGAGCAAAGAGAATTGCTGGAGGCAATTCTCCAGAATCTGGAGGCAAAACAATAGTCATTTGCCCAGACATTGAGCTCTGGACACAAGGAGTTCAGTCTGCACGTTCCAACACTGACGGTTGCTTGGGTCTTCATTTGTACCTTGAGGAGAATGAGTGATGGCAGGGGGATGAGTGGAGAGAGTAACCTATACTCATCTTCTCTGATCAGTTTCTCTTAGACTGCAAGATCAGTTGTCTTCAACATGATGCTCAACCACATTTCTTAGTCCCTGTCTCAAAATTTGTCAGAGTTCCTTAAGACATCCCAATATAGCCACTTACTTGTGAGCACACAGAGCAAAAAGGTAAGTAATCAAGAACTCACTGGAAAAAAAAGGCAAAAGGGTCTCCTTCCAAATCATAGTCACGTTGAGAATAACCATGTGTGAACCCCCGTCACTTGTCTCCCTGCCCAGTCTCCTATACACACAAACACTCCAAGAGGTATAATGAGAATTTTTCCCCAAATATTTTGTTTATTTCCATGGTGAAAAAGAATCGTGTGATTGATTTGTCCATTGAAAACCCATTAAAGATCTACTTGCCTTGATTAAATGGCACCATTTTAAAGGTTAATCAGTGTCATTTTTTTTTAATATTTAAAACTGAAAGGTACAGTGCTTCTTATGTACTGAAAATTACCACCAAAAAATGGAATGAGAGCAGTCGTTGAAATGCATACTGACTAAAAGTGTGGAATAAATAGTGCGAATCATTTCTTGGTCAGAGCCTGTGGGTCAGTACACTACTAATAATACACATTTTTCTCACTTCCAGTAACTCCAAGGTCAGTATGAGTGTCCTTATTTATAGTTTTCTCCATGCATCTCTATACTAAGCAGGCTGAAGAATTTCCCCTTTTTCTCTGTCCTTTGATTTCCAACAAACTGTGTCGGTAGATCTCTTGCCACCAACGTGGAAAACTGTGTCCTAGACTAATGGAGAAATACTCTGTTTTTCTTTATGTAGCTTTTTATTACAATTTGCTTTACTCTCATGTATTTTCTTAATTTTTATATTATATTTAATATCTAAATATCCTTCTCATATGTAGGGTTGAATCATCACAGATAAAAGTCATCTTTGACCTTCCTCCCACATCTGGTCCCCTCCCAGATTCTCTAATCAGCTTGACATAGGTAATCATTCTATTTTTTTTTAACATCAAAACATCATTCTGTAGGTGTTCATCTGTACCTGGCATATTTCAGCCTCTGTTATGTCCTAGAGATAGCTTATTTTGCTTTCTTAATTCATCTTGTGAGACTTACAAAAAAAATGTTCAAATGAGTTTTGGAGCTATTGAAAAGGAGAAACCCTTCACATGTAAATCAATTATGAGTAGGTATTAGAAGGTAAATCCTGTAACTATTTAAGTAAGCTTCTTGACTTTATTAGGTGATAAGATAGAGGCTAGTTTGTATTATCTCTTGAGATCTTGACAATCTCCCATCCTGAGATTCTGTTTTGAAGACTTTTCCCCATTTGTCGATATAGAGTGTGGTTTCCTTGCTGATGACTCTGATCATAGTAAGTCTTTAGTTGTGAGAACTAAGTGGTGATGTTCCTTATGTGATTGCCTGGTGTTTGCTTTTCAGTGAATTCCTGCATCAGGGAACAAGCATCCTCTTTTAATATGATGCAAGCACACTAGTGTTGGTTAACTTATCTGTGCTTCATCGCTAGAGAGAGAAAGAAGAAAGACCCTATAGCAAAAGCCTGTACACAGCATGCTCTTTTTTGTGTAAAACATATTGAAGAAGCAATACCACTTTGATAGTGCTATGCTCAGTGGCTTTGCCACAGATAGAAGAACTCAATAAGAAAAAAAAAATCTAGATGAATTTAATCTGCATTCATGAATAATTATTTGGCTATGATTTCCTTATTTACCAAGTAATTATGGTTTTAAAATCTGTTTGGGTTAGCGTTTAGCATTTCTCCATCCAAGGGAATCATAACATTGATGGAATATCTATCAGCCCATTCTTATGAGCTAAAGTAATTAAAAAAATTCTTTATTATTCTCTGTATGATAGTAACCTATAATAAATTTGGAATGAGTTGCTCAAATATTGACTATCAAAGCAATGTACTTCTGCTTCACTGAATAAAGGTGGGGGGGGCGAAGAATTTGAAGGGCTTTAGGCGTTAATGACACTCATGATTTCAGAATCACCCATACACTGGAAAAGAAATGAATGAGGTTTAGTCACACCACACATACACAGGACCAACCACAAAATTATATGCAATGTGATGCCAATATTCATCAGACATACAGAAATGAAGTTAGAATCTGAACTTCAGAAGCGTGAAATTTTAGGGCTGTTATATGGTAAGTTATGATTCAGTACTTTCTTTTGATTAAGTTAAATCAGGAAATTCACCCTTTTAAAAATGTGCTCCATCTCATTACTCTTTATAAATGAGCAGCCATTATAAAATTATTGCTGCTAAACAAAAACACCTATTTGGGTTATTTTCTATTTTGAGTTACTTTCTAAATTAGGTATAATACTACAAGAAATTAAAAAAAAAAAATCTTCCAACAACGTGAGGGCATTGGACAAGAATATGTCTCAGGTCTGACTGCTACCACTGTATAGTAATTCTAAGATAGCTATCATGCCAACAAATATTCTTTGATTTGTTTCCGTTTGAAAATGTTATTTGTAGCTATTTAAAATTTGTAAGTGAGGATGATGGAGCAGAGATAGGGGTTCTCAGCAGGTACTGGGAGAACAGTGTACTTTTTTTTTATAAGAACCACAATGTTGAAACTATGTAATTACATAGTAACTGTTGACCTTGTAATTACACTGTAAGTACCTGTAGTGACAAGATAAATGCATGGTTATTTCAGTCTTTTAAGCTATAGGGCTATCATGCGACCCTAACAATGTAAGCTACATAGTAATTTATTTGTAGAGTAAATAGTGCTTACCCACAAGTAATACCCACACATGTGCAGTGCTTTCTACACAGAGCCATAGAAACGTGGTAAATCCGTGCCCTCTAGGTACTTTTATTAAAATGATACACAAGCCACATGCATGTATATCACTAGGATTACTTAATTTTTTTGTGGACCATTTGGAGGTCTTCATCACTACCTTTTTTCCTAAAATGTCCTTGTCTCTACATAAATAGAGTGAGCTCTTTTTATTGATAATTCTTTTTTTTTTGTTACAATAGCATGTAATTATATGGTTTGTTGACCGGGAGTCCTCTTGCTTTTACAAGTTTCCTTCACTTAAAGGCACTTTCACAAAAAAATGCACATGCATCAAACAATGTTTTAACAAGTTTTAAGTGATCATCTTTATATGACTGTGCAGTAGAAATAGTAGTTGTGAAGAATTTTCTAAATCATACATGCTTTTGTAATGTAAACAATAATCGTTTGTGCTACAGTTTATTGAATGCATATTAAGCCCTAGGACATCATGAGAATTTTGCCATGCCTAACCAAGTTCGGATTTCAACACACTGAACGTTTTTTGGCAATTTGATAAGAACTAAGAAGATAGATGACTTCTTTTTCAGTCATTTATTCATTCAAAATATTTGTTTTCAGTCTCTCCATTGTACCGGATACTGTGCTATGTAGTCTTTAGAGACTAAGTATAATGTGAGAGAAAATTGAACCACTTATTTCAAATCTATTGTATAAAAATTATAGTGAGCGTAAAATACAGTGGGAATCAGTGGACGTTATCCAGTCATAAGGGCAAAGGAGGGCTTGTGATGGAGGAGGAGAGTGTTCCGGCTGAGGGGACAGCATGGTACAAATACCCAGAGACCAAGGAGGAATGACAGGGGCAATTAGAAGCCTCTGTGTCTGGGACTTGGAGTTTGAGAGTCTGAGCTTGTGGAGAAAAGACCCCAAAAGGGTCTGTTCCTCGAACAACCTTGTAGTGGGGAGTCGGGATTTCCTCATGGGGTCAGAGAACATTAAAGAAGGTAAACAGAAGAATGTAAAGAGAATATAACACCTAGAACATCAGAGGCCCCTCCCCTATTCTGTCTGCATAGTTCTTCACTCTGGAGTGTTTAGTGTCACCACTCTTAGTGAATATTATACATTTGTCCAGGTCCAATGTAAATGCAAGGTGGGTCGACTGATGGCACTGGAAGTACCAGTCTGGAACTATTAACTGGCCAAGGTCTAGTCAAGATGATTATAATTGGATCCTGAATTTGATGTATGGCACACTAGTGTTTATAAGTTCTGTAGGTGGGAGTTTGTCAGCCTGAAGGTGGTTTCAGCTCATGAGACATACTTCAGTCTTCCCTTGTCTAAAACATTGAATCATTCAATAAATAAGCCACTGGCATTTTTTCCCCTGTGGCCTCTCTGTTGATCCTCTAACCAACAGTTTTCACATGGCATATTTGTTCCTTTTTTTGACAAGGGTTTGTGAGTGAACCTCCCTAGGAGAGAATATATATGTGAACCACTCCGAAGGGCTTATGGAAAGCTAAATTGGGACTGTTTTTCTTAGCACATCAGTGTATGATCATGAGAAAAGGAAAAAAAAAAAAAAAAGAGCAAAAGGCAAACTTTTGTTTGGATTCAAATGTCATCTTTGCCTGTGCCGCATTTATTTTTACTTCCTCTCTGACAAGGAATGTTAACTTTCCAGGAAAACTCAACTTCTCTAAGAGAACAGCCAACACAAACAATTTTTGTTAAGGTGTGGTTTTCCTTGAGGCTGTGATTTTATCATTTGGAGCGAATGGTGGGTTGGAAAAAAAAGAAAGCTTGGAGTGTACATTTCCTTTACTGGACCATCAGCTGGAATCATGCTTTGGATATTGTGACTCTAGTTTTCCAGTCCTTTGCCTCTCAGGAGACCCTGATGTGAAACAAAATGGAAAACTCTATTCACATTTTCTTTGGGTCAGATCTCCAGGGGACCTGAGGAAGGTGAAAGAAACTTCTGCTTGCTCATGACATACTCTAGACAGACATGTTCCCTGAACATATTTGCATGGTCAGCTTTTGATATTGGGGCAAGGTGGATTTTCTGAAATGAAAGCAGCCTTTTCCTTTCTTAAAAGGCAAAAAAAAAAAAACCCACTCTATTTGGGTAGGATGTTCTCAGAACAGTTTTTTATATAAAATATTCAGCTATACAAAGATCTGAATTCCCTAATTTTTGCCCATGTCTCTTCTGTATTGCAGATCAAAGATAATATATATTTATTTCTATTTTTTCAATTCATTTAAAGCTTAAGTAGATTTCTCTATTCCTTCTATGTGTTAAGAGAGACCCATATTCACTTGCAGGATTTTCTTGGTGCTTTTGAATTTGAATGAATATCTTCTGCTTATAATATTTATATGTTTTAATATAAATTTGTAGCATAAACAATTGGCAGGTAAAGCCATTCATGTCCTCCTTTTATTATGACAAAAGATTAAGCTCATTTATATATGGTGTTTCGCAATTTAACCCCATCTTACTAGTTCTTTTATAATCATAAACTGTATCAATGATTGTTATTTAGAAAATAAGTAGAGTAGAAAGGGTGGAGAATAGCTCAAGAATATAATCTCACTAATATTTATAATTATGTGACATCTTGAATTCTACCTAATACTTGAGCTTTACTTTTTCCTTGAACTTTTACTATTAATGATATTCAGGCTGGAAAAAAAAAAAAAAGGTTGAAATGCCAACATCATATTGGAAGACAAATTTACATTTCATTCCCAACACTGTAATTTAATAAAAGTTTTATGGTGCTATGGATACTTAATTATGCTTGAAGCAGAGCTGAAATTTAACTTTGTTCCACATACAGAGAGGATTTGGTGGTGCTTTATTTTAAAAAGATCCTTTGAAAGAGTGTTGTACTATGTGATACACCAAATAGGCTGCTTTTAAAAGACACTTTGGAAAATAATGAATTACTTAAATTGTATTTCATTTCTGTTACAGAGAATAAACTCTTATAATTCACTTAAGGTGATTTAATATATGAGGTTACTGGATTATCATGCCTTAAAATATTCATTCCTCTTAGAACTGCAACTCTGTTGATGCTACTATGATATAGAATGTGTATGCAACTTTTACAATTGTAAGCCAAGACATGAGTTTTCTGACTTTTTTTTAAGTAAACATTATTTAATTCTTGGGGGCACCCTTGGATATAGGTTTTATCCCTCCTTCCCTCTTCTAATATCTAATCAACAGTCCTATTGATTAGATCCTTTTGAAACTCAATGAGAATCATGTTATCCTCTTCTGCTTAAAATTATTCAAAGCCTTCTTCCCCAGTGTTGACAAAATCTAGTCCAAACTGCCACTTAACTGTTCTCCAGTCTGGCTTCTCCATACTTTTATGTGCATCCCTCATATCCCGGCAAAACTCCAGTCCTCAGAACAGGACCCTCTCTGCACTCCTGTTGCTTCATGCTGTTCCCTCTAGTAGGATTCTTTCGCTCTTCCCATTTCCACCTGGTGACTTTTCTCATCTTTTCAGACTTGGCCCATATGCTGCTTCTTTCTCAGACAGAAGTTTTTTTTCCAACTTTGGCTTCCTGTACTATATTCTTTATTTTCCTTTACATTTAGACTTACAAAAGAATTTTTTTCTTATACATATGACATCTCCGTGTTAACTTCCAAGATCCTTGTCAGAAGACTATACATCTCGCTCATGCCCTGAAGCACTTGTACAGTGTCTTCTATGTAGTAGCTACTTCATCGTTGTTTGTGGAATGAATAAATTCAGTTTTGGAGCAGATGTTTGTAGGTGTTAAAAGCGACTGAGTGGCCACACCTCTTTTCCTTTGAATAAATTTTACTTAAGGTCTCCATTTAAACTGATTATAATGTCAAAACTACCACTATAAACTATTACCCTTATCTATGCATGAAGTCTTCCACCATTAGGAATTCCTGATTGGTTACAAGTGTCAATTTTTCCATTCACTTTACAACAGAGTATCTTTTATGTTGACCACCTCATCATTTTGTAGGGTTGCATGACTAACATAGGTATTCCCAGGCATAGCTATTTTGAGAGTGAGGGATTTTTTTAATTAGTAAACTTTATATTTAAGAGCAATTTTAGGTTCACAACAAAATTGAAAGAGTTCCCATAAATCCCTTGTCCTTATGCACACACAGTCCCCTTCGCTATCAACTTACCACACCTGAATGGTGTATTTTTTACAATCCATGAACCTAAATTGACATTTCATTACCACTCAAAGTCCATAGTTTACATTAGGGTTCACTTTGGTATTAGACTTTCTGTGCATTTCCACAAATGTATAATGACATGTACCCACCACTATTATATCATATAGTATAGTTTCACTGCCTTAAAACTACTCTATGTTCCGCCTATTCATCTTTTTCTCCTAACTGCCGGCAACCACTAATGTTTTTACTGTCTCCATAATTTTGCCTTTTCCAGAATGCCTTATAGTTGGAATCATATAGTGTGAAGCTTTTTCAGATTGGCTTCTTTCACTTAGTAATATGGATATAACAATCCTCCATTTCTTTTCATGGCTTGATAGCTCATATGTTTTTAGTGCTGAGTAAAATTTCATCATTAGGATGTACCACAGTTTATCCACTCACCTACTGAAGAACAGCTTGTTTGCTTCCAAGTTTTGGCAATTATAAATAAAGCAGATACAAACATTCATGTGCAGGTTTCTGTGTGGACATAAGTTTTTGGTTCATTGGGGTAGATACCATGGAGTGTGAATGTCAGATATTATGGTAAGCATGTATTTAGTTTTGTAAGAAACTGACAAACTGTCTTCCAAAGTGGTTGTATTACATTCACGCCAGCAAATGAATTACATTTCCTGTTGCTCCACATTCTCACCAGCATTTGAGATTGTCAGTGTTTTGGATTCGGGCCATTCTAGTAGGTGCATAGTGGTATTGTTTTCATTTGCAATTCCCTAATGACATGTGATATGGAATATCTTTTCATATGCTTACTTGCTGTCTGTATATAGTCTTTGGTGACGTATCTGTTCAGGCCTTTTGCGCTTTTTTAAAAACAGATTTGTTATTCTTGTTATTGTTGAGTTTTAAGACTTTGTATATTTTGAATAACAGCCTTTTATCAGATGTGTCTTTTGCAAATACCTTCTCTCAGTCTGTGACTTGTCTTATCATTCTCTTCACATTTCTTTCACAGAGCAGGAGTTTTTTTTTTTTTTTTTTTGCGGTACACAGGCCTTTCACTGTTGTGGCCTCTCCCGTTGTGGAGCACAGGCTCCAGACGTGCAGGCTCAGCAGCCATGGCTCACGGGCCCAGCCGCTCCGTGGCATGTGGGATCTTCCCGGACTGGGGCACGAACCCGTGTCCCCTGCATCAGCAGGCGGACTCTCAACCACTGCGCCACCAGGGAAGCCCAGGAGTTTTTAATTTTAATGAAGTCCAGCTTATCGGTTATTTCTTTCATGGATCATGCCTTTGGTGTTGTATCTAAAAATTCACACCCATATCCAAGGTCATCTAGGTTTACTCTATGTTACCTTCTAGGAACTTTATAGTTTTATGTTTACCTTTAGGTCTGTGTTAATTTTGAGTTAATCTTTGAAGGGAGTAAGATCTGAGTCTAGATGTATTTTTGCATGTCATGTCCAGTTGTTCTAGCACCAGTTGTTGAAGAGACTATCTTTGCTCCATTATTATCCCTTCATAAATAGTGTGAGTACTTTATAACAAAATATCCCTAATTCCTCCCTCCAGTTTCTTATATAATTGCTATTATTCATTTCACTTATATATAGCTTGCCTAAGGATCTAGAATTCTAGATTGGTAGGGTTTTTTCCTCTCAGAACATTGAGTGTTTCACTCCCTTATCTTCATGCTTGCATGATTTCTGCAGAGAAGTGGGATGTAATTCTTATTTTGCTCCTCTGTAGGTAAAGTGTTTTTTTTTTCCTCTAGCTTCTTTCAAGATTTTTTCTTTAGCTTTGATTTTCTGAAGTTTGAACATTATCTAATTTTAGTTTTTTAGGCATTTATTCTGTTTGCTGTTTTCTGATTTTCCTGGATCTGTGGTTTGGTATCAACACTAATTTTGGGGAAATTCTCAGTTATTGTTGCTTCAAGTATTGCTTTTGTTGCCTTCTCTCTTCTTTTTCTGTTACTCCCATTATACATGTTACACATTTTGTAGTTGTCCCACAGTTCTTGTATATTTTGTCCTTTATTTTTTTCCCAGTCATTTTTCTCTTTGTTTTCAGTTTGGAAGTTTCCACTGTCATATCCTCTAGTTTAGAGATTCTTTCCTCTATCTTATCCAGTCTACTAATAGGCCTATCAAAGGCATTCTTTATTTATGTTAGTGATTTTGACTTATTTCTTTTTGATTCTTTCTTAGAATTTCCATTTCTCTACTTACATTATCCTATTCTTGTATGCTGTCCACATTTTCCATTAGAACCCTCAGCCTATTAATCATAGTTTAAAAAAATTATAGTCTAATAATTCTAATATTCCTGCTCTTCCTGACTCTGGTTCTGTTGCTTGTTAAGTCCTTTCAGACTATGCTTCCTGCCTTTTAGTATGCCTTATAATTTTTGTTGCTGTTGAAAGGCAGACATGCAGTACTGGATAGAAGGAATTGTGTTAAATAGGTCTTTAGTAGTGTGGTAGTAAGGTATGGGGGGAGGGTAAGTGTTCTGTAGTCCTATGATTAGGTCTCAGTAAACTTGGATTGTGAACCTTACCAGTGCTTCTCAGTGTTCCCCTGCGTAGGTGGGACAGGATGAATGGAGAGGACTGAAGTTGTGTATTTCCCTTCCCTCACATGAAAACCTGAGAAGGTTGGATTTGGGTATCTCCCTTCCCCTACATGAAAGACTGTATAGAACTGGAATTAGACATTTCCCTTCCCACAGATGGGTTAGTGTCTGATGAATCCCTGCCAGCTTAAACTCTGGTAATATAGTTTCTCCTGAGGTCAGGCCTTGTTAAGAAGTATAGAATGTTCTAGCATATTTCAAAATGATTTCTTTTCCTCTCCCTTGCCAAAAGCACAAGGGAATTTTTCTCTGATATTCACTGTGAGAACCTGATAGAGCTTCTGGAGGTAAAACTCACAAAAGTTTGGGAGACTCACTATGACTGGGGTGCCCCTGGAGTTTTTAACTCTCAAACTTGTCCAAATTGAGCCTCCAGCAATTTGTTAATTATAGTTCAGATTTTCTTATCCTGCCACTGGTTCCCATGGAGGTTTCTGATTGTGGGTTTCTGCTCTGATAATTTGTGATTCTCTGTATCTGCCTATCTCTCCAATTTTTAAGGGCAGCCTTTGACCTCACTTCTCTGTCATATCAAACCAGAGTTGTGACTTTTCGGTTTGTTCAGCTTTTTACTTATTAGAACAGAGTGGCAACTTCTAATCATCTCACACGCCAGATAGGAACTAGAATTTGAGAGTTAGTTTTTACTTTTTGTTGACTCTTTCACTGTTTGAGTCTCTACCTCTGAAAAGGATAGCAACATTTTGGTTAAAATACTTTATCTTCAGAATTTCACAAGACTTCCCAGTCATCACAAGAATTTTAAACCATGGATTAATAAAAACAACACAGTAAATAAAGATAAAGATAAGAAATAGAAGAATTTAGATTACAGTAATCATTTGAGCTCCCTGTTTGAGTCATGTGATAATTTCTTTTAGAAAAACATGGGGATCTTGACATTGAGATGTATCTGTAGATAGATTATAAGGTATCGGCTATTTGAGAGTACAGACTTGGATATATAATAGGCATTCTACAAATGTATTCTACAAATACTTGTTGACTCATCAACTGATTGATATGATCTATACTAAATGTCAGTCTGAGATAGTTATTGCAGTGGTGCAATACATGATGACTTTTATGAACTCTGATAATTAAAATGTGTCAAAAGTAACCAAGCTCTAAATAGCTATTGTTATTAGGTGTGTTTTTTCCCTTAAAAAGAACAGAATTTTGCATTTTACTTCCTAAAACATTTAAAACTATGTAGTCCTACAGTTCTCAAACTGGGCTGAGGCAACTGTGTGAACCTTAGCCAACTCACTTGGAACCTATGAGATATTTAAAATATTTAAACACAGCAACATCTGTCTAAACCACTTTTGTTAAGTTGTTTGGGCCTAATTGCTTAATAACTGGAACTGTTATGTAATTCTTTGCCCTAGGGGCATCATGAAAATATTACTGAGACACTAAGGGTACCATGAACTAAGAAAGTTTGGAGATCTCTGATAAAACCCATCATAAAAATATGAGTATATGGTGGAGGTGGGGACAAAGAATAAAATATGAGTATATGGTATACATCAGAAAAGTTAAGATTGAAATTGACTCATCATTACTAAAGCATATAAAGTGATATGAAAATAAATGTACGAACCTCACTTTAGTAGAGTAATACTGGATAATTTGGAGTATAAGTAGCAATTCCAGATAAGTTGGTTTCAGAAGGTACAATTTGTGTCAGCTCTTTAGAATTCATAGTACAGTTGACCCTTGAACAATGAGAAGATTAGGGTCACCAACCCTCCGCACAGTGGAAAATATGTATATAACTTTACATGTCTGTGGCCCTGCAAATCTGTGGTTGCACACCTGCTGATTCAACCAACTGCAAATTGTTTAGCACTGTAGTATGTATTATTAGAAAAAATCAGCATATAAGTGGAGCCACGCAGTTCAAACCCATGTTGTTCAAGTGTCAACTGTACATTGGCCAATAGAGAGGATATTAACAGGGGTTATTATGTTCCCACATACCCATATAAATCTATTTATTTCATTACATAGCTAATGCCAATTACAACAATACTGGATTATATCTGACAGTTTTCTTGCCGAATGTTTCTACTTCTCTGGGGACAAGACTGAATGAAAGATCCTACTTTGTGGTGGGTTTTCTAAACAGTGTCCATATACACGAACATGCATACATATATCACACCCCAAGGGAATTCATAATTAAAGGCAAACACCAGTCACACATGAGATTTGATAATCATTGAATGGTAGTTAAGGATAGTTAATGCTTCAAGTTATTTTTTTTTCTTCAATACAAAATTGTTATATCTTTGTCAGATCTTTAGAAGTATTCAAAAATACGTTACATACTAAAATTTTTATTATACACACCTTTGTTCTGATTTTAATTTAGAATTATTTTTTTAAAATTAATTCATTTGTTTATTTAGTTTTGGGTGCGTTGGGTCTTCATTGCCGCATGCGGGCTTTCTCTAGTTGCGGCGAGCAGGGGCTACTCTTCGTTGCGGTGTGTGGGCTTCTCATTGCGGTGGCTTCTCTTGTCGTGGACCACGGGCTCTAGGGCACGCAGCCTTCAGTAGTTGTGGCACACAGGCTCAGCAGTTATGGCTCGTGGGCTCTAGAGCGCAGGCTCAGTAGTTGTGGCGCATGGGCTTAGTTGCTCTGCAACATGTGGGATCTTCCCGGACCAAGGCTCGAACCCGTGTCCCTTGTGTTGGCAGGTGGATTCTTAACCCCTGAGCCACCAGGGAAGCCCTAGAATTCTTTTATACCTTTGTCTTGGAATGAGAGTGTCAACCAGTGCCGCCCCCACCCCCCCAAAAAATGAGTTCACAAGGAAATATGTCAATTGACATACCAATATGAGCTACATATATAATTTAAAATTTTACAGTACCCACACTAAAACCAAGTAAAAAATTAATTGTAGTAACGTATTTTATGAAACATATCTAAAATATTATCAACATGTAACAAATAAAAATTATTCAGAAGATATTTCATATCTGTTTTCTTATTGAGTCTTTAAAATCTAGTGTGTATTTTTTACATTCAGTGTACCTCATTTTGGACTAGCCACATTTTAAATGCTTAGTGACTACCTTATTGTACAGTACAGGTACAGACTGTAGTAGAATCACCTGTTGTTGCTTATTAAAAATTCAGATTCCTGAATCTTCCCTGACACTTGCTGAATCAGAATCTCTGAGGAAGAGTCTAGTGATCAGAAATTTTTAAAAACTCCAGCTGATTCTTCTGCATGTTAACATTTAAGAACCATTTTACTTCTAAGAATGGTGAATGATTAATCTCTTCCCACCTCCTCTCTATCTGTCTCTCTCACACACACACACACACGCACACGCACATGCACATGCATACACACACAGTTAATCTTGGTTAATTACTACATTCCTGGTAAAAGGAGTAAATTCTCTTTCTTCTGTCACCCCTTCCGTAAATATATGGTGCTGAAAAACATGTGTGTTGTCCACAATGATAAGAAAAGACAAGTAGGGCTTCCCTGGTGGTGCAGTGGTTAAGAATCCGCCTGCCAGTGCAGGGACACAGGATCGAGCCCTAGTCCGGGAAGATCCCACGCGCCGCAGAGCAACTAAGCCCATGCACCACAAATACTGAGCCTGTGCTCTAGAGCCCGCGAGCCACAACTGCTGAGGCCGCATGCCACAACTACTGAAGCCCGCACGCCTAGAGTCCGTGCTGCGCAACAAGAGAAGCCACTGCAATGAGAAGCCCACGCACCGCAATGAAGAGTAGCCCCCTCTCACCACAACTAGAAAAAGCCCACGAGCAGCAGCAAAGAGCCAATGCAGCCAAAATTAAATTAATTAATTTTTAAAAAGACAAGTAATATGACACTTATAAATAAAAGGAATGCTAACAAATATTAATATCTTAAGTCAGCCTGAATAATTTAATAATTTATGAGTCCATTTTATATTTTCAAAATGTAAATCATACATTTTTTGTTATAAGAATACATGACAGTCATTAGGTAACTTCATTGGACTGCTTTTATATTTTAACTCCAAAGAATTCAGTTATGAGAGAATAGGCATCATAGCACAGTGCTGGCTAAGAACCTGGGATGTGAGATCAGATAGATCTAGGTCCAAAGTCCAGCTCTATGGTGTGTCCTTGGACAATATGTTTAATATTTCTGTGCTTAGGTGTTCTTGTTTGTAAAATGGGAATGATGAGTGTTCTGATCGCATAGGTATGATCGTAACAATGAATGGGATAAAATGAAGTAAGGCTCAGTACTTAATATGGTGTGGTTCTTGTATGGTTAGCACACCATCTTTTCATGCCAGTCAACGAGAAAATAAACCCTAAAGTTCCTTATGCACATACTTATTTGTTTGAACTATATTTGTTGGCAGAACTAATTCACCTGTTTATATTGAAAGAGTTCAAATTTTGAGAATGTCTGCTAGGCAAGAGCAACATTTTGGCCATGCATAGCTGCCACTGACCCTGAAGTTGAGCAATTCTGTTCTAGTTAATTGGTGGCTACTCAAAGGGATTTACAGTGAACACAGATAATTTAACAGGCACAAGTTATTGGATTCCTCCCTTTTTTCGAGTTAAAGCATTTTCAGTCAGTTTTATACTTAAGGGTTGAGAAAACTTTACTCACTACTTCCTGAATGAGTTTGGGACACTCAGGGAACTGGTAAGGGTGGCTTACCAATCTCCAGAAGTGACAAATGGCAGTGAAAGTGAAAGAAAAGAGTTAAAAATATTAACATCTCAAAAGGATCATTCAAGCCCTTTTCTAGAGGCAGGTAACTTTTTACACACCTCCTATTAGTGAAGTAAGTACAAACTGAATTCTTGTGTTAAATGTGTTTACTTTTGCCCTGAAATATAGTAATGCAGAGAGTGTGTTCCAGTTAAAAGGAACCCTGGAGCAAAAATGTGTTACACTCAAGGGTAGAAGCAGAGTGTATCATTATCTCATAGGTACAGCAGTCAAGATAATGAACAGCTAAGAAGACTGGACAATGGTAGGTGAAGGATGGCTTGTCATGGAACTGTCGATAGAATCTGAGCTCCCTTTCTTTAGAAAGCGCCATCCAATTGCAGGGATGTGCTGAGCAGCTGGAGGAAAAAAATAAAATAAAAGTAGCCTGATAGTACTTAGTAATTTTAAGCCTGATTTAATATTTTGACATTATTACCAAAAGCCTTAAATCAATGATTTCAGTGTTTAATTCCTCTTATTCTATGAGTTGATGGTCTGGGTTTATCAAGTTTATCAAGACTATTGCCTTGACCTTGAAACAAATTCCTCAAGGATTCTTCCTTTGAGGGTTTTTTTTTTGTTCTTGTTGTTCTTTAGTACGGAGTGGAAGATTTGAATAAGGTTTGGAATTCTGTCCCTGGTGAGGGGCATTAGGATACTTTATGAGTTATAATGAGAGATGGGCTGAAGATGTATTGGGTTGGCATAAACATGGATTGCTACTGAACTGAGTCCAAGAGTAAGCATCCTCATTGGATAAAAGCTAGATAACATATGGGCCAAAAGAATCAGGTTGGATTTCAAATGAAAAATTCACTAATGCTATAAATCCAAGAAGGTATGTTATAGAAAAAAGATCTATGTCTGGTGATAGATGGGATCAAGGAACAGTAAATATAAATATTTTTGGTTTATTTATTCATTCATTCAACCTCTATTGGATACCCACTTCATGCCAGGTGTTGTTCTAGGTGTTCTAGGTCCTGGGACAGGGGAATGACAGGCAAATCCTCTGCTCCCATGTAGGGAGACGGATAAGAGGTGGATAAACAAATGAACACAGTGATTTCACATCGCAATAAATGAGATGAGGAAAATAGAACAGAGCATTATGGGAGAGCAACTGGGGGTCCAGGACAGCTGCTCAATAACAATCTCTCTGGAGAGACTATTTTCAATCAAGAGGGAGAGGAAGCTAGAAGAAGGGAGATCTAAATGGATTCGAGTCTAAATAGAGGAAGGATGCAGGAATAAGCTGCCGTGTTTCTGGCTTCCTCTTTAGTGCTTAAATTCAACCTTCTTCACCTAAACAATCAGAGCCCTACCTAGGCATAGCTGTTAAGGTCTTTTTGGTAAGTCTAGTGGTTTCTTCCTTCCCAAATCTTCTAGAAATGTCCAAATTGACAGACACATTATAAATTGCTGGAAAGTTGCTCAGGGCTTTTTCACTCACTTTAGTTCTTGTATAAGAATCTTTCTACCCTCGTAATACTAGACAGTCTTCTGCCTCTTCCTAGAGCCACCCATTGAGCCACCCAAAAATAAAATCTTGTGTCTTACAGATTCTATGTATACCAAGCACCCAGTGCCAGGTACACAGTAGATACTATATAAATATCTTCTGCATAAAAGAAAGAATGGGCAAGAAAGTCTCAAAAAGTCAAGCTGTTAGTTCCTGAATATACTTCCAGGAGTTGTCAAGCTCAAGGTCTAGGATCGATTTCGAAAGAGCAAGGAAATTTTAAAATTCCTGGGTCTTACCTTTAGAGACTCTTATTCGGTGGATCCGGAGTGATACCTGTGCATCTGAGTTTTTTTTCTTTTTCTTTTTTTTTTCCAAGTTCTCCAGTTGAATTCTTATCAGTAAGCAGTTTCCTGAGTGCTATCAGACTTAGGGAGGGAGACGGGGGAGAAACTCTTTCCAGGCTTCCTGGACTTTTGTTGTTGTTTTAGTAAGTGGTGTATTTGAATTGGAGCCAACGATCAAGATTGTTCTTATTGTGTTTAAGAATATAGCAGATAAAGGTAAATTTCGTTGTTGAAATTCAAAATTCAGAAAGCAAATGGGGCAGGATACAGGTCTTCTCTTTTGAAATATGCTCAAAGTCTGCCTGTCTGTACCAGCCCCCAACCCTACAGTGAAATCAGTTCTTTTAATAGGCAGAAAGTTACACAAATTGAACCGTATTCAGTTGTTTCGATATTCACATACTGAAAGCTTTGGATAGTTAGGACTTTAGATTAGAATTCAACTTTTCCCCCTATTAAGTGCCAGCCAGGCGAGTTGCATTAATGACTGTGGTTATGTTTGAATGTAAATGGGGGACATCTGGCGATATCAGGAGATCAAACGCTGGGAGTCTGCATGATGATTCTCATCTGTTTGTCACCCAGCAGGTGTAATGGATGGCAGGCATGTGGGCTCTTTGCCCAAGTTAATGTACAGACCTAATCTATCGAGGAGGGGAGTTTTCCTTTGCCATTTTAAAGTGTCACAGCTCAAGATAGGTGTATGGGGAGGGTGTTGGGGGGGGAGGCAGGGTGGATATTTCCTATTGCACCCATTTCTTTAGTAAAATTGCTGCTTTCTAGCCTACAGGCATTTCCCTTGTCCCGTTTCAACAAACTTCCACAGCCCAATTTGTTATTCAAAAATTTATGGAAAATGTATGTTAAAGTGAAAAGGGTATATTGTACAGAAGAGGGAAGCAGCTTGTAAGCATATCATTATGTGTGAGCGATGGGGCCCGCAGATGGTACTTCTCCTCAGAAACGAGAGTGGTGCCAAAAGCTGAACTCTAAACACGTTTAAATCACATATCTTTCCTTAAAAATGGAGTATTTTGGAAGGAAAAGCAGATGTATTTAAGTACACAAGTGGTATTCTTTTGTTCCTCATATAATAGAGCCCTTTACAAAAGTCGTTGCCTTCTAAGTGTGCAGTAAGCCTTTGATTCCTCAAATTCGCCAGAGGATTTAGTGGCAGTGCATGGCTCAGTTCTTAATAGGATTAACCACTGAGGTAGTACCTCACTAGGAGAACGACTCTTCAAGTCTCCTTACAGCTACTGAAAATTAAAGGATTTGTTTTGATGACTGTGTTCAACGCTAACAGCAAACCTTTGTTTTGTACATTAGAAATAGTAACAAAAACTTATCATGACATATGGGCTTCTTATTTTAATTGAAAATAAATTTAGTTCTTAGACTGTGCCAATCTTAAATTAAGGGGAGGGTAGCCAAAGAGACGAAGGCATTTATTTGCTACTTAATATGATTTTCTGGGAATATATATATATATATTTTTTAATCAGTTTTTGTTTTTTAATTAATTAATCAATTAATTTTAAAGGAGATGTTGGGGGTAGGAGTTTATTAATTTATTTATTTTTGCTGTGTTGGGTCTTCGTTTCTATGCGAGGGCTTTCTCTAGTTGTGGCAAGCGGGGGCCACTCTTCATCGCGGTGCACGGGCCTCTCACTATCGTGGCCTCTCTTATTGCAGAGCACAGGCTCCAGACGCGCAGGCTCAGTAGTTGTGGCTCACGGGCCTAGTTGCTCCGCGGCATGTGGGATCCTCCCAGACCAGGACTCGAACCCGTGTCCCCTGCATTAGCAGGCAGATTCTCAACCACTGCGCCACCAGGGAAGCCCAATTTATTTATTTTTTATTTAAAAAAATTTTTTTTTTTGGCTGCATTGGGTCTCCGTTGCTGCGCGCAGACTTTCTCAAGTTGCGGCGACCAGGGGCTGCTCTTTGTTGTGGTGCGCGGGCTTCCTATTGTGGTGGCTTCTCTTGCCGCGGAGCATGGGCTGTAGGTGCGAGGGCTTCAGGAGTTGTGGCACGCCAGCTCAGTAGTTGTGTTTCGCAGGCTCTAGAAAGCAGGCTCAGTAGTTGTGGTGCACAGGCTTAGTTCCTCCGTGCATGTGGGATCTTCCCGAACCAGAGCTTGAACATGTGTCCCCTGCTTTAGCAGGTGGACTCTTAACCACTGCACCACCAGGGCAGCCCTATAATTTTTTAATACAGTAATCCTGCTGATTTCTTGTTTGGGGTGTGTTTATAATTATTCTTCTCAGAGAATTTATATTTTAAAGGGTACAGTTCATGTTAGTGAGATGAATATGGTAAATAACCAGTTCATTTTTATCTCTTCTTCTGGAAGAATGGCATATTCTTTCCACTAGCACCTTATATAATGAGTGTTTTAGCTCTGAAATTAATGATGACTGGGTATCCTTAATTTTTATTGATGCCATTAGATCTGACAGCAATGTGATTATAATAGGCATTATTTGTATTAAAAATTTTAGAACATAACATTTTAATATTCTCACAGCTTCATCTGTTTAGTGATTGTACTTTTAGAAAATATAAAAGTATAATTATATCTATATGACAGTTCAGATATGGGATTTTTAATTTTCAAAATATTGCGAACACGTTATTTCCAAATTTCTCTATCTCCTTTTTCCTCTCTTATTCTGAAATAGTGAACATAGAGTAAATCTCTTCCAATTGTAGAGGCCTATAATGAGTTGATGTGTATGTGTGTGTGAGAGAAAATATGTGTATGTGTTTGTTTGTACCCATGTATGAGTAGTGTGCCTGAAGGGGAGAAATGTGAATTTTTTTTTTTTAAATGCAATTTCATTATTTTCATCTAACTAAAAGTAAAACATAGTGATGGCTGATAAAATGTTGGTAAATAGAAGTCCACTGGCAGCTATTCTTAATGCAAAAATATGAATCAATTATGATTTTTAGTAAACTGATCATTTCAAACTGAGTGCAGTTAAAGCAAATTTAAAGGAGCTTCAGAAGTTTTTGTTCACAGACTGGCTAGCTGTATTGATCGTGTTAATTTTTGTGAAAAAGTTCGTACTCTCTCTTTACTGTCAAAAATTATCATAGACCAACCCTGGTCAGTGTTCATGTATTTGGAAACGAAATTCCTTAAGCTTTTTTCTTTGGCTTCTTTTGTAGCTTTATAGCATTTGGTGGAATGCTGTGCCTATTTGTATTCTACAGTTATTCTGTATTCCAGGTCAGGCTTTCACCAAGGATGACTGTGTGTTGATGTAAAGTTTTAGGTGGTAGGCTGACTTGATACCTTGTTGGCTTACTCACTTGAATAACCCTCCCTGGGTGGTGAGAATGCAGGGCCACGAGTGAGCAGAAAAGGAGTTCAAGCTGTCTCCATATCAGAGAATTAATACTATGAACAGCTAGGTAACCCTTTGAGGGTATCGTGGGAGATAGTTGAGGGGATCAGATTAACAAATTAAACAGTTTGCTCATAAACAAGGGTTAAATATGTTGATTACTTTATAATGAAAACACCTGAGTAGTCTGAGACATCAGGTGAAAAGAGATGGCTACCATACACAAAGATCAAACTCTTTTTCTGATTTCAAAAGCATTCTTATTCCGTGGGTTAGTTGTCCATCTATCCCTATTTAAAAATAGATGATAATTTCATAAATGTGTGTTTATGTTTCAGTGCAAATCCAACGCCCCAGAATGCTTCACCGTAAATCAATTCTAAGCAATGTCTTTTGTCAAGTTTTTATTTTTCCTTAAAGATTTCAAAATGTCTCTGAAGGACCCACATACATTCCTCAACATAAAAGAAATAATCATCAAGGGATTCACAGGGACCTACAGGTTTCTGCTTGAACCAATTTGTCTCCGAACACAGTATATTGTATCCTAAAGCTATTCAGAAAATAAAAACAGTCCTTATATGATCGAGTCCTCTTTTGATTGCACTCTGGGCCTCCATATGAATGCTCTTTTAAATACTTTAGCAAAAGCAAATGAACCTCAACTATCTATGAATTAATTATAATTAGTGCCTGATTTAATGTTTTCTTTTGCATTCCTTTTTATATGTATCCCTCTGAAACAAACATTATTCTAAGCTGCAGTACACAATTATTAGTTCAGGTTGAAGTGATTCTGTATAAAATTGGCCTCATATTTATTCATTCAAAAAATGAGCAGGGAGAGAGTGAATATTTTATAAAACTCCAATAATGTCTTTATCAAAAAACTCTGGGGCTTCCCTGGTGGCGCAGTGCTTGAGAGTCTGCCTGCCGATGCAGGGGACACGGGTTCGTGCCCCGGTCCGGGAAGATCCCACATGCCGCGGAGCGGCTGGGCCCGTGAGCCATGGCCACTGAGCCTGTGCGTCCGGAGCCTGTGCTGCACAACGGGAGAGGCCACAACAGTGAGAGGCCCGCGTACCGCAAAAACAAACAAACAAACAAACAAAAACTCTGAAGCAAAATAAGGTTCGACCCTTTCAAAATTGCTTAAAGAATTGGTGTTACACGGGGTATCTTTTTAAACTTTTGTCGATTATTTTTTTCTTTTTATTGAAACTGTTGAACATAAGCTTTGGATCACATATTCTGCATTTGAAAGTTGAAAATATGATTGTGTTTTGACTGGTTTGGTGCATCTCTATGATAGAAACCACATATTCTGAGCAAAATTATGCCAGAATTTGACAGGTTATTGTGGAAATCTCTGTGTGGGAGAAAAGATGATTTAAATTAATTGAAATGTTATCCTAAAGCGTGAACATTTCAGAGATTCCATACAGTGAGAAAAGGAGACTTCTTTGGTCAGAAGTGGTTTTGGAGGGAATAAAGCATATTATAAAAATAGATATTATTCTAAGCATACCTTCTTGTTATTATGTGTGATATTGGTCAGAGCCACCAATGATCGTGCTCTGCTAATTAGCCTCTAACGTTTACTTGACAGTTCTATAATCTATTTGTCACAGCCTTCAGGTCCTTAGGGGGGCTTCAGGGACCTCTGGAGGTTTTGAAATGTTTTCTCGGGGCTTTCTCCTCTTCAGATCTAACTTAGCCAGCTTGGAGATATCGATGAATTTCAAATAGCATTTGTGTTGAGGCCGCTCTCTTGTTCCGCTGTACAAATTTACCATTAAAAGGAAATAAAATATGAGCTCCCCCTCCCTCCACTGAAGCCCGAGGAGCCCGCACCACCACCCCAGTGGTACATTCGGCACCGCACATTGACCTAATGCTCGCCTCATGACAAAAGAAGTGAGAGGCATTGAACAACCATAAGTGTATTAGAGACTTCTTTGCAAAAATCAGTGTTATGTTTTAAGTTGTTCATATTTAATAGCTTTGCTATTTATGTGACTTTTGATGTGTCTTTCTAATGCATATGACTAGGTGGCAGGATTTCACGGGTTGGCTTGCAGCTCACATTTTAACGCACCTTCCTCTGTGTCTGACACAGGTCCTTAAACAGCCTTAGCGCCCGGCCACAAGCATGCATACATGAATACAAAGACCTGATTTCCTTGTTAACTACTGTCATCTTCTTGGGAACGGCTGTGCAATAGAAATATAATGCAAACCCCATATGTTATCTTAAATGTTCTAATAGGCACATGAAAAGTAGTTAAAAGAAGCTGGTGAAATTAATTATGTGAATATATTTTACTTAACTCAATATATTCAACATTATCTTTTCAATGTGTAATAACCAATATAAAAATATTGAGTTAGTTTACATTTTTATACTAAATCTGTGAAATCACGTGTGTGTTTTCCATTTACAGCACATGTCATTGCAGACGAGCCACATTTTAAGTGCTCAATAGCCAATAAGTAGCCATGTGTGGCTGCTGGCTACTCTGTTGGACAACATAGATCTAGAGCTCAAAGTAATATTTGACATATGATCAATTAGGTATTTGTCAAATTAATGCATGAATATCACTAGTTGACTGGTTTTAGTATATCTAGGTCAATTAATACTTCTCTACCTCATAAAATTATTTTATTGCAGGTCCAAATGCTTTATTATCAAATTTCCTTATTGAATAGTAGAGCGACCTTCTATTTGGACTTAGAATATTCCATTTTTGAATAAGGCTGAAGTTTCTAAACATTTGTGTGAATCGTAGAAATCAAAATGGCTTGAGTATTCTGAAATTCATTTGAAATCATCATTTCATTTTCTTCTGCCGTGTGGAATGAAATTCATATGCTCATATTTTTATGTTTATGAAATATTTTTATTCATTAGAAAGAAGTCAGTTAATTTGCATTTACTAATCTCCCATTCCTCACATTGTAATATCATTCTCTTTATATCTCAAGGGAAAATTGTTCATATTTCTTTTAAGCCTATAAACTTAATTTCCATTAAGGGAACTGGTAGTTTGAATGAAGATAACAACATCTTGCAAGTTTTACGCCTATTGTCTGGCTTTTTATACGTTTGTCTGTATCATTTTGTTTTGTGGCGTTTGTGTAAAATACGTAGCCTGGTATTTGTTTAATTTTTCTGATATGTTTAATGGTGGAAAAGTCTATCTGAAAGATGCAAATTAAGGCATTCCTAAATCACTCCCCAAATGTCAATAATATTTAATTAATTTAAATTACACATTTTTTAATACTTCTAAAAGAATATTTAGAATTCTCAAATTTCCTATAAACATTAAATGAAAAGTTAAAATAATTTGATTGAATCAACAGTGGACCCAGATTAACTGCCGTCAGTAATCTAGAATATGTATTTCTGTTAGAGAAAAGGGCTTGGAATAAAAATAGATAGATGGCATTGTCCTGTGTATGCACAATTTTGTGTATTCCATGTGAATTTATTTATAAAGAGAAGTCTAGGACAGTGCTGAACAACATGTAAGCAGCAATTATCACTGGCTGATGTGCTTATTTTGTTTGTTTTTAAATTGGAGTATACTTGCTTTATACTGCTCTGTCAGTTTGATGTGCCTTTTTTTTTTTTTTTTTTTTTTTTTTTTTTGCGGTACGCGGGCCTCTCACTGTTGTGGCCTCTCCTGTTGCGGAGCACAGGCCCCGGATGCGCAGGCTCAGCGGCCATGGCTCACGGGCCCAGCCGCTCTGCGGCATGTGGGATCTTCCCGGACTGGGGCACGAACCCGCGTCCCCTGCATTGGCAGGCGGACTCTCAACCACTGCGCCACCAGGGAAGCCCTTGATGTGCTTTTGAATGACATTAACTGTCTTTGTTTTATATTTTTCTTATTTATTTTTTTAATAGCACCAAATTCAATAAATATTTATTGAGTAGCTATTATGTATTTTTTTTTACATCTCTATTGGCGTATAATTGCTTTACAATGGTGTGTTAGTTTCTGCTTTATAACAAAGTGAATCAGTTATACATATGTTCCCATATCTCTTCCCTCTTGCATCTCCCTCCCTCCCACCCTCCCTCCCTATCCCACCCCTCCAGGTGGTCACAAAGCACCCAGCTGATCTCCCTATGCTATGTGGCTGCTTCCCACTAGCTATCTACCTTACGTTTGGTAGTGTATATATGTCCATGCCTCTCTCTGACTTTGTCACAGCTTACCCTTCCCCCTCCCCATATCCTCAAGTCCATTCTCTAGTAGATTTGTGTCTTACCCCTAGGTTCTTCATGACATTTTTTTTTTCTTAAATTCCATATATATGTGTTAGCATACTGTATTTGTCTTTCTCTTTCTGACTTACTTCACTCTGTATGACAGACTCTAGGTCTATCCACCTCATTACAAATAGCTCAATTTCGTTTCTTTTTATGGCTGAGTAATATTCCATTGTATATATGTGCCACATCTGCTTTATCCATTCATCCGATGATAGACACTTAGGTTGTTTCCATCTCTAGGCTATTGTAAATAGAGCTGCAATGAACATTTTGGTACATGACTCTTCTTGAATTATGGTTTTCTCAGGGTATACGCCCAGTAGTGGGATTGCTGGGTCATATGGTAGTTGTATTTGCAGTTTTTTAAGGAACCTCCATACTGTTCTCCACAGTGGCGGTATCAATTTACATTCCCACCAACAGTGCAAGAGGGTTCCCTTTTCTCCACACCCTCTCCAGCATTTATTGTTTCTAGATTTTTTGATGATGGCCATTGTGACTGGTGTGAGATGATATCTCATTGTAGTTTTGATTTGCATTTCTCTAATGATTAATGATGTTGAGCATTCTTTCATGTGTTTGTTGGCAGTCTGTATATCTTCTTTGGAGAAATGTCTATTTAGGTCTTCTGCCCATTTTTGGATTGGGTTATTTGTTTTTTTGTTATTGAGCTGCATGAGCTGCTTATAAATTTTGGAGATTAATCCGTTGTCAGTTGCTTCATTTGCAAATATTTTCTCCCATTCTGAGGGTTGTCTTTTGGTCTTGTTTATGGTATCCTCTGCTGTGCAAAAGCTTTGAAGTTTCATTAGGTCCCATTTGTTTGTTTTTGTTTTTATTTCCATTTCTCTAGGAGGTGGGTCAAAAAGGATCTTGCTGTGATTTATGTCATAGAGTGTTCTGCCTATGTTTTCCTCTAAGAGTTTGATAGTTTCTGGCCTCACATTTAGATCTTTAATCCATTTTGAGCTTATTTTTGTGTATGGTGTTAGGGAGTGATCTAATCTCATAATTTTACATGTATCTGTCCAGTTTTCCCAGCACCACTTATTGAAGAGGCTGTCCTTTCTCCACTGTACATTCCTGCCTCCTTTATCAAAGATAAGGGGACCATATGTGTGTGGGTTTCTCTCTGGGCTTTCTATCCTGTTCCATTGATCTGTCTTTCTGTTTTTGTGCCAGTACCATACTGTCTTGATTACTGTAGCTTTGTAGTATAGTCTGAAGTCAGGGAGCCTGATTCCTCCAGCTCCGTTTTTCATTCTCAAGATTGCTTTGGGTATTCGGGGTCTTTTGTGTTTCCATACAAATTGTGAAATTTTTTGTTCTAGTTCTGTGAAAAATGCCAGTGGTAGTTTGAAAGAGATTGCATTAAATCTGTAGATTGCCTTGGGTAGTAGAGTCACTTTCACAATGTTGATTCTTCCAATCCAAGAACATGGTATATCTCTCCATCTATTTGTATCACCTTTAATTCCTTTCATCAGTGTCTTATAATTTTCTGCATACAGGTCTTTTCTCTCCTTAGGTAGGTTTATTCCTAGATATTTTATTCTTTTTGTTGCAGTGGTAAATGGGAGTGTTTTCTTGATTTCACTTTCAGATGTTTCATCATTAGTGTATAGGAATGCCAGAGATTTCTGTGCATTAATTTTGTATCCTGCTACTTTACCAAATTCATTGATTAGCTCTAGTAGTTTTCTGGTAGCATCTTTAGGATTCTCTATGTATAGTATCATGTCATCTGCAAACAGTGACAGTCTTACTTCTTCTTTTCCAATTTGGATTCCTTTTATTTCCTTTTCTTCTCTGATTGCTGTGGCTAAAACTTCCAAAACTATGTTGAATAAGAGTGGTGAGAGTGTGCAACTTTGTCTTGTTCCTGATCTTAGTGGAAATGCTTTCAGTTTTTCACCATTGAGGACGATGTTGGCTGTGGGTTTGTCATATATGGCCTTTATTATGTTGAGGAAAGTTCCCTCTAAGCCTACTTTCTGCAGGGTTTTTATCATAAATGGGTGTTGAATTTTGTCGAAAGCTTTCTCTGCATCTATTGAGATGATCATATGGTTTTTCTCCTTCAGTTTGTTAATATGGTGTATCACGTTGATTGATTTGCGTATATTGAAGACTCCTTACATTCCTGGAATAAACCCCACTTGATCATAGTGTATGATCCGTTTCATGTACTGTTGGATTCTGTTTGCTAGTATTTTGTTGAGGATTTTTGCATCTATCTTCATCAGTGATAATGGCCTGCAGTTTTCTTTCTTTGTGACATCCTTGTCTGGTTTTGGTATCAGGGAGATGGTAGCCTCGTAGAATGAGTTTGGGATTGTTCCTCCCCCTGCTATATTTTGGAAAAGTTTGAGAAGGATAGGTGTTAGCTCTTCTCTAAATGTTTGATAGAATTCGCCTGTGGGGGGTTCCCTGGTGGCACAGTGGTTGAGGGTCCGCCTGCCGATGTAGGGGACGCGGGTTCGTGCCCCGGTCTGGGAGGATGCCACATGCCGTGGAGTTGCTGGGCCCGTGAGCCATGGCCGCTGAGACTGTACGTCCAGAGCCTGTGCTCCGCAATGGGAGAGGCCCGCGTACCGCAAAAAAAAAAAAAAAAAAAAAAAAAGAATTTGCCTGTAAAGCCATCTGATCCTGGGCTTCTGTCTGTTGGAAGGTTTTTAATCACAGTTTCAATTTCAGTGCTTGTGATTGGTCTGTTAATATTTTCTATTTCTTCCTGATTCAGTCTTGGCAGGTTGTGCATTTTTAAGAATTTGTCCATTTCTTCCAGGTTGTCCATTTTATTGGCATAGAGTTGCTTGTAGTAATCTCTCATGATCTTTTGTATTTCTGCAGTGTCAGTTGTTACTTCTCCTTTTTCATTTCTAATTCTATTGATTTGAGTCTTCTTCCTTTTTTTCTTGATGAGTTTGGCTAATGGTTTATCAATTTTGCTTATCTTCTCAAAGAACCAGGTTTTAGTTTTATTGATCTTTGCTATTGTTTCCTTCATTTCTTTTTCATTTATTTCTGATCTGATTTTTATGATTTCTTTCCTTCTGCTAACTTTGGGGTTTTTTTGTTCTTCTTTCTCTAATTGCTTTAGGGGCAAGGTTATGTTGTTTATTCGAGATGTTTCCTGTTTCTTAAGGTAGGATTGTATTGCTATGAACTTCCCTCTTAGAACTGCTTTTGCTGCTTCCCATAGATTTTGGGTCGTCGTGTCTCCACTGTCATTTGTTTGTAGGTATTTTTTTTAATTTCCTCTTTGATTTCTTCAGTGATCACTTCGTTATTAAGTAGTGTATTGTTTAGCCTCCATGTGTTTGCATTTTTACAGATCTTTTCCTGTAATTGATATTTAGTCTCATGGTGTTCTGGTCGGAAAAGATACTTGATACAATTTCAGTTTTCTTAAATTTACCAAGGCTTGATTTGTGACCCAAGATATGATCTATCCTGGAGAATGTTTCATGAGCACTTGAGAAGAATGTGCATTCTGTTGTTTTTGGATGGAGTGTCCTATAAATATCAATTAAGTCCATCTTGTTTAATGTATCATTTAAAGCTTGTGTTTCCTTATTTATTTTCATTTTGGATGACCTGTCCATCGGTGAAAGTGGGGTGTTAAAGTCCTCTACTGTGAATGTGTTACTGTTTATTTCCCCTTTTATGGCTGTTAGTATTTGCCTTATGTATTGAGGTGCTCCTATGTTGGGTGCATAAATATTTACAATTGTTATATCTTCTTGGATCGATCCCTTGATCATTATGTAGTGTCCTTCTTTGTCTCTTCTAATAGTCTTTATTTTAAAGTCTATTTTGTCTGATATGAGAATTGCTACTTCAGCTTTCTTTTGGTTTCCATTTGCATGAAATATCTTTTTCCATCCCCTTACTTTCAGTCTGTATGTGTCCCTCGGTCTGAAGTGGGTCTCTTGTAGACAGCATGTATATGGGTCTTGTTTTTGTATCCATTCAGCCAATCTGTGTCTTTTGGTGAGAGCATTTAGTCCATTTACATTTAAGGTAATTATGGATATGTATGTTCCTATTCCCAGTTTCTTAATTGTTTTGGGTTCGTTATTGTAGGCCTTTTCCTTCTCTTGTGTTTCTTGCCTAGAGAAGTTCCTTTAGCATTTGTTGTAAAGCTGGTTTGGTGGTGCTGAACTCTCTCAACTTTTGCTTATCTGTAAAGGTTTTAATTTCTCCGTCAAATCTGAATGAGATCCTTGCTGGGTAGAGTAATCTTGGTTGCAAGTTTTTCTCCTTCATCACTTTAAATATGTCCTGCCAGTCCCTTCTGGCTTGTAGAGTTTCTGCTGAAAGATCAGCTGTTAACCTTATGGGGATTCCCTTGTATGTTATTTGTTGCTTTTCCCTTGCTGCTTTTAATATGCTTTCTTTGTATTTAATTTTTGACAGTTTGATTAATATGTGTCTTGGCGTATTTCTCCTTGGATTTATCCTGTATGGGACTCTCTGTGCTTCCTGGACTTGAGTATTTCCTTTCCCATATTAGGGAAGTTTTCAACTATAATCTCTTCAAATATTTTCTCAGTCCCTTTCTTTTTCTCTTCTTCTTCTGAAACCCCTATAATTCGAATGTTGGTGCATTTAATGTTGTCCCAGAGGTCTCTGAGACTGTCCTCAGTTCTTTTCATTCTTTTTTCTTTATTCTGGTCTGCAGTAGTTATTTCCACTATTTTATCTTGCAGGTCACTTATCCGTTCTTCTGCCTCAGTTATTCTGCTATTGATCCCATCTAGAGTATTTTTAATTTCATCTATTGTATTGTACATCGTTGTTTGTTTCATCTTTAGTTCTTCTAGGTCCCTGTTAAATGTTCCTTGCATTTTGTCTATTCTGTTTCCAAGATTTTGGATCATCTTTACTATCATTATTCTGAATTCTTTTTCAGGTAGACTCCCTATTTCCTCTTCATTTGTTTGGTCTGGTGTGTTTTTATCTTGCTCCTTCATCTGCTGTGTGTTTTTCTGTCTTCTCATTTTGCTCATCTTACTGTGTTTGGGGTCTCCTTTTTGCAGGCTGCAGGTTCGTAGTTCCTGTTGGTTTTGGTGTCTGTCCCCAGTGGCTAATGTTGGTTCAGTGGGTTGTGTAGGCTTCCCGGTGGAGGGGACTAGTGCCTTTGTTCTGGTGGATGAGGCTGGATCTTGTCTTTCTGGTGGGCAGTTCCACGTCTGGTGGTGTGTTCTGGGGTGTCTGTGGACATATTATGATTTTAGGCAGCCTCTCTGCTGATGGGTGGTGTTGTGTTCCTGTCTTGCTAGTTGTTTGGCATAGGGTGTCCAGCACTGTAGCTTGCTGGTCGTTGAGTGAAGCTGGGTGCTGGTGTTGAGATGGAGATCTCTGCGAGATTTTCACCGTTTGATATTATGTGGAGTTGGGAGGTCTCTTGTGGACCAGTGTCCTGAAGTTGGCTCTCCCACCTCAGAGGCACAGCACTGACTCCTGGCTGCAGTACCAAGAGCCTTTCATCCACATGGCTCAGAATAAAAGGGAGAAAAAGTAGAAAGAAAGAATTAGTAGAAGTAGAAAGAAAGAAAGGAAGAAAGGAGGGAGGGCGGGAGGGAGGAAAGAAGGAGGGAAGGACGGAGTAAAAGAAAGAAAGAACATAAAGTAAAATAAAACAAAGTAAGAGAAAATATAATAAAGTTATTAAAATAAATATAATTATTAAGAGAAAAAAATTCAAAAAACAAAAAACAGACAGATAGAGCCCTAGGACAAATGGTGGAAGCAAAGCTATACAGACAAAATCTGACGCAGAAGCATACACATACACACTCACAAAAAGAGGAAAAGGGGAAAAAATCATAAATCTTGCTCTCAAAGTCCATGTCCTCAATTTGGCATGATTTGTTGTCTAAAGGAGGGAAGAAAGGGAAGAAAGGGAAGAAAGGGAGGGAGGGAGGGAGGGAGGGAGAAAGAAAGAAAGAGAGAGAGAGAGAGAGAGAGAGAAAGAAAGAAAGAAAGAAAGAAAGAAAGAAAGAAAGAAAGAAAGAAAGAAAGAAAGAAAAAGAAAGAGAGAAAGAGAGGGAGGGAGGGAGGAAGGAAGGAAATAAAGTAAAATAAAATAAAGTTATTAAAAAATAATTATTAAGAAAAAAGAATTAAAAACAAAAACAAAGAATGGATGGATAGAACCCTAGGACAAATGGTGACAGCAAAGCTATACAGACAAAATCTCACACAGAAGCATACCACATACACACAAAGTGAGGAAAAGGGGGAAAAAAATCATAAATCTTGCTCTCAAAGTCCACCTCCTTAATTTGGGATGATTCGTTGTCTATTCATGTATTCCACAGATGCAGGTACATCAAGTTGATTGTGGAGCTTTAATCCGCTGCTTCTGAGGCTGCTGGGAGAGATTTCCCTTTCTCTTCTTTGTTCTCACAGTTCCCAGGGGCTCAGCTTTGGATTTGGCCCCGCCTCTGCGTGTATGTCGCCGGAGGGCGTCTGTTCTTCACTCAGACAGGACGGGGTTAAAGGAGCCGCCGATATGGGGGCTCTGGCTCACTCAGGCCCGGGGGAGGGAGGGGCACGGAGTGCGGGGCGAGCCTGCGGCGGCAGAGGCTGGCATAGCAGTGCACCAGCCTGAGGCACGCTGTGCATTCTCCTGGGGAAGTTGTCCCTGGATCCCAGGACCGTGGCCGTGGTGGGCTGCACAGGCTCCCCGCAAGGGGGGTGTGGATAGTGACCTGTGCTCACACACAGTACTCTTGGTGGTGGCAGCAGCAGCCTTAACATCTCATGCCCATCTCTGGGGTCCGCGCTTTTAGCCACAGCTCGCGCCCATCTCTGGAACTCCTTTAAGCAGTGCTGTTAATCCCCTCTCCTCGCACACCAGGAAACAAAGAGGGAAGACAAAGTCTCTTGCCTCTTCGGCAGGTCCAGAGTTTTCCCGGGCTCCCTCCCGGCTAGCTGTGGCGCACTAACCCCTTCAGGCTGTGGTTACACCGCCAACCCCAGTCCTCTCCCGGCGCTCTGACCGAAGCCCGAGCCTCAGCTTCCAGCCCCGCCCGCCCCGGCGGGTGAGCAGACAAGCCTCTTGGGCTGGTGAGTGCCGGTCGGCCCTGATCCGCTGTGTGGGAGTCTTTCCGCCTTGCCCTCCGCACCCCCGTTGCTGCACTCTCCTCCATGGCACCGAAGCTTCCCCCCTCCGCCATCCACAGTCTCCACCTGCGAAGGGGCTTCTAGCGTGTGGAAACCTTTCCCCGTTCATGGCTCCCTCCCACTAGTGCAGGTTCTGTCCCTACCCTTTTGTCTCTGTTTATTCTTTTCTCTTTTGCCCTACCCAGGTACGTGGGGAGTTTCTTGCCTTTTGGGAAGTCTGAGGTCTTCTGCCAGCATTCAGTAGATGTTCTGTAGGAGTTGTTCCACGTGTAGATGTATTTCTGGTGTATCTGTGGGGAGGAAGGTGATCTCTGCGTCTTATTCTTCCACCATCTTCCCGGACGCCTCTGTCTTTGTTTTTATTTAACTGTACCTTTTTTTAAACAATGATACTATAAAAGAATATTCAAAAATAAATTTGAAACTATAGATTTCATTGTAGTTACATAAAGTCTATAAAATCTAACAAAAATTTATATTTTAGAACAAAAAATTACAGTTTGGGTTGGGTTAGTTTCATTATAAGTTAATTAATAAGATTTAATTTCAATCAATATATGCATTATCTGACATATCAGTGTAGACGGAAACCTAATAAATAACATTTGGTAAATGTATTGCTTTAAAGCATGTATTATTTGTTACTGAATATTTGATAAGTGAACTATACTGGTCAAAAAATCATTTCCATTTATCCAACTGGCAAATATTCATAATGCATATAATATGAGGTAAATTTGATACTTCAGAAAGCAGATTTTTATGTAATTCTACTTCACTAATAAAACATAATAATAGCTAACATTTAGTATGTACCAGTCATTAAGTGAATTATCTATGTAATCTTTACAACAACCCTGTAAATTAGATATTGTTATTATCCCTATTTTACCCAGGAGTTGTCTAAGGAACATAGAGGTTTGAAATTTGT
The DNA here is from genome assembly GCF_964270905.1 of Leucopleurus acutus. Classification (NCBI taxonomy): domain Eukaryota; kingdom Metazoa; phylum Chordata; class Mammalia; order Artiodactyla; family Delphinidae; genus Leucopleurus; species Leucopleurus acutus. The sequence continues at coordinate 33,707,446 of NC_139145.1, read as the reverse complement.
CTTGGAATCCATGGCTGTTGTGTCTTTGTCACATGTTAAACCCCAGCAGTTTAACTGTAGAGGCTAGAGATTTATTAATCATTATGCTGTATTAAATATACTGTGTACACTGACCATGCCTGTTTTTATTTTACATTGTAGCAACAGACTTTTAAATTTATAATTAACATGATTTGAAGTAACAAAGCCAGTAACATATCTCTTGCCTAAAATTAACAGCTGTCTTGTTGTTATAGAGAATTCCTAACTTCTCTTTAAAATAAACTTGTGATCTAGCTGAAACAAATATTTGACTTAAGTGCAGGCTTATTTACAGGTCCAAAGATGAAGGTCAGTGACCTGTTCAAGGCTGTACAACTAGTCCATGGGAAAGCATGTGTTTCTACTGTTGAGGCTTACTTTTATGACTTGGTACTATTCCTAATTATAAAAGTAAGGTTTAGATTCAACCCATTAGTGAACCTTCAAAATATTCTCTCAGTTTTATTTAGTAATAAAATTGTTAAATTGTGGCTCTTATTAGCATTAAAAACTAATATTCAAGAGAGATTAAAGGATCAGAACTGCACAAGTGAGTAAACAGACTTGATTATAAGGACACCTAATTATTACAAGGTAGGATATAATTAAGTGCTAAAGTTGTACAATATAAAGACAATAAAGGCTGCGGAGTTTCTAAGGAGGAAATCAAAGAACTGTATTGCTTTGCTGGGCTGTGATTGCCAGGTTGAAAACTTGGAAAAAAAATAAAAACAAAGCAAGTTGACACAAGGTCTTATAATTCTGTGTAGTCTTGTCAGTTTGTCTTTTAAAGACACATAGTTTTGATCAGACAATTCTAATTCTATCATTTCCTTATAATCAGACTATCAATGTACCAAAATAAGCAAGATAGCAGAGCAAGGAAAGCAAAAATTGCGATGAACATTTGTTTTATGCCTGCTGTGTTCTGGAAACATTTTCTTTCCTTATTCAAATTTGTGTTGTAGGAGTTTTGCCCCTGCTCCCATCTTACAGATAAGTAGACTGAGGCTCAGAGGGTCTGAGGAACCTTGTATGAGATTGTACTTATTAGTGATAGAGACACAATTCAAACTCAGGTCCGCTGTGATTTAAGTTCTGTGCTCTCCATTGCTCTATGGCAAGCCCTCTTCCTGTCTGGAAGATCAGGAAGCTAGCACCCAGTATTTATTACATCCTACCAGGAGTCTTTGTGGAGGGCTGGAAGGCTTTTCAGAGTGGCCAGGGAAGATAGAGCCATCAGTCTGAAAATAATACTTTCCCTTGGGAGGAAGGTGATTAGGAGTGTGGTATCCAGCTGTGGCCACATCTGGGCACTGGAGATGGGCTCAGTCAGACTGGCCCCTCTCTTGCTCACCAGCACTGCCTGGGAACCTACCTGGGTTGGCTGATTGGTGGGGGGTGGCTCCTTTTGACATGTGGATGACTACGTTAGTACTCAGGGAATGAGAATGAGTCGAACAGAGCTGGGAAATCAGAACCATTCATTTTCAACTGTTGTTTCTCTTTGTTGACCTTTCTTTTCATGTTTACATTATTTGTGAAATTCCTTTGCAAACTTAAGAAATCTCCCTGTGTCTCCATCACTGCCCCAGTCGTACTGCCAGGGGAGAAGGGAATCTAATGAATAGCGAATGTCTTAAGCAAATTCACTTAATTTGTGGACTTTTTTGAAAGGGGGAGGGGTGTGTGTGAATTTTTAAGAGTTAATCATTGGGAAATGAGCCCAAAAATCTCTGTTGATGATTTTGGACCTGTGGCCTTGGAGTCGTGGTAACAACTGTGACAACAATGACAGCTGACAAGTAATGTAGGGGTGCCGTGTGCCAGGCACTGTACTAAGTGCTTTGATAGATTATTGTGTTTAATTTTCACAACATTTCTGTGAAATAGGTGCTGTTATATCCAAATTTTAGCTAAGGAGAGCTTAGGTCATTTGTCCAAAGCAAGTTGTGTTAGAGTCAGGGGACTTCCCATATCCTATTGACTGTGGCACCAACTAGCAAGTATTTGAATTTAAAAGTTGACGAAATAATGCTCAAACTGTATGGGTGAGCAAACAGTACATTTTAAGATGAAATAAATAATTTATAAATGTGAAGAGCAGACCTAAACTCTGTATATTGCTAGAAAGATGCCTTTAAATAATATCCCATTCTAATACTGTGCATTTCAGTGTTATAATATTATAAACAGCATCACATTTGAAGGATAACAAATGGGTATGCTATTGTGTCTTAATGGGAATGGTGTGCTATAGTCAAAATAACTGAACTAATATGTTTTATACCATGTTTTACGTTCCTCTTTTGAAAGATATTCGATAGGGTAAGGTATACAATTAAGCTAATTTAGCTCCCAATTCCAGCTTCCCTACATTTTGAAGATATGTGGTATTTATTTGCATTTTTATTCTTTTTTTTTGTTTTGTTTTATGTGCTCATTTTAGTCTTATCTGTTTTCTTTTCTTTTTTAACAGTCACATCCAACTTTTTATTGCCTAAGCAGTCTGGGGCTTGCTTCATCACTCAGCTTTGCTGCGGAGCGGTCCTGTAGAGCTCACTGTTGCACACTGAAGATCTACCATTTTGGTGAGTGGAATCATAGCTACAATTTTGTGTTTTGCTGTGCCTCAAGTTCTGTTTGCATTGTTGACCAAAGTGCTTTCATGCACAGCACAAAATAGGGCTCTTCTGGCTCTGTGCAGGAAAGCTGGCTTTTCTTTTTTTTTTTTTTTTTTTGCTTTTTTCCTTATGGACAAAAGTAATTAGTACTGTCATTTTCTCTCTGCAATCTGCGATTGTCTCTCTCGCTCCCAACCCAAAAGAATGACTTTACCATTCTTCATTCATGCATCTGGTTCTTATCTACCTGGATGGACTCCCCCTCCAGCCCCCAATTCCTCATTCCCTAGCCTCTAAGAATAATTTGGCCACCACACTTTTGGTATTTGTTATGTACATATGGAAATAAAAGGTGATGGTTTTGATTAGCTGGACCACATAGCATCACATTGCCGTGTGTAAAGACCTTTTGGATAGAAAAATTTGTTCCCCTTGATCTGTTTAATGTTGTTAATCTATGCAGGCAGAAAGCAAAAAGGAAGCTGGCGAGTCTTTCTAATGCTCCTAGTAAAATCCTTTCTGCTTTTATTGTCCCTGAACTGGCATCCTCAATATATTTCTACAGCATCTAACATCATATATCAAATGTCTTCCTAAGGCTTTCTTGGGCTTCCTACATCCATTTTTCTCTGGTGTTTTACTTTCTTCGATCTTGCTTTTACAAGTCAAATCCTACCAAGTTTGACCCATAGATGAGTTCTATGGGGACAACTAATATATTATGCACTTCTAATCTGGGAATGGGACATCTGACTTAGCTAAAACATTAGTTACAGAATAATTTCAGTAATTTGAGTATGTATAGAGATTTTGTGGCCAAGGATGAGGTATGAGAGGAGGTCCAGTAAAGACTCTTAAGTGATTAGATGGATAAATGGAAAAGGTATCTGGATTAAATCCTTTTTTCTTTTTCTATATTTTTTATTGCTTGCAGAAGCTTTTTCAATGAAAATGAGGCAGTGAGTATAGGTCTAACGTGGCTGAGGGAGTGGGCATGGGAATAAGGGAGGGGTGATGATGGGAATACCCTCAGGAAGGAGGTGTGTGTAATACAGTCATCAGACAGCTTAGTTCAATCAGTCAGTTTAGAGTCTACTTTCTCTAAAGTATCGCTGTTCCTAGTGTCTTGGAGATCAGATCCAAACTGGGTTGTACAAGGAAAACTTGATTTTGTTAGAGCACAGCTCTGACTTCACGGTTGCTCACACACAGATGAGGCACCATCCTCTCCCAGAATCATCTCCCGGTTCCACTTTGTGTCTTGGAAACTTGGGTCCATCATTGTTACTATTCTTAAGGAAATATCACCAAGTGTTGCAAATCCATTATAAATGCAGAGCTGTTAATTTTGGAAGAAACAGGAGGGCGTATGGTGAAACAAAGCTAAGACTCTGACATATCCATGCTAGCCCATCTGTCCTCTCCCAGAGCAAGTAACAGAGGAGAACACTGCAGAGTTAGAGGAGGTGAGTTTGGTGGGGCAGGACCTAGAAGAATGAATCCTGCGTTGGAGAAGGAGGCCTGTGTTTAGGATTCATAGAGGATTTTCCTTACTTTGTTAGAGCCAGCAGTTGTCCCCTGTTTTTCCCTTTCTTGCTCATCATCCTAAGTTTATCATCTAAAAAGCTTATAACCTTTTGATTAGGTTTTCTGGAGAAGATGGATCTTTGGTACATGGTGGTCAGGCAGAGGATAATGAAGAGTAGCATGTAGATGTGGGAAGAGGGAGAAAAGGCTACATGGTCTTAGGAACTTCCTTGATAGTGAAAGCAGGTCTCCAAATCTCAGTGATCTGCCTAACGTGCTGGCCTGAAAGTTCATTACGCTTTCTCAAAGTTCTCGTTAGGTTTTGCCATCATTTTAGTTAGGGCAGTACTTTGGTAATTGACTATTGCAACCAAAAATGCCTTGAATTTTGGCCGAATAACAAACCAGTCAGTGAGGCCAGGCTTAGTTTTCAGAAAACTACTATTAACTTTGAAAAGAAGTTCTTCACAATAACTCTCTGGCATCATATTTTATATTCTGTTGAACCTGTTCTCAAGAAATACCCACCTACTTGGAAAAGGACTCTGCAAGGCTTCTGCCCTCTGCTGTTCATTCAGAGTGTCATTTGCAGCCCTAATAGAATCAGTGAGAGTAGCTTTCCCAGACAATAGGAGGCTTTATAAATATAAGCTGGTGTTTGCCCAGGTTTTCACTTTCCTCCTAGACCATCAATGGCTATTTTTCTTTTCAACTTAGGCTTATGCCTGAAGTTTAAATGATACTCTCTTTGCCCATAAGAGGCAGAATAAAGTATACAGCTTTTCTGGCCAGGGATCTACCTTAAACGTTTCCATGTGGCTCCTTTTGCTTCGCTGGTAGTATATAAAATGGTTTTTACTCCATGGTGATGGTGGATTGATAGAAAACACGAGATTTAAATGGAGGTTCTTATAGTTCTAGGACAGTCGTATGTGCTTTCAACCAGACTAGGATGAAATGCAAGCTGTGATTTTATCATCACTAAAACATGCTTTTTGGCTATTTTTCACTATTTTAAAAATGAAGATGAAAGAGAAGGCAACTTAAAAATCATAGAAAAAACTGTGATACTTTGAAAGATTGCCTTTGATAAGGGCTAAACAGAACGACTGTTTCTTGATTTCCAATATTATTGAAATGAAACCCTACTTTAGATAGGAAATTTGGGAAAATCAACAGATCTACATGAAGGCTGTGTTTTCAGCTACACATCGGCAGTGGGTGAGGTGTGGATTTAATTCCCCATCAATAGAAAGCAAGTGACATTTTTCACTTTCCTTCCCATTTAAAGAGTTCGTAATAATCAGTATGTACTGAATATATGTGACCACGTCTCTTTAAAAAAATAAGATTAACACATTTATTCTCTAGTTTCAAATCCACTTCTATATAAGAACTGAAATCATTAGCATCATTTTGAAAGTATTACACTAAGCTCATTTTTTCCCCTTTGCTTTTTTTGCCTGCAGAGAAACACCCTTTAATACTCAACATCTAACCTTTAAGATGAGTACATTTTGAATTTTTTTTTTCCCTGCATTACATGCCTGAGTTGCTTCTTAACATCGTGAGACTTACAACAGGTTTTCTTTAAATATTTCACATTCTCTCACATACAGTCATGCAATATTATATATTTCACAAAATATTTTCTTGAAAATTTAAAGAACAAAGTAGAACTTATATAACCAGAACGAATATATGATGTTTGTGGTGTTTTAATATAACAATTATGAATAGATGAAAAGTAGAAAGGAACAGTTAGTAAATGCATACCATGTACCACATTTAAAACATGTTTTCTCCTTAATATAAATTATTTTATTTAACATAAAAACAAAGTCTTATTTAATCCTAAAATCTGCGGTCCAAGAGGTTAAATATTTTGTTCAAGGGAACCAAGTTTTTGGGTCCAATCTGTTACTCCAGATACTGATCCACTGATTGAACATTTTTTGACCAGCAAAAATATGGGATTATTCTAGAGAAAACCATATGTTTTATTATAAAGAGTTACATAACTTTCTAAATTACGGATTGTCTTGTTTAAATTCCTGCTGTTTTCACTTATGCTGAAGTGGGACTAATGTACTTAGCATTTTTGCCAACCATCATTGGGTGCAGATTTTGGTTTCCATGTCCCTGAATGTATCAATATATATCAGGGAGATATTTGTAACGTGGACTAAGAAAATTATAAAATGCTATTTAAATTTTTAAGTAGCTCATTTGGAAAATTGACATGGAATACCTTTGAATGACTTTGTTTACTATTATACTACAGTTACAAAAAGAAGAAAAGTATCCTATAGCTGCTTATTGTATCTTCAGAAATATGCAAAACAGGATGAACAAATAGAACAGAATTTGAGTAAAACCAAGCATCTCAACAAGGTGTTGAGTAAAGAAAGGAAAATAAGTGAATGAGTTCAATTTGACTGAAAAACTAAAACATAAAGATATATTGTTAAAAGGTCAGTTTAAGGGCTTCCCTGGTGGCGCAGTGGTTGAGAGTCGCCTGCCGATGCAGGGGACACGGGTTCATGCCCCGGTCTAGGAAGATCCCACATGCCGCGGAGCAGCTGGGCCCATGAGCCATGGCCGCTGAGCCTGCGTGTCCAGAGCCTGTGCTCCGCAACGGGAGAGGCCACAACAGTGAGAGGCCCTCGTACCGCAAAAAAAAAAAAAAAAAAAAAGGTCAGTTTAATATAAATTAAATACCATGATACATAATATAAATTATAAATAAGTCAAAAGATTATAGTCAAGGTCTTTAAATGGATATTTGCGCGTGTGTGTTGTGTTCATGCATATCATACCCAGTTCCATAGAAAATGGGTTGCAAAAGTAAGGCATCTTAATAAAGAATGTAAGAATACAAGATCATAGTCATACAAAGAATAAAATATCAAGAGCATAGGGAAAATAAATAAATACAGCTGAGTCTCCTTATTTGTGGTAGTCATGTTCTATAAAGCTGTCTAAAACACTGAATTAGCAAATGCTGAACCACTGCTCCTAGGGGGAATAGAGGATTAAGTAAGTGCAACCCTGTGGTCGCCACATTTTTATCAATCAACAGATCAATATGTAACCTTGTTTTATGTGTATTTCTGTTTAAAAACAAAAGAAAGAAGAAAAGAAAAAAAAATGACTTCTTATTTAATATACATTGTTGATTGTTACCAGTGAACTCACAGACAACAGCACTATAACCCCTCCCTGAACAAAGCTTATCTAGCACATGTCCTTTCTCCATTAGGCACATCACAGCCTTTTTGCACTTACATCACTAGACAGCACTTCAGTACAATGCTTGGGGGTCATTTTATTTTTTATTTTTTTAAATAATATTCTTTTTTTTTTAAACCCCACATTTGTTTATTTATTTATTTTTGGCTGTGTTGGGTCTTCGTTTCTATGCGAGGGCTTTCTCTAGTTGTGGCAAGCGGCGGCCACTCTTCATCGCGGTGCGCGGGCCTCTCACTATCGTGGCCTCTCTTGTTGCGGAGCACAGGCTCCAGACGCGCAGGCTCAGTAGTTGTGGCTCATGGGCCTAGTTGCTCTGCGGCATGTGGGATCCTCCCAGACCAGGGCTCGAACCCATGTCCCCTGCATTAGCAGGCAGATTCTGAACCACTGCGCCACCAGGGAAGTCCAGGGGTCATTTTAAATAGCAAAATCACCAGCAACATGTACAAAAATGTAAAAATGTGACACTATGGAGACAATGAAAAAGGCTTATTTATAATATGAGCACTGACACCACAAGGCAGTTGCCTTGTTCCATCTCAGCTGGAAACCTGCATCGGGTGATTCAAAGTTTTCACTGCTCTGTGCCAGGAGTCTTGATTTCAGAGTTACAAATATCTTTAGTTCCTCTGTAAAAAGAAGTTGAAAGTGGATACACCTATGTTCAGTAATTAATGTTTCAATATTTTATCTTATTTGGAAATTATCTAGATATTCATTGAATAGTCATCGTTTAACTTATCTCTGTATAGATGGTTCCTGACTTACGATGGTTTGACTTAAGATTTTTCAACTTTATGACGGTGCAAAAGAGATTCACGTTCAGTAGAAACAGTACTTCGAATTTTGATCTTTTTTCGGGCTGATACATGTAGTACGATGCTTTCTTGTGATGCTGGGCAGAGGCAGTGAACTGCAGCTCCCAGTCAGATATTCAGTCATGAGGGTCAAAAACCGATACACTTAAAACCATTCTATACCCGTGCCAGCATTCTGTTTTTTACTTTCAGTACAATATTCAATAAATTACACAAGACATTCAACTCTTTATTATAAAATAGGCTTTGTGTTAGATGATTTTGCCCAACTATAGGCTAATGTAAGTGTTCTGAACACATTTAAGGTAGGCTAAGCTAAACTGCGATGTTTGGTAGGTTAAGGGTATTAAATGCATTTTCAACTTATATTTTCAATTTACAGTGGGCTTATTGGAATGTAACCCCATCTTAAGACTGTAGAGCATTAAGGTTTCAAGTGACCAAAAAGATTTTGGAAAGTATATTTAAGTTGACATGCCATAAAGCATAATTATTGTTGAAAAGTTTATTTATAAACTTCTATCTTATTTACATCTACTTATTTACTTATTCTTAACAATTATGTTTAGATTACTAATGAAAATTTCATGAGGCATTAAACAGGTGACCATAGTCTTTTTTTAAAAATTTATTTATTTTATTATTTAATTTAATTTATTTATTGTTTCTGGCTGCTTTGGGTCTTTGTTGCTGCTTCGCTGCTTTTCTCTAGTTGCAGCGAGCGGGGTCCACTCTTCACTGCAGTGCGCAGGCGCCTCATCGCGGTGGCCTCTCTTGCTGCGGAGTATGGGCTCTAGGCACACGGGCTTCAGTAGTTGTGGCATGTGGGCTCAGCAGCCGTGGCTTGAAGGCGCTAGAGCACAGGCTCAGCAGTTGTGGCGCACGGGCTCAGTTGCTCCGCGGCATGTGGGATCTTCCTGGATCAGGGCTCGAACCCGTGTCCCCTGCATTGGCAGGCGGACTCTCAACCACTGAGCCACCAGGGAAGCCCCTGACCATAATCTTAAGTTTTCTTTCTTGCTGATAAATTCTGTAACCGAGATAACGTGAGCTTATTTGAATGTTAGTAACCAAGATAGAATAAAAGTAGTATGTTTAATGTTGATAACACTAAAAACATGCCTGTTTTAATTAAGCCAACAAACTTAAACTAGCTTTTATTTTCTGAAGATTATCCTAGATCATGAAACATGAAAAACAGTTTAGTTAGTTTCTATATTTCTGAGAGTATACTTGATTTATATAAGCAGTTGTTTGTCTTTGAGACAATTAAATAGAACTATTTACAAATTAAATTTGGCGATATCATCTGGGGGTAGAAAAAATATCACACATCTATAACATATATACATAGACATATATAAACTTACAGACAAACTCAGAGATCTTACAGCTTTTGTTTTAAAATTTTAGCCATGAGACAAATAAAATAATGCAAAACTCACTAGCTTATAGAAGAACAGTTGAATCTAAATTGTGTTTCTGGCACATAGAATAAGTTAAGGTTATCTGCTCAGATGGCTAAAGCTTTTACTAATATTTGTGGAAAAGACTTTTAAGAATTTTCATTCACCTAATTCCCAAATAGCTTCTTTTTTTTTTTTTTTTTCTAATAAGAATTACCTTCCTGAAGTTTGCATTTCAAGAGATGGCTCTGGGTTCCTAGAGAAGACCAGGTAGAGCATTTACATCTCAGAGAACACAGAGAAAGGATTTAAGTTTCTCAGAAAAGGGATTTTGTTTCCTAAATTCAGACTTTTACAATATCTGTAGGCCTTTCAGTTGAATGGGGGAGGCTTTGGGGTTGGTAAAAAGGATAAGTGGGCTTTGAATTTTTTCTATAGTCACATTTCTGTTCTTGTAAACACTAGATTTGTAAGACAAATAAAACTGTTTTTAGTTTCTCAAAGAATTGGGTTGTAACCTGAATGATATCCAGAAGCTGACCCAGCCATCCAACTACATTATGCTCAATTTGCTTCTTTATATCAGGAAGAAGATCTTCAGCTAAGATGGAATTCAAAAGATTCCCGTGTTCTAGATTTAGAGCTGGGTGTCTTTGGAATGTTTTAGTAAATTCTTCCACAGTAGCTTCAGAATGCTTTTCTTTCCCTGTGGATACGTAGTATCATTTTAGCTTTGGGAAGAAGGCCTGAAAGAAAGTTCCTATAAGGCTCTGAATATCAACTTCCAACTTGACAAACTTCTGAACATAAGGCCACTTGAAAAAAGTCCTTTTGAATATCTTGTCAGGTTTCAGCCAGGGCAAACAATAAATATTCTTGGCAGTATTGAACAACGCTGTGAACACAAGAGGAGTCCCCAAAGAGGATGCAAAGGATATTGGCCTCCCAAGATCCAGAGCCATATCTCAAAGATAGACATAAGAAAGAAAAACTCAGTTCCCCTGAGAGCTGGCAACACTCAGTAGAACCAGGCCACAGACAGAGTGCAACCCGCATTTCTGTCTGGCCATATTTGGGGGCCCCTCAACCTCCCAGTTGCCAAATCAAGTTCTCTGGACATGAAATGAAATAAACAAGAGGCAGTAGGCATCCCTGGGAGAGACAGGATCCATAATCAATGTTTTTTCCTGCTAATCCAAGCTTGGAAAGGAAGGGACTGAAACCACCCAACCCAGATTGCGACTTGAACCCTCCGTCTTTTAATTGAGATCACACATCTGGTCTCAGGATTTAATGAAGCTCAGGTCCCTGATGTCTTGTTGCAGACGAGAATTCAGTGAGAGACAAAGTGATAAGTAAGAAGTGGATTTATTTAGAGAGATGCACATTCCATAGACAGAATGTCTCAAAACACAAGAGTGGCCCCCAGGGCACGGGGTCGTCTCAGAAAGTGAGAGGGGCCATGGGAGAAACACACTCCACAGACAGAGTGTGGGTCCTCTAAGAAGGCCAGAGGCCCCAAAATATGAGGTGGCTGGGTAATTTCATAGGCTAATGAGTGGGAGGATTATTCCAACTATTCAGGGAAGGGGCGGGGATTCCTAGAAATCAGGCCACCGCCCACTTTTTGGCCTTTTATGTTTGGCCTCTGAACTGTCTGTTGCCTGTGAGTATGTCATGTAGCATGCAGATCTACTATAATGAGTGTATAATGAGGCTCAAGGTCCACTGCAAGTCAAATCTTCTGCCATCGTGGACGTAGTTGGTCCTAACCAGTTTTTGTCATATCCTCAATGGCTATGTCATTCTTTTAAAGGTTGTGCCCTGCCTCCTTCTGTCCTGTTTCAGGACTCTATGAAATTTTACCTTCCTCTCTTGACTAGACACCAAAGATACAGGTCTGGGACAGCTGACTTTGGAAAGAATTCTCACCCTTTGCCAGCTTCTGCCAGTTTTCCCAGGATCCCGTCTAGGTTCTGGAGTGAATATGGTGTCCCATTAAGTTTCATTCTGGTCACCAGAAACTATAGAGGAAGGAATAATAATTTTCCCTCTACCCTTTGCAGTGAGTGCCTACCTGAGACTCCTTTTTCTCTAGGGCACCTCATAAATGGATTAGCTTACGTTAAAATGGTTGAAAGTTCTCCACTGTGGTTACTGTAATGCAAGATTATCTTTGGTAAGGTTAACCTACTTGTTCAGCCTTAAAACAAAATTTTATTCACCTGAAGCCTCACCCTGGACCCAGTCCAGCTTAAGTCAGACCCAGTCTGGTTCTTAAGTCAGACGCAGTCCAACTGCCTCGGTTCTGAACCCAATCTGGAAAAGAAATGCTCAAATAAAGCCTGAAAGCTCATAATGCAAACACTGGCATAAGAATTCAGTAAAAAGGAGGAGGAGGAAGAAGGGGAGGAAGAGAGTGGTACTTGAAGCCTTCTGCTGTCATGCGTTAGCTATTTAACCTTGAGAAGCATGTTTAATATCTGAGTCTCACTTTCTTTATCTGTAAAATGAGATGATGTCGACTCCTGGCTAACATTGTGGCAAATGTTTTGAAGTGGTTGCAGTGAAAGTCTAGCACAGTAGGTGGTGTGTAATAGGCCCTCAGTAAGCAGCCCTTGTTGTTATTCTGCTGTGCGCCTATCAAATCCCCAGCCATTATTCACGGCTCATTCTGTGCCATCCATTCTCTGGTGCTTTCCCTTATGCGTGCTGCCCACGATGATAACTACAATGATAACTCTTACCTCTGAATTTCATATCACTTCTTTCATTCTTTTAAAGCACCAACTTATACTTGGAATGTAATTGAACCTTTTAGAAAGCAAAAAAGACTTACAAACTTTTACCACATTTAACATACTATACTCTTAAAAGACACACATATAAAACATTTCACGAATTAGTTTTTTTCAATTAAGAATTACATGAAATAAGAAAGGTCATCTCAGTGGAACCCAAGAAGGTGAATTCCCATCTAAGTAATAGTGGAAAAAACATAATTTAATTGTCACCTCTCAAAGTTTCAGTTTTTTCTGCAAAGTGGCATCAAAGTGGCTTGCCCAGGGTTGCAAAGTCAATGATGAAGCTGGAAACAAGGTCTGTCTGACTTAGAGCTGAGGTTTGATCAGTGACTACTCTTAAACTTGGCAGGCTTGATCATGTTACTAAACTTTCAAGGACTCCAGGTTCCCATGTGTATAAGTGCTTCCCTCATGGGCTGTTAGGAAGAGTCAGTTAGTTATTCCGTGTGAAAATGTAAAAATCCATAAAACAGTGCTGGGCTTATAGTAAGCACTTTTATTTTTGTTGTTGTTGTTATTTTAATTATTATGACTATTGTCATTAGCAGTAGCAACAACAGTCATCATATTATTATAGCAGTATTACCCAAAAAGCAAAATGAGTGTCACTGGTGGTACAGGGCACTGAAGTGATTAATAGAACAGTGAAACAGGGAAACAGAGCAATGAGGAAGTTATTTCCATTTCAGATTTCTCTGATAAGTCCATTAATTCAAGAGGAGCATCTCAGTTTATATCTACTAAGGTTTTAACAACTGCCTTAAACTTGTTCTTTTCTCTCTTTTAGGAAAAAAAAAGCTAGCAGGCTCAGACTCAGAGCTTTCATTAGCTAACTGTATGTAGTTTGAAATGAGGAACGTTTTAAAAATTAAATTTATTTTTACAGCTACCTTCTAGCCATAGCAAACAATACCGTTTCTTATGCTTAAGTCTTTCATCATTAACTTTTAAAATAGTGTGTTTAAAAAACAAAAATTTATCAAGATATGTACAAATAGTAAGAAATAATGCCGATGGTGTGAGAGGGTGGCCATTGGGATGGTAATGATGGAAATATGGTTGGGAAATATTGCGGTGTAAGAAGCTGGCAAAAAGTAAATGGAGCGAGCAAACTCCACAGAGGAACCACTGTAAGCAGAACAGAGGGTTTACATAGAGAATTCGTGGAATATAAGGTCAGTGAAGGTCTCCTTTTGCTCATTCCGCCACGAAGTGATGAAAATGTGGGTCGGGGAGGCAGCACTCTTCTGTAGACAATTATTGGGGAATCTCTTCTCTAAACCACAGCATTTGGGTGAGGACTCTCAGTGGCCACTTCTTTTTGTGATTTAAGTTCAGGAAACCTTTTTGGAATAGCCAACTGGATTCAGGCTTTTCTCCTTAGGAAACTAAGTTCCTAGAGGGCAGCCACTGTGTCTGGCTTCCTTATTACTAAATCCCCAAAGCCTAACCAGCTGCTTGGGACATTATAGGTGCTCAGTAAATAGTGTCTGAATGAATGAGTGAATTCTTTCTGCTGAGGGTCCTTCCCTGAGTTCATTTCATATTTGTGTTACTACATCTAAGAACTTTGATGGGATTGGCATAGAGAGAATAAGTGAATTAATTGAAAATGTAGTAGATATATGAGCTTCAGTGAGGTCACCAGTGTCACTATAGTAGTGTTTCGGAGACCCACCACTGTCAGACGAATCATTGGTATCACAGATTGAGATATTAAATTGATCCAGAAGCCCCAGAGTACACACAGATGTCCCTCCTGGGACGAGGATATGACTACAGGGGCTTCAGGAAAGAAATGTCACCGACCACTGAGTTTCCTTAAAGGACCCATTCAGTGGGTTTTTTTGGCCACGCCATACGGCATGTGGGATCTTAGTTCCCTGACCAGGGATTGGACCTGTACCCCCTGCATTATACCACCAGGGAAGTCCCAGGACCCATTCAGTTTTAACTGTTAGGAGTCATCATGGATTGCCAGCAGTGGGGTGGAAAAGGCCTTTGGTAGGGCAATGGAGAGCAAAGAGATGGTGCTCCTGCATAATGGCATGACTATTTTAACAGGACATGAAGCAGGATGATTCATGAGACAAATAATTCTCTACTACAGTCTGTGAGTGTGTGTATGTAAGCTGAGGTTGTCAAGGGAAATGCTTTCAGAAAAGTTACCTAGTCTACTGCTCTAAAGCTCCCTCCTTACGTCAATCGAATATTGAAGATCATTGGTTCAGATGAGGGCGTGTGAAATTAGCCAGTATAGGATGATTCTGCTTTTGGTGTGCTTTCTCATTCAGGTATAAGAGATGGTAGTGATTTTTTGGTGAGGGTACTGGGTGGAAGGTTATAGGGATTTTGTAATAAGAGACACCATATCACACCTTCCCAAATTCATTGCAAAGCAGTGAGTTCTAACTATTTTGTCAAAACCCCTCTGCCTATACTGACTAATATTTTGAAGATGTATCTATAGGATATCCAGGATTTTGCCTCTAATTACCCATAAGCTCTGTGTTGTGGGATTGCTTTGAAGAGCCATATTAGTTCTTTATGTATACAAAACAGATTGAGAATTTCCCCAAAATGTAGATATAGTTTAGACCAAACGTTGAAATTCAATAACAACAACAAGAATAATAATAAATTCTGGAACTTAATAGTAGCTAGCATATGGAGACCATATAGTATCATGGGTTGGCTCTGCTAAGGACTAACCATACATACATTATCTCATTTGATTCCCACAGTGCTCCATGGGACACTCCAGACTCATAACTTCTGTACTCACTAAAGCTTCAGTTCATCACCCAGCCTTACCTGCATGTTGTTTTTCAGCTTCTCTCTCCTAAGTTGGACAAGCATTGAAATAGCACTTTTTTTTTTCACAGTATAATTCATCATTGTTTAATATAAAACAAAAAGACCCAAATTTGTTTACTGTATCACATCAGTATTAGAACCCAAGCTGATGTTATATATTATGAATGGCAGCTTTCTGAATAAGTAATACTCAGTCAATGTCTTGATCAGACAGTCTAGGGAAAAAATGATATTATACATACATTTTGGTTGTATGAGGCTCTTAGTCACAACTTCTTTAACATGAGGG
This sequence comes from Leucopleurus acutus, assembly GCF_964270905.1. NCBI lineage: Eukaryota > Metazoa > Chordata > Mammalia > Artiodactyla > Delphinidae > Leucopleurus > Leucopleurus acutus. The sequence continues at coordinate 33,691,888 of NC_139145.1, read as the reverse complement.
CCATGGTAAATTATTCACCTGATTCAAATATGATAGAATTATTTATTTTCAAATTTATCCATTCCAGATCATGAACTCCAAATTGCTCTTTTGTATCCTTGAAGGCCACCTTAAGTGATAAAGAAATTCCCCTGACCTTGGAGTGACTCCAAGACACAATTCAAAGGCAAGACACAGCAGCATTCAAGAAAAGCTCAACATAAATTTGAATGTGCTCTAAAGAGAGGGCAGTTGTCACCATGGTGATTTGATTCTTTCCTAGACTGAGCTCAAAATGAAAGGGGAGGAGTTTTCAAAGCAAAGATGCTGAAATAGGTGAATCAAAGATCTGGTTATAATTTTTAACTATCATTAGAAATACGGTACTTAGTTTGAAGTTTGGAGCTTACATTTGGGATCATATACTCAAGATAGTGATTGTTAGGTAGCCTGAGAGATCACCCTTCTATTGTTAAAATATCTTATAGATAATTGCAAAGTTATCTTATCATTATCAATATTCTGCTGAAAGGCATTATACTCACACTAATTTTTCCTCAACTAATAATATTGAACGTTTACCATTCCTATGCAACACACAAAGTACTTTGCTTGCATTATTTCATTTAATACTTAACAAATCTATAAGAGAGATAGAATAATCATTCCCATTTTAAAGATGCAAAAACTAAGGCAAAGGAGGCAAAGGCTTTAAAGTTCTTTTTAATTTTGGTTTGGATCTGGTTTTAATTTTTTCCGTGGTGTATTCTTATAAAAAAATCAGGTTTAAAGCCCCATCCTCATGGAGCTTGCCTGCTAGTGGCTTGTGTGAGTCACACAGTAAGTGGCAGATGTCAGATTTGTCAGGTTCAAATTCAAAAACCCTATTATAGATAGCTAGAATCAGAGTATCAAAGCATATGTAAATATTATAGGATGTTGAAAGCCTTGTTTAAGGTCAGCCATACCTACAGGTCAAATGTTGGAACAGTACAGGAAGGAAGACTGTTGACTGTGAGTCTGGAGTGCTCACAGCTACTTTTGTGCCCCACTGTCACCATTTCAGGAATAAACTACCAAGGATGTAACTTTTTTTCCTATCCTCTATTACCCAGAAGTCTCCCTGGACTTCTAGCAGTTCCTGTCAACCACAATTGAAGAATGATTCTCTTCCAGTTGGGAAGGGCCTTCTCTTAAACTGAGCACATGACGCAGAAATTTATCAAAACCAACCCTGGCTGCCATTGTGGTGACAGATGTCCCAGCTATATCTACCTCAAACAATCCTGGAGTGACTCTTTGGAATTCTAACACATGCCAACAGTCATTTCCAAACACCACAGTTTTTTGCTCATGCTCTCCCTCTTGCTTTTCATGTGAACTTCCTCTGGTAGATCTCTCCCCTGTACTTGTGCTTTCTGACTTTTAAAACTGGGGGGAGCCATTCTTTCCTCTTGGAGAGATCACTGGGACTCTGACAAGATGAATATCGTGGTGAATGTTTATCAGCATATGGGGGTATTGACCCCTCTCATGGTCCAGAGCTCCTGTGTTGTTCACCTCCTAACCCCAAAGCAAAAGAACCTTCCTTTGTCTCTTTTTCAAATACTTTGGAGAATTCCTAGCCAGTATCTTCATTTCCCTGGAGGAAATGCATGGCAGCCAGCTGCTAAGTGCTGGTGTTTGCATGCACCTGTTTGTTTATTTTTTTTTTTAAATGTAATTGGGAATATGCCTAGAAGCCTGAGTCTGTTTCTCTAGTGCACTCGAAGCAGATTTAGGCTCACAGAAGACAATCACAGCCTTGTCTTGTGCATCTCGCACAACACTACAACTATTGCATGCACAGGTCTCTAGTTGGCATTTTGCAAAGACGTGATGATTAGGAATGCCTGGAACACGGACTTTTAATGGGTTACCGAGACACGAAAAATTAACCAGGAACATTCATGAAAAACGCCACGTAGTAATCATAACCCCTGATCACTGATTACAAAGCTCTTTATCAATGGCTTTTAATGCTGGCTGCATTTTAATATCATTTAGGAAACTTTAAAACACACACACACACACACACACACACACACACACAGACCCTGGACTCCACCTTTAGTGATAGTGATTTAATTGGTCTGTGGTGGGGCCCACGTATCCATATTTTGCAAAAGCTATATAAGTAATGTTATGTATTTGGTCCTGGGAGCCATAATGCCTACCTTTCTCACATTATCTTTGGGCATCTGCCCCCATGCTCACATACCACAGTCCATTGTCCTGCTTTCTGTTTGAGCATAGGGTCTTTGGTCTCTCTTTTGGTCTCTCTTGGTCTCTCTTTTCCCTTCTACAGAAATGCTCTTTACCTAGATCTTTGCACGCCATTCCTCTTGTGCCATTTAGCTCTTAGCTCACAGACCCTCTTAGTGGAATCTGTATAAGCAGCACCTTCTGGGGTTGTGCAGTGCATTTCAAGGGAGGCCATAAACTAGGATGCTGCCTTTCCTGATGATCAGCACTCTTTCCAGTTCTTCTCAAATCAAATAGTTTAATTTTTCCCTTTGCCAGGTTACTAATTGAGACCAATTTGTTTATTGAGTTTATGTTTTTATTATTTATTTATTTATTTATTTATTTTGTGGTAGCGGGCCTCTCACTGCTGTGGCCTCTCCCGTTGCGTAGCACAGGCTCCGGAAGCGCAGGCTCAGCGGCCATGGCTCACGGGCCCAGCCGCTCCGCGGCACGTGGGATCCTCCCGGACCGGGGCACGAACCCGTGTCCCCTGCATCGGCAGGCAGACTCTCAACCACTGCGCCACCAGGGAAGCCCTATGTTTTTATTTTTTATTTTTATCTCCTATCACTAAAAGTTAGGAATCAAAAGAGCATAGGAACTTTCTCTAACTTGTTCAGTGTTGTATTTCTGGTACCTAGAATAATACCTTGCATAAACTTGGTACCCAATAAACATTTGTTAAGTGAATGTCCTGTGTGTGATATACAAAGCTTAAAATCTCTGCTATAAGGCAGTAATATTGATATAAGGTGGTTGAAATTCATCAGGAAATTTTAACAGCCAAAGTAAGGTTCCAAGTAGATTTCAAATAAAGAGAGGGTGGTCTTTGACAAGATTTGGGAGGATGATCTTTGTAAGGGGAACAGTATCCCTTAGAGCTAGAGCAAGTCATGCTCAGAGTAGCACAATTTAGTTATCTTGGCTGGGATGAACAAGCTATGATTAAAATTACGCCAGTCTCATGATATAATGAAATCATCCAAAGTGAAGACAGTATTTGGAAATAGATCACAAGTGGTATCTAATGCAAATGTCTCTAAATAATATGATCATGGCTGTCATGGAGAAAATACAGTGTCCCCAATTATTATAAAAGCTTGATTTTCAATTAATATTCTCAAAAAGCTAATCAGATAACAGCAACAACACTGACTACCATTTATGGAGTGCCTCCTTAGTGCTGGTTATTAGACCAAATACTTATTTATTATATCATTTTAACTCTTATAGCAAACTTATGAGGTGATTACTATCCACAGTTTACCATCGACAAAACAGAGACTTAGACAGGTCAAGCAATTGACTCAAGTCCTACCCCAAGTAAATGGTTGAAGTGTGATTTGAACCCAGAGTTGTGGACCTCAAAGCTGCTGCATTCACCCAAATTACTGCACTGCTTGATTTGGACCCAGTTTCATCAGATGTGATCCGGATGATTGTCTTTCCTACTAATTACATCTCACCAAATCAGAATTTTAATAAAAAGTACAGAAAGTCTTCGAATTAAAATTTCTTAGGAACTTCTATTATTTATTTATCTATTTATTTTTGGCTGCATTGGGTCTTCGTTGCTGCACGTGGGCTTTTTTTTTTTTTTTTAGTTGCGGCAAGAGGGGCTACTTTTCACTGAGGCACGTGGGCCTCTCTGCGGTGGCCTCTCCTGCCGCAGAGCATGGGCTCCAGGCGCGCGGGCTTCGGCAGTTGTGGCGTACGGGCTTCAGTAGTTGCGGCTTGTGGGCTCCACAGCGCACGCTCAGCAGCTGTGGTGCACGGGCTCAGCTGCTCCGTGGTATGTGAGATCTTCCCGGACCAGGGCTCGAACCTGTGTCTCCCGCATTGGCAGACGGACCCACAACCACTGTGCCACCAGGGAAGCCCTCTTAGGAACTTTTAAAGTCCATCATTTGGAGCTTGAAATATGCCTTCTTAAAAGAATGTTATGAATACTGCTCCGATCCCCAGGCCACAGAAGCCAAACATAATTCTGAACATTTTCTTAGACAAGAAAAACAAAGTAATTTTATTTTGCCTGTTGTTTACATACTAATATTTAATTATGGCAATAGCATATAACATTTAAAAATAGACAAAATAATTTGCCCATGTTTTAATATACTGTACAGATAAATATCTGAGCAAAAGAGACCCCCGAAATGCCCATTCAATTTTTGGTTTATACTTAAATTGAATGCTGGTAGCTAGTGATGGTTTAATTAGAATAGGTGAAAAGATATATGGGTGATTTTGTATAGATGTCAAAGGAGATTAGGGGCTCTTTCAAAGAATTTAGGTGAATTGCAGTTGTTTTCACTACACGTGATTTCATTTCAAACTGGATTATTTTTTTCTTTTCTCGTAACGGTATCATTCCTGTTAAAGCGTGTTGACATAAGGAGAGGATGAGGGGAGGGCTCGGACAGGATCTGCAAGTCCAAGATAGATGAAAATGCAAGTGCATTACATGTATTAGCGAGCATCAGGGATTAAAGACAGAGGAGGGGGGATGAGCGTAGGAAGAAATTTGAAAGAAGAAATATTGCTTGGGTTGGACCCAGTCACTAAACTGCTCTTAGCTTGAATCGCTTTACTTGTTGTCCAGAGTCTAGAGTACAGGGCTGCCAGTAAGATTGGAGCTGGGTGACAAGAGGGCATGAGCTCTCAGAACTCAGCAGGCAAGGCTTGTCTGCTAGGCTTAGGTGTTTCTAACTCAAGGGAGGGGCTGCTTTCTCTTTAGTTATAGAGGATTGACAGACTATATAGAAAGGTAATTCCTGTTGAATTCAAGTACCAGTACAAAGACAGTACCAGTTTCTGATAATCAGCCTCAATTGATATTGAGTGCACAGGTGGGCCTATTTTTCTTTTCTTTTTGTAATGATTTATTACTGTCAGAGAAGAATGGTAATAAACTATTCCAGTATATTTCCTTCAAAAAGTGGAGCTACTGCTGGTTTGTTTTTAAAACAAATAGTTAATTCAAAACTAACAGAATTCTCCTTTTAAAAAAAAAAGATGGTAGTTGCTTATTTACTTCGTTTCAAAGGTTTTTTTTTTTTTTTTAAATTCAGTCTCCCTAGCAACAGAGACATCTGTCTCTATTCTCTTAGTCATTAAAGCCAAAGAAAGTAGCTGCTTCAAAAATAATAAAGGCAATTTCTATGAATTGGGTAACTGTTAATTGTTGCCAAGAAATCTTAGTGAGATAATGAGGCATACAGCAATTGACAAAGATCTTTTCATTGATGCATGAGCTTCTAGCTAGCCCATGGTGGTTAGCTAATATATACAGTACCATCGATGAGGTATTGTGTGATTTGCTATGTAACACAAATAGAGAAGTGATCTTTACTCTTTCTAATTTCTTTCAGAAGTATGCCTTGCTGTGATTTTTCTGATTGCTTAGTAACTAATCATACCTTGGGATTCCAGGGAATATATTTGCCCATTACATTTCATGAAAGTAGAAAGGTTTGAAGCATTCACAACGGAGATCAATGCAACAAATAGTGTAGTAGCTGTTGGCGGTGTTAAAACACAATATACTTATTTGAGTTGTAGATTCTGCAAAGCCATTTTAGTGAAAATACTTAAAATTGCACTCGATTCTAAAACGTATATTGGCATTTGTGCTAAAACTGTTTGCAGGCCGCTTGTAATGAAACCCCAATCACCCTCTACAATAGCTTCACTAATAAACACAAAACAGTTTTTCAACGCTTTCTGCTTTCCCAGCAGCCAAGGAAGCAAATTATATTAAGTCAGTATTTTTTATCATTGGCCCTATGTTTGGCACATGCCTGGCTCTATGTGAAACTACTGTTAAATGGGTAATAACAGAAGGAGAAATGTATAAGCATATAAAGCATATAAAAACAGGTTTTTGTGATTTTTTTTTTTTTTAAATCAGGAAATGTGCTTCCGATAACCAGATGTGGAATAGCTCATCGCATTATTGGTTCCATAAGCCTATTTTAGTTTCTTAAAGGGGGCGGGGGTGATTACAAATGGGAAGTGTAAAAAATGCTGAATCTAGTTTCAAAATTAGGATGTTTATAAAATTTACACGTGCATGGGTAACTATCAAGGCAAATACAATAAATATTAAATGTATATCAATTTTAGCAGAAATTTGAATAAGAATTTTGCTTTTATTATGGCATGTTGTAATGTAGTGCGGATAAGAAACAGAGGAACTAAAACATGTTTTGAACCTCACAGTGACATTTGTTTCATGTCAGACTCTAGATATATGTAGTTTGGTACAATATACAGGTCATAAAAGCATTGCTGGTTAGAAATTGGATGAGATCTTGGAATAAAAATGTAGGCACAGTTAGGCAAATCTTTTTGGTGTAGAGATATTTCTGTAATTTATGAAGTATTTTCTTTTAAAAAATCCTCTCAGTGCAGATATTTCTAGTAAATGCTTATGAATATAAATGGATAAAAGACATTATCTTTTGTAAATTACAGTTTTTGTCTGCATAATTTCACACTGTTAAGGTGACAAACTGTTAATTTCCTTTCAAGATGCCTCTAATAGAATAAAAGTAGAAAGAATTTTTTTAACAACCGGGTAGAAATAGACTTGAATAGCTGTTGGTGACTTTTTATCAAAAGTTTAAAAAATTCAGTGTCAAGAAAATCTTGGCACTTGATGTAGTGTTTGTAACATACTCTGGAAGATCTCAAAGTTACAGCGCTGGCTTTTTTGATCAGGTTTTACCATATTGTCTCTCAGCATGTCACTTAACAGCTGGTGCAGACCTTGAAATGAATATTGTCTCAAACAAGGGCCATGTATAGGATGTGTCTCTTTCTCTAAATAAAGGATTGGGAAACTGTGGCCTATGGATGAAATTAGTCCCACTGCCTGTTTTGATATGGTCTGTGAACTAAGAATTATTTTTACATTTCTAAATAATTGGAAAATAATCAAAGAAAGAAAAATATTTTTTAACGTGAAAATTATATAAATTAAAATGTCAGTGTTTAGAAATAAGATTTTATAAGACACGAATAAAGACACAGACCTACTGGAGGACTTGAGGATATGGGGAGAGGGAAGGGTGAGGTGTGTGACAAAGCGAGAGAGAGGCATGGACATATATACACTACCAAACATAAGGTAGATAGCTAGTGGGAAGCAGCCGCATAGCACAGGGATATCAGCTCGGTGCTTTGTGACCGCCTGGAGGGGTGGGATAGGGAGGGTGGGAGGGAGGGAGATGCAAGAGGGAAGAGATGTGGGAACATATGTATATGTATAACTGATTTACTTTGTTATAAAGCAGAAACTAACACACCATTGTAAAGCAATTATACCCCAATAAAGATGTTAAAAAAAAAGAAAGAAAGAAGATTTTATTGGAACATAGCACACCCATTGATTTACATGTGGTATGTGGCTGCTTAATGCTACAATGTCAGGGTTGAGTAGTTATGACAGAGATAGTCTGGCCCAGAAAGCCTAAAATACTATCTGAAGCTTTCCGGAAAAAGTTTTCTGACACCTACTTTAGATTTAGGTTATAGTATCAGAGAGAATTTTTTAAAATGTGACACATACAGTATTTCCTAATAACTAATAAATGCAGCTAACATGTAAAGGGAACTTTATTGCGTCAGGGATTGTGCTAAATATTTTGTGTGGCTCATCCCCTTGAATTTTTGTAATAGGTCTATGAGGTGGATACTGAAATTTTTCCCATTTTATAGATGAGAAAACAAACTAAAGGAAAAGATTTGCCCAAAGCCACAAAAATGAGAGTAGTGGAGCTTGGATTTAGAGCTAGGTTTGTCTGAGGGCAAAAATCCAACTGCACTATAGTCATTTCTATGAGTACGAGCGCTTCCAGATCAAAGAGAAAAAGACAAACATTTCACTAGAAAAACAAAGGAAATGAGTAGACATTTCCTCAATGAAGAAACACTAATGCCTTTTTCCCACACAGCTATTAATTTGGGGATGAAGATGAGAAGAGTTACTGAAGCCCTTCCTGGTTTTCTGACTGGGAGTCTGAGATTTGGATTTATTTCCCCCTCGAACTCTGGTTAATAATTCAGCAGGGGTCTCCAGAGTTTCTGAAACATGACCTTCAGATCCCCACCCTGGTGTCTCCTGGCTAGAGCTTAATCATGCTAGCCAGAAAATATGGGAGAAGTAAATTTCTCTAGTGGATTCTCTATGAAAGAGAATTCACTGGAAAAGAAAAATAAAATTGTTACGACAGGGAGAAAGAGTGCTCCAAGAAGGTCTGGCACACAATTCTGTGGTGTTAGGAAAGCCATTTTAACCCAGATACACTGTAATAACCTAGGATTCCATGGACACAGGTGCTCATGGGGAGGTTCGAAAGGTCTTAAACCACTTCTCTGCTTCTTTCTTTCTTTTTTTTTTTTTTTGTGGTACGCGGGCCTATCACTGTTGTGGCCTCTCCCGCTGTGCAGCACAGGCTCCGGACGCGTAGGCTCAGCGGCCATGGCTCACAGGCCCAGCTGCTCCGCGGCATGTGGTATCTTCCTGGACCGGGGCACGAACCCGTGTACCCTGCATCGGCAGGCGGACTCCCAACCACTGCGCCACCAGGGAAGCCCTGCTTCTTTCTTTTTTTCTGGTCCTGTGTTTTGTGCCAGATTGTCTTTGTATGAGCCCAGATTGTCTTTGTATGAGCTAGGATTCCAATTTGTAAACAACCTAAAAAGAGAAGGAACGTACTGGAAGAATGTCAGGTAGCTCTGAGAATCAGCAGGAAGCCAGGAAGGCAAGATTGAGAAAGGAGACAAGAACAGAAGGTTTGGCAACAAGAGCCATTGGGTAGAGCCGACCAAAGGGTTGGGCTGAATGGGACAACATCATTAGTATTGATGCTGCTGAATGCTGCTACCTGGATTGACTTTTGACCTGTCCCTTAACCTTTGTGTCTTTTGTAAAAATTCACAGTTATAAATAGGAGTAGCCAATTGCCCAAGTCTTAGACTACGTCCATTAGCTCACTAGCCAGGTGTAGGAAGACCATGTGGACTTCTTCAGCTTCCAGAGTGAGCGGGAGAAGGTTTGAATACTGTGTAGACCAAATATAAGAGAATTTATCACTATATTTGGTGAAGGACTGGAATGAAAAGATGATTTTCATAGTCCTTGACTTTTGATGACTCAAAGTCATCAAAGCGCTGTGGTATCTTTGGGCAGTGGTTCTTGGAAAGCACAGCCGAGGGATTGCTCACTGACCCGGTGGATGATGAGAGGTGCCCTGTGATATCTTTCCAAGACTTGGGAATGGTGACACCTGAGCTGAGCTTCAGAGGGTAAATAAGAATGTGCACATGGCAGGGAGGAGACGATGCACTGCGGCTGGCTAATGGCACATCCCCAGTAATTATAGAAATCAAAATGCTGCTAATTTGATGGCATATTTAAAGTTTTAAGAATCATCTGAAATGGAGACTTCCTGTTTTATGTGTTACAGCTTTATTGAGGTGTAATCGACATACAATAAACTGCACCTATTTAAAGTGTACAACTTGATGGGTTTTGACATAGGTATACCTCCATGAAACCATCAGCATAATCAATTCCATCACCGCACAGGTTCCCTGTGGCCCTTTGTAATCCATCCCTACCTCCACCCCCATTCCCGGGAAACCACTGTTCTGCTTTCTGTCACTGTATAGGTTTGAATTTTCTAGAATTTAGTATGAATGGAATCATTCAATATATACTATTCTGGGAGATGTGGCATCTGGTTTCTTTCACTCAGTGGGAGGACATTCACCCATGATGTGTGAATCAATAGCTTATACTTTTTCATTGCTCTTTATAATTCCAACCAAAGAAAACAAACAGGAGACTCTGTCACTTGTCACTAAGTTTTTAGATATGTTTAGATAGTCCATTGAGAGTGAATCACAAAAGTTCTCCAGAGCTGATCATTTTGAAATGGTTTCACTAAAGATTGTGCTACTTGGATGGGTCACCTGGAGCAGATCTGGGTGAATTCACCACAGGTTGGTTTTCTTATCGCTTTAAGTCAGGAAGGCACATCTAATCAACAGGCTGGGACAGGCCTTGTACACCTCAAATTCTGTGATTTAAAATTAGATAAGTTTGTATATTTCTTAGATGGCAAATCAAATTTCCTTGCAAAATGAAATATTCTTGGAATTTACTGGTGAAGTTATGTTAGATCTAAATTTAAACCTATGTATAGATTCAACAAACATTTCATGGGCTTCTAATAATGTGCCAGGTACTGAACTTGGTCACAGAGACGTAGAGATGATAAAGGCATGGTGCCCTGGAAGGACTTCTGACGTAATAGGGGGATAGGCTTCGAAAAGTCACAGTTTACAAATTGCTATTTATTGAGCATCTGTTATGTGCCAGGTCTGAGCTGGACCTTGTGGAAATGGCCACTTCCCTTCAATCAGAGAGCTTACTTTCTAGTGGAAGACACAGATGATAAGTAATTAAGCACATAGGTAAGCTGGTTTAGTATAGATTATGAGAAATTTTATGATGGAAAAGAAGAGGATAATGAGGTAGTAAATTAGGAAGACCATTTTATGGAAAGAAATCATGGACAGCTTTGCTGAGGCGCAGAGGAGTTGGGGCGAGAACATTCCAAGAGGCACAGAGCATAGCAAGCACAGAGGCTGATGTGGGTTTCCTGGTGAACGGAACACAATGGAGGAGGATTTGGCTGGGGAGAGTGAACCAGTGAAGAGTGCCTTGAAGTGAAGGTAGAGGGGTAGGCTGAGGAAGATCCTGTAAGGTTTTATCAGCTACGATCAAGAGTTTGGGGGTTTTATTTTATTAAGTGAACCAGGGAGCCCCTAGAGGAATTTAAAGGAGCGAGTATCTGACTCCCCCCCGCCATAGTTTAATTTTATTTCAAAAATGAGGTCAAATTAACACAATAAAATTAATAAATCAAATTCATACCATAAAATGAACAGATCTTAAGTGTTCAGATTGAGTTTTGACAGTTGAACATAACTAGTGTATAACTACCACCATCCAAAACAAGATACAGGGTATTTCAATTCCAAGAAACTTTCCTTGTGGTCTTCTCTGATTTGCTTTAAAAAGATCAACATTGAGAAAATGTGCAGGGGTTTCACCTGCATGTTGTTATCTGACTTTCCTTCTTATTTACCTCTCCTGAATCATAACACTTTTCAGGAATCGCTGTTCCCTTCTGTTCTGGCCCCAATTAGTTTCTTACCACAGACTACGTGTTCTGATCATTCTCTTTCAGACTTTCTCAGGTACTTTATTTTCAAGGTTGCCTCCTGGTGAGACTTTGGTCTTTCCTGTCCTCTACCCGTCCAAATTCTACAAGCCTGACAAGCCTCAGCTCAAATCTTACCCTTTCATAAAGCCTGAAGCCCATAATTAATCCATTCCAGACAGGTCTGTGTACTCTGAACGCTGACAGTGTTTCTCAGCTATTCCACATGGAGTTTTTATTCATACTGTCTAGTGGAGGGGTAAAGAGAACTTTATGGTAGTAATGAGAATTAATATACTACATGATTTAGAGAAAATGATCATGATAATAATACAGAGAGGAGAGGCAGGTCAGTTCTACCTCAATGAAGCCTTGTAATTTTTAAAGGGAAAGCCTTATGCAACATGTATAGACCTGGCCCCAAACACCCTGCAGTCTTGGTTTGGTAAAACTGCTGAAGCTATTTGGTTTTTCTCTTTATCTTGCAAGGAGTTGTTTTTGTCCGCGATCTACTCAGCCAGTCATGAAGGCTTACACACTCCAGAGAACGCTGGATGCCTTTCTGCCGGGCTCAGACTTCACTGTCTGCTGCCTTGTCATCCATCTAAATGCTAACTAATGCCTTTTTTCGAGAAAGCCAAACGCTCAAGGCATTGGCTTGTCGATGGTGGGTGTTTGCTTGTACTAGTCCTGTGGCCTACTGAGGTAATGGATCTGCAGGATTTGCTTATTTTAAAGATGATTTGATCTGTGTGGGTTGACGTGTCAAAAATTCAGGATGTTATTTACAAAGAATTGCAGAGAAAACAAGGGCAAATGGGACCTCAGCCAAGATTTTCTTCCTTATCCATGCTGCCATCACAAATATTTAATTGGCATCAAGGTAAATATTCAAAGGTTAATGTAACATACTGTTAATGGATCAAGCAGGTATGTGGTCCTTCCTGCCTCACTTTGCTCCTGGAATATAATTACCAGCACAGGGATGGTCAGATGTGGAAGCTTTGTATCATCTTTGGCATTCACCTGCCGGTAGCATACATAAGAGATGGCGATAGTTATGATACATTTTGTGTATTTGTGCATTAGTCACAATCCGTTGTTTGCATTTCCATGGGTTTAAGATCCAACATTAGTGAATTAGATAGTACTTTCTGGCAGCAAGACGATGCCGAAGATTTATATGTTTACTCCAAAGTAGAGTTGGATTTATTTCTAATGCAAGTCCCATCTTTGACATTTCTTGGGGGCATAAAAAAGACCCGTTCTAAAAGTTCTTTTTCATGGTATGTACTTTTCTTTTTCATGTTTCTCACATAAACGTAGAAAAATGCCTGGCATACAATAAACGCTCGATAAGTGTAGCCCAGGACTACTCCTATCTTCTTGCTTCTCTAGGTAACTACTTCTTTTTTCACGGAGAGTCTTCTTTGTGCAAATTGTTTCTAATTTTTGTTTGTGCTGTGGCTGCAGTGACAATAATATTTGAATGATGTTACTTATTGTATAAATAATAATGCCATATTTTTTCTTCTTTCCTTCTTAAAAATTATCTTAGTCATAGAATTCTATTCCAAGCAAACCAATTATGCTAAAATATATTACTTCTATGTGGTCATCATCTGGGAAATGAATACAGAGTTACCTTAGGCTATTATTTCTGCTCCAGCGCATTATTTTTCAAACACTTAACAAGAATCACGATAAATAACATTTAAAAGTAGGAGTATTTGATCTGATGTACTCCGTGACATTTAAGTGCAAGTCACACAAATGATGTGTTAACAGAAGAGAGTGGTTATAATCATATAATCACTTATGTCTTTGCCTCTTGTTTCTAATTGGGGTTTTCCACTTATGTATTAATGATAAAAGAGAGCTGCTTTTGAATGGTCAGGGAGTCTTAGGCCTCTTTAAAATAAATATTTATAAGAAAGCATTGAAATTTCATTTTTGTGCTTGCTTGCAAGAGTGGGCCATACACCCTGAGGTTACTCCAACCTGGCTCTGACTTCTCTCAGAGCTGTCTTCCCTGTTGTTTCTGCCCGTTTTCTTTCTTTTTTTTTTTCCCCGGTATGCAGGCCTCTCACTGTTGTGGCCTCTCCCGTTGTAGAGCACACACTCTGGACGCGCAGGCTCAGCGGCCATGGCTCACGGGCCCAACCGCTCCGCGGCATGTGGGATCCTCCCGGACCAGGGCACGAACCCGTGTCCCCTGCGTCGGCAGGCAAACTCTCAACCACTGCGCCACCAGGGAAGCCGTGCCCTTTTTCTTAGTAAAGAAGAGATTAGCAGCTGTTAAATTCATATTAGAACCCAACTGAGACTTTATTCAAGATGAAAACAGAAAACTTGAGAACACACTGAGAAAAAGGGAACCCCTTATGGAGGGGATGGTCAGTTTAGAAGCATTTTGTCAAAAACGGATTGTTTCTGAGACGCAGTTTCCACGTTCCGGGAGGTTATTCTATCCATAGATATGAACCAAAGTTATGTGATGATTGAAAACAACACTACGTTGATAAGCATGGTTTTTCCTATTCTGTATCAGCTAAACAAAGTTACTAATGCTGGTTCTCTAACCACGTCTGTGAAGCTTTAGCACCTTTGCATTAGCATCACCTGGGGGTGGGGGTGTGGGGGGGTGTTGCAGTGCAGACTCCTAGGCCCACAACAACCTATGGAATTAGCATCCCTGCAGTCAGGGCCCAGGGCCCAGGAATCTGCTACTTTAGACCTTTTCTAAACTGTCCGTGTGAGAGATTTTGCTGCCAAAAATATGTGTCTTTTGACTTTATTAATACAAAACCGTTACGAGTGTGGGATGTGGAGCCTGACCAGCTGGCTTTGTACCCCCAGCTCTACCATTCACTTGCTCCAGTTACCTGACCTGTCTGTTTCTTATTTGTAAAGTGGGAGGTACAAGAGTATGACCACTTAGGGTTGTTTTGGGACTTGGGTGAGACAGTCCCTGTGAAGCACTTTGCACAGTGCTTGGCAAATATCAAACATGCTAAGTGTTAATTGTAGTTGCTATTATACTAGTATAGTTGTTATTGTTTCATTAATAAAAGTAATAAGGATTACATTGAAGCTTACCTGCGACAGATATGTAGAATAACCATGCCAACAGAAGTCTCATATATTTTTGAAGTATAGAAATGACTACCTCTGTAGCTCTCTTGAAAAAGGAACTTAAAAAAATAAATAGAAGTGAAGGGATTTTTTGCATTGGGGCTGTTCATTTCAGCAGCTTTCAGGAGAGATGCTATAGTGACAGCCTATAGAAGGCTGCCTCAAGGGTGGGTGACCAGCTCAGAGTGAGCCCTGCTGTCTTGTTCATTGGCTGAACGACATGGCAGATTTCTCCATACTTCTTCACCCTGCAGCGCCTTTACCTTTGCCAATGGCTGCGGCCAAAACCTGCGAGCAGCCTTCCACCCGCTCACACCTGCACGCTGAAGGTCGTCCATCGGGCCGTTTAAAACATGCCCGTCACCTTTCCGCCTGTAAAGGTGGCCTTGCATTTTCACTGTGTATGTTTTCAGCCAAGTTCCCACACACTGGGTTTTTGGCGATGAGAGGGCTTTAATTACGGCTATTAGACAGACAGTCTGAGCGAATGACAGCGTTTTGCCTCTGGTCGTCTAGCAGAAACTTGAAAGGGGGAAGGCACAGCTAGAGATGGCGTGTGAATGGTTCCTGCAGTTCAGATGCCAGGGGCACCTGGGGGATGCGAGGCAGTGCTGCTGTGTCTCCTCTGGGTCCAGGGGAGGCCCACCATTCTCACCTGGAACACACTGGGTGCTGTCTCCGGCTACCATGAGGCAGCTGTGACTGCCCCCAGAGACACCACTTTCCTCCCTCTCCGTTGTTCTCCTTGCTGGTAGATCACTTTTAATTTTCTTGAGGCCACGCTTTGGAGACTGAGAGGGTCTTTCAAAATGCTCTTGCTAAATGCGTTGAAGACTCTGCTCCTTTTGCTTTAATAGTTAACTATTTTCCTTGTTTTCCGTGTAAGGAAAGCATCTTTCTTTCTTGCCATCTCCTTTGCTCCTGCCACATTCTCTGAACATACGTAGTGCCTGAGAATCAACTTCTCATGTTTTTTTTTTTTTGGCAACAAATTGAGTTTTCCTTCAAAATTATAAACTGCTTCCCTTGTATATCTGTTATAAAAAGCAATCCAGAGAATTAATTCAGGCTATTTTCAGACCTATTTCAAACATTTTGATGACTCAGAATCTGAATCAGAGCAAATAGAACACGATCTAAATACTACAAGGTGACACAAATTCAACACGAGAAGGAAAGGATTAAAAAAGCAGTAATTACAGTTATTCATCTTTAATTAGTTTATATTGAGAGAAGTAATGCTGAAGTTCTAGAGATATATGTTTAGGTATCAGTTGCATCATTTTTCAAATATATGGTCCTAGGAAAATAAAAATAACTGAAATTTATGGACCCTGTAACCAAAATACAGAGTCTCTCTCTCAAAGTTTTAGATGGCTTCTTTATTAGTTAATGAATTCATGATTTATATCGTATCCCTCACAATAATCAGCAGTGTAATAATTAATCTACCTTGATTCTAGTAACTTTTGGGGGGGCTTTTTTGATATATAGAAAGAGTATATGGTATAATTCCTGCCTACAAGAAGCCTCTAGTCTAATTTAGGGGAGAAGCCTAATATGAAAGTAATGTGAAATTGTTTATTTGCCTGTGCAGTAATTACTTATGGAATACCAACTATGTTCCAGACAGGGTTATACTATTATTTATCTGTGACCAAACTGAGTCTTGAAGAAGTAGTGAGTTTTACACAGTACTGCCTTACTGGGAGATTGTATTTCCCAAAGACAGGGACAACAGTAGTGTCTCCCATTCCACATGCCCTTCTGCGGTGTGGCCTTGGACTGGCTACACTCCATCAAAAGGTGGAGTCTATTTCCCATCCTCTGATTGGGGGTCCTCTTAGTGACTCACTTGTAATCGATGGACTTTTGAGACTAGGTCAGAAAAGGTCAGGCAGCTTTCATCTGGCTCTTTTGAAATGGTTTCCCTCTTGGAACCCAGCTGCCATGCTGTGAGACCTCAGGCCACGTGAAGGAGCCCATTGTGGGTGCTCTGACTCCAGTCTTTGGGTCATCTGCACCCAAGAACCAGACATAAGTGAAGATGATTTCAGACCCCAGACCACAGTCTTCCCAGTGGAGGCCCCCATCATTATGGAAAAGAGGCAGTCCAACCCCCTGCACCCTGTCCAAAATCTTGACCCAAAGAATCTGATGTTTTACACCACTAAGGTTGATTTACTCTTGCCAACATCTAATGATAAAGTATTGAACAAAACAGAGATCAGGAAAAGAGATGCTACTGATATGTCTGATAATAATAATCAACTAATAAAAGTTCCCATTGATTTGCTTGCTGTGTGCCAGATTTTGTGACCTAGTGTTTATATAACCCTCACCAAGACCCCAAGTTTGGTATCATTGCACTTCCCACTTTGTAGATGAGGGAACTCAAGCAAAGGGGGGTGAAATAATGCATCTCCATAGTAAGTGAAGCAAGAGGATGGGAAGCCCCTAAGCTTAACTTCTTGAGTAGATGATGTATCTAAGGGCTAAGTATGATTCGATGTAGCTCTGGCACTTGAGTTCAGAGACAATATCACTCTGAGTTGGGGTGGTTTTAGACTTTGTGAGGTTTGGTGGGGAGATAAAGTTTATACTGAGCCTGGTCAGGTGTGTAAGATCTAGATAAGCAGCGTAGAAGAGTAGAGGCAGGCATTGAATGTGGAAGTAACCATGGAAACAGAGATAGAAGTGAGAAAATAATTCATGAGTGCTTGGATGGAGAACAAACCAGTAAGAAGAAAAGCTGGGGAGGAGGATGATACAGGGTGTTGGATGGGCTTCTTTAGAGATACAAGCAACTGAGGTGTTTGATCTGGGAGGAAGATGTCTGGATTAAAAGTTCATTGGAAGGTTAGTCTAGCAACAATATGGAGACTGGACCAACCTGAGGTGGGTGGGCCACCAGAAGAAAAGAGAACAGCTGAGATGTTATTTAGTTAGCCCAACAGGGTAATAGGCAGGTGGCACAGTGATAACATGAAGGGTAAAGTTAGGTAAATTTCTAAGAAATAAGTAGATTGAATATAAGGGTTGAAAGAATAGGAAGTGGTGAAAATGGTTTCTAGCCAATGAAGCTGGAAGTGTGATAAAAATCTCCTTCACCAAATACTGCCAGAAATAATTAATGCTACAGAAGGCCAATAAAGCCATTAGCATTAGAATTGCAAGACAGGCACTGCAAAAGTTGACAAAGCTTACACAATAATAATAGCATAATATGCTATGATTTATTGCCTTGTATCTGGAAGACTCTTCACTTTTCTGTATTTGACATGCAACTATGATGTTTGATGCTCACTATAAGACTATGAGTTAGGTATGGAGAACAGGTGGCTGTCTCATATCCCAAGGATGTAACTGAGTTATGTAGAACTTGAATTCCTAGTTCAAGATCCCATGATAGAAAGAGCTTATCCTGGGACCAAGTCCTTTGACTCATAATCCACTGCTGTTTCCATTTATAAAAACTGCCTTTTTGAGTAGATTTTGGACTTGGGTAGGTAATTTTTTTATTCTCAGAAGCTGAGGAACACAAATATTCTCAATATTCTGTACACTTACAATATCTTGTGCTTTCTGGCTTAGAGGACCAGTCTTGCACATAAGCCCTCGTTATATATATGAACTTGGATTAGTGGGTAAGTGAAATTGTGAATAAGGCTTGAGGAGGGTTCTTGAACTCATTCTGTCTACAAATTGAGTTCAGGGAATTTTAAAAGCTATAAATATCTAGTTTCAAATTTTGGTTACTCAGAGCAGAAACCACAGAGTCACTTTAGTTCTTAACCCTTTATATGCTGTCCTATTTATTTCCCATCCTAATTATCTCTAGAATCCTTGTATTCTCCTTATTCATATTACTACTGCCTTTATTTACACCCTCTATGTGTTTCTTGGAGAAACTCAACAGGCTTCTAATTTGTTGTTGTACTTTATTACCTTTACACACCCATATCAACCAATCTTCATGGAAA
The DNA here is from genome assembly GCF_964270905.1 of Leucopleurus acutus. Classification (NCBI taxonomy): domain Eukaryota; kingdom Metazoa; phylum Chordata; class Mammalia; order Artiodactyla; family Delphinidae; genus Leucopleurus; species Leucopleurus acutus. The sequence goes on along the minus strand of NC_139145.1, from coordinate 33,673,269 downwards.
TCTGACCAGTTCGAATAATCAGTGGTTCTCCCAAGACTTATGTATGAGTTTTCAAGCTCTTTGGCATATAAGTCCCCTCGAGACCCTGTCAACCTCTTCCGTGCCATCTCCTGTAGATCTACCTCATACCTTACATTAAGAGTAATACTGATAGAATAATGGGTTTACACATGCGTGCACACACACACATGCGCGTGCGCACACACACTTCTTTCCTCTGTATCATAGCACATTTTTCCCTTCCTGGAATACATTTCTCTACTGTATCCACTGGGAAATTGCTGTTTAGTATTGAAACCCTACTCATGTCAATTTCTCAAACGCCTCCTGTTTCCCTCTGGTCTACCAGTGTCAGTCCTTCCTGCCTTTGTACTGCGTGTGGACCCAGCACAAACTCCATGGTTCCTGGATCAACCTGTATTGTAATTATTTCTTCATGCCTGCTCTGCCTACTAGATTGTAAACCCCTTGAGGACAAGCATGATTGTCAGTCTCTGCATCCCTTGATAATTTTATAGCACTGACCATACTGTGGATGCTCATTACATAACTGTTGACATGAAAAAAGGCAGAATCTTTTGGCAATAAAAGATTTTTGGCTGGGAAATGTCATTACCATTTTGCCAGAACCATGAATTTATCCAGCACCTGTTTTCATGAAACACTGTGCCGAGTGCTCTCAGAACAAATTACGCAGATCCGCTTCTTGACCTTGAAGAACTTATTTATAATTTAATACGTATATCAGGCATGAGGGCAAATATGGAAAGTACAGACAATAATTGAATTACCAACATTAAACAGATATACAAATAAGTTAGATTAAATATTTACTTTGCTTGTGGGTTACCTTGTAAAGGGTAATTGCATTTTAGCAGCTGGTGAGTGTATGGGAACCATTTGAGTTTTATGTTTAGACAATAGGATCCTATCATAATGATTACAGTGTAAACTGAATTTTGATGTTTTTATGGGTGAAGATGGGCATTAATATTCCCTATGAGGTTAATTTATATTATATTGGGAGAAGAAACCGTATACCTTGGATAAAATCCAAATCTAGACACCTCTGGACAAATTAGAGCAAATGGAGCTTGTCTGTAGAACTCCACTATTTAAAAAAATGTGGAATCTGAAAAATATCTGTTTTTCATCAAAAGCAGGAAATAAGGTATTTGACAACATGCATTTGTCTACTGAATGTGATGGAATATGTGAAGAAATATGTTTTGTCAATAAAATAAATTGCCAAACAAAATATAATCCTTTCTGCAAATGCATTTAGTCTCCGGGATGAAATAAGCTACTTTCACAAAGCACATTTTTTCCTTTGAATTATTTTAGATTTGCTGTCTATAAAAAGCTAGAGAGAAAATGTGTTTTGTCAGAGACTGTATTTCAAGGTATAAAGATAAAATATATTTAATTAGGAAAAAAGTAGGCTCCATCGTGGAGGGTCAGTAAATGTTTATAATATACTGATGCAGTTTAAATGAGTCTATAATTTTTGGCTTAAGAGGCTAAATTCTCAGTCCAGTGTTGGATGCATTCTTTTTTTTTTTCCTTCAGTATTTTATTTTATTAGTTTTTTTCCAATATTTTTAAATTGATGTGTAGTTGATTTACATTGTTGTGTTAATTTCTGCTTTACAGCAAAGCGATTCAGTTATACATATATATACATTCTTTTTTTTTAATATTCTTTTCCATTATGGTTTATCATAGGATATTGAATATAGTTCTCTGTGGATGCATTGTTGAAAACATTCAAGTGATACTCTCATGATCCTTGAGCATATTTTTAACACTTTTATTGTACCACGTTATTCACCACATCACTGAAAGAGTTAATTATATGACTAATTAGGTTCTTTTTTATTTTTTTTTTCATTTTCCCCTTGCTCTGTGAATTGCTCCTTTGCCCCAAGGCTCCTGAGGAATTTTAACTTACATAATTAATTAAAGCAGTTTAACCCTTCTGGTGTGACTCAAACACCCCATCTTGTTTAACATCATTTTAGATCTCTGGTTAACAGCCTGTAGTGCTATACAATGGACAAGTTAATGTCAAATAATTAAGTGTTAAGTTAGGATAAAGTATAATTCTTAGAAAAGGGACCAAAGGAGTAATACGTGTGGAAGCAGCTTTGAGAAGAGTGAAGTGTTATAATACAAATGAAAGACGATGTGAATGGGGAAGTTTTTTGTCTTTTTCTCCTATTCTTTTTTTTTTATTAAGAACACACTTCCTCACTTGTGGTATCTGCTTAATATTTAAGGATTGAATGAGATAATGTCTATAGAGCTCTTGGCTCCACGCCTGGCACTAGTTCTATATTGATAGATCATTTTCCAGTATTAAATAAGCATTGTTCCATTTGGTTCTCAAACTATCCACTTTCTGGACAAGTATAATTTCCATTTTATGGAAGAGTTACCTGAAATTCAGAGGATCACATAGTGATGGACCCGAAGTTGGGGGATCCATCTCTAACGCGGGGTGAGCAGGATTGTCTAGGGAGAAGGTAACATTTGAACTATATCCTGAAGCATAAGGAGGAAATTAAAAGGCAGAAACTGCATGGTAATGCTGAACGTAGGTGGCTTGTTGAATGTATTGTTAATAACTATATTGCCAGGGAGAAGGGCTTAATTTATTGGGAAATGAGGCTAGAAAGGTAATCTGGAGTCATAAAATATTGTATGTACTAAGGAATTTTCACTTAATTCTAGAGGGACTGCAAGCAGATGGCTGATATGACTCAACTTATATTTTAGAGAACTAGTTTTGGTGATGAGGGTAACAGCGGATTCGAGCAGGGAAGGGAGCTGAAGGCAGGGTGTGGATCGGTGGATCACTGTTGTCTTCCAGGTGAGAGACAGTGACCTGGAGCTGGGGCCGTGATGAGAGACATGATGACGGTAGGAGAGGGATGTCAAAGACATTTCTCAGGTCTCATCAGTGAGAGGTCATACATGGTAGGGAAGGTATAGGTGAATTTGGGAATAACTGCAAAGTTGCTTAGGAAATAAAGCCATTAATATAGATAGAAAATGCAAAAATGAATAGTTGATGATGATAAAGCAAATCTATTTGGTTTTGAGCATAAGTAATGTAACTGCAAGATCAATGGGCAGATGTGTTGTTAATGTGGATCCTGAGTCCAAGAGAGAGGCTGGGAGGAAGGAATAAAAATTTGGAGGAGTATTATTATATTTGTTTTTGTGGTTGGTGATGTATGAATGAAATACCTTTATAAGAAGAATTTTAATTAATATTCAAAATAATGTATCAAAATGAAATTTGACAGATATGAAGCCCTAACTCTGTCGTGCTCCTCTCACTTTTACTTGGTAACAATTATTGAGGGTGTGTCAGGCTCAAGGTTAAGATGTACATGAATTATCTTGGTTAATTCAAAAACCTTGGAGAAATCTGGAGGAATAGATATTAACATTTCCATTTCCCAGTGAGAAAACTGAGGCTGGGAGAGATTAAATTAATTGCCCAATGCAGAACAGGAATTCAGATCCTTGTTTATCTCAAAGTCTGTATTCTTAAAGCACACCCCATATGGAAAAGTTCAAATCTGACTCATCTTCAAGTCATCCGGTTCTCAATGGCAACACTTGTTGGGATTTCATGGAAAGCCTAACCTCTTCTTTGACGTGAAATTATTCGCAACTATCCAGCAGAGAACTTGAGCTACAGAAAGCAGAAAATGGATGTGTATTCCTGTTCTTCTTTCACCCGTATCCTTCCCTCTCTCTTAACCCTTTAGCACCCCTTCTGGATATTATTTATGACCCAGAGTTCCTCTACTTTCATTGTAGACGTTGATACACGCTATTTCTCTCCTACTTGACTGTAGACATTTTGAATCCAACATTATCTTTGCCTTTCTCACAATAGGTAGCAGAGGGCCTTATACTGTGCTAAGTACTCTGCTTGCCTTGCCTCACTTATAACCCAATGAGGTTACACTGTAATTATCTCCATTTTTAGAGGAGAAATATGTAGCTCAATCAATAACTTGCCCAAGGACTCACAAAGAGTTAAGTCATAGATGAGGCTATGAACCCTTGTCTAGAGCAAGAAGAGTGCTAGGTGACTAAGTGCCTTGCACACAGTAGGACCTCATCCTTGTTGGAACGAATATGAACAAAAGCACTGTTTCCATAGGCAAGACTTTGGGGTTGTGAACATTAGTTCTATTATACGGCAGGCTTCTTTTTTTTTTAAACGGTGCTCATGGTAATAGGATTCTGTCTAATATGACTCATTTCAGAGAAGACTTGAATAAAAGAACTCCATAGTAAAGCCCCCAAATTTAAAGTCAGTATTCACAAGTATCTGAAAGGCACACGTTCATTACTTAATCTCACCAATCCAAATAATGAACAGGGGAGTCCACAACAGAATTATAGAGATTGTTCCAAAGCTTAGAGGCTAATTTGATTTTGTACGGAATGTTAAGAAAGGGTTTTAAAGAATTTTAAATGAAAAGGCAATTAACGTTGAAACCTTCATTAATGGATAGTTGAGAGGAAAAACCGGACTTCTTGCTGAGTTTTTGACTTTTTCACTAATTGCAAAACTTTATGGTATTTTTACTGTATATTAGAAAGTGGTAAGACACTATCTGTTTAATACAGCTAGACCTTATGGGCAAATAGAACACTTTTAAGGGCTTTTAATTTTTTTTTTAAGTAAAGAGGACAGAGCCCCCAAGAACTAATTATGACTGAACAACTCTCATTTGATAAAACGGATGCAGAGTAATAAAATGTTCACTAAGAAACAAGAATTTTGACTCAGCTTAAAAGATTCTTGAAACTATTATTTGTTTCTTCATGTTAGTATACATTGACCAATTTTTCATACAAGAGAAAGTGGATACTTTACAAGAAAACTATAAGGAACAGTCCTGAGCATTGAACAACAAAAAAATAGATATTATTTATGAATGTTGGTGTATTGATTCAAAATTCTCTAAACTCTTTAAATACAGTTTATTTCTCGCTTTAACACTAATGATTAAAGTGAATGGAACATCTGTTCTTTGGTTTTTCAATATTTAGGATTGGCACCAGCATTTTGCAAACTTTGCCCTAGAAATGTTAGTAACTGTTATGTTCCCCGTTTTCTACCACACGTGTGTGTCTTAGGGCCTTAGAGTGATGGAAATAAAGACAGAAGTCTTTTGGCTGGCAAATTATTAGAGAATTTTATTGGCTGTGTGGTATACCCTCATGCCATGGTATTAGGAAAAATCTTGTTTCTTGCCTTTCAGAGCAATGTAGATAAATTTTATAAGCTCCAGAATTAGATTAACTTTCTAAGTTGCCTCCCATCAACTTCTTTCGCCATTGCCAAGATAACGAGCTACCTTATGGCAGAGCGGGGTCAGGGGTTAGGAGGCTGAGGGTCCCCCCCAAAGACGTAGTTTGTTATCCAGCCTTCGTCCTGTGGCTAATCTTTTTATATGTCATATTGTCCACCACTGAATCTGGTGAAAAACTCTCAGCCGTCCCTAATTTTAGATTTGATGTACCAGATAAGTAAAACGGGCTTTTTTTCTCTTTGTCATCTCTAACCTTGTTTACTGGGGTGTGGCAATGTTAAAGAATTAGAGACATGTTCCTTTAACAAAAACAGGGTAATTCCATCTGTTGGCAATATAGAGAACACAGAAGAGACATATGTAGGTGTCTAAGCAATTAAAGTCATCCCATCTTGAGAGGATCCATGGTAGTAAATAAAGAAAGAACCAAAGTTTGAAAAGTCACTCCTTTCTCCAAGGTAACTGCTCATTCTTTATTAAAGCTAGAGCTCATTTAATCTAATTATATCATGACCCAACATACATATCAGAGGCATTCAGCCTATATATTTCAAGATGCTCTGGTTAATTGATTGTCATTTAAGTGCATCATATCAAAGACTTTTCCAGAGTAAACTGGAAATAAGATCTGGACTCCACCTCTGCCACTTACCAGCTTTATTATCTTGGAGATTCCTTAACTTTTTTCTTTGACTTGAGATCTTCCCTGTTTAAATCCATGTTCTCGTGAGCTGAGACTAGACTGTCTTATTTTATAATCAGAACATTTTTAGAAGCTCAGAAAAAGACACAGGATCTCTCCATAACGGAAAACTTGTGTACAACCATTTCTCATGTGCATATTTCCCTGTATTTGAGGATTTGTACTTTAATTGTGAAAAAAAGAAATATGGCAGTAAAGACAGAAATATAGCAGGCAAAATGTGTTCTTGCTGTTGCTTGGTTGTCTTGCCCCAGCATAGATTCTTCTCAGTTCTCTCTCTCTCAAAAGGCGTAACTCCTGGAATCGGCTTCTTTGGGAGAGGTGCAAGGAAAACGAATTTTGGATGATAAAAACTGCTGAATTTATGTTTTCATAGAATCTTTTACATGCATTATATTATTTTAAATAATGTTTCAGGAATGTTACTATAACACGCCCCCCTTTATATTTTGGTTTATCTAGGTATGTTCTCATTTATGAGTGATATCAATAATTTGTCTGTTGTAGATCTTTGATAAACTAGAGAGCAAAATATTAACATATTGGACCTTGAGTAAGATCTCAGTGGTGCTACTTTTAACTGTTGATTCACTTAGGTAGTTGAGTTTTAATCTGTGCCAGGGTATAATTCTTTTCTTCACTGACACAATAGTAATAATGATAATTATTATGATTATTATAAAAATCTAGTGTGTTCATTAAGCTACAAAGAAAGAAAGCAAAGTGACATCCTATGGTGTCAGTTCAATCAAAGATCAGTGTTGTAGGGAGGGAGGGCTTATTGAACTAGGAAAACCAATAGGAATTAATTGCCATTTACTGCAGATAAGGAATGACCCAAGTCCCCCCTCTAGGGTCAGGTTTGTCATCTATCCTATATTTGGTGTCCACATTTATTGTTGTTTGTATTAAAATATATGCCCGGTCTGCGTCCCAAACAACATATGCAGATTTTGGTACTTTAGTTCCATTCCTTTCTTTTAAGTCAGAAATCATAAAACATAGACATTTTGAGTGAACCTTTATGCTAAAATATAATGTATTCATAGTAGAGGAGGTGCAGTAATTTTATGAGACTGTTTTACACACTGGTACATGAAATTATTAGATTAACCAGTCCGTATCATGTTTTTTTTTTAACTGTTGTTTTTAATCCTTTTTATTATGCCTTATCCAAATTACTAGTGTAAGTAATGCGTTCCCTTATTTCCACATCAGATTTATTAAATTGTTCATTTGGCCATATGTTTGGATGCCTTGACATGAACTGGATATCAATTCCCTTGTCACTCTTTTCCTTATTCTGCCATATTGTGAGCTGACACCAAAATACACACTGCAAAATGTATGTGAGGCTGGGACATTAAAATGATTGACAGTGAACTTGCAGAGCAAGGAGGAGGCTAATCCATATATGACACACAGAAGCTGTTTTCCTGGCAACAACTTCATCATTGTTTCTAAACATGAGAGATGAGCCAGTGTACCTAAAAAATCATTCAGGTAAACAGCAAAGAATTTTGTTTGGCAGGACATGAATGCCATAGTCTTTCTTCTCACTTCACTGTGGGAAATGGAAATAGAGTCTTCTCACCTAGATTAATAGCTGTTTTAACTCAGTAAAAGATGTGTAAATCTTTGGCAGTGTCCTACTGAGTCAATGTTTTTATATGTATGTAATAACATCTCAGAGTAGTTAAGATATACGTCAGGCCCTTGGGGGGAAAAGTTCACGTAAATTTGGAATGTAGGCTGGATACGTAGCCACCTTTTGGGGGTAATAAATTGTTTGGAGAACAATTTAAATCTGATGATAATCTGATGATATCATGATATCATTGAAATCTGATGATAGCCTTTATCAAAATTTTAGGTCCAATGTCTCAGAGTATTCAGTGTTTCCCATTACATGAAGAAAAGAGAAAATAGGAGGCTAAGGTGCATTGAAAAAAATTGTATGAGGCCTAAGAAAAGACTGTTCCCCAGATGGAATTCACTGAAGATTCTGTTTCTTTGCATTTTCATTATAATTAATTCTTTAATATTGCCAGCTGAATCTCACGAATTGAAAATGTTCCAGTCTATACAATCTGGCATCATGCTGCTCTTCTGAAATTCCAGGGTGCTTTCCTAAGGGAAGATTGGGAAATTCACAGTATGAATGGAGCAATTAGAGCAGAGGTGTGGCATCGAGAGATATGGGCCGAATACTTACACCATCATGACAATGGCCTCTTTCCAAATACATCCTAGTCAAATTAGCACATGGTAATAAGAGTAGAAGAGAGAGAGAGATGCTGCTCTTTGGAAAACAGTATAAATTTAAAAATTTAAATTCCATGTTCTTCATACCGTATCCTGAAAGAGATGTTCACATAGGGGAGTTGGAAGGACCAGTAGATGGGTTGCCAAAATGTGCAGAATTTCAGGCAAGGGCACATTGGGAGTCGGGAGAGTGAGAACCAAGGAAGGGGTTAGGCCATTTCCTGGAACATAAATTATTGATCAGGGGCCCTTCGGGTAACAGGATGGAGATTTAGCGAAGATGGGAACTTCATGGTGTCTAATCCAATTATTTTGGAGAAGAGAAGTTGTTTGAGTCACAAGGGGGCTACACGTACATGGGGTGGCAGAAGGTCCATTACTTCATGACTTGCTCTAGGATTGCCCGAAGGCTTAGAGTATTCACTCTTTTAAGACGTAAAACACAGAGGAAGTGTCAAACTCCCGGAACTTTATATAAACTTCATGTAATCTTTTATCTTACCCTATGACATTTTAATTGTAAAGGCAATACATACTCATTGTAGAAAATTTCTAAAACTAAAAGGGAATGTTTTCCCTCTCCCTATCCAAAGATAACCATTGTTAACTGTCTTATCCTTGGTTCTAGAAGACTGGGAATGAGTACAGAGATGGTAGGAATAAACTCACAGACACGTATCAGTTTTACTCACAAGCTTTATGAGGCATCAGTAAGGCTGTGAAAATCAGTACAGACAAAGGATACCTCTGAGCAAGCTTGGTGTCCGCAATCTGCTCCTCTCAGGGATGTGGCCAGAAGAGACGTGATGATCTGCAGCCTTTGTTAGCCCCAAACAAATGGTCCCTAATCTTTAAACATTATGGCCACTCCCCCAAAACCACCACCAAAAGACCCACATCAGTTCCAGGAAAGACCATTTTGTTTTTTGCTTTCTGTTTCCGTCAATTTTTTTTTTCTTTCTCCCTCCCTCCCTCCCTCCCTCCCTCCCTCCCTGCCTCCCTTCCTTCCTTCCTTCCTTCCTTCCACCCATCCATCCATCCTGGCAAAATTGAGTTGATAGTATATATACAGTATTGGACTCTGCCCTTTTCATTCATTTAATACTTTGAATATTTCCTACATCAATATGGGAAGACTCTTTAAAAACATATTTATAAATTATTAACTCAATTTTAATGAAGCAAATGTAGACCTCACCAGATTTTTATTCATTTGGGAAAAATTAGAAGGGGTTAATTGAACAAATACTCCTGTTTAAAAACTTACTAAGTTTTGAGGGTAAAATTGACTGAACTTTCCACTTGTACTATTAAGAAAATAATTATGAGTGTTTGCTAGAGAAGGTATCAGTTAAAATTAACTGTTGAGAGTTTACCTCTGCAAGGAAGGGACACACGTTCAGAGGTCTTACTCATATAACTTAGAATTTGTCATGAAAAAATTTCACATAAAATCTTATTTTTTTTTTCTTTTGCTCCTTTAAAATTACACCTCTATTTGCCTTCTTTCTTCTTTTTTAAAAATTTTTCCTTCTCTCTTTTCTCGTGAACCTTCAACAGGGTGTGTATTGTGTACTAACCATGTTAATGGATTCCATAGATAATTTCCAGAGGTTGAAAAGGCCTTTGACTTCAGAGAAACTGAAGCCGTTTTGAAAGAAGCTGAAGAGGTGTACATTAGAATCCTCCCCATACACAGGAATAGTGGAGTGACATTTGAATTTGACAGAGGGAGTGAAAAGATCAAGTTGAAATGTGGCACTCGAGAAGGCAATGCGGTCTCATCCGTGCCTCCTCTGTTTGCTGAGAGAAGAGATTCTGAAACTTTGAATGAGAAGGAAAGGGCATTAGCATCAAGCGAGAGAGGACAGGAGTCAACCAGGATTTGCAAATAACAAAGTCATCTCGGGCTAAACTCTAGGAAGACCTTGAAGCTGAGATCCAAGATCACACACTTAAAAATGAGTAACTTTTGTTAAAGAAGAGTTCGTGTAGGTGACCAAAGTTGAATTTGCACAAGAAAGGCAAGATCACAGAGAGGAGACTCTGGAGGAGTAAGGCTACCTGGGCTGGTTGGGGGAGTCTAATTCAGGAGGCTGGCTAATCTCAGAGTCTATAAAATGACTTCTCAGAGGTGAACAACTTCCACTTTGGCTTTCAAAAAAGTCTGAGGGCACCTACATTGACATTTTATCTACTTTAAAAGATAGACTCTTCACTGCAGTTATATGGTTCTGTTCGTAATAATAAGCACTGCGTTTTTCCCTGGAGTCTCTCCTCAAAATTTAGGCACCCATGGCTCCTCAAGTCCCCACGGTTTATTCAGAGCTGAAGACCAGGATTCAAACTGTAGGTTCCAATATCACTGGCCTTGACTCACTTGGAATAAATAATAATTCAGAGAGGGAACTATTCATGGAAATTCACCTCCTCAAAAGCAACGATCTGTAGTTAGTTGGTTATAAATAGTATTTCTGCCTCTGTATTGTTAGATGCTGTTAGAATAAGAACACATTCATGTATTATTTGGGAATCTAAAAATAAGTTTAAAAATAGAAAATAAATTATAGTGTAAGAAAAAATAGCATAAGCAATGTTGAAAAAAGAATTTTAATTAGGGAATGCATTAAACATGCTTTAGTGGTAATGTTTACCTATGATAAATAAAACTGGTCAAGGAAGTTTAGCATCGTGGTTAAGAGAACTTGGGTCTACAGAGTCATACGACCTACATTGAAGCCTATGTTTGCCAGGAAATAGCTGAGAGATCTTGAGACAGTCCTGCAGTTATAAAATTGGAATAATAATACATGCACACCAGATAGAGTTGTTTTGAAAATGAAATGAGATACTTATAAAGCAGTTCGCACATCGCCTGGCACGTAGGAAGGTCTCTCTGATAGTGCTTTTTCCTACGTGAGGCAGAAAAGGCCTGTGTTAGCTCAGATCCTTTGAGTAACAGATGCTGCGATGGAATTACGCGTGCAGGAGATGAATGGAGGGAAATATCTGTGAAGGATAAAGGGGAAGGAGCAGGAGTGGCAGGGAGAGCTTTCAGACCATAATGTAGGTCTGACACCTGTAAGGAAGGGGCAGAAGGAAGACAGATTGAGCAGGAAAGTCTCAGACTGCAGCACAGTTCTAAAAAAGTTGGGGGCAGTTTGATGCAAAGCCCTTGTGCTAAAGTCATCTCCTTTTTTAAAATTTTTTTTAATTTTTTTTTTTTTTGCTGTACGCGGGCCTCTCACTGGTTGTGGCCTCTCCCGTTGTGGAACACAGGTCCTGGACGCACAGGCTCAGCAGCCATGGCTCACGGGCCCAGCCGCTCCGTGGCATGTGGGATCCTCCCGGACCAGGGTACGAACCTGTGTCCCCTGCATCGACAGGCGGACTCTCAACCACTGCGCCACCAGGGAAGCCCTTCCTTTTTTTTTTAACTTTTTTATTTTATATTGGAGCAGAGTTGATTAACAATGTTGTGTTAGTTTCAGATGTACGGCAAAGCAATTCAGTTATACATATACAGGTATCTATTCTTTTTCAAATTCTTTTCCTATTTAGGTTGTTACGTATATTGGGCAGAGTTCCCTGCGCTTGTTGGTTATCCATTTTAAATATGGCAATGTGTATATGTCAGTCCCAAACTCCCTAACTATCCCTTCCCCGACCCTTTAAGTCATCTCTTGAAGCCCTGTGTCCTACAAGAGGAGGTCTCTGCAGTCACTGGCTGGGAACATTCCAGGAAAAGCAAGGACTCTGCAAATGTGTTGTTGATCTGATAGACAGCAGCTAGGGATTTGTAGCCACAGGATTGCCATGGCCCATCACTTGAGCTGGGGATGTGATACAGTAGTTATAAATCATTAGTTTATTCATTAACATATTCCTTCACTCCAACATTTTGGTAGCTTGGTTCAGGGTACCCTGTCTCTGAACCTCCATTTCCTCACCTATGAAATGGGTAAGATAATAAGTATGACACACTTATTGCAGGACTGATTTAAAGATTTGAGATATATAGAGAAGCATGTTATTTTAATAGTAAAAAGTGCTTTGGAAATGTAAAAGAGCCCCAAACTCTTTCCTTTAGACATTTTCTAATTCACAAATTTCTTTTCAGTAGTCTGGCCTTTCAATTAGCTTGATTTTACTTGGCTTTACTTTCAATTAGCTTGACTTAGTGTATCATAACTGATTTCACATGAAAATACGTATTTGTAAAAACAATCAGACTCTCTTATCTTTGAAATTAAGTATTTAAGGTCTACCAGCAGAATGTTTTATTTGATGGTGGTTGTAAGTAGGCATGGTAGTGAATGTCACTATTCAATACACAATTCATGGAACCTAAGGAATTTAACCCACTGAATCCATGTTAAAGATGCTATGCATCGGAACTCAGGGATACTGTTAAGCAATGCATCAGTTGATCATAATTGTGTCATGGAGCCTCAAAAAATGATTGGGACATAGAAGGCCCCCTATAAGTATTTGTTGAATGATTCACAGAATCAGTTTTAGCTGATAAACTTTTCAGGTTTATCTCTGTGATCTTTCCTCATAGAAATGAGGGACCCTAAACAAAAACGTAGAAGAAAACATGATGAAAGTCCAGATCCCTGATGCTTGTGGACATTAGAAAGAAATGGGTCTGTATTTGGACCATACCTCTTAGAATCACAAAAACCACCAAAAAATGATAGGATCCTAAATGTTTGTCTAATTCTACTTTATTCTGCAGCAGGTTTTCTCAATACTGGTCAGATAACAGGTTTTCTCAATACTGGTCAGATAATTCTTTGTTGGGGGGAAGGGGGGTTGTCCCACGCCTTGTAGGATGCTTGGCAACTTCCCTGGCCTCTACCCACTAGATGCCAGTAGCGTCCCTCTCCCAATTCTCCAGTTGTAACAACAAAAATAATGTATCTGGAATTGCTAAAAATCCCTGAGGGGATAAAACTGTCCGCGGTTGAGAACCCCTGTTTTACATATTAGGCAACCAAGCAAACCTTGAGAGTTTAAATAAGTCACCAAAACCCTTGGCAAAACTAGCATCACAACTCTGATCCAAGGACTAAGTATCTATCCAGTTCTCCTTCTACTGTGAGGCGTTGCCTCTGATTCAATATGTGATTAAATGTGCCTCCAAGTAGAGTTGCTGTTATTTTTTCACGACTATTCCTGTTTATTCCTAGCATTCTTCCAGTTTGTAGGCTGTTTGACATCATATACATTTTATTTGCATGGAAGGCAAGGTTTGATATTCCTTTCTATATTGGATTAAAAAGAAAGTTGGGCTTCCCTGGTGGCGCAGTGGTTGGGAGTCCGCCAGCCGGTGCGGGGGGCGCGGGTTCGTGTCCCGGTCCAAGGGGGTTCTGCGTGCCGCGGGGCGGCTGGGCCTGCGCGCCGTGGCCGCTGGGCCTGCGCGTCTGGAGCCTGTGCTCCGCGGCGGGAGAGGCCACAGCAGTGAGAGGCCCGCGTACCACAAAAAACAAAAAAACAAAACAAAACAAAAGTTCCTCCTGGAAGTGAAAGGGGCATGTTTTAAAGCCCAAAATTGACAGGGGAGAGAGAGTTCAACAATCTTTCTCTTAGGGACTGACTTGAAGATGTAGGATCCTTTCTTTGCCCAGCTTACACTTAAATAGAAAAATATATCTATATACAAAGATTTTTTTAGAAAAATTTGCCTGCCAAGTACGGAAGACACCTCTCTAAAGTGGCAGAGAACAGAATGATCTTGTAGGGATGGTTGAGTGTAATTTCAGATAATTCTATATCAGGTTTCTGAGAACCCTTTTGGAAAGCTCTGTTATATATTAGTGCTGGGTCTCAAAGAAATGGAAAATTAGTATTTTCTTTCCCAGCCTACAATTTATTGATCAAAGAAAACTTATTTTGGGCTTTGTAGTGTTGCGACAATCTGAAGCATATTAATAAAGAAAGAGAGTTGCTTCTTAGGGAGATAACCTTGATGACTGTAATTTCTCTCATGAGTATCAATGTGCTTATGTGCCAATATATCACAAGTGAAAGGGGAGGGAGGGAGCAGGTGCTGCCTAGCAAGGGCTGTACAGAGCTCTGTGTATTTTGCTTTGTCTCCTTTCAGCCTTTCTCAAGGAGTTCTCATCCTTCACTGTTTATTCTGGAGAAGGACTTGAGATAGTATTATAAGAAAAGAAAGGCTTTTTGATTGTGAAGGTAGAACGTGCTGACAAGGAGTTGCCTTATTCTAATCATTGGGTCCACCTAATACAATCATCAGAGAACCCATGCATCTATTCCAAAAGCCACCTGGTCACACATCCCTGCCCCCTGCTCCCCCCCCCGCCCCCATTAACCTTGTCACCCTGTGCAAATTTCTTAGTCTCTGCCTGCCTCAGTTTCCTAATCTGTTAAATGAGGAAATGAATAGGACCTAGCTCAAATACAGATAAAATCAGTTAATGTTTTTAAAATATGTAGGAAATTGCCTGGCACATAATGGATGTAAGTGTTTTTTACATGAAAATAATCTATTTAAGTATTTAAGATGCATAACGAGTGTATAATATGTAGTGAGCACTCTGCAAAGTGTTGGTGACTTATTACAACAACAGCCAAAAAACCCATCAGAGACAGGCTGATCCCCAAAGCAGGAAATAGGTCACATTTGTAAAATGTACTTTTGAGTTCCTGTTTATTGAACACCTGGAGGCCACTGTGATAGCCACAGAGAAGGCAGCGATAGCAGTCAGCACTGCTGTGCTCTAAGAACTGGTGGAGGAGGGAAAGTGAAATATAAGATAATGTGACAAGTGATGTCATAAGTAGAGACACAGTGTAATAGAGGTTTCCATTGAGAGACTCTCATCTCAACCTGGACAAAGGGCTTGAAGGCAGAGAAGACCTGCAGGGGAAGTGGTGTGTGAGCAGTGTTCTAGGTGAGTCAGGATGGCTGGGATGGGGCAGGAAGCACTGCACACAGAGGAAGACAAGTGAGCCTTGGAGCCTGGCAAGGAGCATGGTAAGAAGGGAAGTAAATGCCGTGGCATGGCTAGGTCAGGAAGGGCTCTGCAGCTCAGGGTAAAGAGTGTAGGCACTGCCTTGTAAGAGAAAGGAAGCCACTGGAACATTTTCATTTGGGGAGTGGTATGGACAAAGAGGTAGGGATTTTCATGGATAAACTACAGTCTCCTGCTGTGTGGAGGAAAGTCTGGGAGAAGGCCAGACTAGAAAAGACAGGAAGCCCAACTTGGTGAGGTGCCACTGAAAGATGAAGAGCCTTGAACCTCATCACCTTGAGAGCAGTGAGGAAGTAGAGATGGATATGGAAATGGCTACCAGCAGGATGCCAACAAAATCATATTGACCCTTTTCCTGGAGTGGGATTTGAATTGAGGAAAAAGTATGAAAAGGAGGCTTACTGTTTCTCACAATGTTGTAACGTCTTATTTGGCCTTTCCAGACCTTGAGAAGAGGAGGAAAAATACATAATTAGTCATCAGGAGTTGTCTTTATGAGACATTCATGCCACCTTAGAACATTGTGAACTTAGGTTCCTTCCTGGTACTTCTTGTTGCCCTCTTTCTAGGTCCCGGGGCGTGGACCAAAATTTTGGAACTTTTGGTAAGATTATGATTTTCTTTGACCCTTTTCTTAAACCATAGATATTTGAGCAGTGCCTGAAAGGATCATTAGAAATCTTCTAATGATGTAGTGGCAGAAAAGTTTTTATCTCGAATGCCATCAGCAAAGTCTTAATAGTGGCTGCTTGGAGTGCTGTGTTGACAAAGAATATGAGTCCCATATGGCTTGGTGGAAGTGTGACAAGATCAACTAAAGATGACCAACATGGGTGCAGCAGAAGCACATATGCGTCATATATCCATTTCTAGGATAAAGATACCAACCCCATAGTATTAATGGACTTGACAAAGGTCACCAATCTAGTTAGGAGCATGGCTACAAAGGAAACCATATCACAGGGCTTCCAGTGCTGAGATACTTCATTCATTTCTTTATCATATTTGCCTAGGGTGACTGTGTGTACAGACCACCTTTTCTTGTGTTCTTGTTTTTATTGTTATATTTCTAGGTTTTACTAATTCAGACAAGGTCCCTGCTTTCATGGAGACCATCTTCCAGTGGGAGGTGGGTAATAAATAAGTGAACAAGGAAGGTACCATCAGATGGCAGTTGAAGATTATGGAAGCTTGGGCACGGTGATGGGAAACAAGTAAAACATGGCAGTGGGGTGGCCGGTCAAGAGAGTTTTCTCAGAAAGGCGGACTTTTTAGCTGAGACTTGAATGAGAAGCAAGAGCCATTGGGGCCAAGATCTGACAAAGTAAACACCAGGCAGTATGGAGAGCGAGTGGAGACACTAAGCTGAAAGGAGCCTGAGTGTTTGAGGAACAGAAAGAAAGCCTGCAGGGCCAGAGCACCATGAGTGGGACAGTAGGACCTGGCAAGATGGGAGAGTCAGGCAGCGTCCAGGTTATGTTTCCCCATCTCTCAGGACAAAGAGTCTTGGGTCTTTCTCAGTGGCCCCAGGCAATAGAAAAATGAGGGACTAGCCCCTTGGTCTCCAGCTTCTTAGTGTTTTGTGCTTTTGAAAGTCTCCACGAGTATATAACTCTTTCTTTCTTTTTATAGGAAACTCCTTGATTATAACTGCCAAGATCAAACAGCTGATAGGATCAAAAACTGCTCTGTATAGATTAGAGTGGAAAATAGCAACCTGGAATAAGTGTGTTTCCTTCAAGTGACCTTAGTAAAACATTCATGGGGTGCTGACAAGTACTTTGAATTTATACAATGGGGAACACAGTTTAAATACTTTGATATATTGGAAGCAGCTTCTAGAGAATCTCAAAAAAGATTGCGAAGCTCATTTAAATCTTGTACCAACCCTGTGAGAATTGGTAGGAAACAGCTATAGCTATTTTTTTTTTTTTCCAGATGGATAAAATGAGGCAGAGAGATTAGATTACTTGATTTCAGATTTCTTCCCGTGGTCTTGTATTCAACCTAATGGATACTTTCTG
The DNA here is from genome assembly GCF_964270905.1 of Leucopleurus acutus. Taxonomy (NCBI): domain Eukaryota; kingdom Metazoa; phylum Chordata; class Mammalia; order Artiodactyla; family Delphinidae; genus Leucopleurus; species Leucopleurus acutus. Next base: position 33,655,928 of record NC_139145.1, on the reverse strand, counting down.
TGCACCTTAATTTATAAATAAATCTACGGTTTAAATCCAAGCTGTGGTAAAGCATCAGTAGAATTTTCAATTTTTGAGCCCTGGGGTCCCGATTTATGTAAGTACCTTACTAATTATAAGTAACAAATAAAATGAAGTGAATCTTTCCAGCTTCATGTGCTTGAGTGATATGCTAAGCGTATTGACTTTTATTTGGCAATTTTTTCTAAATATTTTCTGCTAGGGTTTATAGTGGCCAGCTTTCAGACTGCCCCATCGGACGTTTGCATATATTCCATCAACTGCATTGTCCTTTTCCTTTCCTCCCTCTCTTCCCCACTCTCACCCTCCCCTACCTGTTCTGTGCATTCTGTTCCTTATAGGCTGTGCTCTCAAGTGACAGCTTATGAGCCTAATAAATCCAGGCAAATGTGTAAATGGATGTTAATGGTCCAAACTCCCCTTCAGTGTAGCATGTATACACTTTAATGGCGACCTTTGATGGTTAATACCTAACTCAGAGGAATGACTAATGGCAGAATTAGGAAGCCAAGTAGATTTGGTGGTCAACAGTGTAGCTAATTAAAAGTAATACACCTGGGGGAAGTCAAGGACTTTGTGTGCCCCTCAAATCGTCAAGATATGCCTATTCCCAGAGCCAGTTCTCATCCTAAAAGGTGGGTCTCGTTTTACAGGATTTCGTGGACCTCAAGTGGTGTTTCTGACCTGGACGTATAAAGGTGTGGGCTGTACCTAGAATGTTTCTCAGCAACTTAGCAGAAATTTATATTGATGTGCAAAGTAATACCCGAGGAAGAAGTGAAGAAGGAATAATTTTTTTTATTTTTTTTTTTTTTGCGGTACGCGAACCCCTCACTGTTGTAGTCTCTCCCGTTGCGGAGTACAGGCTCCGGACACGCAGGCTCAGCGGCCATGGCTCACGGGCCCAGCCGCTCCGCGGCATGTGGGATCTTCCCGGACCGGGGCACGAACCCGTGTCCCCTGCATCGGCAGGCGGATTCTCAACCACTGTGCCGCCAGGGAAGCCCAAGAAGGAATGATTTAATTATCCTGCAAAATCATTTGTTCATCTACTTCATAGAAAATATTTGTCTTTTGGTTTGAGGCCTTTGCTCCGACGAGATTCTTTCCAGGAACAGGCCAGATTCTGGTTGTTTTCTTCTCTCTCGTTGACCCATGATCTCAAAGCCTATTTTGAGTTACAGTTATCCAGTGTTGTAACTCATAAGGGAGAGGTCCAGAATAAACGGACATTGAGATCCTTTTTCAGTGCATCTCCTGGGCATATACACCTGGGTGTACCTGGATGTGTACAGGAAAACCCACTCTAAAAGCATGCCTCATATTCTACTCTAAAATCATATCTATTTAACTAACCTCCAAAAATATTGCATTTTGTAACCTCCCAGTGTATTTTTTTTCTTCCTCAAAAGAAGACACATGAATCTTAAATTCAGCTTTCTATATCAAGGTATATGCAGGTATATGCAGAAAGGAAATGATTCTTCCAAAAGTATGGAAAAAGAAAAATTATATTTATTTCTAGAACAAGTTATGCCACCTTCCAGAGCTTTTAACTCATCAGTAATGAATTTTCTAAAAATATTGAGACAGGTAGATTTGTTAGATCATGTAATTCTAAAAAAAATCTGGTTTGAGCCCTGAATTAGTCAAAAAAATTTTTTTTTAATTTTAATCACTGTAAATATGTATTTTCAGGCCTTCATATGTAATGTAGACCAGTGGTGTCTCCATGGAAAATAGCTTCAGATGCCATCACTTTTGTCTGGCTAGGAATACCACCTGTCTGGGAGTGAAGCAATGTGGATTTTCTAAGATTCACTTTGTCATCTTGGGCTCTTAACTTTTCACAGGACCTCAGATTCCTCATCTATAAACAAAATGGTTCGGCAAAAGTTTATTTTGAGGGTACCTCTCATCTTTAAAATTCTAGGATTCCAAGAAATAAAAACAAAAACCATAAACGTTTTCATGAGGATAGAAAGAGATGTTGTGATGTACCATCCTGGGTCCATCTCCCTAACATTAAGCTGTGACCCCCATAGCAATTTATCTGTGTTGTGCTATTTTATGTCCATCTTGGGATATAATTATTTACGTACTCGCCTTACTTCCTCTCCTAAATTGCAGGTCAAAATTGATACAAATATGACTTTATATAAATCCTTGCCCAAGATAGGCATCCAACACATGCGTCTCTCCTAGATGGTTGCCTCCCGTGTAATGTTCTTGTGTGGCTTATAGAAATGGGCATTGTTGCTTTATTTTTGATTTCCGATATGCCATTCACTCCTTCCTTGGGTAAAACTTTCCTGAACATCTGTTATGAGCAGAGAACGGTGCTAGATGCTGTGAGGGTTAAAATGATTCCATTTCCTATCCCAGGGAGCTTCTAATAGTGGTAGTGCATGAACATCTGCATATGAGAAAGTCGCCAATGTCAAGGTCCTGGGCAATGTCTTGCCAGTAGCCAGTGTTCAATAAATGACAGCTGGTTTCTCCATCAGCTACACATGCAATTTCTAGTGTTATTGTTATTTCATTATTTTTAGAATCGAAAATCACTAAATATGAAAAAAAAACAAAAAAAAAATTGTCCTATAATGATTAGATAGTGCTTCAAATGATGTGACTTTATCATAGACATCTGCATTTGGTTAAAACTCTTTGGTGCTGCTTTGAAAAATGTACGGTGTTTCCTCACAGCAGGACTAGGCATCCAGTCAGCTTTCAGGACAGTTTCCAGGGTGGTTCCTGGAACAGCAATAGTGGCATCACCTACGAACTGGTTAGAAATGCAGGTTCCTGTTGGGTTGAATCAGAAACTTCAGGTTGATATCCAACCATCTATGTTTAAACAGGTCCTCTGGATGATTCTGATGTACCCTAAAGTGTGAGAACCACTGTTCCAGGATGTAGGTAGAGCCGTGGTGAATGGACCTGGGGAGGAGCGAGAGTGTGACACTGAGATGCCAAAGACAAAAATGGGTTGAAAGATGAGGAATTTCACAACCATTTTGTCTCACAGAGTTACAGCCTGGTAAGGAAGCCAGTAATCACTGACTCTGTTGTGTGCTGCAAACCCAAAGTTCAGGTACAGCTGTGGCCTGTTCCAGAAGGAACTGAATGTCTAAGGTTTGGGCAAGACCCACTCAGGAGCAGAGTTCGTGGCTTTGATGCTGTGTGGGTGGCAGGAGAAGACCCTAAATCTGTTTGATTCTAACAAAGCATTATGGAGCCTATTTAACAAGATACTTTGGTACAATTCTTTTCCCTGTACTTTTCTTGGAGTTAGTCGCCATATCCTCTCTGATTTTTCTTAAGCTGACTCATGATTTTATCTGTACACATATGTGCATATACATAAATATACAGAACTATTCATTGATGATTATAATATTAAGAATGCAGCTTGCTTTGTACTGTTGGGTGATAATTAGTATGGATTAGGTACCAACTCTGTACTAAGCACTACCCTAGGTCTTTTACACGTGACTTCTAAATTAATTCTGATTTCTTCCAGTAGGAATTATTAACACTACTTAAAAGTCTCAGTAAAAGGTAAGTCACTTGCCCCAGGTCACACTGCTAGGAAGGGACAGAGGAGGGTTCAGTCAGGCAGTCTGGCTCCGGAATCCTCTCTCTCAAACCCTACACAAAGAGTTCATGGGATCGAATGCATTTGTAGTTAAAAGTATGTGCGCCAACAGGGAGGCTCAGCCTCATGAATGTGTACTTTATCTTGACCTGTATTTTTCCCGCCCCCAGACTTCTCATGGCTTGAAGATAAGATATCGGCACCATAGTTAATTGGGTTTGAAGCGTCCTCCAAAATGTCATACGCACATTCAGAGCAGCTGAGAATTCTAACTTCTATAGATAGAGAACTTGAGCCAGTCCTAAAATATGGCAAAGCGGGACATAGATATGAGGATATGAGCGTGGGTTTGGGGAGGGGAGCGATATAAATAGATGATCAGGCATATTTCAGGGCGGCAGCCACTGGGGAAGAAGGAAGTGCCTACCAGCTGGCACAAAACTGCTCCTACATCCTCCCTCTCCAACTTCCAGATTCTTCTCTATTTTTCAGCAAATGGTTAGGCTGTCCTCTCTATTGTCATATGTTTCTCTCAGCTTGACCTTTTGTGACTTCTTTCCTCCCTTTAAATATTCTTGATGTTAGTTTCATCTTTTATGTTAAACGATATAAATAAAACCAGAAAAAACACACGGTGTGTATTTCCCCGATTGCTCATCCGTCTTTACTGATTTAAGATGGAAGAATTATAAACTAGAAAACTGCAAACAAAGAAAAAAAAAAAAAAGAAACTCATTCATCTCTAACAGTAAGAATGCTGACGGCATAATAATTAATAATAAAAACAAATACAGGTGTAATGACATCACCTTATAGAATTGCTTGGAATGTATTGCAAATTATAACTTTTTGTTGGTTTAATTTCTAAGCTAGACCATATCCATTTTATTTTACCTTAAAAAACTGCATCAAAGAACACCCCAAAGATTTTCATTTTAAATTTCAGTTTTGATACAACATTGTAAATCAACTATACTTCAATTAAAAAAAATAAATTTCAGTTGTTCAGTAAAGGAAGATTTCAGGCAGCCATGTTTCCCTGGCACACTGGGCTAACTACGTGCCTAAGATCAACTTCTGTGCACGGTTATGGCTCCAGACTGTTCTATTCTTTAGACTGATATTTGCATGCATAGTTATTTTGATAGTCCCTAAAATCAGTGCATTTGTAGGGGAACCACGAATTCACTGTACACAGAAGTGAATTCACAGGTGCGTTTTCTTCACCTGCCTTTACACCTAATTGAAAACTGCCTCAGTACATGAAGCTTCCTTCCCAAGCAGCGTCATATGTAGCCACCAGAAAGGCATCTTTGGCCAAGAATGACAAATAATTTTGATTTGGGCCAAGAATAAGTATTTGGTTAGTTTAGCAGAAGCAGAAATATTTCCCAAATTTGTACTTCCTACAAAATGGTCCCTTTTAAAAACTCAGCTCTCAATGAGAAGTCAGGGTTTTCAAAAATGAGCAAAAGCAATTGTGTATAGGAGATTCAAAAAGCAATTTATTTGCAGCTTTCCCAACACCAAATAGCTTTAGTGAAAACAGCACTGCTTTTATTCACTTTCTTGAAGTATGCAGGTTATTAACACATTTTGAAATTAATAGTTTGGAAATTTTCATACCCTTCTAACTATGAGTCAGTAGTACATCTGTACCTGCAAGAGTGACTTGATGCATTCATTTCACCACAATGAAAGTGTCATTTAGAAAGCCATTAGAACAGAACCTTAAAATTAACATTGTGACCCTACAAGGAAACATTAAATGGGTTGAAAAGTAATGGTCTTGAAAAGGAAAGGCCTGCCTTTAGAGTACAAGTTTAAAAAAAAAAAAAAAAAAAGGCAGGAAGAAAAAAGAAAAAAAATATCCACTAATGAATAATTACTTTAATGAGCCTCTGGTCTCAGAGCTGCTCACGTTCACTTGCATTAATGCTGTGAAATGTTGGATGGTGTGAACACGTTAAAATAGTCATTTTAGTGTTTTTTTTATTCAACAAAGCAGTGGTATATCCCAAACTCCTCCATGAGGTGCCTTTTTGGCAATTGACCTTGTCATCAAAATACGAATGCTGTCCATGCAATCATTCCAGTCACTGGAGGCTGGAAACACCAATAGGACCATGGATCTACTCGGAACCTTCTAGCATCTCAGCAACCTCACCAGAGGCCCCCATTGCACAGGGTCTCTCTCCACAGAAGGCATTTTAGCAAAGTAAATACTGAAGGCTCCAATGTGTGATGCTGCGTACAATTATTACTTTTGCAGAGAATTCCTGTGCTTCCAAGTCAATCTGTGTTACGTGAGCAAAACTACAGTGCTATTACAAGGAGTTGCTCCGAAGGGTGAATAAAATGACCTGGGCAAAAACTTGGCACAGTGCCATCCTTAAGAAAAAGGCAACTATTAGGTTAAAAGTATTTCTCAACATGGCTTACAAGGTCCATCATGAACTGCCCCAGTTTACTATAGAAGGTTATTTCTTGTCATTTCCCTTCCTCCTCTTGCCTCTTCCTTTATGTTCTGGCCCAGGGGAATCTTAAACTTGAGCCTGAATCACAAATATCCGGGAGGGCTTGTTAAACGCAGATTGCTGGGCTCACCTTCAGAGCTTCTGAGTCAGTAGGAGTGGGGATGGATTCAGAAGTTTACCTTTCCAACGGGCTTACAGGTAATGTTGATGCTGCTGGTCTGTAGACCACACTTTGAGAGGTACTGGTCTCATCTACCATTTCTAGAAAATGCCACTGTTCCTTCTAACACCAGGAATGTTGACACCAAGGTCCTGCTCGCAGCACCTCATCCAAGCCTTTGCTAATTCCTTCTGCCAGAATTGGCTTTTATTCCATGCTTTGTTACCCTACCACTGTTAGTTCCATTCGCTACTATAGCATTCATCCCCTTGCATTGTAATTGTTCAGTTTGCATGTTGCACGTTTATCTACTCATTTGGACCATGATCTCTTCCCAGGGCAGGGAACATGTCCCATCCATTGTAACATCAGGGTTGTACGTGTTGCCTGGCAACAAGAGTTTACTAAAATTTTGCTTGAATGAATGGACAACCAAACCGACACCCCGTATCCTTTGCCTTTGTAAGAGTAGTTTTCGCCTTCAGAAATGCTGTTGTTTATTGACTCTGAGAGTGAGTCCTGGTCTGTTCTTCAAGACCGTGGTTAGTATTTTTAAAGTCACAGAACATTCCCTAACTTGCTGGAAAAAGCACTCCTTCTCCTAGGCACTCATTGCTCCTAAGTTTCGTTTCTCTGTCCCTTCTTGTGACTGAGGTTTTTAGTACTGCACCTACATCTTATTGTTCTCAGTAACCCTGGAACCTAGTCAAGTGGCTGGAACTTAGGAGCCTCTTGGGAAAGGTGTGTGGAATGAGGGAATGTGGAGAGAGCAGCTTCTGGGCCAGGGCAGCCTCGTCTGGGAAGTGGACTGAATTCATCGCTGGTGTCCCAAACTCTCCACTCCCTTCCTGAGACTCTTTCCAAATATCTTCTAGAATCCCAATTTCCCCCTACCCTACAGGCCAAGTGAGACACAGAGAGTATAGTTAGAGAGCTACCACCAAAACTCAAGCAAAGGGCTTCCCTGGTGGCGCAGTGGTTGAGAGTCCGCCTGCCGATGCCGGGGACACGGGTTCATGCCCCGGTCCGGGAGGATCCCACGTGCTGCGGAGGGGCTGGGACCGTGAGCCATGGCCGCTGAGCCTGCGCGTCCAGAGCCTGTGCTCTGCAATGGGAGAGGCCACAGCAGTGAGAGGCACGCGTACGGAAAAAAAAAAAAAAACTCAAGCAAAGTAAGAGGCACCCCAAACTAAGCAATAGTGCGAGAACGAGGTGGAGATGCCATTAGAAGAGGAATCATGGTGGTAACAATCTCTAAATTGTCCAGTTTAGAATATTGAGCCTCAGGGTCTGGGGTGAAAGTGAACTAACTGTGTTTGGATCCTAGCTTTTCCACAGATCTTATACTTTAGTTTTCTAAGCATTGGTTTCCTTATCTGCAACGTGGGAATAATAAATTATTATTGGTAAATGAGATGATGCATATAAAAATACTTAGCACAGCGCTTGGAATATAAAAGTATGCAAGGTACAGAGCTATGTGGGGCAGCTGTTATAAAGTGTCAGTGCTGAATGGGCTCAGGCTGTGTCATAGACACAAAGGTATGTGAGTTTGTTCTTTGTCCTCAAAGAATTTACAGAATAATTTGGTAGGAAAAGCTAACCACACCCAAAGAAGCCTTTGATTATATGTTGCCTCTTCATCACCAAGGAAATAATCCAGTGCAGGTTTTAATGTGGTTGGAATTCATAAAAGGTAGTGACCAGGGATGAAGGGCTTGAATAATAATTATACTCCATAATATGTTGTACTTGGGGAACTGGAAGTTAAGAACTAGCTGAAATATGGGGAATAAAAGGAAGGGTCTGGGACCTTCGAATTTTCTAGCATGTAAGGTTCCATGTGTATTATTGCATATTGCTACAGGCATTTATCTTTCAAGGATATGCCGACTGAAAACAATGCACAACCTAAAAGTTGAAAATTATGTTTTACTAAGTGGGCAAAACTGAGGACTTAAGCCTGGGACACAACATCTCAGATAAATCTGAGGGACTGCTCCAAAAAGGCAAGGGGGGAGCCAGGGTATATAGGAGTTTTTGCAACAAAGACCTGATAGTTGGAACATCAAAAGATTACTATTAATTAAGGAAAACCAGATATCTCAAGGAATTTAGCACTTTTCTGTGTATGGAAAGATGCAAAGCCTAGGCTCACTGAAATCATTCCTTTGATATGCACCTCAGCTTTCTGGGGCCAGTATCCTGTGCTTCTTATCCTGAGTCTCCTCAGGGTGCACTGTCAGGTGTGGCTGCCCTGGCTGACTGCTAGATGGCAGGGCGTCCTGCCTCCATCCTGAGTTCCCTCCCGGCTCACGGATGGGGAGGCTACAGTGTGATGGCTTGATGGCTGCAACATCCTTTGTTTACTGATACGGCAGGCAATATTTTTCATTCACAGGTATAACGGTGTAAACTCAATTAGATGGCTTGGACACAGCTAACAATTGAGTTATCTGAACCCAATTTATCAACAGTAACCCCATGGAAAGAATGACAAGAATTTTAATGGGTTTTACAGACACAGAAATATAGATCAGTATGTGTGTGTTCTTCTATAATCTGCAGATGTGCTGCTCATGAAAGATTTCCTAAGCATCTCCGTTTGGATAGACATAAGTAATAGTAGTGAACACATATAGTGTTGACTGTGTGTCCAGGCTAGTTCTAAGTGCATTTATATTTATGAAGCCATGCAGTCCTCAGAACAACAGCATGCAGTAGATACTATGATGATGCTTAACTTACGGATGATGTGACTGAGGCACAGAGAGGTTGGGTTATTCATGAAGCCCCAGCGAACCCCAGGCAATGTGGCTTTTGAGTCCACGTACGCAAGACAAACGTCATTGGAAGTTCCTGTTTCCTCTTCCAGTCTGCAAAGCTCTGCTTGTAGCCTGCCAGCCCAGCCGGGGTTAAACGGGTGGGACCATACCCAGGCCCTGTTCTCCTTGAGCATCTCACTAGCTGCCCTCCACCAATGTCCGCGTGGATGAGGATTCAGTCATTTCTCTCCGTGGTGATCTTTTAGTGCCAGCCTCCTTGGGATACCCACACATTCCAAATGCTAGTCCCATCCTCCTGTTTGCTCAGACAAGTAGATTTGTCACTTGAAATGATCTTTTAATTGTTTCTTTTCCTCTGGCTTCTTTCCAGGGCTTTGTAGCAAATGTTAAATGCTGTTTAAAAAATGGTTTTCTTCTCCTGGAAGAGGTTAGTGTGCGTGTTGGTTAACTGTTGAATTTTGAACTTCCCCCTTGGTAACTGACAGCCCATAATTAAGCATAACTTGAACTCTGACCATGTCTACATGTGGTTTTGTAGCCTATCATCAAATTGCTGTTGAATATTTTCTGTGAAGACGGCATACCATGAAATGCTCTCTGACTCAGTAGTATCTCATCACGGTTAGGTTAACACATTCTCTGATGTGTTGGAGACCTGGAAATTTTCTTACCATGTGACAAACATGTTGATTTCTTCTTGAAAACATAATTTCTATATAATACATCAATGATATATTTTCCTTAGGGACACAGAAGCTCAAATCACGGAAGAGAAGGTGAAGGAAGGGCATTTATTGAAATATCTAGTATGTGCCAGGCTTCAGGCTATGTGTTTTCCTGACCACAGCATGGGGTGACGTACCTCCTACCTGTCCCTTGCCAAAACTCCTGATTGAGGGCTTGTGAATTAACACCTTGGTTAGAGCATATGGCTTAGATCTGGGGATTCATCTCAGATACCACTGGGGCTTCTGGTCATGATATCACCTACTCTAACTGTAGGGAAGGCTTACAGACCAGCCAACTGCTTCCTTAGGGGCCCCCATCCTAGTGACCAAGACACTCCAGAGTAGCACGGAGTTCTGAACCAATAGAGAAATAAAAAGGGGGTGAGGAAGACGAGATGAAATTTTACTCTGTTTACTAAAAAAACTCATATTTGTAATCAGAAATGGAAAAACATGCTCTGCTAGGCCCAGGCAGCATTTGGAGCCCCATAGAAATGCCTTGGGTAAAGAAGAATCAAACCCCTCTTTTAAAAAGATTTTAGTTTTGTTCACGTTGGTGTTTCTTGTTGCTCTTGGCTTTTTTAGTGGCATATAACTTATAGAAAGGAAAGGCAGATGTCTTCTACAGCTGGATCAAATTTTATATACATGTATACCTATGTAATCACCACCCAGATCTAGCATGTTACTAGCATCTCAGAAGGCTCCCCCCCTTGGAGGAAAGCCCGATTCCAGCCTGTCACTGTACAGAGAGAATAGACAGACCCTTTCAAACGTTACAGTCTGGAGGAGCACAGTAGCGTTTGTGCATCTTATGGAAAGATGGTCCCAGGGCCAGAGTCAAGGAGCGCCCAGGGCAGAGAGAGAGACTGGACTATGGCTGAACAGTTTTTCCTTTCAAATCTGCCAAGCACATTACCCTTCTCCTTCCCCTGGGAATAACTGAGGGAGGCATCTAGGTTGGCCAAGCGTGTTATGCTAATAGATCACCAGTCACAGGGGAGGAAATGTAAGGAGTGGAGAAGTCCTCCCCCGACCTGTATTAGGTACGTGAACCCCTGGAGGGTCGACGATGTTCTAACAAGATGCACAAAATATCACAGGATTAACGTGACACATCTTCCAGGAACATCAATTTTACTGAACAAGTTTGGGGGAAATATTATTTTAATAGTAGCACAAATACAGAGATATTTATAGAACAGAATATAAAAATTCCCATGAATTTTTAAAACAAAACACAATACTTTAAAGCTCTTTCAGGCTTGCTTTGGGTTGCTTTGGGCTAAGCCCCCAGCTCCCCCTGGGGTATACGTTCATTCCTGTCTGCCTAGGGTAACTTCAGTGGAAAAAGTCTGGAAGCTCTCCTAGGACACGGAGCATGTCACATGAAACCTTTATTAAAGCACCAGAGTGAACCTGGCAATATTAGCAGATTGAAAAGCAAGGAGAGGGATTCAGAATGAGAGAGAGACAGTCATCAGAGAGGCACGTGACCGAGGAGGCAGACACACAGCACGATGCCGAAAGGGGGGGCCGGCCAATGGGCAGGAAAGAGGGAAGGAGGAGGGGAGAATGGGAGAGAGACAATAAAGGCTAAAGACAGAGTGGCTAAGACAACAAGGGAAGGGGAAGAACTGGAGGTCAGAGCTGAGGCAGATGCAGCCTCCTTGTACATCTGCTTTTATGATCCAGGGAGCCATGCCACATAGCCCTGCACAGCTCTGCCAGGGATGGTCTCTGCATGAGGTATGTCTGCTATGGGATTCTGTTTGCAGAGAGGCAATGCTTACTTCAGTCCCCTGGAAGATTATGTATGTATGGTTGATCATTTGACCTCTCCATGGACTAGATTAGAGGGTGGGGTGGGGTGGATTGGATTGGAGTGGAGTGGAATGGAATGGAATGGGATGGGATGGGATGGAATAGAATAGAATAGAAGCCTCATCCTATCAAGCAGGCCTTGGTGCCAAAAGTGGAAAGTCAAATACCTGTGGAATCTAGGCAGGTAGAAAGGTGTATAGCTGTGTTAATTTTTGCAAGTGCAGGGTATTGTAGCAAACGTGAGGGTGGGCTCCTTGTTTAAAGGTGCTCAAATTGAAAAACAAAGAAATAAAAAGTCTGGCTGACTAGCCAGTCTTTTCTGCTATTAATCACATTTTCCAAAAAGAGAAATCAAGGCCCGGAAATTAAATAATTTTCCTAAGGCCACAAAACCAGTAAAAGTTAGAACCAGGGCTTCCCCGGCAGCGCAGTGGTTGAGAGTCCGCCTGCAGATGCAGGGGACACGGGTTTGTGCCCCGGTCTGGGAAGATCCCACATGCCGCGGAGCGGCTGGGCCCGTGAGCCATGGCCGCTGAGCCTGCACGTCCGGAGCCTGTGCTCCACAACGGGACAGGCCACAACAGTGAGAGGCCCGCGTACCACAAAAAAACAAACAAACAAAAAGTTAAAACCAAATTTAAACCAACGATCTTTTTTATTTCCAAAATTTTTTATTGTGACATCAACTTCAGAGTTTCCAAAATCTCTCAAGAATGTTCACTACAGACCACAGAGGTAGAAAGCCATGATCCTCCACAGAAATGTCGTCTACAGAATATTTACCCGTAGAAGAGTTATCAGTCATAATACTGCTATTTAATAAAAAACAGTGACAACTTTGGTATTTTAAATAGCATGTTTCACAATAAACAATAACAGCAAAACCGGGACTCCTGAAAGTCAAGAGAAGAAATGGTTATTGATTCGGAAAAATATAATTGCCTTAACAGCAGAAAGATTTTAATATGACACTTAAAAAGAAACTGTCAGTTGGTGTGCTCAAAGACTCATTCATAGCTAGATATTGGACAGCTTTTTCACTATTATCTTGCTGACATCACTTTATGTAATGAAGTGATTTTGATTTTTCTCAGAATATGTGTATAAAATCCAATAAAACATTGAAAGGAAAAAAGATAAAAATTAGTGGAGGTGAATGACTTTTCTAAATAGGTGGTTGTTCACAACATTCATTATTAGCAGTAGATTTTTACAACATACACTTGCTAACATTCTAGTTCTTGTTTTATTTTTGTAAGAGCTCGGGCATGAATGTTGATTCCCCCCTTTTGATTACGAAAAGCCTGGCAAAGTGGAATTAGACTCAGAGCCTGACCTGGCTGATTTTGCATATTTCCTTTACCCAGAACTTAGAGACCTACCATTATTCAGCTTTCTCTGAATTATTCTCTGAATAATCTCTTTTTCCCATTTTTCCTACTGTTTTATTGGACAAACCCATATTTCATTGGTGAGAACCATCACCATCTTGGTTAAGAAAATTAGTATCTCTTGGTACATATATTCCCTCCTGATTCCAGGCTTTCAGGAGCTAGAATTTAAACATCCTGGTATAACTCTAGCCACAGAGGCCTTTGTAATTACTTTAAAACACCCACACAATAAATTACCTCTCTCCTGGATGTGAAACCACAGAGGAAACGTTTTTGTGCCCTCACACTTGTGAACAATTCTATTGTTAAGGATGGTATATTAAGCTGGTCGCCTTATTCATTAATAGAAAATACAGCAGAGTGCATTTTCAAGTATGTGCAGTGAACTGCATACACAGTGTACATTATTGTCATCAGAGCTGTGCTGAGGGAATTTAGCTAAAACTGTTTAGAGGCACACCATAATAGTTGACTGTAATTGTTTCAAAATTGGTTTTCTGGGGTTTAGAGCTTAGTTTTTATTATTGTTGTTATTTATTAATCTCATTCTATGACTGTCACAACTGATCCTGGTTTTGCTAACACTTTCAAAACAGGCACACTCTACAATGATTTTATTTCATCAAATAATTGCAGTAGGACACTTCACCTTGAAGGGAATTGAAGCTTCGTACATTTTTAAGTTATTAACAGAATTCCTTACATTTGGCGTACAATTATAGGTCTACTGAAACCAAGTATTGGCCAATAAACGGAAAATTGTGTTCCCATTTATCCAAGTTCTTCATTTTTTTAAATCTCTATATCCTTGGTTCTTAAAAGACAAAGAGCTAAATGGCATGTATTTTGACAATTATTGCAGAAACATATAATGAACTTGGTTACTTATCCTAATTCATTGAGAGCTGTGTCAAGAACAACGTAAAGAAGTGGATTTTATTTCCAGTAGTACATTAGTACATATGGATTTTCCATTTTAATGAGACAGGTAACCAAGTAGCTTCCAACTCCATATCCCACCCCACTCATTAATATATTACACAAATATGGATAACTTCAAAGCTCTATATTTAATGAGAGAGGGTGAATAACCTTTCAGTGTGTTTATTACTTCTATTTTATGTTTAAAAAGCTTGCCATTAAACCAGTGTTTTCTCAATTCAGTCCTTTATGTATCTCTTTAGATATTTCCCATGTCGGGATATCAACCCTGTTGGGCTATTATTTTTTAACCTGTGGTTCTATCTCCTTCTTCCTTACTGTGGTCTGAACCTTACCGGGTGAACTAATCAACACATTGCTGCTGTTGGTCCAGTCTCCAGCCTTGGTCCTCAGGACAGTGAGTTCCACTGCTTCTCAGTCCCAAGTCCTCCCCCCACCCCACCTCCCACTCAGGCATTGACACTAACAGAATGAATGAGAAGCAATGGAAGTGTCACTTGGTTGGATTATTGGTACTGGTTTTGAATAAACCAGTGGAAGAAGAGACAGGGGAACATAGTGTTCAGAAACTCTCAGGGCTACAGCTCTGTTAAATCCTTGTAATCATCTGTTTTTGCCTATACTTGTACAAATTTCCCTCCATACCTGCCTTTGTGTTGGAGTGAATTAGATCACATGTTGCCCCCTCCTCTATTTCTTCTTCATTTCCATGTTGCTCTTTTCATTGTGACATCATTAGAATGAGGAAGGGATTGTGCTACTAAGATGGCCAAGAGTGGTACCTGCTCAGTGCAGCCTTAGAGGGTCCTTCTTCCATTTGATCAAATTCTAGTTGAATTTGTGGCTCACCCCTGTCTCATGGTGGGCTGAAGTTCTCTTCCTCATATTGTGTCTTTCACCCCAGGGTGTAGATATTATATGTTTCTCTAAATTCTCTGACTGTATTAGTCTTCCCAGCCAGCTCTAACAAAATACTATAGAATGGGTAGGTTAAATAACAGATCTCACAGTTTTGAAAGATGGAAAGTCCAAGATTGAGGTGCCAGCTGATTTGGTTCTTGGTGAGGGCCCTCTTCCTGGCTTGTAGACAGCTATGTTCTCACTGTTTCCTCATATGGCAGACAAAAAAAAAAAAAAAAAAGATATCTTCCTCTCCTAATAAAGCCACTAATCCCATCATGAGGGTCCTACCCTCATGGCCTCATTTAACCCTAATTACCTCCCAAAGGCCTATTTCCCAATACCATCACACTGGAGGTTAGGGCTTTAACACCTGGAATTTGGGGGGAACACAGTTCAGTCCATAGCACTGACCTCCTCTATCCTCTGTGTGTTAAATAATCTTGATCTCTCCTCCACCCCTTTCAACATTACTTAGCATCTTTACTAAAACAGTACTTACTTTTTATACTTAAAATACTTTTAAAAGGAGATATTATATCAGCTCCCTAAGTAGAATACCAATATCATTTGCCATGAATAAAAGGTGAATTCATAAATACAAAACTATGGGGGAAAAAAAAAAAAAGCATGCTTTTCTAGCTCTTTCTTCTGGTGAAGAAATAAAACATGTGCAAGTCAGGATTTGCCCTAGGTGTCCCAGATATTCTGTTACTGATTAGAGCTTGAGAGTTGGTGCAAGCCATGAAGTTTTTGTGTGATCATATTAAATGACTTTAATCCAGTTTAGAATGTATCCAGAGTACGGGAAATGGGGAAGAATTGTGGCTCCTACGAATTTCTTCACTTTTCTGAGTCCAGATTTATAGGTGTGAGTAATATATATTTGTTTCTTGATGCGAGCTGTACTGGCCACTGCCTTGTTAACTTTGATTGGTGGAACCATGATCATTTAGGCTATTAACAGAAACTAGTCATGTGTTTTCAAAGAAACTGGTATAAATTAGAATCTTTCATTAAAGACCCATCAGCCATTTGCACATTTCAAAATTTGATGCCATTGCTTTCTTGATGGGTTAGCAAACTGACCATAAAATTCATCTAATCCTTTTTCTAAGGGTAAGAGTCAAGAAAGTAGAAATCTATCTATATTAACAGCTTAAAATATTTATGTTATCAATTCTGGCATAACTAGTTCAAGAGTAAGATTATAAAGTGATTTAGCCAATGTTGCTTGAAGGTTAGGCATAGGGAAGCAGCCAAGGAGTCAGCCCTGTTACTGTCCGTTCAGATCTCTGTTTGCTTTCAAAGATTTAGAAAAGAATCAAAGAAGTGTTTACCTGAGAAAAGAATGAAAGAGGCCTCTAGCTCTAGGTAAAATGGCATATCTTGCTTTTCTAAGAGCAAGATAAAGCACTTAAAACATACTGAGAAACATTTCATGAAGGTTTTTTAAATGGACTCAGAACAAGTTTCTTAAGGAAGCCCATGAGTGACCCAGGATTGGAATCATGGACGGGGAATTAAGTGACTTCCTGGAAATAACTGAACACTTAGCTATGTAGGAGGCAATGTGGTTGGTTCTAAGCATCTTGAAAGAGTAGTAGACCAATCTGGGCTGTCACTTAGAAACTCTGATCTCGGGCAAGGCATTGAACTTTACTGAGCCTCAGTTTTTCCATCTATAACTATACTTGTATGGCCAAATTTCAGTGATCTATTTTGTACATGTCTTTTCCTATCACTTCTGCTTTATGCAATCTGGCTTTAAGTGTCAACATTTCCTCAACTGATATACAGAGGAAGACAATGAGAATTAAAATGGATAATTTTCCTGTATCGTTGTTTTGAATGAAGGGGTTAGAGAATATGTTTTTATGTATCTGAAAATCTGTTTTTTTTTTTTTTTTTATAATCTGTATACTGTCAAATTGTATGGTACATAGATTTGCATATTGGTAATATAACCAAATGTCAGAAAGAGTTTAGGGCATGAAACTCTGAACTTCAAACAAATTCATAAATATCTGAACATATGCCCTTTTTTGTTTTTCTGTAATGATCTTGGTAAAATAAATTCTAGGAGGCTTTTGACATATATATTTTTATATGAGAAACACTTTTTTCTGACTTAAAGTCAATCACCAACTCATGATGGTATATTATTTTGTCATATAGAAAATTTTATTGCAATGCTCTAGGTAATTCATTTATGTATAACTTATCTATCTCTTATAAATTCTACAAAAGATTTAATGCCACTGACAAAATGAAAATACACAACAGAAGTGTAAATATGAAAACAAAATGATTCAGGACAAGGGAAATGTAAATAAGTATGAAAAGTCAAAACCAGGGGCTTAATGACCTCCGATATGTTGTTACTTGCTTTCGTGATGGTTGGTTTCATGTTGTTATTATTGGTTAGAGAGAAAGATTCTAGTCGCTTTAACATATATTTTTACATTTCATTCTAACACTAGCATCACGAAAAGAATTTCACCCTTTCCTTTCTGCAGGTGATGAGTCTTATTTTTATAGAGGTCCAATGATTTGCCTCAACTTTCTCAGCTAAAAAGTGTCAAAATTCTAAATTGAAAACAGTGCTAATTCCAATACTAATTTGACACTCCACAAACAGTACTACACAATATCTAATTACTATGAATTGATTCAGTGTTTGTCTTCTGCACCCCTCAGCTAATTCCTGTCCCTCACAACCCTGGTTCCCTTAGGTAGTTTTATGTTTTTAGAAGCTGGGACTAAATATTTCACTTATGTAAATTCTCAGAGTTTGTCTGAGATGTGTATTGCTGAATAGTGTTTTCGGAAAATATTTAGGAGACGTGTAATAAGAAAAAAATACCTTTGTATAGAAACTTATATGGGGTGAGGGTGCTCTATGTATGGTGACAGAACTGCTATCAGGCTACTGTAAATCAGAATGACTGTCCCAGGCTCTGCTTGATTCTTTAGGAATCAAAGTGACTATAGGGCAGAATGATACCTGATGGGAGAAGCGTATATATGGGCAATGGGAATTCTTTGAAAATACTATCAGTGGCTTAATAAAGAATAAAGGCAAACACATAAAATTAGCATGCAAACTCTGTTCTATGCCTACCAATAAAATCAGGCAGATTGTAGAGGGCATGGGGGCAAGATTAGAATATAGAGCTAAGGGCAGCAGTATCCTCTCCCATATTTACATTGGGACTTCTGCTTTCTGCCTTCTTCAGTTTCTATGTAATGTAGTTTGCAGATTTTTTTTTTTTTTCCATTCAGTTGATTCAGTCTGCCTTTGGAATTTTTATCAACCATATTTTACCCCTGTGGAAGTGTGATCAGGAAGGAAGGGAGACCACATACTGCGATTCGCTTCATGCATACGCAGCTCTATTTTTATTGTATCTTAGTCAATGGAAATTAATTGCTAATTATCCAAACATTTCTATGATAATATTTCAAGCTCTCTTGTAGCAGATGTGGCCTCAACTATATTTGGAAAGGAGTAGATGGTATTATCTTTCTTGATGGGAATGATTGCGTAGGGCTTGAAAATTTTTTGCACCATTTTTTATTTCAGAAAGAACCTTCTTTTATAACATTTGTTAAATATTCATACTGACCAGAGTAATTATGCACTGACTACATTAGCAAACATGTAACTCTGTCAGCTTTAAGAAATTGGGAAATGAAATTAAACAGTTTGTGAATAACACAATATATTTGGTTATATGCTCACACAGACATATAGATTGTTAAACCATCAGCACGCTGCATTTGCAGTCATTGGCAATGACAGACTTCTCTTATTTGGGGACTCTCATGCTGAATTATTCTTTTCTTTATTGCATTAGATGTCTGTCCTTCAGTGTCGGAACATTGCTTTTTCATTTCCCCTTTATGAATGCTAATAATATACTGGATAGAGCACTGGCTATTTTTATTAATTCAGCATTTCCTTATATTTATACTGTGAACAAACTTGAGAGAATTTAGCTCTGATTAAAACAGATAATTTTCTCTCTTTAAAAAGAATAATGTGGGACTGATACATAGTGAGGACAAAAGGAATTTGATGGGCATGGTGTCAAAGCTTAATTGTGTCAATAATTATTTGTGTATTAGTGCCAAGTTTTTAATGAGGAGTAGTCACTTGTGTGTAATCATGATCAATGACAAGTAGTTAAAATATCTTCATGAAGTGGCAAACTGGGAGAAAAAAAATGAAGCGGTATTAACACTGCCTACAGTTCCTTACATACTAGCCCATCTGAAGTCCACGAGTATTAAAAAACCGAAGCCCCTGTAAGGATGTTGCTATGGGTGTAAAATTGCATGTGTTTATACAAGATTTTTTCCATGTATTCTAAGCTTGTTAGGTCTTCTGGGGGGAAGGACTCTTGATGCCTTGCTCACCAAGCTGTCACTCCTACCCAGAGACCTAGCCGTCTCTATGTATATTTTCACTGCTCTGTTAAGGTAATGGCTCTTCTTCCCGTTCCGCATTCACACTTTCCAAGTCTTTAGGACTTATCACCCACCATCCTGAGGACTGTTGCTCTTTGTTTAAGATCCTGACATTTTCTAAGTGGCTTGCTCTTAACTTTTCTTCACATTTTTGAGCTAACAAATCTGAGTGACCCACGCCCGTAGTAAGTAAGTAAGTAAGTAAGAGGAAGAGTAAAGTACCTCACAGGAACCCTGAAGCATCCCTGGAGGAACTGAGTCCTGCAGTGGCTCAGATACCTGCTTTCTGTCTCTACAATGTGTAGGGTCAAGTATAAGTCTCAGCAGTCGCATGGCAGAAGCCCAGAAACTAGTTCCCTTCAGTATTACCACACTATCGGTTTGCTTGCTGTCATTGTTAACTTTAGTTATCTGTGTCAGCTAACCTCACATTGTGAATGAGGGCAGTCCAAATTAGTGCAATTCCGTTGTGCTTACAGGCATTGGGACAAACTTGTATTAACCGATGAGCATAACAAGACTTAGATACAACCATGGATATATGTGATTGACACAATAGCTGTGAAATGGTGTGCTTGGCAATAATGTGCAAACAGAAGCACAATTTATGGATTTTCCTAATTGTGTTTGCTTTTAGGTTGAATTCAAAATTAGCCTTAGTGGGGGATCGTTCATGGGTTTTCTGTGCTTTACTGTCATTTGTTGGAATGCCTGTATTTTATCTCCCTTATTACAATTTCCTTCAATCTGATTTTTCCTTTGTGAATGATATTTCTGGAGCTGGAAATCGGTGTTTCATATACTGTACGTTTATAAGAAAGACTTTTTTTTTTTCCCGCTTCTTTTGCTATCTTAAGAGTGAACTCTTTCCTGTATGAATATTCACTGAGGGGGAACACACACACACACACACACACACACACACCACACACACACACACACACACACACACACAAACAAACATGAAGTGGTTGCTGGTAGCAGATTTTGAGTAGGCCTTAGCCATGGAGTTGAAGTCTGAAGACTTGCTGACATTTTGAAAATAGTTTTTAGAACAAAATGTCAGATGATCGGAGCTTTATATCATGCACGAGCAAATTGCGCAGCTGATGCTAACTAAGCCGATTCCTCTAGAGCTCTGTGAGGATGGATGACCACTGCGCTTTTAAAAGAACTAAATATATCCACATATGTATGCCACACTTCATATTTTGCACATGCTTTGCTCTGCCAGGCTTATATTTGAGGCGTCCATGACTGACACCTTTGTAGACCAATGCGATCTTGGCAACCTGGCATGATTTTTAAAAAGGAGCCATTGACGATGGAACGTCATTCCATATCCCAACTTTGGGCCAATGGTGCTGCCACCCTTCTGTGATGGCTCATCAAGGCAGCTGTGCTGTATTCACATTGAAATGAGGGGATTT
This sequence comes from Leucopleurus acutus, assembly GCF_964270905.1. Classification (NCBI taxonomy): domain Eukaryota; kingdom Metazoa; phylum Chordata; class Mammalia; order Artiodactyla; family Delphinidae; genus Leucopleurus; species Leucopleurus acutus. Next base: position 33,635,195 of record NC_139145.1, on the reverse strand, counting down.
TTAAAACCCAAGCAGCTGTATTATTCAGACTTAAAATAAAAGCTTAGTTTCCCCAAATGGGTGTGACGTAAACATCTCATTAAATATTTTAAATGCCAGTGACTACACAGGTGGTGGCAGCGGCTTGCATTTGTGTGCAAGCTCCTGGGAGGAGGTCTCTTTACTCTTTCCCTGTATTTGTGTTCTCTTCCTACTAGCAGGACTCTGGGGAGGGAGGCTCCATGCTACAGGTGGCAAGAGATTCAGAAACATGGAGTGAACATTGCGGCTGCTTGATAACTTTTAATTAGGTCGTCTCTTGTCTCCGAAGGAAACCCAGGTGCTTTGTCCTGGCCCACTTCATTTCCTTGAGTTACAGTTTCCAAAAGCTAAACCTGAGAAGGGTCGAAAGTTTCTTTTCTCTTAGATTCTTGCTTGGTTTCTCTCCTCTATTCATTAGGTAGTGTTGGGGGCTGGCCCTGATTTACTAGACAGTTTGCATTCTCGGGGGGATGACGCACTTTACAGAGACCAAGAGATTAGCAGGATCCATTAGGACCCCATTTCTTTCCTCTGCCTTTGGGAGGAGGAGATTGCTTATTAGTCTCCACCTCCAAGCTTTATGCTATTAATAGTAATTAAATAAAGATGTCAGAGGTGACTTTTGTCTCTGAATGTAACAGCAGCCTGTGTGCCCAGTCATTAGTTAAGAAAGCATCGCTCCTAAGGGTGTATACAGTCATCACTCAGTATCTGCGGGGGGTTGGTTCCAGGACCCCCTCACACTCCCACCACCCCATCCCTGGGCAGATGCTGAAATCTGTGGAAACCATACAGTCAGCCCTCGGTATCTGTAGATTCCTCGTCTGTGGATATGGAGGGCCAACTGTGTATTTTTTTAACATCTTTATTGGAGTATAATTGCTTTACAATGGTGTGTTAGTTGCTGCTTTATAACAAAGTGAATCAGCTCTACATACACATATATCCCCATATCTCTTCCCTCTTGTGTCTCCCTCCTTCCCACCCTCCCTATCCTACCCCTCTAGGTGGTCACAGACCACCGAGCTGATCTCCCTGTGCTATGCAGCTGCTTCCCACTAGCTATCTGTTTTACATTTGGTAGTGTATGTATGTCAGTGACACTCTCTCACTTCGTCCCAGCTTACCCTTCCCCCTCCCTGTGTCCTCAAGTCCATTCTCTACGTCTGAGTCTTTATTTCTGTCTTGCCCCTAGGTTCATCAGAACCTTTTTTTTTTTTTTTTTAGAGTCCATATATATGTGTTAGTATATGGTATTTGTTTTTCTCTTTCTGACTTACTTCACTCTGTATGACAGACTCTAGGTCCATCCACCTCACTACAAATAACTCAATTTTGTTTCTTTTCATGGCTGAGTAATATTCCATTGTATATATGTGCCACATCTTCTTTATCCATTCATCTGTCAGTGGACACTTAGGTTGCTTCCATGTCCTGGCTATTGTAAATAGAGCTGCAATGAACATTGCGCTACATGACTCTTTTTGAATGATGGTTTTCCGAGGGTATATGCCCAGTAGTGGGATTGCTGCATCATATGGTAGTTCTATTTTTAGACCAGTTGTGTATTTATTGAAAAAAATCCATGTGTAAGCGGACCTGTGCAGTTCAAACCCATATTGTTCAAGGGTCAATGTGTTAGTTTTCTAGTGCTGCTGTAACAAGTTATCACAAGCTTGGTGGATGAAAACAACACATATTTATTCTCTTATAGTTCTGGAGGTTAGAAGTCCAAAATGAGCCTTTTTGAGCTAAAATTGAAGTGTCAGCCGTGCTATTTCCTCCTGGAGTCTCCAGGGGAGAATCTGCTCCTTCGTTCTTCAGCTTCTAGGTGCTGCCATGTTCCTTGCGTCTTGGCTACATCACTCTCGCCTCTGATTCCTCCACGCCAGCTTTACCTCTTCTCTGGAGTCTTCCTCTGCCTCTCTCTTATAAGGATCCCTGTGATATTGAGTCTACCTGCATAATCCATGATAATCTCCCATTTTGAGATCTTTAACGTAAAGTCCCTTTTACCATTCACAGTCCTGGGGATTTGGACATGGACGTCTTTGGGAGGCCATTAGTCAGCCTCCCTCAGGGTGTGAACTTTGGAGGGGGGCTGGATCTGGATGTGAATTCTGACTTGGCCAACTGCTACCCATATATCCTTGGGAAAGTTTTTAACCCTGTTTCCTACCCATAAAATGGGGATAATACTGCCAACTGCACAGATAATGTATGAAAAGCAATAGGCTTTACACAGTAGGTGTTCCACAAATGTAATCCCCATCCAGCCTTTGAGAAGGAAATGTAGAAGGAATGGAACATTTCACAGGTCCGATCAGTCCAAATTATTGGTCAACAGAAATGGCTAGTCTTTTATTTTATTTTTATTTTATTTTATTTTTTTTGTTTCTTCAGTAGACTTTGTAGTTAGAGAAGTGATAATGTACGTAGGGGGTTTAAGACATTCTCATTTTATCAGTATTATGATGAACCAGGGCATTTTCTCACTGCACCTTCTCCTATTGGGTCTCCTATTGGGTTTTGACAGATTCTTCCTGTCACCCAGCTGCCTTGTGTCACAGGATGCCAATGGGACTGAAAATCCTATGACTGATTCTGCCCCTGCAGAGAACAATAGCCATTTGAATTTGATTTGCCCATCTTCTGGGAAGACAGTCAAGGTTCCCCGTCAGTGGGGCTGAGTTGACAATGGGCACCCCTTGTACTCTTTACAGCGTGTTCACCTATTATTATGATGATGTCATTATTCACATTATTGCTCTCATTATTATTATTATTATCCAGTGACCTCTGTTCTGGGGAGGAACTCCCTGTGACAGATGGGAGCTTCATTTATCGGACTGCTTTATGCTGCACAATTCCCCTGCCATTCTGAGTTTATATTGAGACGGGCTGCTTTTCGAACAAAGGCAGCCTGATCACAATTTGTCAGTGTACTTGGTAGCTATATATCACCAAAGCTCTCTGCCAGTCCTTCTGGGACCCAATTATTTATGGAGCTGACAATATGGGATAACTCGTCTTGTTATGAATGCCACTATTACAATCAAAAAAGCATTGCTATCTTGAGTGGGAAGGCAACAGAAGTTCTAGTTGGTCAAAAATTCCATTAACTAAGAGTTAATTCACATTGTCCCAGGTGATCTCTTGGTGCCCCAAGTGAGTTGATGAGATCTGTGGGGAAAGTTCTATTTCAATATTCTTTTCTGTCCAGACTTGGGAGATCTGTTGATAACCTTCGTTTCTGTGGCTTCTGTGTAATACACATTTGGGGTTTTACAGCTTGGGAGCAACCTTCCTTCTGAGACACTCTGGACAGAGTTTACCAAGTACTCTTGGGAATGGAAATGAAACCAAAGACTTGGGCTCTCCCAGGAAAGTGCTTATAATGGAATGAGGGGAACGATCCAGATCAAATCTATATTTACCAACACAGATGATAGCGAAATAAATATCAACCAAGTCCAGCTTGACTGCCTCGAGCCTGAAAACGGACTCGGATGCCATTCTAGTGAAGTGATTCCTTTCTTCTCCGCTATCCTTCACTCACTCCTGGGTCACACTGATTTTAATCAAATTCCTCATCTCTGCTTTTAAGATACCTCAAAAGAACACCGAAAAGAAAGGAAACTAATTAAACCTAAAAGATATTAAAGTTTAAAAAAGAAAAAAGGGCCACACAAAGAAGAGATGAACAGAAAAATGAAACATGATTTGATATACAATAGAGGGTATTATTTTTAGGACACGAGATGGTACGTTTGTGGCATCAGAAGGAATGGAGGAACCTATTTTCAGAGGTAGATCATTTGAATTTGGGTTTTTTTGACTTACTGGCTTGACAGGTCCTAAGTATAACATTCCTGTATTTCAAATAGAGAGCGTATTTACAGACACACCTTCTACTAAAACATGTGCTTCCATAGCTTGAGTTGCACACAGAATTATTTTTATCCCTTTCTCTTTTATTAAAATGCTCTTTGAACGAGGCATAGTGCTTAAAAGATTAGATCTTATAGGGAAACATAACATATTGTATTTAAATATGCTAATCTCTTAGAGGAAATGAAGGATCTGAGCCTGCTCATTAAGAAATAAATTAATTCATCACCATCACATTCATCATCAATCATCATCCAGTTGTGTCCAGTTTTCAATTAAGTTTTTCCAAACTGCTTTGTGCATTTACCAAAAGAACTGATTATCTCTGATGATGATTTTTTGTGGGTATTCGGATGTTGATGGCAGTTGAATTGGCATAAACATGCTGAATGTCTTTTTTATTCAAGTAGTTAAGCAGTAGCTGTTCAGTGCATACAAATACATTATGATGACAAGTAAGAAAATCTTATGTTTTAAGACGTATTTTCATGGTCAAATATCCAGCGTCTCAGATTGACAGGGAATATTTTACATGAGCACTGCTGACAGTAATACACACAGGGAACATTTATTAAATAGGCATCATTCATCTGTTCATTCGTGCATCATTCCTTGAAACAATTTTTATTAGACACCGATAAGTTTCCAGTACTGTGCCAGGCTCTGCATACACAGATCAGTTTAATGCAACTGACCTTATTGCTACCCTAGTGGAGCTTCTAGTCCCTTTTACTTAAGTTTCCTTGTTCTGAGATGTATTTTTACTAGATAACACACTGCACGTCAGTTTCAGTGATTACACACTCCCTTCCCTTTAAAGTGGACACTGAAAGCCATGATCACTTCACCGATGACCCTCCAAGTATACATACGCCTCCTTAACACTTGGAGTTAATAAGCATTCCACGCCAGAAGAACAATTTCTGACTCTCTTTTTAAGGTTTCCTTGTGGAATGAGGATGTATGAAAATGACTCACCATGCCTGCCACTTATCTCTAGATTCCTATAACATGCAGGTGATCACAATCTGCCATCGTGCTGTTAAAATGATGTATAACCCTACCAGCACTCTGAAATGATCGAGTATTATTGCAGCCTCTTACAAGTTGGGCACTGAGATAATTTGGCTAGTGTTGGAGAAAGACTATTCCACAACCCCTGTGGCTCCCCCTTCATTGAATAAATATGGCATGCTGCTGCTTTTGTTCTCCTTGTGTATGGAAGAGCAATTAATGTGTCAAAAAAGAAAAATCACAAAAATGTACAGACTTTTTCCCCCTATGAAAATTGCAACACACTAAGTTCAATCTGCCTTAAAATTATTGTACAACATTACAAGATGTTGTTATCTTTGAAATATTAGATAACTTGTGGTTGGCATCACATTTCTTATTGTGATTTCATGACTTCTGTGTCCATTAAGGATCCAACAGTGGGTTTTAAGTATTTCTTTAAAAGTGCCATTGGGCTACCGATGTTTACATAGACACCTTGATGTATTGTTTTCTTATTTAGATAGTTTAAATGAAGCATTTTTTAAAAATGCAAACCTCTGTAGATTTTAATTAAGAGAAAGGATCATGAATATGGCCAGACTGCTGCAATTCTTGCTTTCTGGTCAGTTGTTTTCCTGATATTCGAGCACATTCTTAGAAAGAGTCATGAAATCTTTGTGATGAGAAAGGAATTAAAATTGTTTTCTATTGATAGTATTCAGATGAATGAAAGGGGAAAGACAGGAATTCAAAGGTTTTGTTTTTTATCCATTTTGTTTGAGGATACAGTCCAAGCAACTAAGTTACTTCAATATTCTGTACCATAGTAAGCGCTCAATAAATATACGTGAATTGAATGAATAAGTGAACTCAATCTCTTAACAATAAAACTTATTACTAAACTTAGGAAGGAATTTAGTTCCTGATAAACTATTAATCTAGTCCACTAATTTCCTTTTATAGTTTAAATTAGACTAGTTCATTATTTGAAAGCAAAAATGAATATTTTCATTTTACACTATTGAACTGTGTTTATTTTCCCTCTCCACTGCTAGATTATAAGCTCCACGAGGCCTGTGTTGTTTACTCCTATATCTGGTGCCCAGGATAGTCTGTCACAAATAAGGTCTTCAATTATTATTCATCTAGTGAAGGACCTAGTGTCTTTCTGAAAAATGTACACATTCAAAAATACTAAGTATCAATTCTGCTTCTACATTATATGAGGGATATTTTAAAGAACAACACATGTGGTTGCCTAAAATCTTGAACAGTTACACAGAGTATATAGATAGTCCAACAACACAGACTTTGTTCTCTGTCCCCTAAATATATCACGGGGCTTCCTAATACTCTGCCTTTGTCAGGCTTCCCCTCTGTGGATAACTGCCCTGCTCTCCCAGCCCCTTTGCTCCTAATTTCTACTAATTCTCGGAGACTCAACTCAATCAATTCCTCTTTCAAAAAGCCTTTCTTATCTCTCCTTCCAACCCTCCTCAGAGTGCCCCGTCCGCATTTTTGCTTTCATCTGTGACTGTCTTCATACTGATTGTGTTGACTGATCATGGGCTTGTGTGTCAGTCTCTTTCACTAGACTAGTGAGGATCTTGTAGGCAAGGATTGTGTTTTATTCACTGCCATGGCTCTAATGCCTAATGGAGTGCATAGCACAAAGGGGGGCTTGTCAATGCTGTATGGGAGGAAGGAAAAACGTGGAAGGAAAAAAGGGATGGAGGGAGGGAGGAAGGAGGGAAGGAAGGAAGGCAAAAGGAAGGAAGGAAGGAAGGAAAAGAAGAAGGGAGGGAGGGAAGAAAGAAGGATGAAAGGGAAAAGGAAAACGCTCAAAGGAAACTCTTCAAAGAATATTATAAAGAAGTTGTCTCCACTGGAGAACAACCATAACTTAGAAAAGGGAGGGAAAAATACAGGATTTTTAAAAATTACTGTAGATGTTATGAGTGTTTATCTATCTGAAAGACACTCTCCATTTCCTTCCATCTAGTCCATAGCGTGCTCATTTCTGATAGTGTCTGTTCTCCCTTTCCTTGGGCAGCCATCACCATAAAATGGCAATGTACTTTAATGGTCACCTATATTGACGAACTAGTGGTGAAATCTCACTTCCTGCTTGTATTAGAATTGTTACGAGTGTGCTTTTGAGAGTTCAGAAGAAAGTCATCATTAAAGGAAAAAGTAAAGAATTACTGCTGTGTAACAAGCAAGCTTAAATATTCAAGCTTGGGGTCATTTAAATGTAATTAGCTTATCATCTTGTTTTCAAAACACATTGTAAGGGCCAGGATAGTGTTCTGGTCCTAGAATTGAAAATTTTTATGAATTGAGTTCTTCCAGTTCTCATAATAATAGTGAACAGCTACACAGTGCTTATTATGCCAGTAACTATTCTGCTCTACACAGTCAACTCAATTGCACAATAATCCAATCAAATATAGTTTATGTCTTTCATTGTTGAGGAAACTGAGGCATATGAAGTTAAATAATTTGTCCAGGGTCGTGCATCTTAAACTGAGGTTTAGTTGAAATTCTAACCTAGGTAGCTTAGATTCCAGGCTAATCCTATCAAACCTCTCTTTATTTATCCCAGAGCCTCGATGATGCAAAAGCTCTTTCATGGCTATGGTTGGAAATGCAATTATGCTTAATAAAATAAGCCAGTATGGTATGATTAAAGTTTCATTTTCAGGAAAATGGTGGGGTGAGCTTGGCCATTTAAATACATTATTTAATATAATTACCACAACAAAATTAGGAGATTGGTGATAATTTTCCTCAAAACTCACTTCCGAATAAATCAAGGTAGTTGAACTAGAACTGCAACACAAATATCCTTGGAGTTTCTCCTAACTTTTCTTGCTAAATCTATGGATTCCAAGTTTATTTAGCAAAGCCTCTCCTCCAGTAGGGATTACTAAGCACTGATAAATCTTTTATTCCTAGAAAGCAGATTGGGAGGACAGAGAACAATAAAGGGGATTTGGGGCATTTCTGCCACGTGGAGATCAATTAAAAATGGAAAGTAAGGGGATTTTTGAAACATGATTTTAGTTTTCATTTGGGGATGTTTTATGAACAAGCCTGCTTTCAACAAGGTGAACACTGAGTAAAGTGAAGCATACTGGTATTGCATGTCCTGGAGCTTGTGTACTTTTGACTGACCAGCTCTTAATCAGGACTCACAGAATTCAGGGAGTTGGCTTACTTTTCTGGTTTATTATAAAGGCTACAACTCAAGATCAGCCAAATGGAAGAGATGTATAGGGCTAGGTACGTGGGAAAGGGTGCAGATCTTCCAGACCCTGCTAGGAGTGTATCCCCCTCCTAGCACCTCGAGTATTCACCCACCTGGAAGCTCTCCAAAGCCTGATGTTTAGGGCTTTTATGGAGATTGCATTACAGAGGTATGGTTGATTGATTAAATCATTGGCCATTGGGGATTGAACTCAATCTCCAGCCCTTCCTTCTCCCCAGAGGTCTGGGAGTAGAGCTGAAACTTCCAAACCTCTAATCCCAAGGTCGGTTCCCCAGGTAGCCAGCCACCCAGCCTTCTGCTCTTTAAGGATTTTCCAAAAGTCATCTAATTAACACAAACTCTGGGGTGGTTGAAAGGAACTTGATATGAATGACAAAAGACACTCCTCTCACCCCTATGGCTCAGGAAATTCCAAGGGTTTTGAAGCTCTGTACCAGGAAACCAGGTCTAAGACTAAATATATATCTCTTATTATATCACAATAGCATACCAACATTTAGCATTTTTGGCCTCTGAGGATGATTCGGAGGAAAGTGGAGGAGTACTCCTTCTGAAGCTGCTACTTAATGACCATTTTCACAACTTCTTAGCACTCCTTTGGAGCCCTACATGTTTACAGCTAAAAAGCAAGCTCTTTTCTTTTACTTGAAAAATGCACCTCAAACCCTTTGGTAATATGCGGTTTTCCACCCTGTGGGAGGCCAGTAAATCCCTGTTGACTCTCTTTATATTCAGCAGCTTCAAGTAAAAGGGAAAGACGCCATGGCCATCCAGGCATTGCACACACTATGGCTTTTTTGCATGCTCCATTTAGATGCCTAATAGTTAATCCAGTGTAGTGTGTGGCGCTCAACTTTGAACCACTGGCAGAGGCACTTGTATACAACATTTGCTCCCTTTTGTCAAGGAAATAATCACATTGGAAAAGCAAGACGCTATACATGCTTTCAAGCTGTTCTGATTTCTTCTACTTATTTAGGTACCAAGCACTCTATTTTTCTATTTCTTCACGAGGAAAGTTACATGGAGTGGGGCAGAAATTTCATTTTGAAGTTTATTCACTTTGAGAACCTGAAGAAGTAACGGCTTGGCTGCCAGCATCACTGAATATCATTATAACAGTCATTTTAGGTACACATAAACACACGGTTCATATCTGCTTCGGAATTTGTACTGAGATTTGTTGTACGGAAGCCTTTATGTAACCGTAACATGAAAGCTAGTAGGAGAGAGGGTGTCTTGCCTCTCAAATTGGGAGTTAAATCAACGTTCAGTTGCATGGGTTTAAAACGAGTAAAGTCTTAATATAGGTCCCCAATTTCTAGCAGTTACATAGTGTTCAACTGAAAGGAAGCCTCTCAAATATAGTCCATGGTAAGGATATGTGTGTTAGGCATTTCTAGACACTTCTGAAAAAGTCCTTACAGAAATAATGTGTCCTAGTAAACAGAGTGGTTTGCTTCAACTTAGCAACGTTTAGTGATTTGAACTACATTGAGGTTATAATTCTTTTGAGTCTTCTGGACATTACAGTAAATGAACATATATACATATATATGCCCCCCCACACATATATATATTCATTTTAGCTCTGATATAATTGTATTTACTTAACATGTCAAAATCTGGATCAGTTGGACTTTAAGAATGAAGGTGGAAGGGTTTTCTTTTTGGTGTTTATTAGATAAATAAATGTTTAATCCTTTTATCCATTTGTAAAAAAATATCTAACAAAACAAAGCAAAAAACCCATGTCACAATTAACGCAATCATCAGATTTGCCTGAAATTCATAGCATTTTCTAAGTCATCTTTTCAAATCTATGTTTTCACCTTTACGTTAATATCGCCAAATAGGGTTTCTGCCACTGCTGTAGAAACTGTGACAAATTCAGTCCAACGTGAAATCAATAAAAGCTGCTTTCAGCTTGGTGAAATACAAGGGCAAGGTCTCTTTGTGCACAAAATGAGACTGAGCCCTGATTTTCTTCTGGAGATGAATATTTCTGTTGATATTGTCCAGAGCAGATATAGCCTGTGGATAATCAATTGATCTGAAGCTAAATGATACAGATGAAGGATGGATCTGTTCTTGTGTTTAGGTGTTGAAGAATAGAGCCTTTGTTTTGTATGTGAAAATTACCCTTATTGAAGTGATTGAGCCAACGACAGATTTCATTTGGAACATGCTTTTAAAAACCTGCCAGCATTTTCCATGGGCTGAAAATATTTATACTTTTGTAGTGTATTGGCAGGTCATGAAACCACACAGGTAATTACAGAATTGATGATACCTCTCCAGTGCCTTGGTGTTATGCAGTTTTGGTATGAATCTGGACGTGCGAATGAAGGATATTTGTGTCAAGACACAAAGGATTCCAATATTTCTTTAATTAAAAAAAACAAATTTTGTAAAAATTAAAATAAACCGTGAACATGATTATGCATTTGAATTTGTAAGTGTTTTAATAGTAAGGAAAATTCTGTATTGTAGTTTAAAAATCTTCTACTTTTTGTGGAAGATACCATCTGATTCTGTCATTGGCTTATTAGAGTGAAGCATTTTTATTCCCTATCAATTGATCTATAATCATGTTCACACTACTTCTGTGTTATCTTTTTTCCACTGTTGTCATTTACTAGTTGTGTGACCCTGTGCAAGTTACTTAACTTCTCAGTTCCTGAATTGCTTTATTTGGAAAACAGGAAAAAATTAGAATCTAATTTGCATACTTGCCCTTAGGTACAAATGAATTACTACATATAAAGTAAATAGAAGAGTGTTGGCCACATAGAAAGTGCTGAATACATACAAGCCACTTTTATTAAATATTCCAACCCTGTCTGCCTTATAAAGTCATACATATTGCCTTGTAATCTTTCATAGTTTCTTATAGGATGAACCTAATTATATCAACCACCATGATAGTAAAGCTTTTGTCATATTCTTCTCTGGTATTGCTGATGAAGTGGTAAAGACATAATTGGTTGTGTAATGGGGTCCATTTTGTGGGTCCAACATTAAGTATTCATTAGAATACACATACATTTTGCTCTGTCAGGAGGCCCAGTATAAGAAGTAAAACAAACAAACAAAAAAGTTTACTTCTTCAGGGACCTGCCCTGTTGTGACATGTTAAAATATTATTATTATTATATTATGTATATTACAATTATTATTATATTATAATATGTGTTATTATTATGCTTTATGGAACAAAATTTTCCAAACTGTGTTTTATGGGGTACTACATCCAAAAGGTATTAATAAGAATCCCCTCCCCCACCCAGTTCCATGGTCAAATAATACTGAGGAAGTAGTTTAAAGAATCAAGCTCCTGAGACTTCTCAGAACCTTTAATGCTCTCATGTGCACTAAGATCATTCAAGAAGGGGAGGTGGCAGTTTTCAAACTTGCCCTGAACCATTTTTTGAAGGGAACCTCTGGAGCATCTTGTGCTCAGTCTAAAGAATGACAGGATTTGGGAAGTGCTGCTCTAAATCTGGGACCAGGACCAGAGGCCCAATATGGGTCTTCCCCAGTGATGCCACAGTGTCGGGATAGTTTCTGTATTATGAGGATTCCCCAATTAAGTACTGACATTTGAGAATGATTTCCAAAAAAATAAAATAAAATCAAGCCAACTCAAGGATATCCCTGGAACTCTGTCTCTGTCATTCATTTGCACGTCAGTACATTCACCCCTCAGGGAAAAAGCAGGTAGCATTGGGAAACTGACAGGGATTTTGTGGCACGTGTATGGTCATATGGCATGCATAGAAAATGACACTATGTCTGCAGCCCTGAACGGCTTGTCTCAGGCTCTTACCTTTCCTCTAAATGATTCCCTGAGCCCCGTATTTTAGTAACTGCTTCCCTTGTCACTCTTGAGTTGTCTGGGTATGGCTATAGCAAAGCACTTTAATTTTATGACTTTCAGATGTCTTGTTAGTGGGCAAATGAAGTGACGGGACAAGTGGGTTTTGTCTAGTTGCTAAGGAATAAAAATAACAAGTGCCTTTATTACTTTGCTGACAATCTATTTATAAATTTCTGAAGGAGGTGCCTACAGAGGAAAATATGCATGTGTTTTGGACATACCTGAGATTTCTCAAATAAAATGATTTATTGGAGGCCCCTGCTTTACGCTGCTTTGGTAGCATGCACAAATATTGTTTCTACATTCATGGTAGGCTTCAGGCTTGGGTCTTTAATAGCCGTTATAGAAATGACATATGGGGAAGGCTATTGTGTTCACCTCCTTTAGGCCCTTTGAAATACTGAATTGCATATGGGCTTTCCAAATATTGTAGTTTTGTCACCTTAATCATGCAGATTGGAAAAAAAGAAAAGCAAACTTACTTCCCTCCCTTCCTTCCTCCCTTCCTTCCTTCCTTCCTTCCTCTCTTCCATCTATCTATCTATGTATGTATCCATCTATCTATGTATCTATGGGTCTATGTATGTATGTATGTATCTATCTGTCTATTATTTAACATTTGCAGTGGGTTTTTTATAATGGAAATTAACCCATGAAGTCATTCTGTGAAAGCTGTGAATGTTCTCTTGGTTTTCATTTGTCACTGCTCCTCCTAACATCAAGCTCTTTTTAAACTGCAAATCAAGAGCAGCTCTTCCCCTGGAAACCTTTCACTGCATTGCCAGAGGTTGAGCCCCACACGGCTGGGAAGGGTGGATGGCTAGAAGGGCCTTGTGGGTACTGGCATGCAAATGAGCAGTTCCAGCCAGGTTGCTCTCACCTGATGAGAAACTCAAAGAGAACAAAAACAGCTTTCCTGGTTATACATCTGGCCTTAGCAAGCCCTTACCTGGAATAAAATGTCAATTTAAAAAATTACCTGGACTATGAGAATTTTGAGTCCAAATGGCTAGACTTAGCACCTGTTGGTGTCTCTGTCATATTTAAGTTGCATGTTGGTTGTATTTTAAGGGGGTTTAAAACTGAAGGGAAAGTGGAGGAAATGGTAAAATATGGTGACCTGTTGTTTATATGTGAATGCTATGGTATTTCTAACTTTTGAAAACCCACTTATTTTTTTTTTATGAGCTAAGCATTGTCATTTGTTTTCATGCAGGTGTGGTTCATAATATCGCAGCATTCTGAGTTAATAAAGCAGTTTTGTAGACTCTCATACCATTGCTGCTGTGATAATTTGGCAATGTTATAGTGGGAAAAAGTATCTTATATGGTCACCTCAGTGGTTCCATTTACTTTATACAAAGAAAGGCTTCCATCCTGCTATTCTCCAGTATTTAGGTTTCAAAGGCCTCTCCCCCACTTGAAGACAAAAAGCTACAACATGGTTCCAAGGTAGAGTAAATCAAAGTGTAATGAGGGTGGTTGTTTATTGAAAAGCCTCTCGTTTAGAATGAGTTCCTTTCCTGCTTACCAGGTAATGATTTACATTTTTCATAGAGTACTAAAATATGAAACATCCCAATTGCTACCAAATTATTATAACATGAGGGTATGAAAAGAACTTGTACTCAAATAAGCAAAGATGATAAAAGAATCTGGAAAATTTCCACAGATGAAGGATCTTTTATGGTCAGTAAAGACTTTTAGACTTGTGTTCCCTTCTGATGTCTGGGATGGAAAAAAGGCAGTTTAGGGAGGGAGATTTTTTTTATATTTATATGAACACAAAGGGCTGTAGTTGTTAACTACTTATTGTCATATTAAAATCCATCATCTATATTGTAGAATTAATACTTAGAAATTAAAGAATTATAAAATTAATTGTCCAGTTTGTTTGGAAGGTAAGATTTTTATAAATCTAACTTAAAACTTTTCTCAACAGAAGTGCCTTCCTGTTGCTCATTTAATTAATATTATTGTTTTACAATATCAAGATACGGGGGCAGTTAATTGACATATAAATTAATTGAACTCTGTAATGAAATACCAGTTTAATTAGTCATTTATGATGTATAATCGGAAAGGTGAGAAAATTCGGCAGAAAATGCCACACTATCATTACTCTCATTTTGTATTTTTTTTCTTCCTATCTCAGGACAAATCAAAGTCATTTTGTGAACTCTGAGTTCTATTTTTTTTGACTGTGAAAATCTGTGTCATGGCCTTGACCGAAATAGCCGACATGTAAAATTTATTACTTACTTGCTCTTAATTTCTTCCTCACTTGTTAATCATTTTATTTAAAAATAAAACACAGACACAGAACTGAATAAAACAAATATGTAACTTAGTAAGTTATTACAAGGCATCATTCTTGTAACTACCACTCAGGTCAAGAAATAGAATTGGGGGACTTCCCTGGTGGCACAGTGGTTAAGAATCCGCCTGCTAATGCAGGGGACACGGGTTCAAGCCCTGGTCTGGGAAGATCCCACATGCCACGGAGCAACTAAGCCCGTGTGCCACAACTACTGAGCCTGCGCTCTAGAGCCCACAAGCCACAACTACTGAGCCCGCGTGCCACAACGAGTGAAGCCCATGCACCTAGACCCTGTGCTCCGCAACAAGAGAAGCCACCTCAATGAGAACCCCACGCACTGCAAGGAAGAGTAGACCCTGCTCGCTCCAACTAGAGAAAGCCCACACGCAGCAACGAAGACCCAACACAGCCAACAAAACAAAACAAAACAAAAACCAAACAAACAAAAGAAAGAAATAGAATTTGGTCAGCCCCCTACCACTCCTACCCATGAGTCCTGCACATGTCACATCCATCATAAACCCCTGCCATCCCTCAAAATGTAATCTAATTTTATATTATCACTTTCTTGTTTTTCTTTATCACCCAGGGATGTATTCCTAGATGTCATGTTTGGGGACTGTTTTTAAGTCTCTTTTATTCCACGATTTCCCCCTGCATTCTTTAACTGCAATTTATTTGAAGAAATGGTCATTTCTTTGTTTCTAAAGCAATGATTTTGACTTTATAAAAGACAAAGTATCCAAACGGCCAGCATTGGAATCTTCTGGGAGGTGCTTTGTTAAGTATTCAGTTAGTTTCTGGTCTTTCTGCCACCCACCTTGCAGTTCTGCTTGGATAGTCAAGCACATCTGAACCCAAACATTGCCATAGTGACGCTGCCCAGTGATGGGATTCTGAATTATAGGAAAGGTTGGTGCTGCTCTCTTCACCTATTTCTGCAGAGGGAGGGTAGATGGGGGAAGTCTTCTCTCTGCAGTTACTCACAGTGTGGCCTATCTGAAATACAAACAGTCTCAAGAGGTTATAGTTCAGAAAGCTGGATGGACCGTACAAGGTTGGGAGGGAGGAGGTCAGTGCAGGCCGATGGCAGAGGCTCTAGATGGGCTGGGCGCTGTGTATCAGGAGAGAAAGGGAAGCAGGAAGTGCTATTTTGGCACGTTTTCTGTGCCACGCTCTTGTGCAGGTTGTAACTCTTTCCTACAACAATATCAGTGAAGAGTTAATATCCTAGTTTTGCAGGTGAGGAATCTGAAATTCTTTCTCACCAAGAAATAACCTTCTAACTGGTCTAGTTTCCATGTCCAAGTTTTTAGAAAACTTCAACCAGGTAGTACCACTCCAGCATCCTTTGCACTTAGAATAAAACCCAAACTCCTTCATGGGAGTGCTGGTCAACAGGGCTGAGGACGGACCCCTCGCCTGTTGCATTGCCTCTGTACTGTCCCCATGGCCCACCGTCTTTCACTGTGCTCTGGCCATATTGGAGCTACTCCTTAGATACCTACCACAAGCTCATCCAACAAGATTGAGGAGGCTGTAGCTTGGTCATTTTTAGGTTTTGTGTTTTCTCTCTCAGGAAAAGTCAGCATGCAGCACTGGTCCTGGGGCCTGTTCGTTTGCTTTTTCCTCTCTCTGAAACATTTTACTGGCACATTTTGTCTAGCTGGATCTTACATCTTATTCAGGCCTCAACTTAATTGTCCCGTCCTCAGAGAAATTCCTTGCCCACTCCATCTACATTAGCTTTTCCCTGTAATTATCTCCTCCACTTACTCTTTTTCCTTTCTGGCACTTATCAACACTCTAATTATCCATGTATTTGTTTAATGTGTATCTTCTACCTGACCCTAAATTACCTGAAGGTGGGGTATGTCTGTTTTGTTTACTGTGCCTAGTTATCTGCCTGGAACACCACAGATGCTCAATAAATTTTGGTTGGAATGCAAACTTGAAAGGAGGCTCAGAGAGGTTAAGTAACTCCTCCAAAGTCACACAGCTAGTAAGTATCAAAGCTAGAGATTTGAAAACACATCCTAAAACCTATGTATTTTCAACTATAATTGGTTTTTCTAAACTGTGTTCCTTGGACACTAGTGTTCTGATATATCTTAATAGATGTTGCAAGAATAAAAAAGAATCTATGTTCAAATAAATTATGGATATTATACAACTGTTTAAAGACAATTAAACGTGTTTCCTTCCCACAGGACATATGAGAGACTTTAATATGCAAATATGCACCATGACTCTACAAGAAACTGATATGGTATGCAGCATTTCTCACTAGTATTTGGCCATGATTTACTTCTTTCAATTAAACTAATGTCTTGTGGGACACCAGAATTCAGCAGAAGCCAGGGTGGGAATGACTCTACTATATACCCTGCTTCTCCTTAGGAAGTGAGTAAACAGAAATTTCTATCAGGAAATTGTCTTAGTATTCATATATGTGTGTACATATATGTACATATGTATATGTGTACATACATAAGTTTTATGCTTTCTTTCCTCCTCCTCGCTATAAATATTGGAGAGATTTAGCTTAAGAAAACAAGATTAGAAAATAGAAATTAAAGAAAGTGAAGTGGCATGTAATTTGGATTATTGTAGAGAAGATATGTGAGATGTATTTTTAAGAAATAACTGATTAGAAAATATAAACTAAAGAAACTGGTAACTTAAAACGGTAAGCATTTTTCCCCCACTTTAGCATGCTATTAAAAATGACTGGGAGTGGTCTTAAATTCTGACTTCCCTTAATGGAGAAGGTATGAAATTACAAAATAACCAAGGTAATCACACCTTAATCTTGTTAAATTGAAACACTGTAATCTACATTCAAATTTCACATATGGTCAATCTTGGGAGACCTGGGTGGATGAGCCAAAGCACTATTTGGAATTTTAAATACAGTCTTTCCTACCTCTTCAAAGCCCATTTACTTCTTTATGAGAAATATTTCCCTGGGACTGGGGTAGGGAACCCTAAGCCAAAAAACAAAGCAAGTAATTTTTTCTTTTTTTGGAATTGAAAGAAAAAAAAGTTGATTTCCAAAAGCCTGACACTCATGACCAATTCCATCATAAAGAAAGCGGAGTGCATTTCAGAAAAGGGTGGAACTACGTGAGGAGAAAATAGGTTTCAGCTGTATCTTGCCAATGCCGTATTACAATCTGTTGGCAAATGTGATTTTTAAAAATAATAGCTAAAGTGAAGCATTGTTGTCTAATGCTGGCTGAGTGTGTGTGTTAATTGAATAGGTGTGATATGATAGGAAGCCCTTGTCTTGTCATGGAGCACACATTAGGGGGGGGAGTTTCAAGAAAACGGGTGTCCACATTTGATTTGAAAAAAGAGTATCCTTGTATTCAGTGGGACCACCAAAGGAAAGGGCTCTTGACTTTCTGGTTGCCCTTCTCCATATGAATACAGACACCTCTCAGATACAATGAAATGTTACTCGAAATGTTCATGACTTCAAAAAAAAAAAAATTCTGGAAAGAGAAATCCTGAGGATCAGAATAATGGCGAAATAAAAAATAAGTCATTTGTGAATTCTCTGGACTTTTCTATGCCATCTGTTACATGCCACTGTACTGGGTTTTAACACTTTCACCAGCGACTTGGAAAGTTCTTTTAAATTGGCTTTTCTGTGGTGATTTCTGATTATGGTAACCACAGGCCATGCTACTGATGATGTCTCTGACTGCAGCATCACAGGGAAGATTTGGCTGTTTCATTCATTCCAGCCGCTGTTGCTTCCCAGCAGGTCCCTTGTCTCTGGAGTATTTTACTGTATCTCTAATAAAGGCAAAACAGAGCTGTTCTGAAGGTTTCAGTAGACACAGCCTCCACAGCCAAGTCCTCCAGAAACCTGGAGGGAAAGAAAGCTGAGACAAAGGTACAGTATCCAAATCCTCTGTGAAATGGATGCTCATATCCTAGCCCTCCTCCTTGAGCCTTCCACCTACGGAGAACTTCCGGGGGTTCTCTGCAGTTGTGCATCCAGGACCCTTTGTTTTAGGGTACAAGTGTGATTGTGTTCAAAGTGCTAGAAAATGTAAACCCCTTTTTCCAAATTAGAAAACTGCGTATCCTAGTGCAGCAAATATTCCAGCTTAAAATAAGGACCTCTCTCATCTCGGTGGTGAAAGGGAAAGGATGGGAATAAAAAGGCACAGGGACCAGCAGTCACCAAAATGAGATTCAGAAGATGTCTTCCTCCATCCAGGGGTAGATTCCTGTGTGGCTTTAGGTGAAATGCTTCAGCTCTCAGACCCTTAGTTTTTCTCTTCCATCAAATGGAATTGTTGGGACTTCAAATTTTATTATAAAAGGACGTTAGAGATCATCTGTATTTCTATGATGTATCTTCACTAGAGATGTAAAAGGCATGTAGCCAAGTATGGAATATTAGACTCAATTTTTGAGTTGAATGAATGCGCTCTAATATTCTTCCTATTATGCTCTGAGGCTAAAATATCCTATTGCTTCTGAGCTTACATAAGCTGACCTCATTTACTATGGGAACATTTTAAGTATTTAAGAGCGTGAGGGTGAGCACCATAGAAAGAATAATTCAATCTAGGTGTAAGAGACTCTTTTTTTAAGCTTCATTAACTGATAATTATTTGAGGGCAAAACAATACCCGTACTGTGTTTGATAAATGAATATTAACCACGTCATGCTGATAAAAGTCATGAGCAGAACTAGATCCCTCTGCATTTGGGTGGTGGGGGGAGACTGTTATTTTGATGCTAATGGATTATGTTCATTTTGGATAGATAGATATCTCAAATGACTCAGCAGGGTTGACTTAAATTAGATTTGTCCATTTATACTTTGCTTATTAGTATGCCCCGAATATCTGATGCCAGCCTTATATTACAATCTGTGCTTCATAGAATTTATCTATCATGACCTAAAGATTTCTATGATAAGAAATTGATTGATCATAAAAATCATGATTATGTTTTTTTTTTTTGAAAGGGTAGCATTGTGTTTTTTCCCACAAAAAAATTGTATTCTCAGAATCAGTAATATGAAATAGCTTATTAAAATCTCTTTACAATGTATGCTCTTCTGGAGTCTTTTGGATATTAGTTCTTTATAGATATTAACTTTTTACAATGGAGAGTTGTATTAGTCTGGGTAGGCTAACAGCTGTAATAAATAACTTCCAAATCTCAATGGCTTAACATCATAAAGGGTTTTTTTCGCTTACATCGTGTAGTCCATTGCAGGTTGGTGGGAGCAGGGAGTGGAGGAGGGATGGGGGGGGAAGAGACTCTGCCCATCACAGGTATTCAAGGATCCAGGCCCCTTCTGTATTGTGGCTCCAACCCTCTCCAGGTTCTTGGGGTCTTCTCTAGTCAGTGGGTAGTTGAGAAAAAAAGAGTGAGGATTATAAATGAGAGGTTTTCCTTAACTGGTTCAGCTTGGAATTGGGGACCTCATTTCTACTCGGGCTCCATTGGCTGGATCTCTGATATGAACTTCAAGGGAGGCAGAGCATGTGGTTTGGCTGAGTGACCACAAAGCAGAAAAGACACAGAAACTAACGAGCATTAACTCTCCCTTCCACAAGACCTAGATGACAAGTTAAAGTCGATTAAAGACAGGTTTGGTGAACATAATACATGAGAACCTTATGCTGAGCATAACAGTGGTTTGTTTATTGTGGTGTTAGTGCAGATAATAGACAAGTAAGATGTGCAAATAATTACACTGTTTATAAACAATAGAGTGTGGTTGTACATCCAGACATATATAAATACTGTTTAAGGGAGGGATAAATTCTAACAATTTGGAAGAATTTGGAAATTTTCTTGATATCTGGTACTGTCGTTGGGCTACAAATTCAATTACCAGAATTCCTGACTCTCTCTGCCATTTGCTTTCTGCAAAATCCTGAATAAAATTTCTGAAACTCACTTTATCATCTATAAAGTGAATATCATAATGCCTGCCT
This sequence comes from Leucopleurus acutus, assembly GCF_964270905.1. Taxonomy (NCBI): domain Eukaryota; kingdom Metazoa; phylum Chordata; class Mammalia; order Artiodactyla; family Delphinidae; genus Leucopleurus; species Leucopleurus acutus. Next base: position 33,614,841 of record NC_139145.1, on the reverse strand, counting down.
GTTTCATGATATGAAAGGGAATTTCAAATTAGATAGTGGATGGGGAAACCTTTTGTAAGAAGTCATTCAAATAGCAAATTAAAACTGTTGCTGTATTATTATTATTAATTTTTAATTCCATGACCACAGGTAAGGATTATGTTTATGAAGCCTTGTCGTACACTCACACACACATGTATGCACACACCAAGTGCGCGCATGCGCGCGCGCGCGCGCGCGCGCACACACACACACACACACACACACACACACACACACACACACACACACACACACACACTTTCAGGTAGGAAGGACTGAATCAGATGCTCTACTTTTTCAGTCTTCAGATTGAAGCTGAGAGTAAATGCCCAGATATTTGGTATCCTCGTCACTGATACTTACTTCACCTGTGCCAATTTTATAACCTATCCTTGAAAGTACTATCCATTATCTGTGTCTGTTCAGATAGGCTGGATGTGAAAATCTTTGTCCTTTCTGCCTCATAATATTGTTAAGAGCTTAGGGCAAAATTAAGTTTGTGATGATGTTCTTTAAAGGGAAGTTTATTATTGTTTTAATAAGTTCCAAATAATTTTCTAGTTAATTGGGGTCACCTATAGGAAAAGTTATTTCAATCACACCTCCATATAAACGTTCTGCCAAATCTAGTATGCTTTACCTAACACATTAGAGCACCAAGTATAGAGGAGGCATTCATATCTGGTGTCCACTGTTTTTTGTTACCTTTGTATTACTGATCATTAAATACCCAGGTTGCTTGTTCTCAGTAATATCATAGCATTCCTCTCTGATAATTTCACATTCTTCTGGAGGTGCAGGGCACTGGGATTCAGAGTCAGGGAGTGGCAATTTCTCAGTAATCCCAAATGTAGCTTGTCCTTAGAGCCTCTGATCAGTTTAGACATGTGTTTAAGATGGTGTCCCAGAGTCGAGATTAACTAGACTAAAGGTCATGGCTTTGGTCTAAAATTCCTATAATTGGAATTATAGGAATAATTCCTATAATCATTAGAGAGTCAGGAATTCTGGTAGTTGAATTTGTAGCCCAACGACAGTACCATGATATCAAGAAAATTTCCAAATTCTTCCAAATTGTTAGAATTTATCCCTCCCTTAAACAGTATTTATATATGTCTGGATGTACAACCACACTCTATTGTTTATAAACAGTGTAATTATTTGCACATCTTACTTGTCTATTATCTGCAGTAACACCACAGTAAACAAACCACTGTTATGCTCATGCTCAAGACCAAACCTTCTTCGTCATTCCTTCACTTTCAAGCTGTGGCCACTTGGATGACTGTCTCAACCAAATGATTGGCTGGCAAGTTGTCAAAGAGATAATATCTACGGCGGTTTAATGACAGTTCTTTAGCTGAGGTTGTTGACTCAGTCCTGGGAAAATACAAAGGGATAGTTTTTTGGGGGATCAGCAAGTTCTACCTACAAATTCTGACAAACTGTGGTGTCTTCAGTTACCTAGGCCTGTAGAGGAATTCACAAGATAAAATTAGATTATCTTTTTAATGATAGCTTTGAGGCGTACATGCCTTTTATTCAGTTCCTGTTCATTCACTCCTTAGGTCTCCCTCTGTGCTTGTTTTTAAACTACAAATGCAGTCGCCAAGTCAGATTCAAACACTGTGCAGTGTAAAGTCCCTCTCAATCCTTCCCCAATCCTAAACTCAGCTCTGGACCACTCAGACGGTTATCCTGATTCCTAAGCATGTGGACATTCTTCAGCTTCTGTTAGGAATGTCTTTTCCCTCCTTGGCCACCTGGAGAATGGCTATTTATTCTTCACACCTCAGTTTAAAAATGTCTCTCTCTAGAAAAATGGTACAGATGAACTTACTTGCAAAGCAGAAATAGAGACACAGATGTAGAGAACAAACTTATGGATGCCAAGGGGGGGCGTGGGATGAATTGGGAGATTGGGATTGACATGTATATACTACTGTGTGTAAAATAGATAACTAATGAGAACCTACTGTATCGGACAGGGAACTCTACCCAGTGCTCTGTGGTGACCTAAATGGGAAGGACATCTAAAAAAGAAGGGATATATGTATACATATAACTGATTCACTTTGCTGTACAGCAGAAACTAACACAACACTGTAAAGCAACTATACTCCAATAATAATTAATTTTTAAAAATCGCATTAAAAAAAAAAAGCCTTTCTCTGGATCGCATGCTGAGATGCACCAGGAAGAATTAAGGCTTTCTAATGTATGATCACATAGCGCCCTGTATGTAGGACTATTACAGCCTTCAGCCAGCATAGCCTGACTGCTCCCTCTTCTGTTTCCCTCAGGCACATTGAGAGCTCTGTGAAAACAGAAATGATATTTTATTTTTGCATCTCCAAATCCTACCCAGCCTGGTGTTTTGTAGGTATTCAGTAAACACACATGAATGAATGAAGGAATGAATGTCCCTCTTAGAAGGAGCTGGGGGGATTACAAGATCAAATGACTGATAGGTTTGCCACTCTGAAAAGTTAGGAATTACAAATTTAGACCTGCAAATTTGGAGTGGGAAAAAATAAGGTAGTAATTGCAGAGGGAGGGCAGCTAAGCATGTGGTTGCTTTGGGTATTTACTCATCAGACCAGACTGAAGCAGCCTTAATCAGGGAAAATCAATCTGCCTGTTTTCATTGTGAGCCTAAACATGCTGACGGGGGAGCCCAGATAGGTGTTCCCAACAATCTCACAGCCACCCTCACGTACGCTGTAGCTTTATTTACTTTCTGTGTATAAGTTTGAATTGTTTGTACTTATCTAGAGCAGAAAATTTATCGTCTCCAGGCGGTGTTTTGAATCATGTCGTCCTTGAGGTCAAACGTCTTCATTTACAGAATACGGTCCAAACTCTGCCTGGCATTTGGACTCCTCGGTTTGCACTAAGTACTCTCTGTATTCACCAGCTATCTTTGCTAAAATTGTCCACACATCTTTCTCCGTATTCTGTTCATATCGGTTTTTTTGTTTGTTTTTTGAAAGTCCACCTCTTTTCTTTAAGACTGATGGAAACTTTATTCCTGAAACTTTTGCAGTCCGACAAGTCCCCAGGGATGTCTTCATCCTATGAATTCTCTTCTCCATTCACATAATCACATCCTCACTTCTGACATGTTCTAAATATTTTTTTAAAAGTTACGTTTGACAGAGTCAAACTTGAAATTTTTCATGAACCTCTGTGCTTTGTTTGTCCAGCTTCCTTTTAAGATTACTGATGGGAGGAACCTCTTTGCATTCAATTGTAGCAGTTAGCACAAGGACTTGACCGTAGTTAAGTGTGTTATCAGTGTGCATGGGTATTTGAAAAGGATGCCTGTGTTTAATAAGAACATTAAATTAAACTTGAGAGTGGAAGTGTCTGTGCAGTGGGATACAGAGCTTTCTTTGGAGTCAGAGAGTTGGGTGTAAATCGCAGGTCTGTTCTCTCCTTGGCAGTGTGAGCCAGGGCAATCTACCTCAACTCTTTATGCTTCGATTTTCTAATCTCTAAAAGGGGATGGTAGTAGTTGTGGAAAGGAAAACGTGGAAATAAAATCCATGTCAAGGTTGTACTGTGTGGTAAGCATCCATTAAAGGTGAGAGAGTATTAGTGATACTACATTTTGTATACACTAGGGTCACACTTCGTGTGTTCACATCACAACTCTGCCATTTATGGGTGCTCTCTTATCCTGGGCAAGTCACATTAATTCCCTGAGCCTCTGTTTCTCTCTCTGTAAAAGAAAAAAAGGTAGTAGTGCTCTCCTTACAGTGTTATTTAGAGGAATAAACGAAGCTCTGTGTAATACACTCAGCACAGTGCATAGACCGTATTAAGCGTTTCATGAATACTGGCTGCTGTTGCTGTTCACAGTAGCAGCTATGCTAACTGAAAATTTCACTTGCTCATACTGACATGTTCATATGGAGGAAATTATATCCTTTATCACAATAAAAAAATTGTTTTTTCCAAAAAGAAAATCCTGTTACGATCCATATCCCTCTTTGGCCCTTCCTCTTGGTGTCATAGAATAAAAGACAAATGGGCTTTAAATGGGGTTCAAGTTAATATGAAAATTGTTCCTTGCTTCATGTGTTTATTTTGTGCAGGGATGCTTCTGTAGAAATGAGTTCTCTGGAAAAGAATAGCCTTGCCTGGGTAATTTATATGGATCTGATGCTTAGCCCAGCTCTTGGCAGATAAGGACATCTGCCACCATGGAAAGTGTGTAGACCACAGCAGGACACTGCTGACCACACATTTTGGGTGCACCCATGCACCCACCTACTGAAGGGCTCACATTCTCGCTCATGTCAAGCAAGTACATACATTGGCTGGAGTATTTACATGGAATCTGATTCCCTCTTTCTAGAGAATAGCTAATGCTGTTTCTAAGAAGGGTTAATACACTAGAGAAGTCCTTGTAGGAAGATTGACAAATGTGATTCTTTTCAAATCCTTCTAAGGGAAAAACATACAAATGAGTTGTTACTACCATTTTCCAACCTAGTAAAGCCACACTGGTTTGCAGGTCACTTTCAAAATAGGATTTGGTTTAAATCTCAGGTGCGGTCTGTCAACCTACTGCATAAATGCTAGCCAGGGTGTGTGTGTGTGTGTGTGTGTGTGTGTGTGTGTGTGTGTGTGTGTGTGTGTGTGTGTGTGTGTGTGTGTTTGAAGTTTCTTATAAGAAGAAAAGTTGTTCAGGCCAAATGTATAAGCTTTCAAGGGTAATGATATGCCTCTTATAATACTTACTTCAGGTGATTTTTTGGATATCATTCTTTCCTTTTCTCTTTGTACTGCCCTAGTTTCTCCTTCTCAATATCCTTTGCTGTTTGCTGGCCCACCCTCTTCCCCTCTTCAGCTCTTTCCTAAGCCTTTCTATCTTCTCTCTGTACAATTCACTATCTGGGTGATCTCATCCTGGCCCATGTCTTTAAAGCCACCTAAATGCTTAGGGCTGTTGCCCTTTGACTCTGTTCCAGGCACACCAGCCTCCTTCCCTGCCTTGAAAATTCAGAATAGGCCACCCCTTTCAAACTTGCTATTCACTATAACTATAAAGGTATTCTCCCCGGTAGCTGCACGGCTCGTTCAATCAGTTCCTACAAGTCATAATTGTCATGTTATCTGCGAAACTTTCCCTGACCTGCCTATATGTGTGATCGCCACAAGGTAACCACTCACTCTACTGCTTTTTAAAATAATTACATCAGGCGGGGGCCCAAGTGGAAACAGATGGCACACTCTAAAGGTTTCACTGAAAAGAGGTTAATGAAGGAACTATGTATGAAGGTCTAGACAGGGTTAAGGGAATCAATAAGGAGTGATGAGGCACCCAGGGATAAGCAACTGTGGGGCAGCCATTGCCACCCCAGGCCTGAAGGGACAAGCAAAGAGGACTGTGTTGCCCAGAGCCTATTTTCCAGCAGGATCTTTGAAGGAGGGGCTGCTCAAAAGAAGTGTGGCTGGAAAGGGACACAGCCACTTCAGGAACATGAAGACTCACAGGAAGCAGAGGGGGTGGGGGAGATAAAGTAGGAAGCAATACCCTGGACTTGCCCTTCTCTTGCCCTCTGAACACTTGCTGTTTCCTCCCATCGGCTGAACCCAGTAGGATTCCACGGGGCAGGTGAAGCCACCTCTAGAGTTCCATTCCCTAAGCACCCAGAACAGAGCAGAGAAGAGAAGAGTGGGGAAAGGATCTATAGGAGTGAACAAAGACAAACTCTCAGAGGATATTTAAAAAGACTTATTTTCACTTGGCACTTGGAATTGTGCTGTCGTACCCTGGGAATCATCACAAAATCAACATTAAATATTGGTCACCTCCTTTTTGATAGGTTAACCTCTATAGCACCCAAACTAACATTGGCTGAAGTCACACCAAGCTAGTGTGTCTTCTCCAAACAGCAGGAGTTTTGTTCAAAATATTTAAGAACAGTATGAAACAGGCACTCAAAAAATGACAACAGTAGCCCAACAAATGAGAACTGAATGCCATACTGGGGTATACAGCACAATGTTCAATATAGAGCATTTCCCAGAGATACTCGAATATACATATTGAAAGGGGAAATCTTTTCTTTTCCAAGGACATTTGGAAAAAGTGTGCCTTATATCCAGGAATTGATGTGATCTGGATAACATAGGCAGTGTGCTAAGCTCAATGTAGAAGCTGTCTCACTTCAACCTCCAACAGTCATACCCAGTAGGTTCTTGTCAGTTTATCCATTTAAGGGTTTAGATCCTGAGGCTCAGGGAAGGGTGATTTTTGCCTAAGTCCACTTTTTTAGCTGTGGTGGTGCTGAGACCCACAGGCAGACTGGAACTTTCAATCCAAAACCCTCGCTCTTTGACTACTCTTAATATTAAGCCTGCCTCCAAGATAGTATAGTGGAGGTTTCAGAGCAGAAACTATTTATATTTTGAGCTTTCATTTTTAATTTCTGTTATTTTTAAGAGAAATCCCTAGGAAAGTCTCTTTTTTTATTTCCTGCAGGATTTTATCTCTCAAAAAGTAATTTGGATTAATTCTTGGATTTGACCAAAATCTAGAGCAGGGTCTAAAGATATGATATGCTTCTTCTCCGGACCACATTTCTTGCCCTAATCTCTGTATACAAAATATGCCTAAAATATACATGTTAATTCTGTAAATAGATTTCCTTCTGGCTTTTGGTCTGTAAAGTGGGGCCCAGAATTCTGAAGTGTGAATATTTATAGCAGGTGACACATAACACTGTTTTGACCATGGTACCTGTGAAATATGATTGCAGGACTTTACCTTGGAAAGGGCTCTTTTATTATTTTTTTGATCTTTGAATTTTATTTTATTTTATTTTTTATAGAGCAGGTTCTTATTAGTTATCCATTTTATACATATTAGTGTATATATGTCAATCCCAATCTCCCAATTCACCCCACCACCACCACACCCCCACGCCACTTTCCCCTCCTTGGTGTCCCTATGTTTCTGCTCTGCAAACCGGTTCATCTGCACCGTTTTTCTAGGTTCCACATATATGCGTTAATATATGATATTTGTTTTTCCCTTTCTGACTTACTTCACTCTGTATGACAGTCTCTAGATCCATCCATGATGCTACAAATGACCCAATTTCGTTCCTTTTTATGGCTGAGTAATATTCCATTGTATACATGTACCACATCTTCTTTATCCATTCATCTGTCAATCGGCATTTAGGTTGCTTCCAGACCTGTCTATTGTAAATAGTGCTGCAATGAATATCGGGGTGCATGACTCTTTTTGAATTATGGTTTTCTCTGCTATATGCCCAGTAGTGGGATTGCTGGGTCATATGGTAGTTCTATTTTTAGTTTTTTAAGGAACTTCCATACTGTTCTCCATAGTGGCTGTATCAATTTACATTCCCACCAGCAGTGCAAGAGGGTTCCCTTTTCTCCACACCCTCTCCAGCATTTATTGTTTGTAGATTTTCTGATGATGCCCATTCTAACTGGTATGAGGTGATACCTCATTGTAGTTTTGATTTGCCTTTCTCTAATAATTAGTGATGTTGAGCAGCTTTTCATGTGCTTCTTGGCCATCTGTATGTCTTCTTTGGAGAAATGTCTATTTAGGTCTTCTGCCCATTTTTGGACTGGGTTGTTTTTTTTTTTTTTTTTTAATATTGAGCAGCATGAGCTGTTCATATATTTTGGAGATTAATCCTTTGTCTGTTGATTCATTTGCAAATATTTTCTCCCATTCTGAGGGTTGTCTTTTTCTCTTGTTTGTAGTTTCCTTTGCTTTGCCAAAGCTTTTAAGTTTCATTAGGTCCCATTTGTTTATTTTTATTTCCTTTACTCTAGGAGGTGGATCAAAGAGGATCTTGCTGTGATTTACGTCAAAGAGTGTTCTTCCTATGTTTTCCGCTAAGAGTTTTATAGTGTCTAGTCTTACATTTAGGTCTCTAATCCATTTTGAGTTTATTTTTGTGTATGGTGTTAGGGAGTGTTCTGATTTCATTCTTTTACATGTAGCTGTCCAGTTTTCCCAGCACCACTTATTGAAGAAACTGTCTTTTCTCCATTGTATATCCTTGCCTCCATTGTCATAGATTAGTTGACCATAGGAACGTGGGTTTATCTCTGGGCTTTCTATCCTGTTCCATTGATCTATATTTCTGTTTTTGTGCCAGTACCATACTGTCTTGATTACTGTAGCTTTGTAGTATAGTCTGAAGTCAGGGAGTCTGATTCCTCCAGCTCCGTTTTTTTCCCCTCACGACTGTTGTGGCTATTCGGGGTCTTTTGTGTCTCCATACAAATTTTAAGATTTTTGTTCTAGTTCTGTAAAAAATGCCATTGGTAATTTGATAGGGATTGCATTAAATCTGTAGATTGCTTTGGGTAGTATAATCATTTTCACAATATTGATTCTACCAATCCAAGAACATGGTATTTCTCTCCATCTGTTTGCATCATCTTTAATTTCTTTCATCAGTGTCTTATATTTTTTCTGCATACAGGTCTTTTGTCTCCCTAGGTAGGTTTGTTCCTAGATATTTTATTCTTTGTGTTGCAGTGGTAAATGGGAGTGTTTCCTTAATTTCTCTTACAGATTTTTCATCATTAGTGTATAGGAATGCCACAGATTTCTGTGCATTAATTTTGTATCCTGCAACTTTACCAAATTCATTGATTAGCTCTAGCAGTTTTCTGGTGGCATCTTTAGGATTCTCTATGTATAGTATCGTGTCATCTGCAAACAGTGACAGTTTTACTTCTTCTTTTCCAATTTGTATTCCTTTTATTTCTTTGTCTTCTCTGATTGCTGTGGCTAGGACTTCCAAAACTATGTCGAATAATAGTGGGGAGAATGGACATCCCTGTCTTGTTCCTGATCTTAGAGGAAACGCTTTCAGTTTTTCACCATTGAGGATGATGTTTGTTGTGGGTTTGTCATGTATGACCTTTATTATGTTGAGGTAGGTTCCCTCAATGCCCACCTCCTGGAGAGTTTTTATCATAAATGGGTGTTGAATTTTGTCGATAGTTTTTTCTGCATCTATTGAGATGATCATATGGTTTTTATTCTTCAGTTTGTTAATACAGTGTATGACATTGATTGATTTGCGTATATTGAAGAGTCCTTGCATTCCTAGGATAAATCCCACTTGATCATGGTGTATGATGTTTTTAATGTGTGGTTGGATTCTGTTTGCTAGTATTTTGTTGAGGATTTTTCATCTATATTCATCAGTGATATTGGTCTGTAATTTTCATTTTTTGTAGTATCTTTGTCTGGTTTTGGTATCAGCGTGATGGTGGCCTCATAGAATGAGTTTAGGAGAGTTCCTCTGCAATTTTTTGAAAGAGTTTGAGAAGGATGGGTGTTGGCTCTTCTCTAAATGTTTGATAGAATTTGCCTGTGAAGCCATCTGGTCCTGGACTTTTGTTTGTTGGAAGATTTTTAATCACAGTTTCATTTTCATTACTTGTGATTGGTCTATTCATATTTTCTATTTCTTCCTGGTTCAGTCTTGGAAGGTTACACCTTTCTAAGAATTTGTCCATTTCTTCCAGGTTGTCCATTTTATTGGCATAGAGTTGCTTGTAGTAGTCTCTTAGGATGCTTTGTATTTCTGCGGTGTCTGTTGTAACTTCTGCTTTTTCGTTCCTAATTTTATTGATTTGAGTCCTCTCCCTCTTTTTCTTGATGAGTCTGACTAATGGTTATCAATTTTGTTTACCTTCTCAAAGAACCAGCTTTTAGTTTTATTGATCTTTGCTATTGTTTTCTTTGTTTTTATTTCATTTATTTCTGCTCTGATCTTTATGATTTCTTTCCTTCTGCTAACTTTGGGTTTTGTTTGCTCTTCTTTCTCTAGTTCCTTTAGGTGTAAGGTTAGATTGTTTATTTGAGATGATCGTTGTTTCTTGAGGTAGGAATGTATTGCCAGAAACTTCCCTCTTAGAACTGCTTTTGCTGCATTGCATAGTTTTTGTATCGTCGTGTTTTCATTGTCATTTGTCTCTAGGTATTTTTTGATTTCCTCTTTGAGTTCTTCAGTGATCTCTTGGTTATTTAGTAACGTATTGTTTAGCCTCCATGAGTTTGTGTTTCTATGGTTTTTTCCCTGTAATTGATTTCTAATCTCATAGCATTGTAGTCAGAAAAGATGCTTGATATGATTTCAGTTTTCCTAAACTTACTGAGGCTTGATTTGTGACCCAAGATGTGATCCATCTTGGAGAATGTTCCGGGTGCACTTGAGAAGAAAGTATAATCTTCTGCTTTTGGAAGGAATGTTCTATAAATATCAATTAAATCTATCTGGTCTATTGTGTTATTTAAAGCTTGTGTTTCCTTATTTTTCTGTTTGGATGATCTGTCCATGGGTGTAAATGAGGTGTTAAAGTCCCTCACTATTATTGTGTCACTGTCGATTTCCTCTTTCATAGCTGTTAGCAGTTGCCTTATATATTGAGCTGATCCTATGTTGGGTGCATATATATTTATAATTGTTATATCTTCTTCTTGGATTGATCCCTTGATCATTATGTAGTGTCCTTCCTGGTCTCTTGTAACATTCTTTAGTTTAAAGTCTAATTTATCTGATATGAGTATAGCTACTCCAGCTTTCTTTTGATTTCCATTTCCATGGAATATCCTTTTCCATCCCCTCACTTTCAGTCTGTATGTGTCCCTAGGTCTGAAGTGCGTCTCTTGTAGACAGCATATACACAGGTCTTGTTTTTGTATCGATTCAGCGAGCCTGCGTCTTTTGGTTGGAGCATTTAATCCATTCACGTTTAAGGTAATTATCGATATGTATGTTCCTATGACCATTTTCTTAATTGTTTGGAGTTTGTTTTTGTAGATCCTTTTCTTCTCTTGTGTTTCCCACTTAGAGAAGTTGCTTTAGCATTTGTTGTAGAGCTGGTTTGGTGGTGCTGAATTCTCTTAGCTTTTGCTTGTCTGTAAAGCTTTTGATTTCTCTGTCAAATCTGAATGAGATCCTTGCCGGGTAGAGTAATCTTGGTTGTAGTTTCTTTCCTTTCATCACTTTAAGTATTTCATGCCACTCCCTTCTGGCTTGTAGAGTTTCTGCTGAAAAATCAGCTGTTAACCTTATGGGAGTTCCCTTGTATGTTGTCATTTTTGCCTTGTTGCTTTCAATCATTTTTCTTTGTCTTTAATTTTTGTCAATTTGATTACTATGTGTCTCAGCCTCTTTCTCCTTGGGTCTGTCCTGCCTGGGACTCTTTGTGACTCCTGGACGTGGGTGGCTATTTCCTTTCCCATGTTAGGGAAGTTTTTGACTATAATTGCTTCAGCTATTTTCTGGGGTTCTTTCTCTCTCTCTTCTCCTTCTGGGACCCCTATAATGCAAATGTTGTTGCGTTTAATGTTGTCCCAGAGGTCTCTTAGGCTATCTTCATTTCTTTTCATTCTTTTTTCTTTATTCTGTTCTGTGGCAGTGAATTCCACCATTCTGTCTTCCAGGTCACTTATCCATTCTTCTGCTTCAGTTATTCTGCTATTGATTCCTTCTAGTGCAGTTTTCATTTCAGTTATTGTATTGTTCATCTCTGTTTGTTTGTTCTTTAATTCTTCTAGGTGTTTGTTCTTTAATTTTTCTAGGTCTTTGTTAAACATTTCTTGCATCTCCTCGATCTTTGCCTCCATTCTTTTTCAGAGGTCCTGGATCATCTTCACTATCATTATTCTGAATTCTTTTTCTGGAAGGTTGCCTATCTCCACTTCATTTAGTTGTTTTTTTCTGGGGTTTTATCTTTTTCCTTCATCTGGTACATAGCCCTCTGCCTTTTCATCTTGTGTATCTTTCTGTGAATGTGGTTTTTGTTCCACAGGCTGCAGGATTGTAGGTCTTCTTGCTTCTGCTGTCTGCCCTCTGGTGGATGAGGCTATGTTAGAGGCTTGTGCAAGCTTCCTGATGGGAGGGACTGGTGGTGGGTAGAGCTGGCTGTTGCTCTGGTGGGCAGAGCTCAGTAAAACTTTAATCCACTTGTGTGCTGATGGGTGGGGCTGAGTTCCCTCCCTGTTGGTTGTTTGGCCTGAGGCGACCCAACACTGGAGCCTACAGGGTCTCTTTGGTGGGGCTAATGGTGGACTCTGGGAGGGCTCACACCAAGGAATACTTCCCAGAACTTCTGCTGCCAGTGTCCTTGTCCTCATGGTGAGCCACAGCCACCCCCCCGCCCCCCGCCTCTGCAGGAGACCCTCCAACACCAGCAGGTAGGTCTGGTTCAGCCTCCTATGGGGTCACCCCTCCTTACCCAGTGTCCTGATGCACACACTACTTTGTGTGTGCCCTCCAAGAGTGGAGTCTCCATTTCCCCCAGTCCTGTTGAAGTCTTGCAGTCAAATCCCACTAGCCTTCAAAGTCTGATTCTCTAGGAATTCCTCCCCATGTTTCTGGACCCCCAGGTTGGGAAGCCTGACGTGGGGCTCAGAACCTTCACTCCAGTGGGTGGACTTCTGTGGTATAAGTGTTCTCCAGTTTGTGAGTCACCCACCCAGCAATTATGGGATTTGATTTTATTGTGATTGCACCCCTCCTACCATCTCACTGTGTCTTCTCCTTTGTCTTTGGATGTGGGGTATCTTTTTTGGTGAGTTGCAGTGTCTTCCTGTCAGTGATTGTTCAGCAGTTAGTTGTGATTCCAGTGCTCCCGCGAGAGGGAATGAGAGCACATCCTTCTACTCCGCCATCTTGAACAAGTCTCCGGAAAGTGCTCTTTTAGAATCTATGTACCACATACATGAACAATTGACAAACCTGAATTTTATTACTTACCATGTTATTGATACCTTTTAAAACCCAAATTGCTGCTTCCTTTCTCTCTGCTTTATTCTGGTATCTGAATTGAATACCAAAGAGAAATTACTCTTTTAAGCGCTTCTTTTGCAATAATTATTTTGAATCCTTAAATCCTGATCCATACCTTTTTTGGGGTCCCAGGTAGGCTAGGCTACCTGTGTGGATAATTGGAAGGCTCCTCTGGGTACAGGTTTTTCTATCACAGCTTATAATGTCTTTGTTAAAATGAACAAACTTTGTAAAATGGAGGAAGCAAAGATGATTAATATGAGCCGGAGTGTGTTGGAACCTTGATTTTTTTTTTTTTTTTTTTTTTTTGGTTTATGTACATCATAGTTGCTGATTAAGTTAATGAAGGAAGAGTGAAGACTTCCTACTCATCATTTTAATACACTTTTGCATTTCCCAGGAGAAAATTTCTCATTTTTCTCAAGGTGATTTGTGTGTGTGTGTGTGTGTGTGTTTGTGTGTACTCAAGTTGTCCAAATGATAAATAGTGCCCTAGGTAAGATGCAGGCTATATATGTAAGAAAAAGTAATATTGCATTGGAAAGTTTTTAGATAAAGTAGAATTCAATTTTGTTTTGAAAGGCTGTGATGAATGTTAACCACTTTTTTGCTGAAATTCTTTTCAGACATATCTTAATCTTTTTTAATTATCCATATGCGATATTTTAAAACATCAAATGTATAATACGTTAGGAAAATTCTGTTATTAATAACATGTGAGGGAACGGTTTGTTCTTGATTTCCTTTCTCCACGCCCTTGAAATAAAGATAGGGTTAAACTTGAAAGCTATAAAGTGAGCTGAGTTTTGTAGTTTTGTTTTGTTTTGTTTTGTTTGTTTGTTACCAGAGTTCTGCAACAGAGAAAATTATTTCCCTGGTTTCCTCACAATGAAATGCTGCGTGTTTCATTCAAAACAACAATAATGGAAACATACCCTGCATGTAATATGTCTAAACACCCACAAATAAACAGTGGGTGTTTAGACATAACAGTGAGATTAATGCCACCTTCAACTTGGGCTTATTCTTAGGCACTTAATGTAGGCATGAAGATTTAATTTTCCCTGTCACATGAAGCAAATGCCTCCTCTGATTGGGTGGATTTGTTCTGGGGTTCTCCTTACTACCCTCACTTCCCACACTGCTTTTTTGACACATTATTAGTCCTGTTAGATACAGACCTTGTTTCATGAAACACTGAAGAACAATTGTTGGTAAATAGAATTAGCATGTGACAAAGTTTTAATTTTGTACGCAGTGTAAATATTATAGATGCCATATTGCTTTGTTTTAAGATGGTATAATGGATGTTTTGGTCCTTTAAATTTTTTTTTAACTTTTATTTTTTGAGAAATAGAATCCCTTTATCTTAGATTCTAAATACGTCCTGAAACATATTAAGCATCACAGACCTTATACTTATTTAGTAGTTGATATCATCGTAATTTTATTTTCAGATGGTCAGTGGTAGGACAATTTGCATTTTAGGTTCCAAACGATGTAACAGATTTAACAAGAGCCAAGCTAGCTTATGTGATCCAAAAGCTAATATTGTCTCCAACACTGATTTTCTTCTACCTAACGTTTTGTCGCAGTGTTAGACATCTGGACTTGAAATGTGTCTGTTTTATTTGTTTTCCTTCCTCTGTCCTACCCCACATCCAATTAATTGTTAAATCCTGTATTTTCTCCTTCTTCAGTGTTTCTCCTCTCTGTCATCTGTTTATTTTTTTGTTTTTCATTCTAACCATCATTATTCTGATAAAAGGCCCTCTTTTCTTTAAGCCTAAATTTCCCAATGCTTCTACCTCCCTGGTTAAGGTCATTCCCAGTTCACAACCCTTACACGAAGTTACCAGATTACTTTCTAAAAATCTGGTAAATCTCTCAACTTTCAGAGAACCTCATTCAAATCAATAGTAAATCTTTCACGCTGTACCCTCAATGAGTCTTTCTCCTGTGTTTCCAAGGTGGTCTTCTAGAATATTCTCTGTAGGAATTTGACATCCTAGCAAAACCTAGTTATTTCTGAAGGTGCCTATTTTTTCCTCTGAGACTCCTTCCCACCTCCCCGCCTCCTGCCATTCTATTTACCCAACTTTTTCTTTGTGACTAAACGCAGCCCTTTACCTTTTCTGAAGTTTTCCTTGAATCACCAGCCGGGTAGGGCTACCCCCCAAACTCCCTGAACTTTTTCTACTACTTTATGATTCCACTTCATTGGGCTGTGCATTATAATAACTTTATTTATTGAACAGTATCTTTTTATTACATGTGTATTATTTGGGAGCATTGGTCAAAAGGACTCACAGTTGGATCTCATTTATTCCTCTACCAACTTTGAAAGACAGGTACAAGTGTAGCTGAGAAAGCCAAATTAGCCCTGTGCTTTCAAAGCAGCAGAAGTACCCTTCCTGTCTGACTTCAAAACCTTTGTTCTTTGAAGAGGTCTCAATATAACCATTTGTCTTTGCAACTTCTCTGTTAGATTTTTTGTCTTTTGAGGGTAGGCCTTACTCTTACTCACAATTGTATCTTCTACGTAAGGTACCTTACACATAGTTTTGTAATTTCTGAAAGCTATTAGAAATAGGTATCAATTTAATAGATAGGGGATGATAAGTCTATCAGGATGGAAAAGAAAGCAGCATCTGTGTGATCCCCATGGCTTGATCTGGATAGGGGAACTGGGTAGGGGATATATTTTTAATCCTGTCCCCTCCCACTTTCGGGGGCCATAGGTAGCTCAACCTAAGAATTTTATCTGGGATGTGGTAAAGAGAAACTGCAATGTCAAAGCTTTTGCAAGTTCTTAGTATTGCTGAAGGTGTTGACCCAGGGCAGCATCACATTAATGATGCTTTTAGTTAGAAAAGTAACAACCAGGTGTAGTCCAGGCAGGTGACATTTAGACAAAAGAGAAATAAATTTGTTCCACGTGATAAAGTGAAAGGGCTCTTTTCTCCAGGTTTTCACCTGGCAGCCTAAAAGATTTAATGGATGATGTTTGTGCTGAATGGATAGTAGTTGTATATTAAAGTATCATTTGAGATATAGGTAAATATAAGTCCTAAAATATTAGAATACAGGGCAGTCACTACTAGTAAGGGAATAGCTAATTATACCAAAATCCCAAACTTATCTCTTTAAGTGTTCTCCTTCTAGAATGGAGAAGGGGCCTGTTTGGATCCAAAAATGTCCTATTTAAGCTGTTTAATTTGCTTCGAGGCAAAAATATAGTTGTCTGCAGAACTTTCCTTATTTATTTGCACATATGCCACGATAGGGTCTCTGTCAGCTTTGGTCAAATGATGACACATCTTGAGTCAGGTATTCGAAGGTACAATAGATTAATGAGAAGTGACTTGGTCTTATCCTAGGGACTGGGGTGGGTATCAGAGAAAAATTCTGGTCTGCTGAGAGGAGCAGTTGATTCAGGAGGTGATCTATATTTCTGTTGGGGAAAGTAGTTGAAATGTGGCCTGAAAGATAATAGGGACACAGAAAAGGACTGAAGTTAGTTTTAGTGTCATAAGGCCCTACAAGTGGATTTGTATGACTTATCATTCACTTTGCCTGAGTAGCAAAGTGAGGTCTATTTAATTAAATGAAAGTCTCAGTATGCTTATTAGAAAAAAGGAACTACAGGAATTCCCTGTTGTCCCTGTTGTGAAACATGGAAAGCCTCGAGGTTTCCAGGCCTGCACAGAGTCAGCTATTTCTGTAGTAACAGGAATGGGAACACTTCGATCATCTCCTTACATTGTACACATCCCTAACCACAAAGTTGTAATGTTGTTCTTACAGTGACAAATGAAAAATTATAAACATTTCATTTGGAGGCAAATTTACCATGTTGTTCTCCGAGTCCACTTGGCCAGTGAAAGAGGCAATTCCTAAAAGCTCCTTCCATGGCAGCGTCACACCCCTGCAAAACCACAGTCGTTGGCTTTTTCAAATCACAAGTTGAGGTTGAAGAATAGCTGACTCTGTAGGCCTCCTGCCAAAGTGAACTTCCTGAAGGATGCACACACCTGTCTGAACGTCAAGGCCTGTGCCCTCAGACTTCAGGGTGTTTCTACATTTGTTTTTCGAATTTGAAACTCTGTCTTCCAGCATCCAGATTTGCTCCAGCTTTATGAAAGCAGCTCCAGAGCCAGGTGAAGCAAGTGAGTTTCTCATCCTGGTTCGGGGCTCGTGGTCCAGACGGTGCTTTAGTGCACTCTCCCAGTGGGTGAGGACGGAGTGTTAGCGTAGACAGCAGAGTTAAGCCGGAATGTCCTGCAGAGACTCACCATCACAAAGGGTAATACTGCTTTATCGATCCCTTCCACACTGTCTCCCACCGTTGTGTTAAGCCTGTGGCGAATACAACCTTTACAAAACGAGATCTGGAGATACGACTTACTTTCTAACTTGAACCTGGACTTTAAAAACATGGATAAAAGCCTGTTTTGTAGGAATGGCGTGGTATTGGCATTTCAGAGTGTAAGTGATAAAAATAAAATCAAAGTCAAGTATCTCAACAGAGGGAAAAAGTCACATTGAGACTTGCACACATGCATATAAAACGGGGCCACAGTCTTCCATTTAAAGCAGAAATAATTTGACCGCGTTGTATTGAAAAATCCAATTTTTTTCTTGTTACTTTAAGAGAGGCAACATTGTTAGCATACACTTTTAGAGATTAGATCCTCATTTTTGTCTCAGACTTTATGAACAGGGAGCATTATTTATGTCAGTGAGGTTAGGTGAGGTTCTGTAGACCCATAGATTGATTTTCCAGAAATATTGATGATTTATAATCTCTTATACTTTGTGATTCTTTCCTCTTAATAAGGCATTCCACTATCAAGGAGTTAAAAAAAAAAAAAAGGCTTTTGCTGAGAGCTGCATGGGAATGTGTTTTTAATTGGCACTGTCACCCTTCTAAGGATAATGGGGAAAAGCTTATACTTCATCGCTTGCATGATTTTTGATTTTACCTTTGTTTGTTAAAATGCAGAATTAAGGGGGAAAAGAATTGGCCATAAGGTACCTTTCAAAAAGGCTTTTCCTTTCATTGTACGTACTAGTGGGATGAGAGAGAAGTAAAAGACAGATTTACTTTTACGTTTAATCGAGTCCAATAATAATTGCACTGTGGTAACTTCTTTGAGCATTACATTTTCGGTAAGTAATTTATCAGCTGCATTCTTTTGAATTTTATTTTATTTTTAACTTTTTTTTTTTCTGGAGGGGATTAACAGTTACCATAGGATTTATACACTGCAGGCATTTTTTCCCCCTTTAATAAATAAAGCTTATTGATGGCATAGGCTTCCTGAAGCCTCCCTGAACTTCATTTTTACACTTATAGCTTGAGGTTTAACTTATTTTGGTTCTTGTCCTGATTTAGTTAAGAATGGCTGGGTGGCTGATGGGACGTGAGGACAAGAGAAGAAATTCATGATTAGCGCAGGTGACCAACTTGCCCTAGTTTATCCATGGCATTTCCGGTTTTAGCACTGAAAGTCTCTGGGCCCAGGGAGCTCCTGGGTCCCAGGCAAACCAGGAGAGTTGGTCACCCTGTGGTTGGCACACAGTGCTGGAGCTGGACCGCCCCAATAGAAGCTTCATGTGGAAAGTTCTAAAATAATAAAGATTCAGTTTCTTCCCAGCTGAGAGAACAGAAGTGAAGAGTGAGACAACAGAACAGACGGGGAAGGATATTCCTTAAAGGCAGGACTGGGGAAATTCTGAGAAAGAGCTGACTCAGGCCACGGCCAGCTCACCTTGGTACCATTTGACCTGCCTCACCTTTTCCTTTTCCCCAGCTTTTTTCAGATGAAGTGCTTATTTACAAATCCTTCTTTACTCCCTCCTTTCTGTGACTGTTCTCCGTTCCCTCTGGAGAAATAAATTGCCTGAGCCTGAGATGCCCAGTTACCTGTAGGCTGGTTCGGTTTGGCTGTTAACAGGTATTTCGATTCTTCAAGCCTAGGGTTTCTTAGTTGTATAAGGGGCGTCTTCAAGTAGATCAGCAGAGAGATCTGCTAGAAATAACCGTGGCCTATATGTGAGCAGTGGTGTTCCTGAAAGGTTTTGTAGGAAATTCGGGTACAGCAGCCATGGTATTTTAGAACTTATGACAGCAAAACTGCTGAACTGTTTGGCCTGATTTTCCCTGAAATGAGACCATTAACGTTGTTATAGAAACAAATCCAGCAGCAGCCCTTTACTCCTCTCTCTTCCTTATAATTATGTTCCTTTCTCCCTTCCCATGTCCATTTCTCCCTTTTTCCTTCCTTTCTTTCCTTCATTTTTTCTTTTAAATCCACACAAGTGTTTGCATTTCTAAAACTTTGATTTTTCTTGGTTCTCTGATTTTCCTAAGGAGCTGCTCGCGCGCGCGCGTGTGTGTTTCACATGCCCTATCTTTCAGTCAACAAGAATACCTGACATACTATTGTGTAAAGCAGAAAAGATCTAGCTGTGCATTTGGCACAACCTGGGAAAAGAAATATTGTTGCATCAAGCAGAAAATATCTAAATGAGTTCCTCCTTGCATATCAATATATTAATGGAAAGATTAGAATTCTGCATAGCCAATTCTGTATGTAATAAAAATTGTGAGATATGTTGGTTTCAGTGGAGCGATGGACAAACATGTTAAAATTTTCATTGCAGAACAGCACATACGACGATGTGCACTCTTGCATTTTTGTTTTGTTATGAAACTTAAGAAATCTGCATATTACATTTTGCCTGAAATCTTGGATTTCTTTAGAAGGGGTTTGGAATGAAAACACTTTTCTTTATTTTTCCAGTCTAGATACTATATATGGGTTAGTTCGTGTTTATTTCTACCAAAAAAGCAGTCGTTTGTAAGTAGCCGATCTTATTCGAGGTTTCATCTATAAGGCAAGTTAAATTAAGAAAGATTTTGTAGTTTTTGATAACTAATAATCCTTGCCAAATTTAGAATGTAGGTGCAATTTGCTTTCTTATAAAAATTTTAAACAGTAGCAAAACATTTCAATTAAATGCTATTTTATCATTGTTATTTTATCATTGTTATTTGGATGCTGGGATGGAAAATAGCATTGCTAATGATATTGATTTAAGTTAAAAAGAGTTTCTACATGAGGGAAATTTCTGCTAATATATATGTATATATACGTATGTATTTATGTATATTCATATATTTTTAAAAGATTTTTTTTCTAAATTCAGTTGAGTGAATGTGAAATTATTCTTCAAATAGGTTAATAGGGCCATTCAATGCATCCATTAAACATTACATAAATATTTCTTGTTTTCTTGAAAGACCTTTGCTTTTTTAAAGTACTCTTTGAATCTTGTTTTTTAATTTGGAGCTTCATTCTACTGTTTTTCTTCCATTTTCTACTACACTATTTTGTGACTAATAGTGAATACAAAGATTTGTGTTTTGTTTTTTTTTAATGACTTTAGAAATCTTTATGAAATATTTTCTAAGCTTTTGGTGTCCTCTATTGTTTTTACAACTTGAGAAAAGTTCTCAGTTAAAAAGAATTCAGAACTTCTAATTTTACATTTGCCTTTTTAGTTAACCCCCAAATAAATTGTCAGAAAAATAACTTCTTATTTTTTAAGGGGAGGTATAGAAATACAGGGAGTTTCCATACAAATCTGCCAATTTCCTATGTTTATAACATTTCAAACGTATGATTCCATTCCTCCTCTGTTGCTTTAACAAGGAAATTCCCCTCAAATTACAAATACTAATGATAGTATCATGGTATTTTGAGTCAAAATTATTTGGGGGGAGATCTTACGAAACGTATGAAGTGTCCATTGATATAAATGTGTTATTAAATATTTACTCTTAATTTTAACAATACTAACACTGTGTTTAAACTCAAGAAGAGATTCTAACTGTAAAGTGTATCTCTGTTTTTTTAAAAAAAAACTTATCTCCCATTAGGTTGTCATTTCTGTCCTCTGCCTCTTTACCACAAATTCAAGCAAGGAGAACTAACATTATTTATACAGTTTAGGCAAGGTTGCATTTAAAGGCCCATTATGTTATTTTCACCATGATTTGCTGTAAATCATCCCTCATTGTCGTCTATTTTATCCTTCACATTCACACACATGATTAGAATGACGGTATGGAAGGTCAAGCATGAAAATGATGCCATTTTGATGATGCATTCAGCTTTGTATAACTGATATTTATATTGGTCTTGACTCTTCCACTTACTCCATATACAGTTTCAAGGAAATTGTCTCCCCCCAATTTCCTGGTGTGCAAATCTGATAGGTATACTACTTGCTAATAAAACAGATGTCTAAGTTGAAGTTGCCCTGCTAGCAAAATACTTATTTACATAGAAGAGACCTAATAACATGTTGTTAAATCATCTTCCTTGTCAACAAATGACACATTTCATATCTTCCTGAATTTTGATAATTTAGATAGCCTATCACTGTTTTCAAATACAACTATATACCCAGAATCAGGCCAGTGATCATACTCAGCAAACATTTGTTGAATGAATATACCATGTTTAGGTTTCTTGTTATATATGGACCCAGCTGTTTGATTTTCCATTTGGGGGATGGTACTCTCCTCCTCTTAAAAATGAGAGATCAACTAGCTTGTTTTAAAGATTTGCCAGCCTTCAGAGTCTATGATTCTGTAATGTATGTATTTTATACGTTAAGTGACTCACAGCCAAGCAAGCTAACTTGCAAAATCAGCAAAATGAGCCACCTGAACCATAAAACAAAGAAAAAAATGGCCACTTACTGCATTTTAAAAACATATTTCAGATATGGATTTCAGAAATGGAAATGTACTAATATAATAAATTTACTACAACTAGAATAGTAAATTTATTGTTAAATACCCATCTCATTTTACACATTAAAAGTAATTTTACAATTTTCTTTGACGTATAAAGGGACAAAGCTTTCTGACATTTATTTTTTGCCCAGAAGCACACATGCTTTTGAAATCTCCATATTCAGAAAAACAGATTGTTTTTAGACCCATTTCTGGCCACTCAACCTGTGTACACAAAACTCATGCAAAAGAACAGATGACTTGGTGTTTTCAAGAATTATCCTAATTCCTGTTGTTGAAAACATATCCTTTGGAGATATCTCAGGAAATGAATTCTTGGCTCTGAACATAGTTTTGAACCAGAAAACAAGTAGAGCCCAAGGTGAGGAAGTGAAGTTTATGTTGTTATAACCCGGAGTAGGCAATTTCTTTTCAGCCTTTTTTTTTTTGCTCTTTATTGCAGAAACCAAGATATATACATTTTTCCTCTGGCAGGGGCTTGTTAAATACAAACAATAGCATTTATATAGCACCTTATACCAAGGTAGAAAAGTGCAAGAAATCCTGAAAATGCCATTTATAAATAATATATAAACATAGTGATGGTAACAAGTTTTTGTTTTTGTTTTGTTTTGATTGTGGAGGGGGTGGAATGAAGTGTCTCATTTCTACTGTATTTCAGTGTCTGTTGGTGCACTTAAAGGACCATGCATGGTATTAATCTCGATTAATTTGCAATGGTTTGGGATCACTACATGCCTGACACTTACATGTGTATATTATTGTACAAGATTGAAAAAACGGCTTTGAACCTACCAAGAAAGTCAACCCATTTCCCCTTTTTATGTCCTCATCCCATTTGTGCTTGCTGATTTAACCCCAAGCAGTCTCTTTTATAGCCCTTAGGCTACATTTTGGTGATAGCTGCCAAAAGGTGAATTTAGAGGGTCCAGTTTGGTGCAAAGGTCTTGAGTATAAGTCTTAGCACCAAAACTTGGAATTCAGCCCTTGTCCTGCTAGGTAATATGATGCAGAAATCGTTCTTTCCAGGCTTGTTTTCCTTCACTCTATAATAGGAATAAAGATCTAACATAGCTAAGAGGGTCAAATAATGTTGGCTATATAAAAAGACCTGTATATTTTACATTTTTTGAGCATACACACCAAACAATAAAATATTTAAACACAGTCTTTTATCTATTGTATAACTAAATATATATAAATAAATTAAATACATGTGTAACTCTACTGATACAGCATGCAAATTGTTAAACGAAAATGACTATTTTTCTCAAAAACAAGATAAAGAAACCAAAATGAATAGTAATTCTCATGTTTTCTTCCTCCCATCCCAGTGATTTTCTTACCCCCAAACCTGAGGGATGCAACCCACTTTGGAGATCGCTATTTTAAATAACTTGGAAAATGCAAGGTATAGCTGATGTTGTCATGACTAGTTTAGCATGGCTACAGACTGAATTCAAAATTTCAGCCTCTGCACCCATTCTGTTGGGATAAATAACTGTATGTCTACTTCTTTAGCAATCTAAACAGAGTTCAGAGTAGTGGGTCATTAGGTTAATGTAGGAGCAAGCAAAAGGAATTCTAGAACATTGTAAGTTTTTATCTAATCTGATTATTATTTAAAGCCCTTTGTAAAAATAAGAACTGACATCTGTACAGTACCTAACAGTCCACAAATCTCTTTTCAGGCACATTAACTCATTTAACCCTCCCTATTTGCATGTAAGTTAGGTACATTCACCATACTGATTTTTACAGATAAGTAATTGAATCTTCCCTATTTTCTGAAATACCATCTGGCTCCAGTGCCCATGCAAAAGGTACTTCCTACAGCGTCTTGTGGCCTTAACTTTTTGCCTCCATCGAATGTTGAAAGTTTCCGATATAAGGATCGTTATTAGAAATCATTTATTTGATTTTCTTACTATGGGTAGCAGATTGAGTAAAGCAGTATACTATCCTTTGCAATTTCTCCACTCACCATCTCCCTGGCCCCTGCCTTTCAGTGTTACATAATTTAAGGAGAAAGGAGTGATAATTGGGGCTCTTTTTTTTGCTTACTATAACCCATTTAACACACCAGTTTTGATCTAATTGATTGTGGGATTTTTAGCATGCTGATATGACATTGTATGTGACCAAAATAAATTATTTTATTTATATCATCTACAGTGACTCTTATCCTTGACTAAACCCCTGAAATGATACGCACATTGTTATGTGTATGTGCATACTTGCACTTTTTTGGAATGAGGTTTTATATATCTCACCAGATCCTGAAAAGTTCTGTGACCCACAAGGACTCACTGTCTTGGGTTTCAAGCTCTTCCGCGAGATTCCTATCTATTCCTATCTATTGTCTAAACTTGATGATGGAGAAGCACAGAGAGGGCATGGGGAGACTAGACTATCATTTGGTTCCATTTCTTGAAGATCATTTGTTGGCTGCAGTTGCTTAGAAAAATGAAGTTTTCAGATTCACTGCAAACTTCCATTCTCTTTTCATGGCCCTCAGAAACCTTCAGAGTGTCTTTGAGGGGGCAGGAAGCAAAGCCTCTTTCCCTCCAGGTTTGAGGGTTTTGTTATACGAATACCTATGTTCTCACCTATGCTTTATACCCACAAAACTGCCCCCTGTGGTTCCCACTAAGGCGGAGCTGACTGCTGTGACTGTCTGCAAATCCATTTGGTGGTGGCAGGGGTAATTTTTCAGCCGAACATTGATGATGTCTAGCTCTTTTCTACTTTATGGTTTAGGGCATTTATAATTTGGGGCAAGAAGATAAAACATTTAACCAAGTGGAATTCAGCAAATGTCCCAGAGTGTGGCTTTCATGATTACAAGTTCAATCAACCCTTTTAAAGATTTACTTTTTTTCCCCTGAATTTCTCTTTGAAAGTCTATTTCAAGAGGAATCTTTACTTCATTTCACAATACTCACTCAAGTATTTCAATAGAGAGAAATAAAACAAAAGAGAGTATCAGCTATGAACTCATATAGGTTTCTTGCATTTGAAAGAAGGGTCTCTCACCTTTAATCCTTAGGCTTCAATTTAAGTTTGGGGGTAAAACATTGGAAAGGGGGTAAAGGAAATGATGTCTTGTGTAATATAGGTAAAACAGCTGCTCTCCGCCAGTCTGTCTTCAGCGAGGCTTGCTGAGGCAAGGAAGGAATCAGGTGTTAGAACAAATAGAACTATGAAAATGGGTCTGTATTAAAGCATGCCTGGAGGACTTTAGTGAGATTCCCTTTGGGAGACCAAATTTGGAAACAGCCCTTGGGACCACACGCAGTTGGCTTCTCTGTCAAGTCCCTGCAAAAAACGTGGGTCTTCACGGCCTGCCGAGCTGAATGTGGGGCAGAGGCATGTGTCCTGTATGGGGAAATAACCTGAATACAAAAGAAACAAGAAATCCAAATGGATGATCCCACCCCCGGCTAGAGATGAAGTAACAGAATTAAACCGATTGTGACAAGGAAGTCCAGTGGTATGAATAGAAATCACCTGTGAATAGAAGCCTTAAAGACAGGCCTGGTACCCGCCTTTAAAAAAGGTATTGTGTCTTTGAAAAGTTGAGCGTCAATCTCCTTGTCCTGCATCAAATCACGTTTGAAAAAATCCAGCAGAATTAACCATGCCTCTTCAAAAAAAAAAAAATCTTCCAAAAAAATCTTTTTTTTTTTTTTTCTGGTAATGTGAATAACCCCTCTTCACCACCAACCATGGCTTTAAACTTTGTTGTCATTAAATTAGGTCTTCTCAGTGTCTTAGATTTGCCAGTTGAGGTCAGCTCAGAGATGCACTAACAAATTGTTGAACAGTCGTAAGAGAATCATTCTTACGCTTTTGTTAGGGAACCGTTGACCCGAAACTGCCCGCCTTGGCCAGGCAGGATGCTAACCCCTTGCAAGAGTTGTCTCGCAACAGGAGGTCCTGATAAGGAACTTGGCGCTGCCGCTGAAAACTTACCGGGAGAATTTGGGAGGCGCCAAAAGAGGGAGGAGACGACCGACTTCCCAGAGTCCTTCTCGCTGGAGTCCATCTTGGCTGAGAGATGCGCGCGCCACCAGGAAGGACCGTGAATCACCAAATATGGGCCAAGCAAGATGATTGGCCAGAGACCATCCGGAAACTAACGCCCTCACCATAAAACCTGAGAGCACGAGCCCCGAGGCAGAGCAGTTCTTCCGGTTTCCCTTATCGAACAAGCTGCTCTCCGTTCGGGCACCCCTTCCCAGTAAAGTCTTGCTTTGTCAGTACGTGTGTCTCCTCGGACAGTTCATTTCCGAGTGTTAGACAAGAGCCCACTTTCAGGCCCTGGAAGGGGGTACCCCTTCCTGCAACACTTTGATTCTGCTAGATGTCAACACGCTACTCCAGCATACATCTCAGATGTTCTGTGTGAATCAACTGTTCTCAGTTAAGTACTGTCTGATTTAACAAGGAATGCTGTAATTAGTGACTTGCTTCTCAGGAAGTGAATGGCCAAAGGGAGGCCGACAGTGGATCATGCTTATCTTCAGAGGGCCACCTCCTCTGATGCTGATAGCAGCGTTGGCCAAAATGGCACTCCCTCACGTGTCCGGCGAGAGGCAGCAACACCAGGTAGGTTTGAAGATCTTAGCTTACTTTTGTATGTACTTTTGCCTGTGTCTTGCACCTGGGTGTTACATGATAGATGTTAAGGGCCTGACATTCTCTCTAGATTAACCAAAGTAGTGGTCTGGAGGCTTTTGCATTTGTTCACCCTGAACCTAAAGGTAAGAGGCCAGTCTTGATTGTTACCTAGGGTCTCTGTCCCCCTTAGGGTGTCCCAAAGTCCCATCAGCAGTAGCTGTTGGGACTCCTCTCCCCCCACATCTTCCTCCCTAACCTTCCTCCTCCCTCCACCTCCTCCCTTTAGGTGATGTAAGTTGAATTGAAAAGTCAGCAGCAGTGGATTTCTCATTCAATATGTTCTCGGGGGAACCTGCTTGTTTAGAATTCACATCCCCGCCCTCCATCCCATTATAAAGGAGGTGGAGTGGGGGAGGATTGCTGCTGGTCGTAATTTTCCAAGAACAGGTGAAATACATTCTGTCTTGAATAAAACACCCCAGAGCCATAACTTTTGAGGCTATTTCACATTTTCCCCCCGGCAGAGGCTGTTGTGTTTTGTTACAGAGCAAGGAGTTGTTATTAGAGTGTTATGGAAACCAGGTGTTAGAGCTGATTAGTCACTAATCTTCCATCTCTGGGAGCTTGGCTCCAGTCTTCTTTCTGTTCATCAGAATCATTCTGTTGCGTTAATTTATTCATTCCCACTGTAAGAGCCTTGTCAAATCAACATGGTGGTCTCTGCTGGGTCCCTAATGCACTATAGCCCAGATCACAAACCTACTATATGACACATAATTCAGGATAATTGGTAGTCAGTGCTCAGACGGCCCTGTGATTAAATGGGTATGGAGATTGAAATCGCTTCTCACCTATTAGAAGGGAGTCTCGCTAGGCCAAGGGCGTTCTTCAGCAGAGGCTACTGCTGGAAAGGGCTGCATTACATTCCCAGCTTTATGTTGTTTCTGATTGATGAGATAGCACTTCTTTCTCCTCTTAATATTTTACCTCTCAAAACACAAAATGAGCCACTTAACTTTATATTTCCTTTTTTTAGACTCCATCTCAAGTCTTCATTAGTAAATCTTAATGACTGCTAAAATTAAAAGAAACGCTTCACCTAGTATAAAAGGGAAATAGACCATTCCCCCCCCCCACCTTTTATGCTGCTTTTGCCAACAGCTCACTTCTGACAACTGTTTATAATGCCACAAAGGGAAGAGTTTGACAAGGTGTTTAATTTTTGACAAGTAATGTGACCAGTTCTGTGTGGCTTGAAACAACTGTTTCTGATGAAAATAATTTAGCACAGCCAGGAGGAAGCTTTATGTGGTAGTGAAAGCCGCATTTACATTCGCTCTGAACCTTGTTTCTTATGTCTGTGAGGTCTTTAAAATTATAGAAATAATGTATGTTTGCAAATTTGGAAGATACAGACAAGGTAATAAAAATCCATGATGTCTCTCTATGCAGGGAGAAATTATTTGGCATTTATTTTCTTTTGGTCCTTTTGCACATGAAGTAAACCTGAAGGATGTGTGGATTAAATCAATTAGATCCATGATGTTTCTGTCCTGCTGAGGTTCATGTATTTGCCTTTTAATTTCAACAGTTGTTTGTGTTACTTTCTACTCATTTTCCTGTATGAAGTAATTCACATCTATAAAAAGTCTTCCTGTATGAATCACTTTCCCCCCTACCCTGGGAAAATGACCACAGTAAGAAAGCCACTTGCTACAGCTTGAGATGGAAATGATAATACAATCATGCAGTCCCTAAGTAAACAAACAGACAGACAAACTGGTCTTTTACCAGAAAACTACTTTATAAATTATTGTAGTTTATAGAATTACTCATGGTCTGAAGGAGACTTAGAATTTCTAATTTATATTTACTACAAAGTAAGGGAGGAAAGCATCTTCACTTTTATAATGTGTACATTTAGCTTTTGAAAGCCACAGTTGACAATTAGGGCTCCAGTTTATTATTTTAGAGTTTGTAGAAGTTTTTAAGAGTTCATGTTCTAATTTTCACACTCCTAAATCACAGCAACCTTAGATAGTATGGTCATTAATGTATTCATAGTATTCTAACATATATAAGTAACAAAATTTAAATGCCCGGTCCCCTATTTGGAGGCATAAGCATATTTCTTTTTCTTTTCTTTTTCCACTGTTAAAAATAATACTTTACTAGGGACCTTGTGATACAACTTTTCATTCATGATTTAGATTATTTGCTTATCATAAATTCTCCATATCAGAATCTGGTGAGACGTAATAGTCCTGCAAAAGTCTAAACTTAAAAGAAAATTATTGGAAATGAACTCAAAAAACTTCTAGTATGGCAACCTTCACTCAAACTTTATCCAAATTCTTTGAGGCAGGCTGGCTTTGAATGTCTGACATTTACATGATTGTAACAATTTTATATTGGCATGGCTTTGTTTTATTCTTTTTTGGCTAATTGAACTGGACTATCTCCATTAAATAATCATGCCCCAGATCTTGGAGGGTTACCTTGGATGGTCACAGCCCTCCATCAATAAGGGTATAAGTGTGAAATAATGATAATGATGATTTCCTCAACCTGATGTATAAATTCTGTAATTAAGGTTTTTAAGGTATGGCTTACAGCTTTCAAGGATGAGAAAATACTTTCCGAACAGAACCAGGGTTGTTCCTGAAAGCTATAGCTCTTGTTAAGGTTCTCTCCACCTTTCAACAAAACTCTCCATCCCCTCTCCCTATGACCTATATGGTTGATAGCAAAGGTGCAGCAAGAGAAGAATGAGACTTCTAAGATGGAAATATTTGAAGTTATTGTATGTTCAGAGCTATGTTTTCTCTTTTCAAAACTCCTCATCATTGAGCCAGAGTGGAATCTGTATTTGCTTGATTCTCATGGTGTGACGTAAGCCATGTGCCCAGTGAAATCTCCCAAGGGTTTATCGTGGTAATTTATTTTTCCCCTTAATACTTTACTTGAGGTTTCTAAGGACTATGGCATTAGGAGAAGAAGGAGCCTGGTAGGCTAATACATTTTCTAAGTCAAAACCTATAAATATGTTTAAGGCCCACTGGCTTTCTCTTTTCTCTACACTGAGCATCGTCAGTGTTTGAGAGGGCCCACTTCACCAACTCATACCAACCTGGATATGCTCATTGTTTGAAAAGAGCTAATTAAGCAGGTGGGCAAAACTAATGCAGGTGGGCAACACTATCTCCTTTGTATTATTATTAGAAGCTTGAATATTTTTGCATGAATTTATTAACTACTAGTGAAATATCTGTTTTCCTTCAATTTTTTAATATCGTGTAGATGTGCTTAAGTTATTTTTGTTATCCTTTATTGTGCAGTTGGTAAATATTTTCCTTTTTTTCTTTATGTTTTGGGTATATTAGCAATCAATAAGTGTTGCTATGTAGCATTGTTATATATATGAATATATATAAATTTATATATATATATATAAAATTGCTTTTTTGTGAATGAGATTGATTGATTGAAGACTCTATTTCTGATCATTCCCAGATTTCTTTGTCTAGTATTCCATTTCTTCATGTAGACAACCATCTATGTGCTTTCACATACTTAGGTAGATTTCTAAGACAGTCCCCAAGACCCCACCCCCTTCTCTCTATATCCTGTGTAATACCCTCCTTCTCTCCTTGAGTGTGGGTGGGGCCTCTGAATATGATGGGAATTCATCCGCATGTTTAGGTCACATCCTTTGGCAGAGGTGAGGGATTTTTCAGATGTGATTTCAGTCCCTAATATGTTGACTTTAAATTAATTTTAAGGGTGGGTCTGACCTAATCAGGTGAACCTTTTAAGAGAAGGCATCGAGAGCAGAAAGATTGTCCTCATTGAAGGAATAAAGTGTCATGTTATGGAGCGAGCCATGTGGCAGGAAGCAGCAGGTGGCATCTAGGAGCTGAGGGCTTCAGTTCCACAACCACAAGGAACTGAATTCTGCCAGGAGTCAGTGAATTTGTACAGGACCCCAAGCTTCAGATAAGATTTCAGGTCCAGACACCCTCCTTGACTCTAGTCTTGTGAGACCCTGAGTACAGGACCTGACTAAGCAATACCCAGACTCTTGACCCATAGAAACTGTGAAATAATAAATGTTGTAAGTTGCTAAGTTTGTGGTAATGTATTACACAGCCATAAAAAACTAATACACTTGTCATCCCCAGTTCTCCTTTGAGCAATCCCTTGATAAAAAATTAAATTCAGGGCTTCCCTGGTGGCGCAGTGGTTGAGAGTCCGCCTGCCGATGCAGGGGACACGGGTTGGTGCCCCGGTCCGGGAATATCCCACATGCCGCGGAGCGGCTGGGCCCGTGAGCCATGGCCGCTGAGCCTGCGCCTCTGGAGCCTATGCTCCGCAACGGGAGGGGCCACAACAGTGAGAGGCCCGCGTACCGCAAAAAAAAAAAAAAAATTCAAAACGTGGAACTAAATCATAATAGTTTCTTGCTAATTTAAATGTTTTGTGTACGTAGAAACAAGAGGATCAGAGACCAACCGCAAGAAGGTAGAAGTCCGGTAAAATGAACCTTCTTTTTTAAAATTTATTTATTTTTGGCTGCGTTGGGTCTTCGTTGCTGCACACGGGCTTTCTCTAGTTGCGGCGAGTGGGGGCTACTCTTCATTGTGGTTGGCTTGCTTCTCGTTGCGGTAGCTTCTCGTTGCAGAGCACAGGCTCTAGGCACATGGGCTTCAGTAGTTGTGACAAGAAGGCTCAGTAGTTGTGGCACACGGGATTAGTTGCTCCACGGCATGTGGGATCTTCGTGGACCAGGGATCGAACCCGTGTCCCCTGCGTGGGCAGGCGGATTCTTAACCACTGCACCACCAGAGAAGTCCGAAAGGAACCTTTTTATTCAAAGAGAATTGTTGTGTCGTATTTTTTTTAAATAGCAGCTAATGTTTTAGAATAAGGTTTTGGTAAGCCTCAGGGGCACCTTTATATTAATTTTTTTTTTTTACATCTTTATTGGAGTATAATTGCTTTACATTGCTGTGTTAGTTTCTGCTTTTTAACAAAGTGAATCAGTTATACATATACATATGTTCCCATATCTCTTCCCTCTTGCGTCTCCCTCCCTCCTACCCTCCCTATCCCACCTCTCTAGGTGGTCACAAAGCACCGAGCTGATCTCCCTGTGCTATGCGGCTGCTTCCCACTAGCTAGCGATTTTACGTTTGGTAGTGTATATATGTCCATGCCACTCTCTCACTTTGTCCAGCTTACCCTTCCCCCTCCCCATATCCTCAAGTCCATTCTCTAGTAGGTCTGTGTCTTTATTCCCATCTTACCCCTAGGTTCTTCATGACATTTTTTTTTCTTAAATTCCATACATATGTGTTAGAATACGGTATTTGTCTTTCTCTTTCTGACTGACTTCGCTCTGTATGACAGACTCTAGGTCCATCCACCTCATTACAAATAACTCAATTTCGTTTCTTTTTATGGCTGAGTAATATTCCATTGTATATATGTGCCACATCTTCTTTATCCATTCATCCGATGATGGACACTTAGGTTGCTTCCATCTCCTGGCTATTGTAAATAGAGCTGCAGTGAACATTTTGGTACATGACTCTTTTTGAATTATGGTTTTCTCAGGGTATACGCCCAGTAGTGGGATTGCTGGGTCATATGGTAGTTCTATTTGTAGTTTTTTAAGGAACCTCCGTACTGTTTTCCATAGTGGCTGTACCAATTCACATTCCCACCAGCAGTGCAAGAGTGTTCCCTTTTCTCCACACCCTCTCCAGCATTTATTGTTTCTAGATGTTTTGATGATGGCCATTCTGACTGGTGTGAGATGATATCTCATTGTAGTTTAGATTTGCATTTCTCTAATGATTAATGATGTTGAGCATTCTTTCATGTGTTTGTTGGCAGTCTGTATATCTTCTTTGGAGAAATGTCTATTTAGGTCTTCTGCCCATTTTTGGATTGGGTTGTTTGTTTTTTTGTTATTGAGCTGCATGAGCTGCTTATAAATTTTGGAGATTGATCTGTTGTCAGTTGCTTCATTTGCAAATATTTTCTCCCATTCTGAGGGCTGTCTTTTGGTCTTGTTTATGGTTTCCTTTGCTGTGCAAAAGCTTTTAAGTTTCATTAGGTCCCATTTGTTTATTTTTGTTTTTATTTCCATTTCTCTAGGAGGTGGGTCAAAAAGGATCTTGCTGTGATTTATGTCATAGAGTGTTCTGCCTATGTTTTCCTCTAAGAGTTTGCTAGTATCTGGCCTCACATTTAGGTCTTTAATCCATTTTGAGCTTATTTTTGTGTATGGTGTTAGGGAGTGATCTAATCTCATACTTTTACATGTATCTGTCCAGTTTTCCCAGCACCACTTATTGAAGAGGCTGTCCTTTCTCCACTGTACATTCCTGCCTCCTTTATCAAAGATAAGGTGACCATATGTGTGTGGGTTTATCTCTGGGCTTTCTATCCTGTTCCATTGATCTGTCTTTCTGTTTTTGTGCCAGTACCATACTGCCTTGATTACTGTAGCTTTGTAGTATAGTCTGAAGTCAGGGAGCCTGAATCCTCCAGCTCCATTTTTCCTTCTCAAGATTGCTTTGGCTACTCGGGGTCTCTTGTGTTTCCATACAAATTGTGAAAATTTTTGTTCTAGTTCTGTGAAAAATGCCAGTGGTAGTTTGATAGGGATTGCATTGAATCTGTAGATCGCTTTGGGTAGTAGAGTCATTTTCACAATGTTGATTCTTCCAATCCAAGAACATGGTATATCTCTCCATCTATCTGTATCGTCTTTAATTTCTTTCATCAGTGTCTTATAATTTTCTGCATACAGGTCTTTTCTCTCCTTAGGTAGGTTTATTCCTAGATATTTTATTCTTTTTGTTACAATGGTAAATGGGAGTGTTTTCTTGTTTTCACTTTCAGATTTTTCATCATTAGTGTATAAGAATGCCAGGGATTTCTGTGCATCAATTTTGTATCCTGCTACTTTACCAAATTCATTGATTAGCTCTAGTAGTTTTCTGGTAGCATCTTTAGGATTCTCTATGTATAGTATCATGTCATCTGCAAACAGTGACAGCTTTACTTCTTCTTTTCCGATTTGGATTCCTTTTATTTCCTTTTCTTCTCTGATTGCTGTGGCTAAAACTTCCAAAACTATGTTGAATAAGAGTGGTGAGAGTGTGCAACTTTGTCTTGTTCCTGATCTTAGTGGAGATGCTTTCAGTTTTTCACCATTGAGGGCGATGTTGGCTGTGGGTTTGTCATATATGGCCTTTATTATGTTGAGGAAAGTTCCCTCTATGCCTACTTTCTGCAGGGTTTTTACCATAAATTGGTGTTGAATTTTGTCGAAAGCTTTCTCTGCATCTATTGAGACGATCATATGTTGTTTCTCCTTCAATTTGTTAATATGGTGTATCATGTTGATTGATTTGCATATATTCAAGAATCCTTGCATTCCTGGAATAAACCCAACCCCCCCATTGATCATGGTGTATGATCCTTTTAATGTGCTGTTGGATTCTGTTTGCTAGTATTTTGTTGAGGATTTTTGGCATCTATGTTCATCAGTGATATTGGCCTGTAGTTTTCTTTCTTTGTGACATCCTTGTATGATTTTGGTATCACGGTGATGGTGGCCTCATAGAATGACTTTGGGAGTGTTCCTCCCGCTGCTATATTTTGGAAGAGTTTGAGAAGGATAGGTGTTACCTCTTCTCTAAATGTTTGATAGAATTCACCTGTGAATTCTGGTCCTGGGCTTTTGTTTGTTGGAAGATTTTTAATCACAGTTTCAATTTCAGTGCTTGTGATTGGTCTGTGCATATTTTCTATTTCTTCCTGATTCAGTCTTGGCAGGTTGTGCATTTCTAAGAATTTATCCATTACTTCCAGGTTGTCCATTTTATTGGCATAGACTTGCTTGTAGTAATCTCTCATGATCTTTTGTATTTCTGCAGTGTCAGTTGTTATTTCTCCCTTTTCATTTCTAATTCTATTGATTTGAGTCTTCTCCCTTTTTTTCTTGATGAGTTTGGCTAATGGTTATCTATTTTGTTTATCTTCTCAAAGAACCAGCTTTTAGTTTTATTGATCTTTGCTGTCGTTTCCTTCATTACTTTCTGATCTGATCTTTATGATTTCTTTCCTTCTGCTAACCTTGGGGTTTTTGTTTGTTCTTCTTTCTCTAATTGCTTTAGGTGCAAGGTTAGGTTGTTTATTCAAGATGTTTCCTGTTTCTTAAGGTAGGATTGTATTGCTATAAACTTCCTTCTTAGAACTGCTTTTGCTGCATCCCATAGGTTTTGGGTCATTGTGTCTCCGTTGTCATTTGTTTCTAGGTATTTTTTGATTTCCTCTTTGATTTCTTCAGTGATCACTTCGTTATTAAGTACTGTATTGTTTAGCCTCCATGTGTTTGTATTTTTTACAGATCATTTCCTGTAATTGATATCTAGTCTCATAGCATTGTGGTCAGAAAAGATACTTGATACAATTTCAATTTTCTTAAATTTACCAAGGCTTGATTTGTGACCCAAGATATGATCTATCCTGGAGAATGTTCCATGAGCACTTGAGAAAAATGTGTATTCTGTTGTTGTGGATGGAATGTCCTATGAATATCAATTAAGTCCATCTTGTTTAATGTATCATTTAAAGCTTGTGTTTCCTTATTTATTTTCATTTTTGATGATCTGTCCATTGGTGAAAGTGGGGTGTTAAAGTCCCCTACTATGAATGTGTTACTGTCAATTTCCTCTTTTAAGGCTGTTAATATTTGCCTTATGTATTGAGGTGTTCCTATGTTGGGTGCATAAATATTTACAATTGTTATATCTTCTTCTTGGATCGATCCCTTGATCATTATGTAGTGTCCTTCTTTGTCTCTTCTAATAGTCCTTATTTTAAAGTCTATTTTGTCTGATATGAGAATTGCTACTCCAGCTTTCTTTTGGTTTCCATTTGCATGAAATATCTTTTTTCCATCCCCTCACTTTCAGTCTGTATGTGTCTCTAGGTCTGAAGTGGGTCTCTTGTAGACAGCATATATATGGATCTTGTTTTTGTATCCATTCAGCTAATCTGTGTCTTTTGGTGGGAGCTTTTAATCCATTTACATTTAAGGTAATTATCGATATGTATGTTCCTATTCCCATTTTCTTAATTGTTCTGGGTTTATTATTGTATATCTTTTCCTTCTCTTGTGTTTCTTGCCTAGAGAAGTTCCTTTAGCATTTGTTGTAAAGCTGGTTTGGTGGTGCTGAATTCTCTTAAGTTTTGCTTGTCTGTAAAGGTTTTAATTTCTCCATCAAATCTGAATGAGATCCTTGCTGGCTAGAGTAATCTTTTTTGTAGGTTTTTCTCCTTCATCACTTTGAATATGTCCTGCCACTCCCTTCTGGCTTGCAGAGTTTCTGCTGAAAGATCAGCTGTTAACCTTATGGGGGTTCCCTTGTGTGTTATTTGTTGTTTTTCCCTTGCTGCTTTTAATATGTTTTCTTTGTGTTTAATTTTTGACAGTTTGATTAATATGTGTCTTGGTGTGTTTCTCCTTGGATTTATCCTGTATGGGACTCTCTGTGCTTCCTGGACTTGATTAACTATTTCCTTTCCCATATTAGGGAAGTTTTCAACTATGATCTCTTCAAATATTTTCTCAGTCCCTTTCTTTTTCTCTCCTTCTTCTGGAACCCCTATAATTCGAATGTTGGTGCGTTTAATGTTGTCCCAGAGGTCTCTGAGACTGTCCTCAGTTCTTTTCATTCTTTTTTCTTTATTCTGCTCTGCAGTAGTTATTTCCACTATTTTATCTTGCAGGTCACTTATCCGTTCTTCTGCCTCAGTTATTCTGCTATTGATTACTTCTAGAGAATTTTAAATTTCATTTATTGTGTTGTTCATTATTGTTTGTTTGCTCTTTTGTTCTTCTAGGTCCTTGTTAAACGTTTCTGTTATTTTCTCCATTTTATTTCCAAGATTTTGGATCATCTTTACTATCATTACTCTGAATTCTTTTTCAGGTGGACTGCCTATTTCCGCTTCATTTGTTAGGTCTGGTGGGTTTTTACCTTGCTCCTTCATCTGCTGTGTGTTTATCTATCTTCTCATTTTGCCTACTTTACTGTGTTTGGGGTCTCCTTTTTGCAGGCTGCAGGTTCGTAGTTCCCGTTGTTTTTGGTGTCTGTCCACAGTGGGTAAGGTTGGTTCATTGGTTTGTGTAAGCTTCCTGGTGGAGGGGACTGGTCCCTGTGTTCTGGTGGATGAGGCTGGATCTTGTCTTTCTGGTGGGCAGTACTGCATCTGGTAGTGTGTTTTGGGGTGTCTGTGGACTTATTATGATTTTAGGCAGCTCTCTGCTAATGGGTGGGGTTGTGTGCCTGTCTTGCTAGTTGTTTGGCATAGGGTGTCCAGCACTGTAGCTTGCTGGTCGTTGAGTGAAGCTGGGTGCTGGTGTTGAGACGGAGGTCTCTGGGAGATTTTCGCTGTTTGATATTATGTGGAGCTGGGAGGTGTCTTGTGGACCAGTGTCGTGAAGTTGGCTCTCCCACCTCAGAGGCACAGCACTGACTCCTGGCTGCAGCACCAAGAGCCTTTCATCCACATGGCTCAGAATAAAAGGGAGAAGGAAGGGAGGAAGGAAGGAAGAAAGGGGATAAAGTAAAATAAAGTAAGATAAAATAAAGTTATTAAAGTAAAAAATAATTATTAAGAAAAAAATTTTTTAAAGAAAAACAACGGACGGATAGAACCCTAGCACACATGGTGAAAGCAAAGCTATACAAAGTCTCACACAGAAGCCTACACATACACACTCACAAAAAGAGAAAAAAATAATCTTGCTCTCAAAGTCCACCTCCTCAATGTGGGATGATTCGTTGTCTATTCATGTATTCCACAGATGCAGGGTACATCAAGTTGATGGTGGAGCTTTAATCCGCTGCTTCTGAGGCTGCTGGGAGAGATTTCCCTTTCTCTTCTTTGTTCGCACGGCTCCAGGGTTCAGCTTTGGATTTGGCCCCGCTTCTGCGTGTAGGTCGCTGGAGGGCGTCTGTTCTTCGCTCAGACAGGACAGTGTTTAAGGAGCAGCTGATTCAGGGGCTCTGGCTCACTCAGGCCGGGAGGAGGGAGGGGTGCGGATGTGGGGCGGGCCTGCGGCGGCAGAGGCCGGCGTGACGTTGCAGCAGCCTGAGGCGCGCCGTGCGTTCTTCCGGGGAAGTGGTCCCTGGATCCCGGGACCCTGGCAGTGGCGGGCTGCACAAGCTCCCCGGAAGCTGGGTGTGGATAGTGACCTGTGCTCGCACACAGGCTTCTTGGTGGCGGCAGCAGCAACCTTAGCGTCTCAGGGCCGTCTCTGGGGTCCGCGCCGTTAGCCACGGCTCACGCCCGTCTGTGGAGCTCCTTTAAACAGCGCTCTTAATCCCCTCTCCTCACGCACCAGGAAACAGAGGGAAGAAAAAGTCTCTTGCCTCTTCGGCAGGTCCAGACTTTTCCCCGTACTCCCTCCCGGCTAGCCGTGGCGCACTAACCCCTTCAGGCAGTGTTCACGCCGCCAACCCCAGTCCTCACCCTTCGCTCCGACTGAAGCCCGAGCCTCAGCTCGCAGCCCCGCCCACCCTGGCGGGTGAGCAGACAAGCCTCTTGGGCTGGTGAGTGCCGGTCGGCCCTGATCCTCTGTGCGGGAATCTCTCTGCTTTGCTCTCCGCACCCCTGTTGCTGTGCTCTCCTCCGCGGTCCCGAAGCTCCCCCCCTCTGCCACCCGCAGTCTCCGCCCGCGAAGGGGCTTCCTAGTGTGTGGAAAGCTTTCCTCCTTCACAGCTCCCTCCCACTGGTGCAGGTGCCGTCCCTATTCTTTTGTCTCTGTTTATTCTTTTTTCTTTTGCCCTACCCAGGTACGTGGGGGAGTTTCTTGCCTTTTGGGAGGTCTGAGGTCTTCTGCCAGCATTCAGTAGGTGTTCAGTAGGTGTTCTTTAGGAGTTGTTCCACGTGTAGATGTATTTCTGATGTATCTGTGGGGAGGAAGGTGATGTCCGCATCTTACGCTTCCGCCATCTTCCCGAGAGTCCTCTATATTAATTTTATTGTCATGTTTCCTTAGAAGAAAAGCATGCCTATTAGTAACAGGAGAAAATGATCATTTTGAAAACGGGGAAAGGAGTGCAGCTAACATCTCTACAGGATAGGCAAGGACGCAAGGACAAGATGTGGTATGTTTGTACACAAGTGTATGGTACAATGAAAGACACGATGGTGTAGTCTGCTTATTTCAAGGACTTGAAAATCCACTCCCAGTGGGATCAGATGGGCAGTTTGTTTAGGTGTGCTTTGGACAGCATTGAAGAAGTAGGTGGGACTCAAGCCTTGCAAAAAATTCTTCTGCCTCTTCCTGCTTGAATTCTGATTCTTTCACACAGAAAAAACATGACAGTGAAGCAGAGACACTGGCTACATTGATCTTGCTGGCACAGTGCCATGTCACCAGATCCATTAGCAACATCCATATGTGGCCTCACAGGATTGAAAGGAAACATTTCATTTT
Organism: Leucopleurus acutus; assembly: GCF_964270905.1. NCBI lineage: Eukaryota > Metazoa > Chordata > Mammalia > Artiodactyla > Delphinidae > Leucopleurus > Leucopleurus acutus. Next base: position 33,576,017 of record NC_139145.1, on the reverse strand, counting down.
CAAGAAAAGTTCTTTAGTAGCGCTCAGTGTTAAAGTTGGATAATATCGTTTTATGTCCATCATTCTGGGGCCTAACCTAGGTGGAGGAGAGGTGGTACTCACTGCTTCTCCTCCCTCCCTCCCATCTTAGTGCAGGCAGCACCTGTCAACCATGATGGCTTTTCTGCTGAGTCCAGATTGCAGCACCAGAATCCATTCAACACAGGGAGCCCTAGAGCTACTACCAGTGGGTAGGTGTTGGTAAAAGACATGAAAACTTTTTTATTGTTTAATTGCCTGTCTCTCCTTACTCTATGTGCGAGGACCCTGAAATCTTGGTAGGATAAGGGAATTCTGCACATGCCCACAGCTAACCAGGGGCAGAGCAAGAAGTAGAAACTGATTCTCCAGACTATAGTCCAGCATACACTTAACAGAACAAATCACATGTAAGGTCTGGTCAGCGTCGTATCAGTGAAATAGGACAATGAAGAAGGAAACCAGTTCCCTTCTGTTGGCTTTGAGCCTTTCCAGCATGGCTGGGAAATCTCAGGGCAGTAACCCTTCTCTAAGGTGCAGTAGGGAGTAATGATTTCTGGCTTGCTGGGCTGTATGAGCATGGAGCTTTACTCATGACGGTAGTGGATGGTGATGTTTTTTGTACCTAATATTATGGGAGGTTGAAGAAAGAAAGGCAAACAATGTTGTAGTACTTAAATACCTGTAATGGATGTGAGGGGGAAGGCAGCAAAGGAGTCTTACGGCATCTATGGGATCTAGTCCCCTTTCTGTGCAAGTCTGATGTCAGTGATGGAAAACACCTACATTTGAATCTGCGTTGCTACCACAGTATAGAAGCACAGACTGAGCACTTTTCTCTCAAAGGGGAAAATCGTGCTGATCGGGGGAGGAGTGTGGAAAATTTCTAATATATCTTGTTCACAAAAAGTGTCATTTTAGTGTCAGTTCCTATTTCTTTTAAAGCCATTAAAACCCGTCCATTGCAGTTGTAGTCAGGAAAGACAGACATCGTGATTTGTTCCTGACACCTTGGGGTACGTTTGCAGCATTGCACCCCTGGGAAATCACTGTAGGTGTGCAGTTCCTGTGACTGTTAAATGGAAGTGTGAATCTGATTCCCCACCTACACCCGGCAAACTTAGGCAGAAGATACCTTTGTTTTCTTAAGCATTTCAACTTACCTTAAGTGGAGCCTGTGAATTCTTTCCTTTGTACACAGCCTGGGGACTCTACCACACAGTTTATATCAGATGGAATGTTGCAGGGGAGGGGACAAAACCCAAAAGCACATGGGAATGGCTTCTCTATTTTCACATACAAATTCCTCTAACCCTAGGCAGAGTCACAGGCCCAGGGGAGGTATAGCTATTTGCAGGTAAGGGCTTACCTTTTAAAGTTCATACTGTCATTTGAGCCTATTTGGGGTGTTATAGACTATGAGGTCTATAAAAATAATTCTTGATCTCACCAGTCAGCTTTTGATGACAGCAGTGACAATGAAGATGATGATGGTGAAAATGGCCTTTTACTGAGTGTTTACAGTAGCAAAGTGCTCTTCAAGGACCCTCACAGAGAATACGTTTATTTAGAGCTTATTTGACAGAAATTGTGCAGTGTACTCTTCAGGCGTCCTTCTTTGTTCTAGCCATCATTGTTTCTGTTTTTTTGGATGAGGAAACTGAGACTCACAAAGGTGAGGCATTTTGCCCAAGATGGCGAGCAAAGCCAAAAGCCAACTACACGTCTGTCTCATTTCAGTCCCAAGTTCTTTGCATGACATCGCTAGATAAGCACAAGTCACTGCTAAAGAGGCCTCATTGCTTCTGTGTCAAGTCAAAGGTTATGGACCAGGGGTTACTTCACTGGTGATGAGGCCATAGCAGCCCCTCCTCCCCAGCCCCTTTGCTGAAGTTGGACAAAGGATACCAAAAACATGGGAGAAGCTGCTTCCCTGATGACCTCTCAAACCAATATGTACCAGTGATATTGGGTTGGCCAAAAAATTTGTTCGGGTTTTTCATAACATTGTACAGAAAACCCGAACGAACTTTCTGGCCAGTCCAATACTATCAGACTCATTTGATTCACAACCACTGAATTCATCATAAATAATAGAAGATGACACATGAAGCAAATCACCTCTTTCTTCTCAAAGTCTCTCAATTTCCTCTACTTCGACATGACCCACTTTAGGCAAGATTTCCACTAATGAACACATAAGCTAGTTTCTGATTTCTAACTGTACATTAAAGCTCATCTAATGCAAAATTAACCTATCTTTATTACTGGAACTGCAGACTATTAAGGTAGCATGCAGAGTTACCGAATTATAAATTTGGAAGAGATTTCCATGTGAGACACCTGTGACTTGAGAAGAGCTGTTCCCCTTCTTCTGAAATTGAGTTTTGAGTCAAGGACTCATGAAGGTGAAAAGGAATGGTGGGGGGACAAGGGAGCACCTCTTGAAGGTCACATACTTCAGTTTTTGGTCCCTGGGCAAACCCAATTTATCAGGGATCATTATCCCTGGGAGGTAATGACATTTGCAACACAAGGTATAAAAATAGTAATGCTCCATAAATGTTAGCTGTGATAAGCACTTCCTTTGCAATTTCTTATTAATCCTCAGGAAACCCTCGAAGATGAATAATATTCTCATCTCCATTGTTTGGATGGGGACATTGGGCTTAAAAGTTCTTATCTACTGTACTGTACTCCCATCCCTTATCTCCTGAAAGGGTTCAACGCCAGTAGAGAACACTGGCCAGCCTATATATGGGGTTATGATATATTTATGCTGATCCATGAAATTATAAAAATAGAATAAACACTGAGAGCAGCTGGTGGGATGTATGGAAGAAGTCAGTCTCAGTGGGGAAAAATGTCCCCCTACTACAAAAGAGTGTCATCATCTCAGTTCCTGGAATTGATGTATTAGCTGTGTCCTTGTGCTCAGTTTGGCATTTTAAGGGGGGCTTTTAATGTCTTAGCTGGGAGTGGTGACATATTAAGACATTGTTAACCATTCATAGCCTAAATTAATTAAACTACTCATCTCAGCATTTGGGGCATGAAAGTAGCTATAGACGATATGTAAAGGAATGTGTTCTTTTAAATTTTTATTTATTTATTTATTTGGTTGCACCGGGTCTTAGCTGCGGCAGGCGGGCTCCTTAGTTGCAGCTCGCAGCCTCCTTCATTGTGGCATGCAAACTCTTAGTTGCAGCACGCATGTAGGACCTAGTTCCCTGACTAGAGATCGAACCCAGGCCCCCTGCACTGGGAGCACGGAGTCTTAACCACTGCACCACGTGGGAAGTCCCGAGGAATGATATGTTCTGATAAACCTTTAGTTACAAAACTAGGCTGCAGGCCTGTTTCTGATAAATGATAGCTGTTGTTAGTAATGTATTATTATTACCATTTTATAAAAGAATATATATTTTAATATTAAAAAATAAGAAAGCACATGTAGGACAAAAAGGTGATAATAAAAAATAAATTTAACTTCATAAATGATTCTTTATATTTTTTTTTATTTTTCCGAACTCTCTGCCATCTCATATGAACACCTGTGTTTGGATACCAAATTTCTAAAACACATTTACAACTTTTTCATTGTAAAAGAGTTTAAATATATTCAAAATAAAATGAACAGAATAATGAACCTTCATAAACCTATTACCCAGCTTAAATAATTATTAACATTCTGCTATATCATCTATACCTCCACTTACTCCTCATTCCTTCCACACAATTATTATTTATTCACAGTTTTTAATGTAATATATATATAAATGCAAAAATCTTACTGTGAAATTCTAACAAATGTATATGCCTGACTGTGTAACTCTCACACCTTTCATGTCTGTACCATGTCTTTCATGTTTTACCATGTTGCTCGTGAAGTAGTTCATCGATTCTGGATCCTGAATGCCAAGGTTGGCAGTAAATTCTGAGAGGTCCCACCTGGAGTCACCAGAGAATGGGGAGCAGTTGCTTCTTTTCTCTGTCGTTCTACTAGAGATGGACATTATCGTGACCACTTTTACTAGTGGTCTTTGTAAAAGCCAAAGTATATAAAAGCAGAAAGATTAAGTAACTTGACAGAAAGAAACAGTAGAAGTAGAATAAGTGGTAGAAGCAGGCCTCAAACCCACATCTGTCTCATTCCAAAGCATGGGTTTCTTCTATAGCATGGTTTGCTAAAAGCCAATCCATCCCTTGTTCCTGGAACAGAGCCTGGCACGTAGTATTTGCTCAATCGACGTTTGTTAAAAGAATGGGAGAGAGGATCAGTCTTTGACGGATACAGAAATTGGATGACAAGGGTCCGTGACCTCCTTAATACTTTTGCCTGGCACTGGCAGAACTCAGTAGATTGATTATTTGTGAGCAAAACCTGCTTCTCATTGTAAACTGCACTTTCCCTGCCACCCTAGGCAGTACAGAACATCAGAACATGTGCCAGAAAAATGAATAGACTGTGTACTGGGACTTCTCTGGCAAGTAATTCAGTACTGTGTGCCCTATAAGCACAGATGAATATCTGTCCATATAATCATGAATCAGGCAACCTCAACCCAATCATCTGGATGTCTTTCAAACAGTGACATCAGCTTGGACATACTCCAAGTCCTCTTTCTGTATGCTCTGTTATAAGATGGACTTTTGTTAAGCATTTGTTGGAGTATGATACATCTGTATGTACATCTATATCTACATCTGTATCTATTTCTGTGTGTGTGTGTGTGTGTATGGTGGGGAGAGACACTGACAAGTTGCGAGAAAGAAGGAAAAGAGAGAGAGAGAAAGAGGAGCAAAGAGGGAGAAAGGAAAGAGAAAAAGTAAAGAATGAGGGAAAACAGAGACTTGAAGGAGTCTGAGAAGGGAGTTATTGGCATATTCTCTGATGATTTAAGTTATTGTTGTGGAGGTGATCTCCACCAGAGACCGTCAAGTCAATTGCACAGGGGCAGAGCAGCTGATGTGAGCTGAGTGAGGATGTGGGGAGCCCAGAGCACGTGCATTCTCTAAAAGGGACCATCCCTCTTCAACTCTGTTAATTGCACAATAAGCCATAGAGATTCAGGGTTGTATGTGCATCTGATTTTCTAAGGAGAAACCAGGTATCCGGATGTTCGAATGAAATATCTTGCTTTCTGAAAGCTGGGTAATATGTTTTCCAAAATTGTGCACATATTCATGCAGTTTACAGGGCCCACATTACACTGGCCAAGGGCAATGCATTGGAAAAGAGAGTGAGCCTGTGAGCAGTCAGTTGACAACTTCTGATGATCTAGGTGTTTCTCCTCCCTTCTTCCAAGTCTGCATTTCACACGAGAACTAGAATGGGGACCTAGCTTGCAGGAAGCCCCAAAGTGAAGTGGCAGAGTTAAAACTTTAGAGGACCTCTCTTTTTTACTGTTTTCTTTAAAAACAAACAAGAAAGCAAATTTTGGGTAACGAAAGTTTGCTTTAAGAGTGCAGGGAGGAAATCGGAAACAAATCTGTTATTCTGCATCCATCACCCCCATATTCCAAAGAGGTGGGGACAGGGCGTCACCGCCTGTCCCATCCCAGCTGTGTCATTGATCATCTGCCACCAGCCTTGTAGCACACACAGTTGAATTGCTTTTCCTGGAGGGAAACAATGCCTCCAGGTGTGCTAATAATAAAATTAATAGCTTAGAGAAACTGCTTGCTACAGGAGTTGCAACTGCTTGCAACAGCGGCAGGAGAAAGGCAGGATCGATTTCAGTGTTTAACTGTCCTAATTCCATAGTGTATACCCCGCCTCAGCCCCTGGTGAGCTGTACTGGGTCTCACGGTTCATCAATAGATGCCTGATTTAAAACAAAGAACCGGTTTCAAGATGAGAAGTCTTTGTGAATAAAAAGATGTACAGTAAAACTGCCAACATCCTTCCACTCCCATCTTAACACTGCAACTCCAAGGGCAGTCACTAGCGGACATGGAAGGGAAAAAATCATGTGCATTGTCTCTCCTTCTGCCTAAAACAAAAGAAGGAAACCATCTAGGCACCGCTGCTGCTGATGACATCACATAAATAAGAATTTATTGAGTTGCTCTGTGTTTAAAGGACTGTGAACATAAAGATGTGTGAATACTTTCAGCTGCACGGAGAGTAATGTGTTTCTGCTCTAATCGGCCTGCTATCTGGTGGTTCAGTTTATACCTTCTCTGGTAGCTGGTGTTCTCATCTTTTCCCTGGAGGGAAGGATCACTGTTGTGATCAGCTTCCTGGTCACTGTTGGAGTTTCCCTATCCATTGAGTTTCCAGGCCCAGTGCTTTCAGAGGCTCTTAATCCCATATTTCTTAATCTCCTCTCAAGCAGCAAATCTGCCTTCCATCTACATGACAATGACACAGTGGCCACCCTCTTCCATTTCCAGGAGGGCAGTGAGCCCTCACCTTCTCTATGAACTTTTCTCAGCATCTGCTATTATTTCTGCTGGCCTGTCTGCCTCTTCCAAGCTATGTCCTCTCCCTTACTTCACATTTTCTCCCTTTTGAGAAATAAGCTCTTTGAGGGCGGTGAGGAGTGCCTTACTTCCTTTTGACATGTGTTTCTCACCTGGCCTCAAATAAGTCCTTGCATAACATGAGCTCCCAAAAGAGAAAGGTTTGCATTTTTTTTCTTGCCAGTTTATTGTTTTAAATGCCAATGAGTTTTTTTTTCTTTTTGTTTTTGTTGTGTCTGTGTGTGTGTTGTGTTTTTTTTGTGTGTTTTTAGGGAGCCCTGAAAATAGCCCCATCCCTTTGTTCATAGTGTGTAAATGGTACTTGGGTTGAGGTATAAATTTCTGTCCTTCGTACCACCACCAAGTAAGAGGGGGGATAGACTGACTGGTCTAGTAGGGGCTGGTCCTCTGAGGTACTTCTTTGCAAGGCCGGTTTGCATCAAGCCCCATTTTCCTCACCACCCACTGCCTCCTATGATGAGCCAACCAAAGAAGAGAGTTGAATCTTTGTGCTAATTCAAAGAGAATAAAGCAGAAGTGCCTTCCCACCCACCACCGCTTTTCCTTTTGTGTGAATTTTCCAAAGACAAAGCATTAATTTGAAAGTAAAAACTGGCGTTAAGTTTGGTGTTTTGTTTTTTTTTTTCCATATTTATTTTTTATGGTGATGGTGGGAGTTGATTCCCAGTATGGGTTCTTTTCAACTCATTTTCCCGGCATGAGAGACCATTCCATATTAGTTCAGCCTTTCACTTTTCAGTTAGCCCTTATTTTTGTCACCATTTTATTACGTTAAGTTCTACTTTTTTTGTTCTCTCTCTGTCTCTCTCGAATTCCCTCCCCCGCCACCTCTCCTCTCTCTCTCTTTCTCTCTCTCTCTTTCTCCTTCTGTGGGCAGAAGGGGTCCAAAGATGATGGCAGAGAAGCTTTTCTGGAATTTTCTCTCTGAGAAAAGTATTTTCTGAATTCAAATAAGAAGTAGGAGTGGGGAAGTGTTATACAGAACTGAGATGTAAGAATAACTCTTCCACCAATATATAGGATCTTATGGAAATTTAAAGCTCCCTTTTGTTTACTGTATTTAATTAAAAGTCATATCTTCAGTGATGCCAGTCCAGGAGGCCTAGCATGAGAATGAGTACATGGTGCAATCCAAGTACAGCAGCCAGTCCTCTATGTAGCCTAAGTTTTAGAGATTTTCCACAGACATTTAGAAAGGGTATACATTTTCTCTTCAGAATCCAGAGATTTGCAGAATTAAAGAATATCCCATTTATTTGATTATAAAACCCACTGGCAAACCAAACCAATTGCATTTACACACTCTAAGAACCCAGAAAATGTAGGAAGGCACTGAGTTCCAAGAACCATGCACATTATATTCCAAAGGAGTCCTGAAACAAACGGGATGTCCCAGGGAAAGAGACAAGAATGGGGAAGAAGAATCCAGAACATTGTACCCAGTGTGCCATTAGCCTGCCTGCCAACTTCATTCCTTCCTCGCCAGTGGCTTTCGTTCTTTTCCTCTTTTATGGTAGAAGTCAGAGTGCTATCAGGATTTTCCTAACAAAGTGACTCACTTTCTAGCCAGATTGTTAGAAAGTAGCTATGGCTTAAAGTGAGAATTATCTGTGTGCAGCAGATCGAGTTCACGGGACGTGAATTTTGTTCCCAAGAACATAATATTCAAGCAAAGGTAAAACTGTTATTGTATGTCAAGCATTTGATTGGAATTATATTGCCTTTTAAAGATGAAATGCTAGGTGAATGAAGAAGAAAAAAGAAAAGTCCAACTTTAATGACCTTCATTTTACATCCTGAAAATGAATGGTAATAACCAGAAAATAGAGAAGTTCCAGTGAGTTAGGGTTCATAAATATTAAATGTAATGGAGGAAAATCACAGATTTTTAAGAAATTAACTTGAACAAATGGTGATTTTAGTTTCGATGTTGTCATTTTGAGGAATGATCATTAGCACCGTGGATTGTAATGGGCACGAGCTTACTGTGTAGAAAGAATGCCTTCTGATTAAGTTGGGATTTTTTTCCCGATGCTTCAGCCAGTTTACAACTGTACTGTATATCTCTTCATTTTGCGCTTGTGATTGGCTCCTAGGGCTCTTTGTTTAGAGATGCGTGTGCTCTATTTTCATGATTAAGCTTTTTATGATTAGACTCCATTTTCCATTTTGTTTTAACTTTTACTCGGAATAATATGCAGTGCCTTGGAAAACTGATTGGCTGACGGATGTAATTGAGTTCAGATGCAGTTTCCTTTCTCTCCCCACTGTTTCTAGTCCCTGCTCTGTTCTGAGTTGTTTCTGACTGCCTGGAGACCAGGCTTTCAGAGCTTCTGTTTAGCGTTTTCTCACAGTGAACTGGTTTCTTGCACAACCCAACTATAATTGACTTCAAGGCAGGCAGTTCTTGGGAGCACAAGGAGGGGCCCCCTGGTCTCACACTGAACCTGTTTTCTTTAACACATGCTTATACAGGCCCCAGCAGTCGCTCCTGGAGGCAGCAGTTAAAGGCATAGATTTTAATGACTTTTCATAGAAAAAAATATCACATAACAAAACCCCCTGAACAAGTTGGTAAAGATGTGTTGGGTTCCCCAAATTTCCTCTCTCTATGCAGCCCTCGTGGCCACTTAAACGCTCTTAGATCCTTTTGGGTTCTCCCTCTGAATCTTTCTCCAGCATCTCCTGCTGCATCTCCTAGTCTCTTCCCTACCTTTACCCTCAGATCTGCCCTTCATTACCTCTTCTTTTGTTAGCCTCCTTCTCTCTGGACATACCCAGTTTGCATCCCCACCCCCTCATCTTGCTCAGCAAAGAAACTACCTTCTCCAGGGAGGCACTCTTTTCTGTAGGGGAAGCAAAGGATTTTAACTAGCTAATCACGATTAATTATGTTTCTCGTCACATTAAAGTGAACCTTGCATTGGTATTTAGGTATCCTATGGGAGAAAGCAATGCCCTCTTCTTCATTTGCTGGTTTGGATAATCATGTCCACAGTAGAATTTATCCTCCTACTTCCCGCTTCAGAATTCTCCATCTTGACATGCGTATTCCAGCCAATGACTCCACCATCCTCCCAGTCACACGGGTATAGCTCCTAGGAGTAGCAAACCCCAGAACTCTTGCTTTGGGTCGGGATATCCGTGAGGTGTAACTTGAACTCTGGAGTCACCTGGGAGGATGAGGATGAAGCTAATCCCTGTGGCCTTAGCCTTGCTTCACTTGCTTCCTTTTTTTCTCCACTGTGTCCGGACAAGTCTCCACTGAGAGAGCGTCCTTAATAAGTCTTGCCCATGAATCCTCCTCTCAGGCTCTGCTTCCCAGGAACTTGAACCAAGACAAATCCTGCGTGTTATTATTGTCCATATTTTATGGATGAGAAACCTAGGGGATAGTGATGGTGGATAATTTGCCGAGTACCACGTACATCTTGTAAAGGGAGAAGCTAGAAGCAGAATCTGGGCCAATCCAAATCAAAATGTGTGTTCTCTTCACCATACAGTATCAGCTCCTGATGCCGCTTGCATCATTTTCCAAAGTGCAGTCTTGACATGTCACTACTCTGCTTGGAATCTTCAGGGGCTCTCGTTCCCTTCGTTCCTCACCTTGCCTGTACTCCCTCACAATCCCTGCCGAAAATTACATCTCAGCCTTGATTTCCACTGCATCACTACTGTTACCCTTTCTGCCCAGGTTTACAGGACTACTAAGTGTTCTTCACAGATGCCTTCAGGTTGGTTGAAATCTGTGCATCTCTTTCTCACACCACAATTTCTCTCTGCAGTACCTTTCCTTCTCCCTAGCCTCCATGATGCTTTGAGAACTGACCCCACACTACCCTTGATAGTAGAGCTTAACTATCACCACTTTCATGAAATGTTAGGACCTCCCCAAACTGAAGCAATACTTTCCTCCCCTGAACTAGTGTAGAAATTCATAACTTTATTTCATATCATCTGGGTCAGGAAGGAGGCAAAGTTATTCGCATTTGAAGAAAGTGGACAGTAAAGCCTCTCCCTAAAAACAAGTTAGAGACCATTGATTTCAGTAGAACCCTCAGTGGGTTAGAATATGTCACGCTATCATAATAAGACTATAGCAAATATTATTGGTGGTTATCTTGATTTTTGTGATGATGTTTTTTTTTTCTAATTTTCCTTTTTTATTCTTTCTTGTATTTTCTAAAATAAATCAAATAAAAATATTGCTTCTGTAGGTCCGATTCCCTTATATTATAAAGAGGGGGAAAAAAGGGAGAGAGAAAGGTAAAGAAAAGAGAATGAGAAAGAAGAGGAAAGGAGGTTAAAAAAGGGAGGGAAGAAAGATGGGGGGGAAGCAGAGAAATAATTTAGTTGAGATATAAAAAATGTGAGGAGTTATAAAATCCAGAAACAGAGAATCTGCCATCCTTAAATAATAATGAGGAGAGATTCATAGCTGCAGTAAGGAGTGAGTGGATAATGTAAAGTTTTCATATTCCAGTGTGTTTGCTGTGGATGTTAAGTTTTCTGTATTTGCTGCTCTTAGAGATTATTATAAGGACTTAGAAAGAAAAAAAAATGGCGGTTGACTGAAACTGAAAGAAATAAGAAGTAATGGCCTGAAAGTGGTGTGTGTGTGTTGGGGGTGGGAGATAAATTAGACAACAGAAAATAAAATTAACAGTAGGGTCAACTAGACAACAGAATAATATCCCGAAGAAAATAATCGAAGCAGTATCATCCAAGCTATTCAGAATGAGAAGAGATAAATCAGTGAGAAGATTCATGTGGATAAACCACAGAGGAGCGAGATGGACCAGAGGTGAGAAAATCCGTTAGGCTCTCCAGATGCAATGTGTGCACAGATTTCCTGGAGCAGATGCCAGAAGGTTCTTGCCCCTCACTGCAGGAATTAGAAATGCATGGATATCCTCAGTGGAATCCCATTTAGGATTGCCAATCTTAATTCTAGAATTCAGAGGGGCCACGTTTCCAGCATCAGGTACCATATGCTGCAGTGGTAGAAATTTACTAGCATGCCAGGGCCGGGGAAGCCTGGGGTCCTTGTTTGAGGGCATTACTTCAGAGAGAATGGAACAGTTACTCAGAGAGAACTAGGTCTCCTTCAGATGAGAATCCTATTTGCCAAAAGGTTTCTTCAAATGCTCAAAAATTGTTGTTTCAAGTAGAGCCTCTAAAGTGACCATGTTTGCACTGTACACATCAACACAGACAGCTGTGATCTGAACAACAGACCTCCTGCATATCTTACAGATGAACCCCGGGAACTTCCTCATCAGAAAGATCTGGGCTATCTGAAAGCCTATCCTGCCTTGCCCAAGAATTAGTTGTTGGTCTTTGACCTCTCACTCATATCTAAGAGCCTTAGTCTTTTCATCTGTGAAAGGGAGAGGATAATATGTTTGCTCCACCACTTTGGTATGGTGATTAAACAGTAATGTACCTCATACAGTGCCTCGTGTGTGGGGAATCTTTCCACTGAATGTGTTTCTTTCTTTTGCTTCCCATGTCAATTCTTCCTCTTTTTCATTTCTACCCCCACATTAAATACAAATGTTAATCTTCAATTGACATACCAGATTTATCTGTAGGTAAAAGCCCCCTTTTGAACTGCTTAGTGTTAGAGATGGTCGGGAAGAAGTTCTTTCTTTTATCATCCTCCCACAAACCTCTTATCTAAGATGCTATATTAGTTTTCTACTGCTGCTTAAACATTATCACAAATTTAGCTGCTTAGAATGATGCCTATATAGTATTATAGTATATATTTTCTACTGCTGCTTAAAAATTATCACAAATTTAGCTGCTTAGAACGATGCCTATATATTATCTCAGTGCCTGTAGATTATCATCTGCCATGGGTCAGATGTCTGGGCACAGTGTAGCTAAGCAGGGTGTTCTGTGTTTACAGTCTCACAAGGCAGAAATCAAGGTGTCAGCAAGGCTGCATGCCTTTTTCGAACTCTGAGGAAGAATCCACTTCCAAGCTCATCCAAGTGGTTGGTGAAATTTAGTTCCTTGTGGTTGTAGGAATGAAGTTCCCATTTCTTGACATGTGGCCCACTTCATCTCAAGCAAATGGCAGTGCCTTGAATCCTCCTCATGCTTTGAATCTCTCCAGCCTCCTCTTCTGCCACTTCTTTGACTTTCTGTCAGACAAGAGAAAGCTCTGCTTTTAAAGCCTCATGTGATTACATTGGACCAACCTGGATAATCCAAGATAGTCTTCCTATTTTAAGGTCAAATGATGAGCAACCTTAATTATATCTGCAAAGCTCCTTTTTCCATATACCATATTCATTGGCATGACACCAGTGGATAAAGGTCAGGAGCGCAAAATTCTGCCTACACAGATGTTTACCCACATATCCAACTGCCTCACCTAGATATCAGTCTCAAACTTTATCCTACTCATCATCTTTCCTGACATCTTCAAAAATGTTTCTGCTTTTGTGTTCTCCTTTTCTTCTCCTGTCCTCTTTTATCATGGTACCTATGACATCTTACTTTATTATCTCTCTGCCTGACTAGCTTACTACAAAAGGCTCCATGCGGGGAGACAATACGAGCTATTAATTTTGGGATCCTCAGAGCCTGTCACAGTTCCTGATACAATGCTTGAGGAGTGAATGTTCTAATCCACAGTAGAGAGAGCTTGGCATGTCCCAAATCTCATGACAAATTATTTAGATAGATCATGTATCGTGAGCATACACCTGACTTAGAATTTAGGTCCAAGCTTTGGCCATTGAGTAATCTTATACCTATAAATCACTTCATTTATTTAGACCACGGCTTTCTCTTCTGTAAAATGAGGCGTTAAAATTAGTTGATATTTAGCAAACTTTTCATTATAGTCACAGATTTGTTTTTATGTCACATTGGACTTAGGTTTGAAAATATATTTATTCAGTAGTAAATAAATTTCCCCCCATGCTTCTCTGTCAAAATCATGTGTTACTTTAAAGCACACATAATCAAAAACCCTTGATTAGCAGTGACTATAGCTAACGTTACGGTGACTTGACACATTTATTGCCACATCAAAAAAATTTAAAAAAAAGAAGAAACGTCTTGAAGGAAGAAGTCAGATGTAAGGAAGGGCGCTGGAGGCAAGATTTTAAATTAGATAATTTTGTATTAGAAAAAGAAGGTCAATTTATGTCAGTATATTGGTGATTAGACTTTAATATTGAAAAAAAATCAAGGAAATGATTTTGAAGGCCCGCCTGGAAACTTGCAGCACCTAATGGTTTAATCAGATTGAATGATCTGATGGTTTGAGGTTGAATGATCTTAAAGTTTATTTATTAAAAATAAATATATATATTTAAATATTTAAATAAGATATAAATTTTATTCTGCCTTCCGTTCTTTCTTGGTGGGACATTGGTGGAACTTCTCCATGATTTGGGGATCTTTGCAGTGTTACACATTGTTGGTGCAGTGTCTAAATTCACGTGTCTCAAAGAGGTTCACAAACACACGGGGCTGGGCCGAAGCAGGATGGAGAACAGACAGGCACAGCTACTGAGCTCCTGCCAATTACTCTCTTAAGAGATACAGGCATGGTGACGTCAGATCTTCTGATCTTAAAGCGAGTTGGAAATCTGGATTTTATTTATGTTATAAAAGAACTGTGTTTTTAAGTATTAGCAAGGAACTCAACTTTTAAAAACCCTGTATGAACCATATAAAACATCTCTGCGAACCAAATGAGGTCATTGGACTGCCGTTTTGCAGCCAGACGTGGAGTTAGAGGAATGGGACCCCACAGGGGCTAGCAGTTCTTTCAAGTTTTCTCTGGGTCAGGCTTTCTTCTCCATCACTGGCCACTCCACTTCTTGGTGTTTTTGTTTCCCTACAATGAAATGCGACAGCACGCGTGAGGGTTCTTTGTAACGTGCAAAGGGCTGCGTAAGTAACTACCGAGCGGTATTCTTATTTAAGGCTTCCATTGCATTTAAGAAGGAAGTGATGTTATTTTTAAATTTGAAGTTAACCTATGAGAGATGTGCATTCTAGGGAAGGGGTGTGTGTGTGTGTGTGTGTGTGTGTGTGTGTGTGTGTGTGTGCACTGACACCCGAGTAAGAGAGAGAAGGGTGAGAAGAGAGAAAGGGGAAAGGAGAGAGAAAAAGAGAAATGATTTGATATACAAGTTATTTTATGTTGTCTCTGATAGTCATGACGTGTAAACATTTATTCGTTGCATCAATATGATTGAGGTATACTGATAGAGCTTAATGCCTATTTTAATCATTCTAAGCTAATGGTAGATGATTGAGCCTTTAGGAGCTTCGAGTAAAACACTCTGAGGTACCACATGCTGGGGAGAAAGCAATTGAATAGTCTCATAAATTTGCACTGCTAACTTAGAAGAGAGAAGTGCTATCAAATAAATAAGCCAGGCGTGCATCAAAGAACACTAGAACCACATGGACATAATTCATGTTTTCTTAAGGCATAGAGAATGCACATTTTACCTTAAGATTTGGGTGGGAAGTCCATTTATTTTGGTATATTGGCATGAATTAGAGCTCTTCTAAGTGTTTTCATTTAAGAAGATGTAAAGGTAAAAGGGATTTGGCTTAGCTTCACTTAACTGTCCATCCTCTTAATAAGACCAGTGTAATTTCACCTAAGTGAATGAAGACTTCCATGTTTTCCCATGTCTGGGTTTGTCTGTGTTCATGAGGTAGCCCTCTGCCCATGAACATTGCTCCCGACATCCAGAAACGCATCAGATCACGCCAACAGTTAGTGGAACGTGTTGCCTCTTTCTTACATTTTGGAAGTCATTTCATTTTGCTTTTTTGTTCTTTTCACGTCAGTGGTCAGAATGAGAACAGAGTTGCTCTGTGGAGATTTCTCTCAGCCTTTGGTAGGAGGGAACCGTGAATGTAGTAGTTTCTAACATTCTAGGAAAGTCAGCTGGAAGACTCAGGAAGCTACACCTGTTCCACAGAATTTTCTTCCTAACTCCTCATGTTTCTTCTTGTTCGGTTCTCAGTAGGACTTCACACTGTCTTGGCACCTTGGGCAAGTCTTGCTTGAGCCCTTCAAGTTTGCTTTTCCTTATGTGTCAAATGAGAATAATTGTAATACCTATTTCATAGCACTGTTATGAGGAATAAATGAAGGCAGGTGGGTGAAAAGCACAGCTTTCCTGGAGGATGGAAAACATGCAATAAATGTTAGCTATTTTTAGTAATATTGTTATTCCTCACCTTATATTGACAGAGTGATTGAAGTTTCTAATTTAAGGCAGATGATGATTTGTTTTTATAGCATTTCCTGCTTTTGGTAAAACCACTTGTCTTCCTCCTATGATTCACCCAATTCTGTTGAAATGCCAGCATTTGAAATCTGACTTTTCCTCAGGTCCAGGGCTCATTCCAGCTGCTAAGAAGAGTAAGAGAGACAGAGAGAAAAAAAGCAAGTTCTGTTTTTGGGGAGATAATGCCTGATACTAATAAGGCTCAATAAATATATTCTTCTCTTATCCAATTGTATTGGCTCTCAGTGGCCACTGAATTGGTATGGCATTTAGTCATACACAATTAAAACTTTTTCTTTTGTGTCTTGCTTACCTGGTATATTGTAAACTTCTGGGAGTAGGAAACCATCCCTTAATGTCTTAAAGTCCACGCAATGAATTACATAGAGCTAGAAATAGAGATTCCAATAAAATTGATGGCTAAATTTATTTATCCCATTGCGTGGATTACTTCATTTATCTCATGTGACAACTCCATAAAGTGGATATTGTTGTTACTGTTACTCCTATTTGCCCACTGGGAAACTGAGGTGTAGAGATGTAACTTATGAGAGATCGTGTAGCCAGTAGTGATTGAAACAGGACTGGTACTGAACAACTGAGATCAGAGTCCATTTCTTTTTTTTTTTCTTATTTATTTATGTATTTGTTTATTTATATATTTTTTGGCTGTGTTGGGTCTTCGTTGCTGCACGCGGCCTTCCTCTAGTTGCAGTGAGCAGGGGCTACTCTTCATTGTGGTGGCTTCTCTTGTCGTGGAGCACGGGCTCTAGGCTTGCGGGCTTCAGCAGTTGTGGCACATGGGCTCAGTAGTTGTGGCTCGCGGGCTGTAGAGTGCAGGCTCAATAGTTGTGGCGCACGGGCTTAGTTGCTCCGTGGCATGTGGGATCTTCCTGGACCAGGGCTCAAACCCGTGTCCCCTGCATTGGCAGGCAGATTCTTAACCACTGCTCCACCAGGGAAGTCCCAGAGTCCATTTCTAACCACCCAGCTATGCTTCTTCCTGGGAAGCAAGATGAACGAATGCATGCACGAAAGAATGCAATTGTAGTCTGTCCAGATTCTAAATATTAGAATATTCATCCTACCTAAAAAGAAAGAAATCTCCCTTTTCCTAAATTAATACTCATTCTTGAACCGTCACATCTCTTTGTTCTTTCAATGCCTTTTTAAATGCCTGCCTCTACACACTTTTTTCTATGAAGTTGGAGCAATATAGTTCACACTTCAATTTTGTAACAGTATGTTGAACAAACACCACAAGCAAAATTGTTTGCTAGGCACTATGGAAGAAAAGATGTAAATGAAAAGGTCTTGCCTTCCCTTCAGGAGATTACTGTCTAATAAACACAGATAAGTAAATAATGATAAAACAAAGTAGATTATGATAATTGATGGACAAATGGATAGCTATGACAACTTTCTTAAAGGGAGAGACTCGAGAGAGAGTCCAAGAAGGCCTTTTGAGCTTTGAGAGCCTTTAAGATTCCACTTTTGGTCTCTCTTTTGAAATAATCTCTTGTCACCTGATTTATTTCTTCTTTGAAAATAGTATCTCTTTCACAATTCCCCTTTTGTTAAACTGGTTTCCTAGGCCTTTGTGAAAAATTACAGTGACTGTTAGGTCTCACTTGAAACTACAGTCAACCTACTAAGGTTTCATGAACATTAAACAGTGATACCATTTCAATCAGTAGGATAAAATATCTGTGATTGTTAGTAAATTTTACATTGAGATAACCCTGAGGATAAGATTCTACAAAGTAATATGAACATTTTTATAAGAGTTAATAAAATTAGATGGTTTGACCATCATCTGTCATTGAGATATCCATGTGGACTCAGAGAGTAATCCTTTATAATGCATTTGGCCATAAAAGATGCAGGAGCCAATATTATATTGTGTTTCCTTAGAAATGTATTTATCATTCACAATTCTGTGTTGAAGCACACTTGGCTAAGCAACGTGTTTTCCTCACTCTTTCACCGGTATGATAACATAACAAGAACTGATTTTTGTTTTTTGTTTTAGCATCCAGTGGTAAATTAATAAATTACCCCATATTCTGAAGACTATAATCCCAGGGGGCAGTGGGTGCACCTCTATATTTACTACCTTGCGAGAAAATGAGTTTATTATTGGCAGCCCTGTGCATATACTGACTGGTTATGATGACTAAAAGATTACAGTTTTTTCTCAGTAATACTAATGATAGCTGACATTGATAATACATCATTGTATTATAAATACTATATGTTAAATATAATATATTGACTGATTATATACTTACCATTTGCCGTCACTTGTTAAGAGCTTTACATGCTTTATTTCATTTTCCCCCTAAAAAAGCCCAAGAGGTAAATTTTATTATTAGTCCCATTTTACAGATGATAAAACTGAAGGTTATGGAAGTAACGTCTTCAAAGCCCAAATTCTTAACTTCTAAATGTATAGTACTTCCCCACCAGAACTCTTCTTTCTAATAGTTTAAGACAGTTATGTCTCATTGGTACCACAAGTTCTGTTGATTTGAACAGTGTAGAGAAGATAGCTTTTAGCTTTGGGGCTTTATAACCAGGAAGAGCATGTTCGAAATAATTCTTCAAGTGGAGTAGATGAGAGGGAAGAGATGCAGCTCCAGTTAGAGACTTTCCTTGAAAAGCTTCCACAGATAACAAACCTGCGGCAGCAGCGGCAGGTAAAAAGGATTCTTCTCTCACCAAGAGTAGCAGCAGCTGCCCTGCCATTCTCTGGGTCCCCGTTCATTAGTAGTCAAGGTTTTCATTGTGCTCAGCAAAACAGTCACAGAAAATAAATGAGCTGAACAGATGGGCCCATAGAAAATCTACTTGATGTATTCTTGAAAATTCACAGCTAAATGACTTTGAAGAGATGGGGCCTATTGTGTCCATGATTAAGATGAGGTGTGGCATGAATCTTTCAGATACAACACTTTCCCTGTAGAGCTTTTTAAGACAGATAAGGTGGAAAGTGGTCTCTGGTCTCTGGCTCCTGGATCTACCAGGGCTTATGGAATCATTCCCCTAGTACATTTCAAGTATATTTGCTTTATACAGAGTTAAACTTGAAGACCTGTATAAAAGAAACCAGCTTCATTTTATGTAAGCTGAAGGTCTTTCCTTTAAGGATTTTTCAGCTTGGATTTTCAAAAGGTAGCGGTATTAGATCAGTATTTCTTTGGACCACCTATACCACTCCCACCAGAATTTTCTGATCGTTATCTGGTTGTTTATCAAAAATGCACTCTATCCCATATGTACGTTGGAGTAGAAACCAGGAATCTTCATTTTTAGCAAGTACCCCAGGTTATTCTGGTGACTAGTATGTCACATTTTATTTGAAGTTAAAATAGTACAGTTTAAATATAATGAAATACATATTATAGGAAATATTTGAAATAATGTGATTCCCTTAAATTACAAAAAATTATAGTTGGGCTTTCCAATTTTAAAGCAGACAGAGCAGATGAATTACATGCTTTACCATCAGTGATGCTAGTTTAGTTGGTAATTTCAAATGCTTTTTTTTTGTATCATTGAACCGCATTGTTTTTTACTTACAAATAATGTTGATCGTTATTGCTGTGTCATTGTTATGTTCACTGTTGCTATGTATTTTGTATATTAAAACTATGCCATTCGATATTTATTAAACAGTAATGCTGTCTCTCATCTTGGAAATTTCTTAAGATCCTTAACATTGAAAAGGAAGTTATATGTGATGATTATTTTGTGAAGAATATCTAACAACCACCAATGTATCCTGTATTCTTTATTTGGGACGGTGGCCTCTATAAAATATTAGCAACAATATCGAGAAAATTGGAAGTGGAAATAAACTAATACCACTACTGATTGCATATCTATAATCCTATGGAAAAAGTTACCTTGAATAGTGTGAGTTTTCACTTATGTGGGGTCTTCAAGAATTGCAATTTGCATGAAAGTGACCCACTGGTAGATTAGAGTTTGAAAACCACTGCAAAGCTGGTGAGCAATTTCTTGCCGAGTTGGCTGCCATAGGCCTTTTTTTTTTTTTTTTTTGCTGTACGCGGGCCTCTCACTGTTGTGGCCTCTCCCGTTGCGGAGCACAGGCTCCAGACGTGCAGGCTCAGCGGCCATGGCTCACGGGCCCAGCCGCTCCGCGGCATGTGGGATCTTCCCGGACCAGGGCATGAACCCGCGTCCCCTGCGTCGGCAGGCAGACTCTCAACCACTGCACCACCAAGGAAGCCCCTGTAGGCCATTTTTAACAAGGATTATTTAGATAGAAGTGGAATAACAAGCTTACAATTCTAGCAAATAAACATCAGAATGAAAGGATGCAGGATCATAATATTGATCATCTCAGGAGTAAAATTGACATGGTGGTTTCCGGGGGAGCCATTCACGTTGTAGTCTATGTGAATGGCATGTCTTAGAGTTGGGGAAAGCAGTGGCCCTGAAACAGTTCTGTGCTCATAAATGTTTAACAACTGATGCTGGAATTGAGGGAGCCCCAGTTTGTAATATTTGCCAGTTTTTATGGTGCAGACACTCCCGCCATAACCAACTTCAAGCTACCAACCTGAACATCAATCAGCTTATCCAATTCCAGAAACTTTCACAGTCAGCATTTCTGAGCTGATGCTAGCTGGTTGCAATATACCCTTGCCTGAAGGGACCTATGGGTGTGAGAAAACGACATGGTCAGTCCTTAATTATCCAGAAGCAGATTAACCCTTTTGTGGGCTAATGAAAGTTATAAATCAGAACCCTCCCTCATTTCTTATATTTGAGAGGCACAAAATATAAAACCCTCCTCTTTTGTAATGGGCCTGCTTTGTTCCTCGTCTATACATCAATATTATTGTCACCATATTCTATTTGGATATGTAACCTGTATTCTCCAGCTGTCTTTATTTCTCTAAGAGTAGAAGAAAAACACATGTGAGGTTTACAATTAAGTAGACTTGACATTTTGATTTGATTAGCAATAGTGGACCTTGGGGTTGGATTGGAGATTAGCATTAGGTATGGTATCACATGAGCAGAGGAGGAAGACTAAGGGGTCTATTGATTGAACAGGATGGATTCACTGAAGTTGACTTAGCAGACAGATTTACCTTATCATACAGACATAGATCTTAGCTAAGGGG
The DNA here is from genome assembly GCF_964270905.1 of Leucopleurus acutus. Classification (NCBI taxonomy): domain Eukaryota; kingdom Metazoa; phylum Chordata; class Mammalia; order Artiodactyla; family Delphinidae; genus Leucopleurus; species Leucopleurus acutus. Next base: position 33,555,070 of record NC_139145.1, on the reverse strand, counting down.
CTTTCTCTATTTTGCCTTGTGCTGTAACTATAGTAGTGCATTTTATTCTTCTTCGTTGCTTTATAAGTCCCTTCCCTTGCCAGTCTTCTGGCCTGGAATATATTTCTTTATGCTTTTTTCTTAGATTATTTATACAGTTCCCTCTAGGAACACTTCATCTTCTAGAATACGATGGAGCAGAGAGAGGCACTGCTTTCCTTAGAAATCCCTTTCCTTCATTACATCTTCACATCCATCTCTTCAAGACGCAGTTCATGTAGTACCTCCTCCTCCCAGATCAGTCTAGATGAACACAATCTCACCCTGCTCTCGACTTATTTAGCAGTGGTCCACAGCTCTCATTGTACATGGAAATCACTTGAGAAGCTTTTGAAAAACAGTCATGTTTAGGAGCCACTAGGGATTCAGAATTAATTGGTCTAGGGTGAGGTGTGGCTATTGGTATATTTTCAGAACGTGCTTTCGGTGACCCTAATATGCAGCCAGAGTTGAGAACCGCTATTCTGTAATATGATACTCTCTTTTCTCCACAACTCAAAAGCAGTTCAGACTCCATAAACTACATAGAAGTAAGCCTGGCTCTGTAGGTTGAAAAGAGCTTGTATGTTCAACTGAAGGTGGCAGATAGCTCCCAGGCAGCAACCATACTGAGCCTGCACCCTACTGGAAGGGAAATTATTGCAAGAAGAGCTTGGGAAAACTCAGAAATCATTTCCTAGGATCTTGCATAATCTTGGAACTGAAATCCATTATAGCGGAATGTAGTCCAATGCCTCACATTGAAAAGAAAGGACTTGAATCCTCGAGATTTTCCCAGTGTCCCAAGTGACTTTCCCAAGATCATATAACCTGTGGTCAAAGGACCAAAAGATGAGCTTATAATTTTAGAATGTATACACTGGGCCAAACCATTTTATATGTATAGTTGACCCTGGAAAAACGTGGGGGGTTAGGAGTGCTAACCTTCCACAAAGTCGAAAATCCAAGTATAACTTGTATTGGCCCTCCCTAGGTGTAGTTCCTCTGGATCCGTGGATTCAACCTATCACAGATTGTCTAGTCCTGCAGTATTTAATATTGAAAAAAAATCCACGTACAAGTAGACCCACACAGTTCAAACCCATGTTGTTCAAGGGTCAACTGTATTAATTTTTTTAATATATTATTTTTTTCCTTTTTGTTACTTAGTAGTATTCTGTGGTATTGATATACATTAAAAATATATATATCATAAAGCTGACCAGTGTAAACTGTACAGTCCAATGATACCTACAGAGTATATCTGTAGAGTGGTGCAGCCGTGACCATAAGCTGATTTTAGGACACTTCTTATTACCTCAGAAAGAAAGCTTATACCCATTAAGCCTCACAACAGTCATAAGAGACAGATTCAGTTTTACTTTGCTTAATGAAAGGACTAAGAGAGAGGTTAAGCAACTTGCTCCTTGTCACACATGTACCTAAGGGTAGAGCCAGAACAAAAAACTCAGGTGGTGAGAGTCTAAAGTCCCCACTCAGAGCTGCAGCCAGTCCAGTGTTCCGTTTACTCACTCTGTGGGAGGGGATTCAGTTTAGATAAAAAGTAAGTGGGGAGATTTTTTTTTTTTCACCTGCAAATCATTTATGGGGAAAGGATCTTACTAGGAAGAAAAAGGAACAGAGGCAAGTCTCCCAAGTCTTTCCATCTCCACTGAAGCCTTGCCCTGTCCCGTGAAGTCATTTTATCCAGGCTGCTCTGTGCCCTCCTACAAACCTGGAACTTATATTCTGCCTTGTCTATCTGCTATTTAGTTTTCCCCTTCTAGAGTGCAGTATCCTTGAGGATGAGGACCATGAGTTATGCATTTTGTCTCTTTCATCATACCTAATGTTATCCTTAGCCCATGTAGTAGTTCTTCATAGATACTTGGGACAGATGAATGAATGAATGATTCCTGGTAATGCTACAGTATGGCATCTAGAGAGCAGGTTTTCTAGATTTTTTTTCCCATCATTAAAAGATTACTGGAGGGGACTTCCCTGGTGGCACAGTGGTTAAGAATCCGCCAGTCAATGCAGGGGACACGGGTTCGAGCCTTGGTCCGGGAAGATCCCACATGCCGTGGAGCAACTAAGCCCGTACGCCACAGCTACTGAGCCTGCGCGCCTAGAACCCGTGCTCCACAACAAGAGAAGCCACCGCAATGAGAAGACTGTGCACACAATGCAGAGTAGCCCCTGCTTGCCACAACTAGAGAAAGCCCGTGCACAGCAACAAAGACCCAATGCAGCCATAAATAAATAAATAAATAAATAAATAAATAAATAAATAAATAAAATAGTAAAAAAAAGGTTACTGGAGGAAGAGTCCTAAAATTACATATGCATGATGTCATAGATAACAGAAAATTATAATTTGTTTTATCTAAATACTGCATTTTCTGATAAATTGCTGGTATTACCTAGTTTGGTCATTTAAAAAAAAAATCCATAGTATATATACACTTAGATTTATCCTATTTTAAGTTGTTTTTGAAAAATACCGACCTTCAAGTGGTAAAAGCTTTGTCATGACTTTTTTTTTTTTTTCCCTGTACGCGGGCCTCTCACTGTTGTGGCCTCTCCCGTTGCGGAGCACAGGCTCTGGACGCGCAGGCTCAGCGGCCATGGCTCACGGGCCCAGCCGCTCCGCGGCATGTGGGATCTTCCCAGACCGGGGCACGAACCCGCGTCCCCTGCATTGGCAGGCGGACTCTCAACCACTGCGCCACCAGGGAAGCCCTGTCATGACTTCTTACTTCTTAATGAGTTTCTAAGAAAGAACCATGAGTTCCTATCGTATTTTACTCATAATTATACCTTAGGATTGTGTTTAGAAAAGTAGGTGGCCTGAGTCACAAATTCTAGTGGAATCCTTTGGAGTTTTAATTACACAGCACTGCCACCTAGCATCAACTACAGTTTTTTGGTTTTCCTTTTTTTTAATTAAAAATTTGAGAGTTTTATGTATTTAAAATATTATTTAAGGGGATCGGTCTGCAGTCTTTTAAGAAGCATGGATGGAGATTGCTTCAGGAAGTATTTGCTGCAGCTTCCGACCCATGTTGTTTATTTGAAAACCCTTGTGATTGGGAGTGAATTGGTGTCAGTGAAGAAAGGGATTGTGAAATCTGCTGAAGAGTTTCAAATGTCAGAGCTGCATATTCATGAGTTGCAGGCACCTGTGGCCGTGCTGTCTTACTGCAGAATCTAGTGCCGCAACCTTCAGAAGGGCACTGGAGGTGGTTTCCAAATGGCATTGTTGTTTATTTGCATATAAATAAATATATAAAGGAAATAGTGGGGAACAAACGCACATAGAATTATTTCAGGCCAGAGAAAACACTCAGTCCTCTTTCGAGAGAATGCCTGCTTGAGCCGACACTCCGCCTGGGAGTTGATGATTCCCGTTACAAAATCTGGATCCCTTTGGCTTGGCTGACAGTGTCGGTCAGCAGATTTCCTCTGCCAGCCTGGCAAGTCAGGAGAAGCCGGCTACAGATTAAAAAAAAAAAAAAAAGGACATCAGTCCTCTTTGCCGTTTCTGCAACGTGATGGACAATGTGATTGCAGGACCCAGTTCTCAATCTTCTCAGTTCCCAAACTGTGCTTAAAAAAAACAGATCAAAACAAATCAATAGTATTTAAGAGGGGGGAAAACATCACACTTAGATTGATGCTTTACATAATGAGCCCTTAGGAGATGCAGTGCCAACTGTTAATCAATAGACAGGCCAGAACTGCCTCTAATACAACCTTGTAGAGTTTTTTAAAATTAATCCTTATTAAAAATATTGACTTGTTGTGACTTGCTGGGCCCGCTCCTGGCTCTGTATTTTATCCTACTTAGGAGGTTATGCTTCACTGCTTATGCTGCAGATAATAATGTAATGATTATTGTCTTAAAACCTGGGAATCAATATAAGATACTAGCAAATTGCTCCAAGTGTCACAATTATGAAAATTACTCGAGATTTTAAAAGGTTTAAGTGAGCAAGATGTTTTTCTGTCTTACACTTTTTTTTTTCTGGTTTGCTTATTTCTACAGTTTTCTCAGGATTGGATGATTCAAAAGTTTCATTTCCAAAAGGGCTTTCTCAATCATTGTAATTTAACATGTCATCTTCCATGAGAGCTGCCATCTTCATTGATGCACTTGTTTCAAAGGATCCCCTCCCCCCAACCCTCACACCTCAAAAGGCGTTTGTGCCTCTAACTTTACGAAAGTTCTGGTATGAAAGGAAAAATAAAACATCCAAAGACTTTACCAAGGGGTGCTAGTAATTGAAAGGCACGTAATAAAAGAAGAAAAATAAATGAATAAAAGTGATAGAACAGATGGTTGCTTTTCCGGGAGACTCAGAATGTGAGTTGGGAAGGATGTAATAATAACACTAAGAATAATAGCAGTTAAGACGTATATAGCAATTCCTTACACAAACTGGTTTTTTATGTACATGAACTCATTTAATACTCACTATAGTCCCAGAAGGATTGCATGACTATTATCCCTATTTTACCGAGGAGGCAGTTGAGGCACGGAGAATTTTGTTTACATGTCCAGAGTCAACATAGGAAGTGGCAGGGCAAGGGTGATGAAGCCAAGCCTCTGGCTTTCTTGTCTGTCTCTGCTGTTAACCACTGTGATAATTGGGACCATCTGTCAAGCACAGCCTCCTCCTTTTGCCTTTGAGGAAGTTGGGTGGAGCTCAGCACACTTAAATGACTTATCTCAAGGCATCAGCCAATAGTAAATGGTTGGATATCCCGGTAACATAGCATAAAAAATGATCCCTTGATCCCTTCCATCTTCCAGGTTGAAGTCTCTATCTGTGAGGGTGTTCAGACCAGGGGTGGCAGGCATTACTGTGCAAAGCCAGTGAGTCTCAAAGCCTCCTGAGTCACCCTGGCAACTGTGTCCCCCATCTTGTCATGGCCAGCTGTTGACAGAGCCGTTGTTCCTCTGAAAATGAGGGAGGGGTGGTGGTGGGAGGGAGCCCCACTGTCGAGCTCTATGTTTGTGAATAAGGAAAATGTTTTCCTTCTATAGCCTCTTTAGAGACAATTAAGCATTAGCTTTTGTTGGATGCTAAATTATGAGTGAATTTAGTTTAAAGTATGTGAACCATGCACCCTTTGAAATTTGCCTGAAAAGGCTCATTATAAAACTAATGCTATGAAAAAGCACTCCCTTTTAGATTAGGGAAAGCACCTGAATAGTTTTCATAAGTGGCTGCGCATCATTTGAAAGCATTCTAGTGTTGCCTGAACCGCTTTCAACACACCTTTCAACTAGGAAATTTCACATTCAGCATATCTGTAGTTCTACACGACTTTCAATAATATTTAAATTGGTTAACTGTATTTCTTTTATATCTCTTTTAATGCTTTTATTGATTTGAGGTAGATAAACTTGATTGTGCATGAAATCTTATTTTTCCACACAAAGGAGATAGGATTTGAGTATATACCAGGAGAAACGTACCTCTATAGCAGGCCAGGCCTCTGAAATGCAAGGGTCTGGGTCAGATAGATGTTTGCTGAAGCCTCTGAAATGCAAGGGTCTGGGTCAGATAGATGTTTGCTGAGGCCTTTGAACTATGCTGGTACTGACTCCAGCGTTTGTTTCCCCCAAAATCAGTGCTGGCAAAAGATGCCCTGGAGAACATCTCTTTATTTAAAGCTCATGAAGAAGAGAAAAGACTCACGAGTTTTGGTATGGAAAAGAAAAAAGAAATGCTTCTCTTAAAAACCCAGGTGTGTTTTTTAGGGTAGCTTATAGACTCTATGATTCTTAGAACCAATAGTGTTAGATTCTTTTAGTCCCAAGGAATCTAAAAACCAAATTTGTGAACATTTCAGCTACTGTGTGCAAAAATATAGTAGGCGATATAAAGTAAAAAATTAAAAAGACTGTGTATTGTATAGGCCAAACCAAGGACAGGGCTCACTTCACTGCTCACACATAGAAATCCAATTAGATTAGTGCACCACAAATAAGACTCGATGTGTGACACATGAAACCCTGAGCTGCATCAGGGCACTGATGTTCTTGGAGGGTGTCTGCCTCATATATAGAGCACTTTATCCATAGTAGGGTCATGAGAGCTCTAGAGAACTGGGTTCACATCTCAACTCTGCCACGATTTAGCGTCCTTACATGGGGCAAATTACACCACCTCTTGGAGCCTCAATTTTTTCACCTGAAAAAGGGGAATGATAGTACTAATCTTACACGAACAAATGATAAGAAACTCTGCCGCAGCTCTTTATTTTATGCCTACTGCGTGTCACATATTTTGCAAGGGTTTGGGGGTGCAGCGCAATCCGGATGGTCATGATTCCTGCCTCCCTGGCGCTTCCAGTCTAGTGGGAGTGAATTGGGACGACAGATGTGAAGACTGTTGCTTGTAAGCACTGCAGCAAGTCATAAGTGCATAATGAAGCACACAAATAGACTAAACTTGCCAGATACAGCAAATGAAAAGAAAAGCAATGAAAAGAATGTTTTGGAGTTAGGATGCTGACGTGATAGGTTTTGGACTTTACGCCTAGAACTGAGCTAGGTGAGGGCCACGAAAGCAGAGCCATCGTGACACTCATGTGCAAAGGTGAGGGGAAAAGAGGAGGTCAGGGCCCTGTGTGCGTGGGTGAACCTGTCCACGGCTGCTTTCTATTGAGTCGCGAGAGATCATGATTTCCCCTTCAACCTCTGGGCTAGTGTTCTTCTTAAGGAATCCCAGGAAAAAGAAATACCCGCCATCAGCAGGCATCTTACCCATTACAAAAAAGTAAACTGTTTAGTGACATTCTTCCATTTCATCTTAGCACCAACGATAAACAACACGGTGAACTAGAGTAAAAGGAACTCTGCACGTGAGGAAGGGATTTATTCAAGGCTGTGCAACCAGTGAATGCTAAGAGGCAGAAACTCAGTTCTTCAGGAGACTTTTGCTCTACTCCTCGTCTCTTCTCTGCATCCCAGTTCTGTACGTTCGGTTTAATCTCTTAGATTAAATGTACTCACTAAAAAAGACATCTACAACACGACTAGATATCATAGGGAAGAGGAAGGTGACCATTCCTTCTAGACTTCCATTTGGAAAACCAGTGAGGACAGTAAACACAATCGAGTATTTATTGAAATATATTTAAGGAAAATTTGATGCATAGCTCAAGTCTAGGGAGTTTTCAGTTATACGATAAAGTAAGAACTATTTGTTCCAATATTAAAGCTGATGAAGAACTGTTTCCTGAGGACAAATTTGGCCCAGTCTAAAGGAACCTTCTTTCCCCAATGAACTCTAGATATGGGCTTTTAGCATCTCAAGCATGTGTCTTAATTTGGATGTTTATCTTTAGTGAAAAGACCAGAACTATCCCTCTACACAGACGATAGTCAAGCCAATGAGTCTGTCCTTATTTAGCAGTAGAGACTATTGACACACCAGGCTCTCACGTTTAAAGACAATCTTAAACCTTTACGCATCATTATCAAAAACACAGTCACAAGAAATAATATTTATGGAAGATTGTCTGAAGGACATTCATTCTCTAAAATTTGCTTTCTGAATAATTGCACAGTTTAGGCTCCTTGTAGAGTTGCTTTTGCAAAATTGTGTTTTGTCATCATGCCAGCAGACTACACTGATAGAAACTTGAAGAAATAGTGGGAAGAAATACATTATTGTTTATAATAGTGACTCAGTTAGAGATGTCTGTCACAGCTAGAAGTTTTCCTCTTTTTAAGGATCCACAAGTGTCTGGAAAAATGAACTGCTTTTATTTTATGGAAACCGTATAGCACCTTTGTTTCCGTCTTTGCTTTGGCTTCTAGGAAACGTAGACTTAAATAAATCTATGCACTACCTTAAGCCTTTGACAGGGCACACAGCATCCCAGTTTGCAAACATTACCGTCATGATTTTCTGTTGTTATTTTTTTTCTGCCTTTATATTTCTTCCATTCCAATTCCCTCAATGTTTATTTTTTTTATAAAAGCATTCTGAAAGCTGCTTCAAATCATTTGTAAAACAATGTGGGAAATGAAGAAATATTTGGATACAAAGACACATGTGAATTATAACCATTTGATCTCTCCTTTCTTTGTGCGTACCATTATTTCATGTAGGATTTAAATAATACATAAAGTCTATCAAAAGTTTAGAAGAGGGAAAAATAAGGCTAGATATTGGCACGAGTGTAGTCTTTGAGTTGGATTTTCAGTGGTTTTCAAACCTGGTTGCACATCAGAATCATCAGCAGAGATATTTTAAAAACACAGAGTATTGGATCCTACCTCTAAATATTTCGATACTTTAGATCTTGGTTGGGGCCCTGGCATCTTTATTGTATAAAGCCTTGCAGGCAGTGTTGATATAAAGCCAGAAGGGAGAACCACTGACAAAAGGGTTTAATGAGTAAGAACATGCTAGAAGAATAAAATGTATACAAAAATGCAACGTGAATTAATTCAGTAGCTCAATACCAGCTTACTTGGACTGAAAAATGGCTTAAAATTTGCCAAACATTGGATAAGTTCCTACAATGTACAAAGCTCTAGGATTGGGAGCAGAGAATTTTCAAGTTGCCTTAGAGTCCCAGTGCCAATTGGATAATGCCTTTCCTTTGTGACATCACCACCACCATCATCCCAAACAGATGTTGAAAAGCTACTCTAGCAAAGCACTTCACTCTGTGCTTGCGATATGAAGTACTCTAAGATATTACCCTTACAGTCAAAGAGAGTCGGCTACTTGGACAGACAAGACATGTACATAAAAAAGATAATTAACAATGCCAGGCAGCATATGCTAAGTGCCAAATTAGTGTTGGCAACAATAAATACTCTATGAGTTCAGGGAGGGAGAGCACCATTGTGGGCACTGACGTTGGAAGCCTCGTAGAGAAAGTAGAACGTAAAAGCCCGACCTTGCTGTTTGTGTAGGAAATAGATAAATATTTTTCTGAAAGTCAGTATAACTGTAGCTGTCTGCTCATGCAGTTTTATTCAAACTTCATTTTAAAATACAAGGCCATATCTTTGTATGTGTAACTGCGGGTTTTAGCAAAATAATGTCCCCTCCTAATTTTTTTTTCTTTCATTTATACCTCAAAGTCTAAAATTATCAAGCAGGAAACCAGCTAGAAATATATATATTTTTAGGAAGGGCATAAAGCTCTGACCTATCTACAAAATTACATCCATTTATGAGGAGGGTCAGCATATTCACTAGGATTTCCACCCTGCCTTAGGTTGACTGCTGTTTATCAGAGAGTTTATTGTATTTCAGTCTAAAAGCAAATCTGCTCTATTACAATTAGAGTGAAATTGTGCTTAACGATTTTTTTTATTATAAAAATAAGAAAATGCTTGCTAACATGTAATATATTCACTTAATATGATTTAAAAAAAAAGCACTTGATTTCATTTTTCCCCTAAGTATAAAAAGCATTTAGAAGGAGTTGTCTTTAGAGTGACTCAACAGAAAATCTCTCAGCCAAGACTGAAGCTAACATCATTGAGTCTGAGAAGCAGTATAATTTCTAAAACAAATTTTTTTTTTTTTTGCACCACAGAACTCTCAAAGTGTGTATGACAACCTGATATGGAGGACATGATTTATAGAGTGATCTGAAAATTAATAAATTATACCAGAAAGTGAAATGGTGCCTTAAAAGAAAAAAAAAAAAGAACTTTATGGCTTTTTTATGAGCATGGGTAAAAATCCATGAAAACACTCAAGAATGCTCAGATGCTTTCTGTCAAGCAAGTAAAGAGCACTTTAAAATGTCTCTGATAAAACTGGGTACAGAGAAAATAGCATTGGTGTAACGTTAATAAGTGGAGAGTTAAATAACACAGCAGACTGGTTCCCTCGAGTTACCAGCTTCAGCGCTGTCTTTGTGTGTCCACTTGAAACATGAAGAATTTGTCCGTAATGAGTCCTCACACCCAGGCTAAGGGCAAACAAATCCAATTTTTAAAATTGTTTTTCGAACAGAAGTTCCTTCCTTCTCTTCCTCCAGCTTTTGAATCAGCCTTCGTTTTTACTCTTCTCTCTAACTCCCCGAGCTAAAGGAGGTCATTACGGTTAACAGTGAAGAGCGTGTCCTTGAGGTTCGGAAGTTTTTGAAGGTTCAACAATTGAGGCTTTTTGTCATCATTGTTTAAAGGCCAGACTAGACTTCGTTTCCTCAGGACTCTGCTGTGCACAGACAAAATAGAGCCACATACCATTTGGAAGCAAAAATCAACAATAACCCATGTCTTAGAAGCCAGGCTACTTGAAGAGACCAACTTGAAAATGCCAGACTTTTATTAGACTTTGCACATCACAGTCGTGGGGCCCTTGTGAAAGAGGGTTATTCCATAAACTTAGCAGGATAGGTTGATTATATTTAGCACAAGCGGGTCCCTGATACGTTTCAAAACAAATAGGTATTTGAAGCCTTGAGTCACAATGTCTCAAAACTAAGCACTGTGGCTTGTCCTCCATCCTGGACAAAGAGATTACATAAAAGGAAAAGGGAATGAAATAAAACAAAATTGTGATGAAAGTGACATATGTGCCTTGCGCTTTTTGTGCCCGTTTGAATGTACATTACACTATTCCCTTTCTACCTCTTAGAGCTTTCAATCTGTCATCACTTCTAAATGTACCCATTTTGACAACCCTAGTCCTTTATCCTTGGCAATCTTTCTTCCTGGGAACCTGCCTCTATGAGTTTGCTAGGGCTGCCATAATAAAGCAGTACACACTTGATGGCTTAAACAACAGAAATTTATTTTCTCACAGTTCTGAAAGCTAGAAGTCCAAGATCAAGGTGTCAACAGGGTCGGTTTCTTCTGAGGCCTCTCTCCTTAGCTTGTTGGCATCATCGTCTCCCTATACCTTTACATAATGTTCCCTGTGTGCATGTATGTTCTTTTCTCCTCTTCTTAAAGGACATAAGTCATATTGGATTAGGACCCACTCCAGTTATCTCACTTAACCTTAATTGCCTCTTTAAAGACCTTATCTCCAAATATAGTCACATTCTAAAGTTTCAGGGTCCAGGACTTCAGCAAATGAATTTTGAGAGAAGGCATGTCATCCCCTAACCTTCCACCCTGTGACCCCTCAAAATCTGTCTTTCTCACATGCATCACCACCCACCCCACCATTAGAAGCCCTTTAAATGCAGAAAACAGAATACAATTCAATATGGCTTTAGTGAAAAAGGAAAACTCTCAACTCACACAGTTGAAAAGTTTGAGGTAAATTTATTACAGCTTCAGGCACAGCTGGATCCAGATATTTTAGTGATTTTTATCAGGTATTGATCTCACTCTCCGCCTGTCAGTTCTGCTTTCCTCTATAATGCCTCTACCCTCAGGATTATAAAAGGGCTGCCAACTGCTCCAAATTACAGTCTAGCCTATTGGCAACTCCAGCACAAAGAGAGAGTGCTGCTTTCTTACCTATTATAATAAAAGTCCTGCATTCAAGTCTCATTAGTCTGGCTAAAGTCTTCGATCTATCACTACACTGATCTTGTGGTCAGGCCATGGGATGCTCTGATAGGTGAGACCTGGGTCCCATACATGGCCCTAACTCAGAGGTGGAATGAATCATAGGGACAGATGGGGTCCCTCAGGAAATTGTAATTGGCATTACTATTATCAGAGGCAGGAAGGGGAGCGGCTAAACAGGTAAAAATCTATAGATGTTCACCCCACTCTCCCACCTCACAAATGCCAGTGATCTGTCATATCTCTACTCAGCCATCTCCTCCTTGAGATCACCTTTGAGTATTTTCAGCAGAGGAAGCACCTCATCCTACCTTGTCCACATCTTGATTATTACATTACCTCTTGGCAAGCCTTGCTTTCTCTCCAGGCCATGAGAGCTCTGAGCAGAAGAGAATCACTGTTTCACCTTTCATACATCCAATGCCAAGACAATGACTGACGTACAGGAGTCAGTCCTATATGTGTCTCTGCATGTGTGAGTGTGTACACATTTTAAGCTGCTCACCTCAGTGAACCACAGAACGGGGAAGTTATTTCTTCCTTGTGAATCTACTGTCATCCCTAGTAGAAACAAAAAGGAGCTGTCTGGGAGTGCCTGAGACAGAGATACCCATCCTTGAATGAGGGGCTGGAGGACATGAGTTATGATAATCAAATTGCTTCATTGTCAGAGGAGGATATATGACAGAAAGAAAGCTGAGTGTCATTAGGCGATTTTCATTCTGTTTCTGGGCCCGCTTCCCTATTTTTAGAACAATCTGATGTTTAGATTAAGTTTTAGAAGTTTTCCAAGATCCTTTGAAGAGCTTTATATGATGATTGTGAGGTGAAATGTGTCATATAGCAAGAGGCAGGCAGGAGGGCTGAATCCGGTGATGTGCGTAGTGTAGGGATTGAGTGATCTAGATCCTGACATCCAGGCAAGCAAATTCTGAATTTGAGAATTCCACGGGAGTCAGAAGAACACCCACTGGGTAGACCCAGTGGTGTCAAAGGGAAGTACAGATTCAATAAGAATCTTTCCATGTCCCGGGCTGGCTGGTGTTATCCTGTTGCTCCCACTCAGACTCTCTCAGCCCACCTCTGCTTGTTTAGTCTTTTTCTCAGTCCAGATGCAGGAATGCCTTGGTCCCCTTAGTTTGTGTCTGCTCTGTTCTTTCTCTGCCCTACATAAGCATCATTTCAGAATCATACCTCTATTTGTTTCCAGAAACCTCTCCACTTATTATCCCTCCTCTTAAGGGCATAAGGCATCTTGGCTGAATAGCACATTTTCTTTTGCAATTCCTGGGGTTTTTCTTGATCAGATTTTTTATGAGAAACTGGGAACCCCTGTTTACTATCAGGTCGTAAACTCTGTTACCGTATGTAATTGCAGATCTATGAATTTCTAAGTGTGTGATTGGGGCAACCAATCCATCCACTTCAACTGTTCATGACTCTTACCATTGCCACACAGTGAGCACTCACAACATAATTTTTAAGGATTGAATGAGTGAATTAATCAATGTATTATTTAGTTATTTGGATTATCCATATTTCATTAATTTTAAAACATATTTTTCACATTTTAGCGTCTCTGAAACAATTGATGACAACAGTGAGTCACTGTTGGCCAGAGACCACTGTAATGGCATTGGCATTGTCTGTGCATGTACAAACATGGTGCAACTTTCAATCAAGTCATGCATATCGGTAATATACGTTAAAGTTAATTGTTGTCTGTATCGAAATGCAGCAACTTGGTGTTTCGTTTAGTGGACGTTTAAGGAATAAATAGTTGTTTTCTGATAATCTTCCATTTAAACCTTCTCCAAAGATCAAGAAAGCATCAACAGCAAAACTTGCAGAGTGGATGTAACAGCTTGAAGGAACATCACCAAGACGATAGAAGAACATTATTTTAAGAAATGCTGTATAACCAACTCTCCAGCACAGAGAATTTTCATGTGTGGAAAAACATAGACATTTATGACTCAGTTAAAAAAAAAAAAAAAAACCACGATTCAGAGGAGTTGGATTCTGAATATGAGGAAGTGTTAAGAATTTATTTTGTTTGTATTTTCCACAATGGGATTATACAGTTAAAATCTATATTTAAATAAGTCTTAAGAGCTCTTTCAGTAAGTTCAAAAAAATGTAAGCGATAAAGCATTAGTTCATAGGATGATTGCCAACATTTTTATTACTTAGTCATTTTATAAAGTAATGGTGTATCATACAATCAATAGATTTCAGGTCCCATGAGATATGAGAATATCAGTGGGAGAGATATTTTTGGCCCAAAGACCTAGTTATCATGCCTCAAATCTTGCCACACAGTATATTTCCTGCTTTTCCCTGAGACTAAATTAAGATATTCTCCATGAAGATAGGCTTGGATTAGATCTAAGCAAGACTTTCTCCAAAGTTAGAGTATGCTGAAGACAAGAATTAGCTATTGAGGGAGACTGTAAATTCTTTAGTCACTGAGATTTACAAGGGAATTCTTTTTCTGTGCCAATGATGGTTATGTTTGCATGCACAGAGCAGCTACCTTTGTAAAGTGCACACTTCCTTTCACAAAATGGCGAGCTGGCCTTCCTTCTTTCTGACTACCTAGGGACAAGACAGAGAGCTTATGAAATAGTAAGAATTGGGACTTATCAACATATCAGAAGCCTGTGAAGAATAAAAAATAGTCAAGTTGTTTGGACTCTCACTCCACTGATCAAGAAAAAGTGTTCTTGATCACAGATTAAAAAGTTGTTTCACTTGTTTCCATTTCTGTTTTAGAAAATAAGAGACAGTTATTTGCTTATGATCAGATATTCTTTGAGAAGCCTTTTCTGGAGGACCATGTACATTGTATTGAGGTGTATAAAATGTAATTAGACAGCAGTAATTGCATACTTGGCTCATAAATAGATCAATGCCCTTATGTGGCTGAATCTACAGCTCTTCCTACAAGCAGATGAAATAAATCCCAGAGAAACTGGGATCTGAGTCATTTGCCTTTCAAAATGAATACGAAAAGATCTGATACCTTGAAGGAATCTTTGAAGAGTTTCTTGTCATGTTCACTCATCTAACCATAAGTGATACTGTCGAATGCCATGGCTAGTAGACGCTTTTCATTTATTTTCTAATTTGAACTGGGCTGATTGGCATTTTGTAGATTGATGGGGCAATATATAAGAGCACCAGAAAGCTTTAATCCAGGTCGGGACACAAGAGTCATACTTCAGACTCTAGAGCTGTGTTATACGTCTCTCATTTCTCGGTTTTGTTTATTTGTTTTCTCCTTTGCCTGACAACAACTCCTCTTCCTGAGACACACCATGCAGGCCGTGTTTCCCCAGGACTTTTTACCTAGCCACCTCCATTAATGAGTTGTGTAGTTGCCATATTGCCAGGACTTGCACCTACATTCAACTCAGAATTAAGCAGACTGTGGTATACCTTTTCCTAGTCTGCCTCTCCACTGGGAGTCTGTGGGCAATTTAAGGGCAGACATGTGGCCTGGACCCAGTACTAGGACAGTCCCTGGAATAAAAGACATCTCTCTATAAATGGTGGAACAGTTGAGAAATGCGTGTAAAGTATTATTTGTACATGGGTAAATCGATGACCTTGTCCTTGATATTCCCTATTGGAATTTCGTTGAAGTTTCTCCGTAGAAATAACTTTTTTCACACGCTCTTGTTTTCTGGTACTGGGGCTTCTCTCATGTACTGTTGTACTGATGTGATTGAATAATATGACCAGCATCACTCCTCTAAAGAATACGATAGATAACTCAGTGACTATGGTAGGTGACCTTTTTTTGCCTTATTTGTCCCTATTTATATTCATTCTTTCTAACTATTAACCATTTCTTTAGATATAATGCTTGGCCACCTGTAGTTGGTGCTTGATTCCTCCCACTGCTCTTTTTAACGATGTTACTCATCGAGTGAGCTTGCCGCTTTCTTGGTTTTACTTCTACCCATTCCCCCAAGCGCTTTCCTTATGTGTAACAATTAAGAAATTCTCAGCTGAAAAAAGAAAAAGGTAAAAAAACAATCCAGCTACAAATAACTTATTAATAGGTTATTGGGTCATAACAGGAAAGAACAGTTAGGGGGCTTCAGGGTTTGTTAACCTAGCCATTTATGACATAATCAGGAAACCAGGTTCTTTCTACCTTTTGGTTTTGCTGTCCACACATTGGCTTTATTCCAAGCATGGCTTTCCTTTGGCTGTACCTTGACAGTAGCAATGAGAGCTATATGCTTCCTCCCCCATGTTTAGCAGGAGAGAGAGAGCATCTCTTCTTATTGCTCTTAGAACAAGAAAGATTTTCCCATATGTCTTAGGAAACCTTCCCATGTCTCCTTGCATGGAGTTGGACCCCATGCCCATTCCCGGCCAATTCCTATTGTCACTGAATGTCAGACACCAACTGGCTTAGACCTGGGTTCACAAACAAATCCTTGACAAGGGAGAATGAGAGTAACATAAGTAGTTTACTACTGGAGGGGAGATCAAACCACTAAGTGTTATGGCTTCAGTACAGTGGGTTAGGGGTGGAGAGGAAGCCACTGTGTCTAACTAAAACATGGCTCCATCCGTGTGCTGTTTCTTTCCTTTAAATGTTGAGTAACAGCTCAACTCAGTGTCCCAAAATGAATCACAGTCTTTCTCCAAGAGCAAGTCCACTTCCAAATTTTCCTGCACTATGAATTTCATCGAAATTTTCCTTATTATCGATGCCGAAAGACAAAGGGTTATTTTTGACTCTGTCTCATTCAGTCTCAAACGTGGTACAATATAAAGATAGCAAAATACCTAGTTCATTCATTCAGCTACTATTTATACCAGGCATTAGGGATATAATTGTACATAATAGCATTACTGGAAAGATTAGTAATATAAAATCAATTTATAATGGTAGAAAAAAAACCTTGTTTTTAAACAAATTTTGCACATCCTTATACAATTTTGTGACAGAGGCTCTGGTGGCAAAGAATAGGGTAACATGAAAGAAAAACTGGAGTTCACATTAGATTGGTTGGATAGGAAAGACTTCTTGGAAGAAGTGATAATTAAGCTGAGTCCCGAAGAGCACAAGGAAGCAGACAGGCTGACGAAGAGAATTACGCGCATGGAGAGAATCACATACAGTGGTATAATCAAGAAACCGAATGAATTCCAGCAAGGGTGTGGCATGACAGAAGGCAGGAGAAGAGTGTTTCAACAAGAAAAGATTGATGACATGGTTCAGCGCCACTGAGAAGAGGATGAGGACTGAAGCACACTTGTTGGATTGGCAACGTGGGTATCTTTTGAAACTTGAGCTGGAGCAGTTTTAATGGAACGATGGCAACAGAAGCAAGATCGGAGTGGTTTGAAAAATGATTGTAAGATGGCAAAGTGGAGACACTGTGGGTACAAAGCTCTTAGAAGAAATTTCTCTGTGAAGTGGAACAGAGTAATGGTTGATAGCTGAAGAAGACTGTGTGTCCATTAAGTGGATTGTTTTATTTTTTTGTTTGTTTTGAAATGAGACTAGAATTCCCACTAGCAGACTCTACAACAATGTGGGATCTTGGGGGTCTTTTTAAAAAATTCGTATATCCCTGACTCATAAACACCTGATACATAGTAGATACTCATTAAACCTTCGATGATGAAATAAATGGATATTTGAGATCATGTTTATGTGTGGATGGGAAGTATCAGTTATAAAATGTGAGGCCAAAATTACACAAGAGAGATCTTTTAGAAGGAACAGGGCTCAGATCGGCTGCACACGTGAAAATTTTGGCATTTCATGGAAGAAAGAAAAATTTTCTCATTGTAATAATAGAGCAGGAAAAAATGGGTGCAGACCCAATAGGTTTCTAGATTTGGGATGAAATTTCCATATCACAGTTTCTAAATGTTCCTAAAGAGAATGAGGCAAGATTATCAGGTGGAAGTAAGGAGGGGCATGTGAAAATGCTCTTGTCAGACTTGCTGAGAGTAGAGATGGACCATAACAGAGAAATGCAGTAAAATTTGGGGGGGCAATTTAAGGCCCTGTCTCAGGAATTTATACTTACACCATTCTGTTTTGTTGGATAACCCCCATTGTTGTTAATCTGCATGAGTACAGTAGGGGTGGAAAAAATCTGATGGCTAGCTGGATGCATTCAGGGTTTTACCAAATAAATTCAGGAGAAGGGAACTGAGGACACTTGCTAAGATATTATTCTGGTGAGAACTGGAGGGGACAGCAGAAGAAGAAAAATGAGTCCTTGGAGATCAGCTCAGAGGATTATTGTCGTGAGCCGAAAGGATTGGGGGTCATGTTTTCAGATGCTGGGATATCTGAAAATGTGATGTTGAAGGCTGCCCTGCTAGTCCCACTTGGTCACCTGGCCTGGACAGTCCATATTTCTCCCAGTATCTCTCAGAGCTGCAGATTTTTTTCCATGTCCTCTGTACTCGCTCTTGTCTGCTACATTAGTCAATTGCAGTCTCCTTCTAACATATCTCTGTCTCCAGCCTATCCTCTTCACCTCTACCTTTGTCCTAACCCAGTCTTTTTCTGCAGTGATACCTGATTGATCTCAAAACAGTGTCTCCATCACACAGCATCCCTGCTCACAGACCTTCATTCCATATCTAGGACAAATCTAAAAAAAAGCTTGGCAGTCAGAGATTTCTGTCATTTTCTCATGCTTGAAATACTGAATTATTTTCTGGTAATTCCTTGACAGGAGTTCACTTTGTCCCCACACTGTCTCCGTATTATCCTCCCTCCTGTGTCTTTGCCTGGGAACTCCTTCCTCTTTCTTTCCATCAGTGAAAATCACTATTGTGATTTTTGTTGTTGTTGTTGTTGTTTTGCGGTACGCGGGCCTCTCACTGTTGTGGCCTCTCCCGTTGCGGAGCACAGGCTCCGGATGCGCAGGCTCAGCGGCCATGGCTCACGGGCCCAGCCGCTCCGCGGCATGTGGGATCCTCCCGGACCGGGGCACAAACCCGTGTCCCCTGCATCGGCAGGCGGACCCTCAACCACTGCGCCACCAGGGAAGCCCCACTATTGTGATTTTAATCTAACTCTTTTTACTATTATTTATACTATACTAAAGATGTAGTTAAGTGTACTTTGTCTGCCAAGCACTTACGGCATCCTTTATGCCTTCTTTGGATGTTCTGGTGATTATATCAGAAGTCTTAACATTTAAAGCTTAAGAATACTTTTCTTTGTACATCACATTTTAATGATAAATGACAATAGTAATAACTATGATAACAAAGACAGCTTCAGTGGTCCAGAAATGTGGGAAAAATGATTCTGTATAATTTACCCACAACCTCATTTAACACATTAACCTCACTCCTATATAATGGAGTATATTTAAAGAAAAACAGCACTTTTGTCTTGGGTACTTGGAACTATGAATGATGTGGAAATAAGCTTTTACCATGTGATCCACAAGCAGGGAAGTGGTTACCTTTCCCGACGTGTTCATCTCAGGGATATAGCAGCTTCCCTTGAAGCGAAAAGAATATTTTTGGCTCTCTGCAAGTGTAACCTTCAAGGAAGTGAGAAGGCTAGGAGGTCAGCTTTGTAGGGAGGCCCTGGCCAGCAATTGACATGTGGGAAAGAACACATCTGAGAAGCTGGGCCTTCGGACCGCAGTACTGTTAGTCACTATCAGCTCCTCCCGTGGAGGTGTGCTGGACTTTTCACCTGGGGCTGTAAGTGGTGTCTGTCTGAGCCTCCCAAGGGACAGAGAGTCTTTTTCCCAGGGGGAGTGTGACACTTCATCACTTGTGTGCACCCAGAGTGCCATCCTGTGGCCTGAACTGAGCTGTGTTTGTGTGCAGTTGTAATTGCCTGTGGTGTTTTTAAGTTTTATGAGAAGCAGAAATCTAGTGCAGATTTATCAAGGGTTCCTTAAAGCGTGACCAAAAGGTACGGAGAATGAAAAAATGCAAAGGAACAGCTTTTACTTCTTGTCAGATTGGTTCCAGTTACAATCCTCATCTGGCCCATTGCTGGTTCTATTCTGCTATCTCAGTCTTAATTGCCATTTTAATTCCTTTTCTGGTTCCCATGGTTTCCCACCCCCCCTCTCTCACATGTACATTAGCAATGACGTTTGCTTTTGTCTTAATTTCAAAACAGGTTTTAAAATGCTAATACTTGTAACGTCAAGAGATTAGGTAACTTGATTTAAGGAAATCTGGCATTTCACACTTGGGCAGACTACAGTAAAACAGTGCCTTCCAGACAAAGGATGCACCTGGCTCTTTTCCACTACCTAAAGCATTTCAAATCACAGGAAATGAAATATGACAAATTATTTTAATACTGTTCTTTTATTCTAGTACAGGTACAAGGTAACAGGTACTCTCATTTATTTCTGGAGGGAATATTAAATGATGCAATCTTTCTGGATGACAACTTCTCACTGTATATTTAAAAAAATTCAAATGTTGATATATGTTGAATATATGTTCATATATGTTGAATATATGTTCATATATGTTGATATATAACACATATATATGTTCATATATGTTGATCCATCTAGTCTTCATTTCAGAATTCATCCTCAGGAAATGAACAGAACAGTTTAGAAAGATTACTGTATATTTGTATTATTTACAGTAACTTAATTTTTAAAAACCCAATTAGCTAATAATAGGAGAACTGATTCAGTAAGGTATGGAGCATCATACAAAGGAAATGCTGAATAGCCGTTAAAGATGGTGCTATAGTATAGAAGAAGGAATATTTAATGACCGGGAAAATATTCTCAATATGTGAAGGGGCAACAAGCAAATTATAGAATAGTGATCTGGGTCTTACAAAGAACATAAGAAGGAACAAAGAATAACCCCATTCTATTCCCAAGCTAAGGTAGAAACCAGCAAAGGGAGAGCCAGATAATGGAGGTTAAAATAGCAGCTTCCTAATACTCTTTGGTACTCCTTGAACTTACCCCCTCCACCAGTGAAACTCAGGTAGGCAGTCACAGGTAGACCCAAGCAGTGCCAGGTCTCCTGGTCATGGCGGCTGGAGAGTGGAATCCCCTTGTTCATTTCCTTTTTTCATTGTCACCAATCAAATGAGCGACTCCTCCTCTCCTGGGGAGAAGTAACCAAGGGATTGGAAAGGGATGGAACTGGTTTCTGGAACTAGATGCCTTTTCCATCTGGGACGTGGAAGTTTCCTCTTTTCTATAGCAAGAGAGGAGTAGGAACATAGGCTTTCCCATTCAATACTGTGCAGCTCTGGAGTGCTTCCTAATTAGTTTAGGACTCAAGAGAAGAGAAGATTATTACTCTTGCCACTTCTATAAACACTAGTAAATATGTTTAGTGGACTATCAAATTTTTGCATGTGTGTATTACTATATATTTAATGGCTAGAATATATATCCGTGCATATATCCATGCAAAATATTTTCTACAATGAGCATTCACTGTTTTTATGAATTATATATGTATACATATATATAAATATATAGGAAATAAATAAATAATGGAATAGATGAAAATGTATTCCCTTGTATTATAATACTTAGAGTATATTATAGAATATTTGAGTATATGTTTACATTATGGTGTTAAATATATATTTAAATATATATTTGAAAAGAAAAAAGGTGAAATGACTAAGTTAACTTGATGCATAACATGTGCTAAAATTCTGTAGGTGCTTTAATACAAGATTAACCATTCCATATGGTGTAACAAGGCACCCTTTCTCCATTAGGTGGAGAAAATAGTCGGGAGAGAACTATGTGTTGGCCACAGATACTTGCGCATTGGAAGCCCCTCCGCGTACTCATGTGTGGATTGACAAAAGAGTAATTTTGTTTTGGTGGCATGGAATGTGGAAGGGAGGAGGCGGTTGGAAGGCCCCTTTGGGTAGGAAGGATGATTGCTGGGAATGCGGTGCTTCCTATTCCCAAGAAAGCTCCCTCCTAGAATCTCCTTGGACCCACCCACTTATTTGTGCAATCACGTGTCCATCATTCACTTTGACAAGTTTATGGAAAACACCATAAACTATTTAGCTAATGCCAGGATAGAAAGTATTAAAATACTTTTCCCTCACAGGAGGGACTTCTAATCAAGTCACCATTTCCAAGATAATCCTGTTATTGACACATCATCAACCAATAGTATCAATAAGTATTTGATATTATGTATTACGCCTCATGCTAGACCCTTTACATGCACTGACTTCTTGGATCTGCCCTAACAGCAATTCAAGACGTAAATTCTTATGCCCACTTTATAGATGAGAAAGCTCACATACAGAGCTTAACAATTACTCAAAGTCACACAGCAAGTAAGTGACCAAGTTAAGTTCATACCTGTACAGGTTGACTCCCAAGTTTGTGCTCTTTGCTACCATCCCTAAAAGTCTTCACAGTCTGATCTTTTCAAATGTGACATGTAACTTTCTGGAGGCATATCACAATTTTTGGAATGCAAGGGTACTTTAGTTTAATATTTTGCATCTTTTTGAGAAACATGATCAGAGTTCAAGGGTGCCACATGATTTTTATTAAAAATAATTAAAATGGGACCCCAGTCATCAAGAACACCTTGGTACTGGAGGGAAAAAATAAGTGGCTGGCGCTTGAAATAAACACCCCAAAGCTGTATGTAATCACAAAAGAAAATAAGATGAGGATGCCAGCCTGACTTATAGGATTCTCCCCCTTGT
This sequence comes from Leucopleurus acutus, assembly GCF_964270905.1. Classification (NCBI taxonomy): domain Eukaryota; kingdom Metazoa; phylum Chordata; class Mammalia; order Artiodactyla; family Delphinidae; genus Leucopleurus; species Leucopleurus acutus. The sequence goes on along the minus strand of NC_139145.1, from coordinate 33,532,835 downwards.
GATTCTCATAAAGAACAGACCCCAGGGATAAATCACTTCATCCCATATCATTCCTTTCTGCTTTTTTGAATTCAAATTTGAAAATGTGAAGCCTGAGAAGTCCTAGAATCTATTCTTTTTAATAGGAAATTTAATTTAGGGGCTGGCATGGAAGAAGAGCTGTAGAACCTCTAATGGATTTTTTTTTCTCTGAAGGAACATGAAATTAAATATTGGTAATTATTTGATACGCTTTTAAATGTAGATTCTAAATCCATCCTATCAGAGGAACTTCCAGATGTACCAAGCATGAGTGTGACAGTTGAAATGGTGAAATGCTTAAAAAATGATGAGAAACTTCATTTTCGAAACCAGATGACAGATACAAAAAGTTGGCAGTGTATCTGAAAGAAAACATCGCATGCAGAGGGAGATCTAAAAATACTGTAAACAAAAACTGAAAGACAACTTGGAATTTCACTTCAGAAATGTTGTAGATTTTAAAATAGCACCAGTGACTTCTTTTCCCCTTTACAATGAAATCTGATGAATTTCCACTTCAAGAGTTTTTTTTTTTTTTTCCCAATGCTTGTGCCATTTTTTATAAATTTTATTTTTGTTTATAGTTTTTCTTTTTCTTTTTCCTTTTTTTTTGTGGTACGCAGGCCTCTAGCTGCTGTGGCCTCTCCTGTTGCGGAGCACAGGCTGCGGACACGCAGGCTCAGCGGCCATGGCTCATGGGCCCAGCCGCTCTGCGGCATGTGGGATCCTCCTGGACCGGGGCACGAACCTGTGTCCCCTGCATCGGCAGGCGGACTCTCAGGTGGTGGTTACTGCGCCACCAGGAAAGCCCTATAGTTTTGTTTTTAATCACTTTTTATCATAAGATTTAAATGTACTCTCTAAATATGTTCCTCTATCATGGTACCATATTGAGCTTCCAAAAGCTAATGCACTTTTTTTTTTTAATTTATTTATTTTAATTATTTATTTTTGGCTGCGTTGGGTATTGGTTGCTACATGCGGGCTTTTCTCTAGTTGCAGTGAGTGGGGGCTACTCTTCATTGCGGTGTGCGGTCTTCTCATTGCGGTGGCCTCTCTTGTTGCGGAGCATGGGCTCTCGGCATGCGGGCTTTAGTAGTTGTGGCACGTGGGCTCAGTAGTTGTGGCTTGCGGGCTCAGTAGTTGTGGCTCACGGGCTGTAGAGCGCAGGCTCAGTAGTTGTGGTGCACAGGCTTAGTTGCTCTGCGGCATGTGGGATCTTCCCGGACCAGGGCTCGAACCCATGTCCCCTGCATTGAAAGGCAGATTCTAATCCACTGCGCCACCAGGGAAGTCCAGCTAATGCACTTTTATCTCCATGGTAATATCTCACTCAGTCATGGCAAGATGTTGACTGAGAGCAGTGGTTTTTAAGCTGTGCATCAGATGATCCATTAGAATCCCCTGAAGGGCTCCATAAAGCAGATTGCTGGGCCCCCACCCCCAGATTCTCTGATTTGGCATGTCTGGGGAGATGCCTGAAGATTTGCATTTCTAGCAAGTTCCTGGCTGATATCTGTGCTGTTGGTACCTGGACCACACTTTGAAAATGTCTGACTTTTCTAGAAGAAGAAGAAGAAGCCAAAACCATCTTCCTGTTGCTCCCATGCCTTATGATGAATATCAGTGTAAGTAAAAGCTGAATTGATGCTGCATGTGTATTGGTGAAAGGGCAGGGATGGAGGGCTGCAAACAGTTTCAGCATCGATAATCGTAACTGAATCTATAGAATGATGGAATAAATGAGAGGATGAGTAACATGTGGATTTGGAGGGAAAAGATTCAAAAACTCAAATCTATATCATAAAGCATTTTAAAGTTCTTGACTGAAGTATAAATTTGAAAATGTTTAATATGCATATATGGTATGTGCTAGCAGAAATTTAAAACCAGAAACAGACGCTGGCCCTAAAATGAAATTCTGGTGAGCTATTAATTATATCAGTAAGAGTGACTAGGCCAGTACAAGGGAAATATTTGCATATCTCTGTAATTAGAGCTAGATGTAGGGGGCAGCTTATAGCCACTCTTTCTGTCTTTGGCAAGATGACAGTGGTGAAACCTAGCCAGCTTCTTTTGGATGTGTATGACACAATGTAAACTGGATAGAAAAGTTTTCAGAATTTACTGGAGTGGCTGTAAAATATACAGCCCCTTCATCCATATCTTTAGATCATATCCAGAATTAAAACATCCTTGAAATAAATCCAGGAAAAGAGTAAATGAAATACAAGGTATGAGGTATCAATTCTATGGAGCTTGGGAGAATTCAAAAAGGGCTGCATATAAATAAGGTAGAAAGTGGTAAATTATGGCAGCTGGCTATGCCATTTAGCTAATGAACATCACTGATATTCAGAGAGAATTGTCTCACCTTCTACCAGTGTATATCTGTCTCCTCCTTCTCTCCCCCTTTCCTCCCTCCCTCCCTTCCTTCCGTCCTTCCTTCCTTCCTCTCTTCTTCCTTCCTTTTCTCCTTCCTCATATTCAACAAGTAGTCTTGCACATTTACTCTATGCCAGGCACTGACTGTGCTGGGTAGGCTTTGAGATGCAGCAATGAATAAGACAGATGTTATCTTTACAATTTCATGGGTCTTTGCAGTCTATTAAGGATGTTAGATATTAAGCAAATAATTTAAAGTAGGAAATGTCCTGTGAAGTAGGAATGTGCACTGTAAAAGCATATGACAGAGGGGCAGGTCCTAACAAGGAATTGGGCCAATTTTCTCTGGGTGAATGATTAAACTTGCTATGGCTATGTTATTAAGGGTAGAGAGTTTGCCTTATCCATTGCTTTTCCTTTGCCTCTAGAGCACTGCCTAGAACATCATTTGCACTCAATAAATCTGTATTGAATGAATAATTCTGAGTGTGAATAGGGCTAGCTAGATGAAGGGTTGAAGGTAATAGGGAGCATTCCAGGAAGGGGGTACGTATCATTGTGCCCAAATATGAACTAAAATATATGGAGCTTGGCTGTCCAGTATGGTAGCCACTAGCAACATGTGGCTGTTAAGCAATTAAAATACGGCTAGTCTAGGGCTTCCCTGGTGACGCAGTGGTTGAGAGTCCACCTGCCGACGCAGGGGACATGGGCTCATGCCCTGGTCTGGGAAGATCCCACATGCCGCGGAGCGGCTGGGCCCGTGAGCCATGGCCGCTGAGCCTGCGCGTCTGGAGCCTGTGCTCCGCAATGGGAGAGGCCATAACAGTGAGAGGCCCGCATACTGCAAAAAAAAAAAAGAAAGAAAAAAGAAATACAGCTAGTCCAAGTTGAGATACATTTTAAGTATAAAATACACAATAGATTTTGAAGACTTAGTATGAAAAAAGAATGTAAAATGGCCTATTATTAAAATTTAAAATATTGATTACATGTTGAAATTATAGTATTTTGGATATGTTGGGTTAAATCAAATGTACTATTACAATTAATTTCACCTGTTTCTTTACTTGTTTCACGTGGCTCCTAGAAAATGTAACCTTACACATATGGCTTACATTTGTGGCTACCATATTATTTCTTCTGCACAGCACTGATACATAGTATGCCATACGTATGATTTTATTGCAAGGGGAGTCTGACATGTATTGCAAACTTTTGCCTTCTGACCTGAAATACGAGAGCATTTCATCCCACTCGTTCCTGCACTGTGGCAAGTCCCCATGCAGAGAGAAACACGTGTCTTGCTGAAACACTGTTGTGTTGTAAAAGCTTACTGTTTTGACCTATTATTTGATTGTTGTATTGTGCATCTCAATACAAAAATCTTAGTATCTAAGAATGCTGCTGAGCAAATAGTCTTAGTGAGCAGCTTCTGAGAAGCATGGTGATCAATGTAAATGCCAACCATATTTCTTTCATGAGTCCCATTTCTAGGTTGTTTGCTTGAGAGGTTATGGTGATTGTGGACAGTTTTGTTTTTATTTGGCCAAGTGATGATATATGTAGGCAAATTGGGTCTCTCTTCTGAGAAAGAATAAACTATGAGAGATGGTAGTAGAGTGGGACCATTCTCTATAGACACAACTTCAGCTTCTAGGTGTTTTAAATCCCTGAATAGGAAACAGTGCTAATAGTTAGAGTCTTTCTATTCTGAATACATTCAGAGGGATTGTGGCGTCTGGAAAGAAAAGGAACGTGATGTAACAGTTGATTCTGAGGTCCAGCTTTGTGTACACATAGAGCAACAGAAGCATGGGAACTGGCCGCAGTTTTGCAATTGCTTTTAGCTGAGGGGGGGCTCTTTGGTTTCAAACAAATAACTAAATTCCAGTAGAGTTATAGCATTCAAAGCTATAAAAATAAAACAATGGAACAAAATTCTCCCATAGGGAAATCTATAAACCTAAACATTAACTGTAGTAAGGTAGGGTTAAAACAATTAAAATGCATTTTACTGTCTAATGCTATATATCCACTGTACTTTTACATGATATTTTTATTGCCCAATTCTGTCCTTCATTCACTTGAAATTAGGAGGGGCCAAGAAGTAATATTTCATTTAATTTTCTTGATGGAGGGGGCTTTCTCACTGCTTCCTGATGAACTAATTTAGACAAGTTTATACTGTCCATTTTGTGCTCCACACAGCTGCTGAAAAATGGCCAAGTTCCTGGGCCCACCTCATCTTAGTAAAAGATGGAGGACATCTCACTGGCCTTATAAATTTCATCTATGAGATTTTTCACTTTGAATAAGAGAATCAAACTGACTTTGGACTGTAGTTCAGTGAGGCAATGATACTTCTTTGTTCTATGTATATAGATTTTTGAGTTTTCTTGTGTTAGCTTTACTTTGGGTATAATGTTTTAATATGCAAAGTTATAGCGTTGGAATTCTAGCTCTATCGTCTCAAAGGTCTAAAGATAAATAATATTTTATAAATATCATTGAATGCCTACTATGTGTCAAGGCAAATCTCAGCTTGGCATCATACGAGATGAGGCATCATCCGCACTTGAAATATAGCAAAAATTTCTTAACAAAGGTTGCTCAGGAAAGCTGAACAAGGTAGAGAAATGTATTCAGGGCCAAGGTCAGGCCTTTTTGGGAGGCCTGGTTTGATGGAGGTCTCATGGCTTCTGCTCAAGTAAGAGTTCACAAGGTTAATTTGCTCTATGCTTCTGAAACACAAAAGAGAATATTTTAGAGGGCTATGAAATATCCTCTCTGAGGTTAGGGAAAACTTTGCAGAAACTAAGAAAGCTACAGAATAGAAGTGCCAAAGGTGATAAAGAAGGATATTGAGGAGGAGGAGATGCTGAGCCCAAAGCGTGGGGAAATATTAGCCTGTAATACAGTTCGACAAGTATGATAGAATCTAGCTGTATCTGTTAATGTAGGCCAACCACTGTTGTAAAACAGCCCAAAGAAAGCATTTGTTTCTCAATAACAGTAGTAGATAGGTGAATAGCAGTGAGTAGTTCGCTTTCACACTGTCCTTGGGGGAGGAGGGGAGCCAGGTTGACAGAGACTCTGCTCCATTCAACATATATCTTTCAAAATCATCTCCATTTGGGCCAGCTGTATAGGGAAAGAAACACGGCGAGGCATCTAGGAGATCGTTATGGGTTGTGACTAGAAATGATCCACATTAATTTTTCTCCCTTTCCATTGGTGCATCTCAGTTATACAGCCATACCTAAGTGTCAGGGAGACTGTGAAAGACAGTCTGGATGTGCACCAGGGCAGAAGAGGAGAACCCAGAGTTAGGTCAGCAGCACGTGATCTCTGCTAGATGGGCTCAACAGAACATCGATCCCTTGTACCCTTCACCCAATCTGATTTTTCCCTTGAGATAACTTTTGAGGAGACTTAACACAACACCCCATACCAAATCAATACTTGTAACGTTCCAGTTTTTCAAAAGTATCTTCCCTGTGTTCAACTGCATGCTCCACTCTGATCTCACATGTCATAGCTGTCTGGGAACAAGTTTGAATGAGTATAACAGTATACATCATCTTGTTCAGATTGTGACCATGTAGGCAACATGATGAATGTGAAGACCATGTTTTTAGGGTCATACATAGGTTTGGGTCCTTATTTTCAACTTCATAGCTTTGTATTCTTGGGTAGGTATCTTAAACTCTTTGAGTCTTAGACTCAACATTTTAATGAGGAAAACAAAAACAGAAACAAAAAGAAAAAGTAATTTACCTCCCAAAGTTGTCAAAGGAATTCAGAATTTTTTAATGTAAAAATAATGCTTAGAAATTAAAATCTTAACTCTGAGTCTCAATTTTTCGTGTTAAGATAGCTATCAATACCTATCTCTCAAATAATTCATTTTCATAAACCAAGAATGGAGGTTGAATTTTCTTAAATGATGTTTTAGCATCTATGATGACAGTAATATTTTTTTCTTTACCCATTAAGATGATTAATGTAAGAATAATCAGTTATATTCCTCCCCCTAAATTCTGCCAATCATGCGTTATCTAGGGCCATGTTTAGTGCATAGTTGGTGCTCTTCAAACACTTGCTGAAGGTCTGTGTTCAAACCAATACCCCAGAATTAACAACAATCCAAATTTGCTGCAGGCTAAAACTCTGAAGATTCTGCTATGATTGTGATGTCCCTATTTTCTGTCTCAGATGGGATTGATCCAAGAGAAAGGAACTTGGATAGGCTCATTTAAAGCTTGCCTGCCAAATGAATTTGAAGTAAAGTTGGTAAACTCTTTTATCTCTTGGTTTTCCTTCCTCTGAGATATTTAGTACAAATTGCTTGACTGACATATGGGAAAAAGAAAAGACATTTTCTACACTTCAGTGAGGGTTAACAAAAGAACTGTTTACACTCCTAGAGATCAGCTGGCATAGTGACCATGGACTTCTGAGCTTCCAAGGATCACAGTCAAAGTGTTCAGAACCAGGGAGAGAAAGGGTGAAAAGAGAGAAAGGGCAGTTTCAGGAACAGCTGCCTTCTTCAGACCTGCCCCACCTAGGAGTTGCCTTCTTCAAAGTCTTCAAACAAAGACCAAGAAGAAAGCCATTTGTGTCAGAACCATGTCTCGTGCTGAATGCATAGAGAAAGCGCTCCCTTCCCTGCTGTGCTCCACGTGGAGATGAAATGGAAGCTGTCTGTTATACATTTGTGCCAAAGCCATCCTCCTTCCCAGGTAGAGTAGATTCTATCTGGGTCAGCCAATTAACCAGCCCTTGTCTTAAATTTCTCCACCTCTCAGTGCAGCCTGCAAAGATTTATTGGACTCAGGAACTATAAGGCTCTTCCTCTCCTGGACGTTACCAAAGAAATGAGGAGGGATCTCAATAATAAATAGGAAAAAATTGGATTATTAGTGAGAGTGATGACTACTGATGATGAAGTATTATCTGGATATAGGGAGTAAGGAGTGAGTGTTGAATTTAGGTAAGACAATCCATCCAAGAAGGTTCTTCTGTGTAGAGGGCATGTGAGCTGAGCCTGGCTGCTGAGGAGGAGACAAGGACGCAGTCATACGTAAGTCTTAGCACAGACCCTTCTGGAAACAGGGGACAGCAAGGGCTAAGACACTGTGGGAACGTTCTTGGCTAGTTCAAAGAATAGAAAGAAGACCCTTGTGTCTAGAGTGGAGTCATTACGGTGGAAGGTGTGAGAACAAGAAGAATCCAGGTCAGTTAGTTCCTCATAGGCCACGGGAACAAGTGAGTTTGGATTTTATCCTGAGTGTGATAAGAAACCATTTGTACCTACTAAGAATTTATTCATTTTTGTTTGTTCCGTGTGGTTAAATATTCTGTGCTTACTGAAAGTTCTTTTTCAGGTGTCTTGAGCTCTGCACTCAAAATCTTAAAGGCTGTCAAATTGCAAAAGAAACAGAGAATCATAAAAAGAACTTTAAAAATATTTACTGACACTTGCAAATTGCCAACTCTTGAATGGCAAACTTTATTCCTTTGTAATTTCCTTTACATTTAGGACAAAGTAGAATCTTTTATTTTTTCCAGATGATTGTAATGAGGACTTTTATTTAATGTATCAGAAATTACACCATTATGAAGGCCCTATTTCCAGAGAGTGATTGCTAAAAGCCATGTTCTTTTTTAAGGCATGTTTTCCATTTAAAAGCACTTATCTTTGCAAGAATGAATGAAGTGGTTAAGGGAATCGGTGCTAATTAGGAATGACAAGCTGATGATCAACTCCAGTCCCCTTTTTCTTCTTGGTATGTTTTTCTGTGAGTTTTATGCAAGCCATTGGCATTTATTATAAATTCTTTCTTGTTTATGAAAACATAGATTTCAATTATTTATTGCTTTGATTTCTATAGTTACATTTGTTTGATGTTTGTCCACTTATGAGAAGTAAAAGTTTTGAGAGAACAAGAAACTATAGACTTTCATTTAAGGCATAAAACCTCCAAGTAGAAACTAAAGAATATGTCAGGTTGATTTAAATGAAACCGTAGCTCTGAGATGCATGTGTTGGAAAATTGAGATTTGATGTGGTTTAAGGTTTATTTTTACTTCGTGCTGTCTGTTCTTCATTAGATCTATGGCAATGCCATGGGGACACATGCTACCACAATTTTGTTTCTCCCCCAAATTGTTTGGAACTCAGGATTATTAAAATGATGCTTGGAAACAATGAGTTTTTGATGGTGGTTCGTAAAATGTCTTGGGAAACTTGATGAGGCTTGTGATTGCTGTTGTGTTAAGTGCTCTTTATTCCCATTCATTATGGATTCTTTTGGCTTTAGCTTTGGCTTTGGGGTTTTGGATGTGATCCTACACTAAGTGGTACCCATCCCCTAAGTAATGAAGTGCTTTTGGGTATGTTTTCTAGAGCCGACCCACTTGCATTGCAAGAGATGCAAGTGAATGAGCTAGGTCTTGCTTATAAGGTTTTGATGTCCCCATAGTCCCTGGCTACAAGTGAAAGCAGGCATTCAGGTTTAGCAACCCTTGACAATGGGTGACATTAAAATGTTGAGAAATTAGTGGAAATTCTCCAGTTATTCCCACATGAAAAATAAAAGACAGTGGTCAAGCCGTGCTTTGTCATGAGTAACTGATCCAAAGCTACAAAGCACAGGTAGAGATGATGGCCACTTAGATTAACAGAGCAATGGGAATAGTGGTAACTGCTAGGGAATTTCTGCTGGCATTCATCTTTTGGTTTTTACTTACTGTAAAGTTAATAGATGTTTATAGAAGCTGTAATTGGGTGGGACTCAAATTAAAGTATTGTACTGACCTCAAAGTATAATGTAACATAAGGATCATTAGTAAAGTATAATATACATGTTGAAGAACCAATGTAATTTATCCTTTTTCCTCCTGCCCCCTTCCAGCCACACTGTAGAGGAGGGTCTTTTGTTTTGCTGCTTCTCTATCAAAACATGTGGCGATACAAATGGAGTACACAGAAAGAGGATAGTATATTTAGATTGATGTGCTTAGTGAAAAAGTAGCTTGGAAGAGAAGGGGAAATTAAGATAAGAGACAAATGAATGTGTAGACAGGGAGAGAAATTTTGGAGGGCTTTAGGGGAAAGAAAAGTGAAAGTGGAATAGCTCCTATGGGATGTGTGGTTTGGGGAGATCAAGTGGTAAAACAACTTTCTGGGAAGTTTTACTTGTAAAAAGATAAGGAGGTTTGCTGAATATTGTGAGATGCAATTTTCCATTAATCCCTTTATACACTCTGAAAACATTTCAGTAAAGATATCCACATTTTTCTTCAATACTCTTGGAGTTAAAGTTGTGCTTCCATCTCGTGCATCACCATGCTGAGATGGGATCGTTCTATTTGACAGGCACATAGATCAAGATTTTGATGGAAGAGCTTAAGGCAGTATATCAATAAATTAGGTTATACAGATAAAATAGAATATGCAAAAAAGATAATAAAACTTTCCCCTACTACTGCACCGTAAAATAAGATCATACTCTGTATAATGCTTTGTAACCTGCTTTTCCCACTAAATATGTTTACATACTGATACATATCATTGTATCCCATTTGAAGGTTACAAAATATTTTATTGTGCAAGAGGTTGCAATTGATTAGTTCATTCTTCTATTTTTGGACAACGAATTGTTTGCAAACACTTCATTTCTATAAACAGTACTACAACACATATCCATGTAGCTAAGTCTTTGGGTATATCCTAATCTGTTTTGCTGAGACAAGAATTGGTGAGGAACAAATCGTTTGGAAATAAAGGATCAAATTATAAGAGGTATCTAATATTTTCTGGGAGTGAATTGCCAAATTAATTGAGGCAAAGCAACTAAAGAATCCAGGCAACTAAAAGAAGTAAAGAGTTTCAGCATAGAAAAGTATGAAAATTAAGCAAAGAAAACTCAGAAAAATATTACAAGATGAATCAAAAAAGGTTTGCAATTAATAAAAATTCTTTTCTTAAATCTGTCCTGTAGTTAAATGGACCAGTGAGATGTTATAAATATGTCATAAGTGGACTAGAAAATATACTTAGTACACATAAATGCAAAGTAATGTAGTAATTAAGTAATGTAGGTAACGTAGTATCATGTCAAGAATGACACAAAGAACCTAGCAAAAATCCAAAGAAAAAGCAATAGTTAAGATCCATGAGAATCAATTTTTATGAGAATAGATTCCAAAGATTACACTCTCACACAAATACTAAGAGCTTATATGATTTTGGTTAATGAAATCATGAAGCCAAGGTGAGGTGAAGGAGACATGCACCCCTTTGTTTTCCTTATTTCATAAAACAAGAAACAAAGAACACCCTTTGAAATTTGATACTGTTCTAAGAAAACAAAGAGGAAATAACATAATCTTTTACTCACCAGAATTTGGAGATAGTGTGTTTTATATTTTTCTTTGTATGCAATATTTGCTGTCATTTTTCATATATGTGGTTGATGTCATGTCCAAATCAGTTAGGAATGTGTTAAGCTGCAAGTAAAAGAAAACTCAGGAGATCCTTTAAGAAAAAAAAAAAAAAGGTTAAATTTTCTCATGTAACAAAAAGTCCAGAGAAATGAGGCTCCTGATGTCAGTTTAGCAGCTCAGAATGGGGTCAGATACTATGGCAGTGTATTGCATTGTCATCTCCCAAATGAACCACACTTTCCAGTCTCTTGCCTTTGTGTAGTCCCCTGCCCTTGGATTTGTGCTTAGCCTGTGAGAAGGTAGAGGAAAGTGCTCCATTTTTGTCTTGGACTTTCTTGTTTAGAATTCCATGGTACCAAGACCAGGCTCTTCCTTCCTCTCTTAGCTTCCTTCTATCATAAAAGCTTGGCCCATCTTGCTATTTAGAAATATGTATAGACATGGATGAAACTTTATATTCCTAACTCTCTGTTAAAACTTCAACTGCAGTACAGGAAACCTCAGTAATAGAGGGTTATGGCTTTACTCGCAAGATTACTCTCTGTCTCTGTTTCAGTTTGTGCAATGAAAATTTTGCTACAGCTGACAAGAACAATTTATTTCGTTTTGGGTTTTACGATGAGGTGAGACTAGGGATCCTGTCTGCCAGAATTCACTAAAGCCAAGGGTCTGTAAGCCACCATGGGCTTCTAAGGCTTCTGTTTTCTTCTGATTGGCACATTTGTAGTTGGTTACAACTCGTGGGAGAGCATGCAATGTGGATTTCCACCATGTTCGAGTGAAAGATTTAGGCACCACGTACAATGGTGAAGAAAAAACGTTGTCTTAAGAGTTATAACTGTATGGAAACCTTGTGTAAATGCACATTGTAGGACATTTTCTAAAAAAAAAAATGGTTTTTACTAATGTCTCCACCATTATTGATCCTTCACAGGTTTCTGGAAATGAAAGCAAGACAAGAATAAATAAGTTTCTTAAGGCTTGGGTATGCAAGAAGAATGTGCTAGACTAGTGATTCTCAAACCTGAATGGGCATCAGAATCACCTGGAGGGCTTGTTAAATACAGAATGGTGGGTCCTATCCCCAGAGTTTCGGATTCAGTAGGCCTGGAATAGGGCTGAGAATTAGTACGTCTAATAAATTTACAGGTGATGCTGATGCTACTGGTTTGGAGACCATACTTTGAGAACCACTGGGTTGGAAATATGGTAGACCAGAGTCAAACATGTAAATGTCAGCAGGGGTCAAGCAGGTATGTAAACAATGAAATAGGATAGAGTGCCAGACAACAGAGAATATTGAAAACTAGAGATCTGGAGACACAAGTTTCTGGTGAAAGGGGGCAGCCACCAACAATCTTCTGCAGATTGTATGTTGTGTTGCTGGGTGATCTGATTTCTAAAGAGCAGCTGGAAATATATATTTTAAGAGTAATTTCTCAATATGCATATGTTGAACACTAAAATAGGATTTAAATAATATGTGAGTCAAATAAATGTGTCTTCAGGTTGGATGTGGCCGTGCAGTGGCTGAAGCGTAACTCAGTCCACCCCACCCTTTCACTCCCCAGCCCAACAGTAACTCACACTTGAATATGCACCTGTTTTGATTAAATGTAGATGTTGAAATTTTTGTAGCACTTCCTCTTGATACATCCTTCAATAATGCGTATGTCTATTTTTGGTAACAACATTTAGAGAAAGCGTAGCCATAAGATCATGTTTATTACAATCTTTATTCCTCTTTGATTTTTTTTCTCTGCTCATAACTCCTGGCCCCTGAAATGTTTTTAAGAGAAAATTTCACTAAATAGCCTTAGTACAGCTCATAAATGTAAGGGATCATAAATGGCTCAAGATAAGAGTATTCTCCTACCTTCAAAGTCTGATGCACCAGTAGAGTTAAGAGTTGGTACCGTTTGGAAAGTTAAGAGTTGGTACTATTTTGTAAGTTAAGAATTGGTACCATTTGGAAGCAAAGAAGAAGAAAGAATGTTGATTTGCATGGGTTGCGTTCTTAGCCTTTTATTTCTTAGCCTTTCATTTCTTAAATCAGTTAAAATGTTTTACTAACCATCTGGTCACCTACAGATTCAGGAATAAACCACTGCCAAAATACAGCAAGAGATCTTGCAAACACTTTGTGTAAAAGAATAAAATAAAATCCTGGTCAGTTTATCCATCTTCATTAATTATTCATAGTGTAGTTCTTTTTCTTTTTCCACTATGACTAGCAAGTATCATCTAGTTATGAGAGGCCATTATACAAAATCATTAAAACATGCTTAACTGTACTGTGTTAATTATGCAATGATAAATTATTCTTTATTTCTTCATTAACAGTATTGTAGCAGTAGAATTAGCATTGTTTGTTCCTTTTTGGAGAAAAAAATCATTAATATTAAAAAATGAAAATTCTGGAAACGTAATGTTGTGGAATGACAGCTTTAATTTGATTTTTAAAATCCTATTTGCTGCTCCCCTCAGCTATAAAAGTTTAACCATTATGTCACTGTAATTACATCGGCTGTTTATCTCTTCTTCCATGGTTACATCTAAGTCTGTGCAACAAACTGAGGGCCAGCATTAGACTCTGAATCAGGAGACCTAAGGGATCTTACTAAATCTTCTGCTGAATTGAATCTAGTAATATAATTTAAATCTCTTCTAGTTTTACTCTCTGCTTTTGAATCATTTCATTAATGAACAACAAACAATTCAATAAATGCTTATGAAGCACTGTTCTAGGCACCGTGGAAGATAGGTAAACTATCTAGATGAATATTAATTCCCTGCCTTGTAGTATTGACAGTTTGCCTTGAAAGTTAGACATTTATGTAATCAACATAAAATAAAGTGTAATCCCTGGCGTGGGGTGGTGCAAAGGCAATATAAGGACGTAGAAAGGAAAACGAGTCCAGCTAGACTGTTCAGTAAAACTCGAGCTTGGCCTCAGACAATAAAACAACAGCAATAATGACCAACACCACAATGTGCTGATCCTTTACTCCGCCTGGGATGCTAGCTCTAAGAGTTTTCATGCACAAGATCTTTAAATCCTCATGAGATCTCTATGAGTTTGGTCCTAGTGTTGTCCCATTTTACAGGTGCAAAAACACAGAAGATTTTATTAGCTCAGTGGTTCTCCCAAGTTCTGGTCCCAGGACCAGAAGTATCAGAGTCACATGGAAATTTATAAAGAGTGCAGATTCCTGTGCCCTCCCCATCCCAGTCTTACTGTGTGAAAAAACTCTGAGATTGGGACAGCAATCTGTGTTTTGACACACCTCCCAGGGCATTCTGATGTTCACTGAAGTGCAAGAATCACAGCTTTAGGTGAAGAGGATAGGGCAGCAGAAGGTCTAACAGATGACATAGAGGTTATGATGCCTGGTCATTGGTCCCATCTTTGGCACTTACTGCATGTGTAACCTTTAATACGTTACTTAGCCTCTTTAACTCTCAGATTTATCATATGTAAAATGGGGAGAGCAGTTCTCCTTATTCCCCATCACTGTTGTGAGCATTAAATGAGATTCACACATATATAATTCTTAGCATAGGTCCTGGTACAAAGTAGCTTTCAGTAAATGGTAGCTCTTATTATAGTGATTGTCATCACATCATCACCAGCGCCATCACCATTGTTATCCGCATCCAGGCGAAGAGAGCAGCATGAATTGAGGAAGGGAGGAGAGAGTAAATAGTTTTCCTAGGCAGAAGATGAAGGGGACCATTTCTCTCTTTTGCGGAAGAAGCAGGTCACAAATAATGAATTGAAATATTAAAGCTTCAATATTTATATCCTTCAAAAAACCTCTTTGATTAGTCTTCCCCCACAGGGAATTTTTTTTTTTTTTTTTTTTTTTGGTGTGCTTTCTTTGAACATGTTTGGATATAGCCTGTCCTGAATAAATTCCCGGTTTTTTATGGTACCTTATAATTGTTCTAAGTTGAAAGACACACAAAGCATCTCTCTGGAGTAGCCAGCCAAGTCCCCTGGGTCTCCCGTTTCTTTAATGCTCTCCAGGGGGAGAGCTGAGCAGCTCCTGTCCTGGAATCAGACTGGGTTCAAAAGCAGCTCTGCCACTCACCAGCTGTTTGACTTGAGGCCAGTGGCCTAAGGTTCCTCATCTATTAAATGGGATGATACTAAATTAAGTTGTTTCTTTGTTTTAAACAGGATTATTAAGATATTTAATTTAATTGTTAAATTAAAAACAGGTGTACCTTTGGGTAGGCTCACTGGGGAAATTGGAAGAGGTAATGCAAGGAAAGCTCTTATCTCCTTGCCTAGAAGATAAGAAGCTCTCAATAACAATCACATCTTTCCTTAATCCCTCCACCCCTCCCTCCCTCCCTCCCTCCTTCCCTCCTTCCTTTCTCCTCCCTCCTCCCTCCCTCCCTCCCTCCCTCCCTCCCTCCTCCCTCCCTCCCTCCCTCCTCCCTCCCTCCCTCCTCCCTCCCTCCCTCCCTCCCTCCCTCCCTCCCTCCCTCCCCCCTCCCTCCTCCTTCCCTCCCTTCCTTTACCTGGAGAGTTAAAGAAGGATGCCACCCATGGGTTTGTGAGATTCTAAAATGTTACAACTTAGCAGGACAGGGCAAGAAAACAACAGTGTATACTTGCCAACTCTTTCCATTGCTTTTCCTAAGTGATAAAATGTGTGTGCACTGGTCAGCTTGAGGGTAGGCAAGCTGGCATAAGGGAGATAAGAGGGACGGAGGGTCAAGGAGCAGAATTGCCGTAGACTCAGTAGCTGCTTAACAAACCTTGGTGGAAAAAGGGGTTAAAGGAGATATACCTTCTGGTCTCAAATACGCACCTGAGAAGATATTCTGGGAGCCCTTCCAAGTATATTGCCAGGGTTTAAGTTTCCGGAGTATGATTATGTCTAAACACACTTCTATTACAATCCAGTTACAGGGCTTTGGCCAAATCACGTTCCCTTCCCTCTGCCTTTTTGTTTTAAGTAAACGAACAAATTATCGTAGACTTGCTGGCATGTATTTGGCCTACTCTGTGTTAGGCACTACATTCCTTCATCAGTATTATAGAATGGTCACTCTAAGTCCTTACGGTACTATCCTAGAAAAGTGAGGATTATTACTCTCTGTTCACGGAGGAGTAATGAAAGATGAAGACAGGCTAAGAATTCTGCTCAAGGGTCAGGGTTAGCATAGGGTGTTCAAGTTGGAATTCAAAACCATGTGTATGGACTCAGAGACTGAACTCTTAAATATTACCCCAGGAGAAAAGTGAGCAGATTGAGGCAGAGAATTAATAGTGTTCGCACCTCAAACTAGAATACTGTGGATTCCACCCACCCACTAGTTTTTACGTATCCTACTTGGATTTTAACTTACATTCTGGCGATTCCCTATATGCTAAAATAATAAAATGTCCTTCAATCCTATGTTTCTAATTTTTTAATATTTCTATACTGCCCTTTTACATGCCAGCCTTTACTATTCTGCTGTCTGCTCTCTTGATTTTTAAAACCTTCCGAAATGCTAGGCAACTCTGCTCTTTTTCCAGTGAAGAGTAAAAAATATTTCTATCATTTGCACTGCATCTGTGGTAGCTGGGACTAGGTCAAACACTGAATAAATAAAATAAAAGAATAAAAAAGTAGCCAGAGTGACTATTTTAGATGTGAAATTGAAGGTCTCAGATTCTCCCAAAGGTTGATTTTCCTGAAGGATTGATCTGAAAATGAAGAGACTGTGCTTTTATATTTTAGATATTGTTATTTATTTTGCAGAAGCAATGGAAAGATTGGCATATGGTTATAGGGCTAGCATGGAAATGTTACATTTATGAACTCGTGCCACTGGCCTGAGGGATGTGTTCTCCTCACCTCCACTCACATCCTAGCTTCTCTCTGTCTGTCTGTCTGTCTGCCTCTGTCCCTCTCTCTTTTTTCTTTTTTTTGGTAAATCCTGATGCAGTAGATGAGATGGGACATGCTTGAAATAATTTGGCTGTTACTGCATATGGAAATATATTCATGAGTGATTAAGGAAATGTGACAGTTGAGTAGTGTGTGTTTTGTTCCTAAACTCTGGGCTGTTTTCCCATGGCGTGTGTGTCACATCCTCCAATCCCTCTGGCAGCTGCAAAGGAACAGAAGCCTTCACTGGCTTCTTGAATAGGGAGTCATCCCACTGCGGAATCTTCCCCAAATTGACCTAAGGAAGCACTGTGTCAAGATGTTTCTACCTGTATGGTTCCTATATGTCTTCCCCTACTTGAAGTGAGTTGAGAGCTACACTTCTGTCACCAGGCCATGGATCTTTTTCCATCTGAAATACTATTATTTCTTCAGCAGTTTACACATCTAGGGCATTGAATGTTGCCGACATGTGCTTAGCAAGTCCAACTGGCAGACAGACTTGTTAGCATCATTAAATTGTACCTAGGCATTTGGATGCCCAAGATATGTGCAAGGTCAGATGGAAAATCGGGTAAATAGCTTTCTCAGCCTAGGATTTTATTCTCTGAAACAGCTAACTCTTATATGAGCCAAGTGCAAAGGAAAATAATAAAGTCTTTCCAGAGAAGATGTAGCCAGAGTGGATAAACAAAGGGAAAGGTGGGCATCATGGCCATTTTAAAGTTTTTTTTGCTTATATTGTGCTAGGATGGGAGATACAGGGTGGGAGGTTTACCTTAGGTAAGTTCAGGTGGTGGCTTCTTAAATTGGGCTTTCTGGGTTCCAAATATGTGAAACTATCTCAAGTTGATTTAAGCTGAAATGGAAAGTTTTTTTCTAAGGGTATAGAGATGTCTCCGTGAATCAGAGTATAGAATTCTACATAGCCTTGGAAGGTACTAGAACTAGTGGCTGGAAAATCATACGGACTCTCAATCCTACATCTCTGTGTAACTGCTTTATTCTTCTCTCACTCTGCAAACTCATTTCTTCTGCATCTGCTTATCTCTTTATGAGCAGGGGGTTCCAGCCTCACATTTTCCAAGCTTGTGAATTACAGATCCAACTACTCAAATATAGTCAATTTCAATTAGTCCCTTCTTTACCTCCAGATATTTCCATATTGCCAGAGAGGATACTCTGATTGGCCTAGCTTGGGTTATGTGCTCACCCCTGTTCCAATCAAACAGAAGAAGTGGGGATTGGATAAATTTTATAATATGGTCATTATATAACATTGCTCATGGCACTGACATTGTAACAAACGTACATTAAGTATCTGTGCTTGGGTCTGGCTTCCAGGGAGTGGGTGAGAAGCTTGGAACAGAGTCCCCGTCTTATTTGTTTTCTATCCACCACATTCAGCAGAGTTCCTGATTATTTGGAATGCACAGTAAGTGCTTGTTTAGTGAAAAGCATAGAGGCTGAATGAAGTCAAGACCCAGTTATGGAATGTCTGACTCTTTTCCTCCTTCAACCAATTGAGCCTCTCCTTTTAGTGTCTTATTGCAGTGATCACTTCTCATGATTGTGAGAGTGCAGATGGTCACTAATCGTCTCAAGGAGAGGTGCAAAATTCCCCTGGAATGAATTTGAATTCAAATTTAATTTTTTAAAAATCACATAAAAACACTTGGGTTATAAGGGAAAGGGCGTTAACACAGAAAGAGAGGTCAAGGAATTGAACCTTGATTAAGAGTTGGAAAGTCATTCATTTGTTTTTGAAGTTTCTTCTTACTGGAAATAAAGTTTAATTTTCCAAAATTGAGTCATAAAAAGAGGTAGCTGGACATAGAGTCATTTCTAAGTTCTTAAAACTTGAGGTCATTTTTTACACTGTAGAATTTTTAACCCATTGTTAAAAAACAGTAGAGGACATGGAAGAGAAACAAGAGGAGATAGCATTTGTTGGTGAAATCTGGGTTTAAAACCAGATATCTGGATCCACATCCAGCCTCTGCTACTTTTATGTAATCTTAAGCCAAGCTTCATTTTATTGCTCATTGGTAAAATGGGGATGGGGTAACTAAATAAAATGTGTATACTGGTGTTTAAAGAGTTAGCAAATATAGTCTCTCACACGGTATATTAATTGAGACCTTTCCAGTTCATGTAAATGAAAGATTGCAGATATCTAGGTACATAGGTTAATGACAATTTGGGATAAAGCTCATGCCAAATCATAAAACATGAATGTCCCATGATATGTGAATCACCTTTTATAAGTAAGGACAGTCTAATGCCATCTGTAATCTCTTCAACTGTGGTTTATAGGAAACGTGTAACTCTGTTTTTTCATCCCTCAATATATGTTGAGTTGTCTCTGCTCTGTGTTATCAACTGGTCCTGCTGGCCAAATCAACCTGTTACTTTTAAAAAATCCTGCTGCTTCCATAAAGTGTTACGAAGTGGTATTTGAGTCCCCACAGAAAATTGCACATTATCCTGCTGGGGAATCTGAGAAGGCATTTGATAGAATCTGACTGACATTTGATTCTGGTGTGTGCCCTTCTTTTGTTTGCTCAGTCATTTGTGCTTTGGGTCCTTAGCTGATGTTCCCAACAGTCCTGACTACTTAGGGTTTCTAGCAACATCTATTGAAGACCAATATTAATTTATCAAGCATGGGTTTCTTTTCCATTCCCAGGATTTAAAGAGTGTATGTCTTTTGAAAGTGGGGTTTTGATGACCTCTTTGTGCCTTTATTCTTTCCCCACAAGAGTGACCCTCCATTTTTAAAATCAAAGGCAAGGAAGAAGGCAGATTCACTTTCCAGGCAGTTGTACCAGAACACAAACATTTTATAGCATGAGGGATGTTGGTAATTGCTTTGGGAGGGAACATTTCCGTCTCAAAAATCAGAAGCTACCTCTGTATTTCAGGCAGTTCATCACATATGTCTCCCGCAGAGGCTTTTATCCACAAGTATGGAAGAGTTTACACTATTGTAACATTTGATACTATATTAGACAACAGAGGGTAGTAGGCAAATGTGAGAGACTTTCATTTCCTTGAACCTTTGTATGATTACAAGCATTATGTTTCTGGTAAATGGCAGTGCTAATGGCTGTAAAAATATAATGGTATACCTTGAGGGATCATTAGGAAATTCAGGAATGCAAGTACATAATTTTGAGATTGATGTTATTGAGTTATCTTTAAATTTGCACAGAATTTTCTATTGGGCTCTGCATTTTCTAATCCTCTTTCATATTACCTGATTTACAACCAAACTACAATAGTAAACAGAGGTTACAAAGAGTCCTTTTAATAAAGGTCTGTATAAATGAACTCTTAAGCTATTACCTAAATTCTTGCTCCTTACCTCTTGGTAAATACCCTTCTCAGCCAGAATGAATATGAGCTTCTTTCTGGGGGTTTGTGTTCTTCTGGATTTTGAAACTTGAACTATCAACACTTTTGGTCATTTGGTAAATGAATTATCACCTTCTATCTCATACATGCAAAATAAGACATAGAGACATAAACACAGGAGAAAGAGTGATGTAAGAAAAAAAAAATTTGATATCATTGGCGCTTTTAATACTCACTTGACAAACCTAAATGCCAGAAAAGAATTGGCAAAATAATAATTAGCAGGAGCAGTCAGGGAAAAACTAAACACATATTATGTAAAAAGGTCAAATTTCCAGCTTACTGTTACAAAAGCAGTTAACTGCACGTCTGTCTTCTCAAGAGATGCACAGCTTTGGCTTGTAGCCTAAGAAAAAGTATCAATTTCAAATCAGCAAACTTCTAAATACAAGCAATTGCCTATAGTTATGTTGTTTTAGTTAGTGCCCCCCCCCCACTCTTGTTCATCAGGAATGTCTTATTTATGTTAATTCAACATTGTTACAAAATTTCTAGTAAGAAAGTCCTCTTTCTCTGGGAGATCCTTGGTGAGGCATAGTGAGTTTCAAGCTAATAATTGGCCAGAATTCCAAACTTCTTGCTTTTGATTGCTATCTCCACTGAGCAAGGAAGGTTTGGCATACTGTGGCCTGAGAGTCAAAGCCAGCTTGCAGGCTGTTTTTGCAAATAAAGTGTTATTGTCACACAAACACACCCATTCATTTAAGTGTTTTCTCTGTCAGCTTTTGTGCTACAGTAGCAGAGTTGAGTAATTGCAATAGATCCTACCTTGTAGGGCCAGGGTGGGAGTGAGGGTGGGGATGGGGTGGGAATTTACTACCTGGATCTTTACAGATATGTTTGTTGATTCTTGACATGTGGTCATGATAGGCCACAGAACGATGCTGTAAAGGTAGGCCACCGATCTGACTTCACCTCATGTCAGGGTCCAGCTCCTATTCTTTGAGTACTATCTAAAACTTTTCCAAGCAGTTAGCAATATCTATGCTTTGTTTTCCACTTAAGGAAGCAGAAGCTATCTTGAAAGAGAACACTTACATTGTATTTGTTTGAAGCAGGAGGAACTCCTTCACAAAATTTGTATGAAAATTCTTATGTAAATCCTGCAAGCTAACAATAGACATGAGCAATATAAGGCAGTTAATTAAATACTGAGAAAGACAAAAATTGCCTAAGACTTTTCAAATATTTTTCCCATTTTTGTTTTTTTTAGATGCGTCTATGTAGATGCACAGGTATTTTATTTTATTTTATTTATTGATTGATGGATTGATTTTTTGCGGTACGTGGGCCTCTCACTGTTGTGGCCTCTCCCGTTGCGGAGCACAGGCTCCGGATGCGCAGGCTCAGCGGCCATGGCTCATGGGCCCAGCCGCTGCGCGGCATGTGGGATCTTCCCGGACTGGGGCACGAACCTGCGTCCCCTGCATCGGCAGGCAGACTCTCAACCACTGTGCCACCAGGGAAGCCTGCACAGGTATTTTAAACATAGCTTTATTGGGTGTTCTTCAGTGGTGGGTTCTCTGCAATGTATCTGCTCCTGGAAATAGCTTCACTGTCAGGAGACAAGGTCCCTGCCCTCAAAAAGCATTTCAGATACAGAGCGAAATTCTCTCCTTGTTATTATCCCTTTCTGGATTTTGCACCTCAGTTCTTGCACCGTGTCACCACTGAAGTTGTCTTCAGTGAGTGTTATTTGCTTTCCCATAACAGTGAAATAATAGAAAATATTGCCTCCATTCTCACACCCACATGCAATCAAATTTATAACAAAAATTATGCATGTTGATTGTGCTGTGAACCCCCTCCCCCAAATCTTATTTTAGGTGAGGGGTGGAGCGCAGTGAGTTGACATCACCCTTTAGCATCCTGCTCTAAATGTCTCTAGTAGATAGCTTCATTCTCCACCTATTCTCTTTCTGCCTCTCTGAAAATGGCTCTTTTACATCCTTCCCATATTCTGTGTAAATTCCTCTGGGTTCCAGTCCCTGCACCTACTTCCTTAAGACATTTCTACATTTCTCTTTATTATATAGAGTAATTTAGACCCGTCCCAAGTCCTCAAATCTTACATTTCTATATCCAACACTTAATTTTGGCAAATAACAGAATTTCCACTTACCAGGATCTACCTTTCTGAACTGATAGTGAGTTAATTACAAACTAATCCTTTTCATTTCATTTTCTCCTTATCATATGTGCTATTTCTGTGATGAACTTAATATGGTCAGTTTAAAATACAGGGCAAAGTGCATCTGATTTGCTAAAGAATGTGTGATGTTGTTAGAACATCTCAGTTTCAGATGTTCAGTATTAGTGAAACTTTCATGCAGCAAAGATTGAATACCAAATGGGGATATTAGTACCTGTGTGTCCGTCTTAAGAAGGTGATACAGTGCTAACCCTTTAGAGCTCAGAAATGTAGCACCCTAACAGATATTATTTGGAATAGTGGTGCTTGACTTATACTTTGGGAATCACTAGGTAACAGCTACTGCAATTTTTCATGGCTCGGCGATATTGATGACTCATGGCCATGATAAGGATGATGGTGATGGTGGTGAGGTCTGTCACAATTTGAGCATCTGTTATTAGAAGATTCACATGTGCCCCTTTGACATTCTCACATTAACTTCAGAGTAGGCATCTTGTCTTCATTTTTCAGGTATGGAAACTGAGGCCTATCCCTCTCATCTCTTCATGAGATTTCTCACGACGTCCTTCTCCTTTGTTTCCATTGTTCATGATGTAAAAGAGGTGCTTGCATGGCCAGTTGATCAGATGTTTCCCTTACTGAGTACATCAGGATTGTGATGTGGTTGGGGACTTTCGTGAGGCAACTGCCTTAGACTGGGGGAACTGGGTTCTCAGACAGTTACAGATCTAATCACTAAAAGGGACATAACAGAACTTTCTAAGACTGCCCTTTTTTTCTGAGTTACTAGTATTTTTTTTCTCACTACCCCGCATTTTTCATCCATTACCATATAATTGATCCTCTTTACCCATTTCACCCTCACCCAGCCCCTTCCCCTCTGGTAACCACTGCTCTGTTCTCCGTGTCAACGTGTTAGTTTTTGTTTGGTTTGTTTGTTCATTCATTTTGTTTTGTTTGTTTGTTTATTTTATATATTCCACATATGAGTGAAATCATACTGTATTTGCCTTCCTTGGTTTGACTTATTCCATTTAGCATAATACCCTCAAGGTCCATCCTTGTTGTCATAAATGGCAAGATTTCATCTTTTTTATGGGTGAGTAGTATTCCATTGTATATATATTCCACATCTTCTTTATTTATTCCTCCATTGATAGGCTCTTAGGTCATTTCCATATCTTGGCTATTGTAAATCATGCTGGGATGAACATGGGGGTACAGATATCTCTTCAGATTAGTGTTTTCATATTCTTTGGATAAATACCCAGAAATAGGATAATTGAGTTTTGTCATGAAGGCAGGCCTTGGATAACTCCCAGTCCCAGTCTCTGCATGAACACTTGTTAGGTATGTGGAGTAAGCAAGTCACAACCTCCTGGTATCTCCATTTCCCCATCTCCAAAGCACGCCTAAGTATACCCATGTCGCAGGATTACAAAATGAGTGATAACTTACGTAAGGAGCCTAACTCAAGGCCTGGCACTTTGTAGGCATTCATTAAATGGGAGTTTGACTTGACGATGATTTTGACTTTAACATTCCATCTAGAAACCTGTGGTCGGATACCCTCCGCTCCCCATGACTATTTGCTGCTGCTTTCTGCCTCATGTACAGGAAGGCACGCTCAGTGGGATGGGAAGCGGGTGTTGATTACTTTCCTTCATTAGGTTTGGAGGCTGCAGGCTCTCTGAGCTCTGCATGGCGGAGAGGAGCAGGGGAGGGACTGTCTTTGTGGTTACGGTCACTTAGTCAGTGCGTAAGGTGCAGCCGTCTGTTCAGCTCCTGATCTCGGGTGGCAGAAAGGAGCATAGGAGACGAGCAGAGGGGCCTGCGTGTGGGGAAGGCGGAGCTGCGGAGGCAAAGGCTTCAGTAAACTTCCACATTTCATATTGAAATTTTAGCAGGAGGTGTAACCAGGCTGACTTTTGTGAATGTTAAACAGTTTGGACTGGAGAGAGGGAAAAAAAGGCGTGGAATTAGACTAAATACCAATCTGACATAGACTCTTGCCTTCTCATTGCTATGCAAATAAGAATATACACAAGCACACAAGGTTGGACCATGATGGCAAACATTTGGACTTACAGGGTATATTTTGCCCTTCGCCCCTCTGTGGCTTTAGCTCACGGGGATTTCTAGCACAGAGGAATGTCATTGCATTTCACAATTCGTAAAATTTATAGGCAGGAGATCCGGGGAAGGCTTTCACCTTTTCCTGCGCAAATGGCTCCAGGGACCCTAACCGATTCTAGAAAGCAGCAATATGTATCTCTGAAGCTAGAGAGCAAGGTACAGTTGTGAATTTGCTTATCCTTTCTTGCTCTGGACATTAACCAGAGTTGGCTTTTTATCCCCAGACATATCAATATAACAGCACAGGGGAACAGAAAGCAAATTGCCTTTGACCTCTTATTTACTAGTGCATTAAATTACCAGGGCACTATCTTCCACTTTTGTAGATTTGTAAACCAGATTTTCCCTGGTCCACTCAGAGGTCACAGGAATAGTCTGTCTCGAGATATTTTGGAGTGTATCTATGTTCAGACTTGTCCTTAAATGTTCCTAAGAGGAGAGACTGGAAATCTTCCAGGACACAGTCTGGTTTTCACACTGTGTCTTTTAAAGCCCTATCTGGGGGTAGGGAAGGCTGAGTGAGTGAGACTGGGACTCCCTCCTCCTCTCTCTTTTATGTGTGGGTCCTGTATTGCATTTCATTTGGTGCTTTAAAGGTTTTAAAATAAACCGCTTTCACAGAGGAGTTCTAGTACACAGGAAAGGAATCTGTGAATGCACTGTTTTTAGGTTGACTTAGCTAGCGTTTCTGCTTTTGGTAATAGGCAAAATTTGCAGAAGAATTAAGGATAAAGGGACCATGCATTATCCATTACATCTTTTTAAACATAGAAACATGACACCTGCATTATTTAAGAAACAAGTAGGCAATCCAATTAACATGTTATCAGGAGGAAGAAAGATATTTTACAGAAGCTTTCAGATTGAGCTTTTAAAAATATATATTTTTAAATGAAAAACGTGCTCATATAATGAAACTTTTTATTGGATTTCTGAAATATCTGTGACACCAGCTCAAATTCGGAAACAAGAGTATTGGATTCCCATTGCACTAATTCTTTTCCCACACCTTTGTGGATAAACTTCTTTCATGATTCATCACAATTTGAAACGGGGAATAAATGTGGGCACGTTGATGTGTATTCAGAATTGACAGAGTCCCAAATCAGATGGACATTTGGCTTTCCTGGTACCACGCCCCTCAGAGGTCTGCAGTCAGTTTATAAGATACAGATATTCAAGCACAGTGAAACAATGCCCAGGGTGTGATCAAAGACCAATAATGAGGGTGAGGCACGTTTAAACAACCGCCTGCAAGATTCGTTGTCACAGGGAAACTGTAGCTCTCCATTAGACACACCTAAAATCCACCTATGCATCATTCATGCACATATTTACATACACACACACACACACACACACACACACACACACACACACATCTCAGATGGGCTGTCAGTGATTAACAAATCAACCCCCTAAAGTAGTAGGATAATCTGAAAAGTTAATAGTGAACAGTGTTACAGCTCATAGGATTAGTTAATTAGACAAAGGCTTGCAGGCAAGATCTCTGTAGTCTCTTCTGCTAAAGTGATGGAACCCACTTAGGCAACTGATGAAAAAAGCAGTGTGAACACTCTTCAAGGGAGGGAATGAGGAATGTAACAGAATAAAACCTCAGCATAGCAGTAACGAGCTGGCAGAAGCATTGCCGTCCAGTGATGGCCGTTTTTCAGTGCCGGAAAAGGCAGAGGCTTGGGGAAAGATTTATAATTTTGGTTACCATCTTTCCTCCTGCTTCAAGGAAATTTTAATTACTTTTTAAAATCAGTCTCTAAACTTACATTTCCCCACATGAATTGTTGACCTTCACGTTCAAGGACAACTAGGCAGAGTGCTTGTCCATAGGAGGTAATACATGCATTTTATTAAGTAAAGGATGGATATTTAGCCATATTCAAATTAAGACTATTATCTTATTATTTTAGAATTGCCTTAAGGAGAAAAGTATGTTGGCAGATGCTGCTTCTTATCTTGTAACTGGCTCTTTGTGATCCTTTCCAGGGGCCACAAAATTGTTTCTTTTTCCTTTGTACCAAAATTCACAAATATAGTGACCTATATTGGCCAAGCAGGGGTTTCAAATAAGTGAAGCACACTGTCTATAAAATCAAAAGGAGAGGTAAGATGATACTACTACTACTACTACTACTACTACTAATGATAATAATAATAATTTGGAGCATAGTACCCAGTTGTTTTTTTTAACAAGACATTTATTTATTTATTTATTTAGTCACACTGTGCAGTATGTGGGACCTTAGTTCCCCAACCAGGGATTGAACCTGTGTGCCCTGCATTGGGAGCATGGAGCCTTAACCACTGGACTGCCAGGGAAGTCCCTGTAACTCAGTTTAAAATTGACCTCCCAAATTAGGCATTTGTTTTCATGATGGTTTGCTGGATTGTCTGATTAGAATTTTTTCAATTAAGCTCTTATAACCATGTAACCATAAGCAGAATCATGTACTATTTCAAGAGGTAATATAGAGACATCTGTGGTACCTTTAGTCAACTTCCACCAGTAGCAACATCCTGCATAACTGTAGTCTGACATCGCAACCAGGATTTTGACATTGATACGGCCAAGATACAGAACATCGTCATCAGCATGGATTCCTCATGTTGACCTTTGACAGCGATACTCATTTTCCTCACACCTTCATCCTTTCCTTACTCCGTGGCAACCATTAGTCTGTTCTCATTTCTATAATTTTGTCATTTCAAGAATAGTATATAAATGGAGCATACAGTAGATGACCTTTGGAATTGGCTGTTTTCACTGAGCCTTATTCTCTGGAGAGTCACCCTGATTTTACTTTATATCGGTAGTTCATTCCTTTTTATCAGAGTAGTATTTCCTGTCAGGGGTGCACCAGTGTTTTGTTTAACCAGTTACCCATTGAAGGACATCTGGGTTGTTTCCAGTTTGGGGCTCTTATGAATAAACGTTCTGCTATAAACATTTGTATGTAGGTTTTTGTGTGAACACAAGTTTTTATTTCTCTGGAATAAGTAAGTGCCCAGCAGGGCAAGTACTGGGTTGTATGGCAGTTCACATTTAGTGTTTTTAAAAACTGCTCAACTGTTTTCCAAAGTGGCTGTGTCATTTTAAATCTAGGCCAGCAGTGTGTGAGGGTTTTTCTATATTCTTGTCAGTATTTAGTGTTGTCACTATTTTTTTTTAAATTTTAGTCATTCTGTCATTCTTACAATTCTGTAATAATACCTCATTGTGATTTTAATTTGCATTTCTCTAATGGCTAATGATGTCAAACATCTTTTTATAATAAGCCTTAAAATGGGGTAGAATGATTTCTCCCACTTGCTTCTTACTTTTTAAAAATTGTTTCAGCTGTTTGAGTTCCTCCGCCTTTTCTATATAAACTTTAGAATAATCTTGTCTGTGTCTATAAAAAGTTTTGCTGGAATTTGATACAAATTTCAATCTATATATCAATTTGGGGAAAATTAGTATTTTTACTATGATGATTCTTCTAATTTATAAACAAATTATAGCTCTTCATTCATTTAGATTTTTAATTTCTTTCATTAGTGTTGTATCATTTTCAGCTTACCATTTCTGTACACATTTTGTTAGATTTACATCTAAGTGTTTCTGGGTTTTTTTGAAAATTATAAATAGCATTGTACTTTGGATTCTGGCATCCATGTGTTCTTTGCTAGTATACTGAAATGCAGTTGATTTTTACATGTTTTATCTTGTATCCTATAATCTTACTGAACTCAGTTAGTTCTGCAAGTTTTCTTAGGATTCTCTACATAGACCACCATGTCATTTATAAAGAGGGACAGTTGTATGTCTTCTTTCTGCTCTGTATGCATTTTATTTCCCTTTCTTGTGTTATTGTGTGGACTAGAATTTCTAACACTGTGTTGAGTAATGTGATGGGAGCAGACATCCATGCCTCATTCCCATCCTTAGGGAAAAGTGTTTAGTCTGTCACCATTAAGTATAATGTTAGCTGTAGGGGTTTTTTGTTTGTCTTTTTTGATACTCTTTACCAAGTTGAGGAAGTTCCCTCTACTATTTTTTTCCAGAGTTTTTATCATGAGTAGATGTAGATTTTTGCCAGATGCTTTTTGTACATTTATTGATTTTTCTTCTTTAGCTTGTTAATATGGTGGATTACATTGATTGGTTTTAAAATACTGAGCCATCCTTGCAAACCCAGAAAAAACCCTATGTGGTCAAGATGTATAATTATTTTTTTATATATTGTTGACTTATACTTGCTAATATGAGAATTTATACATCTATATTCATGGAAAATATTGGTCTTTAGTTTGTTTTTTGGTACTGTCTTTGTCTGGTTATGGTATCAGTGTAAGTAACTTCATAAAATGAATTATAAAGTGCTTCCTCTTCTTCTGTTTTCTGGGAGAGATTTTATAGAATTGGTGCTAATTCTTCTTTAAACATTTGATGGAATTCTCCAGTGAAATCATCTGGGTCTGAGATTTTGTGTGTGTGTGAGCTTTTTTTTTTTTTTTACATCTTTATTGGAGTATAATTGCTTTACCATGGTGTGTTAGTTTCTGCTTTATAACAAAGTGAATCAGTTATACATATACATATGTTCCCATATCTCTTCCCTCTTGCGTCTCCCTCCCACCCTCCCTATCCCACCCCTCTAGGTGGTCACAAAGCACCAAGCTGATCTCCCTGTGCTATGCGGCTGCTTCCCACTAGCTATCTATTTTACGTTTGGTAGCGTATATATGTCCATGCCACTCTCTCACTTTGTCACAGCTTACCCTTCCCCCTCCCCATATCCTCAAGTCCATTCTCTACTAGGTCTGTGTCTTTATTCCCGTCTTATCCCTAGGTTCTTCATGACATTTTTTTTCCCTTAAATTCCATATATATGTGTTAGCATACGGTATTTGTCTTTCTCTTTCTGACTTACTTCACTCTGTATGACAGACTCTTGGTCCATCCACCTCATTATAAATAGCTCAATTTCATTTCTTTTTATGGCTGAGTAATATTCCATTGTATATATGTGCCACATCTTCTTTATCCATTCATCTGTTGATGGACACTTAGGTTGTTTCCATCTCCTGGCTATTGTAAATAGAGCTACAATGAACATTTTGGTACATGACTCTTTTTGAATTATGGTTTTCTCAGGGTATATTCCCAGTAGTGGGATTGCTGGGTCATATGGTAGTTCTATTTGTAGTTTTTTAAGGAACCTCCGTACTGTTCTCCATAGTGGCTGTATCAATTTACATTCCCACCAGCAGTGCAAGAGTGTTCCCTTTTCTCCACACCCTCTCCAGCATTTATTGTTTCTAGATTTTTTGATGATGGCCATTCTGACTGGTGTGAGATGATTTCTCATTGTAGTTTTGATTTGCATTTCTCTAATGATTAATGATGTTACGCATTTTTTCATGTGTTTGTTGGCAGTCTGTATAGTGTGTGAGCTTTAAAATCACAAATTAAATTTTCTTGTTAGTCACAGGGTGAGTCAAATGATCCGTTTTGTATTAGGTGACTTGTGATATTCTTAGGATTTTGAGTTGTTGCTCCATTTCATCTTTGTTGTCAACTTTACGTTTGTAGATTTCTTTGAATTATTCTCTAAGAATCTTGTTTATGCCATTAAGGTCTCTAGTGATATCTCATGTGTCTTCCTTTTTACTTTGTCACTCTTGCCAGAAGTTTGTCAATTTTATTGATTTTTTTTCAAAGAAACAACCTGTTTCATTGCCTTTCTATATTGTTTTTATGTGTACAGTTTTATTTAATGTGGTTCTTTATTATTCCCTTCCTTCTTTATACTTTGAGGTTTTTTTTTTTCTTTTTCCTTCTTTTTCTAGAATCTAGAAGTTGGATTATTGGTTTGAGACTTTTCTTATTTTCCAGTGAATGTGTTTAGCTCTGTAAATTTCTCTCTCAACACTGCTTTAGCAGTTTCTCACAAATTTTGATATGTTATATATCCGTTTTCCTTTACTTTAATATATATTTTGATCTTGCATGAGACTACTTCTTTTACCCATGAATTATTTAGAAAAAGTGCTGTTTAGTTTTCAAATGTTTATAGAGATTTCCTTCTCAACTTTGTTACTGATTCAGTTTGATTCCATTGTGGTAAGAGAACATACTCTGTATGAATTCAGTTCTTCCAAAACTTTTGAGATTTGTTTTATGATCCAGGCTATGTCCTGTCTTCATATGTTACATGGGCACTTAAAAAGGATATACAATTTTCTGTTGTTGGGAGGAATATTCTGTAAGTATTGAGTAGGTCTTGTTGGTTGATGGTGTTTTGATTCTGTACCAGTCTTGATTTTCTGTCTAGTTGTTTTATCAGTTGTTGAAACTCCAGCATTGAAATCTCCAACTGTAATTATGGATTATTTATTTTTCCTTTCAATTCTGTTATTTTTGGCTTAATATATTTTGCAACTTTTTTTTTTTGTTTTTTGGTACATACATATTTAGAATTGCTACTTCTTTTTGGAGGATTGGTCCTTTCATCATCATATAATGCTCCTCTCTGTCTCTGATAATTTTCTTTCCTATGAAGTCCACTTTATCTAATATACATATAGTCACTCCTGCTTTCTTTTTATCAATGTTTGCATTATATATCTTTTTCCTTTGTTTTACTCTCAACATGTCTACATTGTTATATTTAAAGTTACTTCCTGTTGACAGAATAGAGTTGGGTCATATTTTTAAATTCACTCTGAAGATCTCTATTTTTTAATTCATGTATTTAGACCGCTTCCATTTAACGTAATTATTGCTATTTTAGGGCCTAAGTCTGACATTTTACACTTTGTTTTCTATTTGTTCTCTTGTTCTCTCTAGTTTTCATTTCTTTCTTTTTCTTCCTTCTTTCCTGGTGGTTATTGAACATTTTTTGAACTCCATTTTGATTTATCTATAGTGTTTTTGAGTGCATCTCTTTGTATAGCTTTTTTAGTTGTTACATTATGCCTACATATCTTATCACAGTTTACTGATTTCACCATTTTACCAGTTAGAGTAAATTGTGGAAACCCTACCTCCCTTTATATCTTTTTACCCTCCTCATTTATAATATTTCTTAAATGTGCCCTCTACATATATTTAGAACCTCATCAGACAGTGTTATAATTTTTACTTCAGCCATTAAAAATAATTTGGAAAACTCAAAAGGAGAATGTCTGTTGTCTTTACTAATATTTTTGCTAGCCACGTATTTTCTTTTTTTCTTATTTCTTCTTTCACTATTTCCAAGATTTATTACTTTATTATTTTCTTTCTGTTTTAGAGAACTACCTCTTTAGCAATTTATTTAGAATAAGTCTGCTGGTCATAATTTCTCTTAGTTTTCCTCCATCTGAGAATGTCATGTTTTCTCCTTCATTCTAGAAGCATATTTTCACTGGATCTAGTTTTCTGTGTTGAAACTTCCTTTCTCTCAGCATTTGAAAAATGTTGTGCCATTTCTTTCTGGCCTCCATGGTATGATGAGAAATCTACTTTCATTCAGATTGCTTTCCCCTATAGGTAAGGTGTCATTCTTCCTTCATGGCTTTCAAGATTTTCTTTGTCTTAAGTTTTCAGAAGTTTAACTGTGATATATCTTAAAATGGATGCATTTGGAGTTATTCTGTTTGGGGTTTGTTCAGCATCTTGAATGCGTAGCTTTATGTGTTTGGCAAATTTGGATGTATCCAGTTGCTATTTTAGCACTTTCTCAGCCCCTCTTTCATCTTCTTTTCCTCTGGGACTCTGACAGCATAAACATTAAGTCTTTTGCTATCATTCCATACATCCTTGAGGCTCTGTTCATTTTTTCTTCTTTAGTCTTTGTTAATCTACTGTATAGAGTGGGTAATTTCCATTGTTCAGTGTTCAAGTTCCCTCATCATTTTTTCTGTCTCTTCATTCTTCTCTTGAACCCATCTATTAAGGTTTTTTATTTTAGTTATGTTAATTTTCACTTCTAAAATTTCCATCGGAGTCTTCTTTATATCTTCTGTTTGTTTGCTAAGATTTTCTGTTTTTTTAATGAGACTTTCTATTTTCCATTTTTTAAAAGTGTGTCCATAATTGCTATTGAGGCATTTTATGATGGCTATTTTAAAATCTGTGTCAAATAGTTCTAACATCTTTGTCCTCTCAGTGTTGGCATCTATTGATTAAACTCTTTTCATTCAGTTTGAAACCTTTCTAGTGCTTGGAGTGACGGGTTTTTGTTTTTTTCTGAAGTTTGGACATTTGGGGTATTATGAGAGTCTATGACTTATTTTAAACCTTCTATTATAGTTGGTTTCCCCTGACACTGCTGTGTTAGATGAAGGATTCCACCTCATTATTGCTAGTTTGGCATAAAAGTTCAGGTTCCCTACTCAGTCTTTGCCAGAACCCAAGGGCAGATAGTTCCTCATTAGGAGCTGGGAGAGGGGAGGAGTTGGGAGTTCTGGTTCCCCACTAGACCTCCACTGATACCTCCCTCAATGGTAGGGATAGGAGTGCCTCATTACTCCTCCCCGCATGATGTCTACTGATACCAACAGCCACCAACCATGGGCAGAAGGACTCATTTCCACTGGGTGATAATGAAAGTCCTGAGTCTCCACTAGTCCTCCTCCTATACCACCCCAGCAGAGGAGAGTGGCACCTTATTACCACCCAGTGGGAGTGGAAGGCCAGGCTCTCTCTGAGGAAAGGATGGGCTCATGACTTCCTGAAAAGCATGAATGTCTAGCTTCCTTCTTAGTCTTCTCTGAAACCACTGTTTGGGGCTGGGATGCCTTGTCGCTTCCTCAGCAGCATGGAAATCTAGGCTCCGCACTTGGCTTTTGCTGGTGAAAGTAGGAGTAGGGCTACTGAATTTTCTATGTTGTTTGGCTGGAGTGAGATGGTTAGTATCTAAATGTTTCCTCTCTTGTTAGGCTGCCCCTTTCATAGTCCTTTGGCTAGAGGAAGCAAACTTTCGTTGGAACTTTTGTTGTCGGGGTCTGTTGCTGTGTCTGGGTTGCCAGTGTCTTTAGCTCCAAGTCTGAGATATATAGGGCCAAAAGAAATATCAGAAACTCACCACAGTATTGTTCCTTGAGTCCTGAGGGCACTAGTTAGTCGACCTCTTACTCCCACCTTTCAGATTCTTCTTATGGTTGTTTCATATATATTATACAGGGTCTTTAGCTGTACCTCATGGGAGAAATAGGTAAAAGTACATTTATTCCATCTTTTTGGAAGTGGGCATTTCTAGACTGCCCGATTTTTCATGATACGCTCAAGACCCAGATTTTAATATAAATTCTCCTGTTTTGTCTTTTTTTATATTGGAAATTAATAGTTAAAGAGTAGGCAAAGTGCAAAATGTCTACAGTCCGACAGTCTGTGCACTCTGCTCGGTTTCCTAAGAAATTAGCTTTCCTGGCTAAGATTTGTCATTTTCTTACCTCATTTTATATAAATGTCTATCATTTATCTGGAGGTGACATTGCTGACAAACTGAACTATCAAGGGCATAGCTAAGAAAGAGGAGTTTAGTGGGAAAAGATCACTAGGCAACCAAATTAGAAGTCAAAATGTCCAGACACTAAATTTCTTGTACTTTATAAATAGGTAATAAGCCTTTAGGCTCCCTCTTAGAGCGTGATTTAAAAAAAAAATATGTGTAAAATAAAATCACATACATACACATGTAGAAAGTCAGCGCACTTTCCAAAGTATGATGCAAATTAGAGGAGATAGGATTTCATGAGTTAGGAACACTGCAAACATTAAAAAGAAAAAACTCAAAGTGCAGCAGAAGAGAAGAAAATGATAAAATCCATTAAAAACAGCCAAATCCCCTAAAAAACACTTGTGGCTCCTCATTATTGGTGCACACGTTCTTACACATCCTCGGTAGGTGCTAAAGGTCTTCCTTTATCTGTGTGTTGTTCAGGTATTGATATCTATCATTAGAAGTTTGAGTTTCAGGGACTCATGTGATCATCTCTACCCTCTGCCTTATGCAAATTTGCAACTACTTACCTAAGACAAAAAATTGTTTTTAATCATTCAGAGGAGAAAAAAAAAAAACACTTCTTATAGAGTCCCTACCATGTTGTTAGGCAGCATATTGAGAGCTTTACCACAGTATCTACTTTAATTTTTATAAACACTCTATGCAATAAATACTATTATTTTCCACTTTCACTGTTTGAGAAATGGAGTTTGAAGGCCAGGAGTAATTTTACAAGGGCTCTGGCTTCTCAGTGGCCATGATGGGATTGGCATCCAACAAGACTCCAGTAGCCATGCTCTTAACCAGCCTGTAATATGGATTCTAAAATGTTGAGATCACACATTGGGAATTAAGGGAGAGGTTTTTGGACATCTAGAAATTGCTTTAATGTTAAGACACTTGAATTCACTCTGCAGCAGCAAAAACTTCCACGCTGACATTGACTGTGTCCTCTGGGGTCTTGACTGGTGACTCTCAAAGATGCTTCTCTGCTTCCTAAGTCAGGAACTGTAGGCTCCAAGAAACTGAGAATTAAACTTTTTATAAATGACTGTGGCAACAGCACAACTGTGCTTGTTGTTTACAACAGGTATACCCTCTTTTTCATTGCCAGTTGTCAAACAAAGGTGTTCACAATTACAGGCAGTTTGATACTCTATATTAGGGAGGGTTCATGAGATCCAGAAGGACCTCTTGGTATGAAAGGACAAGGAAGGGATAACTTGGCTTCCACTGTCTTGGTGCAGATGCCATCCACATTGCTGTGCATCCAAGCTAGTCCTTTGGTATACACAGGCATCCCACTACAGCGTGGTAAATAACCAAAGAAGAGTAGAGGGGTTCCAAACTACAGATCTGCTCCCCAAGTATTTCCTGACATACTGAGGAGGCAGTGAGCAACAGTAGCCTAGAGAAAAATCATTACACTGGCTCTGGGTTGCATTTGCCATTTTAATGAAAATTTGTATTTTCCTCTTCTGTCTAGGCCCTTCCCTATGGTCCAGGCTATTTTGCATGGCCAGTGAAATCACTAAGAGCCTATCACTTGGAGCTTAGTGGCATCTAAGTGTTTTGGTCTTGTTTGCTAGGTAGAAGGCTAGTGTTTTCTGAATGATGTTTGTGTATATTTCCAGGCCCGGGGTGTTAAGCAGCAGGCTGTGGGGCTCCCTGGTTGCCAGGTCATATGTTGGAAAGGCTTCTTTGCATCAGCTTACCTACTGTGTTCAGTGCTCTTCCCCGTTTTTCTTTGCCACAGTGGATATCCCAGCCATGAAAAGGACAGTATGGGTAGGCTTAGGTTGATGGTCACGGGGTTGTGCCAGTTAGACCTCTGTGAGCAAGGTGATGTCCTGTAGGTAGGTGACTAGGGGAAAGAAGAGACCAGGTGTGTCCAAGATACAGATTTGCGAAGAAGAGAAAACAGATGAGGAGTTTCCTGAAGGCTCATTAAAGAAATCAGAGGAAGATTGCATGTCAAGAATGCCTTACATTATTATTCTCCAGTCGCAGCCAGGCAAATTTTATGTTAGTCGAATGTGACCTGGTACCATTACTAAAGCATCACCAGCATATATTTACGCCTCATACGCCTTTCTTTTATTTTTATTTATTTAATTTTGGTATTTGTTTTTCCCCAGTCCTTCGATAGCAAAAACAGAGTGTAATTAAAGTGGAATAAAATCAGATTTGCTTTGAACCACTTTGCAGTAAGATCTTGCATTAGAGTGACAGACTTATCATGCCATCTTTGTACATATAGAAAATCAAAAGATGAGTTATTTTGCTATTACTTTTTTCCCAAATCTATTCAATTAAACAGCAAGAGAATTAATTTACTGTGTCGAGTTCTTCTATTAAGGCTGATTGTTTAAGTATACATTAAGCGTTTGCAGAAGAAATGATGCAGCGCTGACCAAATTTGCCTTCTTGTGTTTTTATCTGAGTCAGGGCGTGAGTCAGAACTGAAAGCAACATTTCTTAGGATCACAATCTGGGTTTTTCTCCTGTGATGTTTTTAGGTGGCCAAGTGACAAGTGCCCAAACTCAGGCCTGACTTTTCGGAAAGCATCGGCCTTCTGCCGGACCTGGATAATGGATGTCAAGGATCGGCGACACCGCTCTCTGACCAGGGGGCGGTGTGGCAAAGAGTGTCGCTACACGAGTTCTTCCCTAGACAGCGAAGACTGTCGCGTGCCCACGCAGAAGTCCTACAGCTCCAGCGAGACTCTGAAGGCCTATGACCACGATAGCAGGATGCACTATGGAAACCGAGTCACAGACCTCGTTCACCGGGAGTCAGATGAGTTCCCAAGACAAGGTATGTAGAGCTGACCACACTGATGGTCCGAGCTGTCTTACATGCTTGCACTGTTGCACGTCGATGAGAGAGGTTGGTAGAAATGGGGAGCAAAGCAGGCCGGCATCAACTCCCCATTAAAGTTTAGTTTAAGAGAACAATCTTCTCATTAACCCATATCAAACTCCTGTGGGGATTATACAAGGGCCTCTTTTGTTCTAGACACTCAATTCTTTGACAATTTGGTAGTTGCTTTTGGAGACCTACCAGGGTAGGTTTTGACAGATGTGACAGGCAGCAGACCCTTGACCCCATGAGGGTTATTCCTGAAACCATCACGGATTCTGACCTTGAGGAACATGGAATTATCTGTGATTTTTTTAAACTATTTTCCTTGAAACCAGCACACAAGCCTCCCAGAGTTCAAATTTCTCCTGCTTCTCACTTTGGGCTTCTTGGTTATATTCTCTTTGAACAAATGCTATAATGATAAAAACATATTTGAACCACACCCCTGATACAATAATGTTTAATTTCTCTCTTCCCCCCCCCAAAAAAAAATGTGATGTTAATTCTGAGTTACACATTTTTTTGTTTGTTTTGGAGCACAGGTGAATTCCAATTTCAGTTCCACTGATATAATTCCCATGTACTTTCACACAAACTTAATTTTCATATAGTATTTTGATTTCTTTGGGGAGGAGAATGTTTTCGCTCCAAGCACTAACGGTTGGCATTCTTTTCATAGTCACTGTCCGTGGAGAATTTTGTTATCACTTGTCATGGGTTGCTATAAATGTATGGACAGGTAGACTCAAGCACAAACAGTCCTGAGAAGCAGTGTGTCTGAGTTGACTCACGGGCTCCATGTGTTGTGCTTTGTGTACCAGCCTTGCCGTGTATGTGATTTACATAAAGACTTAGCAAAATTACAAGTGTATGCACAAAAATACAGTGAATGCACCAGGAAGGGTCGCTCTGCCTGTGCCAAGGGTCAACGGCCTGCCTGCTGGGTTACTGCATCATGTATTTATAACACCGATTCTGTACTTCTTGTTCTATGTCCCTGTCAGTAAATGTTGCGACTAACTTAATTCCTCATGAGATGCCTTAGCTTGCGTCTTAGTCCTTTCAGGCTGCTGTAACAAAATACCGTGAACCAGTGGCTTATGAACAACAGAAATTTATTTTGCACAGTTCTGGAAGCAGGGAGGTCCAAGGTCAAGGGACTGGCAGATTTGGGGTCTGGTGAGAGGTCTTTCCCTGGCCCACGGACAGCCATCTTTTCCTGTATCCTCATATAGCTGAAGAAGGCAAGAGAGCTCTCTGGGGCCTCTTTTAAAAAAAGGGCACTGAACCCATTCATGAGGGCTCCACCCTTGTAACTTACTTACCTCCCCAAAGTCCCACCTCCAAATACCACTGTGGTTTTCGTTTCATGTAAAAAATTTTGGAGGGTCACAAACATTTACTCTATAGCAGCTTGGAATTCCATTCCCAGTGTCTTAGCTTCCTTAAGTTACTTTACTTATCTATTAGAAAACACCACTTATATGAAATATATATGTATATATCCTATAATCCAGCGGTTGTTCTAAAAATAACATGTTCTCAAATTCTCCTTGTTTAGCCTAGGTTCAACTTTTATATTTAATAGAATATTCAACAAAATCAGTGGAGAAGCAGCTAAAATTGTTTTTCCACTGCCATTGTAGACCCTTGCAGAATACACTTTTTATTTAATCTTCACTCTTATTTTCTGAGTTGCCTTCATGTAAATGAAACATTTTGCAAACAGGGGGAGGGTTCCTTGAAAATTGTTCTGTATCAAATGTGTTTGATCTGTGAGTACCGTCAACAAGTGTTTTACTTTGTTAAATTCTCACCCAACCCCAAAGTGCATGTAGTGGGAATTGGAGAAAAAAAAAAAGAAATATATATATATATATATATATATGAGGAAGCACAGCTTAATTAAGGGAGGGCTTAAATATCCACTATGAAAAATGAGGACACCTACCTGTTATTTCCAAGAGCATCTCTGATACAAGACTCAAATATTTTGAAAGGTGATGCACGTTCAACACGGTTGAAAGCCTTTCATTTTCTGCTGTACTTTTGGTTTTATTTATGATACTACTGCATACGTTTTTGTTTCTTGTGATTCTGGGCTGAAATGTGGCCTCTCCTTCCTAAGTCTCACTAAAGGTGCATCCTGGCTTCTGGATCATTGTGCACTGAGCTGTAGATCCCAGATTATTGTTGAAATGTGGATTTGCCTATCACCTTTTCCCTTATTAATATTTACATAAAATGAAACCAAGTGCTTGGGATTTTATTTTCATATATACCTTTATTCTTCCTGTTTAATCTTGTTCCTCTCCATTGATAATAATGGAAGTCGCTTGGCCATATCAAACTGCTAGCTTTGCAATTAACAATTCATACATGCCTTGTGTTGTTATTGAGCCCATATTTGTTTGTGTAATGTGTTTGCATGAATTAAAAACTGTGCAGGCCAAAAGTAGAAATGAAAAGGCATTGGAAGTATTTGCATATGCAAGTGCAATTCCTTCTGAAGACATCTATGAATTTATGCATGAAAATGTAGTCAGTCTGAGTGGATCTACTTTGATGGGTTCTAAAATTGAACTCTGCAGGAAGTAAATAAGCACATATTTAAGGAGAGGAGGAACAGGAGATGCAATCTGGCAAGCAGCACTTTTTTTTTTTTCTTTTCTTTTCTTTTTTTTTTTTTTTTTTTGCGGTACGCGGGCCTCTCACTGTTGTGGCCTCTCCTGTTGCGGAGCACAGGCTCCGGACGCGCAGGCTCAGCGGCCACGGCTCACAGGCCCAGCCACTCCGCAGCACGTGGGATCTTCCCAGACCGGGGCACAAACCCGTGTCCCCTGCATCGCCAGGCGGACTCTCAACCACTGTGCCACCAGGGACGCCCGGCAAGCAGCACTTTTAAAGTGAAACCTAGCCACTCCAGAGAGGATTAAAACAAATTTACACCCAGTAATAACAGTACTTTTTAAAAACTGTCATGCATTTCCCATTTTATTTTCTTATTCATGAAATCAAAGAGGAGGATCACCTCGGCACTTATTAGCCTAGAGGTACATTAGCAAGGATCAGAGCGGGATCATCTCCTACGGTATTCTTATTTAAAACCCAAGGCACTGATCATAAAACAAACGCGCTTCTCACATACAAGCAAGTTTGGCACACACAGTTGGATGACTCTCCAGATGCTCAGAGGGGAAAAGACTTGCCAGCTAGCAGAAGTGATTTGGGGCCCGGGTCAGACCTTTTCCTGTTTCCCCAACTGGCTGGCAGCAAGTATCAAATGTGAGAACCTGCCAGGTCCCAGCAGGAGAGATGAGCCACATGTTCCCCTGAGAAGCTTATGGAAACTCCTGTCAAAGTAAAACTTCTTTGCTTGCTTTCAACACAGAATCCTCCTCTGCCTCCTTCTGTTGTGGGTCTCTTCTCCTACGAAGAGACAATGCAAATTACCTGTCTGGCCTCTCTGTGCTGGATCCTCCTGGTGTGAAGGGAGAAAATTATTGACCTTAGGTCTATGGCCGCTGGAGTCATTAGTAATTAGTAAATGACTAATCCTGCACTAAATAGCATCCTAGTGGTCTGAGAGTTAATGCGCCTGACAAAAGTGACCAGTGGTCTGATCCCTGGGCAGACCCAGTCGCAGCCTAATCTTTGAAATAGATGCCACTTTGAATAACGTAGGTCAGCCAAGCTCCCAGGCAGGTTGTATCAGCTTGTTCTTTTGGACCCTGAAGTTAGGGTGTAGAACAGTGTGATATACAAGACATCCTCCCATGGCT
Organism: Leucopleurus acutus; assembly: GCF_964270905.1. Lineage (NCBI taxonomy): Eukaryota > Metazoa > Chordata > Mammalia > Artiodactyla > Delphinidae > Leucopleurus > Leucopleurus acutus. The sequence goes on along the minus strand of NC_139145.1, from coordinate 33,492,237 downwards.
TAGGAGCCTAAAGTTAGCTTTGAACTCTGCTTTTGCATATTTATGTACCTGTGACTCTGGTCTAATTCTGTGCTTCACCAGGATTACTGTCCAGTCTTCAGATGTATTAAACAACAACAATCATAATAACAAAGGAATAATGGCTAACAATTATGGAGACTTTCTTCATGTCAGGTGCCTGTCGAAGCATTTTACTTGTAGTAATTCAGTCAATGTTCAGAGCAATGTTGTACGGTAGGTACTATTATTAATCCCTTTTTTTATGGATTAGGAAACCTAGGCATGGGGAGATTAAATACGTCATCCAAGGTCACCAACATAGGAAGAACTGGAGACAGGTTTCACATCCAGGGAGCTGGATTCAAGAGCTGTGTTTTAAACCGTTATGTTTGAGCACTTCTCAAATAAATAAGTAAACCAATGAGAACAAGCCATTCAGCTTCAGTCAAAGGCCATGAAATTCAATGGAGAAACCTTTTAGGTATCAACACCTATAAGCCTTTCTCAGTATAGGAAGTATAATCCCTAATGTTGATGGAACATAGAATGAGCACCACCAGCCTCAGTGCTGATCTAGATTCCTGTTCTCGCCCATTCCCCTCCATGTGCACAACTATCCCAAACTCCCCGGAAGCCTACCTTCCTACAGTGCTTCTCCACCACCCACCCCTGTAGGAGAAAGCTCCCAGTGTCAGTATGTGCGCCAGGCTGTGAACACTGATTCTCTTCCCTCCCCTAGGTCATTGCTTTTTGCACCACCTCTCATCCCGGAGCACTAACCAAGAAAGGGGTCACTCTCTAAATGCTATTGCTTAGGTAAGCAGAACGGACTGGTTTCTGGGCTATAGCCAAGGCTCAGTGGGCCAGAGAGTTCCGCCAGGCTTCTCACCCCTCTAACAGCCCTTCTTTCCAGTTAGTGGTGCAAGTCCCTTGAGAGGGGGCCAAGATTGAATTCTGTCTCTGTACCTCAGGCTGTCTGTTTGGGTCAAGGTTGAAGAAAGAACTAGAGGAAGACTGGATTTTTGAAAGGATGCTTGCATCTCTTCTCTCCATCAGATGTAGCACAGAAACAACTTTCACTAACCCCCTCATACCCTTTAAAAATACATCAACACACACACGTACACATTTGAGGCTAGGTTTGATTTTGGCATTTCATAAACTAATTTCCACTCTTGTGATCTTTAAAATAATTTGGGCAATACGTTTTTGCTCTGTGTAATTTGGCATAGCATAAATTAAACATGTGCTAATGAGCTGAAAACTCATGAACTACCAGTAAACTCAAGTGTTACCTGTATCGATTCAATTAATGTATGTTATAATTGTTGAAGTACATTGGAAACCTGTGAGCATTTCTGTTTATACCATTGTGTTAAAATAGTTATTTTTCCACTGTACCCAAAGCAACAGTTAGGTTCTATTTTGAAAACCCCAGCCTTTCAATTTATCTGCCACAATAAACCATTATGTTTTAGGGAAGTTCAGGAGTTTGGTTGGTCAGTATTTGGAAGGCTGACCAGTACCTTGAGAAGATTGCTTTCCATTTATTCTTCCACCCCTAGGCAAGACTTCTTTTCATACCTCAACTGAGAATAGTGTTTTACTTCTTAGTCTTTGGTTGTGTTGTTGCTTTAAAAAAAAAAATAACCTTTAGAAAAAGAAGGGCTCTACAAAATTTCAATGTAAGATGATCTGTTATCTTCTTGCTGGCTAACTTGAATGCTTGTTGCTTCATCTGAAAGGCATATGGGAGAGCAGTTAACAGTGCAGACCCAGAGTTAAACTGTGTCTGTATCCCAGAGTTGCTGTGTTTGATCAGTATGACCTTGATCACATTCTAGAGCACAGACTAGACTAAGTCTTATTTTCTATTCTTGTAAATGTTTCTATCAATAGGATTATTGGGATCCTTTCTTACGATTATGCATGTATGCTATGGATGTTGTCTTTCTTTTAATAAAGTGCTGAATACATGCTAGCAGTTATGATTACTACTGTTTTAATACTATTGTCAGCAAGAGTGGTGATCGTCTTCCCTCCAACCCTTACAATATTGTGTGTGAGAGAAATCTCCCTTCTTCCCATGTCCACACCTTCGATTTGTTTCCTGTGACTTGCAAAACTTGTGACATCTTCAAAGCCAGAATTTCTCTTCCAGTTGTTGATAGCGTGTGTTTGACTCCCTACGCACCGTACCTTTTGCTCCCAAAGATGAGCATAACTCACAGGTTATTTCCCTATTTTTAGAACGGAATGACAAATACATGTAGCAACTGTCAGCTGATGCCAACACACTGTAAGAGTTGCTAGTCCGACAATTTTACAAGTAAAAAAAGAAAAAGATTGGAAAAATGCTCTAAGGTAGTGTCACTGGATACAATTTTTTTTTAAGATGTTTGTTTTATAGCATATAAATGGCATGTAAATCTTAGGAATGGGTTTAAATTACAAGAAGATTTTATGCATATAAACTCTGGATGAAAATTATTTAATTCTCATCACTCTACATGTAATAATTTAGAGTCCTTTTCACTTAGAGAGTTGAACTTATCTGGATTTTCATTGTTGTATTCACTGCCCTTCTAGGATTACAGTCTTCATGTTCCCCAGTTGTTATTCTTTCAGTAATTATCTACAGTCAATTTTGCATTCAACTTTGGATCTAAGTTTCTTTGAATTGTCTTCCTTTTCCTGTTCTTTTTCCGCGGTAATTCTCCATTTCACCTGAGACCTTCCCTCTTTCTTCTCCATGGCACTTCCTTTAGAACAGTCTCGTTTGTACAATATGAATGTTCACTGCTTCTGCTTCTCAAGACTCTTTGAGTTACAAGTAGGATAATATCTCAACTGAAATTAGCTTATGAAAAAATCTGTTGCTTTGTCTTATGTCATTGGAGAATCTAGCAATACATCTGGCCTCACACTGAAGTCTTTTTTCTCATTCTCTTTACTTGGCTTTACTTTGGAGAGAGATCTGTTGGAAGTTGTCTGTTGATAGCCCCACTCTCATATCTCTTCCCTGAGTAGCATCATTGGAAACAGTCTTCTGCAGTCATCAGCAGAACATTGCTAAGGAAGATTCAGATGGGCCTGGCATGGGACACATGCTCATTCCTCTGTCACTCTGACTTCAGTTGGCCATGTCTTGGGCTTAGGCTGTACCTAGAGGTAGCTTATAGTGAGTACTTTCTAAGGCTGATGGAATAAATGCCATATAGGATATAAAAATAAATGTTCAGATATCAGACATAGGTAAAGAATATTGACCGGCCTGATAATACATGCCTCCAATACTAGTGGCACTCAAGTCTGAAACAAGTGCAGTCTTTCCAAGCTCCCATGTCTGCGTTCCCAACTGCCCTTGGAATATTTTTCATAGAAAATCCAGTAGAAAACTTAATTTTATTTTCCTCAAAATCTGTTTTCATTTTTTCCCCCCGTTTTGGGGGATGGTATCATAACTCCAGCTTTTAAGGTAGAATCTTCTAAGACTGTCTTTTTTTCCCCCTGGCTTCTTTATATCGATGTTCACTATGTCGTGACCGTTATCTTTCTTAATTTATTTTATTTCCAAGTTTCTCATCCCATGGGAAGCGTCCAACATTTCAATATTGTCCCACTGCTTGACCATTTAAATTGCCTTTTTGCATCAGTCATTCCCCTGGCATGCCTTTTTGTATCATGGATAGTCTTTGAGTTCCTAAAGCACTGCCTTATTTTTTTTTATTTATTTTTGAATTTTTAAATTTTGTTCTATTTATTTATTTTTTTATACAGCAGGTTCTTATTAGTCATCCATTTTATACACATCAGTGTATACATGTCAATCCCAATTGCCCAATTCATCCCACCACCACCACCCCCGCCGCTTTCCCCCCTTGGTTGTCCATACATGTGTTCTCTACATCTGAAGCACTGCCGTATTTTTAAGGGGTGCCCGCGAGGCAATCGTGTTAAGTTATGGGACACAGCAGTGAATAAGGCAAACATGGTCACTAACCTCACAAAACTCAGCAATCCTAAAGAGGAAAGAAATAATAGATGTAGAACTAGATATGGTCTGATAAACAGCACAAAAGGGAAAATACTGGATGGCTTTGGAGAGGTATCTAACCCAGAATTGTGCATCAGGGGTCTCAGAAATTGTGACATCCTTTCATACCCTTGAAGGATGAGGAAGAGGTGGGTGATCAAAGAGGCAAGAAAGAGCATTCAGGCAAAAGATAGAACATATGCAAAGATCTGGATGGGACAAAGATGAGTTGTTCCAAGGATCTAAAAGAAGTTCAGGTTAGCTGAATGTGGTGTGGGGACAGAGGAGATGGAGTGGGAGAGAGAAACTGGCTCCTGAAGGCATTTCAGAGAAACGATGCTTGCTCCAGTTGATGGAGTATGTTACAGGGAGACAAGATGGTCAGTGAAGTGGGGTAGGAGGCTGTGTTTTATTTAGGCAAGGGAGCCTGGTACCTGAACTGGGATAGTCGAGATGACTTGAGAGATGTTGTTGGGGAACAAAGACTGTTGACTTTTTAGGACCCTGTAAAAGTGGAGGCAGGCATAATGTTCTGGATCTCTTGGGCATTGACCGTTCTCTTCTCCTGCAGAGAGAATACTGCCTTCCTGATGCCAAAATTACTTAAAGAGCCAGAGAAGGTCACTGCTTGTAAATAATCTCTTAAACGGAAATGCCTAAGATTGTTAGTTCAAGTTCCCCTGGAATGGCAACACAAGCCAGAGTACAGAAACGTGGTATTATAAGAATTTGGATGTTTTTCTCACTCTTATTAGCCTGCCTGTGCAAAGAGTAGCACCAGCAACAGAGTACCTCATATGGATCCAGGGCAAGGAAAATATAGGAAAAGGATTATGTTTCATCTGCTGCCCTGTGTGACCACAGTACATTGCTCGTTTTCTCTTATTGGCTAAATAAATCAGGAACTCATACCAGATGTGTGTGTGTGCCTGAGTGGGTATTTTATTCCTGCCAGTTGGTAACTTGACTAGCAAAGCAGAGGATGCTGAGAATATGAAATCAATACTTTTCTGGCAACTGAGGGGGCAAGCAAGGTGAGGGAGGGAAGAGGAGTCCAGGACATTGCCGAAGTTTCTGGTTATGGCAACTGACTAAATGTTCCTGCTCATCACTGGGGCTTGAAACAGAGGAGGGGCTGGTTCGTGGGTTAAGATAGGATGTGTAACTGTGGACCTTTCGAGTTTGAAGTGCCCTTAGGCCATGCACGTGTAGATGTCTAATAGGCAGTTAAATGTACAGCTCTGAAATTCTGCTGAGATGCTTGAGCTGGATAGAGATTTAGGAGTTGACAGCTAATAATTTTATGGGACTTGGTGTGATCAGCCAGGAAAGAATATACAAGGAGCATAGATAAAGGGGTTCATGTGAGAACACAGGCAATCAATGGACAGGAAGAGGCCAAAGATCCTGCAGAGAGAGTAGAAAAAAACTTACTTTCCTTTCGATGCTCTACTTAGTCTAAATTTGACTTAGCATTCATTCCAGGTAAAAATGAATAAAACAGCACCTGTCTTATTTCCCACTCCACTACCAAGAGTTGGCTTCCTTTTCATCCCCTAAATCAGAGGTCACGACGTCAAGGCGCACAGGCCATGCTTGGCCCCTAGGTGGCCTACAGGTTGCGTTAGACGTTTAGAATGGCATGTGCATAGCCAATACATTCACGTTCCCGTTCGCTGCAGGGGCCCCATCACTGCTTTTTATCTTAGCACCCGTCCTCCTCTTCAGTCACTTATGTTGCATGCCAGGGCCCTCTAGGCTGTTGCCATTGCGAAAGAGCATGAACCTTCCCGTGTCCACACTCCTTCCTTGTAGAGTATCTACCTGCCTATTCCAGATCTGTTAGTCCCACAAGGCTTAACCTCCGGATCACCTCTGTGGAGAGAGCTCAGCCCTCGGAATCCTGCTGGCCCTTCCTGTTACTGTTGGCATTAGCTCTTTATGAGTGACTCAGCCTCCCCAGCATGTGGATGCTAGGACTCCTGTGAATAGGAGATCAACAAAGTGCTTTGCAGCTTTCTGTTCTGACTGGTGGAGGCTGCAACAAGAGAATTTATTTTTATCAGTGGCTTGTTTCCTGTTCTAATGAGAAGAATTTAAAGCTCCATGACTCAGAAGAGGAATCCACTTAGAAATCTGGGTTGTGTTTCTGTCAAGCAGGACAGTATCAAATCTCACATTGTGAAATGCCAACCTGCAAGAGTTTTCTGCAACACACTTGGATGCACATATATTGAGTTTCACTACCATTTGCTTTTTCAGAGTATTGGCGATCCAGTGATGCTATTGGCTTTTCTAGGCTGGTGCTACATACTGCAGTCCTGTCTCTGCAGGGACCTACTATGTCCTACGTGTAGGGAGCCTTTGGTGCAATGCGATTGGTGACAGGATATAATTCCGACCGGAAGCTTTAGAAAAACGGCCCTGTGAGAGGTCGAGTAATTAATTGCCTGCGTCTGTCTCAGGATGCCTTACAGTCTGGGTCCAGGAGGGATGCTGCCCCACCCGTTGACGAATCGTCATGCTGATATTATCAAAGGAAACATTACATTTTCAGTGTCACATTTTTAGGTTTTTAATTTAATTTTCAGCCCTGACAATTCCAGAAGCATCCCTAGGGACATATGAAGAGGAGGGGGCTGGTGTCTATCCAACGTGAATTCACATTCATTTCTTGAGCACCTTAATCGGCACACGTATCTCACAAAACCTCTTTTTCTGCTGCAGCCAAACTCCATCGTAACACCAAGTTACTCAGTATTCCTCCTGCTTTCCTTTCCATTCAACCTCAAGTCAGATCTACTTTAGTAATAAATCTCTGCTGGGAGCCATCAGAACAAATACTGAGTGTGTGCAAAGATATTAAAATAAGTGCAACACAGACTTATTTAATAATGTCCAATAGCCTTTTATAATATTTGGAATATTTTACCAAAGTTACTATGAGAATTATCTTTAACACATTTTCTCCAGGATAGAAAGATCTTTCTGGGAATGGAAAAAAAAACACAAACACACACACACAGAAAAGTCAGATGGGCTCTGTTATATTCTCGGCTGAACCTGTTATTCTTCTCCCTCTTCCAGATCTTTTTCTTTGGCCAGAACCACCAAATGTGAAGCTTCCCTTTGTTCACCCTGATTTCTGAATAGTAGGCATCGGGCAGTTGCTGTCCCAGTGGGATGCATTTTATTTTAAAAATAGTTTGAACTGCCTCCTTTTCAATTCCCCCTCTTCCATGGCCACCTTGACTGTATAATAGGTGCCTCTCTGTCTCTCCTTGTACAGTTCAGGTCCACTCCACATATGGGGAATTAAAGCGCTCAATTTATTTGCAGCACTGTGAACCAAAATGTTGAATTTATTTAGAGAGTCATTCCAGTGGATTAAATTTGTTTCTATGGATCTATTTGCTGTAGCCGGAATATTGACAGAAGAGAGGAATATTACTTTAATGTCCTCAAAAAAAAAAAAAAAAAGATCCAGTCAACTGCAGGATAAATATCCATAGCCCCCCAAAAGCCCTCTCCAAATGACTGCAAATTCAGGTGACCCCATCAACTTTAAAAAGGTCCCCGTCCACCTGGGAACCTCGGGTTCAAATGTTCCTTAGTTCACAGTGGCGATTCAGTTAAAGCTCACACTCTTGACCCCCATTTATATTGGTTGCAAAAGCCCAGCCAGGAGATGACCCAGTTAACACTTTGTGCTTCACAAACCGAGAGCTTGAACAGCAGGGAGGCTACAGCAAAGTGCTGAGTTGCCCTAGCTGAGCAGTGAGGGGACAGCAAGTGGGGCCACCCCCTCACTTCATTTCTGTTTCTGGACCAGTGGCAACTCATCAGACTCTTCTGGGGAGTTTTGAAAAGTCCCCATGCCCAAGCCGATTCAATCAGACCCTCTGGTGGGGGAGTGGAGGAGGGGTGCAGAGTTGGATATAGGCATGAGTGTTTTTAAAACTGTACTTTTATATAAATGAAACATCTCAAAGGATTGAGTGCAACAGGACACAGACTACAGATTGTAACAATTTCTTTGGTAACTAATAGCATTTCAAGCTTACAGGGCTTTATGCTTAGCATAGTGACTTGGAATCTCACTTTTCATGCAGAAGCCCCTAATTCCAGTTTTAATAGCACCTCATAATTCTTAGAGGGTTTTGGTTAATAAATGCCATGTAGCCAGGAGCGCATTACCTCACGTTTCCGAACCAAACCAATAATGAGCAACCATTTGACTCTGTATCAGTTATCATAGGTCCCTGGTTGCCAGGGTCCACCTATTTGTTATGAGTCAGAAGAAGCAAAGGGACTGATTCTTCTAGAACCCCTGCTTCTTGTTGTACATTTTGTTAAACATTAAAAGCGAGGTTTAATTTGAGCACCTGGCTTGGAATGTAGCATGTAATCAATTAATTGTGTCAATTGATCCAGCATCTTCATTGTCAAAGCAGTCACGACAAATTGAAACCTACCCTCGGAAGAAAGACAGCCAGGTTACATGTATGGTGAAAGGGGAAGCCTTCACCTGAGGAAGGATAATGTTAATATTGGGTTCCTACCTGCTTTTCAATGTGAATAGTTCTTGAGCCTGAGAATAGTTCAAGTGAGGTTGAAAGTCTGACACTCACAGGGAGGGTAACGTATCAAGAAACCAAGCAGACTGGGTTTTCACCCATGTGTCACGGTGGAGACTGTCCTGACTTGGACTGTGCCTCTCAGCTCTGGCAATTTGGTGCCTTTGGGAATTCAGCTCTAGTGTTGTTAGATCTTCCGACTTTTCAAGAAAGGTGAGAAATCTGGATTTTATTTTCATAAAATTCTCAGATTTTATTTTTTTTTGTGGTTCACATTGCTTCTTTGTTTTAATTTTATTGGAGTATAGTTGACTTACAACTTTGTTAGTTTCAGGTGTACAGCAAAGTGATTCAGTTATACATGTATTCATTCTTTTTCAGATCCTTTTCCCATATAGGTTATTACAAAATATTGAGTAGAGTTCCCTGTGCTATACAGTAGGTCCTTTTTGATCATCTGTTTTATATATAGTAGTGCGTATATGTTAATCCCAAATGTTGCTGGAATGGCCACTCCTGGGGCAGTTTAAGTAGGCTCTGCACACATGCTGGCCTCATCTCCTGCCCCGGAATTTTCTGATGATAAAGTACTGAATGCCGTTAAGGACGGGGACAGTGGAGTGTAAGAATGTCCACCGTTGGCAGCTGTGGGGCTCGCTTGACCAATAAGTTCGGAAGCCAGTGGATAGGAAGCTAAGGATAAATGCCCCTCCCCTTCACCCTGAGAAGCACAGCCTAAGGTTCCAGCTCCACCATCACTAAACACCCACAGCAATGACCAACTCTATGACAGATTCTTATATTGGTGCTCCCTCCTGTCCTGTTTTTCATCCTGTCCTTCACTCTTGTTCCTTTGAATCACTTCCCAAATAATATACTTGTTCACAAGATTTTTTCTCAGCATCTGCTTTCAGGGCAAAGTTGGTTAAGGCCTTTGGCAGCTAAAGCGTTTTAAGCATCGTCATGTAGGCCAAAAGAAGACTATCTATAGCAAAGATGTAGCTCCTGAAGCTGCCAGCGTAGGACTTCTTAGCTGGGAAACGGTTGATTTAAAAAGAAGGCGTTGAGCTTGTGATAAAAATGTGGCTTGGTACTTACTAAATTTTAGAAGGTTTGTGATTTGTTTTTATGGATTTTGTTTGCAAAAGAAATGTACTTTTCTTTCCTGTTTCTTTGGTTGGTTGGTTTTTCAAAAACTTTTAATAAACTTTTAATTTTAGAATAGTTTTACATAAAAGTTGTAAAAATACAGAGTTACCTGGTTGGTTGTTTTTTGTTCTTGTTGTTTGTAGTGCATGTGAGATTTCTAACTGCATGCCTAACAAACCTGATATTGCTCTTTCCCCTTAGAAGCTATTATATCAGATCTCAGAAAGTGCAGAATAGCAGGCTTACCCTGCAAGTTCCTTGAGGACGAAGACAGTGCCTCATTCAACTTTCCGTCCCCTTTAATACCAGCCAGAGCGCCATGCACGGGGACATTTAATAAATATTTGTTGAACAGGGGATTCCCATCACACATTAGAATCTGGAGGGATCACATCCGGTCCCCAAGCTCTGCCCGCAGCCCCCACATCCCCTTTTCACCTCCCCACAGGGCAGCTTTCCCCCTGTGTTTCGGTTTGACCATGGCAGATTGGGAAAGAACATCGGAAGGCTCAGGTTTTTTTTTACTCAGGGCTGGCTTTGCGAGACCACCCCCCCACCCCCTCCCCCGCCGCATTCTCAGGCATGATCAAGTGATCTTGGTGCCACACCAAGCCAGAGCTGCCTCTTGGCCACCTCTGGTACCCGGAGAGCTTTCTAGGACGTGCCTGTGCCGTGCATGTCACGATGTGTTTTTAGCCAAACCCTGAGTGAAAGCCAACAAGTTTTGCTTCTTTTCTAGATCCTCTAAGCACACATCCTGCTTATTTGCTGGGTGGCTAACAAAAACAACAATGATAACACAGCTATAATTTCAGCCTCGGTTCTCAGAAAACCTTTACAAGGTCCTTTTATTAACCCTTTTCAGGAAACACAAGCGACTTGATCGCAAAGCCATAAAACATAGAAAATTAATATCTGTGTGAACAACTTAACATTTGTTCAACCTTGGTTTACATCTCAGGAGAATGATTAGTCGAAGAACGTTAAATTATGCAGTAGCTTAAGCTACTTGCTTTCAGTCTTTAACAGAATTAGAAGAATTCAGCATTCTATGTACGGGATTCAGCACATTTTATAAAGGGACTGGGTCAGGAATGAAATGAACAGAAGCCACCTTCTTTCATAGAGTTTTGTCGTGTCTTGTTTTTTTAATTATAATACTTTCTGGTTGAGTACTTATGAAGTACCAGGAATTCTTTCATGCACCATACATGTATCCATTCAATATCTCCCCAATTTTAAAAGTGAAAAAACAGGTACAGAGATCATAGATAAGTAAAGCCAAGTGGACAGTGGGAATTCACTGGAGGATTTTCAGCTGCAGAGCAGTATATCATTTAACTTGTAGAGAAGTCCCTGGCTTCTCTGTGGGAAACAGATCCTAAGGTAGTTAGAGCGGCAGCAGGGAGAATAGGTAAAAGCCATCCAGGGTTGCTCAAGAGAGAGAACATCCAGAGTCCTACATGGGGTTCAGGTGTGTCTGATGGAAGTTTGGTGTCTCTGAGTTCAGTTCATACATGAAGGTAGTAAACTGACTCCTTGTACTAGATTTGCTAAGTTTCGGATATGAGCAATGGACATTTCGTAGAGCACGATGAAGGCACATTTCAATTAGATCTTCGCCCTTATCCATAAGTCTTACTTTCTGGATCAGAATGGTGGGTCCAACCCTTTTGTTCCTTATCTCAAACCAGGTGCCCTCTGCTAGCCTCTACTCCCCTGCCCTCTATACACAATGGGTACTGAGTTCCTACTCCTCAGTCACCCTTAGTGGAGAGTGATTCCTTGGCTTTTCGGAGCTGATTTAATTCTGGTATATCATAGTTGTTTTTTTTTTTTTCCTTAAGAGAGAAGAATCTTTTTTTTTTCTTTTTCTTTTTAAAGACCAGACAGTCCTCTGTCATCTAAAAACATACCCATCCCTGGTTGTATGACCTATCACAGCTTCTTGTTCACAGGTAACTTTCATAGAGAGATGCAGAAATACCAGCTAAGCCAAGTGTTGAGGAAACAAAACAAAGAAGTGGCTAAGAGCTCAGCTTGAAAATTTGCCATTTGCATGACTGACTTAGCCCCCAGGCCAAGCAATTATTCTGAAAACTCTGTCTTTTTGGAATTTTCTGTCACCATCATCCATTTCCCCAATTCTCTATCACCATAGTACTCTCCTTTTTGTCTAAGACAGAGACAAAAGAGTTGTAACAATAATGTTAGTAGCTTAAATGTACTGAACAATTACTGTCTCATCATAACCTATGAGATTTGTACATGAAAATCATCACTACTCTTAAGGACTACCAAGGTTTAGAGGGTTTAGTTACCCTACTAAGGACAGGCCCCTTGTATGTAAGGAATGGAAGAGAACTAAACTTAAGCCATCTGATTTGAGTGGCTGCTGTTTGTAGGGGCTAGAAAATGTTTGTTGATTGACTATGTAACAACCATACTTCCCTCTACACTTGCTGGAGGGAAGAAATCAAACCCAAATGTTGAGATGGTCTGAACAGCCAGGCTGCTGAGAAGCAGAGTATCATTACAGCTATTAAGACAATGCAGAGGGTTATTTTGGTGTTCAGATCTGTGCAGCCAGATGGAAATCATAGTTCAGGCTTAGTGTTGTCAGACAGCAGAGGCTTTGGGCCAAGGGGAAGGCACGGGTGAGTGATTTTTGACTGTTTATCTCTAATGTGTGTGGCCAGTGTCACTCCCATCTCTGATGGCTGTGATTTATTCTATTATACTGTCAGGATTAAAACACCTTAGCAGGAGAAAAATAAAGGGAGGGATACAAATGCTGTGTCATTGATGTGACAGATGCTATTTCTCTGGAAAGCATGGACGATGAGGGCATGGAAGCTCTCAAAAGTGCCATGGCCGGAGAATATCAGAACCAGACAGACCCTTAGGGACCATCTGTTTCAAACCACTCATTTGACAGATAAGAAAACTGAGACTCTGGGGCTTCTGTGGTGGCCAAGATCACACAAGCCTCTAAGTTTAGAGCTGGACCCCTAGTTCCCACCTCCTAGTTCAGTGTTCATCCCGCTCTGTCATCAGCTGGTCAAGTTCATGGTTCCTTTCCCTAGATTCATTGAGTAGAGTTTTACATTATATTTATGAGTTTTACATTCTACATGAAGTAAAGACTGTCTATATTTTAACAAGGTTAAAGAAAAGTAGGAAGCATGGGCTGGAAATTATTCCCTTTGCTCTGCAGTATCCATGCAAGTATTATCATTTTAACCCCAGAGCGGTGGTCCTTAGCTCTCCTCCTTGCTATCTTCTTTTGGCTAGCGCCTTTCCATTCCCTGAACCAAAGGAAACCCTTTGCACCTCCTCATTCCTGTTAAGTGATGAGCTGAGCCATTCTTTGCCTGCTGTAGCCGCCAGCTCCTTGCTGTGTTCTCACCCATCCTTACCTCACGGTCTTCATCTCCCGTCTCTCTCCCGCTGTTTCCTGTGTGAATAGAGAGGCTGGATCAGAGCAAGTCAGAGTTCCAGCCTGCCAAGAAACCCCAGTGCCTGTCTCTCCACCTCCTGCCTCCCTCCTCACTTGTTACTCTCTGCACAGATTTTCCAGCAACTCAGATATTCTGAACTCCTTGAAATCAGTAAAAGGACCCAGAATTTGAAGCAGAAAGACGTGGCTCCATGCCTAAGGCAGACCTCGGGGAGCCACGTGATGCTGGACGAGTCTTAGATCTCTCTGGGGCGAAGTGTGTTCTTCTGTACAATTGGTGTCTTAGTCCCTACTCCAAAGTGTTATTTGGGGGGTAGTCTTCATTAATGGTGAAATACTTTGTAAACAGTGTTCGTTACCACCAGATTGTTACTGTGAGTGAAAAGCCTAGTGACAAATGACTTTGGAAATGCTACAGTTCTATTTGCAGATCCCCATAAGCTCGAACGCATTCACCTGTTGACACAGACCTCCTGTGGGAAAATCTGTCCCAGCCCAGAAGGCTGAGCCCAGGAACCCCCAAAAGCTGTTGGATCTTTCGGGTGTCAGAGAGTGCTGTGTTTTCCTCTAGCCTCACTGCCCACCAGCGCCATTCTGTGTCCACCCATAAACAGGGCCAACTTCCCAACTCTGAATTCTGCTTATCACTTAGTGGAGAGGTAGCATTTCTTGTGGCCCAAATCTCACCAAGTCTCCCATGTAAATACACCATCAGGCTCTGCCTGTACCCTTCTCTACGAGATAATGCTGCCACGGCATGGGTTAAGACCACAGCGTTTAGTGATTTCCATTTCTCTAGGCACAGACGTGGACACCTACATGCAAAAGTAGCCCTTGAAAGACAAACCAAGTGAACCGATTGCAGAGACGAGGGTGGCGGCAGGGAGGTGGGCATTCCTGATCAGTCAGAGCTGAAACTCATCTAAAACGAACCAGCCACGTAGTAAATGGGACATTTAGAGTTGCCTAGAGTTCTAAACTATCTAATTTTGTAGGAGCTAAAATCTTTATCTGTAAGGGGATGTTTTGAAATATAAAAAATCACTTTTCTAAAAAAAAAAAAAAAAATCACTTTTCTAAGAGAATGTTTCTGTTGCCCCTAATAATTTTCCTACTTTGTGTCCCTATGCTGAGGCAGGTAAGCTTGCCGTGGATGTAGTACCGCAAAGAAAAATGGGAGGAACAAAGACCGCTGTTGTCCCTTCTCTCTGATCCCAGTGGGTTGGTACCAGCATAAAAGGAATCTTTTCCAAAGCTCAAACTAGGGATGGATCCCTCAGAAAAATGAATGTCTGTAAACAGCTTGAAAACCTCATCCACTGTTTGCTTTATTTTCATCCCCATTCAAACCTTAGGGCTGTGAAAAGGATTCGAAACCTCAAATCCAGGCTAGTTACTTTAAACCATAGGAGATCACTCAGTCAACAAACACTTACCTGTGGCTGGCTTTGTCACTAGTTTTGTTTGGGAGCTGGGGATACAGACATGAAAAAAGGTATAGTCCACCTCTCAGGAAATTCACAAGTCCATGCCAGAGAGGTAAAAGGGCTCTGTAATGCTAATATCAGACAGAAACTACCCCGGCCCACAGATGCACAGAGTATTGCAGCAGCAGAAGGGAAGGCTTCTTGGAGATGGTTGAGATTTTGCAATGCGAGTCAAGGTTGAGTTTGCTGAAGGTTTCCTGAGATCCATTTAGGTTTGCTCTAGTATGAACTAGATTACTAAAATAGACAGAGAAAATAGCATCCCGATATTTAAATATATGATTACCCTTTCTTTATAAGTACTTAGCTGGAAGTGTCTTAGGATGAATACTAAAGCGCCTATCTGTGAATGTACACCATATTGGAAACAGATTTACTGTCCCAAAGTGTAATGCTTACTCAGCCATCTGATGAGATTTGAGCACTGAACAGTTTGAGAGGGATGCATAGAGCTGTTTTATTACAAGATGCTGTTATGAGTTATAGCAGCTTTCCTTATGCTATACGGCTGTCGCCAAACAAGTTACATGAATATAAGCAGTTTTATTTGCAATTTTTTGCTTACATTTTCTTAGCGTATTCCGATTATGGCTTCTCACAGCCCGACTCATGCTCCTGTGGCAGTTCCAGTATATTGCTTTATTCAGAGCCAAAAGGAGCCTTTAAAAATATTTGTAGAAAGTTCTCCTCTGAGTATGCAGTGTTTGTGTTTAATGGATGCTATCACCTGGCACTTGTATAAAAAAAAAAAAAGAAAAAGAAGACTTTTCACTCTTGAAAATATGTGTTTATTTCAGAGCAAACTTAATAAACACATTAATTAGCCTCTCATTTGATGCAGTTTTGGCGACCTCTGAGTAGGAGGTTTTGTGTTTTAGAAGAGAAAAATAAATAGCATTTTGAATTTCATTTGATCAGGACTGAATCCAAAACAACTAAAATAAGAAAGAATTAATTTCACATGAGAGATGTACACTAGGCTTGGTTGTTACATACACATTATAGGCTGGAAAATTAGTGATGTTGATTCCCCTTGAATGTGTGAAAGTAAATCAGAGAAATTGATGACATTAATAAAAATGATAATAACAGTAAATTTGTCTATACTAAATGCAAATAATTGTTAAGCTGGCACCCGAATGAACCTTAGACAGCTAGGGACTTAGTTTCAATCCCATGTATTTTTATTTTATTAAGTATCTTTTTAATCAGATTGTTATTAATAATTACAATCAATATGTAGCATACAATGCTCAGAATTCAGCGTCTTCCTTCATTTTGCTGTTTATTTTTGGAAAACAGTGTGTTCATTAGTGCTTGGCTTGGCCCAGTGTTTGAGAGATCCCGGACATTTGCACAGGACTGCATGCATAACCAAGCTGCAATGACAAGGTGGGGAGGGCACAGGCTGCTGCATGGAGTTTTGCATAATTTAGGGGATCAGTCTTTAAGAATCTTTCAAATTACTAGCACTGGATTTTTGCTTTTCCTGTATGAAGGAAATTCACATCCATTGTAGAGAATTTGTAACTAAATATATAAAGAAGAAAATTATAACAACCTATTATTTTACCTCCCAACAGTAATTACTGTTATCATTTTGGAATATTTATTTTCTAGCCTTTTAGCTGCTTATGTATTTGTGTAATGTGTTTTCAAACTTGGAATTATATGTACTATGTAGTACCCTACTCTTTTTATTTATTATGTCATGAATGTTTTCCTTTTCTTAAAATAATCTTCTGAAATAAGTTTTCCTTAACAACTAGCTGTGTGGCATTGTCATATGGATATACCCACACTATGCTTTTCATTTACTCTTTTTCTTCCAGTGGAATTTTAGCGTTCATGCATTTTTTATTACAGTGCTTCAGTGAACATCATTCTACATAAATCTCTGTGCATGTCACTAATTTCCCCTGAAAAATTTGTATTTTAAATTATGCTAATGTAGAAGGAAAAAAGAACAAGTAGGCTAGACTTTAATGTAGGTTTAAACATTTAGGTACTTTTTAAAACAAAATTAAAATTCAACTTACAAATCATATCCCAATGTCATATTTTGTAATGTATCATTTTGTTGTAATGATACTTTGCTAAACCAATTTTAATTTGTATGAGTATAGGGATCCTGTGTCATACTTCTCTAGAGCCCAGTTAAGGAGGAGGTCTGTGAGGTCAAATGACTACCCCTCAAACCTCAGGATTTTTGTAATGGCATCCTAACTGCTAAATCCTATGAAATTTAGGATTGTAACATATGGTTGCAGGATATACTTTTAATTTCACTTGACCATACATATATATAGTTATATACATATGTGTATAAACATACACATACTAAATCTATGTTACATAAATCACACAGAACACACTACATGTATTAAACACATTAAAATGTGTATTTATATATCTACGTTCATGAACATACATAAAAATCATATTTATTAAATGTGTGTTATATTATTTAAAGAGTTTGTACATAGAGTTCGGTGATTTGATTGGATTTGGTTGTGCTGTATTTTAATCAGACGGTCATTAGAACGGTTAATGATAAATTCTATAGGTCGTATAGTAATCTGATCTACTGTTAGTTTCTATTTGCCCTAACTATAAAATATCGCTGAGAGTTTCTCTCTAAAGGAACTCCTGCATTCTTGTCCAAAATGCACAAATGCCAGAACAGAAAAGATGGAGTCAAGAGACAAAGGCAGGGATTGCTGGATTTTTCTGTCTCATTTTGTATGTGTCTGTGGAAAGCTTTCCACCTATACAACAAATCATCCCTAGGGAGGACAGTGTCATGATATGAGAAGGGAACGAAAAATGAAATGATGTCTGATTCCCAAGGGAAAAATAGGTCTTATGTGAAAATTAATCTCAGTGTGTTACAACAGTTGCTATATAAACCTGAACAAAAGGGAAAAAAAAAAAACCTTGTGAGAAGATGCTTTTTCCCACTGAAGCTATCTTTCATAGCCATCTCTGTAGTTTTGTGGGGCACTACCAAGGTGTTGCAGTATAAGGGCTCAGACGCTGTGCAGCCAGCACATGTGCTGCCAGATGGGACCCTGGCAAGAGGACCACACTGTCCTCAGGAAGCCTTGACCCTTTACCCAAACTCTGACACTAATTTACTTTCATTTCCTTGGCAAGTCAGTTACCCTCGTTAAGTCTCAGTTTTCTTCCCTAAAGTGAGGCCAAGAAACATGAATGATCCTTAAGACCCCTCTCAGATCAGTATATCTTGTCATAATTAATTTCACAATTAATTATTAATACCACAGTGTGAGAGATCCGATGAGCAAGACCGCAACTATATTTAAATGTACAGATACAGGTGAGTGCCATTTGGAGTAAAGAACCTCCAGATTCCCCCCTGCGAAAAGAGTTTCCTTTCTCCTCCACCTACTTCCTGCCCTGAATGTCATTTTCATGCTCACCAAGATCCTCTACCAGATTATGACATTCCTCTTCTTTGATCCAAGTGGATTCTGTTTATAAATATTGAATGATTGACATAGCTTCCCAGTACTGCCTTACAGTGGCAAATGGTGTTATAAAGAAATTGGGCATTTTGGAAAAATTCATATGGATGTTAATTATATACAGGAGGAGTCAAAAATATCTTTCCTTACGTTTTTACTTCTCACACTCCTGAGGAATTGAATGTTTGTTCTCCTAGTATGCTTATCAGTAAATTCTTAATTTTGTTAAGGAAAAAGAAATCCAGGGCAAGTGCTTACATTATCACCATCATCTGCTTGAAGCCTGAATTTCATTAAGTAGATTGTTAATAAAATGAGGAATGATATATCACAACTGCAATGCTGTGTCTCCCAAAGTTAATGAAGAGTTATAATTTTCCAGACGACAAATTAAAAGGCTGTTAAAATGGTTGTAAGACTGTCAACAGATTTAGCAGCATTCCAATTAAAATAGTGCATTAAAGAGAATTAGAATCTTGAATTTGCAGAAATGAGAAAATATGTTTAATATGTGATTTAATATAGTTGGGAGCCCCAGAATCTTTACATAAGATGAGATGGATATCATCTTAAAGATGACATGACACAGTTAACAAAAAAGTGGGACATCACTATCTAATACAGTTTCACAGACTTGTTCAATAATTTGCTTGCCTCAAACATTAAAATTATGTTTTTTTAAGTTGTAGAAATAATATTAGAGTAATAATTATCTAATATATAAAATATATTCATATATGCATATTATATATATAATATTAATATATATTAGTAATATATACATTTTTATATCACCCACTCCTAACAAATCATTGACTTTCATTTTTCCTTTTGATACTCATCCTTCTGGATACATAGAATAGTTGATAGAACAGAATGCATTTTTACATAGAATAGTCACATTTTTACATGCTTTTTTTCAATTATACTTTAGTCTTACTTATCTTCAATGATTTCCTTTTTAATCACTGAATGCCACATATAGGATTGAGGCACTAAATTTTGCTTAACCATTCCCTGGATGTTAAGTAATTAGGTCACTTCATGTTTCAATAAATAATTTTGTATTTACTTACAGTAAGTTTCTAGAAATAGGATTAATGGGTGAAAGAGAATGGACTCTTTTGTGACTCTTGAAACATCAAATGACTTTCATCATTTTACACTACCACCAGTAATTTAACTATGGTTGTAATTCAGCTACAGGCTGAACAGTGTTAGATGGCATCATTATTTTATAATTTTTGCAAAATTAATAGGTAAGATGGTACCGTATGGTTAACTTATTTTTAACCAATTTGCCCCGAGAATTTCACTGGTAAATTGGATAACATGACCATTTTTCTCTATTAATTTGGCTTTCTAAGTTTTATTCTTTGACAAGTGGTAATATGTAAGGTGGCCTGCGTATGACGCCATGATTTTCCATTAGCAGGTTTTTGAGATATTCATGGAATTGAGATTAAGTTCAAACAAAGGTAGGCATCTGTTGCTAGGAATAATAATATTTAATATAGCAAGACAGCAAGTGTTTAGAAAAGTGTTATAAAGTCAATAACAGGCATAGCGAGGATGATTAAGTGGGATTAAACTTGAAAATTGACGCTCCCTAATTAGTATTTCAGGAGCTATAAAATCCCTCCTATTCTAAAACAAAGAAGAGGAAGAAACAGGAGGAGAGAGAGCACTAACAAACAGCACATAGATGAAGTGGCACATTCCTACCTACTCTCTATAAAATCTAAAAGCTCTGCACACCCTACTTGCCACTCCCTATTCCCCTCTATCCTACCTCATGCCTCCTAATCTGACATTTACTGATTACTGTATTTGGCTGTATACCCCAAGAAGGTAAGCTCCATAAGGGCACAGACTTTGTGTGTGTGTGTGTGTGTGTGTCTTTTGCTCACTACTATATTCTTAGGGCTTGATAGAACAATGCCTGCTGCATAATGAGTGCTTCATAAACACTTGCTGAGTGAATGAATGAATGAATGAATGAATTGTGGAATATCAGAGAAGAGAAGTTGCCCAAACTCTAGTTGATACATCAAACCTGATACAAATAAATGACTATTCCAGGACAGAGTTGTAAACAAGGAGATGCAGTATTGGCACCATGCAGCAAATGATGGTGACAGAAGGCAACCAGTGAAATAGAAGATAAGATTGGATCCTGTCTGCATCTGTCTAAGTGTGTCTTCATTGCTTTCTGAGGAGGGATTGAAGATAGATTCCAGAAGCTCACTGTATATTATTACCACTTAGGCAGGGATATACACACATATCCACATATTCATGTGATATATCCATGAATACACATAGCTACAAGCATATATCCACATAAAGGCACATATTTACACACATACATGCTTCTGTGAGTGTATTGTTTAAGTTAACTTGAGTAAACTCTGCAGGGGGTATCCTGGTGAGTAGAATCAGTTCATCTCTAATATTTTCAGATCTTTTAAAAGTCTTTTAAGGGTGTCTTGAGATACTGCAATGGAGAGGAGCCTGGAATAAGTGAATTTCAATTGGTAGTTGCAGCTCAGGTTCTGGTGTTCATACTGTGTAGGCCAGAGTTAGAGCATCCTGTAAAGAGTTATGCTTTCTTATGGCTAATGATGCTTTTCTGAGAGTTCTGCACACAGAGAGCACAGTCTGGTGGGGCTCCAGCCTTTCTCTGCACTCCCTCCCTATTACCAATGTCTTCGTATGTCTCAGTCTTCTCATCATTCATTCGTTACTCTTTAGCCTGCTTTTTCCATCACATCTAGGACTTGTAGTATCCTTAGCCTTTGACTGCCATCTCACCTATAATTCCCCCAACCCAGCAGACTTCCCTAACTTAAAATGGCCATGGTTATCTAAGGCACAAAATCTGCTTCCTCTCAGCAGTCTGTACTGCAGCTAGAAAGGCCCCTTTCAGTTGGCTCGTGATTCTTTCTATTCAGGAAATGGTCCTTGGTATTTTGTCCTTAAAGTCAATTGACTTTATGATTGTATTTAACTCTTATTCATTTTTTAAAACTTTCTCTTGTACATTTGAAGTCAAATCAGCACTAAACTGTCTCTCTGGTGGTTGTATATCTCAGCTCTCCTTTGATCCTCCCTTGGAATTGAGAGTAAGAATGCTGGAAGAGACCAGTAAAAGATCAACTCATCAACCCTACTGTTAATCACAAAGTGAATTCAACTCTTTTACCATCTACCCATCTCCCAGGAAATGGGTCCCCGAGCATCTGCCTGTTATTCCTTTTGTGTGTTGTACTCAACGGACATGTTCCATATCTCCATTTTCGTGACTCTTCTGTCAAGGACAATCTCTTAGGCACTGCCTGTCATTGTGATTATTGCCAATATAACTGAATTAAGGTAATCAGGCCACATTCATTGCGTGCACTTGGAGCAGAAGCTGAAACCACAGGTAAAATTGAAATGCCCAGTAATGGCCATTTCAGTGTTGGTTTCCTGTACTTTTCCTAAAGTGCACTTGCTGTTGCCTCTCCTCCTCACCTGCTGAGATCAGTGTGTGGGTGTGAGTGTCTGAGGGCTCGGGTTGATAAGTTGCTGAGGGAAAGGGGTGGGGGAAGGCCACACAGCTTGAATTAATAAATACGTAAAAATATATGGGGCTCTAGTATGCCCTACTGCCTTGTCTCCATCACTACACAAGGATGTCTTCATATATTAACTGCAGCATCAGAATTCCGAAGGCAGGGAAGCAAAAGTAGCAGCTGTGGGAGCTCCCTAAAGTGGAGCCAGGCATGACATTCTGAATTCTGAAATTGCAAACCCACAGCTCAGTGGTTGCAGCAACACAGAATGCAGATGGCGTGTTCCTTTGGATTGTCAGAGTAGTTCTGCAGAACATAGAAGCGGCTTCAGTTCGCTCCTGTTGGCTCTGCCGCTGCCTTTTAACACCAACGTGTCAGTAAAGCCGTGTTGCAGTGACAATCATGTGTTGGTAATGGGGCTCAGAGGAGGGTACCTTGGGAAAGTTTGAAATTAACCATTTCAGAATGGAGGAGTCTTTTACACATGTTCCATGTTAGAGAAATGAAAAAAGGCTGCATTACATAGATTAGGGGGCTGCCATAACTTGGATTCACTTAATGTGTGTTAGGAAATTGAAGATTAGATGAAATCCTTCATTCTTTTTCCTTTTTTTAAAATTAAAATTACAAATGCATGTTGTTTTTCCCCCATAGCATGAATAAAGTGAGATAAGTGCACATTAAAACCACCTCAGTGATTAAGCCATCTCCTTTTCATCTGTAAATATCAGATAATAGAGTCAGAGTAAATACAGAGCTGTAATTGAGTTTAAGGGCTCTGCTGAAGCACTGTTAAGAATAGGGCCTAACGACTTCTCCAGAGGCAGCTGAGTCAGAAGGAGTCATCGCCATTTACAAATCACGTTTAGAGGCTTCTCCTTTCAAGGAACATTCGCCTTCTTTCCCCACACAGCCTCCCTGGCTGGTTGAGAGAATTAGGTTCCTTGAGCATTTGCAATATCCCATATTCTTCTGGGTATCCCCAAACTTACCAACGGCCTGGTGACCCTGATCCAACAAGTGGGATCTATACATGTGAGACTTACTTAGAAAATATATATATTTTTTAATTTTTAGAATTACATCTTTGAGAGTATCAGCTTAGGACTGTCTTCTATTAAGTTGAGGGACAGAGGAGCAATGGGGAGGATGTGTAAGATAATATTTTCTCAGTAGAGAGATCACTTATGTCTTGCAAAGGCAACTTCTCAACTGAGGCTTTCTCATATGGGGAATTAGAATGTCCATACCCACACTGCAGCCATGTATGTGGGACTCACATGCACAACCACAGATACAAACACACCACAACCATGCATGGTTAGAGATTTTAAAATATCTATCTGTCAGTCTGTTTACAGTGGGCCAACTTAGGATGACTAAGGACCCATCAGTGAAAGGAATTCAAGACCAAGCATATTTTAATGGGGGCAGGCAGCTTGATTTGTTTCACTGTTGTAGAATATACTGAGGTCAGATGTCCTAATTCTGCTTTTTAACTCTATAACCAGAGGCAAGTTAGTAACCCTCTGTAAGTTTGAATTTGTTTTTGTTTTTCTGGAGATATTAGTAATACTTTATTTTGGCTTGTTGTGGATGTTCAATGAGAAAATCCATGTAAAGGCACTTAACACACATTACTTGGCATTTCGAAGTCCTCAGACAGTGTTAGCAATGATCATTATTATGTTAATTATATTTGTCCACACAACCTGGGAAAGTCATGGAGGGAAGATCAAAAGCAGACACAACTTATCCATCTGCATTTTTGTAAAGACCTTTCAGAACCTTACTGTGAAAATTGTTTAGAATCGTAAACACTTAATGCTAGAAGGAAACATCAAGTCTTAGTCTAATCCTCCTCATTTTACAATCGAGAAAGAAATGTTCAGGGAACACTAGAAAGTGACTTTTTTAATGTCATACGTCTATTTGGAAGAAATGACCCTGTTTTCATTTACATACTGGGTTTTCTCCAGTCCAGTGTGATTTCTGCTGTCACAAATAGCACTCATTTATTCCAACCTAAAAATTAACTGGACTTCTTAAGTCTTTGAAAATACAAAGACTTCAGTGTCAACTTACTATATGCAAACTTTCCCAAAACCTATTAAATGACTGGAACCATGGGACCAGCTGGTACCGAGGATAAAACCAATTGTATATAATAATGCGTGGTCACTGCCATGTTAAGCACTATATGCAGCCGACCTTTGACCATTTTTTTCTGCAAATATTTATTAAACCTTTGGTGTATGCCAGGCACTGTGCTAGCAATAATAATAGATAATATGTGTTGAACACTTACGACACTTCAGACCATGGGTTAAGGGTTGCTTGTGTAATCTAATTTGATTCAAATAGAAGCCCTATGAAATAAGTACTACTATTATTCCCATTTTATGGTATATGAAGAAAAATCAAAATCAAACAAGATGTAAGTCCTCAGTTTATCTTACAGTGTTTGTCTTCTGGCACATAGTTGATGCTCGATAAAATATTTGTTGAATGGATAGGCTTATAGTCTAATAGGAATGAAATATGTATGAAAAAATTAATGCACTAAAACTGCCCTAGGCAGTATAAAAACCAACACACCAAACTATAGTTAGGGCTCAAAAGAGGAAATGGGATCCATTCAGGAAGAGACCTGCATAGATTGATTCTTAAATACGCAGATGAATCCTGTCTTACAGCACATTTCAGATTATGGCCTTCTTTTTTGCTGGATGCAGAAGCAGATCATTCAGGGCTGAGCCACATAGAAACAACTTTTTTAAAGTGTTATTCAGACCTTCATTTTCAAGCATTCCTTTTACTTTTAGAGGGACCTCCTTCTATAATGACAAAGACGCATCTGGAACACACCTTAATGCTAATTCCCTGTTTAAGTCAGTTCCTTAGGATAAAGAGCACCTACACTGAGTCTTTAGGGCCCCTGAAATAAATTCTCCATTTTCAAATGAACTCTCTTGTAAGCAAGAAGGGACTAGAAAATTGCTAGTTCAGTTAAAAAGATTTTTATCTTAAAAAAATTGATGCTCTTCTCTTGAGATTATATTACAATTCTAGCTGTGATGCATATTCACAAAAGGAAGAAAGTTTAGTCCAAAAGTAAGAGGCAAACTCACTTATTTGGCAATGTATCAAAGCAGGCAAAAAAAAAAAAATAGAGCATTTTGTGTGGGTTCAGGCCAAGATGGGAAAGGAAGTGGGTGCCATTGTTGAAGCTTCTTTCTCTCAGGCCTGCTTTCCTCTTTCTCTATCTGGAGGCTGACAGGCACAGATCACCTAGAAGCAGTGAAGTTAATTTTATGCAGAGAGGAGACATTTTTCCCCTTCTGCAGACATGAGCTTTACAGGATTTATCACCTGCTCCTAGAATGAGAAGCTTCTGTGCCAGGAATTTGTCTGCTCTAACTTTCCTTGACTTTGGTTCCTCAGCCAACTGCTTGCCCCTTGTCTCCAGGCCAATGATTAGGTCGTTTGCAAAGGGAGAAGGGAAAAGAGGCAGCTAAGGCCAGGATGGCCAAATTGCTCTGTCACCCATGCCTGCTTTGTGTTTTGCTTTCTCTGTATCTTAGCGCTAGGTATCCTCCCCTGCTCAGACTTTTCTTTGTTTTCCCCTTACTGTCTGCCTGGATCTTGAATCTCTTGCCTTGGTTTTTTTGTCTTCTGGACTTTCTTTGATAATGCTTGTTTACGATGCTCATGTATTTAAGTGCCAAAAAGCGTTTGTTTAAAAAAACTAAGAATCAAGGGACCCACTGTGAGTCTGATCCTGTCCTTTTCATCCCCCAACGTCACAGAGAGATATTCTCGGCATTTCTCTCTCTGGGAAACATGGTGTAAACACTTGTGCTCCAAAATCATATAGATCAAGTTCAAATCCCAATTCTTTGCTTCCTGACTGTGTGACCTCAGTTATGCAACATCTCTGTACCTTTTCCTCATTTGCAACATGAAGGTATTTCTTTGTTCTGTAGCATTATGAAGATCAAATACCATGACTCATATCAAATGTTTAGCCCAGTTTTCGAAATATCTTAATTTCCTTTTCCCCTCCCTTTTTTCCTCTCCTTATTCTCCCTTGAAGGTGGAGAAAAGTCTAACACTGTTATCCAAAAGAGAAACGAGGGGGAATGAAGAATGAAATGGTTAAACCTCCAATTTTCCTTTTCTGTACTTAACCAGCGGGTCTTTCAAGGTACTTCACAATTTGTTGAGAGAACCATTAAAGACCATTAGTAGGTCATCTGCCACTGACTCCAAAACTATAGTCTTTAAAATTCACACAAATAGGGAAATCATCCTAATAGCTCCGATCACTTTGATTTGGGCCATAAGGCCATGGTGATGGATGCACTAAGCATCGCATAAATACCAGGGTGTTTCCTTTAGCTGGCATAATTTGAAAAATACAAATGGTCATGTGCTATCATTATGTAATATGATATCATTTAAAAATGTAAAACTGTAGCAGGGGCACTTTGACCAGTTGGCCCTGCATCTTTAACCATCTTGTTGAACACCCTTCCGTTTATTCTGGTCTCATCTAAATGACCCTCACATCCCAAGGTGCCTGATATTTGGTCTTGTCTCCTTCAAATCCTGAAAGGAGAATTTACATTAGTACAGTGTATAGAATTGGACTGAACTTTGGAGATTAGATAGTCTTTTAAAAGTCCTTTAACTATGAGATGTTTGATTGTAGCCCAATCTTCTAAATGTACAGATAAAGAAACCCGTTTGAAGCAGTGAACTCACTGTGCATGGCTAAGTGGAATAAACAGCTGGTTCAGAATTTGAACACAGATCTTCTCAATCTAGGTTATGCTGAAAAATTAGGTTTGTATCCTTGTTTGCACATGAGGATACGTGTGTATGTGTGTTGTGCATATATATGTGTATATGTGTGTCTATGTGTATATGTATATTCTCCCCTCTAGAAAAGGTGTTGAGATACTGAGACCCCTGTAAATGTCACACTTCTGAGGGTTTTTGTTTTATTTTTTCCTAAGTGCAGTCATTTTTATTCACCAATAATAAAAATTATTTGTTCATTTTTGAAAAGTCAAACAATTCAGAAGAGGATAATGAAAGCTAAAATTGCTGGAAATTCCAGAAGTAACATCTTTAAAGCTCTTGATAAATGGTATGTTGATACATTTTAAATTTCAGAAAAGCATATGTAAACCTTCCGGGGTAAAACCAGTATTTGGTTGGTCTTACTGCCAGGACTTAACATTCTAAGCAAAAGCATGATGTAGGCCAACACTACTCAAAGTGTGGTCTGGGGACAGCAATATCATCACCTGTGAACTTGAGAGAAATGCAAATCATCAGGCCCTACCCAAGACCTACTGAATCAGAAACTCCAGAAAAAGGCCCAAGATCTGGGTTTCCACAAGCCCACCTGACTGTTCTGATGAAAGATCAAGCTAGAGAGGCTTTGATATAATGCATAGTCTGAAAGATCTGAGTTTGGATTCATCTTTGCTGTGACCCTCATTAGACTGTGACCTTGAGTAAGTTAGTCACCCAACTGTGAGCCCTGGGCTCTTCATGGTGAAGTGCAGATAATATTTCCCTTGAAGTGTTGGTGTGGAGATTAGAGACAGATTATGTGAAGTATTGAATACAATGACTAGCCCATTGAAGGAACTTGTTTGATGATCACATTATATGAGGCCATCACAGCTTTCATCAGCTGTTCATTTGTATAGCTCATTCTTGAGAATACAGTTGTATGTGATCTTGGAGAGAAACATGCTGTTGTTCATATTTAAAATTTGCAAATGGCACTGCAGCCAGAGAAACACGATTGCTGTCTATTTCAAAATGTGTACTCCTCAGAAACAGCGTGTGATTCTTCTTTGCCAATTGTCTCATTTTAAAGGAATGTAACTAATTTTTCAAAGTATTTTAATCTATGTATTTTGAGCTAATAATTCTAGACATGAGCTTCTCCAAGGAAAGCTACAGTTGGATCGTCCTGAACTACAGATGTGAAAGTATATGGGATTCCATCCTTCTCTATTTGCCACATAGAGAAAGATCTAAATAGACCCAGGTGGTTAAATCCCTCTTCCTAAGAAGATTAGCAGTCACTTGGGTCACCGTGTATTTGGGTAGAACCAAAGAAAAGGCTATTGAATTAAATATGAAATAGAAATAAGTATGACTGCACACGTTTCTAGTTTTATTTGTAATGCCTTAAGATAGTAGTCATAGAGTTGTACTATAGCAAGGTAAATTGATCTTAGGGAAGGTGGCTAAAATAAGTTATGGGGTAAAGGAAACAAGATGGACTTACTAAGGTGCCAAACAACTTCCCTCTAAGTCTACAGAGAGTCCAGATGGACTAAATTTAGCCCAACCTGGCCTAAAGTGGCAAAATGTCAGTATCTGTGCCTTTCAGTCTTATTCAAGTGCAAGCTCTCTCCAGGAGCCCCTACTGGCAGCTAGGTATAGTGATGTTTAGTAAGTCTATGGAGAATTTGCCTTCCATTTCTGTTCCACGTGTTTTAATCACCTTAGATTGAGAACAAATTGCTGTTAAAAACTTTCAACAATCTCAGAAAGATTT
Organism: Leucopleurus acutus; assembly: GCF_964270905.1. Lineage (NCBI taxonomy): Eukaryota > Metazoa > Chordata > Mammalia > Artiodactyla > Delphinidae > Leucopleurus > Leucopleurus acutus. Next base: position 33,463,894 of record NC_139145.1, on the reverse strand, counting down.
TTAAAAATAAACCAATAAAATGTAATAACACAATGACAATATTTAAGTAGGAAAATTATGGCAGATAAATTTGGGAAGGTTTATCTGCTAATGGCCACTTGACATTTTTAAATAGAGCATTTCAGTAAGTCACTGGAAATGAGCCAACAAGAATTTATATTCATCTATTTAAATGATACTTATAAATAAGTAAATATGGTTTAAATATAGTTTGATGCTAGAGTTTATAGCAGCAAATGTTCTAGTGTAGGTTTCTGTTCTAATTTCAGATCAATTCAACAAGCATCTATTGTAGATTTCATATGAGCCAGGAAGTATGCTAGTTCTTGGAGACCCACAGAGGAGAAAAGCCCAATTTTGGAAATTAGGAATAATAACCCATATTAGAGTCCAGCATCCTTTACCTCAAAAAACCTTTCTTCCTTGTATAACATCCTATACAAGGGGACTTACATGACTTGCAGGTCAGAATTTAAAACTGTTCCATTTCTGCTCTTAATTATATCTTGTGGCGTTTAGCTTACATGCAGTTCAAGAGCTGTATGCTGTGTAACTGTTTATAATAAATGCCAATGGAGTATTTTCATTATGTATGCATTAATTCATTCATTCTGCAAATATTTATTATGCATTGTTGTAGGATAGTAGCACACCAAGATGTGTGCTACACTGAACCTACATTCTATAGTGGGGAGGTCAACCATGAATTTGTAAATAAATAAATAAGTTAGTTTCAGTGAGTGGTACTTTTTTTAAGAAGAAAAAGATAAATAGAGCACTTACAGAGTACTTTGGAGAAGAGTGCGGAAAGGACTCTTTACACAGAACTTTCTGCAGAGACCTCTGTGAAAACATGATGCTTGAATTGGAACCCAGAGGAGGAGCAGACGCCTGTGCTGCTGTGGAGATCAGAGTGGAGAGCGTTCTGGGTAGAGGAATGGTCAGGGCACAGGCCCGAGGAGGGAGTATGCTCAGCGTAGTTTGGGTTTAAAAAAGGCCAGCATGAATATTAGAGGAATGCAAATCAAAACTATAATGAGGTATCACCTAACACCAGTCAGAATGGCCATCATGAAAATGTCTATAAATAATAAATGCTGAAGAAAAAGGAGCCCTCCTACACTGTTGGTGGGAATGAAAATTGATGCACCCATTATGGAAAACAGTATAGAGGGTCCTTAAAAAACTAAAAATAGAGTTACCATACGATCCAGCAATCCTACGCCTGGGCATGTATCTGGAAAAAACTGTAATTCAAAAAGATACACGTGGGCTTCCCTGGTGGCACAGTGGTTGAGAGTCCACCTGCCGATGCAGGGAACACAGGTTTGTGCCCCGGTCCGGGAAGATGCCACAGACCGTGGAGCGGCTACGCCCATGAGCCGTGGCCGCTGAGCCTGCACGTCCAGAGCCTGTGCTCCGCAACGGGAGAGGCCACAACAGTGAGAGGGCCGTGTACCGCAAAAAAAAAAAAGATACATGCACCCCAACAGTCATAGCAGCACTATTTACAATAGCCAAGACATGGAATCAACCTAAGTGTCCATTGACAGATGAATGGATAAAGAAGATGTGGTACATATACACAATGGAGTATTACTCAGCCATAAAAAATAATGAAGTAATGCCATTTGCAGCAATATGGATGGACCTAGAGATGATCCTATTAAGTGAAATAGACAGAGAAAGACAAGTATCATATGATGTCACTTAAATGAGGAATCTAAAAAAAATGATACAAGTGAACTTATTTACAAAATAGAAATAGACTCACAGACATAGAAAATGAACTTATGATTGCCGAGGGGATAGTGGAGGGTGGGGAAGAGATAAATTAGGAGTTTGGGATTAACATATACACACTACTATATATAAAATAGATAAACAACAAGGACCTACCGTATAGCACAGGGAAGTATACTCAATATCTTGTAATAATCTGTAATGGAAAATAATCTGAAATATGTATATATGTATAACTGAATCACTTTGCTGTACAGTTGAAGCTAACACAACATTGTAAATTAACTATACTTCAGACAACAACAACAAAAAAGAGGCCAGTGTGACTGAACTTTTATGGATGAGGGAGGGAAATTATCCTACAAGATGAGTTTGATGGAGAAAGCAGGACATACGGATGTATTCTGGAGGCTTCTGGAGGCTATGTTGGGTATTTTTTGCTGTTATAATGGGAAACCATTGGATTTAAAGTATTTAAAATACTTTAAAATACATTTACTTTGTTGTTAAACTTTTGGACTGACTGACCAAGAACCTTAGTCATTTTATACTACCCTTTTGAAATGGAATAAAGTCAAGTATTCTATGAAACATTCATTTGAGATATTGGGAAAAACCCCAGTGCTCTACTGAGTCATTAGTTCAATTCAGGAAGTATTTATAGTTACAAAAGTAAGCTAATAAGGCTTTTGAAAGATACAATAATGATTCAAAAAAAAAAGTTTCTGTCTTAAATTAGTCACATGCTATTAAGAAAAGAACTATTTATAATTACATATGATATAAAATTTTAATGAAATAAATTGTATAATAGAAGCCTAAAGGATAACCCAGCAGATTCTGAATAACATTATTCATTTATTCTACAAATATTTTTTGATTACCTGCCACATATCAGAAATAAAACAATGGTGAACAGAACACATGTGACTCTTGCTTTTATGGAGTCTGCAGCCCAGTTGGGAAGGCAGGAATAAATATGAAATATAGTCATAAATTAGAATAAATGTAATGAGAAGAAAAGAATGGCACTTTAGGCAGTACTGGCATGTAGGCACTTAATAAATATCAGTTAAATTTATGAATGAATGAATGAATCGTGGATAACAGAATAACAGGGAATGACATACTTTACACAGCATGGTCAGAAAAAGCCTCTCTGAGAAACTGCCATTTAAGCTGTGATCAAAAGGAAGTAAAGACATTGTCAATTCAAAAGACTGCAGGGAGAGGCAGCCTCTAGGTAGAGGGACAAGTGTGTGAAGGTCCAGACATGGGAAAGAATTCTAGAATGTATCAGAAAGCCAGAGGAATGATATCGAAGAGAGATAGTGGCAAAATAGGGTAAGACCTTGCAGTCCATAAGGAGTTAAGTTACATTCTAAGTCAGTAGGTAAGCCACTGCAGGGCTTCATAGGTTTCAATGATCCTCCTAATTTCTGCCAAACAAATTGACTAAGTGGAGACAAGACCTGATAATGGAAAACCATTTATGATGGTATTGTTTTAAATTAGATAAAAAATGGTGGCGGTTAGGCTGAAGTCAGAGTACAGATGAATAAAAGTGGATGGATGCAGTGGTTTTACAGATGCAGTCACTGAATGAAGTAGGATGATGTATTTTCCTTCTTCCAGTTTTTCAAGCTAAAAACTTGGGAGTTATCCTTGACATAGCATGAAGTGTGACCCTGTTTTTAAAAAAAACAGAATCTGTCTTTTTCCTATGCTCAAACCCTACAGTGGTTCCCCATAACATTCAAAGAAGAAGGTAAAATTCTCAGTATGACCTATAGTTCCCTAAATCCTCTTCTCCCATGTTAAATTTCTGACTCACTTTCCTACTAGTATCCTCCTGACTTAGTCTGAGCTAACCACACTGGCCTCCCAGAATTCAAACGCAACGATCATGCTCTACCCCATGCTATTTGTTCTTGCTGTTCCTTCTAGATGGAATTCCCTAGATAGGCATGAAAGTGGTCTTTCACTTTCTTTGGCTCTTGGCTCAAGTATCCCCTTCACACTGAGGTCTTCCTTGGTCACTCATCTAAATGTTCAAACTCACCTCACTAATATACTTTATCTTTTCTCTCCGCTTTATTTTTCTTAGTATTTACTGGTATCTAACGAAGTTTATTTTTTATTTATTTATTTTTACTCTTTTGCTTGTCTCCCCACTAAAATATAAACTCAGTACACATTGGTTGAATGATTAAATAAATGACAGTAGTTGCAGAAGAAGGTAGTGCCTTCCAGGATTAATATCGTTATAATAGCTAAAGTTTATTGACAATTGGAATAAGTCAGGGATTGGGTTTATTGACTCCTTGTAACAACAACTTTCTCAGTGTGAGATAAGGCTGGGTACGGGTAGGTAGATTGGGGGCTAGTCAAAAGAATATCGAACAGCTTGCCAAGGAGTTTGGGCATGGTCCTATAGATATTCAGGGTTCGTTAGGGTTTTAAAGAGGGAGGTAGTACAATGTGCCCTATGTTTTATGTTAATAATACTTTGGAGAATGGTATGAAAGAGGAAGCATGATTTTGAAATTAGGAAAAATGTGTCAGGAAATTCCTGAATTAATCCAGCTAGAGGATGTATGTCAAGTGTCCAAACTTCAGTTTTGAATATGGAAATCAAAGGAAGAGGAAGAGATATGGGGAATGGAAATCATGTGTTACAGCAGTGCTCACTGTTGCTGTGAATGGGCTTCTTTCCCATTAAGACAATTCGTTTAGTTTTTCATATCCCCAGTTTCTCACAAAGCATTTGATTCAATTGGTCGTTTGGAATATTGAAATCTACCTTGGATCTTGTGGTGCTATTTATTATAGAAGAAACCATGTTACTGTCCTGACTCAAACATTTGAAACTGTCTTGAAATGTTTCATAATTTCAAGCAAAGTCACTGGATTTTTAGGATATCTCGGTTCTCGCTATGTTTCTGTCACCAGACATGTGACCTGGATCATGTCACTTCTCTAAATGTTGTTTACGTTATGGTATAAAGAACATCGTGGAAGAGGAAACCAGAGAGTTGTCCTTGATGTCTGGATTTGGGTCTAGGCTATCTGACTCCAGATCCCGTGCTCTTAACCACAGGCCCAAATTGCATGATCCCTGGGGTCAAAGTAGGATATTTGCATGGTTCCAAATTAATATAGGAGAAAGCTTTCAAAACACAGGGAGGATGAGCTGTTTTGACAGGAAGTGATCTTCCTGTCTAAGAGAGGCTGGATATGAATGGACATATAGTGCTTCCACTCAGCAAGTTTCCCAAGGAGATCCAAGACCTAAAACAGTAGCTGAATTAGATGGCTTTTGAGTACTTTCAGGGTCCTGTGTAAATGAGAACCCGAGAGTCAGCAGCTGTGCAGTTTTCTACCGCCTAACATCGTTTCTGTTTCCTCTTAATTCCTCTAGCAACTGGAATCCACAGCAGCTTTTTAATTTAACACTCACAGGTTTATATCTTATGTTTTCCCTTTAATTTTGAAGGCATGGGTGATGTTTCATTCTTCTTCAGGTCTTCTCCAATGTGTAGACCCAGACTTTGCTCACAATCGACATTTAAATCATACTTCATATTTCTTATCTATTGAAGGATATTATGAAAGAATAACTTGTTCAATGCTACTTAAATGCCAGTTGAAATAAGAAATTATTTCAAAAGTGTATATATAAAAGCTGAAAAGTCCAATCAACTGGAAACTCTTTGAAGATCAAAAGCTTGATAGATGGTACCTAGGGAAATAAGACCAAGCCCTTTACCCTCAAAGCCTCAAAGCCTGAGTGTGTATGTGCCTTCAGAACTGATAACATTGAGCGTCTAAATCTCCTTAGCCATATCCGAGGAAGATGTATTTTCAATGCAGGAAGTTCTGTCATCTTAAGATAATCAAAAACTATCTTTCTCTTTGTTGGGAGCAAAAGAGAATATATTTTGTTGAGAGTAAAGAAGAAGGAGGACTTCTTCCATTTGACAGATACATTTTCCAAAAGTCTGTGAAAACAATTATGGCAAATGGAACCATAAAGGGCACCATCATTAGAATAAACGTGGTAAAAGGAACCACCATTAGAATAGATGTGGTAAAAGCAAGGCCCCATTAACAAGAGCACCACTGAGTCAGGCTGCAGGGAATGGTGAGAGAAGACAATAGGCAAGCAGAGAATCTTGTTAATGATTTGTCAGAGCCCAAGTGGTATGGAAAACAACTCAGAGTGCATTTACTCCTCCTTTTCTGTAGCCCATCACGATGTAAAATTGAGGGGGCACCTGGCATTAAATACTGTATTTATAGAAATGCAGTAAAAAAATCAAGATAGCATTTAGTGTATTGTTCTTATACAAAAGAGAAAGAAGGAAAAAACTTGCCTTTATCGACCAACATATTCCAATTATAATGTTTTATTTAAATAATCACAAATGGGCAATTTGTTCAAACTTACTTCTGTATTCACAGCATGAAATAGTCCCCTATCCACTCAAGTTTTTCTATGAATGTAAGATGGGATAAGTAGAACCATAATTACAGGAAAAAACTTGGGCGTTGCAATTGCAGCCCAAAGTGTTGGGGCATTTGCTTTCATGGCCTCGGCAGTTCCATTTGTCTTTGTTGGGCTTTCTTTTCCCCCTCTCTGTAGCAACGGTTTCCTTACAGTATTTGAAATTAATTATCAATACCTTTTATGCTTTTTTTGTGTGTTTTTGTTCTACATTTGTATGGATAGCTCTTGCTATTCTTTGTCAAAATTGCCTCCTTTGCCTTCTGTACGTCTCAACTGAACTGTGATTGAATCGTGGTGAGTGTTTTTTTGCTGGTAGCTCCACCCGCCTCAACAGAAACAGGCTTTGTTCCCTGGAAAACAACTTTGTGACAACTGAACCCGAGGCTTCTGTCTTGCCAGGGAGGGGTCAGGAGATGAGAATTCTTTTCATCTGGAACTGGACGCTTGGCTTTGCCCCAGTTTCATACCCAGGAGCAGCAGGCATTCATAACTTGGGATTCTTAATGTGACCTATCACTTCAGGAATATCCCGTGCAGTATTTTATTTGCTTATGCTGGGTCGAGTTCATAAACACTAACCACAAAAAAACTAATTAGCTCCACAATGAAAATGGAAGCACTGAACATCTGAGTGCTTACAGAATAGTCTTTCAGGGTTATTGATTCAGTTAGTTATCGTGTATATTTCATGCCCTACATATTGCAGGAAAATCATAATATCCTATAGAGACACACTTTTCAAGGAAGCCAGGAATAGAAGGTACTGCGTATAAATTTTAGGGCTGAGTCCCAAGTCAAAGAGGCAAACGGATCCTCTGAATTACATGCAAACACAGTGCCAAACCAGGTAAGGAGTTAGTTTAAAAGGTAGGATGAGGTTCAGGAAGAATTGGATGTGCATTTAAATCCCAGAAACAATAGTGCATGTCATGGAAATTCCAAAATGAATCCATACGTCATTAACAAAGATGAAAGAAATTTTCTATCAGTGACACAGGCAGTAAGTAAAATAGACGAAAAGGAGAAAAGTAAGTGGAGTAAGCCTATCCTAAAGAACAGGAAAACAAGGCTGAATTCCTAATGGATTATGGGGACAAAGCAAAGAAAATGGGAGGTGAATATTCTAGTGACTTCAGTGCTCTGGCTTCACCAATTTCTGACTGTGGGACCCGTAGAACTACTGACTTCTCTTCTTAGCCTCAACTTTCTCATGTATAGTGTGAGAATAATGATCATATCACCTCCCAAGTCTGTGTAATGAGATACCCTTTACATAAATTTCTTACAGCAATACCTAGTATATATTATGTGATAGCTGTGGTTGCTATTATAACTATAAATATTTTATCATTATTATTATTAGGAAAACAAATATTCTACACAAGTTGATCAGAGAGTCTCCCTCCCAACTTTTTTGAGCCTTTTAACTCAAAAATAATTGCAAAGAAATTTGTAATTATCACTTATTTCCTGTGTCCTCGGGCCACCTAAGATTGGGCATGTTCTTTGGGGATGGGCAAGTGGTGGTATTGGAACTGGGTTAGAGTACTTCTAGGGAATTGGAAGAGAGATTAGCGTTGCTGTTGCTTTCTAGTTTGTGGTTGGTGTGGATGTTTGCTGTTCTCGTCTCTTGGCTCCAAGGTGAGGGACATGGATCCACCTGCGTGGTGGGGAAGGTATGTCTTTAAAAGTAGGTCTCTAAGCAGCAAGGCTGTCATAATGTTTATCTCTTAGAAAATTAAGGAGATTTAGAAAATCTGTGCCAGCCTCCCTAAGTACACCTTCTAGGTTCATGAATCCAGTGGATACCTTGGCTTCACTCCATATGGCAGCAGTGTTGGAGAAATAATTTCAATGGAATTATAATAAACTCATTAAATCAATGGTACAGGTTACCTTGTCTACATCCAGTTATGAGTTGATGTACGTACGTGTATTATAACAAAATATATGATTTAAAAATATTTAAATAAGAACTCTACTAATAAGTGTAGCGTATATTTATTGAGTCCTTACTATGTGCCAGATACTATTTTAACTTTTTATAAATTGTTCTATTTATTGCCCCACCAAACCCTTATGATTTAGGACTCTTTCATTCTCCTTATTTGGCAGTGGGAAAACTAAGATGAAGAGAGGGTAAGTCGCTTGCTGAAGTTAACACAGTTAGAAAATAGTGGAGTTGAGTCCTAGCCTCGTAATCCTGACTCTGGACCCATGATCGTAACGAAACTTAAAACAAAAACTGGCCTTAAGCAATTCAGTGGTTGCCATTTGGATTTGATTGAAGGACAGTGGAACTCTTAAAATTCCTTAATGGTACTTGATGAACTTTAAAATATTCCTTCGATGTCAGTATTAAAGAGTTCATCTTTTGAAAATAATTTGTTTCCAGATACACTTAATAGTATAAAATTATTAAGTAACATCTGCATGAGCGCCACCTTTGTCTCTAAAAATCAGAGTTTAGTGGCACTTTTTAGACTTGGCCAAGCAAACGGTGCATTTGCTATTCCAGGAATTCCCATTCAATAATGCATTCTTCTTTCCTTTCTTTTTCCTCCTTCCCCTTCTCTTTTCTTACTCCCTTCTTTTCTCTTTCATTCTTCCATGGTGCTTGTCATGTTCTGAAGGCTTTCAGCTTTGGGTTCACATGCTATAGGTACATTGCATTTTGGCAGTAAAAGGCCCCCTTAAAACACACCCTTAGGTTTGCAGGTCCTATTATTTGAAGTGGCGAGCTCTCCTGATATCCTCAAAGGACATGGAACTGAGGCTGTGATTTGCAAGCATTTTGCACGTGTCACCTTAACCCTGTTTGTCTTTTGAAATCAGAATTTGTGGAGGGTTTCGAGGTTTAAAACCTAACAGGAAAGGAAGGTGACAAAATACATTGTTGGATAGAAATTCAACTCAGATTTCATTGCAAGTCACTCACTGGCGTTGCCAAACTGGAGCCTATTAGGTTATTGTGAGCAGGGCTTAATTGTTTTAACTTGGCTGGCTAGCAATCTCCTGCTCTGTGACTTCCTTAGGGGACACCTGTTTTATGAACACACCCTCTCACCTCCACCTGGGTCACTATGACCACTTCCTTTTGCACACAACATAATCGAGCCTAGTTTATCCCAGAAAATGAAACATTAGCATGACGGATGAGACCAATTATTGTAACCCCTTTATTTTAAAGATGAGGAAACTGAAGCTGAAAGAGTGACTTATGAAAGATAATACGACTACTTAGAGGTTTAGCCATGCCTCAAACTGTACTCTTCCAAATCCATCCCAGCTATACCCCCCCCCCGTTATCACAACAAATCAAACTAATCAAACTGTGATCAGTTGCTGGTGTAATGTTAATGGTTATTAATAATGACGGCTCTGATCCTGTATATAGTCTAAGGGACCTAACAACACATAAGCCCTCAGTGGGAGTGAGTTATGCACCTTGTGCCATGTGCTGTGTTCAACACTCCTACCGAATCACTTCAGCAGCCCTATTGGGGATCTATCATGGTCCCTCCGCCTTTGTAAACAAAGAAACGAAGCCTTGCCAGATTAAGACATTTCCTGAAATCCATAACCATGAAGTGGTGGAGTTTACTTTTAGGCCCCTATTTCCTGATGTCAGCCTCTATGCAGTGCTGCCTCCTGAAGGGTTTCCAATCCATTTCTCTCCTCTCTCAAACTAGAACATGTGTAAACACACACTCACACCCACAACCGTCTCTCCACGGTTTCATCTGATGTTAGTCCTTGTGGTTTCTCCTTTCTTTGTCAAGGTAGGGGGCCAGGATTCAGGGTGGGTGCGGTCATTTGTAGTGTCTCTTTTTGCCGGACACATGCTGTAGCCAGCTGATCTAGACCATCCCTACTTGGGAGAGCTGCTTGCAGTGTGCACCAGGCTCAGGCAGCCACAGCCTTTGATTAAGAGCATAAAAAGGCATCTCTGGTCTCTGGCTTTTTTCTGCTTTTGTTCTTGCCCACAGGAGTGGTAGGGATGGAGACTGAAGAGGTTCAGTAGGCTGGCTGTGAAGAAAGTTGAAGAAAGCTCCTTTATTACCTGAGGAATATAAATCACATGTCAGAACTTTGCAGAGGGAAAAGTGGACAGAACTGTAGAGACTTCTAAGGTTCCTTATATTCTTTTCTTTTTTATTGGAGTAAAATTGCTTTACAATGTTGTGTTAGTTTCTGCTGACAATGAAGTGGATCAGCTATACGTACACATGTATCCCCTCCCTCCCCCCCATCCCACCCCCTAGGTCGTCACAGAGCACCAAGCTGAGCTCCCTGTGCTATAGGGCAGGTTCCCATTAGCTATCTATTTTACACATGGAAGTGTATTTATGTCAAACCTAATTTCCCAATTCTGTCTAATCAGCTATTACAAAGCAGGGTCCAGCAAACTTAAATGCTAGTACATCCAAACTTCCTGTGTTTTAATAGCATATATAATAGGTAGAGAAAAAGAAAACAAGAAAAATGAAGGCAAGCAAGTTTACAATCCATTTTTCTTTGATGATTAAGAAAAGAATTAATCAGTATGCATATAAATATTCACTTTTATTAAGTAGACAACATTTTTAGGCAGAAATAATTTACAATTTGACACTTTCACCCATTCATTCAACAAATATACTGTAACTACCTAATGCAATAAGTGAGGGATTTTTTCAGCCCACTTAGAATTCACAAAACAACAGACACATTAACAAGTAAATTATAATTAAGGGGAATAACTGCTACAGTAAAGATGTCTATAACATGATTTGGGAATCCAAAGGAGGACATAATTGCTGCTGGAGATTTTGGCCAAGATATTTTGGGGTAATTGACATCTGAGGTGAGTCTTCTGGAATGAGTAGTCATCATCCAGATGGTAAATGGGAGGACGGAGTCCTCCAAGGCAGAGGGAGCCCATCGTGTAAAGACTCAATGTGGCAAAAGGATGTGGCCCACTGAGGAAAAGGTGGATTGTTCAAAGTAGTGGGGGGACATCAGGAAGTGGCAATGAGAAAGGAGACCAGGGGTTAGCCTTGGGAACATACTTGAGATGATAAAAGCTTCACACCAAAATGTGCTGATTTCAGATGCCAGTCTCAATATGTGTTGGGATGTTTTCTCATAAATCGAATAAGATTAATTTGCTATTGTTCACCCTTACAACTAATAAAAGCTTTGCAAATAATGTTAAACAAAGTTAGATGAAATCACAATGTTGTTTCAGAAATATCTGGCATGTGGATAGGTATTTTTAATAAAATCTTAAAGCATAAAATGGAATTTTGTGCTTTCTCAGTAGATACCAAATCAGTTGGGCCATCTCATAATTAACATGTCTGCGTGGTTACAAAGGTGAACCCATTTTTCCTGTCAGCACACTGTAATGCGTGCCCACTGTGGTCATTCAGCGGCTGTGCAGAGCATTGCCAAGCTGGTTCCTGTGCTTGCTTCTGCTTTTTTCCCCTGCAGGACTAAGGGTTTTTTTGTTTGTGGCCTCACTTGCTTGACTGTTTAGTTTTGTTTCTTTTTTTTTCCCTATACAACTAAGGTTGCTGTACCACCCTTAACACTGGAATGTCTCAGTGACTCAAAACAACACATGTTTATTTCTCACTCCTACTCCATGTCCACTGTGAGTTGACTAGGGCCTTTGCTTTCCATTGTCCTCCCTCAGACATTCTGCTGATAAAGATTTCACCATCTGGAGCACTGCAGGTGGGAAAGAAAGGAAAAACAAAACATATGGAAAATCACACCTTCTCTTCTTATTAAAGCCTCACTGAAAGTGACAGATGTCACCCTTGCTGACATTTCATTGGCTAAAAAGTATGTGGCTTTCTCTACTTTTAAAGGGGGTTAAGGAAGTACAGTCCTACTATATGCCTTGAAAGAAGAGAACCCCGATTATTTGGGGGCCGTGCTAAATTTCCTGCATAATGTATTAATCAGCTCAGGCTGCCTTAACAGAATATTACAGAGTGGGTGGCTGAAACAACAGACACTTATTTTCTCACAGTCTGGAGGCTGGAAGTCAGAGATCAAGGTGCCAGCATGGTTGGGTTCTGGTAAAGTGCTTCTTTACTGGCTTGCAGACAGCTTACCTTCTCACCGCGTCCTCACATGGCAGAGAGCACTGGTGTCTCACCTTCTTTTTATAAGGGTACCAGTTCTATCTCCTATACAATCACTTGGAGGGCTAAGGCTTCAACATATGAATTTGCAGGAAGGGGACACAATTCAGCCCATAGGTGAATATATCATATGTATTTTTTTTATCAAGTTTGACTAAATGTAAACTTTGGGAATGACACTACTGAAATGGTTTGGTGCATATAAAAGATGGATTGGCACTACAGTAGCATAAACCATATTGATTACATTGACAAATTATTAAACTGTGCTCTAAAAATTGTTAGTAAATATTGTCAAGATTAGATCCTGAAATATTCCTGTATAGGCTTTTGTTTAAACTTATTTCAACAAGATTCTTAAAAAGACAAGTCAGAAGGGAGTAGAAAGGGACCTTGCTCATCTGTCACTCCTCAGCTCTCCTCGTTCCTTCTCCGTTTGTGGAATGGAGGCAGTTCTGCTGACACACTGCAGATTCTGCCTTGATGCGAGGCCATCCCTGACGATATTGTCAGTGTGTTCCTAGGTCTCTACTCTTCTGGTTTAGGTCTAACTTTAGCTAAGTGATAGGTGTGCCACCATTTCTCCATGGACAGGTCACGGCTAGCTCTCCTATGAGTTGTTCTCGATTAATTGTCATTTATTATTTTCCCTCCATCTTTATGTTTTAAAATTAGAAAAGGAGGTTTTATTTTAGCTCAATATCTAACTGTTAGTCATTGGTTTGTCCTAAAAGATAAATTATTTTTCATTCCTTGCTACTGCTGAAGGAGTTTTTAGTTAGTTTTTTTTTTTCTTCCAAAATGCCAGGATAGCTGGTGAGAAAATCAGTCAAGCTTAATCACTAGATTTATTCATGTGTTATAACTCAATGGAATCATCTACCTGTTTCAACAAAGAACACATTTGACTGCTTCTTTTCTTCCTTTTTTTTTTCTGTTTGTTCCTTGATTTTCCTGTGAACATTTCAGTCAGCTGGTTATTACTATGCCATTAAATGATTCATAGGGAGGTGGTGCATGATCTTTATGAAGTACTTCACATTTGAGATGATTGAAGAAACCTTCTGTCTTAAATTTCATGAAGGAGGAATTATGTGTCTGTGTTTTATTATTGAAGATGAGGTTGTAGGTATCTTACTCTCAACCAAAGGATGGCTCTTGTGACTGAAGGCAAAGAAACACTCGTGACATTACTTGGCTAATTTAGCTGTGGTTTAAAAAAGAAACAAAGCAAAATTTACATTTCACCAAATAGTTTCCCCAATTCATCACCCTAAATACTGTTGTTTTCCCCCTTTTCTATCACTTTTTTCTTTTGTCTTTCACTGCTGAATGGAGTGAGGTTGCAGAACACATTAGGATCATTTAAAAAAAAAAAAAACCTGTAATCTTAAAACAGTTTAAAAATGTTTTTCAAGTTTTAAATTTACAAAATTACTGCAAAGATAGTACACAATTCCTGTATACCCCCATTCCCAGTCTTCCTGTTAGTAACATCTTGCATGGTACATTTGTCATAATTAATGAACCAATATTGATACATTATTATTTACTAAAGTTCATAGTTCATTTAGATCCTCTCAGTTTTTTCCTAATGTCCTTTTTATCTTCCAGAATCCCATCCATGACAATCCCAGCCTTGACATGGCTCCTTAGGCTTTCTTGGTTGTGACAGTTTCCCAGATTTTCCTTGGTTATAATGAACTTGGCAGGTTTTAGGAGTCTGGTCAGTTTTCATAAAATGTTCCTGAGTTGGGACCTGTCCGATAGTTTTCTCCTGGTTAGAGCAGGATAAAGTGTTTTTACAAGGAGGGTTACAGAGGTAAAAATGCCATTCTCATTATATCATGTCAAGGGTACATCCTGTCAACATGACATCATTGTTGATAGGAACCGATTGCCTGACTGATTCTAGTCTGATTCTAGTTTTTCAGGTTTCTCCACTGTAATATTACTCTTTTGGTCTTCCTTTTCCATAATTAATTTTTTTTTTTTTTTTTTTTGGAAAAAAGTCACTTATGCCTGAAGAGCAGGGAGTTCTACCTCATCTAGAGCAGAGTATCTATGTGAATGATTTGGAATTCTGCATGAGAGAGTTGTTATTCTCCACATGTAATCTATTTATTCAATTATTAATTCATATCACTATGGACTCGTGGATGTTTTTATACGTTGGGTTATAAGCCAATACTACTTGACTTATTTTGTTGCTCAAAATGTTCCGTTTTGGCCACTGGGAGCTATTTCAGTTGGCTTTTGGGTCCCTTTGTTATATACCCATCATGTGGGTCTTTATTTTGTTTCTTTTGTTTTGAGCACTTTCTTACTTCTGACACTATAAGATATATCAGATTTTTATATGTTTTCTTGTATATTTTCTGCCCCCAGACCTAGAATCAGCCACTTCTCCAAGGGGCCCTGGTTCCTCCCCACCAATACACACTTTTTTTTTTTTTTTTTTGAATACTATTAGAAACGACAGTTTAGGTGTGATTTGATGTTTTCCATTCTCTGTTTTGATTTAGCTTTAATGTAGGTTGGCCACTGAAGACTTGATGTTTCTCCCACACACTATGAAGAAGTCCTGTTTTCCTTCATTCCCATTAATGTACTATATGAGCTTCAGGTTTTGCTTCCAGATGTTTTGTTTTATTGACTAGGACCCTTAGAATCAGACTTCTTTGGCCATCTAAAAAGGGACATACTTTTTAGTTCAACAGAGCATAGCTTTCTTCTGTAGTCTACCCAAGTGTGAGAAAAATACCAGAAATTAAACTAGAATTGATAACAGAATGCCTCTACTGAATTTTTTAAGTGGGTTGATGAAAGAAGTTTGCTCCTTAACATAAAATCATGACTAGTTAAATTAATTGTTCTGAGACCATTGTATTAACATTTTCATTTTTCTTTCTTTTTTTTTTGCGGTACGCGAGCCTCTCAGTGCCGTGGCCTCTCCCATTGTGGAGCACAGGCTCTGGACGCGCAGGCTCAGCGGCCACGGCTCACGGGCCCAGCCGCTCCGTGGCATGTGGGATCCTCCCGGACCGGGGCAGGAACCCGTGTCCCCTGCATCGGCAGGCGGACTCTCAACCACTGCGCCACCAGGGAAGCCCCGACATTTTCATTTTTCTTAAACCCTATGTTACAATGATCCGCCTTTTGGAAGATCTGTCTGAGAAATGGCATACTGCAGTAGAAGTCATTGGGCATGGGATGGCAGTTTCAAAGAGGCAAAAATTATTTATTAGAACAATTACTTTCATCATAAAATATATTAATTTTAGACCTGGAAGGAATCTTAAAAACTATCCTCCACTCAGTCATCTTAATATTGAGTAAAATGACTTATCTAAGCTCATTCATTTATGTAGCTGCCAAACTAGAATGAGAATTCAAGTGTCCTAGAATGCAAACTTCCATCTAGAGTAGAAAAAATTTACTTCAAAAATTTACATACGAAATTACAGAGAGATGAAACTTTGATTCAATGAAGCATTTTGGTGGCTGGGGACATGACAATCTGAATTGCATTTGCTATTTTTACCTGAGATTCACTGGATAGAACCAAAATTTTTGAAGAGAAATTCATCTTTGCTTGGGACCAAATGTACGAGGAGAAATTAACTTATGTAAAGGAAAATAAAATACACAGCTAACTAGGCTGATTTTGATGATTCACCGAGAATGTATCCCTTTGAATGATACTGAAAATGGAAATAAAGGTTTCCTAAGAAATGCCATTAATCTGATGGTGTTGTCTTCATCCTTTCCAGCAATCAGCCAGAGAGTTTGTGTCTCATAACTTAGTTTCTTATTCCTCCCTGTTTCCCTCTTTTTGATTCTTGGAAGTGGTTAGAAGGAAAGACATCTGGAAGGCAGGACACATTAGAAACTTGGAGGGGATTAAGATGTCGTGTCTGAAAAAAATAAAATTAAAAAAAAAAAAAAGATGTCATGTCTGCTCTTTAATTTCTTGGAGCAGCATTTCTTAGCTCCCGGGCTACCAGAAAGAGGAGTGTTAACAGCCTTCAAATGAAGATGAGATCTGGGTAAATGATGACCATTTTGACCCTACAAAATCAGCCCATCTCAAGCCTCCTTTGTCCTTGTGGTGTCCCAGGCCCTGAGAGACAGAAGGACAGGAAAAGCAGCCTCATTTGAGGGTGAAGAGAGAATTTCAGCTTTCTTAAGCATCTTTCTCCTGCACTGCTAACCAGCATTTTACAGAGGACATAGAGACTGGGTTCCTAAGAGCTGTTCCTCTTGTTTTGGGAACCTTTGTTCAAAAACAGGCATCACTGAGAGTTCCAGGAGGTGAGCAAAGAGTCAACTTGCTGTGTACCAAGCACTGACTTCAAGATTATGACAGAAAGCTGGTGTTCCCAGGCTCTCCCTCTATTCTGGTTTCAGTGGCCACACGGATTGATGCATTGGCACATGGGAGAGTGCCGGGGAGCACGTAGCTTTCATTGTAAGGGGACAAAAGTGTAGTCCAAAATATCAGAAAACTCACCTTCCATCACTTATCATTTATGTATCAATTTTGTCAGGTTTGGGGACCATGAGCATATGCAGTTGACAGAAAGAAAATTGGTACTAACAGGAGAGGATTTAAAACTGCTTCTTTAGTTGGAGAATGAATGTTTGAAGAGAGGTATTAACACAGACATTGCCTTTGGTAGAAATAAGCTTTTTCAGTGGCCTTTAAAAATTGTTATTAATATTGTTTTATGTAATTGTCATAAGCCCCAGTACTGGAAAGAAGCTAATATTCCTGATTTCTTTAAAAACTATATTTGGACAAACCAAAAGAGAGTGATTCATAGAATATCAGTGTAGGAGGGAATGTTATTTGGTGACCCACTGACGCTAGTGAATTTTTTTTTCTTCTGAGAAGGAACTTTTTTCTTATCTCTGAATATAATATGATTAGCTCTGATCATTTAATTCAGCTGAATAACACATAGTGAAAAACAAGCAATCAGTAAAAGGAAAGCATAACATGAGTTTTACCAAATATCTGGTTCCTAAGTAAATTCTTTCAAAAGAATCCAGTAGTAAATGTGGCCCAAGGAAATGTTTTAAGAAATTTTGCCAGCAGAACAGAAAGACCTGGCTTAATTATCAAGGGACTTCTAGTCAAGCCCACCCTTTCCCCATCCTCTCTTCCATTCTTCCTTCCTTCTTTCTTTTCTTCCACCCATTTAAATTTATTTATGGAAAACCTTCTCTCTATACACCCAGCACTGCTGTAGGTGGTGAAAACACAGAAACTGGTTAGAAAAGTACTCCCTTCATGGAGCTTAAAGTCTGGTAATCAGCTTTCACACATGCTGCAGGATTATAGTCGAGGTAAACAGTGAGACTACAGGAAAGAGTCTGCCCTAGCACCCATCAGACATTTCCTAATGCCCTCCCTTCCCTTTGGGTAGAGAGGAAAGGTTATCTCATCCCAAACTCAGGTAGCTAGTGCACAAGGGAATTCTCCCATCTGCTTTTTTTTTTTTTTTTTTCCCCATCTGCTTTTTAAACTGGACAGGGGGCTTGTTATTCAGGAATAACTCCATTCCATCAGTCCTGCTTAGAGTTTAGAAAAGAGTTGTTCAAATCAGGCAGTTCTTTGAAAGGCCCTGGCTAACATGAAAAGAAAAAAAAAAAAAACAGGAAATTTACAGTCTGAAGCCAGACTTAATGACACATAACGAATTGCAGCTCTGTTTGGGAATCTCCCTAGGTACCGTTCCTTAGGATTCCAAGTGTTTAATTGAAATTTCTTTGGGGACAGTAGTCATCATTCACTTAAGCATTATATTTATATTTGTGCGTGAAGGAAGGAAGTCAAAGGGCTAATAGACGGAGTGAGCAGAGTGGCTGCTTTTCAGCTGCAGGCCACGATGAGCCGGCAGTTCTCAGAGGAATGCCTATCCTGGAGACAGCTTGCTTACGATGCCCTCCAGGGACTGTGGGAGGAGGACAGAGTTGTGATTGACAGCTGTTTCTTCCTGGACTGAGACAGCGTGCATGATCCCAGTGCAGCCTGTTAAATCAAACTATTTTCAGTCGAGAGGATTAGAACACCTCGAGATGCAGAAGTATTCTGTTCTAGATTTATTCTTATAAAGGCTATTCTTTTTACCCTTGCGGTTAACGTCAAGTGTTTTAATCCCAGGGGACTTGTGCCTTCACCATTTTCAAAGAAAAGTTAATGAGGAGCTATTATTCTAGGAATATTTTAGCCGCTAAAATTTGTGATGGAATCAAGATAAAGTCACACTGTTACACTAATTCTGCTTTCTTTGTATAGAGATCCTACTTTCTTTCAATTCGTGATACAAGAGTCGTAGATTAGCTTTAACTAGTTTACTCCACATTCTGTAAATCTTAAGTGTTGACTCTTGTTTTTCTCTGGGTTTTCCAGGTGCAGTTTTCACCTCCATACAGGGAAATACTTACATGCAACCAGTTTAATTTTTTAACAGCTTTGTTGAGGTATAATTTACAAATCATAAAATTCTCCCGTTTCAAGTGTGCAGTTGAATTAATTTTAGTAAATTAACAGTTGGACGCCCATCACCACAATACAATTTTAGCACGTATCTATCGTCCCCAGAAGATTTCTCCTGCTCCTTTGCCCCCAGCTCCAGTTCCAGGCAACAAAGTGGTTTAATTTTAAGCTCACGTGATCACAATTTCTGCTCATCACCTGAAAGGTCTAGGTTTGATTTCCTTGGATGTGCACCTTAGTCTGTATTTTTGAATACAGTAGATATTATCATTCTTATTTTATAAATAAGGAAATTGAGATTGAGAGAAGCCAGGAAATTGACCCAAGGCCCCAGAGCTGAGAAGTGGGAGGATCTGAACTTTGTTTAGTCTGATTCCACAGCCCTTTTGCACTGTGCTGCACCATTGCTCCACTTGGAAAATAAGCTGGTTGTGGGTTTTAATGGAAGTTGGAAATTAATCAGAGATTATTCTTGTTTTTCTTGTGTATATACCATTTCACTCTTCTTTCTCATTTCTTATTAATATATATACTTTATATATACACATATATACTATATATATATATATATATATATATATATACACACACACGCACACACACATATATCATGTCTCTTTTTTTATTTTGGGTTGTGTTAGGATTTAATAGCTGCCAGTTTTCTGATGCTAACTTACTGTTGTTATTGAAAAATAAAATCGCCCATATTGAAATACAATTTTATAATGTTACTCATTAGCTAACCAGTTCTTTACAGCAGAAAGTTTATTAAGAGATACTTGCATTATTTAGAGTTTTTGTTTTTAATTTGTAGTACAAATCATCAGAGATCTAACACCTGACATATCAGAATGATGCTAAATGTTATCAAGTTGGATAGGTGAGGATTTTAATAAAAACTCGGACACTGACTCATGACACTGCAACAGAAATTAGTGTAAGTTGGTGAGAACTTCTCTGGAGCTGCCAATCTCTGGGTTCGAATCCCTGTTTTTATATGGACCAGTTTTATGTTCTTCAGCGGGTCATGTCATTTCCCTGGTCCTCCACTATTTAATATAAAATAGGTCTGACTAAATGGCAGTTACTGGCATTAGCGAATTCTCAGCAGGAAGCCAGTGTTTCATTTTTTTGGATCAATTAAGTTGTGTACATTTACTATTATAAAACACAGCTTCAAACAGTTCGATATTGACTGAATTATTTTGGATAAATCTAGATGACGGAACAAGGAAAAATGCATATGAAGGATCCACCACCATCATGACTGATGTCCCATTCCTGTGAAGTCAGAAATCAGTAATGCTGATGCCTGGGTTCCTTTCCTCCAGGTGGAACTCTGGGAACAAGGTTTCTTTCATCTGGTGGCACTGCCATCTTGAATCCATCTTCACTCATATCTCATGTACCATAAGGGAATGAGAACATGGAAAAGGATCATTTGCCTTTTAAGGTCTCTGATTTTTCAATGGCACCATCATTTCTACTTCACTAGGTTGACAAGAGCTAGACACACGGTCTGACCTAGATGCAATGGAAATTGAATAATAGATCCTGGCTGGAAAGCTACGTTCTCTGGCAGTTCTGTACTGTGGAAAGGGAAACACTAATGTTGGTGGACAGTTAATTTTCTCTGACACTCAAGCTGAGTTTCTAAGGCAGAAGATTAGAGGTGATCTGACCCTGAAACTTAATGGAGTCTAAAACCTTGAGCCAATTAAATATTCCAGGAGAGCATGGTGGGTAACTGCATTACCTTACTGTCAAATGAGGGGATGGTCTTAGTTAGCTGTTTCTAGAGGTGTTCTGGCCCACAATCATTATTTAAATAAGAAAGCAGAACTGCTCTGGTTGAAGGGACTTTCAGAAGAGACAGCTCTGAGTAGGTCCTGCTCACTGACTGCCGGCTGGCAGCACAATCCCCGCGGATCCTGAAAAGACAGATAAAAAATCTCGGGATTCCTTCCTCTCTCTCCATAATCTGATTTAAAGTTTTCATTTTCTCTCCCTCCTCTTTTTCTTCTTTTTTTTTGGCCGCACAGGTTTTGGGATCTTAGTTCCCTGATCAGGGATTGAACCCAGGCCCTTGGCAGTGAAAACACAGAGTCCTAACCACTGGACCACCAGGGAATTCAGGGAATTCCCTATTTCTTAAACAAAACTTATTTAAATGGTCACTACAGAAAGTCTAGAGCAGAGACGGAAGACTGGTAGCCCAAGCACCTCTTCTATTTGGATTGCACTTTTTTGAAGTTACGTTTTGGCCCATCGTTTATCAATTGGTAAATATCACATAAAATCTAGATTTTAGGCTTTTCTAGAAAAATTGCCAGACCTGGCAACAGTAATTCTACCTTCTTGGATGGCAGAAATCTGCTGTAGCTGAATAACAGCTGCTTTATCCAAAGGGACCTGTGTTTTCTCCTATTTTCCCACAAGCCCCCATGGCTCCTTATTGCCCTGTACACAGGCTGACTTAGCTCCTTTATGTTAACTGCCTGGCTTCTGTAAGTCATTTAAATTTACAAAATATTATCTAATGGGAAATTGTGTGACCTCGCTGAAATTTTTATCTTTTTCAGGCAAGCAGATAATTATTAAAAACTTATGAGCAAGAATAAATTGAATCTCCACTTTGAATTGTTCTTCAGCCTATTTTTCATAGAAAGTTCTGCCGCGTGAGCCTCTCTGTCTTGAAAGACATTTATTTATAAAATGAATTTTCCACAATAATTATTCCCAATCGCCTGGGTTACTCCCTGTAGCCTTTTGGCTGCGGGATTTTAGTCTTCTGCTCTGAGTTAATTGAAGTAGTGATTTTTCTCTTACCAGATGAAGGGTCTATAGAGCAACAATATATATGACAAACAGAAAATGGCAGTTTTTTGAAATTTGGCAATCTTTTTCTTAGAGTTGTAGTTAATCATGTCTTTCTGAGGATGTGGAGTGAAACTTTGACATATGTCATGGTTGTCAAAGTCGGCATTAACACAAAATAATAAGTTATTTAATATAAGATTCAACTTTATTATTTTTTCAAGTGAGCTGTCTATCACCAAGTTCTGAAGTGGATTTCTTTCAAGTCTCCCTGTCTCCAGAGAAAAAGGGGAAAAGGCAGTGTGTCCCTGGACAGGATCTATGACTCATTATGTCAATCAAACCCCACTTCAGAAGGGAATAAAGAGATTTGTATCTCAAAGCTGTGCATAACGACTCCTCGGCTTTTCATTTCATATTTATGAGCAGTTTACTTTGAAGTGTTTATCAGCCAATACGCAGAAACATGAGGGAGCCTTGCCTGAAACCATACTCAGGCGTCTAATCTGTGAAATGCTCGCTGAGCAGACTAGCTCATCAGTGCATGCCATGCAAAAATAAATACATAAATAAACTTTTTGTTATTTGAGGTCTCGGAGCCATGTCTTTATATGAACTATAAAAAAGCAATAAATGGTGCTGAACATTTTGAAATTGGTGTAACACGGGAAACTTAGCTCTGTGATGTGCAAAAAGGAGGGAGGGGCAGATCATTTCTTGCTTGAAATAAAACCTGGTAGAATGCAGAGAAATAAAAATACACAAATATTTACGTATACTTCTCACCTGGTCTAAGGCTTTGGGTCTGTCTGAGTGCCTACTTGATGACAGTGAATAGTATAAGGTGCTTTGTTTTGTTTTGAAGATGTAATTCTCAGAATGGTTGGGAAGATGGCACTGCCAAGATGTTGAAACCACTATATGCAAAGCTGTTTTACATTTTTAAATCTGTATTAATACCCCATGCGTACTTTAAGATATATAAAACAGGTAGAAGGAAAAGTCAGGAAAGATAATAAAGAGGGATGCGTAGAACAAAATAAAATATTGATTCTTGATGAATGAAACTGGTACATTTTCTCTATTTTTAATCTACCTGCATATCTTTGTTTAATTATTTCAACAAATATTTATTGAGTAGTTACTATACTAGATCCTGGCTTTACAAGGGAACAGATCAGCCAGAGTTGCTGAGGAGGATCTCGTGTTAGGGGAGGCTGAGAAGTCAACGAATCAATGTCAGTGTCAATGTCACGTATCAGTTAGTTACTGTGACCAAGGGCTCAATTCCCCTCTTCTTTACATTAGATCCTCTATGTCCGTGCTCATTTCTTGCTTGTTAATAGCAAAAAGGGTATTTAAAGGAATAAGTCAAATCCACTGTGATAATTTACAAAGTATTTCATTGATTTGAACAGTTGGGAGAAAATTAAGTCTAGGAGCCTATAAGCCATTCTCTTATAAAAAGATTACTTTCCTGTTTTGCCCTTTTTCTACAGATTCTTCAAAGAGCTTTTTCCTCTTCCCAGCACCCCACCTTCCAGTATGCTAAGTGAGAAAAGTTGCTCTGATGCCTAATCTCTTGCTAGCAATATTGTATAATCACAGAATTTTAAAGATGAAAGTCTTTAGACTCAGCTAGAAAGCATGGCATGTAAGAGAGCACACAGGCTTTGGAGCCAAAAAGAGAAGTGCATGTACAGAGGCTATTCCACTCTTTATCTCAAGCCTAATGACTTCCTCCTAGTTTTGTTCTGAGGATTATGTGAGATTTTTCACATACAGTGTTTATAACCCAGTCTTGAACATACAACACAATCAGTATTAAGCCATAAATGTTTGTTGAATAAATGAATGAAGGATGCCACCCTTCTGCTCCCATCCTTTTATCTTCCAAAGAACCTGAGAACTCAGGGGATTAAGGGGTTTGCCAGTACTTATATATTTGCCACCCAGAATCATGTTTTCTATAGGACAATGAAATACAGTTACCCGTCCCCTGACCCTGCCTTCCCATCCCCACCAATGTAGGTGGAACAGGAGGTAGATTTACCAGGAATATAATGTGGTATTGTAATTATATATTTGTATGTTTATCTTACTTATTAATCTGGAGGCTCCTGAAAGCAGGGACACAGGTTTGTCATCTGTGTATTTCTAGTTCGTTCTTAGCACACCTTTTTGTCTGTTTGTAGAATTGAATTGAACCAGTCAGTTTGAAACACGAATTGTGGGTGCCCCTGGGTCTGTGTGAGCCATATAATGGCAGTGATTCTTGGGGAGACTAGTACAAAGAAGCATAAAACCTGCCAGATATGCAGGAAAGTCAACCAAAGCCTTTGCGGGGTGTGTTCCTGATAATTCTGATGGATAGGTTTTCTGAAAGGACTATTTTGATTTTCTTATCTGGATGGAGGTGGAACACACTGCACGCAAGAGAGAGTGATCTGGAGCCAATTCTAAAAGAGAGGAAATTGAATCAAGAAATAAGTGTTTGAAATAATAATCTGCTTCTGATCCCTAAACAAGCTGCAATGAGAGCAGAGGAATTAATGAGGCTTCTGACCCCCGTGACATAGGCATATGGGACTTAAGCCAGTACAGCGGCAATTTCCCTGGTGGTCCGATCACGGGCTGTGCGGGAGCAAACAAAACCAATGTCGCCTTTGAAAGCAGAGCTGTCTTCATAAGGGAAAGGTTGTTTCTCAGATGAAGGCTCACGAAGTGCCAGATAGGGCAAATGTTTTTCATAAAGCACCTGGAAAAACCTCAGCAAAGAGAAACGTCTCAATAGAGAACAATTAAGTGTCACATTGGATTTCATTGCCTGTCATTGCAGAGAAGTGGCAGTTTTGCTGGGAAAAGTTGGCTTTTTAAGAAATAAACAATCTACCTGGAGTGACCCCTGATTTTAATAGGAAAAAAAAAAAGGCAGGGAAACGGAGAGAGACATCTTACCATCTCCCTTCTCAACTGTCAGAGGTATGCTTTGTGACCTCTGGAAAGCCCAGGAAACTCCTTATTTCTCTGTTTCTCAAGGGAGTGTAATTCTTGCTACTTTCCACAGGTGATGGTGATTCCTAAGGCAGTTTGCTTTGAAAATCTTTAATAAACGTGTTCTCCGATTACCAAACAGAAGCGATAGGTAGTAGAATCACTGGATTCCGGAAGATGTTCTGGGGAGATGAGGCCAAGGAAGTTGTTTGTAATGACTGAACAGTTGTTCTGCTAATTAGAAGAGGCAGGATGATGTTAACACTGGGTGTGCCTCTGCCAGAACACCTGCAAATGGAGACGAGGCACTCTTCTGTGCCTCTAAAAGAGACAAGTGGCCAGAGCATTTGATGTTGATGGAGGGCCAGATGTTTTTCATGCATTCCAGGATGAATACACTAACACTATTAGAGCACAACCTACTTTTTTTTTTTTTTTTTTCCCTCCAAATCCTTTGAGGAGGTTGGTGTTTTGACTCATTATGACTTTGGCCTTTTGTACACGTAAGGATGTCATGGAGGAAGCAGGGCTGGCCTGTGGTTTCTGTGGGCCCTTGGTACCTCTGCGTTTGACAGACCCTTCCTCTCTAAAACAACATTTAAAATTATATTTTACAACTGCATTGGTATAAAGATGGATATATTATTGTCAGAGTTTAAAACATTTTCTACAAACTGAAAGTTTACTTTTTTTCCTGATTTTACAAGAAATTAAACCATTTTTGTGGGCTCTGAAAGATATTTTGGGCCCTAGTGACTCTGCCTGTAGTCCCTACTGGGTATCTTGGCCCTGGCCTATTGAAACTGACATGTCTTTTTGTTGTGTTTACTCATGGATCTAAAAATGGGAATTTCAGTGCTTTGAGATAAAGACTTCTTGTCTTCTTTTATGTATATATAAATTTATTAATTTTATTTATTTATTTTTGGTTGTGTTGGGTCTTCACTGCTACACACGGGCTGTCTCTAGTTGCCACGAGCAGGGGCTACTCTTCGTTGCAGTGCACGGGCTTCTCATTGCGGTGGCTTCTCTTGTTGCAGAGCACGGGCTCTAGGCACACGGGCTTCAGTAGTTGTGACATGAGAGCTCAGTAGTTGTGGCTCATGGACTCTAGAGCACAGGCTCAGTAGTTGTGGTGCACGGGCTTAGTTGCTCCACGGCATGTGGGATCTTCCCGGACCAGGGGCCAACCTGTGTCCCCTGCATTGGCAGGCGGATTCTTAACCACTGCGCCACCAGGGAAGTCCCATGACCTCGTCTTAAAGGTGGTACCTCCATCTGAGGAAAAGTAGAAGTTTGTGACACAATGCTAATTAATTTCTGTGGATTCAGAATCACAGTTACACTTTACACTTAAAGAATAGTTCGGTCCATATGTAACGCATCACCCTAATTGCTCTATTTTCCCCCTAACCTATGTGCCATTCCTTTTCAAGACAGTGTTTGTACATTGCATTTATTATTGTCTCACTTTTTAAAACTGAATATAGTCACCATCATTTAATTTTTTTCATATGAATTAAGGCAGCCCTAGTGAATGATGATGGTTCAGTGTTACGTGTGCACTGTAACAAATTTCAATGTCAAGTGCTCTGCAGTTGTACTGAACCATCTGGTCTGTGCATTGTCTCACTCTTCTAGATGTCGGCTTCATTCCCTCTACTCTCTCCTAAACCTCTAGCACCTTCCCATCCTCTATCAGAGGTGAAATCCCAAGTCCACATCTACCATCTACCCATTCCCAGCATCTGCAACCACAAACTCTGCCTTCCTGCCTGTTACTGTAAGTGAATAATCGCTACTCGTATCCCGGGAGCAACTGCCATTTGTATGCTAGGTCAGAGTCCCACTGGTCTATTCAAGAATGTTGCTGCACAAATTCTCCCACCTCTAAATGAACCATTTTTTCATTTCTACCAGTACACAAATATGCTGTGACTTTCTCCAATTTCTTTTCACTTCTTCTTCCACCAGCTACTGTCACATTCCTTTACCCTTTATTGCAGTACATCTCAGAAGAGGTATCTGTTGTACTGCCACCAATTCCTCTTCCCTGTTTTCTTGAAACGCAATCCAGTCAGATGCTCACACATACCCCTTCACACAACTTCTCTTGCCAAAATCACCAGTGATTACCGTGTCATTACATCGTGATGGGCAGTTCACCAATCTCATCTTAATGACCTGTCAGCAACATTTGAAACAGTTAATCACTCCCTCCTCTTTGATATACTTTCTTCACTTAGATTGTCCTCTAGCACATGCTCATGGCTTTCCTACTACTGCACAGGTTGTTCTTTTTCATACTCCTTTACTGCTTCCTTCTCTTTGCTCCAACCTCTGAATATAAAAGTAACTCAGTACCCAGTCTTTGGTATTCTTTTCTTTTCTACCTACAGTTATTCCACACTGGTGATCTTGTCCAGTTCCATGACATAGAATAGCATCTCTATGCCAGTGACTCACAAATCTCTTTCGCTTGTATCAGACCTGTTGCTTATAGATCCGTCAACCAACTCAGCATCTCCATTTTTATGTCTAACCCATATTTCTAACTCACGTATCCAAGACTGAAATCCTGATCCTCTGCACGCATGCGTGCGCGCGCGCACACACACACACACACACACACACACACACACAACACACGCCCCGCTTGATCTTCTTGCAGCCTTCCCCATCACATTCGATGGCAACTCCCTGCTAGTTTTCAGTTTCAAAGCACTGATGTCATTTCCAATTTCTTTCTTTCTGCCACGCCCTCCCATGCAATCCTCCAGGAAATCCCACTCTGCTTCCATCTGGAATGGGCTGTGATGGGCTCTTAAAATGCATTCTGAGTGGTTGATGACGCTCTTGATCCCTCGCCCCAGTCTTCTAACACAATTATGCAGTCTCGAAAGATGTAAATTAGATGATGTCACTCCTTTCCCCCGAAACAATGCAGTAGCTTTCTGTTTCACTCTGAGTAAAGAACAGTGTCCTTAAAATCACCCCAAAGCCCTTCAGGACTCAGCTCTCGCTAACGCTCTACCCTTTCTCTGAAGGTTGCACCTTTGCTCACTTAATTCCAGCTACACAGTGCTTCTTGCTGTTCTAGAACATGCCAGGTGTGCTCCTGCCTGGGACCTGCTTCTTGCCCCGTGTATTGGAAAGCTGACTCCCTCAAGTCCTTCGAGCCTTTGCTAAATGCTCCCTTTTCATTGAGGCCTTCCCAAGATCAGGTTATTCAAAATCCTCACAAATGGCTTTCGCTACTCTATTTTCTCTCTTCTCATAGCACTTGTCACCTTTGAAGATACTAGTACTTAGTCATTACATTAACTTTTTATTGTTTGTCTACTCCAGCTAAAATATAAGCTCCACAAGAATAGAGATCGTTATCTCTTTTGTTTGTAGACATATTCCAAGCCCTAGAATAAGGCTGAACACTTAGTAAGCACTTGACAAATATTTACCAAATGAACGAATGAATGAATAGGGCTTTTTACCTTCGTTCTACTTGCCCAGAGTCCTATTCTTTTAGGTGTATGTCTCTTCTCTTGTATTCGTGTGTTTGCTCCCATGTGGTCAGCTGTCCTTCTTCTCGGGATAACCCTCACTCTGGTGTGGGGTGATGAGATAACAGTATACGTTACAAATGAGTGTAGGTTCCACGAGTGAGGGCACGAAAATCTCTGCTCCTGCTGCTGTTCCTAGTATTGTCTAAAACATTTGATTCAGTACCCCTATGTTCTGGCTACACTGCTAAGTGTTTTATGAGCGTAGATAACTTTGTCCCTACAGCCTTCTGAGCGTAGGTATTATTAAACCTATTTCATAGGTGAGGAGACTAATGCTCGGGGGGAGGGGGTCAATTAACTTTCTTGTGATCTGACCATAAATGGTGGAGTAGGAACTCAAACTCTGGGTTACTTGTTTGTGAAGTATTCTTAACCACAGGAACGTAGAGTCGTTCTCCTAGGGAGAAAAGTGCAAGGGTTTCCCGGCAGTGTATCTGTCATATAATGATTTGGTTGCATTTACTTTTTATTTTTTAATTAACAGTAATTTTTAGAGCAGTTTTCGGTTCACAGCAAAACTTAGTGGAAGGTACAGGTATTTCCCATATGCCCCCTTCCCCCGCACGTGCGTAACCTCCACCATTGTAAATTTTCCCCATTGGAATGATAGACATTTGTTATAACTGATGGATCTACATTGGCACATCATAATCACCCAAAGTCCGTAGTTTACATTATGGATCACTCTTGATGCTGTACGTTCTGTGGGTTTTGACAAATGTATAATGCCGTGTCTCTATCATTATAGTGTCATACAGAATATGTTCACTACCCTAAAAACTCCTCTGTGTTCAGCCTGTTCTTCTCCCCCTGCCCAATTCCTGGCAACCGCTTACCTTTTTACTGTCTCCATAGTTTTGCCTTTTCCAGAATGTCCCATAGTTGGAATCATACATATATAGCCTTTTCAGATTGGCTTCTTTCACTTAGTAATATGCATTTAAGGCTCCTCTATGTCTTTTCATGGCTTGAGAGTTCATTTCCTTTTAGTGCTGCATAATATTCTATTGCCTGAATGTACCACAGTTTATTTATCCATTGATTGCATTTACTTTTGCTTCCTGAATTTATTTCTGATTGACTGGAACTTAAAGAGGAATGCAACTGGAGGCATTTCTTTGTAGTTTAACTCAAAATATAAACATAAAAATTTTGAATGACTGAACAACAGAAAAATTATGATATTGCAAATATTTTAAAGTAGGGAATGGAGCTAGATTGGCCCAAGGCTCCTATTTTTAAATTATTTTAATTTTTAGGAAAAAACCTTAAACCACAGAAAATTACAAAGAATAAAGTATATAATACTCATAATTTCTAATTAACAAATGTTACTATTTTGTGAAATTTGTTTCAAATCCTCTTTCTCCATGCACCCCCACCCTGAACTTCATCTCCAGAAGCAATTGCTATTAAAAACTTGGTGTAGATTTTTCCAGTTCAGATTTATCCTGTTAGTGTATATGTATCTGTATATATACAGTGCACACCACTTATTATATTTTTCTAGTTGTGTTTTTGTAACGTGACATTTGGATTTTTAAATCCATGTTTATTAAGACCAAGACTATTACTTCCAACAGTTCTCTCCTCATAAAATTGCATCGTGTGGCAAATGGTGGCCAGTGTTAAAGGTTTGCAGCTCTTCTTGCCAGTTTCTCAGGGACTTATTTCTTCCAAAAGTAAGCAGTGTCTGAATTAAGTTACTTAACACTTTTTTTTTTTTTTTTTTTTTTTTTTTTTTGTGGTACACGGGCCTCTCACTGCTGTGGCCTCTTCCGTTAAGGAGCACAGGCTCTGGACGCTCAGGCCCAGCGGGCATGGCTCACGGGCCCAGCTGCTCCGCGGCACGTGGGATCTTCCTGGTCCAGGGCACGAACCCGTGTCCCCTGCATCGGCAGGCGGATTCTCAACCACTGCGCCACCAGGGAAGCCCCTACTTAACACTTTTGACTTTGGTGACAGTGTTGAGCGGTTAGTGTGAAGATCTTGTTTTTGAAAACTCATCAGTTGATGCCTCTAGAGACTGAAATCCCCGTGAAGTTGTTGTCTCCGTTGCAGGCCAACACATCCATCACACATTGAAAACAATGCTTGAAAGGCCCTTTGGTTGATGGCTCCATCCACTTTGGGAATATGTATTTTAGTGGTGAGATAGTCTCTGGTGTTGCTGAGACTGATTAGTTACAGCGTGGCTCACACCACCAACATAAAAGTGCTGATGGTAGAGTATTTCAGTTGTGATGACATAAGATTTTTTCCCCCCATTGGGCAAGCTTCTGCCTTCTATTCCTGAATTTCTTTTTGACTTTGAATTTATGTGACTCAACAACTCTCTGTAAGTCAACAGCTGGCAGATGCTAAATGTAATTAAAGCTTTACATGTATTTGTAACCTACGACGTGAGTTTGAAATGCAGGAAGCAAGGTGGGAAAGGAAGAAAAGGAAAACTCTTGACTCAGTTTCAATTATCCTCTCCCTGTTTAACGGATGCTAACAGGCACTAGGAAACTATGGTCTTGCTATTTTCTACAAGCTCAATTGCTGGATGCTTAACATGGTTTTAGACAAGTATCTAAATACTAACAGTAAACGGTGACGAAGCAGTTGATTTAAGGGAACTGATTTACAAACAAGAGTATATCATTAACATTTCTCCCCCAAATATTTGCAGTTACGAAGTAGACCCTGATTAGTCACTGAAGCAAAATATCTGCTATACATATGTTCACTTGGTGGTACACCGTGATCTATCCATCTCACTAGATGTCAGACTGTAGATGAGTTAATTAACTCTTGGGATCTAGAATAATTCTTCAGTGATGGGAAAGTCAAAATGTTTTCAAAACATCAAGTGCATGACGGAGACAGGGACCTTCATGAGTGCTGAGAATGCAAATGTCATATGCCTTTGTCAAAATTTCAGTTAATATTGGTAGCTTCTCTACTGACGTATCAAATCTTCTTTATATTACTTTGGGAAAGCAGGATATTACATTACATAATGGAATAAGCATTAAATATATCTAAATATACGCAGCTTAACTGGAAAAAGTATTTCATTTGTATAGTGGTAGAAAAAATTTGAAGATAGAATCATACCCATCGTTTTGTAGTTTTACACTTACTGGGTAACGTAATAGTAATATTCATGATAATAGCTAATATTTATTGACTACTTACTCTGTTCTACAATGTTCTACATTTATAAATATTTGTTCATCGACACAGTGACCTTTTGAGGCAAGTACTGCTGTAATTTCCTCCATTTTACAGGTGAGAAAATTGAAACATAGGAATATTAACTAGCATGATCAAAACAACAACAATATAGTCCTGAGAGTAAGTAAAAGAAATCTCTAAGCAGCTAAAACAAAACAAAATACGGACTAAAAAGGAGCTGAAGTCAGAAGTCTGAAGATTGAATTGCAGGCTAACAGTAGGCCTTTCATGAGGGCAAGCGTTGCTCTCAGAGAGCAATGGGAGATTGGACCTGAACTCAGAGCAAGAGGGAGGGCATGAAACTGAGATTCCTGCATTCAGCTGGAAATTGACAAGAGACATGTGGTGAATGGTATCACTTGGCCTGAAAGGAAGCAAATACACATTTTTCAGGAGGCAGG
The DNA here is from genome assembly GCF_964270905.1 of Leucopleurus acutus. Classification (NCBI taxonomy): domain Eukaryota; kingdom Metazoa; phylum Chordata; class Mammalia; order Artiodactyla; family Delphinidae; genus Leucopleurus; species Leucopleurus acutus. The sequence continues at coordinate 33,432,002 of NC_139145.1, read as the reverse complement.
AATCCTCAATTTAGGCCCTTGTGATTTTTAAAAATAAAAATAAACCCATGTCAGCTAAAATTAAATCTAATTAAGTATGTAAGAAAACAGACCTGTATAATTAAGAGTGAGCAAATCAACGAACAACCAGTTTTGATCTTTAAAGTCCTAAAATGTTAGAATTTGTCAGATACATACTTTCAACTGTGTATAATATGCAAATTAGCAAGTACGATTATAATAGAAAAATGTAATAGAAACACTTAGAAAGCTATATAAATTTTATAAATGAAACACGTAATTGTTGAAATAAAAGGTTTAGTACATGCAGTAAATATGAGATCAGGCACAATTACAAAGAGAATTGGCCAAATGAAAAGAAAACCAGAGGAAATTGGCAAGAGATGGCACAGAAAGAAAAAATGTTAAAAATATAATAGAGACACTAGGAGAGAAGGATGGTCTTAGTTTAAATTAGTGATGACAGTAAAGAGCATGGGAGTGAGTTAATATTTAAGAGACAATGGCTGAGAATTTTTTAGAATAAATCATAAATTCACAGAAATTGGAGGAACAGCGTATATCAAGTAAGATTAGAACTCTAAATAGACTAATGTAACATACATATTGTAATCCCTAAAGCAGCCACTAAAAAAATTATGTTACGTGATAGCTTAAAAGCCAATAGAAAAATTAAAGTGGAATTTAAAAAACAATTATTAACCCAAGTGAAGGTAGAGAAGGAAATACAGAAAGGAACAACAGAAAAGGGACAAACAGGAAAAACAGCAAAATGGTGAACCTGAATCCAGCCGTATCAAAAATTACATTAATATAAATGAACCATCAGACCAATTAAAAGGAAAAGATTGTCTGAGTAGTTAAGTAGCAAGTTCCAAATATATGCTGTCTACAAGAGACACATTTTAAATACAAAGACACAGAACAGTTGAAAGCAAAGGAAGGAAATTAGACATATAATATGTTCACTGTTAACAGTAAGCTTAAGAAAGCTGAACAGTTTCGCATCAGGCAAAATACACTTTAAGACCACGAGTATTACCAGAGAAAAAGATGGATATTTGAAATTGATGAAAGGGTCAATTTGCCCTGGTGATAAAAAATTGTATGTGTCTAATAATATAGTTTCAAAAAGAAACCCATGAAGAAGAAAGGTGGCAGGGGAGCGGGGGAGCGGAATTGACAAAAGTAAATGGAGAAAGAAAAAATACATAATTAGTTACAGATTTAACCCTTTCCTCAGTAACCGATAGGACATCTAGACTAAAAATATCAGTAAGGATTTTTAATCCTTACTTTTAATCCACCATTTTTAATCATCTTGACCTTATAGACATTTATAGACCACTACATACAACTTTAGAATACACTGTATTTTTCAGTGGTACATTCAGCAACGTATACTGTATTCTGGCCTACAAAGTGAGTCTCAGTTAATTTCAAGAGGGAATCCTAGAGAATTTGTTCTCTGTCCACCAAGTACTTAAGTGAGAAATCATTAATAGTAAAGAAATCTAGACAAGTCCGAAATATGTGGAAATAAAACTACACACTTGCTTCGAAGAAGTACAAGAGAAATTAGAAAATATCTGGAATTGAATGATAATGAATGTACAATGTATCCAAATTTGTGAGATGCAGCTAAAGAGGGGAAGATGATAAGTTTGTATTTTTATTTAAGAAATAAAAATTGTTTTCAAATCAGTGATCTACATTTCTACCTCAAGAACCTAGAAAAGGAGGAGGAAATGAAACCCAAAATAAGTAGAGATAAATAATCAAGATAAGAGCAAAAATTAAAGAAATAGAAAAGAAATGAAAATATTAAAGCCAAAAATCGGTCCTCTGAAAAACTGATAAAATTGATAAAGCCATAGTTAGAATAATCAAGAAAAAAGAAAGGGAATACACAAATATCCCAAATCAAGGACATTGTCATAAACTGTGACAATTTAGATGAAATGGACAAATTCCTTGTAAAATATAATTAATATTAAAAAACATATATTATCTCAAAAATTTATTAGATATTATCTCAAAATAATATTATCTCAAAACTTTATTAGAAATAATCACTACATATTGATGATAAAGCTATAATTATTCTAAACATATATGTACCTATAATATAGCCTTAAATAGAGATAAAGCAAATATGGATAAAGCTATGGGGGAAAACACCCATCATAGTAGGAAATTTCATCATATAACTGTCAATTCTTGGTAAGACAATCAAATGGCAAATTAGTACCATGTAGAAAAATTGAACGCATGGTTAATAATTTTGTTTAATTGACATATAAAATCTTGCATTCAGTAATTAGAGAACATGTGTTCTTCTCAAATGCACATGAAATACGTATAAAAATTTAGCAGGCTATGAAGCAAATGTAAAAATTGTTCAAAAGTTTAGTAACATAAAAATGATGCTCTCTAGCCAAATACAATTAAATTAGAGATCAAAACCAGAAATGTATACAAAATATCCCAATACATTTGGAAATTTAATAAATAGGTTAATCAGGAACATGAAAATATTTAGATCTAAACAACAGTGAGAATGCTGTGAATCAAAACCTCTGAGATGCTGTGAAAGTGGTCGATAGAGAGAAATATATAGCCTAAAATGCATACAATAAAAAGGAAAAACGGCCGAATACTATGATGTAAGAAATCAAATTTTAAAGATATGGAAAAGATCAATAGAGTATACTCAAAGAAGGAAAGAGAAAAGGGATAATTTGTATACGTAAGTATAAATAAGCTAGAAAATATGTAGAGATAGTAGGTAGAATCAGAAAAGCAAAAATTTGTTTTTTTGAAAGACAAAAACCATTATTCAATGTCTGCTAAAACCAATCCAGTTAAAATAAAGCACAAAGAAATGATGTCAGGAATGAGAAAAAAAAAAAAAAAAGAAGACAGTATCCTATTGATACAAACCTAGCAGAAATTTGAAGGGACTTAAAAATATTTGGATAACTTGGTGCCAATCCATTTGAAGACATAGATGAAATGGGCACTTTCCTAGAAAAATGTATTGTTCCAAAATTTTCAAAATCAACTCAAGAAAAAGAAAAGAGCTAATAATTCTGTAATTTTTTTAAAAAAAGCAAAGTTTCTTAATTTGTAAGCTGATGATGATCATTATATTATGTACATTTGTTGTGTGATTACTATGTGGCAGGTAGTGTTCTAAGCACTTTTACCTGCCTTATCTAATTCAGTGCTCACAAGAATCTTATGAAGGCAGGTGCTATATTTACGTCTATTTTACAAATGAGTAAGTGGAGACTCATCAGAAGTAATTAATTCCGAGAATATATGGTCAACAAGTATTTTTAAAACAGACACTGGAACTCGCACTTTAACCCTAGGCCGTATACATAGTGACTATTTTACAGGGTTGCGGTCCTAATTAATTGGAAAACTGTATATAAAAGCATTTCGGACAGCGCCTGCCACATTCTGAAGTCCTCAGTAAAAGTAGGCTACTTACGTTCTCAAACTGAGAAGAGCTAGACCATTGGAGCTAACCCACTATTGTCCTTTGATTTCTTTATTTTTTCTAATTAATAAAAAAACTGGAGAAGCGGAGTCTCACAGGGTCAGATGACAGTACGCCTTTGTAATTCTCTTACATAGGATAACTGATTGGTATAGTTTTTAATACTGGAATGATTTTTAATCTTGTTGGAATTTTCATCAGCAGAAGAGAGTCTCCAGCTAGCTGGAGCATTTCCTTTCTATTTCTGAACTGGCAGTTGTTCAGCAGGATGCTTTGTTGTAGTCGCTTTTGGGTTTTCCAAGTCGGGCTTTGTTCAGGTTGGAATGTGTGAAAATGCCATATCAGAGGAGAATGCCACATTCACCTTTGGCTTTGAGGGGGTAAAGCTTACAGGAAAAACCTCAAATATTGGAAACTCTCCTCTCTTCACTAGCCTTTGGTGTTTCTTTGATTTGGAATGTGTTTATTAACATTGGAGTGATTCTAGTTACGAATTGGATAAGTTGTGACATGTCAGACAGAGATTCAGATAGAGACCAAAATAATTATTATACAAGCTTAGAAATACCAAAATATAAACATTTAGGTGCTCTACACAAAAGAAAATTTCGATTCTTAAGGTGTATTTTTGAAATATAAATATTGGACCTAAATTTTATGAATAATAATGCATGTACATCTACTCTGTAATTTTAAGCCACAGGATTTCTTGTGAACAGTTTTGTCAACATTTGGGAAACTATCTGAATGTGTAAAATCAGATGAACTTTAGAAGGGCATTAAGAGAGAGTTGATGTGAAGAATTTTAGAATACACAAGCATAAAATTTAGAATTCATAAGTAGTTCCTTCATTGGCTTTCAAAATTGTTACTATTGCATGTACAAATATGTAGATTTTAAATTTTTATGAAAATAATATTTTAGATAATGTTGGTAACTGATTTCGACTGAGTTTTTGGTGTAGCTTACACATCTTTAATTGCTCAAAATTTAAAGTATTGACATTCAATGTAAGATAATAATTTGGTGATACATTTTGATGAATCAAACCAAAAGTTATCTTTTATCTCTTATAATTTCGATATTTTTCTTGATAGGTTTCTATTTTGCAAAAGCTTATAGCATCTGATTAAATTCACTCTCTTTGATAAAGAGAACTATAACATTATAATTTGTGTTTTTTTCTTAAATATCTGCTAAAAAGTTTGGAGTGAGTATTCATTCCTGACTTTAACGTGTAGAGTCTAACATTTGCTTGAGAAAAGTGACCCATGTTTATTTACAAGAGATTCTCTTTGTCTTAGGATAAATGATCCTAGAAAAAAGGCCACTTCCAAAAGGAATCAGTGTTTAGAAAGAAGCAATATTTCATATTAAATAGTAAGAATAATTTATTGTGACTTTATCTTGAGAAAATAAGATTGATTATCAAGAGTATATTTTATTTTATGTTTAATACAATTTATTATTCCAAATGTGCTATAATTATTCAAAAGGATAAAGAATAACAATTTGTGTGGGGCATGATATGCATTTTATGGCACAATTGTATGACTGTACAACGTTACATCTTTCATTCCTAGTGGCGTTTTGCAGCATGATCACAGGGGGTCATATTTTGCAAAAAAATATTTGATGGATTCATTAATTTTCCAAAGGACCTCTCATTAACCTTTTATTTAAATAATTATCTTTCCTCATTCAAGTTGAGATTTTCCTGGTTCTTGGTATGATGAATGATTTTTTTATTGTATACTGGCTATTTGAAGTATTATGTTTTGAAAATCTGGATCTTACTTAAATCTTCTGTTTCAGCAGGCCTCCTCTGACACCAAGCCAGTGGGGAAAGTGGGACCCTGAGGCTTGACTGCCAGGTGGAGGTGGAAGTCCAGGCTCCTCACGTGACCCACTTTGACAAGGGCGGGAATTGGGGTGAAGTGGGGAGGGATGCCTCCTTGTTACTGGGCAGAGTTGGGTTTTCAGCCTCGCCACTGGGACCCTGCAGATACCAACCTGGTTGAGAGGGAGAGGGGCACCTCCTTAGAGTTCCCCATGAGTCCTCCAGTGGTGGTGAAACTAGATTTAACATTTATCCTCCTCTGACTTCAGCAGGGAGAGGGATGGGTACTTCAGTACCACTGTGTGTAGATGGAAGTCTAGAATCCCCTCATGGACTCCAGTGACACCTTTGCAGGGAATCAGGGAAAGCTCTTTGCCACTGGGTGACAGTGAAAGTTCCACCTCACCACTCAGTCTTCTTTGATTCCACCCTGGTGTGTTTGTGGAGGTGGGGAAGGACCCCTCATAAAAGTAGGCTTTACTTTGGGTTTATTTTATCTGCTTCCATTGGTATTTCCAATTTGCAGATTTCTCCAGCACCACGTCTGGGATATATGAGGCAAAAAGAAAACCCAGAGAACTCAGCTACGTTTTTCCTCAGGTCCCAGGACCCTAATAGATCTGTCTTCTTCTCATCCTCTTTTAGACTCATTTTATGTAGTTTTTGCATGTACTGTCCAGGGATTTTAGCTGTCCTTAGTGGGAAGTGTAGACAGACGTGGGAAATTTTATCTTAATCTAGAACCAGAAATCCATCATCTTTTGATCATGCCAACATTCATTTCTGTTTTCTGTTGTTAACAGCTTAATTCTGTTAAATCTTCATTATTTTATGTCCTTGATTACGATCCTAGTGTTTTTTAGCATCACTTTTATTGACTTCATGGATATCTGCATCTTCACAAGTTTTATAATTTAATCTCAGATTGGCACCGTATTACTTCCTGTTATCAGCAACTAATTGATGATATAGACATTAATACGGTGGTTGATATGAGAAGAGATACGAGTAGTAAGTGGGTGGGGATAGGTGGGGATTAATTTCGTAAGTGATCACTATTGACTAGTTTCATGTTATAGCAACTTCTGCTCTCCCGTGTGAAATTTCTTCTCTTAAACTCAGGGGACTCACATAGTAAACATTTAGATAATAAAAGTTTTCTGTATTGTACCCGCCCCCATTACTACGGTTAACTTTTATCTTCCTGCCCTCATAGTAAAAATCTGTTCAAATGCTGACATTTTCAGTGCTATTTGTATTCGCTGGTATTACCATGACATGATAATTCTGACTTAGCGACATATGTGCTTTTCCTACTTAAAGGTTATTTCAAAATGCTAGAAGTTGGGAAAAACTTAGAAAATAAAGCCAAGATCACAGTGCACTGACACATCCTTCCTTAGGATTTTTTCCCCCAAATAAAATTAGCTGGTCAAAGGATGACTCCTGATACCTGTTGCAAAATTTTTCTCTAAAAAAGTTTTGGAAAGGATCCGGGTCATACACTGAGATTACGACTTAAAAAAAAAAAAAGACAACTTAAAGCAAAAGAGACTTATCCATGGCGTTATTTTTAAAGACTTGCGTTCTGCTATCCTGATCACCTAACAGTTTTTAGACATTGCTGTTCTCTCAGTGTCAATATTTAGACATTGGTAACACCTTAAATTATAATAAAATTCCATGATATAAATATCATTGCTTTTGTGTAATCATTCATCTATCAAAATATTGACTCTGGCCTTGACAATGTAATATGGGGCCACATTAAGCAGTGTATTGGCAACAGCCATAAAACACTCGCCGGAGATGGAAGGAGTTGGAGACATCGTCCACACCCGCTTTAATTAGTGATCTAGCGAGGTTGGAGGCAGATAGAGGGTGAATATGTGTTCCATGAATGCTGCAGTATTGTGCCTCTTTTTATCCTCTGCAAGATAGTAAAGAAGGAGTGAAATGTTGACTGCTTTCCACTAGAAACCTTAGCTTGGAGAATCACACAGTGACTAGTTTCTCTCTTCTATTCAAAGCTGCCATGGAGCTTAATAAAGACATAATTATACAAGATGAATTAGAGCCAAATCAGTCTTCCATCAATGAGCAAAGTAAGTGTAAAGCAATAAGTTGACATAATATTAACATTCCCCTGTACTATTTACATGCTAAGCAAAGTGGTATAACATGAGGACTTCGTCTAAGCCAAAATACATGAAAAATGTTTGTCTGAAATAAATTCACATAGAGGAGTGCTTGGGAAACTGGGTATGGTAAGAGCAAATGGAAGGGGACGTGATAACTTCTCTGTGGAGTAAACTCCCAGTCCCTCATGTCTACCACTAGGTGAACATCTGGTGGGCACGCTGCGACAGGATGAAGGGTTGGAGCACCGGATGACCTTTCATGGCTCCCTGGCCCTTTTCTCTATAGTATTTATCACTGTATAGATTGTACTTTTTTATGTGATTCTTTGATTAATGCCCCTTTCCCGATTAGACTGTAAATGTCACAGACTGTATTTTTATACTTCTCACTGTTATATCTCCAAGGCCTAGCACAGCACTAGGAACAATAAATATTTGTTGAGTGATTTAATAAATGTTAGACCAGTCTTTCCTTTCTACTATGTCTATGGCTCTCCAGCTTCATATATTAAACCAGCAAATCTGGGAAAGACTTGGTCCAAAATCTGCCCCAGGTACTTAGAGTGAGGTTTCTCTTCTGTGAGTTTGTTGAGGAAAATAAGGTACCAAACTAGGAATTGTGGGGAGTGGGTAACATTGGGGAAGTGTGGTCCTAGTGGAAGATGAAGCTGAGGAGTTTAGAAGGGAATATTTTTGAAGAAACAATTCTGTTTTTAGAGGAAAGCCTGCCTTTCTATAAGTGTGAACTTATTTAACTTTTTCTGGTGAATTTGGTATAATACCTTCAATTTACAGTGTTTCTTGTTGACAGCTTCAGGTGTGTAAGCTTGAAGTTGAAGCTCTTGAAGTACACTTTTTTCTTTTCTAACATTGTGATTACTTGAAAAATGCATGCAAATTTTCACTGATTTATGAAGATCTCAAGTTTGTTTTAACAGAAAAGTATTTTTATTTCTTATCATCAAGTAAATGTCATAACCAAAGAAGGGGCACCGCATTTATTCCACAGTTCCCCATGCCCTAGGCTCCCTGTCTGTGACTTCTAATACCCAGATTGAAGAGCACGTGGGCTCCTCAGGAAGCTGAGGCTTCCTTTGCTCACAGGGCTATTTCTCTTTTCCTGAGGAGGTCTTTGAAGCTAGTCCCGGATAATGAGATGTGAGAAAACCATCAGGAAAGTTGCCTTAATACATACACACTCCATTTCACATGGAATCATAGAGCTCAAAATTCCCACATGTGGAATAAAAACATGTATGTTTTAGTTTGGGTTGTTTTCCTTTATTGGAGGAAAAGGAAGCAATATCCCTCATGACCCTCCAGAATGAATGTGAGCTCTGAAGACAAGATGGGAGAATGCTCATATGAAATGACTTTTTCCAATGACTGAAGAATGAGAAAAGCAACAATGGAGAGAAAAGTATTATAATATCAGATATATATGAACTCAATAACTTTAGTTTTATAGACTACTGAAACTGAAATATACATTTTAGTGTACAATTAGAAGACAATACCTAATTGCCAAGGACTCAAACTGAAACAGAATACATTGGGTAGAGAATTTCAGACAGCATCATGAAACTGTGCCCAGGGAATAAACACTTAGAACTGCACTGAGTGGTGGTGGAAACACCCCTCTTCCCTGGACAGTTAGTAGGAAATGACCCTGCCCCCCACAGAAATATTTGCTTGGGTTGGCTCTCCAATGAACAGGTTTCACTCTCCAGAAACAATTGTGTCAAGTATTGGATTTGATCCCATTTACACAGTGAAATAAGCTGTGGAAGTTCAGTGTGCAGTAGAGAAGGGAAAGGAAAGCCTCAGAATAAAAACACTTGTGCCTATCACAAATTAATATTATACTAGGTTAATATAAACAGTTATTTGGGGCTTTTTAAAAATAAAATCTGAGAAATGATATCATGAATATAGATGATCATAGTGTTAATTATATCATGAGTTTGGAGACATGAGTGGCTCTAATGTAATCAATATAGAGAGAGTGAGTAAGCCCATGGCTTTGGTGTTATTTAGAAGACTTTCTTCACTTACAGCATAAAAGTGCATTTCTTCATTACATTTATTTCATTGCCCATAAATTGGGTAAGAATTTAAAAATCAGATTTACATGTCAGTAAATACAGTGGACCACCTGAGCCCATCTAATATGCAGTGAGACCATAAAATGTCTTTTTAAGAAGCTGAATGTTAAAGCACACAGATAGATAAAGCATTCACTGTGCAAAAATGTTGCCCAATTGGTTTTTGATTGAGACCATTTGACGTTGCAGAGAGAGCGTAGGCTTGGGGTCTGCAGATGTAGAGGTGATTCGTGGATCTGCCACTTGCCCAGGTGTGACCTTGGAGACAGTATTTAGCTTCCCTGTAAAGTGGTTAACACCTAAACTGCTGTGCTTTTATGAGATTGAAATGAGATAAAACCTATTAGAGTACCTGGCCCCATGCCCAACACATGGTGGCGTAGACGTGTTCAATAAATGCCTATTCTCTTCTGCTTCCCTTCAAACCACAGGCCCACCCCTGCACTCCCCACATGTGCACACATTCACTGTCCTTGATAAAACCCACTTGTGGTTTTAAATTATATTAGCAAAAAGAAATTGATACCATTTAAAAACAATATCGTATGATATCACTTATATGTGGAATCTAATTAAAAATGATATAAATGAACTTATTTACAAAACAGAAACAGACTCACATATCTCGAAATCAAACTTATGGTTACCAAGGGGGAAACGTGGGGGGAAGTGATAAATTAGGAGATTGGGATTAATATATACACACTACTATATATAAAATGGATAACTAATAAGGACCTATTGTATAGCACAGGGAACTCTACTCAATACTCTGTAATGACCTATATGGGAAAAGAATCTGAAAAAGAATGGAGACATATATATATATATATATATATATATATATATATATATATATAAAAAACATATTCACTTGGCTGTACACCTAAAACTAATACAACATTGTAAGTCAACTATACTCCAATAACAATTAATTAAAAAACAAAATAAAAGTGGACTAACTCCATCTCTAGGATGCTCATTTAATTAACACCTTACCTATACTCACTTAAAAAAAAAAAAAGAACAAACTTGGGTGTATGTATTATCACATATAAAACACACAGTGATTCTGAGAGGAATTTAAGAGATTAATACCCAGATTTTACAGAAGAGAAAACTGGGGCTCAAGTTGTTAAGAGAGACTTGCCACAATGAGGCTTACCAGTGGAAAGCTAGGACTGGTCCCCAGGTCTCCTGGCCACCACTCCCATTTATTGGAGGATTAAGCTTCTTTGACATGAAGACAGACTGCTCAAGGATCAGATCCAGGTTTTACTACAGTCTAGATGTGTGACCTTGGGTAAGTCACTTAAATTCTCTGTTCCTCAGTTTCCTTATTGACAGAATGATTCCAGTAATGTTATCATCATCATAAAGTCGTTGTGAAAATTTTAAATGTAAATTAAAAGTTGCAGAATAAAAGATGCCTGGAGCAAAGCACGTGCTTGGTATATATTAGCTCCTCTTATAAATCCAGTGTTTTTATCAGCTACATGGTGCTACCTAGACAACAGTAAATACTTAAAAATTTTTCAAATAAAATCTGAGCATTCTGTTCTAGGATTAAAATTAATCTTAGACGTTTACTTTTTTGTTGCTCTTGTTCTCAAATATACCCCAGTATCCTAAATACTCTTGCTTAGCTGTATACTACAGCAAATCAGGTATATTTTTTGAACAGGAAAATGTCTGTCTGCTTTTTGTAAGAATAAATTTGAAGTTTGAAACCTTTTCACAAATTTTAATCGGTCTCTTTGTTGCTGTCACCCTAGGAACTAACTTCACCCTTGCAGAGCTGGGGATCTGTGAGCCCTCCCCGCACCGAAGCGGCTACTGTTCCGACATGGGGATCCTTCACCAGGGCTACTCTCTGAGCACAGGGTCTGACGCCGACTCCGATACAGAGGGAGGGATGTCTCCAGAACATGCCATCCGATTGTGGGGGAGAGGGATAAAATCCAGGCGCAGTTCCGGCCTGTCCAGTCGTGAAAACTCGGCCCTTACCTTGACTGATTCTGACAACGAAAATAAGTCAGATGATGAGAACGGTAGGCCTGCTTCTTAAATATTTTTTAATGTTCTGGGTACTGCACAATGTGGGGCTTGGGATGTTTTTGTGTTTTAATAAAGAGGCATATAAAAACCATTCATTTTCTTTTAAATCGACCTTGTCTACCCACGCTGAGCTGGGGGAAAATAAACCAGCAAACCTCAAACACACAAAAAATGAGGAGAGAATTTTAAAATCACATTTTGATGATAGCACACTCTTCAGGCATCGTCAGTTGGTCTTATTAGCAAGTAAATTGCATTGCAAAAGAAGCAACTTGATAAACTATGACCTATACCTAGAAAATGTCCTCTCTCCACAAGTTTCTAGGTCTTTGTATTGATTTCCTCTTCCCAGTAAATGGCAACCTGGGTTATTTTTTTTCATGAAGAACTCTTAAGAATCCTACCTTATCTTAGACTTTCATTTCCAGGCGGCAATGCCTCATATCCGTATTGGAGATCAAACTTGGAACAGATGCTCTGGAGTTTAATAATGACAAATAGGAAGAGACTTGTCTTCAAAAAAGTATTCTCGTCTATGTTTACTTTTCTCCTTGGTACCTATGTAGGTTCACGGCTTCCCACACCTTCTGTCACAAATCACTGTTTCTTTATCCATCAGCTTTGTGGATGTGTTTTAATGAAATTTTGAAAATTGAATGCTTCCGATCATTAAGCAGTAAATATAGGGAAGCCTAAGCAAGTCATTAAAGAGAGAAGGTGCTTATTTGTGGCTTTCTTAGGAACTCAGAACCGTGTTGAGTCCAAAACATTTTTTAAAAGATAAATTGCATTAGGTATGGTGGATTTATTGAGAAAACATCAGATGCTGTGTGGTTTGTTATGAATATATTGTGTGTTTGCTAAAAGAATTACCGTTAGAATGTTTACAAATAGATCAGTTAAGGAGGTTTCCATAAATAGTATAAACCTCTACTAGAGCAGCTCTAAGTATTTTCTTGCCTTTAAAAAATAAAAGAAAGAAATTGGCAGGCAGGCAGGCAGCTTGTTGTAAATACAAAAGCATAGCTAAATACCGTTTATTCTCCAAACCGTGTTGAAAACACATCATTTCCTGGGTAAGTCGCATATATTCTAAAAGATGTCACTGTGTTGCATTTAAATTTATGTTTAATTGTGAAATAATTTATTCTGCAGTGAGGACAAGGGGATGTGTCTTCCTCATGTCTCAGTTCAGGTAGCTAATCAAGGTGTCCTCTCAAGGAAAAATCTGCACTTGACTCCTTGTGAATTTTAACAGAATTCCGACACTTGGTACATTCAGCACTCTAAAGGTGCTTATTTGTTGGGAAATTACTTTCAGAAGTTTTCATAAAGGCATACATTGAATCCATTTACTGATGTACTTTTTCCACTTCAGTGTGTGTCAGGTACTATTTAAATGCAGGCACTTTGATTGCCTAATAAATAAAATCATTTGTAATCCAAGAACTTAGGGCATATCTTAAACAAGGTGTTTTAGCAAATGTTCCGTGGTTGGAATTCTCGCTGGTCTCATGGGCACCATCTATAAAGAATTATTTATACATATTCCTAGAATTCACACCCTTTCTTTTTTAAGCTGTATACATCTTAAAAACTCAATGAATAAGGGGAGGCTTCCAGAGAAGAAAAGGGAGCAAAAAGGCTTGCCTTGAATTTACCTACAACTGTTAGGGTTGAGGGGATTTTACAGGTAAAGATGTAAACCAACAGTAGTTGCTTTTTTCCAATATCATTTGAAACATATTCAAACAGTTTTCACCTTGCGGCACTCTGTATAAATCCCTGTGTACTGATAGGAAATAAACCCTTAGATACAGTGTGGCGATTTTTCCCTGTAATGCTAGTTCTAATACAATCAGAATTGCATAAAGAACTCAGATAATGTACTTAGAACCAGGAAGCCATTCTTTTGTTCCTGAATCTGGCAGAGCATGAAGGGGGGATTCTGAAGCCAGAGTTCAAGCTTAGGTGATAGATGGTTATTTAAAAATGTACAGATAGAATGTGTTTCCTTTTCTCTTTTTTAATTTTTTCAATATTTCACAGATTCCAAAGATGTATATGACGCATGCTCTGTTCTCCTTGGGGGCCAGAAATATAAACAAGAAATTGTACACGTCACATCATAAACTCCTCAACCAAATAAAAAGTGAGGTGTGAGCTACTCTGCAGCCTGAGGTGTTAACTTCAGTCAACTTCTTGCCCTTTCCTTTTGATAAATTCTATTTAGCTCCCCCCCCAAAAATCAATGCGTTTTCACCTCACTGGTTTTATGACGTTTGGGAATGTATTATCATATAGATTGACAGTTGCCCCACTGGTTCCACACCACAGCATGGACACTTACAAAGCCATCATTAATTTCTCACACTCGTACTCCGCCATGGCTTCCTCCGTAATAAACGCTCTGTCCTTCAGAACCAAATCAATAACCTTTTAGATATGCTTCTCTTGAAGAGGAAGTAACGAGAATCTATACTCTAAGAAAGAAGCCCTCCAATTCCATTTTAGATTTTAAGGATATGTGGCCATGGAATGAATCTTTTCTTTGGACCCCATGTATTTTTACTTCATTTTTATGGTGGGATCTTGGGGTACAGAGATTTTCACAGTGCCTATTTAAAATTGCCTTAAAAAATTCCTAGTGTGGTTTTGCTAAGCATAGGTAGCAAGTCAAGACATATCTCAAAAATCAACTTGGCTTTCTATAACCTAAAATATGGATCCAACCTTCAAACTCATGTAATAAAAATCCCTAACTGTCAACAGTTCTTCGTACATGCTGCTGTGACAAAAATGACCTACTAGTAACTAGGAACTTGAAAGTCCCATCACGCCAAACACACAGGTGAATTTGTCCTTCTCCCTTTTATTTTTTTTTTCCAAGTGTAGATTCTTCAAGGTTATCACCACGCACAGCTCTGCATCTTACACATACTCCATGGTCACCAAATTAATATTGTGCTCCCTTGGATTGCTTTAAATAGATAAAACTCTCGTGTTCAGGTTATTTTATCAGGTTATTTAACTCTATCTCTAAGCTAACGATGACTTAGCTAGAAATGGCAGTGAGAGTTGGAAACAGCGAGTCCAAGCTTTTGCAGCTGTGAAATTTAACTGCATCTATAGAAAGGGCTTTCCCGGTGACTCTAAATTAGAATCATTCCTTTTTTGGGTAGTAAATGTCCCACTTAAAATATGCCCTCTTCAAGGCCCTTTTTATCACCTGAGTTATGGAGGAAAAGGGGCAGCCACTAATACACAAGCATAACTAATTGCCTTCTTAAAAATGCGAAATAGCACATGCTGTAAAAAATCTGGTCTGCACACTCTTGACCCCCTTAGGCAGTTTCTTTACCTTGGGGACTTAAAAATATCCTTGAGATTTTTTTTTAGCATAATTCTAGTTTCAGTTATTTTATTGGAAATCCAGAAAGAAAAAAAAAGGAAAAGACAAAGAAAATAAGATTGGCTCTGGGATAGGAAGCCAGAAATTACAGAAAACAAAATCTGACCTTGGATGAAGCTTTAAGAAAAGTATCCTTCCTTTGCCCTGTTTGTTTCCACCCAAAGTAAATAAGGACAGCATTCATTTTCAGCTGTTGTCAACTGGGAAATTTATAATTCTCCTAATGTACTTTGAGGATGAAAATAGAAATGTTGGGTTAATTCCATTATATTACACCAAATACATTTATAAAGCAGGCTGGCTCTCGGCACCTAATGGATTTGTGTGAAGTGTGTTTGGGGAACCCAGGTGCTGTTAGATTGTGAGTCCTCTTGGAAGAGGTCTGTAGTGTTCCTCTCTCCTCAAGAGAACTCGAGTGCACCCAGGTATTCGTCGCAGGTTAATGGAGACATGGGGCATGAACTCAGATGGGAGACAGGCGTTCCCTTAGTACCAGGACACTGTCTGTAGATCGTTACCTCCAACTACATGGCCTTCATTTGTCCTAGGAGGTGAGTTTCATAAGTCTTCTTTCTTTCTCTTCAAAAAGCAGCTCCTCAGTAGATTTTACATTAGAGTATCCTGTAAGCAAACACACCGAAGACCTGCCAGTGGGTTTCTATTTCTGTCCCACTCTATTCCTCTTACATATTCTTAAATTTATTTTGTGTTTTATAATCCGCTCTACTCCTTTCTCCCCGCCCCCAAGCCACATGTAAAAATTACAGAGAGTGCCCGGAACAAATATAAAATCTTACTAACAGCACCAGACAGTGATAGCCAAGAACTCATAATTTTGCTCTTCACAAAAGCAAAAATGTTCAGAGTAGGAATAGTTAAAGAGGTAAGTACAAAATCATAAGGTAATAGTTGTACTTTTGATGTTGATATGTGGATGATTTCTTTTTCAGCCAGATTTTATGGGAAAAAACTTCCATGGTAGCTAAAGAAAATGTTGCCTCAATCCCTTAAAAATAAAACAAAAATCACACTTTAATCCCTTTTGGATGACCGTTACTTCAAATTGCGTTTCTAAACTTTATCTTTTTTTTTTATACTTGCAAATTTGAAAGAGTAGCACTTATAAAGAAGAATGTGAAATGAGTTATCACAGATAGAAAAAAAGTGAAGGACGTGAGCACCAAATGTCGCAGGTTCTTAGTCTTGTCTCTTCCTAAATGCAAGGATGATTTGATTTTAATAACTCTGGTCCAGTTCCCTGCACGTCCACATACTAGCGGCTCTAGGGGCACCTTATCTTACAAAAAGTTATTCAGGGGAGTCCTAAATATATGATTATCACAGTGTTAAAATACAGCTGATAATAATATAGAAACAGAAACAAAATTTAGGAATATCGCATTGTCACATGGCATGATACAGAAGCAAGAAGCAAACTGATTGGTATTTTGCAAATGCATCTAAATGGGACCTCAGAGATTCAGGGTTTTGGCATATTAAGCAGTGCTTGCCTAACTTTAAAGTAGAACAGAGTACTTGAAGGAGTGTAAGAGTATGTGCCTGATTTCCAGGACTGCATGTTCCAGATTATAAACTTTAGTGGCATGGTTTTTCGTTATTTATATATTTCTTTCTTTCCTTTGGTGGTTTCTTTCATGTTTGTTAACGCTCAGAGGGACTATCAAGCAATGGCTGCATTCAATAAATACAATAAAAAAAAAAATGAAGCATTAAGCCTTACTTTTGGCAAGGGCAGCCTGATTATTACACATGTAATCTCCAGGCCTTCGGGGAGACATTGGGCTTGGTGGATAATCATTTGCTTTTTAAGCTGCTGAGTTTCTGATGTCTGTACTTTCACTTCAGTTAAGAGCAAAGGCAGTAGCCGGCTGAGACGCACCATGTTCGTGTCAGTTCACGCTTGGAAGCCTCTTAACTCAGAAGAAAACTCTTAACTGTTTTGCTTATTGCTCGGTCACTTTTTAGTTTAGTTGTTGTTTGTCAAGGATCAAATTAAGTTTAAAGATGGGGGAGAGATGTAATCAAGTATTAAATAAAATGAGTTAAAGCTAAGGAAGTTGATAGTATATATTTTCTGCACACAACTGAATCAGGATGAATTGCTCAGAACCTAAAATCAAATCAGGCAGGATTTGAGAAGTGCATATGAAAAGTAATGAGACATTTCAAGTACCCGTTCTGAAACTGGGATGTGTGAGGGGAAGGGGAAAATTCCAAGTGATACATTTGTAAATAGAACAGGAATTGCAGATATGTACCTATTATGTCTATGTGCTTATACACAAAGGAAAAAAGGTTACTGGTGATGTAATGTTCAGTATTATTCGGTACTAGCTGAAGGAACTGCCTAGAAGATTGTCCTTTCACGGTTTGCCTAAACTCAGTTTGAGGAATGTTAAAGCAGTAGAAGGTAGAGGTAAGTGAGTCACGGAATAGTCATCAGCTACAGAGGTGATGAACTATGTACAGTCCACGAGCGAATCTAGCCCGTGAGTTATTTCGTTTGGTCAGTGCAGTGTTTAACACATTGTACATTACTAATCAACATTTTAAGAAGGGGAGATTTCATATTAGAAATTTTCATTTTTGGCTTCTCTTGCAATGTACAGGACTCATTAACATTTGTCCAGGTTTCCCTCTGGGCAAACAGGCATAGAAGCAGTAACCATAGCAGCTCTAGACAAGCCCATTTCATCTGGTTCACCTGAGCTCCCTCCACGCTACTCCTATCAGTTAAGGTCTGCCTTAGCCTTTGTAGCACTTGAATGACCAAACTTGACCTATGTACAAACTTTAGGGAAATCAGAGTTCATAAAAATGTAGAAAGAAAGCTAGAAACCAGCAGTTGTAGCTTAATTTAACATGTGTTTAGCATAGTGATGTTACTTCTTTTCTGTAAGTTTGGCTTATCTGTAAAATGGATTTACTTTTGCTCTACCAAATTTCTAAAATAGTTTAAAGGGGTTCCAATAAAATTAAATGAAAATCAGTTTAGCATGGAAATTAATAAAGTAACTGTATGTGTGGGCCGGGGGAGGCTAAGTGGGTGATACGCCATCCCCATCTTCTGAAGTGGATGCCCTGACGTATTGAAGAGTTAAGGTCAGAACCTTTAATTTTAACACATATGTTTAAGTTATTTTAATGTAAAAGTATCTAGATGGACTTTTAGGAAATAGATGGAGGGAGAACGTACTTTAAAAACTTTAGCTACTTCACATATATACACTGCGAAACGTAAAATAGATGGCTAGTGGGAAGCAGCCGCATAGCACAGGGAGATCAGCTTGGTGCTTTGTGACCGTCTAGCTGGGTGGGATAGGGAGGGTGGGAGGGAGGGAGACACGAGGGGGAAGAGATATGGGAACATATGTGTGTGTGTGACTGATTCACTTTGTTATGAAGCAGAAACTAGCACACCATTGTAAAGCAGTTATATTCCAATAAAGATGTAAAAAAAAAAAACAAAAAAACTTTAGCTACTTCAGCTGATTAAGGAAAACTCTGAGGCTTTTCAGGAGGAAGCCATTCAAAGAGGAGGAAAATGACTTCGTACTATGTTCAGCTTGGTCAGGCGAGAGGTTTATGGAGTCAGTTATAATGAAGTGAAAAACAATAAAGTAAAGACTAGAAGAGGAAAATGCAGTGATATATGAAGACCTCCAGCACCCCAAAAGAGAAAGACTAGGAGCGTTGTTGGGTTATGCTGAGTTGGTAAAAAGCGGGTCAGAAATCGTGCTCCACAAACTAAGGAACGTTCGTCTACATGGATAAGCAGGATATCCAAGTATTGTTCAGGGACGGCTCTGAATCACAGTACAATATACTCCCAGTTCTCTTTGTATCCTAAGGATATGTGTGAAGGAGAGAAGATAATTGAAATACAAGCATGTTTACTAATGGAAGGGAATGAAATATTTGAGTTAGCATTCTTTGGAAACTCCATTCGTGGAGTTTTATACTGGCCTGGCCTGAAGTGGGTAGAAGAGATCGACACTATAGCAATACTATTTATGCTTGTGTTAAATGTGAAAAAGGAGGGTGTGGATTTACGTGGAGAGAGCTAGGCTCACAAGAAGGTTCAGGGAATATTTCTTTATAGGATATTTTATGCAAGAAATTACACTATCACACATTCACTGATCCAAAATGATCTTTGAAATATTTTTTTTTAGAAAAAGAAAATTGGTATTTGGAAGGTAATGCACATTGGTTAAATACGCATATTTTAATACACACAACGTATGTGATGCTGATAAAACTATGTTCTGTTTTATTTAGTATTGACAAAAAGTAAGTAATCACACATGAGGAGACACTTCAGTCTGGGGGATCCTTATTTTATTTCTGAAAAAAATTTCTGAAAAAAAGTTGAGCTGTTGGATGCTCAACATTATACAAAGCTGTTGTGTGTCTCTTTGTATTTGTGTGTCTGTGTTGTGTGTGCATGGAGTTCAGTTGGGAGGAAGGATGTTATTGAGAGGGATGGATATAAGGAAATAGAAATTGATCAAATGCCAGGGAAATGGTATCATAAGGGTATTTATGAAAATGCCAGAATCAGTACTGTTGATGTTTTGTAATGTACAGTTTTGGGAGAAGGAGAAAAGAGAGACCTGTGCTGACCTTCTTTTAACTTGAGCTCTGTTGGTCACTTTAAGGCCTCAAGCCACTGTTCCAAGTGTACCGTTCCATCCGTGTACCTCAGAATGAATGTAACAGAGCCCACTTTCTCTCAATTCCCACATAAGAACTCTTGCCTCTTGGCAACCCTGAACCAGTTTGAGTTGTCAGAGAAATCATATGTGATTTGGTGGGGAGGCTAATTTAGGTGCAGCATAAAATGTATTCTTCTCTGTCTCTCCTCCCTTCCCAATCATGATCTCTTTCCCTAATACTTTACCCCCCTCACCCTGCATCTAGCAAAGATCACCCCACCAGTGAACTAATTTCTTTATTCTTTCATTCAACCCTCTTGTTAAAATTGGTGGGATCATGTTTCCAAAATGTGATTTTAACATCATAGTTCACTGGGTTGCAGAAAAAAATTAAAGCTTTTATTTGAAGGTACATTTCTTTTCCTTTATCCTTTAAAATTTCTTTTTTTTTTGAGTGTATTTTATAGTGCATGTAAAGTATTAGTGTATGTACACACACCCACACACATATATGGTAGAGTACATAAATGCAGAAATGTATATATTGGAAGTATGTCCAAAATTTTTATGTTGATGTAGATATATAACAAAATGTTAAGTGACTATTGTTTTAGACATTTTATTTCCCAGGAGATGAAGTCTAAGCAGCAGTCTCTCCTTGGAATATTTGGATAATCCGTTATCTTGTGGCAACCTAACAGATTGTCTTTCTTGTTGTTCAGAGCTGTCTGTACCAATCATACGTTACTCTATTTTTGATACAATTCCCATTTTCTTCTCTCAGTTCCCTGTGTCAGCTTCCAGTTCTTTTATGGATAGATAACAATATTTACTTTGCTGTTTATTGAAGAAAGCAAGCACCCCTATACATTTATAGAGAAATCCCTGTCTCTTCTCAGTAGAGAAATAAGAATATAAACATTGGCTGTATCAGCTGACTGGTATAGTAGGGGCACCTTTAAGGAGACAGTTGTAATTAGGTTGTAAATGAGGATTAGAACTCATATAAGTGGGAATGAGATGATGGATATTCTGAATGAAAGAAAACCAATGTGTATGGTGGTTGGGGAATGAGGAGATGGTGCAAAGATGATGATGATTTTTCAGGAACATTGTCTTCCCCAAAATTCCAACTCAAGTCAGACTAATGGGAACATAGTAATTTCATTGGACAGCAGTAGATATATAACAGTAGAGGTGTACGAACTAGATGACCAAGAGCTTTGAGTTATGGTCTGACCAAGGAGAGTTAGAGAACAACTAAAAGTTTATTTGAGCAGGAACAGTAATGTTTTAGGAAGCATCTGATTAAAGCACACAGGCATGTACACACACACACGTTTGGACAGGAAGGTAACAAAATTAGAAGCAGTGATATCAAAGAGAGAAGCTGTAATCTAAGTAGGAGGACCCAAGAAATCTCTGGATTACATAGAGTCCTTCTTCTTGGCATTTCAGTAGGAAAAATTAATCCCTGATTAGCATATGAACATTGAATATTTATAATTAAAATATTAAAATTTGAAAAAGCATCAATTTGAAGCTCACAGAGTACAGAGAATGTTCCTTACAGAGGAATCTGTTATGCTTGCACATATAGTACAGTATTACAACAGCCAGACTCCAGTGTTTATTACTTTTAAATCACATGATTAAATAATAAAATAGCATCAAATATTGCTATGGACAGGGAAAACAGGTCATAATATTATTTTTAAAGGAACAGCTAGTGTGTTGTAGGTGAACTTTGGCTAGAACTATTCCAGGTTGATTAATAGTTTCTTGAAGATTATTTCTGTTTCTATATCCTTGTTGCTCTTCTGGAATCATATTCTCATGTAATTTGTTGAAGTTCCTCTGTAACTGTGTTGTTTCCCTTTCATCCCTAATCCTTTATATTTTTATCCCTCATTCTTTTACAAAAATCAGTCTTGAAAGAGATATATTTATTTTTTTCTTTCAAGCTTTCTATTTGTCTTTATACTTTTCTCTAGTTTTTATCTTTTTTCATTAAGTTCATTTTCATAATTCTCTCATTTTAATTTTTGGAGTATATTTTGTTCTTTTTCTAACATTTTAAGATGAGTATCTTGTTTTGCAGCTTTCAGTCTTTCTTCTTAAGTAAGAGTAAATATATTTACCAGGTCCCATAGGATTTGATACAAAGTGTTGTCCTCTTCATTGCTTTCTAAAGATTCTCAGCCATCTGGACTCCAAAAATAAAATGGAATCCTAATGCTACCAATTTTTACTTTAGTACTAATAATTGCTGGAAGAAGCCAATTTTTTTTTGTTAATTCTTTATAATGTCCGAATTGAGATATAAATAATACATAATATTAACATATATTAATATACAATATATGTACATAAATATACATATGTGGAAACTACATACTTTTGCAAAGTATATCTAAAATATATGAAAATATCCATGTATGTGTGTGTATCACCACATGTAATTTGACACCAGAAATAACCATGGTTAATATTTTGGTGCATATTTTTTGCAGTCTGTGTGCTGTGTGTATATGTGTGTATGCAGTGTAAATATTTGTACAGAGTTGGCATCATGTTTTTTTTCCAGTAAATCTATTATTATAAACTTTTTCCCATGACATTAATTTCTGCAATAGTTAAGGGGTTCATAGAATTTTTGTAGCAGGAGACATTTCCTCAATTTTCTTTCAGTGGACATTTATTTTTTTTAGAAACAATAAAGTGTGGTATGATGAGTAAAATCCTTGTAGCTAAATTCCTGTGCACATCCCAAATTCTTTTCTTATAATAAATTCCTAGAAGATTTAGTACATACATGGTTATTTAAAATGGTAATCATTTTCAACCAATTTCTTTATAGGAATGTTTACCCTTGCACCAGCACTATGTGCAAATGACCTGACACACACACTTGTGCTCAGAAGTCACTGAAAACTATCTTAATATTTTTCCTATTTATTGATGAAAATATTTTTATCATTTATTTGAATACAAGTAAGGCTGAGCAACTAATCATGTGTTTATTGTCTATTTGTATTTCTTCTTTTACGATTTAGATACCCTCTCCAGGTGAAAAGATATTGGAATTATCCTTCTCATTTTTTAGTTTGTACTAACTTTTTACAGTGCCTACAGTGACCCCAGAGTAAGTCCTGTTGTGCTTTGTTAGTTCTACAGATGGTTTAAAATGTTCATTTATAGGTATGAAAATCATTTGGCTACATTCTCAAAATCATATGACTTATTTTCTGTGGAATAGAAATTAGAAATATATATACAATAGAAATATATATGTATATGTATATACATATACACACACATGTAATCTATCAGGCTTGAAAGCTGGAAAACCATTTTAAGTGGTTGCATTAACCAAAGAAGAAAAGCTAACTCTGAGTAGGGTAGGGAATTTTTTTCCGTATTGAATATTTCAGCTCTTGCTCAGAATGCAGGACTTTACTTCAGATTGTTAATTTATAACAAACCAAGGATAGAATTGCATTCCACATGATGAAAGGAAATTCACATCTGCTAAGACAATCTGCAAGGCACCTTGAGGAGATAAAATCAAGTAAATGATGTATTAAATATTCTTAAACTTCCTCCATCTATGGTGCCTTTGATTCAATGAGGATAGCAATCATAAACACAGTGGTATTCCAGCTATTGGTATTTTTACAAAATAGGTAGTTCTGCATGCAAGATAAATATCTCAGTACATAAAGAAATACTCTGAAAATAATCATGGGGAAGCAATTACTGTTATAATAAGCATATGGCTGTGCTAATATAGAGTGTTGCTTAATAATTGATGTTATAGGGAAAAAAAGAGTAGAAAAAGTTCTGTATTCTGGGGCATCCCCTAGTACATTCAGAAAGGAAAAGACCCTAATGAAATGCAGAGCAATTAAGAGAATATGGGCTGTCTTCCACTTCCGCTGATACACATTTATGGCTGTGAACAGCAAGGCACATTGGGAAGGCAGGAAGTATACAAATCAACTTAATCTGTCCCTCTGTGATATTTCAGGCCCTCCACAATATAGTCCAATTTTATGTTTTTAGCCCTTGCTCCCACTTCTCCTCTAAATATATTTTCAGCTCCAGCCCAACTGGACTACTTATTTTTTCCAGAGCATACTCTTTCCTCTGGTGTCTTTGTTTGACCTGTTCCCTGTGCTTTCATTGTTATCCCCAAACCTGCCCATCTATCACATTTCCTTACATCATCAAAGAATTATTTAAGATGCCAGTACTCTGTGAAACTATTTTGGTCTCTTTAACTATATATGAACTTCCACTCCTTTGAATTCTTTAGCATTTTATTTATCCATTTGTTTTGGAACTAAGGGGAAATGGTGCAGACTTCATCAAGATAGAGAAGTAAATGATTCGAGATACATTTTGGAAATACAATATATAGAACTTGATGCTGGTTTGAATGTAGGTGCCAATGAAAAAGAGCTATCAAGAATTACTGACTTTAGTGATTGAAGGGATTCCTGGTTACTAAGATGGGGAATATTTGGAAAGGATAGGATTTGGGGGCTGAACCAGAGTTTCATTTTGGACACTGTTAAGTAACATAAGACATCCAAGTAGAAAGGTAATGCGGTTAGTTGTGTAATTATTAAAAATGGAACTTAGAGGTGAAGTCTGAACTAGAGACCTCAATTTGAGATTCAGCAGCACGGCAGTGGTCTCTTTGTATATATACATGGAAGAAAATGAGCTCACACAAGGAGAAAGGCAGGGAAGGAAGAGTAAAGAGTTATTTATTGCAACAACCAAGGCAAGAGATGATAGTGTCTAGGACCAATGGCGGTGGTGATAAATGGTCTGATTCTCAGTATATCTTGAAGGTAGAGATAGTAGTATTTCTAGGTGTATTGGCCAATACGTTTGTGAAAAAGGAGTGTCAAAGGTGACTCTCAAGTCCTTTACCTATTTTCTAATCAGGTTATCTGTATTTTGATATTGAGTTTTAGGAGTTCTTTATATGTTTTGGACATTACTCCTTATCAGATATATGATTTGCAAATATTATGTCCCATTCCATTGATTGCCTTTTCATTCTCTTGATAGTTCCTTTGCTGTGCAGTAGCTTTTTAGTTAGATGTAGTCCCACTTGTCTAGTTTTGCTTTTGTTGCCTGTGCTTTTGTTGTTATCAAATCCAAGAAGTAGTCGCGAAGACGAATGTCACGATGTTTTCCTCTATGTTTTATTCTAGTAGTTTTACAGTTTCAGATCTTGTCTTTAAATCTTTAATCCATTTTGAGTTGAATTTTGTGTATGCTGAAAGATAAGTGTTCAATTTCATTTTTTGCACGTGAATATCCAGTTTACTCAGTGCTATTTGTTGAAGAGACTGTACTTTCCCCACTGTATTTTTGGCACCCTTGTGAAAGATCAGTTGACTTCATTTGCATGAGTTCATTTTTGGGTTCTCTGTTCTGTCCCATTGGTCTGTATGGCTGTCTTTATACAAGTAACATAATGTGTTTTTTTTTTGTTTTTTTCATATTCTTTTCCATTATAATTTATTACTAACATAATGTTTTGATTGCTGTAGCTTTATAATATATTTTGAAATCAGGAAATGTGATGCTTTGTTCTTATTCTCAAGATCTCTTTGGCTATTTGGTGTCCTTTGTGGTCCCATATGAATTTTAGGATTGCCTTTTCTATTTCTGTAAAAAACTGTCATTGGGAATTTTGAGTGGGATTGCATTGAATTTGTAGATTGCTTTGGGTAGTATGGACATTTTAACAATATTAAGTCTTTCAGTCCATGAACATGGACTGTCTTGCCATTTATTTGTGTCTTCTTTCATTTTTTTAATCAAGATTTTGTAGATTTCAGCATACAAGTCTTTCACCTCTTGGTTAAGTTTATTCCTAAGTATTTTATTCTTTTTGATGCTATTATAAATGGAATTATTTTATCAGTTTCCTTTTCAGATAGATTACTGTTAGTGTGCAGAAATGCAACTGGTTTTTATATGTTGATTTTGTGTCCTGCAACTTTACTGAGTTCATTTCTTATTTCTACCTGTTTTTTTTTTTTGTAGAGTCTTTAAGATTTTCTACATATAAGATCTACAAACAGATCATTTTACTTCTACCTTTTCAATCTGAATGCCTTTATTTCTTTTTCTTGCCTAATTGCTCTGGCTAGAACTTGCAGTACTATGTAAAATATAAGTGGTGAGAGGGGGCATTCTTGCTTTGTTCCTAATCTTAGAGGAAAAGCTTTTGCTTTCTCCAAAGAATATATTCAGATGGCCAAGAAGTATATGAAAAAATG
Source organism: Leucopleurus acutus (assembly GCF_964270905.1). Lineage (NCBI taxonomy): Eukaryota > Metazoa > Chordata > Mammalia > Artiodactyla > Delphinidae > Leucopleurus > Leucopleurus acutus. Next base: position 33,405,950 of record NC_139145.1, on the reverse strand, counting down.
CTCAACATCACTAATAAGGAAGTGCAGATCAAAATCATAATGAGAGATCATCTTGCACTTGTTAAAATGACCACTATGCATTAAAAAAAGGATAAAAGTGTTGGCAAGGATACAGAGAAGTTGGCACTCTTGTACACTGTTGTTGGGAATGTAAAATGGTGTAGCCTCTATGGAAAACAACATGACATTCCTCAAATAATTAAAAATGGCATTGCCATATGATGCAGCAATCCCACTTTTGGCTATTTGTTCAAAGGAATGAAAATTGGGATCTTGAAAAGATGTATGCAGCTCTTGTCACTGTAGCATTATTCGTGATTGAATAATGTAGAAACAATCAAATGTCCATCACTGGATGAATGGGTAAAGAAAATATGGTATATACATACAATGTAATATTATTCAGCCATAAAAATTAAGGAAATCCTGCCATATGTGACACCATGAATAAACCTTAAGAACATTATGATATGTGCAATAAGCCATTCACAAAAGGACAAATACTTCATGATTTCACTTATATGAAGTATCTAAAATAGTAACACTCATGGAATCAGAAAATAGAATGGGGGTTGCCCCCTAGGGGTTGGGGGCCTGGGGAAAATTGGGAGTTGCTGTTCAATGGATATACAATTTCAGTTATGCAAGATGAGTAAGTTCTAGAGATCTGCTGTACAACATTGTGCTTATAGTTAACAGTAGTGTCCTGTACACTGAAAATTTTGTTAAGAAGGTAGATTTCATGTTATCTGTTCTTACTACAATAAAAAAGATAAGAAAGGAGAAGAAAAAGATGATGCCAAGGCTTTGACTGGAGGTATGATTTTGTCCCAACTGAAATAGTAAATTCAATCAACTGAAACTGAAGTGGAACAAATTTTGGAGTGGAAAATGGTGAAAGACTGATTGTGGCAGCATTAATAGAGAACAGGGTGATAAGAACTAAAGACACAAATAGAGACAACAATTTCCATGAGCTCTGCTGCAACTCCAAGGAGGGGAGTCAAGAGAGCTTTTTTTTTTTTAATAAGAAGGAACTGTTTATTTGTGTGATGGGTGAGAGTGATCCGATAGAGAAGAAGAGATCAGTTGATGATAGAGAAGAGAATGGGATGTGTTTCACAAGTACAGGAGGATGGGAAGTTCACCTACAGTAAAGAGAGGGGGCAGATTATGGCAGGTGGGTAGACCTCTGATGGAATTCTGGAGAATTTCTGCATTGATTACTTCTGTTTTCTCAGTGATGTGTGAACTGTGGTCATCAGCTGAGAGAAAGGATGGGGGGGGGGGTGTTAAATTTTAAAGAGAGAAGATAAATGAGAAGAAATTGCTAGTAGAATGAAGACACTACCATTTACTACTTTTCATGGTCGGATGTGTGTGTGTGTTTGTCCACATTCTACTAACGTGCCCAGGCACAAAGTAGGTAGTGTTTGATGTACCTTGGGCTCTGGTTTTACCAAGCCAGTACCAAACACCATAATCCAATAGAGGGATAAGTGAGTACAAGGAGTATTTATAATAATCATAATGATTCACCCTGAAAGTTAAGCTAAGTAAGGATGAGAATGAGAACATCATAGGGTGAGAGATGGTCATAAAATCAATTGATTGGAGGGACACATGGGTGTCAAAAGATAATGGGGTCAGGGTATGAGAGAGACTGAGCTACGAAAGTAGGCAGTGCTAATTAGAAAGTGGGTTGCATGAAATTGAGATTAAGGAAGGGTTGTTGTTATCAACGATGACAAGATAGGACCATGAGCGTGAGTAGCTGAAGCTGGATGGCAGACAGGAGGAGCAGCAAGAGCAGTTCACATAAATGGAAGTGAAAGTGTTGGAAGAATCACCTATCTGTGTACTGAAATAGCCGCCACTGCAGACAGGAGGAGTAGTGAGTGAGTGATAGACAGCCGGTCGTTAAAATTATCCAGAAAGACGGAGAAGTGATGGCAAGAGGGAGATACGGTGTCAGTGAATGAGAGGTAATGTGTGTTGTAATCAGATGGTAAGAGACTCAGTGTTGAGCACATGTACAGAGCATTGAGGGAGCGTGGCCTAATGGTTTGAAGGCACAGGAAGGAAAACCTGCCACCTCTTGAGCACAATCTGGGAGAAGAATCCCAGGAAGAGTAGGATTTCCATTGGAGTAATAACGTGAAATGTGCCTTCGGAGATATGGTTGAGATGTTTTTCAGTGATAAAGTACATAATAAGGACTTAAAATGGAGAGTGAAGACAAGGCTTTTGGTGTGTGATAAGGAGAGATGGACCTCTGGAACCCAGTGGCATTTAACCCCTCTTGATGGGATTAGAAGAACTAGGAGGGGTGTGGTTTAACCCTGGTGTGCAGGTTCACTGTTGATCCTGCAGCGATATCCTCAATCTATTTCTCTTATTTAAGGCAGTGGTCACCTGGTGATGCTGGAGAAAACATGGAGTCATCCCTTAGTATAGAGAAATGGTTGTCCTTGGATAGGGGGCAGGGGACAGATCCTTTATAATATTTCCTATTCAAGTATAAAGAAGGAAGAATCATTTTCTGATATACTGTAAGAAATCTTGATGACATGGACATCTTATACATGTTTCTACATTGTCTAGCACATTGTTTATCAGATGAGTCACAAAACTGTGATAGGGAGAATAGGAAAGAAGGCAAGAAAATGAAAAAAAGGAAAGAGAAAGCACAATAGAAAGGCAAACTCAAAAAGATGAAAGATTAGGAAATAATCGCTTGGTAAATTGCAATCCACTTTATAAAACAAAGTATGGAACCCAGGAAAGATAGGTTCCGTTGATTAAGAATCGAACTTAGGGCTTCTCTGGTGGCCCAGTGGTTGAGAGTCCGCCTGCCAATGCAGGGGACACAGGTTTGTGCCCCGGTCCGGGAAGATCCCACGTGCTGCGGAGCGGCTGGGCCCGTGAGCCATGGCTGCTGAGCCTGTGTGTCCGGAGCCTGTGCTCTGCAACGGGAGAGGCCACAACAGTGAGAGGCCCACGTACTGCAAAAAAAAAAAAAAAAAGAAAAAAAAAGAATCTAACTTAGCTTGAGTGTATGTGTGTCCATGGTTTAATCTAAAACTGAAGCTTCTCATTTTGAAGAGGAATAACCCTGTGAGTTAAGAAATCAGTGAGCTAGGAGTACAGGAAGAGACAGGAAGATCATTCCGTACCTTCTAAAAAATATATGTGTATTGTATAATAGGGCGCAAAATAGTGTTCCTGCTGAAATAGTAGGTTAAGAAAGAGGGATGACTGTACTTTGAAAGCACAGGAATGACAACTTGATCTTGTATGCCTTTTTTTGCTTTCTGGAAAGATGTATCAAAAAAATTAGGTGCCAAAACATGACTCTGGATCATTCTCTAGGGTCTGTTCGGTGGGCATAATTCTTTTAAAATATCAAAGATTTCTCTCACTGTCTCCTCTAGGAAAACTGTGCCTATATTCATGACTGTGACCTTTGTTCAGCTTTCAATTTATTTCTGTAAAAAAAAAACCCACCAGATATTATGAAGAAAATTCAAGAACTACATATACTCTGTGTTGCATATTAATATTGGTATGACATATTTATGGGAGAGGCTGGAGAATTGAGGAGAAAAAGTCTGGAGGCCTGGGTTCTTGTCCAAGCTCTGCCAATAACTAGCTGTACGGCTGAGGACAACAGGCCTAATCTCATTAGGTGTCCACAGGTCATGATATGAACACGTTGGGGGCAGGGGAGCATGGCTATTAAGTGCATGGATCTTGGAGTCAGGTAGATAAGGCTTTGAGTCCTAGCTCTGTCCCTTATCAGCTGTAATGACCTTGCCAATTTACCCACTAAGCTCTCAAAACTCTTCTGTCTTCTGTAAAATGGAGATAATGCTTGTACCTCTCCAATATTCTTGTTATTATCAAATGAAATGGGGTGTATCAAGCTGTTAGCAAAGTGCTAGACGCATGGTAAACACTCTACGCATAGTATTCATAATTTTTGTACTACTGTTTTAAAAATAATTTTCTCGATTGCCATATTTAATACATTTATACTGCTTTTAACATTTATAGATTTATCACATTCAAGTGATTCAACATGATTTCTGGTGTCTTCTTCTTAATCCTTGGCTATCGGTCGGTCCTTGGGCAGAAATGCAAATCCCTGTTCTTGTACTGATCCTGCAGTAAAGGTGATGGGGATTAGATCATTTCCACTTACAGTGTCCATCCCCCTTTTCTGGGAACCTGTCATAAGTGGGAGTTCTGCCTTGTATATCAAAGAGGGATTCTAAAAGATGATTTCATTTGTGCCTTTATTTTGTTCTTCAAGCCAAGGGAGTTAAATATTAATTAAGGAGTCTAATCCAGTAAATATGGAGATGAAACCATCTCAGACTCACAGAGTTTGTGATAAAAGGAGCTGGGAAGGGTTTGAAGCCAACACTGAGCCAGGATGAGCAGAGCAAGAGATGTGGGATGAGATCAAAATATGCAAGAAGACCAATCACAGTTTACAGTGCAGAAGGCCTTTAACTACAGGAGGACACTGCAGTATCCTTCATTCTGAATACAAGTCATCAAACATTTATTGAATATCTACTACATTCTGGGAACTCGAAGCACAAAGATAAATTTCACGGAATCCTTGCCCTCAAGTAACTCACATCCTAGCAGGAAGAAAGAGACCTAAATGGTGATGGGAGATAGAATAGCACAGTAATTAAGCACATTTCTTTGAAATGAGATTGCCTTGGTTTAAAGCTCAGTTCTGCCACTTCCTAGCCTTTGGGACATGGAAAATGACTTTATCTCTTTGAGCCTGAATGTTTTCATTGGTAAAATGAAAGAACCTACTACCCATGGATGTGTTGTGAAAAGCAAATGAGTAAAATGTTGAAATGGACTTAATGCAATACCTACTACCTAATATAGGCAATAATACATATCATTATAGGCAGTCATACATTAATGTTACACAGTGAAATTTTACACAGAGAAGTTACTGTTTGGGCTGGGCTTTGAAGCTGGAGGAAGATTGTTCCAGGTAAGAAAGAGAATAGATGACATCTGGAGCTGAGGACACAACAGAATCCAGAGCTGTGAATATGTTGTTATAGTTGGGGAATAAAGAACAGTCTCATAGTAGAGAAAAGAACAACCTCTCAGGGGTGGGGGCGGGTGGAATTGGAAGTGAACAAAGGGAAGACTGGAAAGTTCATTCTGGGCCAGCTTTTGGAAAAGTTAGAATTGCATGGCAGATGCTTTGACTTTACCATATAAGTAAGTGGGGGCTGCTGAAGGTTATTAACAAAGGAGTGACTTGATTCGATTTGCATTTTAGAAAAATTGTTCTAAACATGGAATCTACATTGGGAGAAGGAGGGCTTGGACCAGAAAGAGGCTAAGCGTCCATTATGGTCCCATCTGGGTCAGTGAAAGTGATGGGAAGGGATGCGGGAGAGGGAGGTTCCAGAGGCAGCTTGACAGTGGCTCACAAATGACTAGCATGGGCAAGGGGTTTAAAAGGAAAGAGAAGATTCAAGAGGACTGCAATGAGGATGACTAGCTTAGAAGAAAGTCAGTAAATGAGATAGAGGCAGGGAAGAGGAGAACAAGTTCAGTTTTGGAAAATATTGAGTATAGATTTTCTTGGACTTCTCTGTGAACCTATTAAATAAGCACTTGGAAATGCTTTAGTGAAAATAAGGCAGAATGTGAACCTGGGAACAGAGACAAGGAAACTCTCACCCACAGGTTTTAAGTGGGGCCATCTGAGGGGTAGGATGTCTGGGAAAGGGGTTGTCCAGTGATCAGAACCAAGGACAGGGTCCTAGCAATGCTGCTTTTTAAAGGGCAGTCCAAGGAAGATGAATCAGCAAAGTCGATGGAGAAGGGATACTCAGAGAAAGGAGGGGTTAATCTGTCCTCCTTCTGGAAGTAGAGATTACCAAAAAGAGCAAGGTCAACGATGCCAAAGTGTTTAATTAGGATGAAGAATGAGGAGAGGCCTTTGGGTCTGACATTGATGACATTTGATGGAGTATTCTGAAGTAAGGCTGTTGCAGATGCTTGATTAAAATGGCTAATGGAGAGGAGGGTGGAAAGAAAATGAAAGCGGAGAGCAGGCATTACATCCCGTACACCTGTAAAGACCTTGTATTCCCTGTACTAATGTTTTGTATACAGTAGATAATTTAACCATGCCTCTTGCTGTGTGTATTTTGCAGGTTTCAACTTAAGTGATGCTAAATGACAATTTTTATCATATTCTGTCCAAGAGGACCTTGGTCTAGAGCAAAGATACTTAGGGAGAGGGGCAGATGTGTGGAATGACTCAAGTTAGAATTCTAGGAATTATGTTTGCTGAGAATCGTGGATAATCAGTAACTGTCTCATAACTTATGTGGCATTTGGGTCATTATTATAAAACAAGAAATCTTTAATTTTTTTTAAAAGAGGGTATAAAATGTTCTGAATAAAGGGCTAACATGCTTAACTGAAAAGTGTAGCTTCTCTGTAAGCTTAATCAGTGAATTTTAATCAAAGCCATTGACCTCTGTTCTGTAGTTATGTGGTTATTCAAAAGTTGCACCAGATTTGGCATGATAGATAAGATTCTGTGATCCATTTAGAACTAAATCACAAATCTTTTTTTCTAAGAAGACCCCAACTTTGCAGATTTAGGTGTGGGAGTGAATTTTCCTACCAGAACACTAGTCTTCCAAATTTTGACAAATGGCATAAAATGACTGAAAAATTAGATTTTGTTCTGGTTAGTAAGTTAGTTATTTAGTTTTGACTGTTTTCCGTTGTAACTTTAGCTTCTTTTTGTCATTTGCCTAGTGGTGGAAGAGAAACTAAGGTGTAGAAGAATAGAACTCTCTAGAGGCTGGGCTCTCCTTCCCTCTCCAGAAAATGCATAATTAATGGCTCCTCCCTCCTTTCTTCTTTTTTTCTTTAATAGAATGTCATTTTTTTAAGCCTTTTAGTAATCCCTTTAAAATAACACAAGATTGGCACTTTTTTTTTTTTTTTTTTTAAATAAAAGAAGCAGTTAACACTTAGCTTTTAGATTCGGACAGACCTGGGTTAGAATCCCACTTCTCTCATTTGAAAGTTGGGTGGTCAGCCAGTTTCTTAAGCTTTCTGACTTTCTCTTTTGTCATTGGTAAAATAACAAAAGAGAATATAAACACTCATTCTTAAAAGTTCTTGTGGGGATTATGTAAGCTAGTGCCTTGTAGGAGTGTTACAACTTCCCTAGTTCTGTATTCGAACAAGAGGTAAAATCATAATCGTGTATAGAAACAATCAGCCCTGGAAAATCCCTTAAACTGTCTCTAAATTAGAGAATGCATGGTTTTGTGCATGCAACCCTATACTGTGATAAGTAGGTATAAAAGTTTAATGCTTACAGTAATACACAGAACATAATAAGGTGAATGTGTATCAAGCCTGGATATATTAAGTGTATGGAGACACACATACTGTGAGCGTTAGGGGGAAATGACATGCCTGACATATGAGCAGAGTCATGTCTCCCATCCCTCACTCTCACCAAAGCATAGGGATACTTTTTCTCTCCTTTCTCCAACACCCACCATCAGAGAATTCTCCAGTGTACACAATAGGCTACCACTGTAAGCCAAAGGCATGTCACAGTTCCTAACACATAGTAAACACTCAATAAATAGCCATTTCTAGTTTTCATGCCTTTTGTTTTCCTAATAGAAATTTTTTTTTTCCAAATAAAAAGTTGCTCAATAGCTTAAAAAGGATCTAAAGAGCCTTCTTCAGAGCCAGCAGTATCAGAGCTCTAAGCCATGCAGTCTTGTTGTCTAATCCACCCTTGGGTGACCATGCTCAGGTGATGCAATGATGCAGGATGATCGAGCGCAGTATGATCTTTTGAGTTAATTTTGCTCGCTCTCTGTAGTCTCCTGAGAGCCTGATAAAAGGAACATTTCCTTAAAGCTAATACATAGGAAGGCCTAAAAGTTCCAAATTTTGCAGCTTTCAGTGGATTTGAGGTAAACCCTTTACAAGAAACAGGGGAAAATGGATTTGGTTAGGGTTCTAGTTGCTGTCCTCAAAGGACATTTATCAGCTTAGACATGTGTGTATGTGTGTGTGTGCACGTGCATGTATGTGTGCGTGACAGGCTTTAGCTTTGGTTAATAAACAAAATTACCTCAGAATAAAATATCCCTGATATTGAGAGAATAATACTACAGTATTTGGTTTGTGTCCCACTGCTTTCGCAACGATGCTTTCTGGAGATGCCGAACTAAGCTGAAGTGGTAGTAAGAAAAAGAACAGTTTAATGGAGCCTAAAGACAGAAACATAAATCCATGTTGTTCTTAGCGTACTGATGCTGTGCTAATACATTTGCCATAGGCAAGAAGTAATTCTAAATATTAAACTAACTTTAAACCACTAGTTTGAATATCTGAATCTCCTTTCTAATGATCTCACCAACCTAGGTTTCGTCTGTATGTTTCAAAGGTCTTCATATTTTGCACCCAAAAGTATGTGTCACGGTGGAGAGACACAACAAAAAGTTTCATAAAAATTTTTTAAAGTGAGATTGGAACATTCTAAAACCTTGCTTGAGTGCCCCGCTGTTGATTTCTCCTAGGAGTGAAATATACGCGGCCACTTCTTCAGAAAGAACATATTAAAGTTGAAGTATAAGGATTTTTCGATCAAAAGGATAATGATTTTAAAATCTTTACTATGTGATAAATTATTCTGAAGTCATTATAAAGATGTACAAACTTCCACTAGGGAATAACCCAGAAAGATGGTGGTGACTTTGAAATCAGTATAGACGTAACACGAACCTCCTTCCATCCTTGGCGGAGGCGGCTTATAGCATGATCCTGCTTCTATTTTTTAAAAAGTCATTTTCTTATCATCAAAATATTTTTTATTTTCATTTTTAAGGGAAATGCACAGAAACAGCTACACATATTAAAATGTGTGAAACATGATGCCCTCACCACCAGTTTCCCTCTATAAGAAAAAAAAGGTTTCATGGAGAATTATGAAATTATCTCCCTCCTTTACTTACCTTTCATGAAGGAAATGACACCTAACTTTTAAACCAAATTAAATCTCAAAATGGGCCATCTGTGCCTCTCCTCTTGTCTCTAAGCCTAGAGAAAGTTATTAAAATTGAAGATGGAGAGAAGAGGGGGGTAGCAGAGAGAGAGGGGCACCGCAGTGTTTAAGAGGCAGGAGGGGAGATGAAAGACCTCGGATGCTGGAGAATTTCCTGGTGCGTTTCCCTGAGAAGGCACTAATGACGGTGATTTGGGGTTATACAAAATCACTGACTATCCATCCGCATTGGGTAAGATCAGAAGGTCCTATCATTACAGTGAAGGCAGGATTCCTGCAGGCAAATATTATGATTGACTGTCACTTAGGCCTCAGGCAAGGTGAGTTCAAGCTCGTGAAAATGAGAAAGCTCTGGTGGAGCCCCTTCAAGAGAGAGAAACCTTTGAAGGAAGCCCTTTTAGCCATTTTTGCCAGCAAGGCCGGAAGCAACTCCTTAGGAAGTTTGTCACAATTGCTCTTGCAGGAAACTCTGTATTTTGCACCACATTCTCCAGTGAAAGCAAACCCCGTACTGCTGACTGTTGAAATCTGTAACAACGCTCTCTGGGGGTGTTGATTATCTCCATCCACTTCTTGGTGCCCTTGAGAAATTGCTCGCACTTCTCCAAGTTTTTCCTATAACTCATTTTTTAGTAACAGCAATCTTGAGGTGTAATTCACATAGCATACATTCACCCATTTAAAGTATACAATTCTCTGGTTTCTGGTCTGTTTGCGGAGTTGTGTGACCATCAGCACAATCAATTTTAGAACATTGTTAGGGCTCCCCAGAGAAACCGAGTACCTTTAAGCAGTCACTCCCTGCTCTCCTCCCTCGCCCTGAGTCACCAGCCCTACGCAACCATCAGTCTCTCTTGTCCCTATGAATTTGTCTATACTGTACATTGCATCTAAATGGAATCATGCAATGCGTGGTCTTTTTGACTAGCTTCTTTCACTTAGCATCATGTTCTCAAAGTTCACTCTCCTGTGTTACAGAATGTATCAGTATCGTTCCTTATTATTGACAAATAATATTCCATTATATGAATATGCCATGTCTATTTATCCATTCATGAGTTCATTAACATTTGTGTTATTTCCACTTCGGGGCTGCTCCCATGATTGTTGACTTTGACATCGTGTATGACTTCTGAATGGTATGACGTAACAAGCATAGGCTTTGGGGTTACCTGCATCTGGGCTCAAACCCCAGTTCTGCTGCTGCCGATTAGCTGTGGGCCCATGGTCAAGTTCCGTAGCCTTGTGTTCCTTTATTTCCTTGTTTTATACAACGAGGCATCCTGTACCATCCCATTGGCTTGCTGTGAGGATTCAATGAGATAACCGTTGAGCAATTTTCCATATCTTGACTAGGCAGTCACATAATATGAGCTTTCCCATGGAGATCTTGTATACTTTATAGAAAAGTAATCTGGGTAATGCCAGGCTATTACACTCTGTTTTAAATCAAGCAAGTGAAGACTTCAGAGACACCTCCTGGTATTGACAGTGTGCTCCGTGAAAGACTCAGCAAAGCTCCATGAGAGCTGTTTCTGTTCATCTTTTCCTAACTCAGCCTCACCCTTTAATTCCAGGTGGTAAACCCCACAAACCCTCATCTTAGATGTAGTACCATTCAAAAAAATTAAATCAATGCTGGCAACCCGCCCAAAAGGGGAACTAGCACAGGTCTTCCCATTTCATAGCATTATCTGTTGAGGAACAGATAACGTCCTGGATTCACTAGGTAATCCAGGATTTCAGAAACCCAAGAACTAAGCCTTTTATGTCTTTAAATCTAAAGTGTTGTTTATCATGTGCTGTTAAAACTTTCTCATTTGAATTTCAACCAGAGAAAAATATGCAGGATACAAATAGGACCCTTTATAGAAGTCTGAGAGCATGCCGAGAGTTTTTTTTTTTAGTAATTGAGTCAAAGATAGTGGCTTACCAAGTCTTTAAGTAGAAATGCCATACCTAAATAAATGCGTCTAAATGAGGTTGCAAAAAACGAATAGACTCATTTAATTAAACTTTCTTGTAAAGTTTGCTTAAAGTGTGTAGCAATTCACCTTGTCACTTCTCATCCAGGATGTTTAATGATGGGTTTGCTTTAGTTTCCAAATCAAAATCAGCTTCTCCCTCTTTACAGCCTGACATTAGGCAGCCTGTGGAAATTGCATTATTCTCCGCATGAATATTCATAGAATTAAGTATTATCGATGGACTTAAAGAGCTCAATTATTTTTTGCAATTGCATGCTTAGTTGCGTATGCTGAAGTGGAATTGATTGAATATTTCAAGGCCTGGTCAAATCCTTGAAATAGAAAATGTGAATGGGTATCAGCAGGAAACCATCATCCATACTTTATCAGCTGGATTTTTAAGACAATTACCATCAATATTATTCCTTGATTTATAGTTCACACAATGTCTTAGATTATAATGAGCACAATTTTTTCCTCACAAAACTCTGTGAACAGAAAGTATTTTACAGATGAGGAAACTGTCCTATAAGAAGGATATCTTATCTAAGATCATGCAGTAAGTACTGAAGCAAGATTAGAATCTAAACCCTTCTGACTTCTAGTTCATTATTACTTTTTCTGCATCCTATTGTCTCCCTGGGAAAGGAGTTGTTCTATAGGTTTGAAAGTACCTACCTAGTTTCAGTTTTTATTTCAGCTCCTATATATGTCGTGGTATTGTTAGCTTAATTGCTGGGCCACTGAACCACATGGACATTTGGTGGTGGACAGAATACAGCATTTCCTGATGCCAGGGGTAAATGTAATTCTTCATTAATCATTTAATACAAAAATAAGGTGTTTGTTTGCAATATTAATCAAACATTCAAGGAAAACACACACCAGCAATTCATTTGATAAACATTGAATGCAAATAAGCAAGCAAAAGAAATGAGGGTGGGTTAATTCTATACGTATTTGAAATATACCACTTGCTTTGCCCTTGCTTCTGAGATGTTCAAGGTCATCTTCTTTTCTAGGATCATTGTCATTGTGTTAGAGCATTACTATTACAGCGATGGTTGGTGGTGACTGGTTTGTAGAGATACAGGGTACTTGAAAACAGTGGTCCCATTCAAATGTCTATAGCAACCAGGTAGATAATATAGATACATGTGTTTTGCAAGTGGTGGGAACTGCAGAGGGCCAGCATGTGTGCTGAGTTAAAGGAGATATATCTTGCTCTGGTTGGTAGTTGCCACCTTGACATTAGCATCAGATTTTTCTAGATCTTCTGGTTTTCCAAATAAAGACAGAAATCAATTTTCTTTGACAGTTGTGAAGTCTCTTAATATTTGAATTGATTAAATCCAATAAAATCAAATCATTTGTAGGACAAACAAAAGCACAAGCCACAGGTATTGGTCCATGGGCCATTTATTTTCAACTTCCACTGAAATGGACCTTCCTCCTGGAAGGAAAACCCATCCCCATTTAATACTGAGGTACTAAAAGTGGAAAGTTCATACGAAGAATCAGACTTAACCAAACCTTCATTTTTTTTTCTGGAGAAACCCCTACATTTCATTGTATCCCCTTAATTCCATTGTGGCCCATTGTGATTTCTTGTTATACATAAAGACATCAAATCTAACAAATTTACCTTGAAAACCAAGCACATAGAAAAAAAAAAAAACTGGAGAAACACAATAGAGAAAATAAATTCATTTCTGCCAAACTACAATCTCTCAAATCCTTTCAACTCTCAAAATCATGGGGAATCTTGGAACTGGAGGAGTTAAGGAGTTGACTTGGAAAAAGAAATGCAATAAATATTGCTCTTTCTCAAGAATATATCTCTATGTATGTGTGTGACATTAGTGTTTGAGCCTGAGTATGAATGAATTCGGGATCTTTTGACAAGAAGCTTTAGCAGAAGAGTAGTCCTTACTTTCATTGTATTTCTCAAGGAATGCCCCTACTTCTTGATAACATTTCTGAGGTGCCAGAGATTCAGGTGACAAATGACATTTTTATTCCTGACATGCTACTTTTTATTATATCATTGAGAATAAAGTTCAATAAGTGACTTCTGATAATACTTTACTGCTGTCTTTATGAAAGATCGATTCCATTAAGTAGATACATTTCAGTTGCCATTACTTCAAGTGATGCCATAATATACTTGAAATGCAGTCTTTAGTTAATAATAGCAAGCTTATTGAGTGTGTTAGAGATGTGCTGAAGTACTTACTTTGGGGCTAGGTATCAGCCAGAAATAGTATTTTAGAGCCATATGCTTTCTGTGTATCTTCCCCCAAATCTAATGTATATATACTTAAAAACAAACAAACACGTTTGCAATTATTTTTTAGGGGCTGCTGTCACTTAATGTAATGAAACCATCTCACTGAATAAAAGTTAACAGACAACTCAGAAGTCATTTCAGGAGTATTTTAATGGTCTTGTTCTTCACAAAAATGAACTCAAGCCTACCTACATAGGTAAAACTTAAGAGATGTCATTTGAAAAGAATCAAGTAGTAAGAATAAGGAACTCAACCAATTTTATTTTTTTAAAGGTTTATTCTTATTATAAGGAGTAATAAATGATTGTATGTGGTGAAAAGAGATGTGTACTCATTAAGACAGGAATTTGTTTTGCTCAATTTTTAGTGCTCAAGAAAAGGAGACGGGACTATTTAAAGAGAACAAAGTGGATAAACTTACAGAAAACTTGCAAAAACAGTGCAAGAAACTTCCATATCCTGAAGGGGCAATTTCAAAAGCCATTGTGCAATTTTAATAACATACGGAAGTGTTCACCCATCTATTGTTAAGTTAATGAGCAGTCTAAAAATTGGCATGCACATTATAGAACCAGTTAAGCTTAAAACAAAAAAAAGATAAACTCACATAGAAAGAAGACCAGAGACATGTGCTCAAAAACATTAACAATGGTGTACACACACAATAGGATTATGGATGGTTTTGTATGTGTTGTTCTATCTGTCTGATTTGTTAAGTGATAAGAATATAATTCCTTTATACAGAGAAAACATTTTTTTACGTAAAATTGTACGTATATTGGTATGTTAAATGTGCTTATGCCATTTTTATTATTCAAGTATGTTCTTAGCTTATTGATAATAAGGGAAATACCAGTTATATGAATGATCCTTGATGGAATTGCTAACAGTTAATGATGATATTTCATAGCAGAATTTTCGTGTAGTTTTGAAATCCCTCTGCTTTTCTTAGTTTTGTTTTGTTTTTTTTAAGTTAGAAGAATTAGGTCACAAGGAAAGTATCAAAGAAGAATTTGGGTGGGGGGTAGAACCTTGTAATTAATATTAATTTCATTCCCCTATTAAAAAAGTATAAATTCTGTGCTTTCATTATGATATAACTACATAGTTTTAGCATTACTTCTCTGTCATCAGAAAATAAAATTCCTACATTTTCAAAATGGAGTATGTAGAAATATTTGTGGATAGCATGAAATCCTTTCAGTGATGATACCAGCAAACATCTCCAAGATATAATGTCAGATCTGGTTAATCAGTACAGTAAAATATGCTAGAATTAGTCTTGATTAGGAAAATAGCAGTCAAAGCATTCAACTCTTTTCACTTGCTGGGACAGATGGCCTATCTTTATGAAGGGAAATATCCAAAAACAACAACCCACTATCTTATCTTTCAAAATATGGTGCTCAGAATCATCTTGGAAAAGAGCTATTTAAGCCTAATAAGCCATATGCTCAATGAATTGATTTATTCCATTCAGTGGTATAGACAGAAAACTCTTCTTTGCAATGTCTTTATTATACCTACATTCCCTGCAACTCAATTTTAAAAATTAGCAAAGCTTCCAAATAACAAGTAAATAGTTGTAGAGGCACAGCTTTTGTGTTGCCAAAAGGGGGGGGGGGAAGTTAAATGCATTTAAGTGAACAGTCTCTGATTTGCCAAAGATTCTCCCTGTAGAGTTGACAGTGTGTTTGAAGATCAGATAAACTGACAGCTTCCTTAGTATACATAAAGCAGGCCTAAAATTATTCCAGAAAGAATCCCTAAGGAAGAATACAGCTTCCCTGTCATTCTTTATTTAAGTTAGAGGTTGACCGGGGGCTCAGAAGGAACTAACAATGTTTCTGGGTCCTTAAACAAGAAAGTTCATTTAATTTTTAATTTTATGTATTTTAAAGTACACTTCAATGCATTGTATTTAGTGCTGTAAAGAATGCTGTATCAAAATAGGCAACTACATGTGTGTATGATTGAATGGAAACTGGACCTGTAAACCTCCAGCCACATCCAAATGATCCAGTATCTGAAACCAAACATTGGATAGGCATTCCTTTGTTTTAAATACTGTATTCCCTAGAAAAAAATTTAAGTATAAATTCCATGAACAGAGGAACTTATTTAGTCAATTTAGGGAAGCAGTGTTATGAGATCAAAGAGTACGAGCCTTGTAACTGAGATGGGTTCCAAACGTGAGTCCACCATTTGCTTCACTGTGTGATGTTGGGCCAGTTACTTAAACTCTCTGAAGCTAAGAGAGTAGAGGAGAGCATGGTGATATAAGTAATCAAAACCAAAGTAAATTTTAAAAATAAATTATACCTCATTTTTATATATAGATATGTATACTTATATAACTGTGGCTTTTTTTGATCATCTGGGGAATTCAATTTAAAATTGGTAGATCAGTTACTAATTCCTTTGCGCCTAGAAACACACACTATTTGAGAAAATGTGTCTTTTACTTTTAATTGTGTAACACAAACAGAATTCTGATCTTTCTGGGACATATTGAGTCTTTAACTGAAAAAGATGGAGTATCAGTCCAGAGGCAAGACCAAGAACCTGATCTAAATTCTCAGTTTTCAAAAGCTCTATATGTTGTCCCATTGTGTGTGCGTGCGTGTGTGTGTGTGTGTGTGTGTGTGTGTGTGTGTGTGTGTGTGTATGTGTGGTAATGAGAGGCAACTGAATGACTTAGCTTAAAATTTCTCCACGGGATTCCAGGAGATTTGAAGAAGTCTTTCAAAATGATAAAATAATCTAGAATACATTCATGACTCTCGCTATGAGTCTGCTAAACCACGTTAGCAAAACTCAGTTTTGGCAAAGCATAATCCTCATTGTGCAGAATACACCTGAAACCGTAAGGGGTTAATTTTTTCATCTCTCAGTTATTAAGTGCTCTATTATACTATATATTTATATCACGTTCATGTCTAAATGCATCTGTTTTGACTAAATTATTGCTGATCAAACCACATATGTGTGTGGAAAAGGACAGAATATAGAAATACAAATGCCAGAAAAACATTGACTACTTAAATTTGAGTATTTTCATTAAAAGACATTATCAGGGACTTCCCTGGCACTCCACTGATTGATTGAGACTTTGCCTTCCAATGTAGGGGGTGAGGGTTCGATCCAGGGTCAGGGAGCTAAGATCCCATATGCCTCGTGGCCAAAAAACTGAAACATAAAACAAAAGCAATATTGTAACAAATTCAATAAAGACTTTAAAATTGGTCCACATCAAAAAAAAAAATCTTAAAAAAAAAAAAAGACATTATCAGAAGGCTGACCAAGATATGTTTTGTGGGTGCTTGTTTGGTACGTATATCTCCAGGTACCAAATCCAGCGTAGTGGGATTTGAAGTTTCACCCAGAAGCTATATTGAAACGTCATTTAGCTTTAACAGGTGACTTGACTCTCTCCAGTTCAGTGAACTTCTAGAATCTCCAAGTGTTTTCAGCAGTGGTTCTCAAAGTACAGTCCCCAGACCAGTAGACTCAGGTTAGTCACCAGGAAACTTGTTAGATAGGCAGATTCTCAGACCCCACCACAGACATCCAGAATCAGTCTGCAATCTGTGTGTCAGCAAGCTCGCCAGAGGATTTTGATGCTCACTCAGGTTTGAGAACCACTGATGTAATGTCAATCTTGTGAACCAAATGCCAACTTTGCAAATAAAATGGGTTCTTTTCTTTCTTAAAAAGTATTTTATTAATTACTGAGAGACAGTCCAATTTCTCTCTCTCAGTAATCTGTCAAATTTCCCCTCCCCCCGCAGATACCCTTTCAGTAAGAAAAATGATTGCCTAGTGACTTGTTACCACTTGTATTTGTGGGTAATGCCAGACTTTTTTGTCATAATGAGATTGTCTCTTATCAATCTTGGAAGCAGTGAAAGAAAATATGGAATATTTTTAACTATGTTTCTCCCTTGAACCAGAAATCAAGGAAATACTCTACCAGGGAAAATAGAAAGGTCGGGCAGTTTGCACTTCCCAGTGGTTTGAAAAAAAAAATGGTGGCTGTTACATTTCTGCTAAATCAAAATTGATCTAACTTTTGGCCCCACCTAGCATAATTCCCTTTGAAATGTTTTGTCACGTCTGTCAGTTTAGTTATAGTTTAAGATGTTGCATGTTTAACTTAGGGAGATGAGTGCAGAGTCTGAAAATATGTCATTGAAAGAAAAAAAAGTGACTTCAGTTTATGACAAAAATACAGTAAAGGGGCTAACTAGGCATGTTTAGAGAACATGAGTATTTGAGACCCTGCCATGTGTTCATCTCCTGGAATAGAACTAAAGATTAAAAATTTATAGTGGACTTATATCTGTAATTTAACATCATTTATGTAAAAAAACTTTTATTATTGTACCTAATTTTGTACCGTTTGGGCATCTTTTTTTAAAAAGGCTTTATCTGTTTTTTTAAAATTTTTACAGGTTCTGATGATCATTATGAATTCAATTCTATCAGTTTTTTACATAAATCAGAAGTTGTTCTGTTAGAGGAATAATCTATTCCAGTGTTATAACTCAGTTCATTGTTTCAAGGGGGTGATGTTGGGCTCCATCATTATTTTTAATCTCTGAAGTAATATATAGGTCTCATATTGAGTAAAATATTATATATCTGTCTCTCTTAATGAGGCTACTACTTTTTAAAATTTAGTTTACTGAAGTATAGTTGACTTACAATATTGTGTTAATTTCTGCTGTACAGCAAACTGATTCAGTTTTATGTATATATACATTCTTTTTCATATTCTTTTCCATTATGGTTTATCACGGGATATTGAATATAGCTCCCTGTGCTATATAGTAGAACCTTGTTGTTTATCCATTCTAATATATAATAGTTTGCATCTGCTAATCCCAAACTCCCAATCCATCCCTCCCCCACCCCCTCCCCCTCTCCCTCTCTGTTTGTGAGTCCGTTTCATAGATATTTTCATTTGTGTCATATTTTAGATTCCACATATAAATGATATCACATGGTATTTGTCTTTCTCTGTCTGACTTACTTTACTTAATATGATAATCTCTAGGTCCATCCATGTTTCTGCAAGTGGCATTATTTCATTCTTTTTTATGGCTGAGTCATAGTCCATCACACACTCACACATATATATATATATATATATATATATATATATATATACACACACACACACACACACACACACACACATACACACACACACACACACACACCACATCTTCTTTATCCATTTATCTGTCAGTGGACATTTAGGTTATTTCAGTGTCTTGGCTATTGTGAATAGTGTTGCTATGAACATAGGGGTACATGTATCTTTTCAAATTATACTTTTGTCTGGATAATGTGAGGCCACTCCTTTTACATTTAGCCCAAGTGAGGCCAGACTCACTCACCACAGTGAGCACTATGAACTCGTAAGAGGTCAGGGCCCATGTCAGTGAGGGTACTAATGTAAAAGATTGCCAATTTGTGGCAACTCCTGCTGCATTATTATCCATGCCTGTGAGGCTGGTTGCCATGAATTGTCTAATTTGAATTTTCTGAACCATGCGTTTAATGCTCACAGACCTCAGGTATTTATCCAAACACATTGTAGGTTTACCTGCCTCAAATATCCAGCCATCCATCCATCCGTTGCCTTCAGAGCAGAGCAATAAAAATGAAGTCAGACCCTATGCCTTACGTATGGAACCCGTGTGATTTACAGCCAGGCTGAGTATAAAATCATAAAACTTTCAGTACGTGGTTAATATATAACCATCAAAATAACAGAGTGCAATTCTAAATTTATGAGGCTGAACTTAACACTGAATATCAAATAAGAATCACATTGATCTCTGTAGTGGATGACTTAAAAACACATTAGGTGGCATAACTGCAAGACAGTACATTGATTTAAGCATAAAATGCATAGCACGCAATACTTTACCACCTAACGTTTCTCAATAATGAACAAAGCTGTTGTATATTGATGAAAGGAAAATTATTTGTTTTGTTATATTAAGTGCTCATGAAGATTCCTTGCATTTAGGCTAGGCAAACATGATTTGAATCACACTTAGCAAAGGGTGACATTGAATGGACGTTTTACTGAATTTACATTTGTTTCTCAAAATAGCTATGCAGAACCATGGTCTTGACAGTTTTCTCACTTTTTTTAATGTATATTTTTTAACATCTTTATTGGAGTATAATTGCTTGACAATGGTGTGTTCACTTTTTTTTTAACAAAGAGGAAAGATTCATACAAGGTAGGTACTGACTTTTTGTAGAAACACATTTTGCTGTAAATTTTCTGAAACTGATAGAAGCAATTCCACAAGGAGTTTTAAGGTCAATATCTCTAAATGCATGAGTCTATCTTGTAAAATTATCATCATCTTCAGAAAATCTAAAAGCCTCTTTAAAAAGAGAAATAATAATCTTATAATAAATACAAGTTTTATAAAACCTTTGCAGTAGAAGAATCTTTTTTAAATTTTTACATTTATTTTTTTATTGAAGTATATTTGATTTATAATGTGTTAGTTTCAGATGTATGACAAAGTGATTCCGTTTTTTATATATGTGTGTGTTTATATATATATATACATATACATATACATATATATATTCTTTTTCAGATTCTTTTCCCATATAGGTTATTACAAAATATTGAGTAGAGTTCCCTGTGCTGTACAGTAGGTCCTTGTTGATTATCTATTTTATATATAGTAGTGTGTATTTGTTACTCCCAAATTCCTAGTTTATTCTTCCCCCCCCACCTTTCCCCTTTGGTAACCATAACTTTGTTTTCTTTGTTTTTTTTTAACCTTTCTTTCTTTCTTTTTTTTTTTTAACATCTTTATTGGGGTATAACTGCTTTACAATGGTGTGTTAGTTTCTGCTTTATAACAAAGTGAATCAGTTATACATATACATATGTTCCCATATCTCCCTCCCTCCCACCCTCCTTATCCCACCCCTCCAGGCTGTCACAAAGCACCAAACCAATATCCCTGTGCCATGCGGCTGCTTCCAACTAGTAACCTTTATTTCTTTAATTTAATTTAATTTTTTTAACATCTTTATTGCAGTGTAATTGCTTTACAGTGGTGTGTTAGTTTCTGCTTTATAACAAAGTGAATCAGCTATACATGTACATATATCCCCATAGCTTCTCCCTCTTGCATCTCTCTCCCACCCTCCCTATCCCACCCCTCTAGGTGGTCACAGAGCACTGAGTTGATCTCCCTGTGCTATGTGGCTGCTTCCCACTAGCTATCTGTTTTACATTTGATAGTGTATATATGTCCATGCCACTCTCTCACTTCATTCCAGCTTACCCTTCCCATTCCCCGTGCCTTCAAGTCCATTCTCTACGTCTGCGTCTTTATTCCTGTCCTGCCCCTAGGTTCTTCAGAACCACTTTTTTTTTTTTTTTAGATTCCATATATATGTGTCAGCATACGGTATTTGTTTCTCTCTTTCTGACTTACTTCACTCTGTATGAGAGACTCTAGTTCCATCCACCTCACTACAAGTAACTCAATTTCGTTTCTTTTTATGACTGAGTAATATTCCATTGTATATATGTGCCACATCTTTTTTATCCATTCATCTGTCGATGGACACCTAGGTTACTTCCATGTCTTGGCTATTGTAAATAGAGCTGCAATGAACATTGTGGTAATATGACTCTTTTTGAATTATGGTTTCCTCAGGGTGTATGCCCTGTAGTAGATTGCTGGATTGTATGGTAGTTCTATTTTTAGTTTTCTTAAGAAACCTTCATACTGTTCTCCACTGATAGTGGCTGTATCAATTTACATTCCCAACAATACTGCAATAGGGTTGCTTTTTCTCCACACCCTCCCCAGCATTTATTGTTTGTAGATTTTTTGATGATGGCCATTCTGACTGGTGTGAGGTGATACCTCATTGTAGTTTTGATTTGCATTTCTCCAAGGATCAGTGATGTTGAGCATCCTTTCATGTGTTTATTGGCAATCTGTATATCTTCTTTGGAGAAGTGTCTGTTTAGTTCTTCTGCCCATTTTTGGATTGGGTTGTTTGTTTTTTTGATATTGAGCTTCATGAGCTGCTTGTAAGTTTTGGAGATTAGTCCTTTGTCAGTTGCTTCATTTGCAAATATTTTCTCCCATTCTGAGGGCTGTCTTTTCGTCTTGTTTATGGTTTCCTTTGCTGTGCAAAAACTTTTAAGTTTCATTAGGTCCCATTTGTTTGTTTTTATTTCCATTTCTCTAGGAGCTGGGTCAAAAACGATCTTGCTGTGATTTATGTCATGGAGTGTTCTGCCTATGTTTTCCTCTAAGAGTTTTATAGTGTTTGGCCTCACATTTAGGTCTTTAATCCATTTTGAGCTTATTTTTTTTAGTGTTAGGGAGTGTTCTAATTTCATTCTTTTACATGTAGCTGTCCAGTTTTCCCAGCATCACTTATTGAAGAGGCTGTCTTTTCTCCATTGTAGATTCTTGCCTCCTTTATCAAAGATAAGGTGACCATATGTGCGTGGGTTTATCTCTGGACTTTCTCTCCTGTTCCATTGATCTATATTTCTGTTTCTGTGCCACTACCATACTGTCTTGATTCCTGTAGCTTTGTAGAATAGTCTGAAGTCCAGGAGCCTGATTCCTCCAGCTCCGTTTTTCCTTCTCAAGATTGCTTTGGCTATTTGGGGTCTTTTGTGTTTCCATACAAATTGTGATTTTTTTTTGTTTTACTTAAGTGAAAAATGCCATTGGTAATTTGATAGGGATTGCATTGAATCTGTAGATTGCTTTGGGTAGTATAGTCATTTTCACAATGTTGATTCTTCCAATCCAAGAACATGGAATATCTCTCCATCTATTTGTATCATCTTTAATTTCTTTCATCAGTGTCTTATAGTTTTCTGCCTACAAGTCTTTTGTCTCCGTAGGTAGGTTTATTCCTAGGTATCTTATTCTTTTTGTTGTAGTGGTAAATCGTAGTGTTTTCTTAATTTCTCTTTCAGATTTTTCATCATTAGTATATAGGAATGCAAGAGATTTCTATGCATTAATTTTGTATCCTGCTACTTTACCAGATTCGTTGATTAGCTCTAGTAGTTTTCTGGTAGCATCTTTAGGATTCTCTATGTATAGTATAATCTCATCTGCAAACAGTGACAACTTGACTTCTTTTCTGATTTTGATTCTTTTATTTCTTTTTCTTCTCTGATTGCTGTGGCTAAAAATTCCAAAACTGTGTTGAATAATAGTGGTGAGAATGGACAACCTTGTCTTGTTCCTGACCTTAGTGGAAATGGTTTCAGTTTTTCACCATTGAGAACGATGTTGGCTGTGGGTTTGTCATATATGGCCTTTATTATGTTGAGGTAAGTTCCCTCTATGCCTATTTTCTGGAGAGTTTTTATCATAAATGGTGTTAAATTTTGTCGAAAGCTTTTTCTGCCTCTTTTGAGATGATCGTATGGTTTTTCTCCTTCAGTTTGTTAATATGGTGTATCACATTGATTGATTTGCATATATTGAAGAATCCTTGCATTCCTGTGATAAACCCCCCTTGATCATGGTGTATGATCCTTTTAATGTGCTGTTGGATTCTGTTTGCTAGTATTTTGTTGAGGATTTTTCATCTATATTCATGACTGATATTGGTCTGTAATTTTCTTTTTAGGTAGTATCTTTGTCTGGTTTTGGTATCAGGGTTATGGTGGCCTCACAGAATGAGTTTGGGAATGTTCCTTCCTCTGCAATTTTTTGGAAGAGTTTGAGAAGGATGGGTGTTAGCTCTTCTCTAAATGTTTGATAGAATTCACCTGTGAAGCCAGCTGGTCCCGGACTTTTGTTTCTTGGAAGATTTTTAATCATAGTTTCATTTTCATTACTTGTGACTGGTCTGTTCATATTTTCTGTTTCTTCCTGGGTCAGTCTTGGAAGGTTATACCTTTCTAAGAATTTGTCCATTTTTTCTAGGTTGTCCATTTTATTGACATATAGTTGTTTGTAGTAATCTCTCACGATGCTTTGTGTTTCTACAGTGTCAGTTGTTACTTTCCCTTTTTCATTTCTAATTCTGTTGATTTGAGTCTTCTCCCTTTTTTTCTTGATGATCTGGCTAATGGTTTATTAATTTTGTTTATCTTCTCAGAGAACCAGCTTTTAGTTTTATTGATCTTTGCTATTGTTTCTTTCAATTCTTTTTCATTTATTTCTGATCTGATCTTTATGATTTCTTTCCTTCTGCTAACCTTGGGGTTTTTTTATTCTTCTTTCTCTAATTGCTTTAGGTGTAAGGTTAGGTTGTTTATTTGAGATGTTTCTTGTTTCTTGAGGTAGGATTATATTGCTATAAACTTCCCTCTTAGAACTGCTTTTGCTGCATCCCATAGGTTTTGGATCATTGTGTTTTCATTGACATTTGTTTCTAGGTATTTTGTGATTTTCTCTTTGATGTCTTCAGTGATCTCTTGGTTATTTAGTGGTGTGTTGTTTAGCCTCCATGTGTTTGGGGTTTTTTTGTTGTTTTTTTCCTCTTTTTGCAGTACGGGTGCCTCTTACTGTTGTGGCCTCTCCCGTTGCGCAGCACAGGCTCCAGATGCGCAGACTCAACAGCCATGGCTCATGGGCCTAGCCTCTCCACGGCATGTGGGATCTTCGTGGACTGGGGCACAAACCCATGTCCCCTGCATTGGCAGGCAGACTCGCAACCACTGCACCACAAGGGAAGCCCGTGTTTGTATTTTTTACAGAGTTTTTCCTGTAATTGATATCTAGTCTCATAGCGTTGTGGTCGGAAAAGATACTTGATACAATTTCAATTTTCTTAAATTTACCAAGGCTTGATTTGTGACCCAAGATATGATCTATCCTGGAGAATGTTCCATAAACACTTGAGAAGAAAGTATATTCTGTTGCTTTTGTATGGAATGTCGTATAAATATCAATTAAGTCCATCTTGTTTAATGTATCATTTAAAGCTTGTGTTTCCTTATTTATTTTCATTTTGGATGATCTGTCCATGGGTGAAAGTGGGCTGTTAAAGTCCCCTACTATGATTGTGTTACTGTCGATTTCCCCTTTTATGGCTGCTAGTATTTGCCTTATGTATTGTGGTGCTCCTCTGCTGGGTGCCTAAATATTTACAATTGTTATATCTTCTTATTGGATTGATCTCTTGATCATTATGTAGTGTCCTTCTTTGTCTCTTGTAATAGTCTTTATTTTAAAGTCTGTTTTGTCTGGTTTGAGAATTGCTACTCCAGCTTTCTTTTGATTTCCATTTGCATGGAATGTCTTTTTCCATACCCTCACTTTCAGTCTGTATGTGTCCCTAGGTCTGAAGTGGGTCTCTTGTAGACAGCATATATATGGGTCTTTTTTTGTATCCATTCATCCAGTCTATGTCTTTTGGTTGGAGCATTTAATCCATTTACATTTAAGGTAATTATCGATATGTATGTTCCTGTTACCATTTTCTTAATTATTTTGGGTTTGTCATTGTAGGTCTTTTCCTTCTCTTGTATTTCCTGCCTAGAGAAGTTCCTTTTGTATTTGCTGTAAAGCAGGTTTGGTGGTGCTAAATTCTCTTAGCTTTTCCTTGTCTGTAAAGGTTTTAATTTCTCCGCCGAATCTGAATGAGATCCTTGCTGGCTAGAGTTATCTTGGTTGTAGGTTTTTCTCCTTCATCACTTTAAATATGTCCTGCCACTCCCTTCTGGCTTGCAGAGTTTCTGCTGAAAGATCAGCTGTTAACCTTATGGGGATTCCCTTGTGTGTTATTTGTTGTTTTTCCCTTGCTGCTTTTAATATGCTTTCTTTGTATTTAATTTTTGATAGTTTGATTAATATATGTCTCGGCATATTTCCCCTTGGATTTATCCTGTATGGGACTCTCTGTGCTTCCTGGACTTCATTGACTATTTCCTTTTCCATATTAGGGAAGTTTTCTACTATAATCTCTTCAAATATTTTCTCAGTCCCTTTCTTTTTCTCCTCTTCTCCTGGGACCCCTATAATTCGAATATTGGTGCATTTAATGTTGTCCCAGTGGTCTCTGAGACTGTCCTCAATTGTTTTCATTCTTTATTCTGCTCTGCAGTAGTTATTTCCACTATTTTATCTTCCAGGTCACTTATCTGTTCTTCTGCCTCAGTTATTCTGCTATTGATTCCTTCTAGAGAATTTTTAATTTCATTTATTATGTTGTTCATCATTGTTTGTTTTCTCTTTAGTTCTTCTAGGTCCTTGTAAAACGTTTCTGTTATTTTCTCCATTCTGTTTCCAAGATTTTGGATCATCTTTACTATCATTACTCTGAATTCTTTTTCAGGTGGACTGCCTATTTCCTCTTCATTTTTTTTGGTCTGGTGGGTTTTTACCTTGCTCTTTCATCTGCTGTGTGTTTATCTCTCTTCTCATTTTGCTTACCTTATGTGTTTGGGGTCTCCTTTTTGCAGGCTGCAGGTTCATAGTTCCCATTGTTTTTCATGTCTGTCCACAGTGGGTAAGGTTGGTTCAGTGGGTTGTGTAAGCTTCCTGGTGGAGGGGACTGGTCCCTGTGTTCTGGTGGATGAGGCTGGATCTTATCTTTCTGGTGGGCAGGACTGCATCTGGTAGTGTGTTTTGGGGTGCCTTTGACCTTATTATGATTTTAGGCAGCCTCTCTGCTAATGGGTGGAGTTGTGTCCCTGTCTTGCTAGTTTTTTGGCATAGGGTGTCCAGCACTGTAGGTTGCTTGTTGTTTAGTGGAGCTGGTCTTAGCATTGAGATGGAGATCTCTGGGAGAGCTTTCACCCTTTGATATTAAGTGGAGCCAGGAGCTCTCTGGTGGACCAGTGTCCCGAACTTGGCTCTCCCACCTCAGAGGCACAGGCCTGAAACCCAGCTGAAGCACCAAAGCCCAAGCCTCAGCTCCCAGCCCCGCCCACCCCAACGGGTGAGCAGACAAGCCTCTTGGGCTGGTGAGTGCTGGTCGGCACCGATCCTCTGTGCGGGAATCTCTCCGCTTTGCCCTCCGCACCCCTGTTGCTGTGCTCTCCTCCGCGGCTCCGAAGCTCCCCCCCTCTGCCACCCTCAGTCTGTGCCCACCAAGTGGCTTCCTAGTGTGTGGAAACCTTTCCTCCTTCACAGCTCCCTCCCACTGGTGCAGGTCCTGTCCCTATTGTTTTGTCTCGTTTTTCTTTTTTCTTTTGCCTTACCAAGGTACGTGGGGAGTTTCTTGCCTTTGGGGAAGTCTGAGGTCTTTTGCCAATGTTAAGTAGGTGTTCTGTAGCAGTTGTTCCACGTGTAGATGTATTTCTGATGTATTTGTGGAGAGGAAGGTGATCTCCACGTGTTACTCCTCCGCCATCTTTAAGGTCTACAGTTTTGTTTTATTTATCTGCTTTGTAAATAAGTTCATTTGGTTAAAGTTTTTTTTTTTTTCCCCTTTTGCAGTACGCGGGCCTCTCACTGTTGTGGCCTCTCCTGTTGCGGAGCACAGGCTCCGGACGCACAGGCCTGTAAGCGGCCATGGCTCATGGGCCCAGCCGCCCCGCGGCACGTAGGATCTTCCCGGACCGGGGCATGAACCCGTGTCCCCTGCATTGGCAGGCGGACTTTCAAGCACTGCGCCACCAGGGAAGCCCTGGTTAAAGTTTTTGATCGATTAAGGGGAATTTGGAAATCCTAATAGCTACAGGTGTTCGGGTAATGTAGGTAACATAAATGGACAGAGTTGGTTCCATATGAGTTGAAAAACAGTAGCTAACACTTAGCCAGAGATTCATGGAACCATTAGAATGCACTAGGACCCTGGTTAGCTGGAGAATAGTGCCTTACTTATCCACTTCATTTGATTGTCATGTCTGGGTCCCAGGTCTTGTGTTTTGCAATAAAAGAAGTGCAGATTTGTGTATGTAGACTATTAATTTTAAATCATTGAAAGTAAAATTAAATGTAAAATAATAGGTACAGACAAAATTTAAGCCCCCTTAAGTCAATTTTCACTACACGAACGGTTGGTTTATGACCTCTCATCTTAGGGCTCTGAGGACATTGCTCCATCCAAAGGAGCAAGAGTCATTCTTTCCACTGGTGGGAGAAATCAGTGGAAGGACCAGATATATTCATATGTTCATAGCTTACATGGGAAGTATCACTTTGATAAAAACTCAGTTAATATGAAAAGTTTCTTTGCAAGCTGATTCTCTTTCCTCACGAGTCTGTACAGGTAAAAATCATTGCCAAGACAAGTGGGTAACATTTAATTAATCCACATGTTATTTGCAAAGTAAAGCTAGATGCAAAGTTGGCTGACACACTTACACACTTGAACTTTTCTGTCGATCTCTGTTCCAACCATAGGATAAGATAGGCAACTCCATTTTGATAGAAAGGTATTAAAAGGAAATTGTACTATTTTTTCAAATAAGTGACTCTTCTAAAAATGTACTATAGCTTTTACTGTACATTTGAAAATATATGCACATATTTGTGATATTTATTTTACCTGTTGTATACCTCCTAACATTATGTTTTCAAACCATTTTTTCTTTATAATAAATTAACTTATTACACTCTTCATGACATGCAAGACGGACTGTGATGTTAAAGAATAATGTTTTCTAATTATCATTGACATTTGCAGAGAAGATTAAAATTTAATAAAATTAATTGTCCATTCTTGAATGGCTCACTTTGTAGTTAATCATAGAACTCTGATTTCTTCTACTTACTGGAAAACTTTGGAGTTCCAATGTCTTAATATCCAATATGAACCCGGCCCTTAGAAAAAGAGTTAGTTTTGTTCCCCTGTTGACATGGTTAATATATTCTAAGCAAAAAAGTATTGATTTTGAAAGAAAATTCTGCAGTTGTAATTTCCAACTGAAATATTCAGAGGTAACCTCACCTAACTTATTAGGCAGTTGTCTTCTGTAGGTTATGTCGGATGGCGAGGAATGCAACCACCTCACCGAGGTACATCTCTAGTAATATAATTTGAAGTGCTAGGGCCCCTTGCATCCATTTCTGAATCTATTATTAGTTGATTAAATTAACTGGCTGGATCAGTACAGTGAGAAGAGACACAGTAATGATATTATAGAATTAGTATGCTATGATGAATTGTCAGGAGAAGTAGCTGTGACAGCCCTGTGGCCATATGCACTTAGCCATGCAATTTATAGTCATTTGGAGAACCAAGGACTTTTCAGTTTGGGTTAGGAAATTTGTTCCTGCTTTTGACATAGTTTGAGGGATATGTGTATAAGAGTGAGGCAGGTGCTTAGTGGCAATCCAGGAAGAAATCAAGTCTCTGTTTTTAGATACTGGCATTTGGGTGATTTTCAAAGAATAAACCACAGTATATGGATGCCTTTATTGTAACAGTGCCAATTCCTTTCAATAGATTTATAGGATAGTGCAGTTTCTTTATGGTTGTGGAAGATAATGTTACTTTGGGTAAGATAGAAGTAAATGCATTCTGGTATCACAATTTCCCTGCTTATGGAACACTGTAAATTCTCATCTATGTATTGCATTTACAGCAATCCTGAGAACATTGCTGGGTTGTTTTGATTTAGATACATTTGGGGCTCCTAATGGCAAGGAGTTTTTAAGCAACTTAAAATATAACATTACTTTTTTCTTTTTTTTTTGCTTTGCAACTGTTTGCAAGATAAACGAACTGTCAGATGCTTCTGAAGGGCATATGATGACAGTGGTTGGTGATGCAGATACTGGTGGCATAACACCACATTAGGCCAAATTTACTGCAGGATTCCCAAAACATGTACAACTGTGAAGTCGCCTCAATACTACTATTGCATGAGAATTATTCCCTGGCTGTGTTTGTTTTGTTTTTGTTTTAATGTTTACTGAGAGCATATTCAGGAGTACAATGGACATGGGTACTGACATTCTTAACTCCAAACCAGATTCATGCAGAAAACTACTCTTTTTCTTTTAGTATGCTATAGAAATTTATGTGTAATTGATCCCTTTTATTTGTCAAGCAGGACTGTCATTGGATCACAAAGCAAACCATGGAGTGTTTTTTTTGTTTTTTGTTTTGCTTTTCTTAGTATAGTTATTGCTTCCATCAACTGCTAAATTGATTCTGAAATTTCTACGAAAATCTAAAAGAAAATGTTGTCTTAGTATCTTAATGTATGCCTTAGCCCCTTCACCTTGTCCCTAACTTTAATTACCCAGAATTACAAAGTTAGAAGAGCTGCTTGATAACTCTGTCAGTTGGGTTATTTCACTTTGAAGGTAATAGGAAGACACCTATCAAGCCCTCCCTTTTGTCAGTCTCACCAGTATTCTTCCAGCTCCCTAAAGCCCTTATCTGGGAGTTATTTTCGACTCTGCTCTTCACCTTCCACATCCAATTTATCACCAACACCTGCTGATTCTTTCCCAGCAGAGCCTCTTAGATCACCCCTTCTTTTCCATTTCTAGAGCCCCATCCTGCCCCCTTTCATCATTCCACACCTGGAGAACTGTGCCACTCTTCACTCCATCTCCCTGCCACCTCTCTCCCCATGCCAGGAAGGCCTATATATACCAGGCTGCCAGATGGATCTCTTAAATATTGATTATATCCATTCATATTGCCTCCCCGTAGCACTGAGGCTTTTGCTTTTTCTTATTTCAGCCTAAGGGACTTGGGCACTTTTTTTCTTGTCTCTTCCCCTTTCCTTAGCACACATAATTGGCTAATTTTATTTGTCATTTATAATTTTTTGATCCAGGCACTGTGCTAAGTGCTTCCCGTGTATTATCTATTTTAAGACTTATACCATTCCTGCAAGATAAGTGGAATGGTTCCCTTTTTATAATCAAGGAAACAGAGGCTCAGAAATGTGAAACAACTTGCCCATCAACATGCAGCTGTAAGAGGTAGAGCCAGGGTCCAGGGTATGCGAATCTGCCTTTGCAATGATACACTCAGGCACCATGCAACACTGGCACCCTTGCTGGTACGGCTCTACTGCCATTACCTTTAGATGAATTTGCAATCTTTTTTTAAAAATAAATTTATATGAAGATATTTCTAAAACACACACATACGATCACACATTAGATGCCATATTTTGTAAACATTGGATCACTTTTATTTCCTTCCTTAATTCATGTTTTATTTTAAAATGCTCCCCCTCTTCCTTAGGATGTGAGAGGGTAGGTACTTGCTGGTTTTAGCAGGATTTAAGAGCCAAGGCTGTATGGACAGAGAGGATTTGATACATTTCTAGAGTTTCTTTTAACTTGTCAAGGGCACACCTAGAGCATCTCTTCACAGAGAACATCCACTTCTGCATTTGACATGTAACATGATGCTTTCTGTGATAGAAGCAGCAGGTGATAGAAGGTAAATGGAAGCCCATGTATGTCATTCCAGGGCATTGTAGGAAGAAAATGGGAAATAAAGGAGGAAGGATAGCTGAGAGACTCTCTGACTAAAACATTTGAGCTTCCACTGGAGAAGACAGTGTGTTAAAATAGGTCCAGGGAATTTGAAGGGAACAAGGTCTTCCATTAGGACTTGGGAACAGATGTCACTTCTCAAGATGGTCTTCAAGCCTCCTCAGGTCCCAGACAACCTTAAGGTCCCCTGAAGCATGGATGGGACTCCAAAGATCCAATATTTAATATTCATTTTTTTCTGATAATTCATGTCCCTCATTCCCTTTGTGCACATTCAGAGACTGACCCTGCTTTTTCTTTGACATTTCTGTATTTATTTTTAGTGCATTAATTTGCATTGAATAATGTGTCACTTAGTGTTTTTGCTTGTCCACGTGCAGCCTAGTCTCCATCCCAATCAAATTAAACTGCTTTATAGAGACGTATGGAGTCAAAATAATTTCCATTCTTCCAAACAAGACTTTGTACCCATAGTCCCTAATGAAGGTGAACATCCAACTCACTAATTGGGTCACATTGTAAGGATGGCTTTGTTGCTGTATTTTAATGTTTCCATTTGGTAAACCACAGACTAATTATATTTTCTTCCATTTTGAAACTTGAGAAAGGCAATGTTTTGCAAACAAACCTCTGACCATTCAGCCATATCCAGAACAAAGAGCAGAGCATAAGTAGTGAAGAACCTTGTGCCATTTGGAGGACATGGAGATTTGGATACTTTCAAAATTTTATGTGATTGTTGGATTCAATCTGTCCTTTTCTCTTTTATAACTTTTTTCTATAAAAAATATTAATGTATTTTCTGGAAGGAGGAAAATATTAATTATTCTTAGGATTTGTCTTGTTTGGCTTTGAAAGGTCAAGAACAGGGAAATCAGAATTGGTAAAAGCAATTGGTGATGAGGGTGATGAGTAAATCATGTAGCATGCTTTGGTATCGAGAATGAATATAAATCATTATCCTATAAATATTTATCAGTGAACAAACTTATGTCTTTTTTTAAAGTTATGATTGCTTCAGGGTAGTTTAAACTTTAACATTAAATACAACAGATCATTTTTTTATTATTATATTTTGTATAAATTTATTTATTTTTGGCTGTGTTGGGTCTTCACTGCTGCACATGGGCTTTTCTGTAGTTGCGGTGAGCAGGGACTACTCTTTGTTGCAGTGTGCGGGCTTGTCATTGCAGTAGCTTCTCTTCTTGCAGAGCATGGGCTCTAGGCACAGGGGCTTCAGTAGTTGTGGCATGTGGGCTCAGTAGTTGCGGCTCTTGGGCCCTAGAGTACAGGCTCAGTAGTTGGAGCCCGTGCACTGCAACAAAGAGTAGCCCCCTGGGGCTACTACAGCAAAGCCCGTGTGGAGCCCGGGCTTAGTTGCTCCGCAGCATGTGGGATCTTCCCAGACCAGGCCTCGAACCTGTGTCCCCTGCATTGGCAGGCGGATTCTTAACCACTGTACCACCAGGGAAGTCCCCGACAAAGCATTTTGGGGAAATTTAATAATTTGAGTGATGTAGATAACCATATTAAGCAATCTAAACTTAAAATTATATATATAATAAAATATAAAATAGATCTATATATGAAAGATTATATATACACACATAAAGATAAAGATAGTAATTTACATTGATGGCTAGATATCTACAAAGATAAAGTTTCATCAGCATCATTTCCCATTTTGCTTAGAGCTCTGAAAAGCCCTGCTCAGTCAGAATGCCTGAAACAAAGAGATGGCTTTGTTTAAAGTTATATCAGATATTTCAGCACATCCCCTGCCTAACTTTGTGGAAAGTGCATCCATTCAAAAGCCAGACAGGCCTAGATTGCAATCCTGAGTTTTCACATCACTTTCTGTGTTTCTTTGGATGAGTTATGTGACTTCTCTTCAGTAAACTTGAATAAAACTACCTACGTTGTAAGTCTGAGATGATCCAAGGAGGGAGAACCCAGGTCTCACTGGAACTAAAATCAGGTTAAAAGACAAATTACAAGTAAGGAGAGGAAACTCACTCCAAGTTCTACCAAATGGTAAACATTCCAGAACTTTGCAGCAACAGAGAATTTTTGGTTTTGTTTTTCTCTTTTGTTTTTCTTTGGTTTGTTTTTTATGGAGCAAATTAGAATTAAGTTGAACTTTGAAGGAAAAATAGTAGTCAAAATGGTAAAAGAAAAGAGAGTAAAAGATAAGGGTGTAAGCAGGTACAGAGTTTTACACTCCGCAAACTGTGGTCAGTCACCTAACAAATCAGGATGCCAGAAGCTAGAGTATTTTGCAACCTGAAAAGCACATGTCCTTGAAACATAGACAGCTAGTTGTTGCCCTCTGGGAATGTAATTGTGGGGTGTCAGATCTTTTGAGTCTTCTAGAGAATCCTGAAATCCAGTTTTTGAAAAGCCCTCTGATTTTTGAATAACGTTAATTAAATTGTTGAAGCGTTCTAGGACCAAATCAAAGAATCACGTGGATTTGTGGGTGCTTATCTCCTACTATACTGTGAGGCCCATGTCTCCCTGTAATAAGTATGACACAGGGTGGTGTACCTGTCTTTCCCCTCTTTTCAGCAGCGGAACCCTGGAAGTTCTGTGGCCTCACCTCCTGCCAGCCCCCTTTGCCCTGCCCCTGCCCAGCCACGTCATCTTTCAATACGCCAGACCACACCAGTTTAGGAAGTCTTGCCCTAGCTGCTCTCCCTGCCTGGGTTGGTCTTCTCCTGGATACCTTCCCGTCTAACCCTGTCTCCTACAAGTTCAAACGTCAAGGCTATTATGTATAATTGTAACTCCCTTCCCACCTCTCCTCTACCATGATATCCCTTGTCTTTTTTCCATAGTACTAAAACCCTCCGACCTACTACATAGTTTACTTAGATAACACTGATCTGTCTCTCCTGCTGGGATGGTTGGGCAGGTGGAAGAAATCTTTGTTTTGTCTACTAACAAAACTAAAACTGAGCCTTTAGGTTGTACACACTCAAAGCATTTGTTGCAAAATGAAATAAGTTAATGGGTAAACGAATTCATTTATGGTTTAAAGGCCATCGTAGAAAAGGATAGACATTTTTTAAAGTTCGAGACGAAACTGAATGAACCAGAGCAGAGGAGACC
This sequence comes from Leucopleurus acutus, assembly GCF_964270905.1. NCBI lineage: Eukaryota > Metazoa > Chordata > Mammalia > Artiodactyla > Delphinidae > Leucopleurus > Leucopleurus acutus. The sequence goes on along the minus strand of NC_139145.1, from coordinate 33,372,065 downwards.
TTTGTTCAAATTCAGGATCGTGGGACCAGAGTCGTAAGAATTGGAAAAGGCTTATTAAATTGTTAAAAGTATTTTGAGGACCCAGTTAAACAGTAATAATGTTGATGCAAAAACTTATTCTCTGGTTAATAAAACTTGTGTGAAAAAAAGAAGTATTGTTGACATCTCAAAAGAAACAGTCTAATTTAGGCGCTGATCCATGCTCTTCAGTATTATTTCTCTGACAACAGCAATAAAGATAATTATATTTGAGTGTTAATGATTGTTTTGCAAAACATTGTTCTGACAGAGTAGTCACTTATTCCAAAATTAACATTTCCACTGTATGCACATTAACCTGGCTCTCAGTCAGTCACTTAACTTAAGTGCCTATTTTAGCTCCATTGAACTAGAGATCAGACTAGTCTTGGTGTGGCATCTTATAGGGTGTCGTCCTTGAGGTTTTTAAAGAGAGTCAAGTCCACTCAACAGGTGGCCCCTCTTTGAACCTCTAGAAAGAACTGGAACGAACATAAATATATTCAGTGGGCAGTTTAATCTGCTAATCCAGAGCACAGACTTTGGAGACCAGTAGTCTGGGTTTAAAATGGCTCTTCCACTCTGAATTCCTAGACAGTTCATCGTGAGACTGTTTCCTTATCCATAAAATAGAGATAATGGAAAAATCTACTACATGAGATTATTGTGAAGATTGCGAGCTAATGCATATAAAATTCCTTAGCATACTGTTCTTAAGTACCACATAGTACTTTTGGTAGTATTCCTAGGAAGGTTATGATTACCTTCTCCATTGATAAGGTATACTCATGGCTTTAACAAGTTGTAATCATATCTGTTTGCCATTTGTGATAGTGGTGATGGTAGTTTGACAATTAGAACCGTTATTCTGTTCCAGTTGGATGTAACCTAATATCCTGGCTAAAAACCAAAAAAATATGGCTAGCATTTTCACAATACTCAAAATACTTTAGATGTCTACAGTGTGCAGTTCAACATAGTACGTTCTCCCTGTCCCCAGTCAGCATCCCAGGAGGTCTGTTTATTCAAGCAAATCAGTATATCCATGACTTCAGCTATGAACCTTTAGGAACTTCAGTAGCCCTAAGCTAATAGGTAGAAAGCTCCCTACCTACCTTTTCAAGGGGTTTTCAGCTCTTTCCCAATCTCTTATATTGCCCAAGTGCTTTGCAGCAGTGCGTCGTCACGCAGCCTCTCTGTGCATCCTGGCGTGTTCTCTAGGATGCTTGAGTCTTTATTTCACATTTCCCTTCCTTGTGAGAAGACAATTCCAGGTGGGAAGAAGAGGGAGTTACTAGGATGCACGCCACCGATAGCAACAGTCTATTTGACGTCCATTTCATGAAGAAAAATGTAAAGTGGAGTGACTAAAGGCCTTAATGTGAGATGCCCCCTTGAATCTTAGTGCATCCACATGAATCCTGATGCCAGGGCTGCAAGGAGCCCACTGTCAGGGTACAGAAAATGAAGACCTCTCGGCTTTCAAGTTTAAATGCCTTGCTCAGCGGGGAGTCCAGAGAGATTTGTTCAACTGAAATGAGCTTATAATCGGGCTTTCCTCCAAAGATAAGGAAGGACAACACCCTGTAGTTTTATGATGCGCTCTTACCAGGAAAGCACAAATAGATTTCTCTGTGTTGGTGCAGTGTTGACTCCTGCTCCGGTATAGAATATTTCAAACTGCAATCAGGAAAATTTTCCATTTTAGACCACTAAGAAGAAAAAGCCACACTTGAAACTAGATTTTTTTTTTTTTAAGCAACACATAAGAAATACAAATCGTTCGTGTCTGCCTTTTTTTTTTTCAGTTTCTTCTGATTTGGAGGGTGTTCCTAACACTTGCAATTATTCAAATGAAATGATTTTAGCATTTTTAGGGGTCATAGAGACATTTACTCAGCGAAGTTAGCTAGCTTGAAAGACATAAATTAACTGCTAATCAGTCCTTAATGAGAGCTGGATGGCATGATGTTTGAGCACTTGTCTGTATGAACATACCAACCAGCCACGCCACCTTTTGGACTCGCCGTTAGTAGACTAGGTTGATTTTGAGGTGGATAAAATGCATGGCTAGATATTGTGTCCACCGTGAGGTTGGCAGGCTGTTGTTTATCACAAGATTTTAATGTTATTAATGAACTGTTAACAAGCTGTCGATTACGATGTTTATGAAAATTAGGGAAAGAGACATTGAAAGATTGATGTGCCTAGCGTTAAGAATGCCTCCTTGAAATATCACGATGTTAATAATTCCTCTTTTAATAACTGTTCTTAAACATTTGCTCTGCTTTACCACTGAGCTCTTCCCAAGATGTGTGCAATGGGTTTTTCCATTGCACACATCTTGGGAATGCACACATTCTTCAAGGATGTGTGCAGAGAACAGCACAGATCAATCTGTAGGAAGTGTTTTGCTCTATGTTAGCAATTCTGGAATCATTTCCATTCAACCTCGGCCATGAGTGAAGTTCAATGTTAAGTGTTCTGAAATTCACCTGTAACTATTTTATGATTCTCATGTGGGACCTACAGTTTTCCCTTTCTTCCCACTGGAGGCTATCCACTACGGTAAAAGCATTGCTTCCCACACCCCTACTCCTTAAGTGTCCTGCACTGACATCAGCTGCCCGAAATCCCAGGCCTCTTTGTAGTACTCAAGATCATCTCTTTAGAATAAATCCTTTCTGTGGTTGTGAACTGTCAAATTAAAAATATTTCTTTCAAATTTCTGCTTCTCTGGGGACTTCCCTGGCGGTCCAGTGGTTGAGACTCTGCACTTCCAATGCAGGGGGTGCGGGTTCATCCCTGGTTGGAGAACTAAGATCCCGCATGCTATGTGGTATGGCCAAAAAAAAAACCAACAAAAAAAACACAACACATTTAGAAAAAACTGAATAAAAATAAAAAACAAAACAAAACAAGAAGTGTGCTTCCCTGCCTATACACCCAGATGAAATGCACTGTTTTTGGCCACTACATCCACAAACTCTATCTTTCTTATATATTTTTTTTATTTCAAATACTCTTCAGTTTGTTGACCTAATACATGCCCATGCATCCTTCAAGGACCTTTACAACTCTTATATTTCTCTATAGTTCTTTTTATCTCCTTCCCCTGGCAGAGTACATCAGTCCCTTTTTGCAGTGTCTCCAGAGTACTTTAAACAAGTCAAGTGTCTTCCACCATCACCACCTCCTACCCTCCATCAAAATGTGAGCTCCTTCAGAATCCAGTCTGCCTCATATTCATCTTAATGAATCACATTTTTCAACATTAGAAAAGAGCCACCTCGTGACACTTTTAAAGAAATTCTGCTCAGACTTATATTTTATAATAAAACTAAGGTTATTAAATGGTTCCCAATATTTATAATAATTTTACTGCAGCCTCATCACTTTTATTTTTAATTGTTATGATCAGAATTTTATCCAGATGGTGATAATGAGAGAGCAACCCTTTAAGAATGCTTCACCTCACAGTACAATTAAAGCAGACATCTTCTAAAGGCTCTTAATATTCCCCCCAGAAATGTGAAATTACATCTTGTTTTGTTTCGTGAAAGTCATGTTTTCATTATATGAAATTGGTATTTTATGTGAAAAAAAAAATCTGTTCAGCTGTGAGCATGGAGACTTGTGCACTTCTTAGCATATTACTTATTCCAAAATTATTGAAAATATTATTCTTGAAGTTTTTTTTTTAAACCATACTCTCAGCTCTGAGAGTTATAATGTTTCATAAAGAAAGTATCATAATCTACAGAAAAAATCATGCATTCATATCTAGTTGAAATGATGGATTAAGCTGTTTTATTATAAGTATATCAAAATGCGATAAATATTTGCCAATGAAATGTAGTTATCATAACGTTTTGCACAGTACAATTTCATGTTAATGTCCAAGAGGAATATGGATGGCTTTATATGTTTGATTATAGTACCTGCTCCACAGTTTGAAAAATTTATTTGTAAGTATTGAAAATGTAAATAGGAAAGTTTCAGGTATCTATGAATTATTTCTAAATACCACTTAACTCCTCCCAAGACAGATGAGGGCAGTATAAAACTGCAATTCTGATGACTGATAAAACAAGCCGGACAATTAAAGGCAATAATCCAATAAACTGAAAGAAAAAAGTGCATCAGCCTTTTGAGAAGCAGGAGGGCGTGATGGAAAGAGCTGGGCTCTGGGGTCGGCAACCATCTTGACCACCTAGTACCTTCATGTCTTCATCTATAAATGGTGGAGATCATGCCCAGCTCCTAGGATGACCCCGTGGATGAAATAGGTTAATGATAATAAACAAATAACACTCACTCCATGCTTGCTGTGTGCCAGGCCCTGGTCTCATGCATGCTTCAATTTCTCTTCTTTCAACTCTAAATAACATATAGTTTGTGATGTTTTGGTATGCTCTTGTTTTTTATTCCCCTTAGACGTTTGTGGATTACCTTCCTGAGCATTTGTGCAATTTATGTAGAAATAAGATAAAGGACAAGGTATTCTATTAGTCTTTAATTCTACAACTTCATAACTGTATGAACTTGGGAATATTACTTAACCTCTCTACGTCTCAAGTTTCCTCAACTGAAAAATAGTGGCTGCTGCTGCTTCATATGGGGACAGGTGCTTTGCAAGGCTGTTGTGAAGATTAGGTGAGATCATCCCGGTGAAGTACTTAGCACAGTGCCTGACCCATAGCAAGTGCTCAGTCACCTCTTATTGTTAGTTGCACAGTCCCAGCATTATTATTACTATTGTGAAGGCTAATGCGGTCTTTAGAAACCCTGCTGTATGTAAGAAGTCAATAGAGGGAAATGGAATATTTTGTGGCTAATCATTTTTGCATGTATCACATTGCCCTCGTATTTCCTTTTGTTAGATTCCCAATCTTAGAGCTCTACTTTTCATGATAGGACAAGGAGTATGGATGGCTTTATATGTTTGGTTATGGTACCTACTCTGCAGTTTGAAAATTTTATTTGTAAGTGTTAGAAATGTAAATAGGAGAGTTTCAAGTATCAGTGAATTATTTCTGAATACAGAGAACAAATTCGGATGACAAGGAAAATCTGGAGTCACAGAGGCACAAGCCTGCCCGTTTTCCCCTTGTCCCACTGTCTTAAAACCTTTAAATGTCCTTTTAACCTGGGTAATGGTAGCTTTGTCTTTCCTTCCTCCACCCACACCAGTGCTGTTAGGAATTGAAGGGGCTTCAAAATAAGCTTAAGATCCAGGACTCCCTTTGTTCTGCCCCTAGACACCAAGTCCCGGAGGAACACGCTGCAGTCAGTCTCTCTTTGAAATTCTAATTAATCTACATTTTAAAAGTGTTTTTTAATCTACATCACTCAGATTTTCAAGAGCTTCTCCAATGTTATTAGATGTCATATTTCCAGCCCCATGTTTGTGATGCTTCTTAACTACGGCCCACACTCCTAAATCCTCCAGAAGTCTCAAGGGTTCTAAATGCATCCTTCCCGGTTTGCACTAGCATCATTTTTTCCTCTCTTGATCTCTTCCCACAAGTCAAAGAAGTCGTTCCTTGGTGACTCGTAAACACCACTTTTGGCAGACAACTTATTAATCTGATCGTTGTTTGTGGTAGCTGCAAGATTGTCTCTTACACTGATGGGGAGAGGAGGCTCAAAGTCGACGTTATTTTTGGATTGACTTTAAACATTATTAAAGGATTCAGAAGTTTATAGAATTATGATGATATGAAAGACATAACAGTCTTGTGGGGGAAATAATGAAAATGCCCATCGTGGGAATGTACTTGCAAAAGAAAATTGCCTGTTTTTCTGTACATCCCGAGTGCCTGCAATCATCTACTTTCTTCATCTGCTTTGTCCAACATGTATAATTGACTACTCAGTCAACCAAGATTTAGATTCTTCATTGTGAGCAACGCCATAGTAACGTAATCCAGTACCACTCTTCTCTGCTCTTCTTTTTTTTTTTTTTGTCATCTAAGTTTTCTTTTTTGTTGTTGGGTTTTTTATTTATTTTTTTATACAGCACGTTCTTATTAGTTTTCTATTTTATACATAGTAGTGTATACATGTCAATCCCAATCTCCCAATTTATCCCACCATCCCCCCCACCTCTTTCCCCTCTCGGTGACCGTACGTTTGTTCTTTACATCTGTGTCTCTATTTCTGCCTTGCAAACCGGTTCATCTGTACCATTTTTGTAGATTCCACATATATGCCTTAATATACGCTATTTGTTTTCCTCTTTCTGACTTACTTCACTCTCTATACATATATACAATGGAATATTACTCAGCCATACAAAGGAACGAAATTGGGTCATTTGTAGAGACATGGATGGACCTAGAGATTCTCTGCTCTTCTTACTTTATCTCTCATGTTGGTGTTTTTAGGAATGGGAGAGAACATCAGCTCCACTAGTTTAAAAACAGCATACGGCTAACAACCCCTTTCTGTTCCATATACTCCTCATCTATCTTGCCAGCATAGCTTTTTGGCAAAGCAGTATTTTTGTCTGAAGAAGAATATATTGCATAAAAATAAAATGATGTCCATAGGGCTGTGATTTATAAAGAGATTACAGGGAATGATCAATTCATGAACCCATTCTAGTCAAATACTGCCGGTCTCTAGAATCAGGCTGATTTTGTGACAAAGCCACTTTGGCTACTAACTTACTACAGGATCTTGGGGAAGTTATTTCAACCTCATCTAAATTCCTCATGTCTCATAAGTTCTGTAGTATGTTACTTCTCTATACGCTGCCTGTCTTATAGTAAATGCTTAATAAATATGCCTATTATTATTGCCATTCCCAATTATTGTTTAACATGATATTTTCCAAGAATTATGGAGGTCTTATAGTGCCTTTGAGACATATCTGGCTAGGTACTGTGAGTATTAAAGGCTACAAGTCTGCCTGTAAAATATATTTCTTGTAGAATCCTAATATTAGTCACGCTAATATTGGTATTAGATAAAAATGATACTATAGCATCACTTTAAATATGTGCACTTCTATTCAAAATGATATTATTTAAAAAGTATATTGCAAGTGTTTTATTAAATAATATCAGATTTAAGCATTTTGATAATGTTTTCATACCATTTTGTATGTTATTAATTTAGTGACATAAATAGCTTGCCTTTCAAGATCCTAGAATAAAAACCACAAGGACAGATTATTCCAGATGTGGTTCCCCAGCCGGAGTACTATGAGAAACAGGAGAGTGGATAGAGGGCATCATTTGGTCAGGATGTGTTCATATGTCCAATTTTTAGTTTCAAAAGAACAAAGAAAAGATAGGAAAAAAAGAGGGCTGGAGGGAGGGTAGGAGGAAGGAGAAAGAGAGAGAGTTAGTCAACAATAACAATCTCAGGTTTCAGCATCTCGTATTCTATTCTATTTTTCCATCCATATTCACTTATTGAGCATTTCCTCTGCTTTTTTTTTCAGTTGCTATTAATTTTTGCGTGTCTTTTAATATCTCAATTTTGAGTAAATACTCTCTTCTTGCAGAAGACAAAATGGTATAGAAATCGAGATCGTACAGTCTCCCCAACAGATTTTTTTTTTTTTAATAAAAAAGCAATTACTCTCACTATTATGGTTACATGGAAACACTTAGTAGGAAATGGATCCCAACTGTCTCTAAACCAATAAGGTGCATTCATAACTCTATGCTTGGGACAGGTGCAAGCAAATTTCAGTTCTGTACATTTTTTTTGCAAACTTTAGCAGATTACTGAAATTCTTAAAGAATGTCATCGCCTCTGTTTATTTATTTATTTATTATTATTTAAAAAAAAATTTTTTCACCAAGCCAAACATTTGGCCATACTTTTATTTACAACACATACTATAAACATATACAGTACAGCTATAAAAAGAACATTTTTAAAAAAATTTAACTGTCAAGAAAGTGTATAGTGTTATAATACTATACTACATGTTCATATTTTATTTCAAATTGGTTTGCTTATCATCCATTTCAAACCATTAAGAGTGAAATGCTACTTAAGGATAATTAAAAATTAACTATTTGCATTATTAACAATAAACAATTCCAACAAATTAATAAGAAAGAATCGTGTCAAATATTAGTATCCAAAAACATGGGATTTTTCAGAAATTATTATATAAAATATAGCAGCCAATTGCAGTTTATTTTGCTCTATGATAATGTACATATGCACTTGAATAGGATTCTAGCATTTGCTTTTGGAAGATACTTTTAAGAAGTTCTTTGATTTCTTAAGGTCCAACAACTGCCCCACCCAGCCAAATCTAATCCAACAGTTCATGCAATGGCTTTGGACAACCAATCATTGAGAAATCCTCATGATCTGGGTAGAGTTGCATGTTCTACCGATATTACATATGATGGAAAGAGACATTACAAGCCAATATCAAAATTGAAGCAAAAGATAATACATACATTCAAATCAGTTGTGACAAAGGTTTTCTACAAATATTTTAAATGTCATACTTTTAGGAAACCAAGATTCAATGTGTATTTGGATTTTACAGTATCTATACCCTAACTGAAAATTTAACAGAGTAGTCAGATGGAATTAAGTCTAGTATTGCAAATCTTTCCGTTCAACATTATTGAGCACCCGCTATGTGCATAGCACTGTGCTAACATTTTAAAAGTCGAGTGTTAAGATCCTTATCAAGCATTACCTTAGTGTGGGGTAAAAATATATTAAATTAGCATTAACTCATTAGTTTGCTTGTGGTAATATATGTAATCCTGCGCCAGCTGGCGTCCCTGTGCCATATAATGAGCTTCACTCATTCACACGCACAAATATCTGTACACCAACTATGCCAGGCATTGTGCTAGTCACTGGGATACCATGATTTGGCATATGTTCAATGAATGCAAATTAATCTTAACCTATGCAAAACAATTGGAAAACTACATTACTTTTCTAAAATGATCACCTCTATTTTTAAAAATAACATTCAGTCTTTAAATATGTTCATAATCAGTAGCACGCATTTGTTGAATACCTAAAATGTGCTAGTAGACCCATGAGCTGGAGTAGCAATTAAACTTCTTTTTTTTAACATCATCTATGTTCACCCACAGTTGATTACTTAAAGAAGTTTAGAAATTGAGAAAACAAGAATTTGGAATTTCACAGGTGTCTTTGCAAAAGTGAAGCGTGACTAGTTTGCCTGGGATGCTTTTCCAGTGCTGTCATATTGGAGGTTGGAATGAGGTATGTGATGCATTTGATTTTATCTCAAAATTGAGCGGCCTTGTTTTAGGAATGGGGGGAAAACGTATTTTCTTTATCCCTGGCGACCCTTATAAATGACATCCACCTTGAATAATTGTTCAGTCGAAGCCGAGCTCAGTACATAGGGAAAAATATATTTCCTCTCTTTTTTAACAGTGGCCAGAGCCTCAAACAAGGTAGTGGCATGCTTTGTTCTTTTGGACTCGCAAATGCTTGTGGTAGTTCACTGATAATATGTGTCATCACTAATAAAAATAAAATTCTTCTTCATCAGTAATGTCCTCTGTCCACAAAATATTTATATACACATATAGTTTCACTTCTTTCTTCTAGCAAATCTATAAATGGAATTTTTGAATGGAAACCCTATGATATAAATAACTTAAAGCTTTCTCATAGTTTTACCTGCTTTGCAATCAGCCGTTTTCTCCTTCAAAATCAGTGCCTCTCATTAAGACTACTTCTGGCAGGGATGAGGGTCTAGCATCAGTTTGTAGAAAAGTGGTCATGATTTTGCCTCTGGGTTTGTTTTAATTGTTCCTCTCTATGCAGTAAGGTTTGTGGCTTGAATAATAGAGAATTCATTTGTAAGCTTTGCCTCCTACGTTTCTCCAAAGATTGTTGTGAGGACTAAATTAACCCCAAATTACTTACTGCACATCAACTCTGTGCCAGGCCCCCCTCGAGGTGCTGCAGACATAGGTGTAAACAACACAGTTCCCATGTTCATGGAATTTAATTCCAGTGGGGAAAGCCTGAACCTGAACAGGACAAAAATCACAAGTAAGGACTGCAGAATAGAAAATGCAATATGGTAACATGTGAGTAAAGCATCAAAGATCTTCTTCAGGAAGGTCATGGAAAGCTTCTCTGAAGACATATTGTTTGATCTGAGTTGTGAATTATAAGGAGGGAGGTAGCCACGGACAAACCCAGGATAAAACAACATGTCTGAATGTCCTGAGAAGAATGGATGTGCAATGCTGGTGGAAGGAAAGGGGATCTCCATAAAGCCTTATATGACTGAGCTGGAGGGCATAAGAGATGAGACTGATGAAGGGATGGTAGCAGAATCATGTAGGGCCATGATATATAAGGAGTTTTCATTTTATTTTAAATGAAAGTCAAACCATTGGAGGGCTTTTGGGGTGGGAGTGGCATGGTGTAATTTACATTTAAAAATAATAACAATATATGCAATAATCTACCAAGATTGAATCTTGCCTCTGTGACTTACCTCCCTAAGCCACCATTTTGTTACCCTTAAAATGCGCATCATTATGATCCTGTATGGGCATCATATGATCATCATCACTCATATGGTAAAGATGAAAAAGGCAATCAATACACACTGCTCTGTCAGCGGTAAGCCTTCAGCAGACAGAGGTATTCAAAGAAACACTTAGGTCTCTCTTAAGTGTCCCCTTCATTCTCTAACCTGGACCACTCATTAATTTATTTTGTGCTCTCCTCCTCTCCCTTAATGTCTGAAATATTTGACAATTTTCTCTGAGATTCATGGCATTCGGGCCTCTGGAGATAGCAGGGGGCCCGGTTTACTGTCTGTTAATTGTAGCTGTTCTCTGCTGGAAGTGCCATCACAACTAGAATAACCAGGGAGACGGGGAGGTGGTGCAGCCTATTAAGTGGCCCCATGGGGCTGCCCTAGCAGCAAAAATCAAAACAAACAAACATTGTCCCAAAACAGGTTTGGGCGTTAGGGGGTTTAAAAATGGACATTTTCCCATTAATAACGTATCAGTTAAACTCTAGTGTGACAGCTCTCAAAAAAGGCCTTCTAACAAAACCATTTTGAATCCCAAATCATTCATTTTGCCTGCATATGTCAAAGCCAAACCACGCCTAGCAGATCATTTGGTCCATACTTTCCAAGGGTCCAGGTAACAGCAAATAGAAATAAGTAATCTGCTGCTATCCCATATTTCCAGTGTTTCTATACAAGCTAACTATTTCATGGAACCTGAGAAATTCAAAAGTGTTTAATGATTCAAAATATCTAGTTGAATAGCTTATATAGAAACAATATCCAAATAATTAAGAGTATTTTGCCCTCTGTTTTTAAGAGGAGTCCCAAACCTAAAACCCTACATAAATAAAGAAATTCATCCTTTAAATATAAAACAAATGAACTACGAATCTTTATTGTTAGGCTAGCCATAATATTGCTATGAAATTTTCATAGTAAGGGCAAAACATTTAGATTGTAGGGCATTAAAACAATTAACGAATTTCTTTTTATTTGAACCATTACACAGAAGCAAATGATATACCTTATTTCATTGCTTGGTTAACATCAGCCTGTGCAAAAGAAGGATGTTTTTCAGAAGAGAATTACAAAATAGATAAGGTTGGTTTCCCCCATATTTAACTTGATGGCAAGGAAGGCAGGAGAATTTCTTTGGAATGTTAAACCTGGGAGGAAATTGTATCTAACTATTAGGAAAAACATGGATGAGGAAGGGGAACACATTAAAAATCTTTTATGTAAAGTAAAGAAAATTTACTTTAAAAAAATGAGATTATATCTGTACAAACACAAGATTGAGATAACGGTTTAAATGGAAGGAAATGTAAGATAATTGTTTTGCGTTACATTATCCTCCTCCCTCCTTGCCTAGCTAGTGTTTTCTACAAATAGATTGCATTTGATCTTGAAATGTGTATGAATACCTACCTATATGCTCCTATCCCTGTACATAAACACATATTTATCAATTTATATATCCACATACATATGGATCACAACTTAGGAAGCACAAGGTAAACTTATTTTTCCTACCACCTACTATTCCTGAAGGGACATTCTCATACAGAATGCCTGCAACTAATATTTTCACTACTACATCACAAGAATAAAAAAAAGTTTTATTCTTTGATGTATTGACAGTGAGGATCATTACTACTTTACACTTAAGTAAATGATTCTGGGCTATTTTTTCATTGTATGTTTCAATGCTTTCTGTAAACTGAAAGTCTGAGTATATATCTACACTTGAGAAAAATAATGGCCAAGATAAGAGAAAATATATAGAAGTTAAATTCTAATGCAATAAAACCTCCCCTGGAAATAAACTTTTACCCCTGTTCAATTACCTGCTTGCCACCATAGATTTTTTAGGTGACATTCCCAATTTGGAAAAGTACAGTAAGTGGTTTATACCCACAAAACAGCTCATCATGGATGGACTCGCTATATTTACGTCTGAGTTACAAACATTTGAGGTTTGCAGCATGAAGCAACCAAAGATTGAAAAGCAAGGGTGTCTCATATCGCTCTGAATTATCATTTCCATAGATATAACCTTTATCATTTCTTCTCTGCACTTAAAAAATAAAAACCAGTTAAGGTAACCCCACTGCATATTCTTCTTCTGCTTGTTGTACACTTCACTGTTACAGAGTGAATCAGCTTGGCTAAACGTACTCATTAGTGCCCAATTTGTTTCTCTTCGTCTCTTTAAAGAAACCTTGCAAGCAGTTGGAGCACTTATTTTATTTTGATTCCACAGTGGAAAATTGTATTCACATAAGTAAGCATATACTAAACAAAAATAAATCATTATTTCTTACATGACCAATATCAGCAGGAATCTCATATACTTCTCTGCTGGAGTTGATTTCCAAATTCATTGAATAATTATTGGTGCTGCTTTTCATAAGTGAAAAACATCTTTCCCTTTCTATTCTGGTTAACTTTTAAATGCTACCTTTCCTCCTCATTTCCTCAACACCTCTGAGAATTATTTGTAAAGGAGGGGGGAAAATGAAACTTCATATTCAGCAAATGTTAAGGTGGTTAGATAGAGTATAATCCATGACAACCACTCTCCTAGCCCTGAAATTTAAAGTTTTTCTTAGGAGCCTTCGGACAAAGAGTCTCAAGTTAGACTATCAATAAACAGAAGCAATACCAATTAATGCCATAATGTTTTAGGGTAAATCTGGAATTTATTAGACTGTTTTAAGATATAGCACTTAGATTATTAAAGTTCTATTTTTCGTTTGCTCTGCCAAGAGAAAAAATACATTGTTGTTTCACTTCCCAAAGGATTAATTGAATTTTGCTAATAAACCCTGAGTAAATTTGGAACAATAGGCATAAGCATTTCTGTATTCCCCCCTTAACAAAACTTATTAACAGCAGGTAACTCATATTCCTTGCCTCTCAAGTGAATTTATAAGACGCTGATTGGTTTCAAGTCAGTTTTACTACAGATTAGACATTGTGGCCACATTACAGAAACTGTGAGAGTTCTCTACTCGGTTTAGAACTTGAATGAACATTTTTAATGGCTGCTGTGTACAGTGTATTGTATTAGGCACTATTATTGAGAAAACTACCAAATAAGACTTTAAAATTAATTCCAGCATTTAGACTCAGGAAGGGTAACAGTGGCAGGCTGAGATTCTGTCTAATGTTTAGACTCTTTCTGTATGTGCTATTGCTCCTTTGAGGAATTTTTCTCCTTTTATACTTTTGGTTGATGATCTTACATTTTTGAGCTTCTAAGTAGAAGGGAAGCTGAAGCAATTTAAGGAATGATTTTTACCAAGTTAATTTTTTTCTTGAGGTAAAGCCTGAGCATAGTTAATACCCAAACATAGAGCAATGTAACATTTGTACTATTTGTATCTTTCCAGCAAATAGATATTTATATTTATTTCCATATTTATCTATTTAGCTCCTAAAGTAAAAATATAATATTAATATTAACATAATTCAAAAAATAGTAAGATAAAATCTAAGAAACATTTTGGAATAATGCACATTAGTCATTGCCCTTTTATTGAAAAAACTCCTTATTGTTAAATCGATGTATTTGCAAAAAATACAGTCCAGTCCAGATCTATGAACCATCCAGGAATAACTCAAATATGTCTTTTTTGAAATTAAAAAGAGGTCTATGTAACTACAAAAAAATCAATGTGATAACATACCTTTGAATTATTCTGCCGTGGAATCCCTTTATCTCTTTACCAAGAAAAAATTTTCATATGAATATGAGTTTTAATTAACATGATGGACAGGGTACTTTACAGATATTCTAAAATATCTTAATATAAACTGTTATTAAATAAAACATATTTGAAATTATAATAATGCATTAGATAATCAAATAATTTAATAATACATGAAAACATTTTCAAACAAAATATATTTTCATTTTACTCGTAAAATACCCAAGCCAAATTGTTTCTAAATAAGTAATTATTTCATATTTCAGATATAACCTGAAAAAATGAATTTATGTTCAGTTATTGAACTTTTGAACCTCATAAAAAATCATTTTAAAAAAGATTAAGAAATCTGCAACACAGAATGGCTTACCCCTGAATTTTATCCAGATTTAGTATAATGGAGGCTCTAGAAGTATTGATGGGACATATAATTCATGATTTCATATTCATAACATAGCTGAAATTTAGAATATATTGTTATTTAGTGGCAATATCTACTCAAACACAAAGAGACTGTTATATAGTTAGGTCAAATTCTATGAGTTTCTCTAACCTTATGGGGGAAAAAAGATAGGAAATTATAGACAAGATTTAGATTAATTTGAGGGTTGAATTGAATATGCTATATGACCCATCTATTTCCTCGTCCAAAAATTAGCAAAATAGCAGATAGAACCACTTGGCTAGAGAGAATGTATTTAGTAGTTGAATGCAAACATGATAGCCATATACGTAGGTGCTCCAACCTAGAGTAATCTTCCATGTGTGTCTCACTTATTGTGTCAATTGTCTATTATTTTAAACAATTTTCCAATAAGCAGATCAACTTCCTAATGTGTGTCTTATGAATTTTTCATGGGGGAAAATGAAAGGATAGTATGATCAGAGAGATTTGGGGAATGTTCTCCATATTTGATACCTTCAGTACATGAAAGTTCTCAGGGTTCTAACAGAGAAGACATCTCTTTATCACAGTGTCTCCCAAAATACCATTTACCAAGCATTACTTATTAATATTTCTATAGAATAACATAGTGTGTGAAATCCCACCGTATAAAATGGAGTCTACTACTAACTACATGATAATCCAGTCTACCTTCAATTTCCCAACTTTAGTTTCATCAGGAAATCTGTGCAGCAATCAGAATGAACTGTGTATTTTTCCCTCCATGAATCCCCAAGATGTTCCTTTTGTGTGCCTGTGTTCACATTATTTCCTCCATATGGAATGTCTATTACCTCTCTCTCTTACCTCTGTAGGTTCAAATCTAAGTGTCTAGTAGGTGTTTCACACATATGCTCACATAGATGATATGCCAGTATGAGATTCTACGTGTGCAGCTATGCAATCAACAATATCAGATGAAGCTTGAACAAACATTTTTAGTGCCTCTGAACATTGTGTATTATGCCAGGCACTATTATGAGGAAACCAGCCAAGCAAGGTTTTTTCCATGTACCACATGAGAGAATTAGCACTGCCGTTTTCACAGGAGGCAGAGAGGATCAAGTTAGACTTAGAGAGAGGGTAGGACATAAGTTGTATCTCGATTAAATAATCTACCTGTTAACTTTCTTGCAAATGTGAGCAGAAGCTCTAAAATCATAGGCCCCCTGTCTGTAGTGAGTGGGAAGACTTAGAAAGGAGATGGTTTGCTTTGTAGACATGCTTCACCTGCTTTTGCGACTAAGAAACAAGAATCTATGTGGGTTGCTTTCTAAGCTGTGATTCAATGAATCAACAACTGTTAAGGGCACTAAATCCTATGGTGAAAACACTTTGAATTGAATCCTGTCTCTGCTTATTGTGATATTAGGAAACTTACTTAACCTTTCTAGGCTGGTTTCTCCCTCTGAAAACTGGAATAATAATACCAATTTCCTAGAGTCCATGCATGAGTGAATAATGAACTGTATATAAATACTCAAAAGATTGGCATGTGGTTAAGTTCTCTATGTGTGGAAATATTATTAATAACATTACCCTTCTTTATCCTTTTGCTACTCCTTCCTAAGTCACAAAGAATTCAGTAGCCTTTCATGAATATTCAACACTTTGTCTGAGACTCATGAAGCATTCTTAACCATCTATATTCTTCTTGAAAAGAATAAGATTCTAAATCATTACCAAGGCCAAATTTTAAAAGATGGAACATTTTATCTATAATGCATAATTGCCAATTCTAATTCAGTTACAGTATAAAGGCATTATTTAATTTAATTTATACCTTTGACCATCTCCTATGGCTGGAAAATAATGTCTTCTTTTACATGGTAGTTCTAACCTTTCCCCAATTACCACTGTCTGATGTTTTCAGACATAATTTGTTTTCAGTAAATAGATTTTATTTTAAGAATGTCTATCCAGCCCTTTATATGTTATAACCAGATCTTGTTTTAATAACTCTAGATAACAGGGTCCTATTTTTTCGTCTCTTCAATAGTATATTGAGATCATTCTACTTATAACAATTTAATGAAAATAAATGTTTTTGTGTTATTGAATAGAATTTCCATAATACAATGAGTTTCCTGAGATAAAAGCTTCAAGGCTAAGTGAAATGTAGAACAAGGACAATGATTCTAATGGAGAGATGGCAAAACAGTGTTTATCTAGGGTGCCAACTGCGACTCATTGGAAATGGCTTCCGGGATCCCTATGTGAAAAGGATGATTCAGGCTTAGGAACAAAGAGTGCCATGATGGTCCTAAGTCTAGGAGCAGGACATGGTGGATCTTGAGCTTATATTCATTTTTTCCTGTCCAAATTAAACTTATGTGTAATATCTGTAGTTACTGGGGAAATGTAAAATATATGAAATACCAAGAATATTTTCCCTTCAGTATTGTAGTGACTCTTCAACCCCCTGACAAGAAAAAAGTACTATATGTAATATTAATCGTGGGCAGACTTTTTCCCTCTTTTAATTTTTTCTTATGTCTTCTATCTTCATCCTCTCTCCCATTCTTCCGTCTTTTTCCCTTTCCTGTTCTGATTTTAGATTCCCTTACTTTTCTTTTCTCCATCTCTTTCATTTTCCTTCCTTCTTTAAGCTTTTTTAGCATCTACAGTGTGTGCTTACATATGAATCCAGGTGCCCAGGTAAATCAAGAGTCTGTGCCACATTTGAACAGTAACATTGTTTGGTTGCATCTAATTGGTCAATTGTAATTAGTCCTGATCACATAGAGGACTCCAGGTAGCTTTTCCTAACCAGCGTATGGATGTTCCAAACTGCTCTTTGCTAACCCCTCCCTCAACTGCCCAGCAAGCTAATGACCCAGGAGGCATCTGTTTCCAACCTGACTCCTCAAGGTCATGGAGAGCTGGCTGCTTTGAAAATGCTTACATGCTCACCCACCCATATCATCTTTCCAGGACTGCTCTCCTTTATGGAGAGTGAATTGCCTTTTGGGTTTCCTAGATATTAATCCAACATCTACTTGAATATTAACACTTTCCAAGCCCAGACTAAAGGCAATTTTTGCCATAGTGTTGACCATATTTTAAAAAGTAATATAGCAGAGGTTATTTTTTGTTTGTTTGTTTGGGGGTGGGGGGGCAGGAGGACAAGTAATATTTTAAGGAAATTTAGCATTAGCGACCGACGAGTACCTGTCTCTACGGTAGCCAAATCTTAATAATTTTCTATTCTTTGCATTCAGTCAACTCTTTATCTTTCAAGTAAAATTGCTGTGTAACTCTACGGATGTTTTCGGAACTCACTCATCAAACTATATTATTGTATATCTTGTATACTCTGTTAGCATGCACTTCCTTGAATACAATTTTTTCAGCTATTTTTCTACACTTGTATCAACTGAACTCTGTAAATCCCCTTTTATCAAATTCTAATGAGGAAAATCAAATGCAAAGTAATTTTGTTCCCCATTTCATCAATGGATAAGTTACTGTTACTGATAAATTGTTCTGTGATATGGTCTTAACCCTTCTTCTCAGGTAGAAATGGGAGCGAGAAAAATTATCTCTACCTTTCATATGTTATGGTGGTAAAGGGTGTGGGAAGCCTTTCTCTATTGAACAGTTGTTGTGTTTTTTACTCTGCTGTATAATAATTTTATTTTTCCCCTTCTGAAAATGAGTTTCATGCTCTTCTTGTGAAGATGGGTAAGGCAGTGGAGGGAAGTTATTCAGTTTTCTTTTGGGAGAATGTTGTAGCTACAGAGAAGGGTCACAGCTAGAGCATCATTTGGTGAGTTTCCCTAGAATCGGATGCCTTCTCTGCCATTTACTTGACATGTACCCTTGGGTCAATCTCTTACGCTTTCTGGGCCTCAGATGTTTGTTTCAAAACTTTAGTTATACCAAAGGAGAAAATAATGGAAAAGACCATACTCTTCTCAAAAAATTGAATATTATTAAACAATTTCTTCCACTCTGAAAACCCTACATATGGAAACCCAAGCCCTTTCCTCACTTCCCTACAGGTGATCATTTTTATAAATTCCTATCATTTTTTACTTGCTTTTCTCATCCAGTGTTTTCTGAGATGGGGTCATACACATAAATACATGACTAGATTTCATTCCTTTCAACTGCTTACAGCATTATATTACATGAGTGAATCATTTATTTGACCATTTACTAATGATGAATGTCCATGTTATTTGCAATATTTTGTACTACACAAAATGATATGATAACCATCCTACGTACGTGTGGATATCTCTCCATTGGTTGATAACTAGAAATGGATTTGCTAGATTACAAGGATGTCAGTTTTTAATTTTAGTAAGTATTGTCTAGTTGCCCTCAAAGTAGCTATATCACTCGAGCTTCCACCAATAGTGTAAGAGAGGTCCATTTCCCTCCAGTCTTAGCAACACTTGATACTATTGATCTTATGAAAGTTTGACATTTATCTGCCAATTTTATTAGAAAATATTATATCATTTTACTAGCATTTCTTGATTCTGTTTTTATTTAAATCGATACAATGAGAGACTTAGGATTCTAATAAGATAATAATTAATTTTAAAAGAACTTAAAATGTATTAGAGATTTGAGATCTTTGAGGCATTTTTGAAAAATAGCACTATTTGCTTATGTCTTGGAATTATTAGTTGGGTAAAAAGGGAAACTGTATAGTATGGTCAAATTTCATTGAGAGCTCTCACCTCTAACCTTCTCAGTGCAAAGGGGCCTGTTATCTGTGTAAGCATCCCTGTTGAGTTTGCCATGGGCTGGTTATGAAGATGTAGGAATCCTACCCCAATTATTCAGGTATCTTGACTTGGAGTTGTGCAACTTGCTTATATAGGAATGGTTTATGAAACATTACCTTTTCTGGGCTAAAAATGAAGTTGCTGTGCATACAGAACTCTGGAAATGCACAAAATGTCACACTGCCTAATGGCCTTTGAAAATTAGCCATTTAGGTCAAGAGGGAGATGACGATAAGTTTTGTAATTCTGGGAAAGTCTTTCAAGTGGTCAGGGCGTTTCAATAGCTTGACATTTTCTCCATCTGTTCTACGTTTTGAAATACGAAACCCAAGAGAGTGAGCACCCATGCAGTTCTGGTTGGCTTCTGCATGGACTTGGTAATGCTGGTCTAGCAGTGGTCCGGAAATTACCATGTAGGTGTCAGATTCACACCCAAACTTCTTTTTGTTAATAAAGTTTTTTCAGGACAACTAAGAAAAGCCCACTTGTTTAGGTCTTGTCTATGGCTGCTGGCCCGACAAAGGCAGAGTTGAGAAGTTTCAACTGTGAGGCCATCTGATACAAAGTAAATTATTGGCTGCCTGGCCCTTTACAGTCAAGGTTTACTAACCCGGGGTCTACTACACACGTGATCTGAGTAGACTACATTCTGAAAGTTTGAGAACTAATTTGTGAATAGATACACGGATCCTGTGTTCTTATTACATTGAAACATTTAAAGGACTTTGAATAAATCTCTTAGCAGATGGATTATAATGGTGGGAAATTTACAGTGAAATTTTGTTGATAAAATATTTTTTGTTTGTCCTAAAAACAGGTGAGGATTATAGTACAAGTACTTCTGAAAAACATCTTAACTGGTGGAAAGTACTAATTTAAACAATGTCTTTTGTTTGCTATTATTTTCTAGTATATTCCTGAAATAGTATCCCCTTTAACTTGAACAAAGGAGCTTATTATACATGGTGACTCTTTAACTTTTAAAAGTTAAAAAAAAGACAGCTAAATTATGGTTTATGGATTTTTGTAGTGTTTAACGGTAAAAAATCTGTCTTCTGATTCCTCAAAACATACCCCAGTAAGTTAATTCATTATGTTCAAAAAGGCTTACTTAAAATAGCATTAAGTATTAGTATATTCATTGGCAAATAAATGTTTAATAATTATATTTTGTATTTCCTCAATTCATAATGACTGGTATTATGGCAATAGATAAGTAAGGTAGTCTCAAGAGATTTTAGTAATGCAAGAAAATAACGCCAGCCTCAAATTTTATCAACATAGTCAAACTATAATCAAAGTCTTATTTTTTTTATATTTCTACAATCCAGTGTCCAGTAGACTTGTCTCAAAGTCATACATATGTACACACACACACACACACACACACACACACACACACACACACACACTGTCCTGAACTCTGCCATGGTAAAAGAATTACGTTGGTGACTTTCATACGTAATAGATGAGTAAGCTCTCAACCAAGAAAAGTCAGACATTTGGGGACAATCAGGTTTCAATATGAAACTAATGAAATGTCTGGAGAAAAATCAGAAACTACTGTTAGCAACTACCTAAAATAAAAACAGAAGTAATCACACTTCAAACAAATGAAAGTTAAAAGAAGCATCCCAGCTTCAACCTCATGTAGAGAAAGAACTCACCCAGAAGTAGGTTACTGACCCGAAATAAATAAAACCAGATTTCTATTCCAAAAGTTGCAACTCTCCAACTTCCACTAGTTCCTGTCATGTTGTTGGCAGTAATTTTCTTCAGAAAACACACTAGTAAGAGTTTATGCTGACCAGGAATAGGAGAGGAACTCCGTGTCTTTTCTAATCTATAACCAGATACCTTGTGCTAGGTAAAATCACACTGAACTTTCGCAGTAAATGAACATTTCGGCAAATATTAAAACAAATTATTGTACTGAAAATGTGTTTCTAGAAAAGCAGTCACAATATCAGTATTATCAGATTCAATGTGTACACTGAATCATACATATTTTTCCTTATTTATATTCAAGTGATCACCGGCACAATTTCCCTCTGCCTCAGTTTACCCACTTGGAAAAGCGTATATAATAATGACACCTACCTTATAGGGTTGGGGAGACAATTAAGAGTTATTACACATAAAGCACTTTTAAAAGTCCTGGTATATAGTGTTCCATCAATTTCACCTGCTTATAGTAGTAGTATTAGTAGTAGAAGAACTAGTAATAGTAGTTAAAAGCATCTTCAGATGTCCCATATTTCCCAGTTTAGAGTGTAAACAAATGATACCAATATTAACAGATGCACTGTCCTGAGTCTTCGTTGTAAGAGAAAGATGTAAGCCATTCATTTGTTTATTCATTCTAGAACCACTAAGCAGGCTTTGTCCTAATTCTGGGCAGATATATTGGACACAAGCACAGTTGCACAGTTGTCTCTGCTCTCAATGAGTGTACATCCCAGGAGGGGAAACAAATTAAAAGCAAATAATTTCAAAGCAATTCTTTCTAAGACAGAGGTAGGAACTATGAGGAACTTGGTAGCAAATAACTGAAAGCTGTTACAAAGGGACTTCATACATCCATTTTTATTCCCCCAGCCATGCTGCAGGGTTGGTCTTATCATCCTCATTTTTCATATGAAAAAAACGTGATGGGGATGTCACTAACCTAGATTCATGCAGCCAGGGTATGGCAAAGGCAGGATTGATCCTAGGTCTTCAGGGACCAAAATCCATGGTTTTGCAATCCCTCAGACTTTGCTTGCCTGGATCAGGGTACTGAGAGTGTTGGCTAGGACATTGCTTACTCCATGGTGTGGCTGCCCAAACCATCCCTAGTCTGGACGCCACAAATGGAGCAGAAAGAAACATGGAGAGAAGCCATTTCATTTTAGGACTCTTGACTGCAGCCTGTTCGTCTGGCGTGATTTCTTCTCAGTGCTTATGTATATGCTAATCACTATGGCTCAATGTGTCCTTGTAAATAACAATGCTGTGGTGAAATGTTTAATCTTCCCTGGGGTTGGTGGACCTCTTCAGCAGTTGGTCTAGTGATAAGCTGAGCAATGGGAGTGTAGCTTCTTGTTTTCCTGAAACCACGTGTTGACAAGAGTAATGAATGACTGATACTGAAATACAAGTGATTTGAGTTGGAATGAAAAAAACGTAAACAGTTTGAATTCTGTTTTTGGCTGAGTTTTCTTTTTCTTTTTGTTTTCCTCTCGGACTTTAAACTTTGAGGGACCAGTGAAAGGCCATCTACTCCCTTTCTCATCTATTGACTGGATCTCTTCAGACGGAAGAGAATAATAAATTATTATTCTGAAAATAAATAATAAAATAAATTCTGAATAGTCCTCTTTAGCCCTCCCTCCTGGTGCCCTATCTCTAAAGCCTGGACAAGAGCTACAAATATAAATAGTGGCTCCTTGCCCCAGTTTCTGTATTTGTTTGGCATCGATTAAATCACTCCGCCTTCTAATTTGGAAAGTTTATCATTTAAAGCTCCATCCACACATCTCCTGGGCCAAAAGTATGTTAATTTATTATACTATTCTAAATATATGACTTGGAACTGATATTTCACTCTCCACCAGCAGTGTTTCATGAAGTCTGGAAACCTACCTTCACCTTCTTCTAATTGCCTTTTGCCTGAACTATTATCCTTAACCATTTCTCAATGTTTTATTATGACTGCTTTCAAACACACAATAATGTTGTAAGAATTATTACCTAAACTTTTTGGAGAGTTGATACCCATTTAATGTCTAACTTTGATAACACAGCTATCATCTTGATTTTTTCACTCACCCCATCTCAGTCTTTAAAACAAATACACACACACACACACACACACACACACACACACACACACACACACACACACACACACACACACACACACTCACACACACACACGGAGATGCTCGCCAGGGATTAGAATTAACAAACGGTCAGGAATGTGGGCTTTAGAACTTATTAGACCTGGTTTTAAAGCTTAGCTACATTAGGTAAGCCTCAGAACCTCTCTAACTTCCTACTCTATGGAATGAGGAGGGCAAATCCCACTTCAGAGATTACGTGCAGATTACGTAAGGCAACGTGTATTAAAAATTTGGCACCATCCCTGGCCCATAATAGGTACTTAATGAATGGTAGGTGTTTTAAATAATTACTACATGATATGTACTTAGTTATAAAAGTAAGTTGAAATTGCCTATAAATTGGTGTATGTAAAATGTGCTAAAATAGTTTAAACTTGAGTAATTTTTTTCCTAGTTAATTTAACGAGCATCTCCCTTGATCCTCACTGAGCTACTGAGCTGTTAGGACCCAGAGTTGAGCGTGCATCTCTGACCTGAGACTCAGCCAGTAAAGTTTTATCTCCAGTAAAGAGGATCAAGGAATGCTTTGCAAACATGAGCAGCAGCACCTGACCCCACTGGAATCGCATGGAACTGCTTCCCGCAGAAATTCTGGGCTTCTACCCAAATGCTCCATCTGAAGGTGAATGCCTAGTGCAAAATGCCGCACATGTGACTGTCTCCTAAACAGTTAATGCAGAATACTGAAAAGAGCCCCTGCCCAGGCTGTCTTTCTTAATGAATTGTGACAGTGCACTAATCTAAGCACAATTGGCCTAGTGTCTCTCATTGTGACAGCAGCATTTCCACCAAGGAAAGCAGCAAGGGTATTCTGAGATTGTGGCTTGTCCGGCGCTGAGTTTGATTTATGAAATGAGACCTAGGTGCCTGGATTGAACAGATTGGCTTGCAAGAGACAGCTGTAGTGGAGGAGCTGCTGCCAGGTATGGGGAGTGGAAATAGAGAAAAATGAACAGTGGGATAAAAGTTCCTTTCCCAGTCCCCACTTATCAACATGAAACATCTGTTTCAGCTACAGTGGTTCCCAGTGGCAGGCAGAATATTGATACGGTGAAATCACCGCCTCTATGCATCACAATGGTTTGCCCCTACCCCACCCCAGCCGGCTGCATTGTAATAATTCATTACTGTACTAGTGCTACCAAAGACACCGTGCACCATTGAGAGGGGATTAATGCCACGGCAATTGTGCAAATGGGGAGGGTGGGGAGGAAAATTTTCCCCAGGAGCAATAAATTCCTGCCCACTGTTCTGTTTTATTGTGGATGAACACAGCAATGATACTGGTTGGAAAATGAGCAATATGCTTCTGCCTGTCTCCAGTTGTGTTTAATATTCTTTTTAATGGGAGAACATAGCTTTTATTTAAACTAAACATAATGGATGCATTTGAAGATTTGGATCGGTTTTTAAAAAAATCTTGCTAGCTCATATGTTATGTAATCACATGCTGCTATAAATAGGAAAACAAATATGCTTAGTCCAGCTCTTTGTTAGATGAAATTTGATTAGGGATGTGCAAAAGTTGATGCTGTCAGCCAACACGTAGCACCAGGGGGCCATACATACCATGTTAGAAGGAAAATTAAATGCATTTATTATGAAAGAAACTGATTTTGCAGAAACATACCAAGAAAGTTTACATGCCTAAATAAATAGGAACTAGGATGCCTTAATTTCAGCAATATCACTTTATAATGCAAGGTGGCAACCTTGCATGAGTTCGTATGGCAGCTGAAGAACAATTAGGAGGTTTATTAACCTAGTTCTCATGGTTCTTAGCCTATTCTAAGTAGCAGAACAATGCAAAAAGAAAAAGAAAAAACAAGAGCCTATCACTTGTGAAGATGCTTTACAAATGCTTTTCATTTTTAAATTAATCTCCCAACTAAAACTGTAATGTGGCCAGTTTAGATGTGAAAGCTAAAGAATATAGGCAGTGCTACACGGTTTGCTCTCTGCTTTTATTGGAGCACCTAGCACTGGTCCTTGAGATGAGAAAAATAGAGTTTGGTGTTTCAGACAACAACGAAGTTGAGCTTAGGCAAATTAATAAGCAGATCCTGCCTGTCAGCCTGGGCCCTGAAGAGGTTAACAGACTCCAGTGCTGACAACGTGATAATGAGGATTTATGGTGAGTGGGAGGTGAGGGTGTGTGGATGCTCCCAGGCTCCCAAGTGTGGTGGCTCCAGGCCCTCTGCAGACACAGCACCTCAACAGGAGCGAAGGTTACCTTCTGGATTGCAGCAACAGCTGAGCCTGGCTACATTGTGGCTAAATTCACAGATACTAAAGATGTGTAAATGTAGGGGTGTGTGTGTGTGTGTGTGTAATTGTATTCTTTGATATTTTGATACTTTGTAATTTCAGATATACCCCAAATCGAACCACATTTTCATTAGGAAAAGAAAATATTCCCTTTGTCTAGTATGAGGCATATTTGGATGGGATGGGTGGTTGGATGGATGGACGGATGGATGGATAGATAGTAAATGCAGTTCATGTAGCTTTCAAATATCTTCATGTTCTGTCCCCGACCTACTTCCCTAACTTCAAACACTGCACCTCCTTTTTGCTCCCTCTTTAAAAACTATGTATATATGTATATAAAGCTATTTTTATTTTCCTCAAAAATGCCTACTCGCTTTTAGCTCAGGAGGCTTCATACTTGCTTTTCCCTATGACTGGGACACTCTTCCTGGCTCTTGACCAGGCTTGTTTTATCACCGTTGAATAAAAACCCCAGATGTCTCTTTCTCTCCTTCCTTCATCCCTTACCACAGGCGAGCATGCTTTCCTGCTTTCTTTTCCTTATAGCTCATTATTTTCAAAATGCATCATGTTTGCTTACCTGTTAATGACCTCCCTGCTGCCAGAATATAAGTCCCATGAGAGCCAGGACCTTGTCTAACTTCCTGTTATTTCCCTTGCACCAAGAACTGTGTCTTTTATTTGGTGCGCATTAATATTTCCTGAGTCTGTGTGGAGTGGGTGAGGAAGTAAGGCTTTCAGAACCATAAGCTATTCTGTGACTTTCCATATGGGTGTACTTAGATTCTGAGGTCTATAGCTTCTTCTAAGTAGGCGATTCTTAAGAAATAGCTAATGTTGGGAGCATTAGGAAAGGAAGGAAGTACCAGTGGTGCAGCAAGTGATCTCAGCTCACACGGGGGTGCTCAGGTTCAAATCAGAATGTACGTCCTCAACTCTCCCCTCATTTGCCGTTGGCATTGACTCAGTTTAGTTTTCACAACTTTCACTCTGTGCTAAATTGGATACCTTAATGGGTGGTATGACTTATTAGTCAAAAACTAGAGGATGTTTCTCTGTGGGGTATTACTATTAATAGCACATCATATTTCACTATTCCTGACTCTTTCATGTGTTGATATCCGTGGTTAATGTAATATTTTGCAAGAATATATGGTTTCCATTTTTTTATTTTTGAAAATCACTATTTCAAAAATTATGATAACTGCTGCCTTTTACATTAGAAAATGAATTGCTAAACTGTTTCATAAAATGTATTCCTCTCCTACTACAGAAGATGTCAATAAAATCATAAACACACACTTGGGAACAGAAGTGTTTATCTGCACACACTTAATTCAGGCCAGTTTTGTTTTCCCTGAAGAGGCAAGTTCGCGTGTCGTTTCTCATATTTAAGCGACGATATCTTGACCCCAAGATTGTCAGATACCTGCCACAGGACTCGTCCGTGAGACGACTGTGGAGGAGGCTGTACTGAGCCCCGTGCACATGCCACATGGTTTCAATTACAGCTTTATATGACTAGACAGTGTGGTGCCAGGAAGGAACGATTGAAATTTATGCAAAGGGTCTTTGTCTTCGTGGTGCAGATACCTGGGTCTCTGCTTTCAGGATCTTCCTCTCCTTATGATTATTAACGTTTGTTTTATCCTTGTGAAGACCAGTCTCTGAAGTTAGAGATTCTGTGTTGAAATAAGAGAAACCGAAAAGAATAGCCTGGGTCCCTATACCCATCCTGTCGTGCTTTTTTTCCTTCAGTTTCCACACTTGTCTGAGGCCTGTAGGGGACATTGCCTTTCTCCAGGGTGCTTTTGGGAGCAGGCACCAGATAACAAGTGTTTTTCCTAAGGCTGCAATCGGTGAAGGTTTCCTCAAAATTTGGGGAGGGGGTGTGATGGCTTTTTCTATGACTTAAGAATTAAATCAGAGCACAAAGCATTGCCTACATAGTTCTTTGAACAGGTATGATAGTGACTTACGAGAGAAACAAGCTTAGGTCTGATAAACCATCTAATAGAATTGAAAGCACCAGCTCAAGCCAGTTATACGGTTGCTTCCAGCTTCCGGGTAGGGTGATGGACAACCTTTTTGTTTTTCAAAAGTTCCTAAAGAGTTGACTCTTTATAAATATACATGCACTGAAAGTGAGAGATAACATGGTCCTAGACTGGAAGGTTCTCTGGGGGGAAGGTGCATTATGGCTCCCTTGTCTTTTCTCACCAGTGAATTATACACGACTAGGACATAGTAGGAATTCATGGAGTATTTGTCAGATTTCAATTTAACCTCTTCTCTTATGGTTGGGAACAGAAACCCAGAGGAAAGATGTGGGTAACCCAGGGTGATGGAGCCAGTTGGTGGCTAAAATGGGACTAGAACCCAGTTATGCTGTGATTTTCCACTTCGTCAGTAACAACAGGTGTGTGGTGAAAATGGCATGTCCTGGGTATTGGAAAGGAGACTTAGGCATATACCTTATTCATAATGGCTGCCCATGTTACTCTGAACCCTGATGCACGGATCTATTTAGTTTAAGGCATCTGTGCTGGTACTAAATCAAATTCACCGACAGTAACTTCAAATTCTTATTATCAGAGACCAATATGGCAGCTGTGGAAATGTAAATGCATTTTTGTTGGTGAGAGGGGGAGCTGAATGAGAAGATGAGCTTTCTGACAGCATGTCAGATTTCCGTGGATGGAAGGAGAGAGAGAGAGAGCACAAGAAAAGTGGGGTGAGAAGTGGAAAACAGCCCAGAGAGGGAATATGACAATATATTGTAACTGCCTTTGGAAGCTTCAGTTCCTTATATAACTCAGTAAAGTAGAGGCTGGGAACAACAGGTTAAGTCATGTTTTTAATAGAGTTTTAAAAGCTTTCCAGTTCGTGTAGAGACTCACAAATCCTCTTTCTAATGCATTTGTTTTCTTGAAATGGCCCACTCTTTTTGTCTCAGAAAACCCATCTTCCACCTCTAATTGAAGAAAAAAAATGGTTAAGCATGCCCGGTCACTACTGTTTGAGTAAAAAAAAAGACAAATCTATCTTTTCCCCTTGATAATGAAACATAGTGTTTGGAACATCTCTGAATCTCATTATAAAATAAAAGAAGGAAACTTCAGAATGACTCTATCATTAACTGCTTGTGTGACTTTGGACAAATCATATTGAACTTTCTGTACCTCAGTTTCTTCATTTCTCGGGGAAGTCATTAAATTAGAGGCCCGCCAAGCTTCCTTTTACGTCTTTTATCCCCATGTAGTTCATAGGCCAGGGAGAGAACAGGCCATAGAGTCCAAATCTACCATAAATTCAGGATCAAAAGAACGGATAATTTAGGGACTAGAGTTATGAACTGTAAATGGAGTCCATGCAAAAACATCAAACTCAGTTCAGCTGTCCACTCCTCTAAGCATTCAGTTTGCTTCTATATAAAATTTGAAAGGGAAGTGGATCCTTTGGTCTGGAGGAACTCTGATTCATTTTGGAATATTCACTAGGTGAATCATGCTCCAGCCAGTTGCTAACATGTTTTAAGTCTTCCTCCATCCCTGTCTGTAATGGTTTTAAGCTTTATTATTTGCCGTCCCTTCACTGTTTAGGGGCACAGGTAATCAATGAAGATGTGTATTTCAAGAACATGCATGTCCCCCCGATCATAGTTTATCAAAGTCACTTTGAATCATTTCAGTTGAATTTTCACTTCTTGTAAATCATCAGTGTCTATAATCATATTACAGGGTCACAGGGGATCACCAAGAAAGGTATATTAAAGGGATGGCAGAGGAGTAAGTGCAATGCTTTGAGTCATTCCTGGGTAAAGGAGAACAGAATTTGTTCTTGGGAAGCGGGTAAGGGTGGAAACATTCTCTTTCGTTTCCAATAGGCATACTGCTCACTGGCAAACCTGAAGAGCTGTACCAGTCAGGATGTTTACTCTTTCAAATGAGAGGAACTGCAGTTCAAACCAGCATAAACATGAAAGGGAATGTAATTAGGAAGATCAAGGAGTGAATATGGATGGCTTCAGGCATGGCTAAATACCAGGGTTCAAAGAACAATGACACTAGAAATCTCTCTTTTCTTTCTTCCTTCCTCCCTCCCTCTCCCCCTCCCTCCCTCTCCCCCTCCCTCCCTTCCTTCCTTCCTTGCTTCCTTCCTTTCTTTCCTTCTCTCTCTTTCTTTCTTTCTCTCTCTCTCTTACTCTCTCTCTCTTTCTTTCTTTCTTTCTCTCCCCACCACCCCCGTTCTCCCCGGCCCACCTACCCACTCCCCCAACCATTAATTCTGTTTTCTTCTGGAATACGCTTGCACTCAGGCCAGCTTACCTTGGAATTTTGGCTAACAGTAACATCAGACCTGTACAATCTATATTCTACCATAGTTCCAGCAAAAGTCCTGGCACTAGGATTGGCCTGGTTTTAGGCACTTTCATCCCTGAATGACTCTCATCATGATCATCCAAGTCTGGGTTACATGTCCATGACAGGAATCTGCAATGGAATTTTGCCTCTCAAACAGTGTTGCCTAAAGTTAGAGCAGGGCTGCTTCTTCAGTGAATATAGGAATGCTGTTACCAGAAATAAAAGAGGGGGTAGGAGAAGTATGCATATGTCAGCTGCAATTGTTTCCCCCCAGAAAACAGAATTTGTGTGTTTGACCCACAGGAGTGTGAAGCAAAGCAATACATGATCGTAAATTAATCAATAGTTCACCTTCTGATCTTTTCTAACTCAAATTTATCTATTCTTCCTGTATTCATGTCATTCTTCCAAATGTGACATCGATCCATTGATGTTGGATTCTTTCTCTTGAGAAGCCAAAGAAATTCCCTATTATACAGAGTTTCTTGTTCACTGATAAACACTAGAACAAAGGAATTTCTGAGTAGTCAAACTCAAAACATGCAATTCATCGCTTGGGTTTTGTTCCCAGCTTTGAAGTGAAAATATAGCTCTTGTTTGAAACAGATATCTCCTCTCAATCCAAACAAACTATCAAATTTCCTGAAAAAGGCTGTATGTTGAAATGCTTCATTTCTGAGTGTCATAAGCATGGCTTATCCCCTTGTTGCTGATATGGGTGTATATTTTTCAAATGTATCTCCTGGGAACATTAAAATCAAACATTTCATTATCCATCTTCCTTTTATTTTTTTTTCCAAGTGATGTCTCTGCCAGATATGAAATGCATGTAATTCACTGTTGCTTTTAATTTGTCAGTACATTAATTTTAGTTGATAAAGAAGTTAACTGAATCTGCTGTCCCAGTTATCTTTGATAATTCAGGTTCATTTGGCTCTTGCTTTTAAAGACTGTTCTGTGTCTCCCCAAATCTCCTTGTGTTTATACAGCTTTTAAGTTGTCATTGACCCAAGAGAATATTCAAGGGTGATTATAGTTTTCAAGCTTGTTTGTATGCAATGGCCATGACCTTTTCTCAAAAGACACACAGCTGCTCTTAGCTGCACCTTGACCTCTAACAGGCACTTATTACAAATCAATTTCATAGATTCTTCATAAAATAATATAGAGTGTCTCTGGTAGCAAGATGATGAGAGGACACCAAGTTCTTGTCCTTAGGAGGTTAGAACAACTGAATCATGAAGTTTGAATGACTGTTGAGTGGTCTTACTTTTTCTCGCTGGCTGTCCTTAAGAAAAACTATTGTGCCCTAAATTTTGGAGACAACTTCTTTAGTAGATGCCACATTGATATCTGGGCAGAGTGGAGCCAAGGTGTTCATTCTTTGGTTGAAATCTCAAAGTTGGCTATACGGAGTTAGGCATGTCCTTGGAAGAGATGCTCCACTGTCTCTGGTTGCTTAATTACACTCTAGTCAAATGGGGACCTCAAACCACTTTGAGTATCCTGGGGAAAGGAAGGAGAGCTTAATTCTTTAAATAACTTAACCTAATCCCACAAGTGTATAATGACCTTTGTGGTTTCTTCTCTAAATTTACCACTATGGAATGTACACTTAGTAGGTGCCTAGTAAGTACCGATAAATCAAATTGAACTAAATCCGACCTGTTTTTCTTTTCCAACTCTATTATTTTTACTAAGTACATTTTTAGTTGTCATGAATACACACTCACACACACACACACACACACACACACACACACACCTGTCGGGTTTTTTTCTTTTAATAAATCTAGATTGTTTTTAGTAAGCATATTTCTTTTATTTATTTATTATTATTTTTATGTATTTATTTTTGGCTGCCTTGGGTCTTCGTTGCTGTGCAGTCTTTCTCTAGTTGCGGCGAGCCGGGGCTACTCTTCGTTGTGGTGCGTGGGCTTCTCATTGCAGAGCTCCTCTTGTTGCAGAGCTCGGGCTCTAGGCACACGGGCTTC
This sequence comes from Leucopleurus acutus, assembly GCF_964270905.1. Classification (NCBI taxonomy): domain Eukaryota; kingdom Metazoa; phylum Chordata; class Mammalia; order Artiodactyla; family Delphinidae; genus Leucopleurus; species Leucopleurus acutus. The sequence goes on along the minus strand of NC_139145.1, from coordinate 33,340,118 downwards.
AGTAGTTGTGGCACGTGGGCTCAGTAATTGTGGCTCACGGGCTCTAGAGCGCAGGGTCAGTAGTTGTGGCACAAGGGCTTAGTTGCTCCTCGGCATGTGGGATCTTCCCGGACCAGGGCTTGAACACGTGTCTTCTGCATTGGCAGGCGGATTCTTAACCACTGCACCACCAGGGAAGGCCCATCTGTGGGTTTTTTATGTGCTCTGCCATTGTTCCGGAGCTTTTACTGTGTTGTTTAGTAAAAACATCATTTTCAGACAAAATGTAGACTACCTAGAGGTAACTGGGCTTCAAAGTGTTTATGCACTAGGATATTAATTTCCATTTCAGAGTATTCCTTTTTACACAAGATGGATGTTCTGCTTTCAATTTATTAGCTGCATAAATGAGCTTATCTATTTCTAATTTTGACTTAATATAAAAAGCATAAAATTTTAGGTTTCATCCATCTAATTTTCATTTTGTACAATTATTTCTGGTAAGCTGATTTTAGTTTATGCCATCTGTTCATCAGGTTCAGGCAGATAATATTAAAGGTATATATTGGCCAATATCTGAATATCCACATTCATAAGTCACGCCACATTTCTGAGAAATCCATAGTGGATTCTGAGGCTGCTCCCTGAGAGAAGACTGTTACCAGAGCTAAATACAGCAGTGAGAATTCCTCTGTCCGCTGTGCTGTCTCCAGTTGTGTTTGGAAGTGTATGGTTTCTTCTCACAGGCCTTTCTTACCTTAGGCCAAAATGTAAGCGTTACTTTAATAATTTCTTTTCTCCTTAGCCTTAGAGCCATCTTGGAAAGCTCTCTTTTCTCTTCTTTGCCCTATCAATGCACTCTAAAGTGCTGGAGAAGCAGAACACATCAGGTATGTTAGCAAGTGGGTCTGTTACAAGCATACCAATCACTTGAAAAAGTGTGGAATCCTATAGCACGGGCGAAAGTTTATGAGATTTAGATAATTCAAGCTCATTTGCCTCCGGCTTTTAAAGGCTGCTTTCCGCCTCCCCAAACTTTATGCACAATGGTTAAGTCCTTTTCGAAAGAGCCCATGCCTCAGCAACTTTGTAAACCGTAGACACACGCACCCCCGCCAAAAAAAGAGAACCCTTTTTTTTCTTTCTTCTTTTGTCAAACAAATGAACAATCGCTTTAGAGACTTTTTCCAGAGTTAGCGTAACACCCCTCCTTAAGTCACAGCAAAATTTCCTACTTACCAAGAAACTTTCTGGCAAAATATTTGCTAAACATACCTACTGCAAACAATGCCAAGATTTTCAGATGTGATCATTGATGAAAAGAGGCACAGCTAAGACAGCCAGTTTTTTTGTTCATGTGATGTATCATTTTGCTTATTGTCTTCGACTTGGTGATAGCATTACCTCTTCAGGCTGCACAGGTCAAAGTATTAGTCCTTTGCAGTGACCCTTTGCCGTCCCAAACTTTTCAATTATTGTAAAATAAATATTGTTAACTACGGTTAAAAAAAAAAAAGCAAGTAAGAAAATATTCTAATTTTCCTCCTTATTTCAGAGCAGTCAACCTTTTAGTTATAATTATGAGCGATTTCAAAATGTCAAGCAAGTTAAAAGGATTTCATTGCTATCTTTAAGAAGATAAAGCTGACATCATATACAAAAGGAGACATTGCAACAGAATTTTATTAGTAGTAAAAACACTAAGAATAATAACAAGAGGCAACATCTCTATCATGCTTCATGTTTGCCAGGTCCTTCCTAAATGCTGTGCGATATCCACACGTGTTAGCTTCCAACAATGTTATGAAGAGAGTACTGTTTTTTGTTTTGTTTTGTCTTTTTATTTTTTTTTAGAATTTTATTTATTTTTTTATACAGCACGTTCTCATTAGTTATCTATTTTATACATATTAGTGTATACATGCCAATCCCAATCGCCCAATTCATCACACCACCACCACCACCCCCCACCACTTTCCTCCCCTTGGTGTCCATACATTTGTTCTCTACATTTGTGTCTCTATTTCTGCCCTGCAACCAGGTTCATCTGTGCCATTTTTCTAGGTTCCACATATATGTGTTAATATACGATATTTGTTTTTCTCTTTCTGACTTACTTCACTCTGTATGACAGTCTCTAGAACCATCCACGTCTCTACAAATGACCCAATTTCGTTCCTTTTTATGGCTGAGTAATATTCCATTGTATATATGTACCACATCTTCTGTGTCCAATTGTCTGTCGATAAAACCATAATTCAGAAAGACACATGCACCCCAATGTTCATTGCAGCACAATTTACAATAGCCGGGTCATGGAAGCAACCTAAAGGCCCATCGAGAGTACTGTTTTTATCCTCAATTTGAAGATGAGAAAAAGGAGTCAGAGAGGGTTTACATAACTGACCTAAAGTAGCGCGCTGGGGGGTGAAAAGGTGGAGTCAGAATTCGAAGGCAGGCAGTCTAGTTCCAGAATCTGTCCTCTTATCTGCTGTGAAATGCTGTCTAAGCATTACAAACAAGTACATTCAGGTTCAAGTCACATTTTCATTCATTCATTTATTCATTTTTTTTAATGTGGGATAATATGCGTAACATCCAGGTGACAATCTTAACTATTCTTAAGTGTGCAGTTTAGTGGCATTAATACATTCACATGTTGTGCAACCGTGACCACCATCCATCTTCAGGACTCTTTTCATCTGTACCCACTGGGAAACTCTGTACTCGTTAAACAATAACTCCCAATTCCCCTCTCTCCATAACCCCTGTCAATTATTGTTCTGCTTCTTGTTTCTATGATCTTGACTGATTTAGGTCCTTCATATATTAGAATTATATAATATCTGTCCTTTTGTGTCTGGTTTATTTCACTTAGCATAATTTCCTCAAGGTTCATCTTATTGTAGCATATGTTAGATTCTCCTTCCTTTTAAAGTCTGAATAATATTCTATTGTATGTATATACCACATTTTGTTGGTATTTGGTACCTATTGTTGGTATTTGGTACCTATTGTTGGTATTTGGTATCTATTCATCCTTTGTTGGTTGGTATTTGGTACCTATTGTTGGTATTTCGTACCTATTGTTGGTATTTGGTATCTATTCATCCTTTGATAGTTCCTTGGGTCGCTTCTACCTTTTGGCTATTATGCATAATGCTACTATGAACATGAATGAACAAATATCAATTTGAGACTCTGCTTTCGATTTGACCTGGTATATACCCAAAAGTGGAATTGCTGGATCATACGAAAATTTTATTTTTAATTTTGTGAGGAACCGCCGTACTGTTTGTCATAGTGGTTGCATCATTTTACAATCCCACCAACAGTGCATAAGGGTTCCAACTTATCTACATCCTGTCAACACTTGTTATTTTCTGTTGTTGTTAATAGTAACCATCCTAATGGGTGTGAGGCAGCAAACTTTCCTTTTTAATCAGTCGTGTAAACTGGTACACACACGTTGAGAACATAGCCAGTGTCACTCAAAAGTAAATTTCCTAAGTATTTTCTTACTTCTTGTTTGTATCTATAGTTTACAAACTAGATGGGCCCCCAGATCACTCTGCATCTCACTGTATATAAAGACAATCACAGTTATTCAAACGTTTTATATATATATATATATATATATATATATATATATAAAACACTTGTTTTATGTATAGATACATTAGACTTTATGTATTTAACTTTTGTGTCTCTCATGGAAAATAGGACAAACATATTTAAGCATATAGCTTCTCTCCCATTTCCAAAGTATGGAATTTTCAGTTCAGAAGGAGCCATTATCTCATGTAGAAGTTGAGGAAACTGAAGTCCAGACAGGTGAAGTGATTGGTCCCAAGTTGCAAATCTAGTTCGAGCCTGATCCAGCCTAGAATCCTTTTCTCGAAGCTTTCTCCATCCAGTGCCCCATCCAACCTCTGTAAGATATTATCCAGTGTCTGTAAGATAATATCTATAATATCTTACTATGATATCTACAATCTGTAGCATTATGCATTATATTATAGATGTTAATAAGACACTTTCAGTTTAAGATCATTCCCATCTCCCATATGGAGTTCAGATGTGAGCCAGCTCCCACCAGTTTTCCAGTTACACTGTTTGCTATAGGTATATTTGTTTTTAGATTGTGAATTGAGATGCATATTCAGCTTAAAAACTGTGAAAGGTTCTTTTAAAATTTCATTTGCACTCAAGATGCTGAGTGTGAAAGACATAAGTTCATCTCTAACTCTCCATAGTTCTTAGCATAGAGATGATGACCCTGACATGTCACTGATATTTTTAGAACTAATGGCAAAGTGTCTTTTTTTTTTTCCTTCTGCTGAATACACCACAGACAGCCACAGTTCATTGGGCTGGAGAGTTTCAGCTGTATAACTAAAAATAGATGCCTCTGTGAAACACTAACAAAGACAATGTCAATTTCCCTAAACCACCAAAAAAGCATGTTTTAAAACAAATCTACTGCATTTCAGTTGTGCAGAATGTCTACTTTATTTGCCTTCTGGCTGGGCTTTTAGGGGACTCCTTTTGTTTTAATACCTTTGGTTTTCAAATCCATCACCTCAGGATCGTGTGATTTGTGCAGCTCACACTGTTGAAAGAAACTTCAGTTGTTTATGCCCTTGCAATGAAATTGTAAACTGAGCTTTCCTTTCAACCCACAAATAAGCAACTAATAAGTTAGCATAATGCACCTTTTGGTAGGAAGAAAGCCTAGACTAAGTGTAGTGTTTTGTCACTGTCACCTGAACATCCCTCCAGGCTTGTAGCACTATTTTAAGCACTCTGTGCCCCTATTTTTTTGTTTTTGTTGGGGAGGGTATAAATTTTTTCAATTCATATTCAGATATGTTGTTGTGTTTTTTAAAAACTATTAAGATGTATAGAAGTCCAGAAAGTCTTTTTTTTAATGTTCTTTTTGGGGATGCTTGGAGTCCCTTCAGGGACACCATTGTGCTTTTCCCATATTTGGAAGAAAATAAAAGAAAGACATGGACTCTTTGCTTTACAGAAGCCACATTATCAGACGCCTGCTTCCTTGAGGTCCATGTACTAGATGGCCTCAAGAGGCAGCCTGCTTCTTGGATGTTCTTCTAGCAATTAGAAGAACCCCCCTGCGCACCCCCCAACAAATTCGAAGATTCATAGGAATACCTACTGAAATCACCTTCATTGGGGAATGATGTCACATTGTGATGCCAGTGTGTTGGTTATTTTCCAGCAAACTCAGCCTTTCCTAGATATTTTATTTCATGTTTATAAGAGATATTATACTGCCCTGAACTCTGATTATTCAGCACCATATGTAATACATAGGTGGGCACTCAATAAATATTTTAGAAAAATATGTGGTACTTATATTGCATGTGCCTTACTTATATCTCAAATACTATCTACAAAAATTAGCAGCCAGGGTTTTATGCCAGATAAATAAACATCTGTACAAAGCATAAGCAAATGTATCTCTACTATAAGGTATAAATTAATTTAACTATTTCTGGTAATATGATTTGATTCTAATTTATGAATTGTATTTTGTTTGTTTCACCTAGAAGTTAACATTCTCGGTAATTTCAGAGACGTATTGCCTATTGATGATACAGTATTTTGCAGTATGCTTGAGATGAATTTAAGTTTAACAGATTTGAGTGATTGATGGCCTGTGAAAAGCTTAATAGTTGTAAGTTAGAGATAGAAATAAGCTGCAGAGCCCAAAAGCAGTGTATCCTCAAGAGACAGATAGGACAGTCAAGTTTCATAGCCCCTTGACTGGTCAATTTCACACACGGAGATACACAGACATGCACACAAACATACACACATAGGCACCCCTTCCTTGGATTTTCTTCAGATTAATACGGTCCATAGGGTACTGAAGTAAATAATGAATGCAGTGAACTTCACAGTCCCCATAGAACCAAAAATTAAAAAAAAATAAGGTGCTACTTTTTCATGGAAATCCAGAAAGGGGCAAGAGAAAAGGTAGGAGAACAAATCATATTTTCTAGTTTAATTTCTGCAGATCATGGATCTTAATGCTCAAAACAATGAACGTATACTTCTCTCCTTCTCAGCATTACTGCTGCGACTGCAAACATAACCAGGCATGCATGCCTACTGATAATAACAACAGCCAACATCCATTTATCATGTGCTGTGTACCAGGCACCTTGATAAGCCCTTCACGTGGGTATTTTTGTTTACGCATCGTACCAGTCACATAAGATGCGTCTCATTTTTATCCGCATTTTATACATAAGGAAAACACAGCTCAGAGAATAAGAGAAACGAGCCCAGTGTCATAAAGATGGCAAAGGACAGAATCAGAACTCCAACCAAAGTTATTATTTCACTCCGGACCACCCAGTGCTAACTGGCTAGTTGTCGCCCAGAGGACAGGGTTTACTCCAGGGCAACTGATTTGAACTCAAAGGCAAGTGAATGCCTTTTCAGTAAAATATGAATATTCTTGGATCTTAAAAAATATTTAATTTTATACACGATTTATTTCTTTCATTTCGACTTCTCAAGAGTGTTAGTTGTTTGGTTCCTTTCTCAAGGTCAAAGAGCTGTATTTCATAGAAGAAAACATTTAAATCATGAATCTAGAATGTTTACTGTGGTGGTAAGGATGTAGGCCGGCACATGGAAGCTCACTGAAATTTCAAATAGGAAGGATGAAGATGGCTGAGCACAAAATCCCAGGGAGCTGCCCCAACTCACTGTTGGATAAATGGGGGGCAGAACTGCTGCAGGGGGAACTTAAGGACAGTATTTTACCTTCACGGTATGTGATTTCATTGGGGATGCAGAGTAGTATTTTTATCTCAAGAGACTTGCTTCTTATCGGGAAGGAGTGAAGAGTTTAAGCCATGAGGAAAAGCAGAAGTGATCTGGAGAAAAAGTGCCTTAGTAAGAGCATTGTTTTCTTTTTTCCCTCCCATTAAGAGAATACTGCAGAAACAGAAACAGACTCACAGGCATAGAGAACAGACTTGTGGTTGCCAAGGAGGGGTGGGTGTCGGGGAGGGATGGATTGGGGTCTGGGATTAGCAGATGCAAACCATTATATATAGAATGCATAAACAACAAGTTCCTACTGTATAGCACAGGGAACTATATTCAATATCTTGTGATAATCCATTCTTTTTCCTATTTTTATTTTTGTATTTATACTATATTTCATATCATATTCATATTCAGTTATATATACATATAACTGAATCACTTTGCTGTACAGCAAAAATTAACACAACATTGTAAATCAACTATACTTCAATAAAATTTTAAAAATAAAGAGACTACTGAAGGGTTAAGCAGGTAAACCCTAATGCCATCTACAACCTCATATTCCTGGAGAGCATATCTTTGACAAGTATGTATCCTCTTTCTATATATGAGTAATAAAGAAGTTAACATCTGTTGCAGTCTAATCATCTATCTGGATACACAGTTTTTATAGCAGTTAGAAGGAAAAACAAGTAAAAATCTTCAGTGATGAATTGCCAATGTGAGCCTGTATCATGAATACCATATTAGGTATTTTTTTATGTTTCCCGTTATCCAGTATTATTGATAGAAGCCTTTGAATTGAACCCGTTTTCATTATAACATTAGGATGAGGAGCCATAAATATGCTTACCTTAGTATAGGAGACCAAATCATTTGTAAACCTGCTCTGCAAAAATTGAAGACAGACCCTGTCTTTTCACAACAGGCTTGACTGTATTAACTTATAGGAGATTATGGTCAATCACCCTTGTAGAAAAAAGATTGGATACTGTTTCAGCTTTCAAATCCCTTTTATTAGTATTAGCAAGAGACTCATTTCTTTGCAAGTAAATTCTCTGGGGAAAAAAAAAAAACCACATAACTATGCATTTACTGGAAATGTACTGAACTATTCACATTTAATTCAGAAAATCAGCATGCATAGTACCTATAGTTGAGTCTAACTTATGATCCATAACTCCCCACTGCCGCCACAATGTGTCTCAGACTTGCCATGTCACATTGATATGGTTACCATGGTTAATTATTTAAATATTTAATATTTTAAAACCCAGATCTCCCCAAATATTTCACGTCTCTCTAGTTTGGCCAGTCACACATTATTAGAGGTGCTTAAGTTGCAGGTGATGTCAAGTGCAGTTTCTTTCTCTCTGGTATCAGTGGTAAGCACATTCAAGGTTAGGTGCAACTCACAGCTCTTTGGTTTGGTAAATGTTTACATGTCTGCTTATTTAATGACTCTAATACGGCTCTTTTTATGATGATGGGTTGCAGAAATAGTGTGAGAAGTTATTAAAGGTGAATGTATCTCGTTTTGTTCAGTAAAAAAAATAAGCAGCTCATATTTTCTCTTGAAGCATTTTTTGTCCTTTTGTTAGATGAGAAGAGATGGTGAAAGGGAGAAGCATGAACTGAGTTCTTACTCTGCTCTAAGCATGTACTCCACAATCTGCATGGTTTTACTTGGACTTCACAATCACCCTGTGAAAGTGTTATTATTCTGATTGACAGATGAGGGTCAGCATGGGAAGGAACATGCCCAAGGTCACAGAGCTACTGAATGACAAAGCTGGGGTTTATCAGTATCTGCCTTAATCCAAAGTCCATGAATGTCCAGGGAGAATGGCTAAATAAAGATTCTGATTCTTAATGATATTGATCTAAATGTGATCTTTCTTAAGAAAGAAAAGATCTAATGATGACCGATTTCACATCTAAACCCCCAGTCTGGCTATATTTTCAATCCTTTAGACTATAAGATTATTGACTGTCCTTGAAGAGGAGGTAAAGCTGAACTTACCAATATGGTTCCCTTTGCCTGGCTCTGAAAGGTCCCTAAAGGTAGTTTGACATTTCAGTGTTCAGAGACAGCTGAACTCTTCCTCCTACACTCCTAACTCCCCTTCAGCTGTCTTCCTGTGTGGCTGAAGAACACTACTTCCTACCTACTGTCATCACAAGACAGCCCTACTGCTCCAAGTTCAGTTGGTTTTTGGAGAGACACAGCAAGAACTTTTCATCACACTCATATCTACCTAGTCTTACAGTTCCACGTGTCTGATATCCATAACAGAAAAGAGTAAATTGAATTAATGGAGTCCCAAAACCTACACGTGTCTCAATACATACAATGTGACAAATTTCTTGTTGCTATTTTTGGAGGATTCTCATTGACTGTAATTATATTAGTCATTGACATCTTTCATTGTGATAACATCTTCCAAGGAATACATTTACAAATTATAGCTAAATATAGTTTTACTCTTCCTGTTAGGTAAAAATAAATAAATGGATATGGAAGTATTTTTTACAAACTTAAAAAAATTTTTTTTCATATTTATTTAATTTATTTCTTTATTTTTGTCACTGCATTGGGTCTTAGTTGCAGCATGCGGGATCTTCGATGAGGCATACGGGATCTTTTTTGTTGCGGTGCTCGGGCTTCTCTCTAGTTGTGGCATGCAGATTTTCTCTCTCTAGTTGTGGTGCACAGGCTCCAGGGCGCATGGGCTCTGTAGTTGTGGCATGCGGGTTCCAGAGCGCGTGGGCTCTGTAGTTTGCGGCACGCGGACTCTCTCGTTGAGGCACATGAGCTCAGTAGTCGTGGCGCGTGTAAGCTTAGTTGCCCCACGGCATATGGGATCCCACTCCCCGACCACGGGTCGAACCCATGTTCCCTGCACTGGAAGGCGGATTCTTTACCACTGGACCACCAGGGAAGTCCCTTTACAAATGTTTTGACTTCCAATTTTCCAAAAATATTGTTTTCAATGGAAAATGATTTTGTGAAAGCGTATCTTTAACTTTTTCTTTCAGGATCATGAAAATCACTTATTCATGTATGGGCCATATTCTGACATATTTGTACAATGTCACTAATGGTTTTCTTCTTTGAGCGGCGTCTCCGCATCCCTTTCGATTGTGTGTGAGGAGGTCTCAGCTGAACAGGAATTTGTGGGAAGTGTTTTGGACTTAAACCTTTTGCGATTGTATCCTTGTGTTATATGTACCATCGAGGCAAGCATCACAGGATGAACCAGAGGGTGCCTAGCCAGTTTTGAAGAAATGAATCCTAACTTTGGATTCAGCAGTTAGTACAGCACCTTGATCCTTAAATCACATGCTCACCAGAGTTAAAATAAAATTTAGAAAAAGAATGGAAGATAAGCTTTTCTTGCTCTCTTTTGAGGAGGGAAAATAGTGCCCTTATGCCTTTTCAGAGGAGTCTTCAAAGATACCTTTTAAAACATTCCACCTTCTAAATAGAGCCCCTCCTAAACATCATGGAAGCTGGAGAAAGTATTCATTCCCTTTCATAGTTGTTACAGCAAATATAAGCCTGGAATTATGAGGAAGATAAGAACTTATTTCATAGAGTACCATGGTACTGAATCAACTGAAATAAAATTTTATGTGTTAGGTTATTCTACTGGCCCTGCATAATTTATGTATGTGGTGGAAGTTTTCATACAATATAGCATTCAGGTTGATTAACTATTTGGCCAAATCTTATATTTATGGAGAGTTTGAAGTAATGAAGTAAACTAGAAGCTTGATCAGAAATATAAACCCATACACTGGCATCTGTTCTATTCACATTTCATTACAGGAGTTTTTCCGGAAGGATGGCCCACCATGAGTGCAAACAGGGCTTTTAGGAGTTCTTGAATTTTCAGAAATAAGAATATTCTACCTTGCAACACTAGAATGTCTGTGTGTGCTCTTCTCAGAACTTAGGCGTAAGATGAACTCTAAAATATTAGACATGGAGGAAAGGGAGAAAAATAAAACTTCATGTGTTCAGAAACTGTCCACTTTGTATTGAAAATCTGAATGAAATAATCAGGCTCTCTGTAACCCATTGACATATATTTTTGATAGCTAGAATAGTTTGCCTATGACAGCATCCTTATTATTTTTTTCCATACTTCTTAGAAATAGGAAACCCAAAATCTACAGTGCTCAGAAAACTATCAGGCAAAGCTGGGTTTCATCCTATTCTTCTAAAATGTGTAGCAGTTCTCTCTTCGTGATGGAATCAAGCATCAAACATAGATATTTACTGTTCTAATACCGCTTTCTCACTTAGGCTATTTACAGGAACAGTACATTGAATCACTGGTTGTTGTATGCATTCCCACCATTTCTTCCTCGTATCAGTTTAGCAGTCTTACCATTTAATATGCACAGGAAGAGCAAGCAAATAGTCTTTTAAAATTGTGACACTTCCATGATAGAAAACACTTCTGTTAAACTCAGTTGAATAGTCTACTTTACCATATTGAAAAATTATGTCACTTGTAAACATCTCTGTCCTCCCAAATGATGCATAATTAAAATTCTTTAATTCTGACTTTCTGTTTTCCTGTATTAAAAATGAGAAGTGCCTTTAGATTTGCATAGAAACTTTAAACACTATCCTAATCAAATTATTCCATCAGACACTCTACCAGGAGTGTTTAATCTTGACAATAGATAAAAAGTAAAAGTTTGTGTGTGTGTGTTTTTAATCTGAAGTTAGATAGGAAGATCATCAAACCAGGGATTAGTCCTAGCACTGCATCAAAATGCATATTTTATGTCTGTGTAATTAGGTTTTAATAAACGTGTTTGATGGTTACTTAAAAAACATATTTTTCAATGCAGAAATAGCATCGTTTAACTACAGTAAAAAGAGACTCTTGCAAGACTATTTGTTTTTTAATTACAGTCTGATGATGATAAGCGTTTGTTATTTTCCCAAGTAAAGATTAATGTTATAAATCAATTTTCTAAATCTGAGGCTTAAATGCAATATGTTAGACACAACTCTGACTGTCTGTTATCATCAAGTCTGGCGTTTCTGGAATATTTGTCGTTGTGTGTAACCTTTTAATTGGGGCCACAGTTTTTAAAGTGCTTCCATGGTTTATGATGCTAGTGTTAGACTTAGTGAGTCATTAGCCATTAACAAATTACTTCTGTGATTATTTTTCTGATTGCCAGTTAAGTTTTTATTTCATTCTTAGCCCTTTACATTTTTAGTTACAATCCATTTTTATTGGCAATTGAAAACCTAAACTATTTTAGCAAAAATATGACATCAAGATTCTTTTAGCTGTGTATGTTTATTAAAAATAAACTATACAGGATAGAAACTTGATATGGGCACAGTCACAACTGGAATCTTATGTTTGTTTTACCAAACAAGAGATTCCTTATTTCTATTTTGGAAAAACTGCAAATGAGTTTTGTTTCATCAGAATCTTATACATTTACCATATTTTTAGTATTCATTATCTTCCTTTATACTTCTGTCTATACAAGTCATATTTTCCAAAAATGACTTATTTTAAATAAATGATCTTTACAAGTTTAATAGTTAAAATTCTGTTATATCCACAATAAAATGTTGCAATGATCAGTGAGCCCCAGACAGTCTACTAGAAAAGATTACTTGTGTCAATCATTTGTGAATAGAAAGCTTTCTGCATGGACTGGAACCAAATGGGCATAAAAATTTTCTGCCATAATGAAGCTTTAATAAGCCAGTGATATAAGGTTTTGCAGTAATGGATGGTGACCAACACGGAAATCAAGTTAGCAGACCTTAAACACAGAAATTATATTTATCTATATTGACAAATATAATTGCTTATTTTATGTGGCTGCAGTGCAATTATAGATCAACATTGTTCTTCCAAATATGTCAGTAGAGCCTTTGAATTCCATTATGATTCTGATATTCCACGTTATGGTGCATTCAAAAATTAAGTGCAGTATTCACAGTGCTTGTTTTTGGCTTAGAGGTGGGGTAGGGTAGTTCTTCTCAAAGTCTATTTGCAGTTAATTTGGTTTGGTTTTTATTTTTGTGTTTCAACTTAGAGAAAGATTCTTTCCCAATTGCGGGACTAAAGGAACACAGTGTAATATTTTCTAGTTAATCTGATCAGAATATGGGTCTAAGAGTGACGGTATGTTCCGTGGAGGGGAAGTTAGAGGAGTTGCCTTTACTCAGTGCTCTGAAAAGAACCAGTCAGTGCCTTGGTATGCTATCACCAAGTATCACATGACCTGTCATGGAGGCAGGGAAGCAACACAAGGTGATTATAGCCATTTACAATCAAGTAGAAAGGGATTCTGCAGTAAAATTAAGAAACTACTAATTCTTTTAAAATTATTTATAGAGGCCTAGCTAAGGAGGTCTATCTTCTGCAAAGGGGTTATCAGTTTGGTTGTGGAAATTTGATGAAAGATCAAGGATTGAATTGTCAAGGCATCTGTGTTCTTTTTCTGCTGTATCATTAGAAAGCTGAATGATTCTGAACAAGTGGTTTAGAATTGCTGGACTTTAATTTTTAGGGAAAGTGTTAAAAAATATATATGAATCTATAAGACCTTGGCTTTTCTAGAGAGGATTCCTTCACTCAGAAAGCATGTAGTCCATATTATAAAGGTACTTCTACTTAATGGCATGGCCTTGTTTCCTAACTCTGCAAATTGGCAGTAGTTCTTCCTTGTTAACTTATACAGATCAAGTCAGACTGGGATATTTGTCAGTTAGACTTGTAAGTACAGTCATAGTTTGTTGTCCCTTTGGGTATGAGCTAGCATCCTCTCCCATTAAGTAGGGTTTTCCGAATGGTTGTAAAGAGGGAATGGATTTTTAGCTCTTTTCTAAAGAGGACAGATAGATGATACATAGATAGATAAGAGCATGGTGGTGGGAACAGAGAAGTGAATTACTATAGTAACAAAACTCTAAGAATGAAAGTAATACAAGGTGCATTACTATAAGAATTCTAGTTCAATCATCTCCAGCAAAAAAAAAATTTCGTTCTGAAGTATACAGAATATTAAAGTTGATAAGATAATTGCAATTTTATGATTTCAAGATGGTTGCCACCTATTCGAAGTGTCAAATAATTACCATACACATTCAACAGAACCGCATGAATGCTTCCTGTGGCATTCCCACAGCTCTTGTTAGACACGCAGGTGTGTGGTGATAGACACATGACTGTGGTACCTATAACAGTGAAAAAGTCAAGAGAGATTTTATGTTAAAAATCTAGAGGAGCAAAAAAAATAATCTCCAATTCACAGCATTGCAGTACAGTGGAAAAAGAACTCAATTAAGTGTCAGGAGACAGTAGATTGAGTCCCAGCAGTGTGATACAAGGAAAATCACTTTCTTTCTCTGAGCCTCAGTTTCAGGGAATCTTTTCCTTGACATGCAACTCCATTCCTGGCAAAGCAGGCTGGAGACCCCATTTGCTCATTGTCTTTTGCTCTTTAGACCTTGTGTGGTGTCTGGAAGTTGATGGTAATCAAGCCACAGAGTCGAGGTCTCCTATGCACTATTCTCCCTTTAATGTTCAGTCAAGACTTCCTGCACTTTCTTTTTCACTGAAGATGTCCAGTGTAGAAATTCCAATTCCAGCTATCTGTGGCCCTCAGCTGGGCATGTGGTTCTTTAAGGGAATAGTTGTAAAAGAGAAACTTAAAGGAAACATCTCAAAAGTTAAATCCCTGTAGGGTTTTCACCACGTTAACTCCCTCTTTTATACCTTGGATTGGAAATATAGACTGTGTTCTAAGTGTAAAGTAAAACACTGTTCTGAAGCCTTCTTTTACAAGCCTGCTACTTTTCTTGCTGCAATTATTTAATCTTGTTTTGACAGTGGACAGAACACAGAATTTGTTGGACTTTTATTTCAAATTAGCAGCTGTCTGGAATAAAAAATTCTCATTACTCTCCATCATGCCTAAAATGGCCTGGTTTGCTTGACTGAGGATGTTATATTATTGGTTCAGGAACAGAAAGGGTCTTGCCTTGGTGGCTTTAGAGTGATGGTCAAAGAAGGTGGTGGTGGTGATGGAGAGGTGACGGTTTCCTCCCTCTCTGTCATATCTGTAACGTTCCATTTATCTTTCTATAAAGGCTTTATCTGAAGAAAAATTAAAAGTTAAAAAAAAACTTCATGCTAAACAGGAAGTTTAATTGGTTCTGCTATTTTTGGAAACTAGAAGATAAATGCTACGTGTGAAGTTAATAAACCATAATTGGAATTTGCTTAAGAGCATTCTTTCATTCCACATGGAGCCGTCCACTGCAGGAAGCAGTAGGACCTGCCTGGGATTCAGGAATATGTAAGCCCCTTTCCCAAGAACAGCCGTGACTTTCTCCGTGACCTTGAGGAATTTAATAACTTCTCTATGTCCCTGCTGGACAGTAAACAAATTGGGGTGCAAATAGAAAAGCTAAAAACAAACACAGTAACAAAAAAACTGAATGCTTTTCAGATCTTGCATGATAACACTATCATACGTGTGTTAACATTTACCAGTTTCCCACTTCCGTATAGTACTTTCTCCAAAAAAAGAAAGCTTAATATCTTTATGATTAATATTGAGCTGGGTACCTACATAAACTTATTGTGAGTAGTAAGTGCCCTTTAGGTTTTGCATATTATATAGATGTGACTGTCCACCCTGCTGGAGCTATTTGCCAAATGTATATAATCATTCTCATTGTGTTATTGTTAATGAGATAAATAGATGATAGATGTAGTATATATCTATATCTGTATAGATATGTAGATATACAGTTGACCCTTGAACAATATACGTTTGAACTGCACGGGGCCACTTATACGAGGATTTTTTTAAACATTTTTTTAATACTATAAGTGTTTTTGCCTCTTCCTTATGATTTTCTTAATAGCATTTTCTTTTCTCTAGTTTATTATTTAAGAATGCAGTATATAATACATATAACATACAAAATCTGTTAATCAACTGTTGAAGTTATCAGTAAGGCTTCTGGTCAGCAGTAGACTATTACTAGTTAAGGATTGGGGGATTCAAAAGTTATAAGCAGATTTTAACCTCTATCCCCCATGTTACTCTAGGGTCAACTGTAATCTCTGGGATAAAGAGATTCACTCCCCTCCTCATATATTTATGTGGGAGCAGGCCCTGGGCCATAGCAAATACTTGATGAACAGCAGCATATGGAAACATAAAGAGCTTTGCAAAGCACCTGGGTTCCGATTCCAATTCTCATCTTACTAACTGTGCAAGTGTGAGCAGGTTCTCAAACTATTTGACTCTCAGATTCCCATCGGTAAAATTATTTTTTTCTTAACAGCATTCATAAAGGACTACAGATTTCATCTAGCTTGAATATAAAGTGATCTCAAGAAAAAAAGCTGTCCCATTAGCCAAAGGATGAAATTTTAAAAATAAAAACATTTTTGGCCAAGTTATTTGTGAAAACTTTTACAGGTAGATGAAATAGTCATGTACACTTATAGTCTTTATTTAGTTATACAAAATTTTAGCTGTACTGTATATTTGTTCAAACTGTAACACAATACCCATGTGATAGTTTTAATTACACATTCATACTTAATATTAATGTCTTTGTTAAGTAATGCAGGTTTTCAGAGCTCTCATCTTCACTTCATTCTGAGGGTTCTGGGATATAGCAATTCATTAATTCATGCATGTTATCAATTTTATTCCAAGCCACAAAAATCCATTACAACTCTTAGTTTTTTCATTCATTCCATAGGCAAATGTTTATCTCCATAGGAAGCAGTTACTACATGTTTTTTAAGAGAGATGCATAAAATATTTATCAACATGCTTATTTGCAGGCTGTAGAAATCCTGGAAAAATGATAAAATCTACATTATTTTTAAAGTTTCTCTCCCTTTTTTCCGTGATTACAGTGTAGTCAGTGGACCTCCAAAAGTTTGCAAACATAGCACCGTTTGAGATGCTAACGTATCTTCCGCAAGCATAGTATGTTGTGAAAGTAATGTAATTGATAGGACATACCATAAAATTATAAACAGAAATATGTGCAGTACCTGCTTTCTAAGAGATATCTCTTTTGGTGGGCACTTATCTTAAACTTAGGTTTATATGGAAATATGTTTAATGCAAGTAAGATGACATAGTTAAAATTACTAAATAATATGTAGACTGCTAAAGAATGAGACACCTAGAATGTACCTAGAATAGCATTTCTCCAAATTTTAGTTGCAAGATCCCTTTACACCCTTAAAAATATTGACCCAAAGAAATTTTGTGTATGTATATTAAAATTACATCTATCAATATTTACTATATTAAAAATTAAAACTGAGAAATATTTAACATTTATTAATTTTAAAATAGCTATAATAAACTCATCACGTTAACATAAAGAACATGCTTTATGAAAAATAAGTATATTTCAAAAAATTTAGTGGAAGAATGACATTATTTTGTTCTTTCTAAATATCTTCAATCCTGACTTAGTACAGCTGGGCTCATTGCTTGAAACATATGAAGAAAATCTGGCCTCATGCAGACATTTAGATAGAAAATGAAAACTTTATTAGCCTTTTCAGTTAATTATGGATAATCTTATTTGACTTTATTCAAAAACTCAACAAGTGGTAGTTTCTTAAATATTATTTACAGTGTGGGATCTTTTTGAAATCATATTAATAATTTTTTTACTCTATTAAATTAAAATCCATTGACTTTCTTGAGCTTGGAATGGATCTTTTTTCTTATGCAATAACTTGTAACACCATGCCTTGGTCATTCAGAAAATAGTGGTTCACTGAGATATGCAGATCTTCCACATATTGAAACATTTCATTATAAAATGTCAAAAAATCACATTTGTAAATATCACCATCAATCTCATCAGAAAAGTCTTGAAGTATTGGAAAGCTGAGTATTGAAATGCTCATGGTGTGGATTCATGTTTTGCACGAAACTAATTTTTGCTTGAAATCTTGCATTTTATCATTGGCAACAAATACTACTACAGTTGACTTCCTTCAAGTGACTAAGTCACTTCATGCATTTTTCAGAGAGCATCTGTTAAATACTGAAATCTGAATAGCCATAAGTTGTTTTTCAGTAGTTATTTTAAGTAAAAACAATGTCCCATAGGAAAAAAAATAGTTCACCCATAATTCAAACAATCACATAAATACTTTTCCTGAGTCCAACTATTGGATATTTATTTGGAACAGAAAATGCTTCATGTATATTTACCATCACATCACATAGAATATTTTTTAAAGGTACTCAAAGGTCAATATGTAATAAAATCAATAATTTTTACTGCTTCTTCAAGGGCATTCTTGAGTGAAACTATCATTTTTTTCCCTGCAAGTAAATGATGATGAAAAACACAGTGACTGCTAGCACCACTTGGTGCCACTGCCTTGATTTATGCTAAGATACCACCAGTTTTAGCCTCCATTGCTGTTGCACCATCTGTGAAAAAGAAAATAATGTGTAAACATTATTATGAAAATAGTTTTGAACTTGGAGACCTTCAGGGGTCTCAGACTACACTTGAAAAACCACTGACAGAAGAAATTAAATAAATGGTATTTATTTGTAATAATGTTGATAGCTGACATCTTTTGTTTACATGTGGTTTCATATTACTGCATTGTTCAGTGTTGATATCCACAGAGTAATTTTGATTATTTAGTCATCTCCTTATTACCATTGTGTATTCCTGTTCATTCACCAATTTTTCTCAAGGTGGTATCTATACTGGGCCTTCACATCAAAAATGTTCATTTTGTGAGGCTCTGTTAGGCTTATTGGTAAGATATTTTTATAAATACCATCTTGCCCAACCCTCACCCCCCAAAAGATAGGTTAGACATATAGATGGCTAAGAAAGAAGGAAGGAAGAGAGGCAATAAGGAAGAAAAGTGGGGAGGAAGGAACCAAGGCAGTAATGAAGAAACAAATGAAGGGAAGACATGCAAGAAATAAAGAACTGAGATGCACACTTAAATGCTTTTCGTCTGGGTTGACACTGAAGTTTGGTCAGGGAAGGTCTTTGAAATCACTCTTTGTTCAGTTCAGTAGCTACTCTTAATCATTTTGCCGAATTAAAGCTAAGTGTCATGTGTAATCCCGTTAAATCTATTATTGTGTGCCCCCCAAATAAGAAAACCAATATGAAGTTGTGATATAAGGTTCTGGTGTGTTTGGGGAAGAACAAAACAAACAAGTATCAATGACCATGTTTTTAAAAATTCAGACTCATACTTTGGGGGAAGAACACTCTCAATGAAAACGTAGCTTGTAAGAGCTGCTTCTGCTTCTTCGTCTTCTTTTGCATTTGTTTTTACATAGAAGAATGTTGCTGTGGTTAAACTCATTGTACTAACAACTGCCAATGTGTGCCTGTGACTGAACTCTAGGAGAAGGCTCTGCCAGGAAACTGTCTCCTAATGATATGATCTGCATATTTTAATGAGGCCAAAAATGTAGGTAACTGTATAGACTCTGTACTCTGCTCATTCTGGGGTTTTCAACATTCTTGTAGATTGCACATTGTTTCCATTTATTAACATACGATAACTGGAAATGGGTTTCATATCACCATCCCTCAGCCCTATATGGCTTGACATTTTCAGAGTTCAGATGAAATACTAATAACCTGTCTGTGCTTACTCTATTTTGTGCTTATTCTAATGATGTCCATTCAATCAATGAGAGGATAGCATGGCCACTACATTTAATAGCACAGAAGCAACTTGTATCTATTTACAAAAAGTAAAGCTATTCAAGGTATTAGGAGTAAACCGTTTTAAAAATGTTTTTACCTTCCTCTCACTTTTATGGTATGAGTTCTCGATTTTGTTTTTTGTTTCACTCCAACCTCAAATCCCTCACTCTCTTTCTCTCAGCCCTACCACCAGTGTTCATTGAGCACCTGTTAGGAGCCAGGTGCTGTGTAATCACTTTGTATTCATTATTTTATTTAATCTCTACAATATTACAGAATAAGCATGATTACTTATAACTACTTGTGTGTGTGTGTGTGTGTGTGTGTGTGTTTACACAGGTACACTTGTATATGTGTTGTGTATAATAGGGTGTACATATGCTGGTACATGTGTGTATTTGTGTATATCACATATGCAAGCAATTGACATGATGTGTATGTTGCTAAGTCTAGTGTGGTAGATATAAGTGGAGACAAACTTCATGATATTGAGTAAGCTGTCCAAGGGCACACAGCTTCTAAGTTAGGCCTTGGATCAAACCCAGGTTTATCTAAACCTCTGGGTTTATCGTGGCTTTTCTCTTAGAATATTTGGAAATAAGACCTTTTGCTGTGTTTTAGTCCACTCAACCCCCAAATTATTTAATTAAGTCATGTACAAAACAGGAAGAAATTTCTTCATATTTTATTTCTCGGAACACAATTAAATATAAAAGTATAATGTTTGGGGTTCTTCTATCCTAAACTAATAACAAAATTTCATGAGGAACAATCTTGAGTAGATTAAGCCTTTGACTAAGAGGCGAAGAACTGGACTCATTTCCTTCCAGATAATTTTGATGAAAATGGTTAGTAGGTCACTTTTTAGGAACAGCATCAAAGATATGGTCAAAATAGGTAAATTTCAATCATGAATAAATAATTTATGATTAAAAATATTATCACCCAGACAAAACATCTCAAAAGAAACAGATTGCAGTATCCTAAAGGCAAAATTGACTCTACCTGAACATAAATTTTTTGTTTTCATTTTTTAATGTTTTCTTGGCACTTTGGATTTATTGGTATCACGACATTTATTACTCTGCCTGTGGCAGCCAATTTATCTGCATTTCCTAAGCATATTGTGGATTTTTTTTTGAGGCTACCACTGCAGTTGATTTTTTATTGTATATAGAATCCTTTGCCATAATTAGATCTCTAGGAAGTTTGTTGAAATGAATAAATTAAAAGACTTTTAACAACTCAAAAGAAAAAAGGGAATCATGTGCCTAGGGAGTAGTCCATTTTAACACATTTTTACTGAGATGTAATTGACATGTAACATGATATTGCTTTCAGGTGTACAACATAATGCTTCGATATTTATCTACATTGCAAAATGGTCAGCACAATAAGTCTAGTTAACATCCATCACCATACATAGTTACAGGATTTTTTTCTTGTGATGAGAATGTTTAACATCTTCTCTCTTAACAACTTTTAAATATGCAATACAGTAGTAACTATAGTCACCATGCTGTACATTATATCCCCATGACATTTATAACTGGAAGTTTGGACCTTTTGATACCCTTCACCCATTTGGCCCACCCCATGCTCCCTGCCTCTGGCAACCAATCATCTGATCTATGAGCTAGGGGTTTGTTTGTTTTTTCTTTTTTTGGTAAGATTCCACATATAAGTGAGATTAAACTTTATCTGTCTTTCTCTCTGACTTATTTCACTTAGCATGATGCCCTCAAGTTCCATCCATGTTGTCAGAAATTACAAGATTTTATTCTTTCTTTATGGCTGAATAATATTCCTTCGTATACATACACCACATTTTCTTTATCCGTTCATCCATCAATTTTAATACATTTTAACGCATGTATGGTTGGCCAGGTGATTTAAAATACAGATTTATGGACATATTGCAGAAATTCTGAATCAGTAGATCTGGGATAGGTCCAGGAATCTGAATTTTTTTTCAAAAGTACCTCGGGCATTTCAGACAACACTTCAAGGAATGTAGTTACCGTAAACAATTTAAGAAGTGATTGAGAAAGGTCCTGATTTGTGACTGACTCGCAAATTTCCTTTCTCTGCTTTGCACATTTAAATCCCTTTTCCTAATAGATAAGCTTCATATGGAACACTTAATCCAGTAGTCACTTGTACCTTCTTTTCCATCCCAACTTGAGGCTTTCCCTGGTTACCTCCCTTACCTGATGGCTCACTTTCCCTTTCTCTCCATCAATGAGTGTAAAACATTCCCATGATATGAGTTATACAAATAGCTGCCTGGAATAAGCATTGATTACTTTTTATGATATTTTTATAAGAGGGCACACCTTTTTACTAGATATGAAATTACTTTGCTGAAAAAAATTATATCTGATAAAGAGGTGAATGGAAGAGGCAGACTATGTATGTAAATTGTTAAAGAGGAAAATCTAGAAATGTCATGCTTTGCAAATGGAAACCATACAATGTTTGCCTGAAACAACTTCTAAAACTCTAATTCTCCAAATTTAGTCCTGTTAGAAACACCTTGAACTCAGGAATCTGCATTTTAACAAGGAACCTAGATGATCCTGATGTATAGAGATGTTTCATGAGGAACCTTGCACTAAAGATATGGTGGAAGCAGATGGCTAATGTGTTTCAACACGCTTTTCATCTTTAAGCCTCATCAAGTATTTTCCTGCTCAAAACTCTGACTAACCCTTCCACATATTGTTTGTGTTCTGCTAAGGCCTCAGGTAGCCAGTAAGGGAAGAAATAACATATGAACCTATGAAGATAGGGGTATAGAACTTTAATAGTTGGCAGCTTTATTTTTAACATTCTAAATATTTAATGTTATTTCTTAAAAGGTTAAGATAATGGATCTGTTTAGCATAATTCCTGACAATCTAGAATTCCCGTAAAAAGTATCCAGAGGTCTGGAGGATGTAACATTGAGTTTAGCTCTCAAAACCTTGATTTTCTTTCTGATGCTGTAATCATTTCCTTCAGATTGTCTCTCAAGTGGTTTTCACTGTCTGGTTGTGTGGTTTCTTTACCCACAGAATTAATTCATAAATATACTAGAGACATCATTTTACTTAAAGGTATTTTCGGTTTTTTGGAAGGATATATTATTGTATTCAGTGCTCTCAGAGATGGTTACTGGATGAAGTTTACAAGAAAGGCTTGCCTACTTCTCGAGTAGAGATCAGCAAACTTCAACCCACAGACCCAATATAACCTGCTGCCTGTGATTGCCTGGTCCATTAGCTAAAAATAGATGTATCTTTTCTTTCTTAAACTTTTTATTTTGAAAAACAAATTGTTTTTTACATTTGTGATGGTTTCGAATTCAAAAGCAGAATATTTTGTAACACCTGAAAATTATTTGAAATCCAAATGCTAGCGTCCTGTAAATAGAGTGTTATTGGCACACAGCCACACTCATTTGTGTATGTTGTGTATGTGGTTGCCTTCATACCACAGAAGACAGTGTTCTGTAGTTACAGCAGAAGCCATATGTGTCGCTCACTGCTGGGCGCACTATAAACCGCAGTTGAAGCAGTCACAACTCGACGGCGTTTCAAGAGCCCCATGTGTCACCCATCCGTGTGAAAAACCACTTTCAAAGATAAAATACGAAAAATCTCATTATAGATCAGTATTAACAGATGAGCATTTGCAGTAAATTTTGGTGATGTGGAATGCTCACTTTGAATCCCAGTTAAGCAAAATGTGAGCACACACATGAAAAGGATTTCAGCCTTTTCATTCGTTTTGCAAAAAGGAATACTCCATTATTAGGATTATATTTTGAATTTTGTCAAAAAATGGGCGGACATTTGTTTTCTTTCTTGTTAGGTATCTACATAATATCCTCAATTTTGCTGGTTGGTCGGCAAGTCTGAAATATGTACTGTTTGGTTCTATACAGAAAAAGTTCCCTGATCCCTGTTGTTAAATACTGAATGCACAAAAACCGAGGTGCTTAGTTTGGTTATGGAAAATGTCTCGTTGCGATAGAATTATCTTTCAAAAATACGATTTTCCCTGATTATATAAGTAATACACGTTACCAATACAAAATTTGAAAAAAGGCTACAAGGTGTAAGTGAAACTCCACCCCCTTAATCTTTACCACCTGGATATGAATACATCCTGCCAACATATCAATATATTTCCCTCTAGATCTTTTTTCAAATACTTTTATATATTTGAAAACTTACCATAAAAACAATACTCAGTATTACTTAAAACTTTATAAGTAGTTTCCCATACCATTTGCCAATCTTTGTAAATGTTATTTTTATGATCTAATATTATTCATTCATTTGGATGTGCCGTAATCTGAGTTCTCCTTTAGTAAGATCATTAAGATATTTGGTTTTAACTTTCTTCCCTTTTTAATAATTTTATGGTGAATAATTTAGTTGCTCAAATTGCAGATTATTTTATCAGAGATCTTCTTTTATTGAAATATAGTTGATTTACACTATGGTGTTAGTTTCGAGACTACTGCATAGTGATTCAGTTATTTTTTTCTGATTATATTCTATTATAGGTTATTACAAGATGTTGAATATAATTACCTGTGCAATACAGTAAACCCTCGTTGCTTATCTATTTTATGTATAGTAGTTTGTATCTGTTAATCCCATACTCTTAATTTGTCCCTACTACCCTCCCTCTCATCTTTGGTAACGCATAAGTTTGGTTTCTGTGTCTGTGAGTCTGTTTCTGTTTCACATATAGATTCATTTTTATTATTTTTTAGATTCCAGATATAAATGATATACAGTATTTGTCTTTCTCTGACTTATTTCACTAAGGTCCATCTCTAGGTCCATCCACGTTGCTGCAAATGGCAATATTTCATTCTTTTATATGGCTGAGTAATATTTCATTGTATATATACAATACCACATGTTCTTAAGACAATCATCTGTTGATGGGCCCTTGGGTTGTTTCCATGCCTTGGCTCTTATAAATAGTGCTGCTATGAAAATTGGGGTGCATGTATCTTTTCAAATTAGAGTTTTCATTTTTTTCTAGGTATATGCCCAGGAGTAGGATTGTTGGATCATAGGTTAGCTCAGTTTTTAGTTTTTTAAGGAACCTCCATACTGTTTCCCACAGTGGCTGCACCAATTTACATTCCCACCAACCGTGTAGGAGGGTTCCCTTTTCTCCACACCCTCTCCGGCATTTATTATTTGTAGACATTTTGAAGATGGCCATTCTGACCAGTGTGACATGATACCTCATTGTGGTCTTGCTTTTGCATTTTTCTAATAATTCGTGATGTTGAGCATCTTTTCAGGTGCCCGTTGGCCATTTGTACGTCTTCTTTGGAAAAAATGTCTATTTCCAGAATATTTTTAGATGATATACTGCCTTCATTTATTTAATATAAAATTTATTTGAAGGATTTGGATAGCACACCTTAATTTTTATAAACACACCCTATGGGCAAGTCAAGCTACCCATTAGTTGCTTGATAAAACAAAGGTTGCTTGATCCTATTAAAGCCTAATAGTAAAATGATAGTTAAGATAAAGGCTCTAGAGCAAGCCAGGGGCCTTTAAATCCCAACTGGGTGACCTAAGTAAAGTAATTAATTAAGTAATTAATTAATCTGGAAATTGGAAATAACAGTGGACTTTATCTCATAGGGTAACTGTTTTCCCAGTTAAAGTAAAGGAGGTAGTATACATAAAGTGCTTAGATCAGTGTGTGGCAATCAGTAGGAGCTCAGCATGTTAGCTGCGATATAATAAAATAGAAATATTCAGCCCTTTTCTCTCACTTAAATTGAGAAATACACACCTGACTTTCGAAAGGAAATCTTTCTTCTACTACATTAAATTCAGCTTCTTCCCCCTTCGCACTGTCAAACTTTCAAAAGCTGCAGAAATGCCATTAATGATATTTATGTTGGTGAGCCAGTCACTTAATCTCTGTTGAATTCTCCTTTGCCACACCTTTATGGATTGTTGAGAGGATTAAATTAGATAATACATGTAAAACACTTAGCCCACCCCCGTATGGAGTTAGCCCACCTGTACCGTGTCACATATGCCAATAATAACAAACATTTAAAGTCTATAATCAGCCAAAAGATGCCTTCTTGCCCCAGTGGCCTTCCAGAAAGTTCCCTAATCCCCCTTGGTAGAGAGTAGAATCACAGAAATTTATTGGAGCAGTGATAGCCTCAGCTGCACAATCAGATGTGTGGGCTCTGCAGACAAGCTGATTTAATTAGGGGTGTGTGTGTGTGTGTGTGTGTGTGTGTGTGTGTGTGTGTGCGCGCGCGCGCGCACGTGCTTTTTAAGGGAGTAAAAAATGAATATAAATGGGTCAAATGGAAGACTTAAATTTCAGGCCCACAGCTGTTCCATGGCTCCTTTTGGCTTCTGATGTCAAGTTCCTCCTAATAAAATATTAAATGTTAATAAAAGAAATGTTAAAACCACTATTAGTTTTTGGTCAGGTTCCTTTTATACTTCTGTTTAATTCAAACAAGCTTGTGGGCACATTCTTTTTCTCCTGCTCAACTTGAAATGGTTACAAACAAATAACCTCTCTCAAAATCTTTAATCTCTCTGAAATTTATTCTCCAGGAATATTAGCTCACCTTATTTTTTTAAGCAAAAAATAAAGTTCATTATAATTTGTTAATCTAACTCTGCTGCCCAGTTGGCTGTTTTATTTAACAATAAATTGAATACAAAAAGCTCCCTAAGGCAGGAAGATAGAGTACCAAGCTCTGAAAGTTTGGCAGTTTAATTGACATTTCATAGTAGCCTCAGGCAGAAATTAATTTCAACGCTGGTTATGTACACATACTTTTGTTGTTGTATAGGTTAGTGCATGTGTACATACATATACATATATCTGTCTTGAGGGTTACGCTACAAGTAAATTAAGTGTGATTTTGTTTGTTTTATATATAATCTTGCCTGGATCATACAAAATTTCATGTTAGACTTGTGAAAGAAAAGTTATTCTTTAGTGATTTTTTCAGAATGTGTCTTTGGAAAGCTATGTATTTTTAAGTTGGGTGAACACCACTAGAAAACAAAAAAAAGTTTTACATCCTGTTATGGTTTGAATTGTGTCCCCTAAAATTCATAGGTTAAAGTCCTAACCCTCCTTACCTCAGAATGTGACCTCATTTGGAGATAGCCTCCTTAAAAAGTAATCAAGTTAAAATAAGGTCATTTGGGTGGGATTGAATCCAAAACAACTGGTGTCCTTATAAAAAGGAGAAAATTGAATACAGAGGCATGCTAGAGGAAAGATGATGTGAAAAGATTCAGGGAGAAGATGACCATCTGTAAGCCAATGAGAGAGGCCTGGAACAGATCCTTCCCTAGGCCCTCAGAATGAATGAACCCTATTAGCATCTTGATCTTGGACTTCTAGCCTCCAGAACCACTAGACAATAAATTTCCATGGTTAATCTCCAGTACTCTGTTACAACAGCCCAGCAGACTAGTACACATTCCCTTAAAGGCAGTATAATACCTTATAACAATAATCTACATTAAAACAGACTAAAGAAAGTAGGACAAAAGAGAGAGTTTGATTATTCATTATGTATTGAGGGACATTTGTAAAAAAAAAAATCTAACATGTATGAGATTAGTCTTGAATCAATTCATGACACAGAGGCCCCACTCAAGAGTCCCAATCCATCATTAACATCCATCAGAAAGTCTCATGCCTCACAAACTTCTTAAAATGGGAGATAGGATAGATAACTATGTATACATTAAATGGACCAACTTTTAAGAGAAAGATAAACATCTCTCAAACATGCTGAATTACACTGCATACATTCCATTGCAGACATTCTAGTAAAAAGCAAAAATCTATCACCAGTATTCTGCATGGGTACAGTGATATTCTGGAGCCTGGAATTCATAATTTTACGTTAGGCAGTTTAGGTCTCTTTACAATTTCTCCCCCAGGGTTGAGGTCTTCATCCAGCTGGTGGCCCTGTTAGGGAGTCAACTAAAGGATTATGAGGCTTTATAAGTCCTGATGTTGTTGGGACTGGTAATTCATGAGCAGTAGATGCAGAAGCCACAGGGAAAAGCTCAGAGCACCAGGAGAACTAAAGACAGGAAGGCAAGAGTCTCTATGAGCCTTCAGATTAATCTTCCCAGGAAGGAGCGGAGACACTAATGCTTAATGAACATAAAAACAGACTACAAAAAGCGGGAATGAAAAAAACCACATTATAGCTTTTACTTATTTTGTTGGACTTTTATTTCCAAATCACACAATTGTCTGAGATGATTTAATGCACAATTACATTAAAAAAAATGAAATTAACATGTTTGTAAAAGCAACTGCTAAATAAAGCCATAACATCTTTCTCTGCGCTCCCAAGATAATGAAGCGTATTTTTCATCTCTAACTGTGTTTCTGTATCATGAGGATGGAATTTGGGGCAGGAGGAGGGCATGGAAATAGACTTTCGTTACTAAGAGGCTGTCTTGCAGCTCCCTGGGAAGTGGCTTTTGCCACTTCCAAAGTGCAGTTGCTGAAAAACAGAGCAGTAAGGCCTGTAAAGAACGGTGTCACTATGACACCGAAGACCTCAATGCTGGAACAAGTTACAGGGGCAAGAGCAGAGCAAATGGAGGGTGGCAGAGGGTACATATTTTGTATCTTGGTACCTACTGGGCTGCAAAATTCTGACTGTTGATTCAAGATGCTGCTTTCCTTTTGATGTAGGTATAGCCACCTTAATAATGATATATACTTGTGTACCTAGCCATATACACAGGTATATGAAGCCTGATAGAGGCCTCGTCCTCCATGTATGTACACACACCAATGTTATATACAGCACACATTTGTAAACACACAATCATATTAAAACTGTCCCCAGTGTCTAATTGAAATGCTTCTCCCCCCATCATTGATCCATAAAGTATCCTTAAAATTTCTGAGAAAAAAATAAAATCATGTCTTCTTTCAGAATGATTTTTATGGCAAATGTGGTATAGTGTAGTGATAATTGAAAAGTAATGATTCTACTCAAAGGTTGAGTAACATAAACATATAAGAGTATCCACCATATTCCAGAGCGGTGCTTGCGTTGGGGATAGAAATAAACTCATAGGATTTTGCTCCTGCCCTCCGAGAGCCCACAGTCTGTCTGATAGTTTTATTTTTGTTCCATTCCTTATCTAACACAAGTTACTAGTGCATGGATATATGTCCAGAGAATACATCACTAAAGGGAAGAATATAATTTAATGCTTTTCTCCCTCCATCTCTCAACTACTGGATGGGATTTGGTTGAGGACCCTGTATAAGTTGGAAGTGACAACCCCATCCCCTGTATGCTTTGCCCAGGCAAGATGAGCCTTATCAAAGGACCAAATCTGTGCCTGGTGTACTCCTTTTTATATTATGCAAGATTTAAAATGGAGTGGGAGCAAAAAAAATCACAAGGGCAATTATACTTCACATCTATGAATAAATTAATGAAAAGTTTTATGTAAAAGTTCAGAAAAAATATACATATATACGTATGAAAATATCAAGAGATTGTTGTGGTATCTTAATGGGGAAGCAGAATAGCTTACAAGTTAGATTGGACTTCTGATAGGATGACCTGAAGACATCTCGTCTTACACAGTGCTGTAGTGGAGGTTTGTGGAGATTTTTTTTTGTTTTTTGAGTATTCAGGCCATGATCTAGTCTAATTCCAGTTATCTTTGGTTTGGGGCCTAGATATTAGCGTCACTTTAAAAAGTTAGCTGTAAAAATATTAGTTATTCAGGCTAATATCTGAATTTGCACAAACATGTGGGGTATTATCTGTGAGAAAAGAAAGCACCAGAGGAAACCAAAGGCCTTCAAGCTAAACCAGAACTAGACAGACTTGTGTGTATCTATGTGTGTGAATATGTGTGCATGTGTGTAGGTGTGAGTGCATGTGATTGCGTGTATTTGTGTGTGTTTGTATACATGTTTGTGTATTTATACGCATGTATGGATGTTTGTGTGAGTCATGTATGCATGTGATTGTGAGTGTTTATGCATGTGTTTTGTATGCCTGTGTGTGTGGTATGCATGTATGATTGTGAGCTCTGTGTCTGTGACTGTGGTTCGATGCCCTTTCAACTCCCGTGAAGTTTTTTTTTCTTCATTTATTCTTCTGATTAACTGTCTTAGTCCATTCAGGCTGCTCTAACAAAATGCCACAGACTGGGTAGCTTATGAACAACAGAAATTTACTGCCCACAGTTCTGCGGGCTCTAAGTCTGAGATCAAACACGGGCCCTCTTCCAGTTGCAGACTTCTCACTGGATCCTCACATGGTGGAAGGGGCTGGGGATTGCTTTGGAGCCTCTTTTGTAGGAGCTAATCCCATTTAACAGGGTTCCACCCTCATAGCTTTAGCACCTCCCAAGGACCCCACTTACTAATACCATCTCCTTTGAGGGTTAGGATGTCAACATATGAATTTTAGGGAGACAAAAATATTCAGATCATAGCATTAACTCAAGGAATTTCTGCTTTCACAAACCTCTTCTGTTACATCATTTGCCTAGTTAAGTACCAAATAAAGAACTATATTAAATATAAAATAGCAGATAAAAGTATAGGATGGTTCCTTAGCTGTGTTACTCTTGAAAATTTCAGGTGGGATACCTCACGTAAGTCTGGGTTACTTATTTTGTGTTCAGCTGTTTTCCTCCACATCTCTTGCAACAATATATGATGCAAAATCTAAAGAAATGCTTGATGCTTTCTTAACATAGTATTTTCTGGTCCTAAAATTTGTAATCTGTAAAATTATTGTGAAAATATTTTGAAATATTTGAGAAGATGAAGATTGCATGAAACCCCACAGAATTCACAGGTACTATTTGAATAGATAAACAGAACTGCTCACACCAACCTGAACTGAGTATTAGGTCACGTCCCTTCTTCCTGCTCCAGGAACTTTTCTCTCTCTTCTTTCATCATCAGTTCTCTTTCTTGGAGCTTAACTATAAGTATGAAACATGCTTTTATGTCGCATGTTATTTTTTCAAAATCTATTCTTGATCCCACTTCCTCTGCTAGCAATGGCCCTAATTCTTCCCTTGTCTTAATAGGAAAATGCCTGGAAACCACTGTTAACGCACTGTCCTCTCTCCCTCTCTTAAAACACATTCTTTTCCACTGAAACTGACCTTGTAAAGGTCATTAATGACCTCCATGTTGCTAAATCCAGTTGTCCATTCTCAGTCTCATCTTACTGGACCTATAAGTATCATTTGATCCAACAGATCACTCCCTTCCCCTTGAAATATTCTGTTCCCTTGGCCTCCAGGATGGTTTTGCTCCTAACTCATTAGCTGGTTTTTCTGAGTCTCCTTTGCTTTGCTTTTCTCTAACAAGAACAAGAGTTTGTTTTCTCTGACCTCTTAGCTTTGGAGTTTGCCATGGCTTACTCGCTGGAACTTGCTTTTCACTAGTTAATATCTCCCCCTGATTTGGTGATCTTACCCAGTCTTGTGTCTCTATTTGTATGAGATCCAGTGTTACATGAGATTTACTCTGAACTCCGTACTAAAATATTCAATTGCTTACTTAATATTTGTACTTGAAAGTCTAATAAATATCCCACACTTAACATGTTAAAATTGAATTCCTGGTCTGACCATCCCACTGGCCCTAGCTGCAGCCTTCCCCATCTCTGTCAGTGGCAACTCCATCCTTCTATTTTCTCAGGTCAAAATATTTAAAGGAGTTTCTGATTCATGTCACACCTCATCCCATATCCAATTCCCTCAGTTATTATAATTTAGAAATAGCTCCAGAATCTAACTACTGCTTACCACTTGCACTGCCATTACTCTGGTGTAAGCCACCATCATTGCTCCCCTGCACCATTGCATTGGCCTGCTTTCACTCTTACCTCCTTCAATCTCCATTCTCAAAAGTGGCAGCCAAAATGATCTCTTTAAAAGGTAAATCAAGCCATGCCCCCCTTCATTTCAAATCCCTGCAATGGCTCTCCATTTCACTCAAAGTAAAGGCCACGTTCTTACAAGGACCTATGCAGTCTACCCTGTGCTGAGCTTTTACTACTCTTTCCCATTTCCTTTATGCTCCAGTACACTAGCCTCCCTGCAGATCCTAGAAATCTCCAGGCATGCCCTTACCTCCAAGCCCAGGCACTTTCTAGTCTCTCCGTCTGGATTACTCTTCCCCTAGAAAGCCACAGCCTCACTCCCTCATGATCTTCAGGTGTTTGCTCAAGTATCATTTCCTCAGAGATCTTCCCTGACCAACCCGTTTAAAATTCCAGCACTTCCCTATGGCCTTCCCACACTCCCCATCTCCCAACCTGCTTTGTTTTTCTCTATGAAACTTATCACCTTCTAACATACTATTCAACATACCTGTTTATTGCTCTTATTGGCCTCTACACTATATGCTCCATTACGGCAGAGATTTTTGTGTATTTTGTTCATTGCTGTCCAAATCCCCCATGCCAAACACCATAGGTGCTTGATATATATATTCTTTTCAGAAATAAATAATAATATAATTGGCATTGTACTATATATGTTACATGTTGATGTGATTTTTTTCCGGCTTAATATTACCCAAGAAAGCTCTGATTTTGCTAGATATTTTTTGTCTAGTTCAGTATGATTTGTTTCTGGTACAATAGTATCCCATTTGTATTAATGTTCCATCATTTATGAGATTCCTATTACTGGATATGTACATAGCTTGAATTTTTAACTAATAGAAGGATATTACCTACATAAATATACATCTGCATAAATATTTGTACATCCTTCAGATTATTTCCTAAGAATTATTTTTCTGGAAGAGGTAATTTGGACCAAAGTGTGAGCTGATTTTATGGGTTCAGATGTGTTAACTGAATAAACCTCCAGAAAGTTGGCATTTACTCTTCCATCTTAAGTTATAAGGATACCCTTTTCCAGCACACTGAACCACATTTTATATTGCTGCTAAAAAATCTTGCCAACTTGATATGCAAAATGCATATGAATTTTAATTAACTTTTTATTTTGGAAGAATTTTAGATTTATGGAGGTCGCAAAGATAGTATAGAGAATTTTCCCTAATGTTAACATCTTACATAATCTTTGTACATTTGCCAAAACTAAGAAATTAACATTGGTATATTCCTATTAACTAACTCCGTCTATTAATGTTTTGAGTTACTTGTTTTTACTGGGTTGAATCCTACCTTACCCATTTGTCATTTGTATGTCTTCTTCCATGAAATGTAATTGTATGTCATTTGCCAGTTTTTTTAAGTGTATAATGTATTTTTGATGAATTAACATTGTCTGTTTTAGATATGGTAGACTAAGATCTATTGAAAGCAGTGATCATTTATACCTGCATGTCTCAAAATGTCTATCATATTATCAGTAATTTCTCCAAAATTGGTAGATGTTTTATGACAAGGGGTTGCCTCATCCTAAGTATTTGGGAAACACTAATATATAATATAGCGCAAGCATGGTTTTTTAACCAAGATTAAATAGATTGAAGTTATTTCTTGATTTATTAGTTAATGATTTATTAGTTAAATCTCTGTTACAAGTGACAAAAACTCTAACTCAACTTGCTTAAACACAAAAGGGTAATGAATTGTATGACGTAATGATAAGTCCCAGGGTAAGGTAGCTAGATTCAGGAATCATGTGTTGTCATTAGGACTTGGTGTCTCTCTATTTCTCAAGTCCACATTGACTCCACTTGTCAGGATAGTAAGAGGGCCTCCAGCAAAAATCTCATGGATCACTTATTTGTTCCTAAACCAATCGCAGTGACACGAGGAATAAGCTGTGCTCAATGGCTTTTTCCAGGGGCAAGTGTCCACTCCTAGAGGTAGACAGAATCTCATGTACTGACATCAAAAGAATGCATGTCCCTGAATTAAAATTGTGAACTGTTTCCTGCGGTGAGTATGAATGTCATGCAGTTAAACTAAATGTCTGCTGTTACTGGATTTCACACATGATCATTAAGAAGTCCACTTTAATTTCAGATGAGACCACTCAGTATCCCAAAACTGTCATGAGCATTGTTTTCAATTACCTGTGACATAAGTAGGATAAACTTTTTTTTTTTTTTTTACCCCATTTTACCTATGGGGAAACTCAGCTCAATGATACATAGTTAGTGGTGCTAAAAGCTGGCTCTTATTCCTTATTTACTGATCATTCTTTCCATCTGTAACTGCATTACTTAGAACCATTACTTGTAACCACACAGAAAATTTAACACTCAACATCAGTTTTTACGGTGGTCCATCAGCTACTATGCCAGTTATTAATGCCTTTTGTTCACATGTTCTAATGACCCACTATCCATGGTACATTTCACGAACACATTTGAAAAATTTTGAGGCTTTCACCAAAAGGCTGTCAGCTGTTACCCCAATGATCTACTGCTTAGATCTCCTACTGTGAATTCCCTGGTCTTTCTTTTGTTTCGCTATATACCTACACAGTTGTCAAGGATACCCAGCTCTCTATTGTCTGAACAGTCCACAAGGTGTTTTATTAAAAGTCCCAATTAAACTTGTACAGCCATTCACCTGTACATTCATCTCTTTACTCTCTCGCACACCCACACTCAGCTAACTACCTGATCTAAAAAATACCAAGGGGTCAGGAGCCATCAAGAGAATGAAGAAAGTACATGGGATCTTTGGGTATCACATAATAGCTATGGCAATGTTATCTCAAGTAATTGCTGCCCTAAGAAAGCAGAACAAAACCAGATTGAGAAGCTGTAAATAAAGAAAGCGACAGAGCAAGGGGATGATGGGCAATTTTTCAATTTTATGGCTATTGCATTATTAGTGTTTTAAAGACTAAAAGGGTGTTTTCAATGTAAAACTTATTGCTTGAGGTAGGGCAAGAGAGAATTTGGTGAGATAGCAGAGAAGACTTTAATTTATGTCATCATAAAACTGTAGAAATCCTTGAAATTCAAATTGCATTATTTACTTTGTAAACGTCTATTTATATATAGTTAATTTTCAAATTTTGAGGCAGTATAGAGTAGTGGTTAAGAGCAACTCAGTGCTCTGTGGTGACCTAGATGGGTGGGATGGGGGTGTGGGAGGGAGGTCTGAGAGGGAGGGGATATGTGTATACATATAGCTGATTTACTTCGTTCTACAGCAGAAACTAACACAACATTGTAAAGCAACTATACCCCAATAATAAAAAAGAGCAGGGGTTTTAGATTCAGAGATGATGATGTTGATCATCATTTCACTTACTACTTGAATGTCCTTGAAGAGTGCATAACCCTATTTGAGACACAGTTTCATGATCGAATTACTAAACTTACTAATTATAGCACCTACACTGTGATACCTTATAAGGATGCAACAAGATAATGCATGTAATGCATTGACTACAGCCTCTCCACAAAGAAAGAATCAGTGTATTAGCTTTCTTTCAATAATGCATAATGTTATTAAGAAGGTTGTGAGCAAATCATCCCTTTTATTTTATCTTTAGGCTTTTGTAATTTTATAAAATTTATATGACTCTCTTTAATAATTTGTATAAAGCTTTGGATATTCTCCAGTAAGCTATCCCTGGTACTATGCAGAGGTAAAAAGCAGACAAAAAAAACAAGGATGCTTAGTCTCTGGAAGAGAAGGCTCATTGGTCATGATAAAGAAGAGGTTACACTTATCCTATGTGGTCACAGGGAAAAGAAATAGATGTGTGAATAGAATGTTCAGGAAGACAGATTTCGGTTCACTGTAATATGATTTTGACTCACCCTAAAATTCAAAATTAACCTACAATGCTAAAGTCTACTTCTAGAGAAAGTCAGCTCCTTTTCCCTAGAGAATTCCAAGTAGAAGCTGGGCAAAATCTTAGTCAGGAAATTATAGAGAAGATGCATTTGTGGAAGAGGGAGTGAGCATGGGTTAGGTGAGGTGGTGGATAGGAGCCCTTCCTGCTGTGGGAGTCCATGATTCTGGTTTTTAAATAAAAGTCAGATATTTTTGTTTTCGATAAGTGTGTATTCATTGAATCACTCATTGAGGAAAACTTTATTGATACAACAAGAAATGTCATGGAACCTTGTTTATTAAGTGTATACGTTGTGGAGTCTGATACGCCTGTGTTCAGTCCTGGTCTTGGCATTGAATCTATTATGATTTGAGCAAATGGCTTGACATCTCTGAAGCCTTTATTTACTCATATTAAAATGAAAGTAATAGTGGGACTTTCCTGGTGGTCCAGTGACAAAGAATCCAGCTTACAATGCAGGGGATGTGGGTTGGATCCCTGGTCAGGGAGCTAAGATCCCACATGCCACGGGGCAGCCAAGCCCATGAGCCACAACTGCTGAGCTCGCACACCTCAACTAGAGAGTCTGTGTGCCACAAACTACAGAGCCCACATACTCTGGAACCTGCACACCACAACTACGGAGCCCGTGCGCCCTGGAGCCTGCACGCCCCAAGCAGAGAAGAGAAAACCTGCGTGCCACAACTAGAGAAGCCCACGTGCTGCAACGAAAGATCCCTCCTGCTGCACCTAAGACCCGACACAGCCAAAACTAAATAAATAAATAATATATCTTTTTTGAAAAGTGGAAGTAATAGTTTTTACCTAAAAGGTTTCCTAGGAGTATCAAATAAAATGTAGCGCGTAATAACCTTAGCACAGTTCCTGGTATCTGTTATTATGCACTCAATAAATGTTTGTGATTATTAATATTGAATAAATGAAAGTACATTTATGTGTGCAGGATCAAAGGTGAATTACCTGCTATCTTTTTTTTTTTTTTTTCTGCGTTGGGTCTTCATTGCTGTACGTGGGCTTTCTCTAGTTGTGGCAAGCAGGGGCTACTCTTCGTTGCAGTGCACGGACTCCTCATTGTGGTGGCTTCTCTTGTTGCAGAGCACGGGCTCTAGGCACATGGGTTTCAGTAGTTGCAGCACGCAGGCTCAGGAGTTGCAGCAGGCGGGCCCTAGAGTGCTCGGGCTTCAGTAGTTGTGGCTCAGTGGCATGTGGGACCCTCCCAGACCAGGGGTCGAACCCGTATCCCCTGCATTGGCGGGCAGACTCTCAACCACTGCGCCACCAGAGAAGTCCTACCTGCTCTCTTAACTTTTGAGAATTTTGTCAGCGAGAAAGACTTGAGCACAAATATCTAGAATCCAATGGAGTAAATAATATTTCCATATGTTTCTGTAGGAATCTACTCATTTGTTCAGCGTATATGTGTCTATACCTATTAACAGGAAGTATAGACTCCTGACGTCAGGGAGTTGGTGTGCTATTATAGTGGACGAAGAATGTCAAGCTAATAAACCATATAAAATAGGGTGGAAGGCATGGAGAATGACTTAGAGTTAGCAGGTGTGGTCAGGACCTACCTGGCCGAGAAGGCAACAGGATCTGTTACTTGGGTGATGGAAGAGTTTAGAGGGAGGAAAGACGGCTACCAGATGGACTCATTAGGTAACCTTCATGGCAAAAAATGATATTAGAGTT
Source organism: Leucopleurus acutus (assembly GCF_964270905.1). Classification (NCBI taxonomy): domain Eukaryota; kingdom Metazoa; phylum Chordata; class Mammalia; order Artiodactyla; family Delphinidae; genus Leucopleurus; species Leucopleurus acutus. The sequence goes on along the minus strand of NC_139145.1, from coordinate 33,303,038 downwards.
CATTCCTAAAGGGTGATTAGAATTTCATGACTTATCCATTAGTTGATTCAGTCAACTAGTGCTTCATATGTATGTGAGACTCATTATAATTAGTATTGGAAATTCAAGAGAGTATTCTCCCATGGAGCATTAGATAAAGAATAGGCAGCTGTCTCTGAGATGCAAGAGAGCAACAGTAGTACCAAAAGTAAGAAAGCACACTTCCTGCAGAAAATGTAACGATTAATTGGTGGGAGAAAAGGCTGGAAAAGTAAACTTAAGTTTTAAAGGTTTAGAAGATGCAGAACTTGATTCTTTAGATATTAACGAATTAAAATCTTTGGACAAGGAAGTAATGTGATCAGATGTTTGAAAAACCAACTCAGGGCCAGTTAGGAAATGGTTTCAATACTTATGTGACTTCTTTATCATTCATTCATTCATACATTCATTAATTCAGCAAGTACTGACCCTATGTGTCCAGTCCAGGGCAAGAGGATTAGTAGAGGGTTTCCCTACTAATAGACAGAATTACAGATACAAGCAAGTATGAAACAGACATATTTGAAGCCAATACATGAAGAGGACTATAATTTCAAGTGAAATGAAGTGTTTTCTCTATTCTTTGTTAGAAAAGTAGAAGATTCTTTTAGAAATCCAATTATGCCATTTTTCTGTCTACCTTAGCCTGTTATGAGCAAGGCTTAAAGTTGGACTGAACAGATGACCCTAGATAAAGACGCTAGGATAATAAAAACCTAGTATATTCAACCAATTGCAATAATTCATATTTTTAAGATTTCATTTAGACTATTATGAATACTTTTAATATACAGTCTCTAAAATTTATGAACTGTAGTTAGATGACATTGTCAATCCACAAAAGCAAATGAATTTATTTAGATGATGTACAATCTTTCTAATGGTGGGACTTTTTCATATAAAGCTTTTATTTTAATAATTTAAAATGAACACCACACACATTTGTTGAGAAGCCCTCAAGGTCAGATTTTTCAAATGCCACCCTCAGTTTTGTAAGCTAATGCAAACTCATAGCTAAATAAACTGGTAAGTAATCATACTGCTTTCCTTTCAATATCACAAAGTAATGTAAAGTTTCCTCTATAAAATTAAATTTTTGCTTAATTGAGAGTAGACAACCAGAACTGACATAAATATGGAGACAGAGTCAGCAATAGCAAAATGGGAGTTGTGCTTGAAAATACTTTGGCAATGCTTCTTCGGCCTACAATAGCAATCTTCCTTTAAAGCAGTCTCTTATCATAGGTTCACAAGGGTAAGACAGTAGTGGTCAGGTGTGTTGTATGACCCAAAAATGATTAGGGCAAGAACAATAATGCATGTTAAGGAAGTTCCCAAAATAACTGCTACCAATACTCTGTGGAAATGCCTTGGTGTTTGCCCTTCCTGGTCCAGATTGTTCCTCTCTTACATGGATTCTTTCAGGTGTTCAGCATCCTTGCAATGAAACCCCTGTCTTGTTTAGGATAACTTAAATTAGTTTTTATTGTTTGCAACCTAAAAACAAAACAAAACAAAAAGAACTTAATCCTTACATTTCTTTTATAGTTAGAAGCAATAACACTTTGAATTTTTAAAGTTAGCCAAAGCAAAAATTTTAAAATGGGACCTAATCAAATTTAAAAGCTTTTGCACAGCAAAAGAAACCATTAACAAAATAAAAAGACAACCTGTGGAGTGAGGGGAAATATTTGCAAATGGTGTAACTGACAGGGGGTTAATATCTAAAATGTACGAACAGCTCATACAACTCAATATCAAAAATAAATAAGTAAAACTCAATCCAAAAACGGGAAGAAGTCCTAAATAGTTATTTTTCCAAAGAAGACATACAGGTGGCTAACAGGCATGTGAAAAGATGCTCAACATGGCTAATTATTAGAGAAATGCAAATACAAACCACAATGAGGTATCACACAACCACCACACAGAAGTCGGAATGGCTATCATCAAAGTCTACAAATCATAAATGCTGGAAAGGGTGCAGAAAAAAGGGAGCCCTCCTACACCGTTGGTGGGAATGTAAACTGATGCAACCACTGTGGTGAACAGTATGGAGGTTCCTTAAAAATCTAAAAAGAGAACTACAGTAGGATCCAGCAATCCCACTCCTGGATTTCTATCCAGAAAAGATGAAAACTCTAATTTGAAAAGATACATGCACTGCAGTATTCATAGCAGCACTATTTACAATAGCCAAGGCATGGAAACAACCCAAATGCCCGTCAACAGATGATTGGCTTAAGAAGATATGGTACATATATACAATCGAATATTACTCAGCCATAAAAAAGAATGAAATAATGCCATTTGCAGCAACATGGATGGACCTAAAGAATATTATAGTTGGTGAAGTAAGTCAGAGAGAGAAAGACAAAAACTATATGATATCACTTATATGTGGCATCTAAAAAAATAATACAATGAATGAATCTATATACAAATGAATCTATATACAAAACAGAAACAGACTCACAGACATAGAAAACAAACTTCTGGTTACCAAAGTGGGGTGGGAGGGGAGAGAGTATTAGGAGTATGGGATTAAGAGATACACACTACTATACATAAAATAGATAAGCAACAAAGATTTACTGTATAGCACAGGGAATTATATTTGGTATCTTGTAATATAAGCTGCAAAAAAAAAAAAAGCAGTGTGCTGAATACCTGAAACTAACACAATATTTAAATCAACTATACTTCAATTAAGAATATAAATAAAGAAATAAAAATAAAGTTAGCCTAACATATAGTCAGTATAAACGGTTTTTCAACTCAAGAAATAAGCCATTGGTTGCAAACTGTTTCTTGTGACTTCAAAGCCCAGGTTCATTTTTCAGTGGTTTTAAAATTTTGCAGAATATTATATAGGTTCTCTCATACTTTCCTCTACCCTGTACTACCCCAGAGTAAAGAGCATTCCTAGTGCAAGCAAAGGAAATTCAGCCTTGCCACAAATATAGATGATCTTGAACTCTAAATCAATTGGAATGGATTTTAAAACACAGCTAGGACAAGTCCTTTTAGAAATTAAGTTAGGGCAGACAATAGTACTTCCAGAGTAACACTGTGATCTTGATGTGATTGATTTCAGACTATTGCTTGAAATATTCACAAAATTCTCCTTCCTCTTTTAGCTCTGAACTGTTCAAGGGTATGTTTATTAGCAACAGGGAGAAATGCCTGGTAGCTTTAGAAGATTGCCCTGTCTCTTTGTATTACTTCTTTCAACTCTGATGTTTACTTCAATGTTTAAAATGACACTGAGGGGATCTGTAGCTTCAGATGGATTTTGGTAAGCTGAAACCTAATGTCCCTGAGACCGAATCCTTTCCCGAACAACAGGCAGTTATTAATCACGTCCTCTTTGTCCATTATACGTCTTCCCTTTTTTTTTGTCGTTGTTTTTTTCTTTAATGGTACACATTAAAAATTAATGTCTGTGACAAGATTTTAGAAGAGTATCCACTTTTATTTTGTTAGCAGGTGGGATCCAAGAAGAATATCCTGCAGAAACCTCCATTACAATGCCCTTCCTGACAATTCAATTGTAAGATGCTATTACTATTTATTAATTGCTCGGGCTGCACTGTCATGGTTTATGATGTTAGCACAGACCCTGGATTGAGTTACATCCTTGTATTCAATTAGAGACTGTGTGTTATTGCACATATTAACGCTGTCGAACCACAGATGCTCGCCGTCTGTAGGTTTGCTTTTTTTTTTTTTCCCCTTGTAGTCCTCAAAAATGGGGCAACTTAAATCAGTACTCCTAGAAAGACTTAAAAAATAAAATAAGCACATAAGCACATGAGTTGCAGGTTTAAGAACAAGGGCCGTGTAAAATTTAAATTTGAAAGACTCTATCAAAAGTATTTGCATAATTAGAATTGGGCAGCAGTTTAATCCATCTTGGTGGTCACTTGCTGCTGAAGAGGAGTATATGCTCGTCTGATTTCTGTTTTCTGGTTATTGCCGGTTTCTCCTGTCAAAACACTGTTCTCTGGCTAAAGGGAGGACCAAGTTATGAGATCAGAGTGACCAAGTAGGATGCTGTAATTATAATCAAAGGGGATAAAATGTATCCGGATGAGGAAAGATGCATGAGTGACAAACCAGTCCTAACAGGACATTGAGGGGAGAAGGAATCTGCCCCTCACTTCCTTCTATCCTGGCACCTGATGAACTATTGATACTTTGCAATACAGAAGTATACCTCCCAATATAATTCACAGTGAAGTAGAAGCACGTGAAAGATGCATGGCCTACAGCAAGGTCTAATTCCTTAGACTCTTTTCATGAATTATTCCAAATAGATGTTTTCCTACAAAATAGGTATGTACTAAGATACCTCAGGAATGCCTTGTCTTTGTCGGACCATCATTTACCTTTGAGAATTCCACATTCACCATGGTCAGTTTTGTCACTTAACGTCAATGTGGATTGAAGCTTTCCTGCTTTTGCACGATCATGGTCTCCTCTTTGAAAACATGAGGCGTACACCCCATTGCTCTGGCCAAATGCCAGGTTAGGTAATTACATTCTGTTACCTAAAGACCCCCTGTAGTTTCAATTAGAAAAATCGTTTTACCTCACTCTTCTACCTGTGGTGGTGTATAAGGATAGGTACTGCACGGCTAAACAGCACACTTGTCTCACCCCCGAATAAGCTGCTCTTTTTCATCATCTTTAATTAATATTTATTGGGTACCCACAGGGTGAATGGCTTGGGACAGGGTGACTTGGTAATTAAGTGTTCCCGAGTGCCAGTTGTCTCCTCTGAGAGTGAATATGGAGGACCCAAGTTTGAACAGTCTATTCATCATCACAGAAATAGCACCCATCCTTGTGATACGGTGCTACCTTGCTCTCTTCTGATATCTGTGCATCTGGTACACCTCTAATCAAAAATGTCCTTCAGATCATTGGATCCTAACAGCTTCAGAATTATGTCAAGACGCTCTTTGTGGTGACCAGAGAGTGTGAGCTGGCCTTTCATGTCTGACCAATTACAGATTACAAACCTCTGCTCTTCTGGGGGGGGCGCGGAGGGGGTGAGCTTGTTGTCCTAATGAGCAGCATGCTTTTAACGTTGAACATGACCTCCGTGTGTCTAGGATTACATTGTCATCTGTACCATCTGCTAGCCTTTTTTGCTATCTAGCTCTGTTCACTGGACGCAGAGGCTCTGGAAACTTAGAAATCATCAGGTCTGATGCTTTTCTTCCAGTTTCTCCAGACGCTATCTTGATTTGTAGCCTGATTTTAGGTCTGTCTCTTGAATGACTTTGTATTTCAGTGACCACACTTACTTTTGCCATGTTTCAACCACTTTGCTCACAAATTTGGAGATTTCAGGTTTTATAGCTTAACTTCTAAGGGGGTGTGACATGGCCGTGAGGAGTAAGCATTTCAGGGATTATCTTTTTCAACAAAAGAGGGTTCATTCTTATACATGAGACATCAACCCTCTGGTCTAAAGGTTTCATACTGCACAGCTGCACACTCATGCATCCTGACGCAGGCGCTGGGGAGGTGGAGAGAGGAAGCAAAGCACTTGCTCTTTGAAAGCTTCTACCCTAACACTAAGTAGACAACCCTGCACAGACGGCATCACACAGCACCTTTGGGTTCTCTCAAGGATGATGGCAAGACATGAATTAAGAAAAACTATACTTTTCATATTTTATTTTTAAAGTTTTATTCCAAATTTGAAACTGTCTTATCATCTTGTCTCCTTGATTTCGGGAGAGGATGACCTGTGTGGGAGTGTCATTAGTGAGACAATGAAAATATTCTCTCTTTGGGGGATTATTTTAAAATGTCTGATTGTTTATATTTTATTACAAAACCGAGGGCGAGAGCTTCACGTGCAATGGTTGTAAAAAAGATTTTGCTTAAAAAAAAAAAAAACTGGGTCTAATGCAAAAACAAAAATTCTAAAGGGTATTAAAATACACCATAGCTTCCAAAATACATGTGCTTTCTCCCCTAGTTCAGCCAGTCCTCTTTCCTTGCCTGTTTTCAACCTGCTTCCCCTTTCTGGCCCCTTCCACTGTGTTACCTGGAACCTTTTACTACTGCTAACAAGTGTCCTGTATCTTTAACGTTGTCCTGGGGCCCTTCACTGTCCCACCATCATATGGCTTTCACCACAGGTCCTTTATCAGGTCTCATTCCTCAGTTGCAAGCGACATAGACAACTCTGGGAAAATGAGCAAAAGAGGAATTTAGTGGAGGAATGTGGACACTCAGAGAATTGCTGGACAGGCTAAAGAACCAAGTGCTAGAAATGGGCCTGGGGAATGTGTGCAAAAAACTCCTGTTTTAGAAATGCTTTCTGAAATATTTATAGATAACGTAATGTTCTTTCTAGAATTTGCTTCAAACTTTTCCATTGTAGGGTGAGGGTAGATGGGGCTAAAGGAAACAAGAATCATCATGAGTTGATGAGTTCTGTAGCTGGATGATGGGTACGTGAGAGTTCATTTGCTGTGGGGCATGTTTGAAATTTCCATGAAAAAAAGTCAAAATGAAAAGATGGATCCAACGCTGCTGCTCCTGGGAGCTTCCCAAAGACTTTGAACTGACAGAGATGGGTGTTATGACTCTTCAGTGGATCTAAGATGCCCTCTAAGGAAGACACAGTTAGTTCATAGTATTTGCCCTGCTCTAATCCAGTCAAGGGGTGTGTGTGTGTGTGTGTGTGTGTGTGCGCGCGTGCACGCGCGCACGTACGTGTGTGCATGCTCACGTATAGGAATGTATGTCCTTTGAAACGAGTATGTATGTAAGTGTAGGAATATGTGTTTGTGTGTGTGTGTGTGTGTGTGTGTAGGTATATAAGCATGTGTGTTCTGTAAGGGGTGTGTGTGTGTGTGTGTGTGTGTGTGTGTGATAAGTCTGGCAGTGTTTGAGGTGTGAGAACAGAGGTGACAGGGTTGAAGTGCCTTGTCATCTGCAGCAGGTCTGTCCCGTATTTAATTGGCAACTGTCCTGTTTAATAATCACTTCAGCCTTTGAGGTTTCTGTCCACTGAATACTAAACCCAAAATATAAATGTCCTTTTCCCCGCATTGAGTATTTTTTTATTATTGATTTTTTAAGGTATGATTTGTATGCTCTCAATCAATGCAATATAATGTAAAAAGATAATCTGCAATGTAGTTTGTTGTCAATAAATTTCCCATATTATGTCTCAAAAAATTTTAAAAAATAAAAAGAAATGGGCAGGAACCAAGGTGACCTGGATGGCTAAGAAGAAGGAAAGAGAGAAATTGTGACCAACTGAAGAACTGCCCAGTTAGGAAACAACAGTTAAAATGAGTACTTACCTTATTTTTGTGTCCATCCCTGGGCTGAAGTCCCAGTTCCAGGCAGGCAGTGTCCCATGGAACTGGCCTGCTTTTCATGCCTGGTTTCTAGCTGTCTCTGGAAGATGAGTAGAAGATTGTGGGAGAAAATGGGATCCTCCTGGGGTGTGATGAGATGCAGTGGGTGTTTGACTAACCAGCATCAACAGCTCTGAGTCTCGGGGAGAAGGGCAGTTCCTCCAAGGGAAGACAGCTGTTTGACTGAAGGAAAAATTCCTGGGTGGCCCTAAATAGTAACTGTCCCTCTCAGTGTTCTCCATGACTCACAACCGCTCATTTTGTTCTCCAGCTTTAAAATCTCTAGTAGCTTTTGTTACTGTATAATCAATTCCGTACTCCTTTAATATGCTATCCGAGTGTGGGCTTTTATAAACAGCCCCAATCTACCTTTCTTTTTTGCCTCTCTGGCCATTCTTGTCCATACCCAGGCTGTAGATACTAGTCGTGCAAATCATTTATTTTTTTAAACATGCTGCTTACTGTCATGTCTGGATGACTTGAGTCAAGCTTCTCTTTCTACCTGAACCACCCTTCTTTTTCCCCTTTGCCTTGCTAATTCTTACTCATCCTTCTTGATCCCAAATCACACGACCTGTGTTCCATTGCATTTACTTGGGAATCTCTACGGGCTGGCCTTTTCAGGGTGGGTGCTCCCCCTGCCTCAGCCTAGAGAGTGAACTCCTTGTGGGCAGGGACCATGTTCCTCACCTCCATATATCTTCTCTGTGTGGCCACTGGCTCCATATGACCTGTACCAGGTGATCACCCATCATTGGATTTTCAGTGAGCATCTCACGCTATGTCTTCATGTCGATCATGGACTTTGTTCAGGTGCATTCATAGAGCTGTCCTAATCCATATCTTATTAGTGGTCAGTGGCGTAAAGCTCCGTACATTCTCATATTTCATTTGATACTTTTAACTGACTTCTCCCTCCCCAATCCCCATTCTCCAAATCCTTCTTCCATCTCCTCATTCTTCCCAAATCTCTGCTGATCTTCACATCACCCACCCTACAGTTGAGACCAAGAGTGGGAGCTCTTTTGTTGTCTTGAACTGAGTTGAGTCAGTGTGAGGACTTGTTAACTCAGTTGCTCCCTCTTCCTTGGTGAAGAGGATTTGGGCATTTGGGGTGGCTGGATTTCACCACACCCCCTACTTTATTTTGGTTTTGGGTGGCAGTGCTTAGAGATTAATATTTATTGAATGAATCAATTAATTATCACAGCAGAAGTACTGAGGAAAGAGGGGAAAAAAATAGGTGAAATAGGAATATGTCAAGAGGAAGCTTGGTTTTTGTTATTACTTCTGTAATAACTTGTGTAATAACCCCTTAAAAGGAACTGTTTTTCCAAACTTGATGTTTGACAAAGATAGCAGGGAACTTGGAAGCAAAAATTAAAAATTAAAAAAAAAAAAAGTACTAAGTCATCTTGCTTGCTCTAGATATTTTTGGCATGGCTAAGATGTGCTAGGAATATTTCATTTTTGACATAAACTCTGACCACTTTTCACTTGCAAATGACCAGAATGCATATATTTACCCAGGACAGGGTAGGGTTTGTGATCATGATATTGTGATGCACTGCGGCCATGTTAAGGATTCAACAGACTTATCTGAGCCTAGTGTATCTACAGCCTCTGGTGGAAGAGCTTGAGTGACCTATTTCTTCTTTTTTGTTTAAGAATCAGGAGTCTAAGCAGTCAAATTGTGACTCAGGAGCTAATAGGATGAATAGAAGCTAGAAAACAGCATGCCACAGTTTAATGAAAGAAAAATGTGTTACATGCTCAAGATACAAATAAAATGCTACTTTCAGATTACAGTTTTTGCAATCTATTTATTTCCTTCATTTTCTCTAACTGCTATTTCACTCAACTACAACTTTTAATATTCACTGGACAAACAATACAGAAAAGCTTTCAAATCTTTGTTGAGCCCCTTCCAATGTATTTTATATTTCACTGTCTATAATGGAGTATTTAGTTATTATAGGACATTACATTTTGCATGGTTAAGTTATTTCTCTTCTTTTCAAAACGGCTAAGAATTATCAGCCTAGAAAATCATGCTGGTTCAGTGGTTGACTTCAGTCAAAAATCACTGAATCCCATTGCGATCCAGTGTTTTACAAAGTGTGGTTCTTGGGTAATTGTATTGGCTTCAGGAGGGGATTTGCACTAAAAATGCACATTCTTGAGTCACTCCTAAGACTAAATGCATCAACATGTGTGCTGGTGAATAGAGGATGTGGATTTTTAACAACCTTCTAGAAGAGCCTGTTCACACCAACGTTTGAGGCTTTGCTGGTTTCAGTATTAAAGGTAATAGCAGCACATAATTTATGGAGTTGGTCCCCAAACCTGTTTAGTCTTCTTTTATTTCAGCTGTGCTGTTTTGCTCTTCAAAGCCATGCTGTGTCTTCTTTTGCCTCTTCAGATCAAACGTCCAGCTGTCTGATCAGTGCAGAGCAGTGAGCAACCCACCACCTCAACTTGTATCCCTTCCACTCCCTGAGTCAACCCTCATAAGTTGATTACATACATTTTTGTGTAAGATATTTAAGACTCTGATCTTCATACATTCTATTTTTTTAACATCTTTATTGGAGTATAATTGCTTTACAATGGTGTGTTAGTTTCTGCTTTATAACAAAGCGGATCAGCTATACATATACTTATATCCCCATATCTCCTCCCTCTTGCATCTCCCTCCCACCCTCCCTATCCCACCCCTCTAGGTGGTCACAAAGCACTGAGCTGATCTCCCTGTGCTATGTGGCTGCTTCCCACTAGCTAGCTCTTTTACATTTGGTAGTGTGTATATGTCCATGCCACTCTCTCACTTCGTCCCAGCTTACCCTTCCCCCTCCCCATGTCTTCAAGTCCATTCTCTACATCTGCATCTTTATTCCTGTACTGCCCCTAACACATATGTATGGAATCATACATTCTTCTAGGCAGGGCCCATAGCTAATTAAGCTTAAAAATAACATTTGGAAGTTTATATATTATTATCATTTAATCAAAGTCATATATTTTACTGTGGGAAATTTGGCAATACAGTAAACGACTAAGAGCTAAAAATAACTCAATACCCGATAATGCAAAATCTTTACTATTATTATATTTTTAAAACATTGAAAACACATAATGAAAACCTATTAAGAATATAGTCAGTCATACAGAGTGAAGTAAGTCAGAAAGAGAAAAACAAATACCGTATGCTAACACATATATATGGAATCTAAAAAAAAAAAATGGTCATGAAGAACCTAGGGGCAAGATGGGAATAAAGACACAGACCTACTAGAGAATGGACTTGAGGACACGGGGAGGGGGAAGGGTAAGCTGTGACAAAGTGAGAGAGTGGCATGGACATATATGCACTACCAAATGTAAAATAGATAGCTAGTGGGAAGCAACCGCCATAGTACAGGGAGATCAGCTCGGTGCTTTGTGACCACCTAGAGGGGTGGGATCGGGAGGGTGGGAGGGAGATGCAAGAGGGAGGGGATATGGGGATATACGTATATGTATAGCTGATTCACTTTGTTATAAAGCAGAAACTAACACACCATTGTATAGCAATTATACTCCAATAAAGATGTTAAAAAAAAAAGAACATAATGTGTATGCAGTTAAGAATAGATCATTGCCAGTGAGGTCGATTGCATGATTTGGTTTAGTGTTTGGGTTTATTTTGCTTTTCCTTTGCAAAGTTAATTTGGGAACATCTTCACAGAACTTAACTTTTGCTTGCCTAATGTGGAACAGATGCAGTTTCAGTCAAATGGAAGCAATACTTGAGCTCTTCTAATGAAAATTGTTAAAGTTTAGAGTATTCCTATTCTCTTATTAGGGTTATATTAGGCTACTAGCATTATTCATTATTTCTAAATAAAGTGAAATGTGGACCCCCGTGCATGAAGATGTTTATTACTTATTGATATTTAAAGGTTGTTAAATTAATCTTATTTAAATTACTCCTACTGCCAACCACTGTTACAATAATTTATTATATATTATTACTTTAGGGTTTTCTTTTACTTTAATATAGAACTTGGAAAAGCAATATTTTGCCTGTAGATTTTTCCTACAGTTCATTGTAACTGTGACTAATTCATCACAGCTGTTGAGACATGCAAAATCTATAATACTTCACAATGTTGATTTTCTGTTGCTGTTTTCTAAGACTGGCACTTGATTTGAAACCATATAATGAAAAATTACATGCATCTCACTGGAAGAAATATTGCTTTGACCACTTGGAAGTAGGAAGATGACCAGGAAGAGTCTTGTGACTCTGTAGAGGAGGATTGTGTACATGAAAGTCTGATAACTTCACTGAACTTTGTTATGCCTGTCCTGAGTGTTGAGATTAGACCTGCCTTTAGTTGTTCAGTTTTGATCCAGAATTAACGTCTATTGTCATTGCATTCTGTCTTCTGTTATAGGCAAACCTCTGTTAGGTAGCTCAGAATTTCTTCCAAAATATAATTCCTCGTGGAATATCTAGAGACCCCTTATTCTCTTTGTGAGTTACCATGCCTCCTCCTTTTTCTGCTTTCCTTCTTTCCTCCTCTTCTCCTTTTTCCTAAAGGATCTTATACTACTTTTAGTTGAAAAACATTATACTGCTTTTAGTTATCCCCATTCGAAGAGGCTGGGCAGAGGCAAAAATAGAAGAGGTGGCCTCCATCTTTCCTTTCTGCCTCTTAGCAGATCTTACAATGGATTAAAGAGGAAAACAAATTAAGAGTAAAGTGGGGCTTTGCATTTATTGGTGAGGATGGATTGTATGTATTCTATTAGCATGGATGATTGAATGCTGCCTCAGTATCAGTGTGTTTGATATTCAAGCTGATGCCATCATTTTCTTAGTGATGATTGAAAGCTGCCTCTTTATCATTATGTTTGATATTCAAACTGTTGTTATCATTTTCTTGGTTTGCATGTAGAAAAGACTGATGAATTATTAGTTACATCAAATCTTTAACGTGTGTAAATTAGTCAAGTACAAAATATGTTTATAAAATCCATGGTTATTATTCTACTGTTAGTATTATTTTTGAGGCTTCATGCAAGAGCAGAAGAATATGTAACGGTCTTACCTCCTACTTACTTATTCTAAGTTTAAATATATAAAGTACAGAGACCCTAGAAAAACAAACTGTGTATATGGATACAAGGAAAAGGATTGCTTTGTCAACCAAACTCTTGTTATTATATAAAGACTAATGGAACTAGGAAGGGAGTTGAAAAATGCAGGTAAACTTGTTCTTTAAAATTGTCAGTTTGGGGCTTCCCTGGTGGCGCAGTGGTTGAGAGTCCGCCTGCCGATGCAGGGGACACGGGTTCGTGCCCTGGTCCGGGAAGATCCCACATGCAGCAGAGCGGCTGGGCCCGTGAGCCATGGCTGCTGAGCCAGCACGTCTGGAGCCTGTGCTCCACAACGGGAGAGGCCACAGCGATGAGAGGCCCACGTACCGCTAAAAAAAAAAAAAAAAAAAAAAAATTGTCAGTTTATATGGAGTCTGGATGTTTTGTAAAGTATATACAAAACAGGAGGGGTACAAACTAGGTGGCCATTCATTCATTCTTTCAAAAAATACTTATTTACTAAGAAATATAGCAAGCCATAAAATAGAAATAGGCTTTGTCTTCATGGAGTTAAGAGGAACAGACATGAGTTGAAAAACTACAAAAGATGTATAATCATTAGTTGTGATAGGTTCTATGAGAGGAAATTAAGGGGATGATGAGAAAATATTAAAGGGGGCATAATCTTGGATAGGGGAAATCTGTTTTAGGGATTGATTTTTAAGTTCAGGCTTAAAATATGAGTAGGAATTGACCAAGGGACCTGTGAAAAGGAAAGCATTTCAGACAGAAATATCAGCATGGCAGTGACGTTGAGAGTGTTCCCTTTGTATGTATCACGTGCTCCATTGTGTGTTTTTAGAGTAGCATATAATATTTCATATGGACTCTAGCAAAATTTTTTTGGATCCATGTAATACTGAATTGACTATTAGAGTAAGAACAATGAGATACGTGCAAGTAATTTCATGCAATTGGACTTATTCTTTCTACCTATTTACACACCCCTTCGTGATTCTTCTAAGAAGGTTCTTTGTATGACTTGGAGAGAATGGCTTTAACTACAGCTAACTTTGTGAAAATTGGTTTGCAGTCCAGGTTGGAATAAAAAGATCAGAAACCACGTGTTGCTACTGTTTAAAAAGGAAAAATAATTTGGTATCTTAGTGTTACAAATATGTTGATGTCTGAAGTTCTATTTAAAGCTATTTTTAGTAAGTAAGACTCAGCAATGGAGTCAGATTTGCTGACATAGAGGTTCATTGGGTATAATGACATTAAGGGTTGCTCGACTTCTGGTCCATTTCCTGATGCCCAATCCCATTATTAAGGAAAGAGAGGGTAAGAAAGAAGGGTAACTCTAAAACTATCAGCTTAACTGTTTTACTTTACTGAATTCTTGCTTGATTTCTAGTTGCAGGATATGAGTGATTGTTTTTACCATCATTCATAATTGGCACATAGAAGTATTTGCTGTATAACATTTGAAGGTATTTCTAGACATGAGTTTCTGGCTTTGAAAATTAGCCATCATCTTTTTTTTTTTTTTTTTTTTTTTTTTTTTGCGGTACGCGGGCCTCTCACTGCTGTGGCCTCTCCCGTTGCGGAGCACAGGCTCCGGACGCGCAGGCTCAGCGGCCATGGCTCACGGGCCCAGCCGCTCTTCGGCATGTGGTATCTTCCCGGACCGAGGCACGAACCCGTGTCCCCTGCATCGGCAGGCGGACTCGCAACCACTGCGCCACCAGGGGAGCCCTATCCATCATCTTGCCTCTACTTTTTAAATGTGTCTAAATTAAATAAATCCAAATTAATTTGTTTGTGAATGTTCTATCTTCACTCACATAATTAGCCATCAGACTTAAACAACTTCTCTAGTGCAAAATGTCAGTTAATTATTAATACATATTATTAAAGTGAAACAAGTTGCTGGAAGCATTTTTGAATTTGTAATTGGATTTCTGTATGTTATTCTTAAGTACAAGAAGTCAACTATCAACTTTCTTAATGATAAACTAATTTTAATTTTGTTAAGTATGCTGTGCTCTCAGATAAACAGAATAGCATCTATCTCTTAAGAAATTAAAAGAAAATATTAATTCAATCTTATTATTAAACTATATTACTCCCAAGTAAGTTTAGTTATTTAATTTTTTTAGAGTAAGTTTCTCATAGGCTTTGGCATCTAGTATCAACTCGCCATATCACTCCTCATTAAAAATAGAATCTCTCTCTCTTTTTTTTTTTTTTTTTTTTTTTGTGGTACGCGGGCCTCTCACTGCTGTGGCCTCTCCCGTTGCGGAGCACAGGCTCCAGACGTGCTGGCTCAGCAGCCATGGCTCACGGGCCCAGCCGCTCCGCGGCATGTGGGATCTTCCGGGACCAGGGCACGAACCCGTGTTCCCTGCATTGGCAGGCGGACTCTGAACCACTGTGCCACCAGGGAAGCCCTTCTCATTTTTTGGCAGTAGTTTGTCCATATCAAAGATATAGTGTGTTCAATAAAATATTAAAAATGCAATATAATCCAACAAAGATACCTAAGAAATTTATGGCAGAGTATACACCATTTATATAAAATTCCCAACCTCTATAAAAATTAGTACATAGATTGCAGCAGTGCTCTCAGAAATACCTGTCACCACCACGTACCTTCAATTCAGGGTGGATGTAGCATCCCATACCCGGCCTGGATCGAGTGACATCATGCAAATGGTGGCATTAGTGTCATGAGTAATAATGGCTTCCCCTTCGGCCCTGTCAAACAATGTCAGGTTGCTAGGCTCTAACTTTTGTCGCAGAGCTCAAAGAAAATATAAAACAAGTACCAGGTTGCTGTGGATGGGTTAGCAAAGTAATTCACCAATAAATAATAATTACCCTAGGAGTGAATATGGAATCTGAATTTTTTAAAATGAAATCCATAAAGGTTCTTTCTCTGTAGGTTTTATTTTTCTTTCTACTATAAAATTAGAACTTGTCGCTTCACTATGGGGTTCTGACAGTTAAATAATAGTTTGCAAATGATTAGTGGAATGAGAAATTACTGCCCATAGATAGAGCTCTGTGACTCAGCAGATAAAGATATGCAACTCGTTTACCAAGGAAACCCCACTGGACATGCTGGAAAGTGAAGGCAGAAGTAGTGTTTTCTGTTGTAAGTGCTCATGCCAGTTTGTTAAACTTCCCTTAATTATCAGAATAATTTTCATTTGGAACTTAAAACCAACTGGGCCAAATATATTTCACTTAGGCATTTTCAACTTTGAAAGGGTGTGGGTGAATTACATTAAATGGCTCTCCACACCCCTTTACTCTCCTCCCTCACCCTTTCATGGAAAAGGGATCATGGTAATACCCAGCTATCTTTCTAGGACAGCTCCAAGTACAAAGAAAGGACAGTAGGCGTGGTGATTTTAATTATCCATGTAAATTAAACTATGTGCTGCAGTCCTGTGATTGAAACTCATTACTTTAACTTTATTGTTTAGTTATGAGAGTAAACCTCAGCTTAGTGAAATTATAAACCAGATCCTGATGGCTCCACGCATTCACAGAATTTGAAGGAAAAAATAACCCAAAAACCACAGTCAGGACAACAGAGTACCTCAGTTGTCTTTCATATGTTATCACACCAAACATACCACCATGAGGCACTCACTGAAAGAACAGTTTTCCTTTTTTAAAATCTTTTCCTGTGCAAGAGAAATATGCTAGTGTTAGAAGATATTTATTACAAATTCAAAAACAAAGTTGTAGTAGATGCTTCCTTTTACTTGGTCAGTTTTACTGAACAAAGAGTGGTCTCATAACCCTCTCTCTCAAAATTAGAATCTCAAGCTCAATTTTTTTCCCCTAATACCTGATATATCTTTTAATATTTTAGGGTGTACTGTTTCTCACTGTGACAAATAAAGGTCATTCTTCTTGTCTCTATTTTTCTACCTCTGGATGTTATCCGTAACCGTCAGGTAGTGTCAGCTCCGTTGACTGTAGACTAATTGTCCTTAAATTAAATATATTAAAATTTCTAATTGTGGTGAGAAGCAATGCTGTATTTCCCCTTGAGTCATTGTTGAATCAGTTTCCTCACGTGGGAGATTCATTTAGAGATAGTTTTACTTGGCTTAAAATAATTGAGGACATTCAGAATGCCAAAGTTATTGGAATAACTTGAAAAGTTGTATATTCTCTGCAGATTTATTTCAAGTACAAATTTTAAGGTAGATGCCTTTACTTGACACTTAATTAACACGTCTACTTTCGGTTGATTATTTCTCGGAATGATATTTCTTATCCCAATTGTGATATTTTGATTTGTAACAATTACATACTCTAGAATCTAATAATTTGGAATTTAATTGGTAATTAAAGCTCTTCGAGTTTTCTAACAGAGGTCATTATTATTAGTGATACAGGTAATAAGAGTGAAAGTTTATTGAGCACTTAACATGTGCTAGGAACCATGAAAGCACCTCACAAGCATTGCCTCACATACTTTTAACAATATCACTATTAAATGAAGATATTCTTGTTATTTATTATCCCACTTTAGGCCTAGGGATGCTGAGTAACCCAATGTAGTTTAAAAACTATTAAGTGGCAGAGCCAGGAATGGACCTGTGTCTGTTTGACTCCCAAGCCCATCTGGTGTGGATAAATAGAATGATAGAACAATGTATCACAGTTAGACCTAAAATACAAGTGAGGGTAACTGAAGAATGATATTTAACTCTCATATCTGGCTGCCTTTCTACTATCAACATATTTTTCACTAAATTATGTTAAGGTGTTTCTTCCCAGCTTTATTGGGATATAACCGACATATAACATTGGGTAAATTTAAGGTGTACAGCATCTTGATTTATAACCCTTATATATTGCAAAATGATCACCACCATTGTGTTAGCTAATGTCTGCAGCACATTATCTAATCACTATTTCTTTTTTGTCATGACAACGTTTAATATCTACTCTCTTAGCAACTTCCAAGTATATATCACAGTATTGTTAACTGCAATACTATGCTGTACATTAGATCCTTGAAACTTATTCATCTTATACCTGGAAGTTTGTACCCTTTGACCAACATCTGCCAGTTTCCCCCAACCTGTAGCCTCTGGTAACCACCATTCTACTCTCTGTTCCTACGAGTTCAGCTTTTTCAGATTTCACACGTATGTGATATCATGTAGTGTTTGTCTTTCTAAGTCTGACTTACTTCGCTTAGCATAATGTCCTCAAGGTCCCCCCAGGTTGTCACGAATGGCTGGATGTCCTTCTTTATCGTGAGTGAATAATATTCCATTTTCTATATACACACCACATATTTATCCATTCCAAAGAAAGTTAATGTGTCATATAAATATGCATACAGAGCCTAGCACAGCATTCAGCACAAATGGGGTCTCCATAAATATTTGTTCAATTTAATTTAATTGATGTTTATTTTTTAAATGTACTAAAATATGAAATGCATTTGCTCAGTTTGGAATGTAGCTTTATTAATGCATGAATAATTAAACCTCTAAAGTTCTCAAGTTAATAGTGACTTTCTTTCTCTCCTGTCTTCTAAATGCAACAGTGTGCTTGCCACCATCTTCTCTAAGGCAATTTGCATGTGCCCCGTAATATGAAGTTCCATAAAATAACGTCCATGACCAGGCCTGTGGCACCTTGTGATGCATCTAGGGAACTTCTAAGTTATATCAAAGAAAGCTATCACTAATTTGTAGAGCTCACATTATTCTCTTTGAAAATGCCCTTGCTCCTGGAAGAACCCTTTCTATGAAAAGGGAAATGGATATAGAGGATCAGCATTTTATGTTTCACATTATAAAAATTTCTTAATAATTATTTTCCCAAACTGAAGTTATAGAAGAAAGCCAATACCTGATAAAAGAAAACAGATGAAAAGGAAAGGAAAGGAAAGGAAAGAAAAAATGTTGACAGTGTAGTATAGTTTGGTTTTCTTGTGGTGATTATCTTTCTTTTGGACTGGGAAACTCCACCTGCGATTATATCTACATCACTTGAATTGTAATTGCACACTGTCAGTGTACTGTCCCATACATATATAATCCCCAGTCTCATTATGTTTCCAAATACAAATATAAATTATTGCCTTTCTTCATCTCTCATTTTAAAATGAAATGGATTCCAAGTAAAGTGCTCTGTGGGGCAGAATTAAAAAGAGAGAGAGAGAAATGGAGCTGGGGAACTAGGTGAGATCATGTTTGAACATGGCATTAACCTCCTCCTTGCTGCCATCCCTACTTTTTCCACATTTTGTTCTATGCCATGCATTCCACAGATATTTATTGAATATCTTCTGTGGATGAGGCACTGTGATAAGGAATTAGCATAAATTCCAAGATAAATAAGAATAGCCCTACATCCTAAACTAATCTACAGTCTAGTAGAGAAGAGATAAAACACACCCAAAGACAATGTCGACTGTCCCCCAAATTGGAGAGATAAAAGATTGTGGGAATTCAGAACAAAAAGAGATTATCTTGAATTTTGGAGAGGTCCAGAGGGTAAGAAAAAAATTCCTCTAGAAAGTGAAATGTGAGCTGGCCTCGAGGAAAGAATAGAATTCAGCTACTGCCGAAGCCTGATGGAGATGCTGAGAAGGGTTGCACACTGGTTCTCTCCTCCTTCTCCCACTCTAGAATAAAAATAGCTTCCTTCTAACCACCTTTAAACACTGCTCACCCTTAATTCGTCTTTCCTACCAATTCCTACAGTAGATATGGAATTTGCATGCCTTTGTCGTAAGAGGACTTCCCGTAAAGGCAATCTTAAGGACTCTAGGTGAACTAGGTTAGGGGCAGAGAGGAATTTACTTCTCTTTGTTGACTCTCCGTTTCCTCCTCTATGAATAAGAGAAATGGAGTATAACTGGGATCACAAGTACCAGCTCCAGTCCATTGATTGTGACTGCCTGGTATTCCTGGTAGGCTGTGTTCTGAACACTAGCAGGCCAAGCCTGAACAAAGCCGAAAGAATCTGGTGATCAAATAATTATGTCTGCCATTGGCATAGAATGCAGGAGTGATGTTACACTCGCCACATCTTTCCAGCCACAGAGTTAATCATTTCACCTAAGCAGACATTCCACATTTGGGGGTTGCTAAATACCAAGGCATGCCTTTATTTCCAACCTTCTCCATGAAGAGTGGGATTTGAGGTAGAATTTCTCAGTTTGTAGAGGCACTCCTAGGACGTCATGATCAGGCTTTATAGGCAACATACCTGGATGTTAAAGCAAAGCTGAAATACCGAGCATTTGAGTCGTGTCCTATTCTGTTTCAGAGAGAGTTTAAGCAGACAGGCAACCTCAGAATTTCCTAGGAAGTGGACTGGGAAGCTCTAGATTTGAAAGTAGTTGAATATCAGTTGGATTTGGTTATATAAGCTCAAAAGATACCTTGAAGATATCAAAAGACATCTTGGCAACTGGGCTATCTAGTTAATACAAAGAATGAGACATGAAGATCCATGGAAAGCACTTGAGAATGCATGTAATTGGGTGTTTAAATGGCGGGCTGTATCCCATAAGAGATCTCTGATGTAGACTGAGATATATCGGTTAATTGCTAAAATAACGTGGCAAGGCCCACACAGCTATTCTGGCAACTCTAAACCTTGCTTATTTAAATTAGGAGTTTCATCAACATTGTTTCAAAATAGTTCATTTAAAATGATTATCCTCACACTGGATGCTGAGGCACAAGATGGTGCATAATAAACTTAATCTTTATGTTATTTTATACAATCCCTACCCTTCCAGGGACCCCTTGGAATCATTGGCTGTAATGAATTTATAGCATGAGCGCTCTCCGTCCCTATAGATAAGCAGAAAAGAATAGCACCTTTTGCATCTGTTTGTTTTCCTTTTACTGATGTTTCTTTGGCAGTATATCTAGCCTCCTAACTACACCTCTTAGGTTTAGAGAGGGCTAAGATTTATTACAAAATTATTTTTAAAATATAGTTTATCCATTGCCCTCCAGTGACACAAATGTCAGAATTACCTATGGAACTCCAGGAAAACCAATTTAATTCTTCCTGTGTCTGAGCCTTTGTGGTGTCTATTTTTATGAAGTAGTTTTCTTGTGGTTTTTTTCCCCCCTTTACAGTTTTTAAATGGATAAGTTGTGGTATTGTATCTTATGGTGAAGCAAGGATGATGAGAGCCATCACAGAACACTGCTAGTTGTCAGTGCCCTTAAATTATAATTGATTAGTACACGAATAAAGAAGTGATAGGCGATTGGATTTCGAAAGAAAATGGGACTACGTATGACTGGTTTGAAGGTATGATTTTATTGTGGAAGGGTTGAAACACAAAGGTTTCCCCAAAGTCTCATTTTTCATAGACATGAGATAAAATCTGTAACTCATTCCACTGGGGTTTAAGCCATTTGTTGGCTTTAATTTAATTGGCTAGAAAGCAAGGAATAATGGTTTACTTTGAGCTCTCTTTTATCTTCCTTAGTAACATGTCACTTACATGACCCATGGACGCTGTGAGTGTTTTCAAAAGACCTCTTTAAAGTATGCCTGCACTTCTTCGGGCACTAAAATATGTTTTACTTGGAGATGTTCAGGGGCAATAAGATACAGAGTATCATTTTAATAATAGAGTAAAACTCAGTGAAAGGAAAGTAAACAGCAAATATAGGCTGAAACTGGAGTGATGAGTGAAGCCTGCTTCCCGGAAGTGAAAATGCTCAGAGTAGACAGAGAAATGCTTTCTGAGCTTGTTTGGTAGGAAATACTGTTAACTATGTAGATTCTCTGTGAAACCTCATTATACTTAGGCTGCTAAATGTTTGCTTTGGCACGTTGTGTTCTATCGTTGGTATCGCATCATTCTCAAAATCTACCAGCACAGCCACTTTAGAGCAGGTGAGCTTGCCTGGATGAACTGAACATACATTTTTCATCTGCCCTAATGAAATGCACTTATTCTTAGCCGTGGGGTAGTCAGTCATCTTCTGTGATGCCTCCAGATCCATTCAGCAGAAGCTTTCCTGTTTCTCAAAATATCTCACCCTAGACATGCAGGAGCCACTTCCATGAGAGGAGCAGCAGTTTATCCTTCACCGACATCCTATTGTTAGCTTGGCTCTTGAGTTGGCCTACAGTCGTGGTCCTGCTGACTAAGGCTCTGCTCTCCTGGGTCTCACTGTGGTCAAATCAATGCCTTAGTTCTCTGGGAAGGAAGAATGATAAGGCATCTAAGTGTTGTCTGCTCTTTAGTCAACTGTTCTCTTAGCTGTTTCTTTAAACGTCCGGATTACCTGTTCTTTAGGTTGCAGTGCTATCTCATTTAGATTATGTCACTAGGAAGCACGCAGATGGAGACCTTCCTGCCCTCTTCAGCTCAGTGGCCCCATGACCTTGCATAGGACATTGCAGCTTACTGAATCTCAATATCCCCATCTATTCATTCCAGAAGCTATCATTCACTAGCGATCCAAGTTTAGCAGGTATTATTCAAAGTCCTGAAGATACAATACAAACACATCATCCCTACCCTACCCTCAAGGAAGCAACCATCTTATAGAGAAGATGGGAAAGTGAATAGTCAGTTAGGACCACGGCCCCATCAGCTTCCTAGAGGAATTGTTAGGTGAATGAAACGATAAACGGGTCAGTGCTTCTTTTCTTCCCCATTTTATTGAGACATAATTGGCATACGTCACTGTATAAGTTTAAGGTGTACAGCATTGTAGTTTGATTTACATATATTATGAAATATTATAGCAGTAAGTTTGGTTATAATCCATCATCTCACATAGGTAAAACAAAAAGAAAAGAAAAAGAATTATCCTTGTAATGAGAACTCTTAATGTTCCTCCCAGAGAAACACATAACAGTGTCTTAAGGGTTTGAAATTTGGTTAGAAATACCAGGATTCCCGTAAAAAATAAATAATGGCAATAGCCATTAAATAAGAAGTGACAAGTAATTGTTGGAAAACGAATGCTAGAGATATCCAGAGAAATGAGAGATCCCATCGGAAGTTTGGGGAAGGCTTCTTAGAGGACGTGCAGGGCCCGAATAACTGACAGGTCGAACTTATACAGGTAACAAGCCAGGGGAAGGGCACTCCCTACAAAAGGGACAAGATGTGTAGAGCTGGAAATGGAAACAATTCATATGAGATGGTAAGGAAAACTGTCTGCTCCAGTAAGTTCTTGAAGGTAAATATTGAGAGTTATTTTAGTTCTTCTTCCCAGGGTTCATGGTTCCTTTTTTATTTATTTATTTATTTATTTATTTATTTATTTATTTTTGACTGCGTTGGGTCTTCGTTGCTGTGCGCGGGCTTTCTCTAGTTGTGATGAGCAGGGGCTACTCTTCATTGTGGTGCGTGGGCTTATTGTGGTGGCTTCACTTTGTTGCGGAGCACGGGCTCTAGGCGTGTGGGCTTCAGTAGTTGTGACACGTGGGCTCAGTAGTTGTGGCTCACGGGCTCTAGAGCTCAGGCTTAGTAGTTGTGGTGCACGGGCTTAGTTGCTCCGCAGCATGTGGGATCTTCCCAGACCAGGGCTCAAACCCATGTACCCTGCATTGGCAGGCGGATTCTTAACCACTGCGCCACTAGGGAAGTCCATTCATCATTCCTTTTTAATCTGATAGATAACAGGTCATTGGCAAAGTGCATTTAAAGCACAAAAGTTAAACAACAGTCATATTCCCTTCAGACTGCACTCATATAAACAGAGTTGGCAAAGTTACAATTTTTTGACTGTCTACAAGATGTAGACTACAAGTAAAGTATACGTGTAAGTCTCCATAACACCAATAGTAGGAAAGTAGCATCATTTATGTCACAGCCAATGTTATAGGTTAAATACAGGATTGCTTTATTTATAGATTTTATACAATATTTAAATCAAGACACATAGTTTATAAACCATTTTGTAGATTGCCTTTTCATGTAGTCTTAATATTTTCTCAGAACTCTATGTCATGCATAGGCATTTAGTTCTCTATTCATGGAAATGAATCTTGATGGAATATTTCCAATGGCTGTGGAGCCAGCTACTATGGTAAGTTCTGGGGATACCAAGCGAGAAGTCTCTAGAGCTTTGCCTTTACCAGCCTAAAGGTCATTGAAGAAGATAGATAAGCAAAGCATAGGACAATTTTTAGTTTACTCTATAAATATGTGGGACAAGTTTATTTCCAGTTTTCTTGTTAATTATGTTTATTTGCCCAAAGGAAATTTTATTCATGTGCAAGTTCTTTCCTTTTGATGAACTCTCTAGTAATCTTTGTTCTGAAGTAGCTAAAATATTAGCCGAAGGGCACAATTCTTCTTTCAGAAATTTCTCTTGATAATGATTGTATACGAGTACCTGAAAACATATCAAAATGCTAATATTTGTAACTAAACTAGTGATATAAATTTTACATAGCCATCTCTAAAATTGGGGGAAATGTAGAGGAAAAATATTTAGGAAAACCAGATATGATCTAGGATTCTGAAAGAGAAACTAGATAAATTCATAGTTATTAGTGAAAGATATCAGCTACCTTAATATATAGTGTTTATGGGCTTCCCTGGTGGCGCAGTGGTTGAGAGTCCGCCTGCCGATGCAAGGAACACGGGTTCGTGTCCCGGTCCAGGAGGATCCCGCATGCCGCGAAGCGGCTGGGCCCATGAGACATTGCCGCTGGGCCTGCACGTCCGGAGCCTGTGCTCTGCAACGGGAGAGGCCACAACAGTGAGAGGCCCGCGTAACGCAAAAAAAAAAAAAAAAAATATATATATATATATATATATAGTGTTTATTTCCTGACCTTTTAAGAGTTTGAAGATATGAAACCTAGGTCTTTTCTTTCACAATTCTATCAGACACCTAAAACTCCAAGTGCATTTTCACTTACATGTCTTCCCTAGACATTTTAAAGAAAAACAAAAGGGAGAAAAGTTAGGTTTCACAAAAGATCTCTAAATATTGCCTAATTAAAGACATAGATAATTATTCTTTGATTCCATAATCATGAGCCTTTTCCCATCTCCAGTAGCACCGCTGCATCTAGAAGAATTTTGGCTTTTGCTTATGGTCTTGACTAGTAACTTAACGTGGTGATTAAGATACTTTCTTTGTATATTTGCACATATACAAAGACATGGATGTCCTTTCAAATTATACCCACCTTCTCCTTAGTCTAATGCTATATTAAATTGCATTGAAATGCTAAGGTCTCTAACTATAATGATTTTCCACATCCCATTTACCTGTTGATTATTAACGAATGCTTCCTGAGTTGCGTTCTTGCTATTTTGTCTTTAAAACTACTTTCAGGGTTTTAGTATCACATTCAAGAGGCCAGTCAGAGTTCTGTGCTTGAGGCTTCATTAAAATTCTGTCCTACACATCATCTGACTCTCACTTTATAATCTATCAGAACACCTGTTTTCTTTACAGTTGCCACGAGGCAGCTCAAAACACTGTGGTATTTAGCATTAATAATGAGCACAAGATATGTATTTTTGACACTTTAAATTTTCTTTAGAAAAGTGCACGGAAAAAAGCCAAGTTTGAATGAATTATCTAAACTTTTGCAATTTCATAACATGAATTTTAACCAACTTTTAAAAAAAATGTGTATCAGAAAGCGACTTCTCTCTTTGTCACTGGGCATTCCGTTGACTAACTAGGAAAGGATGTAGAGGGACATAACTTTAAAATGTCACTGCATAAACTAATAGTGATACAGAAAGTATTTTAATAAGATTCTGTGCATTATTACTTTCCCTATTTACATACCAGTCTCACAGACAGTTCATTGTAATTCTCACTCCAAGAGGAAGTTGAGAAGCTTAATGTCACTGTTAATATCTAGATATGTTTATAATTTGGTGACTAAAGTAAGTGATGGGATATGTCTGTAGATGTATGTATGTGTATATATGTGTGTATGTATGTATGTATATATGTATACAAACTTACATAAACATACATCACTTTTGTGTGTGTGTGTGTATATATATATATACACACAAAAGGAAATATGTATATGTAAAAGAATATATATATATATATATATTCTTCTAAGTTCAGGCATTTAGGATATTATTGTTAAATGATCCTCAGTATAATTGTACCTATTTGAAATACTTCAAGGGAGGAGTAGGGAGATAATGGATGGTCTCAGAAGGGTGAAAGTCTGTCACTATATTATGTAAATGAAGAAATGTCTTCTAGTACTTATGAACTGCTATAGTTTTAAGTACTAATAGAGGACATACTGCAAGTTGATTATTGTAATCCTACAGTGTTATCTCATCAGTGAGCGGATTAAGGGAGCTCTCTCTGCTGAGGGGTCTGAATAAGCATTTTCATTTACTCCCTGCTGGGTCATTGACAAATGGAGGTTTTATATGGGAACATTTAAAAGCATATACAGTAAACAAACCTATAGTTTCTTGCCTAGCTCGAGTTCTTTACTGGATCTGTGCTATTTTAGAAAGAATGATGCCATCCAACCTAGCATAGCAGTCAACTGATTTCTGCCCTGTCCCGCAAAGAGAATATTGTGTACAGGTGGTGGTGGAGGGTAGAAGGGATAGACAGGGAGAGAGCTGGGTCTGTCCTATGAAAAAATATCTAGTAGTTCATTTCTCCTCCTTCTCTTTCCCTTGGTTCAAATCCAGACACTCAGTAATAACATTCACTTTCTGTCTAATGACCCTACCACAGGTGCCAATAAAGCTAACATCCAAAACTTGGATTTTCCTCTACCTTGACCAAAATCAAAACCTGCCTTTTATGTCACCCCCTCAGGGTCCCAAGAAACCACTAACTATTCAATTTGGTGATAAGATTGGAGAAAATATGTAATAACTAAAAATAGATGAACGTATTATTATTAGGTTGAATCATGTGAAATTGTCATTTTTGTAGGACAAAAAAAGTTGAATATTGGTCATTTCCTATAGCTCAGTTTGTAATTTTAAGATAATGTGTATGGGTTAACTGGGGTAAATAACATCTGATGACCATGTGAGTATTCATACACTCTCCACAATACTGCATATATGTGCCAACACTTGTCATATATTCTTTTTTTAAATTTATTTTATTATTTATTCATTTATTTTTGGCTGAGTTGGGTCTTCGTTCCTGCATGTGGGCTTTCTCTAGTTGTGACGAGCGGGGGCTACTCTTCATTGCAGTACACAGGCTTCTCATTGCGGTGGCTTCTCTTATTGCAGAGCACAGGCTCTAGGTGTGCGGGCTTCAGCAGTTGTGGCATGCGGGCTCAGTAGTTGTGGCTCGCAGGCTCTAGAGCACAGACTCAGTAGTTGTGGCACAAGGCTTAGCCACTCCTCGGCATGTGAAATCTTCCCGGTCCAGGGCTTGAACCCGTGTCCCCTGCATTGGCAGGTGGATTCTTAACCACTGCACCACCAAGGAAGTCCCTATATTCTATCTTTTAAGCCTGTAATAATCTGATTACCAACATGAAAATTAAGACAAAGTAATCAACCCAGGGTCACATAGTGACAGTAGAAGGACCAGATAAGAGCTAGACTAAAATTTTTATGACTTTAAAGCCCATGTTCATTTTATGTTGTCTCCAAAAGAATACAAGTGATTGATTGAATGTTGAGCCTGATTCACAAGGGGGTGGTGGTAGAAACCAATGGGAAGATGGGAAAAGAGAGGATTCTTGGACCTTGAGAATCATACATGTAGCCTGTACCTAGGCTGTCTGTGTTTAGATTCAACCTTGGAGAAGAGAAGAGGTATAACCTACTATGGTGGCTTACTTTTTATATGGTTTGTGCAGCAGTACCTCTGTAGAGAATGTGGAAAGAACAAAGCTTTACTTAGTCCACACCCTTTCCTCTTTCAGTGCAGGGTTCAAATCCTTAATGCTTTCCCCTCCACTGTAGGCCACTCTATTTTCCCTGTTCTGATAGGGAACAGCCATGCATTTAATTCTATTGTGTCCTTTGTGGTTCTCCCATGGCTTCTCTGCTTTAATATTATCCCCCTATCTAGGTTAGAACCTCTTCCAAGGGAGAAACACTATCTTATTTTTATTTCACATTTTCTAAAGGGTTTGTCCCAATGCTGGACATATAACAGGTCACTGAATACATGCTGACTGCTTGATCAGTTAAGGTACTTGATTCTAAGTTTTACTCCCAGATCTACCATTGATCCATTTATAGAACAGGAATACCAGGGGCACTAACATTAACATCAGAAGTTCTTTCTAAGAAATTGAATCATTCAAACAAGAACACCACTATCTATGCCAAAACAATACGTTTTCTTGAATAAGGATTCTAGGTGTGTAATATACATTTATTAGGTGTTAGAGCCAACGGCTCAACAGCTAAAATTGTTATATTACTTTCAAAGTAAGGAAAAAATTCAGTGAGTCCAGATTTCACTGTTTCATCTCATTTACTTCTAAGTAAATATGGAATTATAGTTCACTAAGAGAAGACAGTGAAGAATCTAAAATATGTAACCAATTCATCTAAATAGTTTGAATTTATTATTTCTTAGAAATGGGTTTTGACCTATAATTCATAATCAAAATCTGATTGTTTTTTTTTAAAACACACACATCTATACACACATAATTAGTTTAGATTTAGATAGGGACTCCAAGAAACATGTCAAATTAAATTTTCAGTTTAAGGTTAGTTTTAGCTTTAATATGATATTTGCAAGATGCATCATTTAAGATGTGTTAACTGAGTACTTTAAGATACCTAAAAGAACATAGAAAACATTCTGAAACCAAAGAATCATGCTAAAGAGTGTTGAAAATTAGAACCTTGATTCACCATTTGTCAGCATAGACTAAATGGAGCCTAAACATTTAACTGAAGTTAAAATTCGAGTTAATGATACCAGATATTTAATCAACCAGTGCCCTAAAATACCCAGCAAGGAGCAGTTGGGGAAGTGCACATTTGAGCTTTAAAGTATTTTTGTATTCTCTGTAGCCAGTATGCCAGTATGGGTCTGTGTTAGATTAGGTCTTATTATGCAATGTATATCAAGATGCCTACTCTTGAGATGCCCATATAACCTCAAACAAAGTGGTTATGAAATGGCAGGATCTCTGCAGGAAGCAAAGAGATATCTCAAATAGTACATAATCGAACCTGGAATATGGTATAACGTCATCAGATGAATGGTGAAGTTTATATAATGTTTTTAGTTAATCTCTTCCTTGCCAGAAACAGACTCCTTCATGTTCCTTCCGTAAGGAGTGGGAAGGTGGGATTTTGTATAAGAGTAATAATATGGAAAGTTATGTCTATAGAAGATGAAAAATGAAAGCTATCCTGAACATAGGTAGACTTTTCTAGCCAGATTGTTCTAGGTACAAAAAGGTGCCAAAGACCTCTGCAGATTAGAGTTCAAGGTTCATCATTTAGTGCTCTGTCCATGGTACTTGTGGCTTGGCTCCTGTGTGTGTGTTCTTCTCTCTAATCTTTGCTATCATCTACTCTATCTTTTCTCTACATCACGGCATTTCTTACTCACTGTTCCTGCTTCCCCATAACTCTGCCTCCATAGGGCCTATGACGGCCTATCTGACTTATCTCCCAATTTCAACTCTCACCTTCAGCTCTAATTCTTAACTACTTAATTCTTTCTTAGTATTAATTCAAATTCCTAAATAATGGCTCAGTTCAGTTTTTTTTTGTTTGGTTGGTTTTTGGTGCCAGATCATGTTTGCTATGACAGCCTGTAAGTCAGAGCTCGCCTCTAATGAATTAGCCAAGATTTGGTGAGATGGAGGTGACAGAAAGGTCAGATGCCAGTAGCATGGTCATTTGGAGCTGACCATTCTGGCAGGGCTATGGCTGTGGTTGCCATTGCAGGGGGTGATATAGGCTATCATGTGACACTTTTGACAGGTCTCAGAAATAAACAACACCCAGGCTATTCATAGCCGGAGATAGAGGTTGTCAAAATGAACTTTTAGTATCTCAGATTAATTGGATTAAGCCAAACCCATTCCTTGAGCCAGTAAAAAGCAAGTATATCGCTACTCAAATGTTTGATTTTTTTTTTTTCCTTGAGAAAGGGCCAGTTGGGTTGATTTCTAACACCTTTACTTACTAGAAGAGAGATCTATAAATGAAGTACACATTTTGAATGCCCACTGAGTTTGAATAAACAGGCTGTGGCATGGCTAGAGCGAGACATGCTACAAGCCACTGGATTAATTCAGGGACTGTGCAGAAACATTCATCCTGGATGCTTTATATTGGGCGTTGGTGAGGCGAACTTATCGTTGTGTATGGTAGGTTCTTGGCACAGCCAAATATTGACATAATATTTTAATATGCCTTCTTACTGGTTGCAGAAATCCTTATTATTTCATGAATTAGTTCCAGCAATGCAGAGACCCCCATGTATTTTTAGGGAGTTCTGGGATCAGCATTGAAGAAAATGTTGCTGTTGTGTTGGAGTGTAGAATGTATGCGGAGTAGAGTCCAAATGTGACTTGGCCACCTGAGGGTTAAAAAGGTCTAAAAGTTAGCTAATGCAACACTATAACCATCAGTTCTCGCCGTATTGGGGCATCTTTGATCGCGCTAAAAAAATTACCTTTAGAAAAGATTTAATTAAAAGTTCTACTCTCTCTTTTTTCATATACCAAAAAGAACATCGGTGTACAATGTTAATTTATAGTATCATTTGAGTGCTGAACTCTCTCTG
Organism: Leucopleurus acutus; assembly: GCF_964270905.1. NCBI lineage: Eukaryota > Metazoa > Chordata > Mammalia > Artiodactyla > Delphinidae > Leucopleurus > Leucopleurus acutus. Next base: position 33,272,806 of record NC_139145.1, on the reverse strand, counting down.
TTAACCCTCAATTTGTATAGCACAATCATGTTTTTCAGGTTTTCTGAAGACCTTATAGCTCTTTCTGATAAATTGATATATTCTCTTGCATTCTCTCTTCCCTTTAGAAAGTTACCAATTGAGTTGTTCTTGTCCAATTTATTTTAATATCCCTACTCTTTAGTGTATTAATTACTGCTTATATCATGACAAGACCTTTTTTTAGTTAAATATGATGTGATTTAAATGTTCTGGACAAATTAGTTTGCTTAGAAAAAGTCCCATTTGGACATGGACTTAAAACATTCCCTTTGATAGACTGAGGGCATGTCTACACTTACCTTTGAACAAAAGTGGCATTCTGTTAAGCTAAATGGATCTCACAGTCAACCTTATTTCAATGATCAAAAGCTAACAGTTAGGACTTGAAAGAGTTAGGTCATAAAAGGGGACTGGGCTGTAAAATGATCAATGAACCAAGAGTTAAAAGGTCTAAGCCGAACTCTGCCCTAATTATCTGTGTGACCTTGGGCCCCTCATTTTCTCTCTGGGTCTAGTTTTCCCATTTAAAAAAATGAGGGTTATGGAGTATTCACTCTCTAAGGGTCATTTGCCTATATTATGTATTTCATACCTGAAGGGAAATACATCCATCCTGGCATTTTATAAAGTAAGAATATAAAAATATAAATCTATCTAAAAGCCATAACTTTCATATTAAGATAACAAATATCCTGGCAGAGAACAAAAATGAGTGAATCTCAACTAGATCCATTCTAAGGGATAACACCTGGATTTGTACAGTACCTTGCCCTGGGAGACAGGAGCTGTTACTTCTATGGTCTTCTTTGTCCATTTTACCCTCCCCCCCACCCCCCCGCCCCCCAGCAGAAAGCCTCTGTCCTAATAAAAATATCCCGTGTAGATGCAAGGGCATCTATGTGCAAGAGGTAGTATACTAGACTCCTAGGGCTGCCATAACAAAATGCCACAAACTGGGTGGCTTAAAACAACAGAAATTTATTCACTCACAGTTCTGAAAGCCAAGAGTCCAAAACAAGGTGTCTACAGGGCTGCACTCTCTCTGGAGGCTCTGTGGGAGGATCTGTTCCTGGCCTCTTTCAGCTAGAGGTGTTAATTTATAGTATCTGTTACTGACAGCTAGAGGCTGTCAGCATCTCTTGGAGGTTGTCAGCATCTCTTGGAGGTTGTCAGCATCCCTTGGCTTGCAGTCACATCACCCTCTGCTCCCTTTTCACATCGCTTTCTCTGTGTGTCTGTCTCTCTCTGCTTCTCTCCTATAAGAATACATGTGAGGTCATTGAGGGCCCAGCCAGATAATCCAGGATAAATTCCTCCCCTCAAGATCACCATTAATCACATCTTTTGCCATATAAGGCAATATTCACTCTTTTTCTGTATAAGGTAATATTTGCAGGTTCCAGGAATTAGGACACTGACTTATATTTCTGGGGGCCACCATTTGGCACACTCTAGGTGAGACAACGGGTCACTAGTGAACATGCATCTCACTGCTGTGAGAGCACCCATGCAGTGCTGGATGATTGTTGCACATAGGAGCACAGGCTCAGTGTTGCCAGAATTTCCAATTTTAAAAGAAAAACTAGAAACCTGGGTTTGTGTCTCTGTGTTTGTGAGTGAAATCCCCTGATATTTGATGATGGATCATTTGAAAAACAACACTACATGTGCCAAATAAAACCCATGTATGTGCCATATTCACTGCAAGGGCTGCCAGAATAAAATTTTCTTTGAAAGAGCACTTTGTATACATATTCATTAACTCAACAAATATTTATTTAGCACCTAATAGAATAATATTTATTTTAGATTGACCAGGGGAGACCTTGCCACTTTGAGAAAATTATTCCCAAATTGTAGTCCTCATAATTTTTCTTAAGAAAAGACAGAATTCACTTCATATTTCCTTTTTGGAGATATTTTCTATGACTCTGTAGACTTCATTGAGATCAACTGGGCTTTATGACCCAGGAATGAATTTAAGACCCAAATTCAAAATTTTAAATGTGGTCTGATCCTTGAGTACATTGGAGATAATAGTGCCCCTAGACTTGCCTAATATCTCACATTTACTGTGTATTTATCTTGGCTTTCTTGACTATGACTCTTTGTAGATAACAACAGAAAAGCCGTTTGCATTTCATATAGCCCCTCATCCCTATTGAGTCAGCACTGCTGAATTAGGCCAACATGTCAGAATATCAAGTCCTTCAGTTTTCTTCATCATCGGCTGTCCAACCACATATTTCTTTACTACAAAGGAGAAAGTTCTTGTAGGTGCCTAGTCTGCTCTCAGTAGCTGTGAGTCCTTGCCCAAGTTCATTAACCTTGGTTTTTTTACTTAGAAAATAGAGATATAGAGAGTAGATCTTAAAGTTCTCATTATAAGAAAAAGAAAAATCGTAACTTGTGAGGTGATGGATGTTAATTAAACTTACTGCACTAATCATTTCACAGTATATACATATCAAATCATTATGTTACGTGCCTTAAACTTATACGATGTTATATGTCAATTGTATTTCAACAAAACTGGAAGAAAAAAAAAGAAAATAGCAATATCTCTCTTCCTAGGTTGTTTTGAGCATTAAAGGGGTCAATGCATGTGAAGTATTTAGAGGAATGCCTGGCACATAATGAACATCTAATAAGCATTAGCTATGTAATTATCTTTATTATTATCAAATGTTGGTAAATATCTTCACTTTATTATTCTGTCTCCCTTCCCTATGGCAGTGCTTCTTAAAATATGATGTGTGTTCTGTTCTCCTGAGGATCAGGTTAAAATGCAGATTCTGATTCGGTAGACCTGAATGGGACCTAATTCTGCATTTTTAACAATGTCCCAGGTGAGCGTGATGCTACCTATCTGAAAATCATCCTTTGAGTAGCCTATGAGACTGCCTGCACATTGCAATAATCTGGAAAGCGTTCAAAAAATACCAATGCATAGCTCCCTCCCCACCGGCAAACCAATTAAATCAAGATCACTGGTGGTAGGAACCCAGTCTATTGATTGGTATTTTTGTAACAGCTCCCTGAGTGTCTCAGTTCAGTCTGCTGTAACAAAATACCATAAGCAACAGAAATGTATTTCTCACAGTTCTGGAGACTGGAATTCTGAGGTCAGGGTGCCAAGCACGGTCAGGTTCTGGTGAGAACCTTCTAGCAGGTTGCAGACTGCTGTCCTCTTGTATCCTCTCATGAGGAAAAACAGTGAGCTACCTCTCTGGCTTTGTCTTATAAGGGCACTAATCCCACTCATAAGGGCTCCACTCACATGATTTAATTACCTCCCAAATTCCCCACCTCCAAGTATCATCATATTAGGACTAGGGTTTCAACATATGAGTGTTGGGGGGACATGAACATTCAGCCCATAATGCCAAGGGAATCTAATATGCAACCAGAGTCAAGAACCACCCTCTTACAATATAAAAATTTTCATATCCTCCCGTATAATGGGGTGAAAAGAAATGTCAGGCCTCTCTGTTGTGAATTAAATCCTCACCCCACCAGGAAGAAGCCAGCAGCATAAACAAGAATAGGTTTGAAGTGGTGCCCACAGCAAGTCTTGTAAGTATCTTATGGGAAACACAATATTTTGGTATTTCCCAACCTGGTGCTATTAACAAGAATCATCCCTTGTTTGTGTTTCTTAATCAGCTTGATGAGCAGTTTCTGTGTCAATCTTCCCAAACTGTGTTGGCCAGTTTCCAAATCAAGTACATAAATTACACACTGCCCTCTCTTCAAGCTGCTCACCACCCTTTAGAATATCAGGAAGGAATTTTGAACGTGCAAATCTGTACGAGTGGATTCCTTAGACTCGTACTGTGTGGTGGTGGGTCTGATGTGACACTATAACGTGTCACAATATTATGACACTGTGATGACATACTTTAATATCAAGGAGTAATATTTTGACCAATATCCAAATGTCAGCCTTTTTTTTTAGCTCTGATGCTCCTTATATAAGGGTGTTTCCTGGATCAGTTATTTATAGGTCTTGAGCCTCCATAGTGTCAACCTAAGCACACTATTCCAAGAACCAAGGAGTAACATATGGCTCAGCTCTACTGGGATCTGCTATCAGAAAGAATGCATGAGTGTGCTGGCAGTTCCTTAACAAAAGACCAAATGAAATAAGATTTCAAGAACATGGAAACTTCCATAGGGTCGACTCCTCTGTGTAAACTACACCCTGGATATCACTAAAGTCCCATCGACCTAGGACCGAAAGGACCAATTGTAACGCTTCTGCCATTTCTGTGTGCACCTATGGCAGTTTCTCGATGGGCATCTCTATTTAGACTGAGATCCTTCTGTATTCTCAGGTCATGAATTCTACTGTAGAAATCACCTTGAACTTGAAATTTCTAGCAGGTTATAGTCCTTTTGGGGAAGTGTAAGAGGAAAATAGAGAAGCAAATAGTGAAACCTGCCTAAGTCCCTAGCGACCGTTTTCAGTAGTTATGTGATTTGGTGGACACTGTTAGAAGAATATAGTTTGTATTATTTTACTAGTGGTATTATTATTATATATTTGAGGGATGTCTATTATCTCCCAATTATCAGGGCATGGAGTTGGGGAGTGAATGTCTTTCTTCATACTCATTACTATTGATTTAACTGAAAATGGCCAACCCACCTAATCAAGGAAGAAAGAGCTGCAGTAGGAGGGAATGTATCCATGGCCTTAAAAACAAGAATACATGAACACTATCTAATAGTTGCATAGCATCTTCTTGTGCCTTCATGAACAACAAAAAGATACTTCTATTGCAGGAATCCAGAATTTTTTAAATGCCTAAATAGATAGTTAAGGAATAGGCATGTTTGGAACATAACTGGATAACAGGGAGTAATCTCTGAAAAAAATATCCAAGGTGTGAATGCATGTAGTCAGCTACCAGTGTCCAAAACTATCTATGTATGCTCCCTATCTGTGTAAGAAGTAACATACACACACATACCTAGAAAAGAAGAATGGAATATTCTGCAACAGATTGCTAACAGTGGGGTAGTGGCAATGCATGGTTCTGTATTTTTTAAATGTTCCATAACAAGCCTATATTACTGCTTATATAATCAGAAAACAACAATAACAACTATTGAATTACGTTTTTCTTCTTTTGGCTTGTTGGCCCTTCGTGATTACTTCCTAGTCAACATTGATTGTTTCTTAGCTCTTTTTTTAAAAAAAAGTTTATCTTATAAACACCAACAAAATTTAAAAAAACAAACCCATAAGTTTCTCTATATCTCTATGCCTAGGAAGTTAGATTCTTTCTTTCTTATTCCTATTCAGTGGCTAATTGTTTGGTCTGTGCCCTCTACCATGGATAATGCCTTCTCTATTAGCATACATTTAGAGTCTTTGTTTTCTAGAACAAACGTCAGTCAGTGTCTCTGGAAATCTGCTCCCGAAATCTTCATAGTCTACAATCAAGTAGAGAAGATCATGGAATCTTGCTGAAATGTTTATGCAAATATTTCTGAGGGCATATGTTGTAACCTTATATGACACACTGTACCCCATAAAAGTATGGGGTCCACATGCATTCAAGTACAATCAATCCCCTGTTTCCTGGCATTAGGAATGAACTCTCTGGAAATAAAAGATTTTTGATTTGAGAGTCCCCACTCAGCACACTCCCTTCTCATACACCCCCATCCTCCACGTCTCAGATGGGAAAAGAGAATTGTTATTTACAAAGAAGGACCACTGGAACTGCGCATTTCCACATAGGAAAAATAATTCTTGAATTTAACTTTTTGATATAAAAAGGATGTATCTGAAATATTACATAGGCCCTCATGAACAGACAAACCCAAAGGATCATGTTCAGTAGGTCTAAAGAGTCAACAAAAAACAGTGCCCCTTCCAAAAATAGTTCAGCAGAGCTTCATAAATTATATGCACAGGATATCAAATATTTGGATGATTGGAATTTCATGTTATGAATTATTTTCCTTTTTCATGTAGGTATATGGCCTCTTTTCAAATCCACCATTTTCTTCCCATGATTTGCATTTTCTGGCCTCTCTACATCTGTGCCATTCCCTCTGTCTGGATTTTTCTACCCCTTGTCCTGCTCAGTAAACTGATGCTAATACCTCAAAGACAGGAGAAAATGGCCCCTTTTCTCTTAGAGCATTCCCTGACCCCAAGGGTAGAAATAGTTGCTTATTCACCTGTGATCCCATAATATTTTCTGCAAACTTCTTTATAGTTATTTTTATTGAATAAATTATGTGTGCCTTATGAATTATAGGTTCAGAATTCTGAGAGGGCAGAAACCATGAATCCTTTTACAATAAATACTTCAACCATAGCACACAGTAGGCGCTCAATAAATGCTTACTGAATGAAAATTTAATCAGATGACATAGTGTTAGGGGCTTCTCGCTCTGATGAGAAAAAAACAGTTTATCTTCAGTGTGCAAAGAGGATGCTTCTGCCCTATCAAAATGGCTGCATCATGACACCTTATAGCTTTTCTGAAAACTCCAGAGAAATTCCATCTTTTCTGGGCAGGGGGGGGGGAATGAAAAATAGTTTGAGTTCAAGTCCCTTAAATACTTTTTAATAAGCCCATACAAGGTATTCAGCATTTGCTTTCATAGCTATATAAAATCAGTTTTCTGACAAATTTCATATTGCCTCTTTTCTATTTAGATAAACTTCAATAATTAAAGTGTCCAGTGAAAGTCTGACAATTCGGAGGACTCCAAATTAGGAAGCAATCTTGAATGATGTAATGTGACAGTGGTGTGCAATAACTGGAAAGATATTCATCTTAGATAAGAAAGGTCATTGGCTTTCTTGTCTCTGGCTCATCTGGAAGTCAAAATGGACTGGAAGATTTCCTGGGCTAAGCATGCATGGTGTTTGGTTGAATGTCCTTCCCCTTGCTGCCAGGTGGAAGAGGGTACTGGAGAAAAAGAATGGTGTCAAGAATAAAGCATGGGCTCTCTGTACAGAATCCCATTTCTGAACCTTACTTATTGTGTTAACTTAGCTAAATTTCTTAATCTGAGTCTCAATAATTTTATCTTTACAGTCACGCTATAATAATATAGCTACCTTAGCAGTCTGTTGAGAGGATTAAATAAAATTATGCGTGCAAAAGTCTTACCATAATACCTGGCACATACTGTGTGACCCAGGATTCAAACCCGTAGCTGTATAAATGGAGAAAATTAACTTATCTGAATTTCGTTCTTTGAATCCATCATACAATGTATGGTGCTTCAAGTGCCCAGCATCTGTAGCTGCTCAATCAGTGGCTGATATTACTTAATTAAAGTAATCTCTGATGTATTTAAATAATCTCTGATGAGCTCATTGCAGTGAATTGCGGTAAGCTATTCACACCCTTGTCTCTCCTTTTGTGTGTTTGTAGAAGCCTCTTAGCCCAGTATTGGTTGTCCTTTGCCACTAACAGCTGTCTTCAGGCTTCTTGAAATTCTGTACTATGCATTCCCATATGGTTTTCTTTTAATTTTAGTTTACTTGAGTAAGTATTGTTACTTTCTACTATTGAAATAGAAATTAAAAATAGGAGAAAGATTTCTCTAAGAGTCTGCTTTAAATCTGTTTCTAAAAATGGTAAAGACCATCATCAGTAAGAAAACCTTGGCTTGACTCGCCTCATTTTATCCAAAGAACTCTTATCTCTTCTTCATGTAGGATTACATACACTAGATGTGGGTAACTGAGTGAATAAACCAAGTATACTTTTTTTTTTTCAATTTTATGCTAGACTCAGGTGGAGAAAAAGCAAATCGGTCAGCAGTAATTTCTGTTTAATCGCTGTCCCCTTGCCTTCTGAGCCAGATTCTTGGTCCTGAAATCCCTGTTCTAGTTTTCACATTCACAAATAAGGAAATTGAGGCATGATCTCAGGAGTTTCTTTAAGCCCTTGAACAAACTGTAGTCCTATGATTTTAATTAATGTTGCTATAACTAGATTCCACTCCCCCGTTTCTTGGTTTGGGATCATCTCTTCTTCATTACATCTTTTTTTCTTTACTTTATATCGTGATAATTGAATTCTTTTTTTTCAATTTTATTTTTTTATTGAAGTATATTTGATTTACAATGTTGTGTCAGTTTCAGGTGTGCAGCAAAGTGATTCAGTTACACATATACATATATCTATTTTTCAGATTCTTTTCCCTTACAGGTTATTATAAAATATTGAGTAGAATTCCCTGTGCTATACAGTAGGTCTTTGTTGGTTATCTATTTTATATATAGTAGTGTGTATATGATTAGGAGTTTGGGATTAACATAATTTATCATTACATCTTAACATGTTCACCTTCGCACTTAGGAGAACCTTCATGTCTTTCATGAGTACCCACCATATATCTTCAACCCGGAGCGTCTGAATACATGGAGTAAACACAGAGGGAGAGCTGGTATGAAGGGTAGTTTTAATAGGCAGCGCCTCTAAAGCCTTGAAAAGAGTGAATTTACATGTAAAACAATATAAATTATTGATTGGGTTCTGTCGGTTACTACAGAAGTAAGTGGCTGTCTGGGTTAGCTTATAAAATCACAAATAAATCACTGATTTAAAGTTAACATTTCCAAATTCTGTAATATATTCTCTTAGCCTTTTAAAATTCTCAAATGTCTACTGTGATGAGAGAAAACACAAGTGACAGGGGTTACAGCATTCCCAGAGCCCAGCATTCACGGGTCCTCTGGAGACCCCATACCAGCATGTTTGAAGTGATGAGTAGACTAGACAAGAAAGGAATGGCTGCTCTTCCAAAACTGAAAGAATTGGGGGTATGATATTATAACCAGTATATAGTTTATATATACTTTATATATTACAAAGAAAAATCTTTAATGCTCCTTAACCATTTATATGAGACTAGTCCTTTGTACTAAACTGTATAGAACGTATCCCGAAGTAGTGTCGCTCCAAGTGTGATCTGCAGAATGCACTGCTACCAGTTCACAAGAAGACATGTAAACTGAGAATATTAGAAACTTTTAGAACAACTTGACATAACCAGGATATCCATTTTTCTAATAATTTATTTTTTTATTATATTTTCTATCTCTGACAGATTGGAGACTTTAAAAAAAATCAGTTGCTCACACAGATAATTTGGAAACTTTTTTTAAAACTCAGTTGTAACACGGAATAATTAAAAATAAAAAAAAAATAATAAGAAATAAAACTGGGAAGGGCTTTCTAATCGTTTGCACCTGAGTATCTGTACTTGTGAGCGGTACCCTTCGTGTAGTTCCGACTATCCTGTTAGACTCTGAGCTCCTTAAGTTACTTCCACGATGTCTTTTCATCCTCGAGGAACTCTGTGTGGTGGGTGCTCTTGAGGCTCTTCTGTTTGGCCCAAAGTAGATTTTCTCCCCAAATGGCAGCTGTCAGAAGAAATCCCTGATTTAAGTTTTCACTCTCCTTGCATCGATCCATGTTGTCAAAAATGGGCTTGTGATCTGTGAACAGAGTTCCCTCCAAATCCTGTGAGCACAGAGCAATGCGTCGCCTTGCTCAAGAGTCCCATTCAGGTGGCACCCCGTGCACCACCAGGCTGTTGAGGAAATTGACAAATTTATAGCCTTGTCGCTGCCTGGCTCTTCAGTGGGGGAAATGCAGTTTTTCTTCCAGCAAGCGGACTTAGTTGTCTGTTTGCTGTTGGCCTCAGATGTGAGCACTGCTGGTGATGCATGTCACAAATGGAAGTAATATCATTTGAAGTAGTCCTGCTAGAAGCCCAGGAGCAATCTAACTGCATTAACTCCTCCGTCTGAGTGGAGCAGGCTGAAGAGCGTACATGGCTCGACTGAGCTGAAGTGAAGAAAACAAGGCAGCCATACAAGAGTCCATGACGGCAAGGAGCACGGGAGCCTAAAGCGGTTTCACTCACTGCCTTCAAATAAATGACACCAGAGTAGCGCAGGACATCTAATATTATGTTTACAGACCTGGTTAAACCTTAGAAGTAGCTGCAGTAGCGGCTTCCTTTCTTTTCGAGGGGTTTCTAATGGTAGGTTCCCCCTCCTGCCTCTTGGAACTATGGATGGCAGCTGTCTTATACTCAAGAATACCCTGTATGCATTTCTACTAGTGATTTTAAAGCACGAGGCAAGAATTATAGGCTTCCTTTATATTGTTTTCAAAGAGTACAAGTTTTTATTAAGAAATAAACTAAGGTTCAAAGAAAGAAAGAAAATGAACTAAGGTTCAAAGCCATTGTTTTTACTTTATTATAATAAATAATGGCCCAACAAGTTATCTTGTAATGAGCATTAGAACTTAGGTACTCCTCTGTAAGTACTTGAACTTCAGGAAACGTTATTACCCAGCAGGCTATCTTTTCACATCTTCATTGATGCTGTGAGTTAGGTCACAGTTCCTAGGTATATTGGGAAATAGAGTACCTCTCCCCAACATCATTTATTTATTCAGCATGTCTTTACTTAGAATTTTCTCCAAACACAGCTATTAAGCTGCCCTGAGTGGTCCGTGAGGTCTCATTCAATCTCATAGTCACATGGGATGGGAGCTAATATTTTTCCCATTTGCAGATGAGGAAATGAATATTTTTAAAAGTGAGTAACTTGCCTAAGATCTTAGGACCATGATAGGTGTTCTTTGTCACTGTAAGACATTTAGAGTTTTATTACTTAGGTAAGACATATGAGAAGTTTAGTAAAAACTAATTGAAATTGAAATACATGTGTATATGTATCCCAAAAAGTATGGTAAGTAATCTAATCCAAATGATGCAATGAAGGTATGACATGGGGACCATGGTCCCCAACTTTCACAAAATACTTATTCAGTGGGAAGATAAATATGTAGCCAATGGGTAAATGTGCAAACTAGAATGTGATGTGAGACGAACTCTAAGGTCTTCCTCATAAACTTAAAGTTCTGTAACTTCTGACTAGGATGATCAAGGAAAGCTTCCTGAAGGAGGTAGAATATGAGTAGAAAAATGGAAAGATCCTGATTGTTTGAGATGGGAAAGTGGAGAATTCCAGGAGACAGCACAGGGAAGCAGAAAAAATGGATATATTCAGAGAAGATACGGCTTGGGTGAAAAACGTCCATGAAAGGGATTAGTACAAGTACAGCAAAACAGTACATTGGGGTCCGAAAACGGACAAGCTGGAAAAACAAGCCAATACACTTGGGAAGAATGAAGGTTCCTGAACTTGCAGGTACCATGTTCGTAGTGGTTTTAGGAAGATTTTTCACAGGCTTGAGTACAATGAATTATGGTAGAAGCTTGGGGGGAAATACTGCAGGCAGAGAAATTGGCCAGGTAGCCATTGCTTGTGTACAGCATATTGGTTAAAAGGCATGGAGTGGAATGCATAGAGATGGAAAAAAAAAAAAGGTCAGATGCACGATACACGTACGGGTAAAATCAACAAAAATTGACAGCATAGCTTAGGAGTCACACAGCCTCTTCAGTAGGTTCAAAGCCTGCTATGTTATTTTCCAGACTTGTGGTCTTAGACAAGCTACTGAACCTCTCAGTGGCTCTAGGAGCAACTGGTTTGAGGTTTAAGCCAAATTGAGTCAACGAGTCTGTCCATAATGAAGAATACATTGGGAACATGACATACTGGTCAGACTAGCATAACGATTCAGGGCTTAAATAACCAAAGGTGCCGCCTACCAGCAGTATCAAAGTGTTGACAAAAAACAATGCAGCTATTTACCAAGGGTCAAGTGAGGAGTCCATAGACATCTCATAGATCTGATTTCTCAGGGGCTAAGAATACTCTTGGGGGCCTGCGGTGTAGTACTTCACTGGAGAAAAATAAAATAGGCATTCAGGTGAGGGTGTAGGCTTGAGGAAGCCTTGGAGACAGGAATGTGCCTTGAGCATTACAAAGAGCAAGGAAAGCACTTTAGTGGAATGCAAGAAGATAAAGCTCCAAAGGGAGGTTGGGGCCAGATTGAAGACATCTTTGAATTTGCAGATTTAGCAAATAAACATACAAGTGATCTTGCTTGGATCATACTATGCTGAAAAAATTACTTGTTGTTGATGTGAAATTCAAATTGAACTGGGTGTCCCGTGTTTTATCCTGCAGCCCTATGTTTGGATGCCAGGGAAAGGCAGTTGGACATAATTTTCAGTGAGAAACATTTGAAGGGCATTTTGAGCAATGGATGGAACGATTTTTAGAAGGATTAATTGGTTGTGCAGGAGGGAGGAGAGACTGAGAATAAGGCGGATAGCTGTGGATGGTCTAGGAATAATACTGGTAAGAGCTGATGAGATTTCTCCTTCCACCCACCATCCCACCATCTCTCAAACCATGTTTCTACACTGGCCTGTCACTCGTCTCCTTCCTTACTCCTGATGCCATATCTACCTTTGCAGAACACCTGGGGACCTGAACAAGAGTCCCTTGAGCCCAGCCTTTTCCATGTGTCTTAAGGACAAAGTTATATGATACCTTCTTTCCTCATTTTCTTTTTGTGATACCTTAATGTGATACCTTCTTTCCTCATTTTCTTTTTGGTCAGTTAGAAGCATCTTGTTAACATGGTTGTTTTAGGTTAAGTGAATTCACCACTTCTCCGAGATGAAATAGTTGTGTATTTTCTTTTCAAGCAAAGATGTACAACTGTAAAAATCAAAGTTCAGATGACTTGCCCATCTCCTTTTCTGCTTGTACCAGTCCCTTCTGGATGTGCCTTTTCAGAAGGTTCCAGTGAGGAGCTCAAAGGCACAACATTAGCTACTGACCTTTTGGGTGGGGGGGGATTCCCTACTCATCTGACAGTAGCTTCTCTGTGACTCAAGTCAGTGGGTAGAGTTACTCAGGCTCCCCTCTTTGACCCTCTTCTGCCTGCAGCTTCCAAGCGTTGTCATGAATTTCAGGAGTTTGGGGAATTGGGGCCTGAGAAACAAGTAGAAGCCTAGCAGAGATGGCCACGGCGATGATGCTTAGAGGAAACCTAAATCTGCTTAGAGAACAGCCAAAGTCTTAAGTGAACAAACAGTACCAAGAAGGCACCAAACATGAGGATGTCACTGAAGGTTAATGCGTGAGAATTAAAGCTCGAGAATGAAAAGATACCAGAGAGACTTACAAGCTCAGCTTGCTTGTGTTGTGCAGGAAGCTTGGCAAGAGGGCAAGTGGGGCAGAAATCTAGGTCCTAATCCCCTTGCCAAGCAGTTAGCTCTGGCACAGTCTGCATCCATCAGGAGGGGACACCTTTTTCTTACTGGCGTATGGATGCCGTCTAGACGAGTGATGCGGCTGGACAGAGTGAGGTTTGAATCTGGCTAGCTGTCAGACCGTGTGCTCTGATACTTGCCCATCCTGAGCCGAAATCTCTTTACCTGCAAAGTGGGATAATAATAATGCCTACCTAGGCTCATATTGCTAAAAAATGCTTCTCACAATGACTAGAACATAGCTGCAAATAAATTATAACCACTACCACAAGACCAGCAACACATACTGTCTGTACAAAGTTATTCAGGAGTCCCATAAAAGGCCTTGAAGGCAGATTTAACTTTCCTTCATAAAAATCATCCACTGGCAAACTTTTTCTATAAAGGGCCAAATAGTAAATACTTAGGGCTCTGTGAGCCATAATGCCTCTGTCACATATTCTTCTTTTTTTTTAAACAACACTGTAAAAATGGAAAAAGTATTCTTAGTTTATGGGCCATACAAAAACCGTCTTCGGACTAGATTTGGTTCATGGGCTACAGTTTAATGATAAAGAATGCAAAGAACACGGACGTCCGTGAGTTCGTTAATTTGGGGTACCTATGATTTTAGCATGGAGTCAGACAGCAGATAGATAGAACTCATCAGTCATTGCCCTAAGCTCTCAGCCAGCCCCGATAGTGGTGAGAGTGTAGACTCTAGGTTGTCTATTTGTCTCAAAAATCAGATGTCCAGCCCGAACACAATGGTCACCATGCTCTATGTGCTCAGTAAATATTTTTGAGGGAATGAATTGAAATGATTTAAAGTTTTTTGAGCTGGATTTCTTCATCTATAAATTGCAAAGAAACACATCGTCAGGAACAAAGGAGGTACTGTATAAAATGTGTGTATTACAGTGCCAGTCACATAATGACAGTAATGTCATCATCATTATGTTCCAGTGTAACCGTTGTCAACATGCACTTAGGTATCATTTCAAATTATTGTATCAATAGTCAGCAGTTGATTTGAAAGGAAAAATTAAAAGTTCTAAGGATAGAGTGATTAAAAGTGGAGAAACACTAGCTTCGTCCATCAGAAAGAGTGTATTTATCTCAGAATGATGATAATTTCTTTTTCTTGAAAAACAAACAAAACAAAATCAGACCTTGAGGAAAGGCCACTGCTTTCTACCTCTGACGCTGACTGTGCACATCTATAAGCCTTTCCTCACTCCCACGACTCCCTCTTCCTAAGCACATGGCAAAGATTAAAGTCCTAGGTGATCCCTGGGGAAAGGTGCTGTTACAAACCAGGTGGGTACCATTAGCATGGAACATATAAGGATGAAGATTACAATGAGATAGAGACTTTACTAAGGAATAGGGTACACTGGATGTCATGCGATTCACACTGTAACGTACCTTTACGATTTGCAGAAAAATAGGTGGTAATAACCAAGCCATGATATCTGAGCTATAAAACAGGCAGTCAGCTTATACTTTAAGGGAGGAAAGAAACTATTCAAATGTTGCAGAATGTAGGACACTTTCGGATAATGGGAAGTTCCCCATTAGGAGGCACTACTTAATAGTCCATACCTGTCAGTCTATGTCTCAGTTGCCTCATCAGTAAAATGGGACAGTTGCATCTACCTAGCTGGTGGCGGAGATGTTTTGCAAATTACTTCCAGATGAATATCCACAGATCTATGATGAGCCTTTAAGGCACTGTATACTATAGGTAAATGAAAACCAAATTTGAGAACATGTGGATAGTTGGGAAGGCGATTTTAAATAATTGAGACACATTTAGCTTCTATTTTTGAAATGAGGTTCAGAATTCAGCTGGAATTATAGTATCATCAGCTACTTTGAACTTGCTACAATTTAAATAGGGTCATTTGAGCAAAGTACAGAGCGTCATTCATTCCCAAGTTTAGCCAGTCTGCCCGCTAGATTGACTGGTGATGTCTTGATTGGGTATGATTCCCCTTGACTTATTTCTCTGTTGTTGATAATTAAAAGCTGTCTGGTTTTATTCTCATGTAATGATAAGTGAAGGGGTAATGTCTGCCAGACTTTTCCCATTCACTTGTTGTTTGCAACAGTGCAGAGCCTTGGTATCACCATGAATTTTAAGCTGATGTCCTGGTAACTGAATATCAGTGCAGATAGTATATTGATGTTTTGCATCTGGGAGCTGATACACAATCTCAGAGCCAACTGGAAAACAATCCCCAGTGTAAATGGATAAATTGGCACGGGTGACCTTATCCTCTCATTCCAGCTTTGAAAAACAGACACTTCTGTGAGTGGGTAGAAAACACCATCTATCAACCACAGTTTCCACAGTTCTCTGGGACTAATACAAGTGCCTAACTTTACATCAGAAGGACAAAGCATATTGAAGAAGCAGAAGACAAAATGATAGTTAGCCTCTCTCTAATCTCGGTGTGTTTTGTTCTGGTTCTTGAAGCTTTCCCTTCATTATGGTTTTAATCATCTCGATCAGCATTATTATAATCACAAAATGTCAGCCTAAGAAAATGATAATCTCATCGTCATTATGTTTCAATGTCACCTTTGTCAACTTGTGCTTAGCTATCATTTCAAATTACTGTATCAATGCTGTAATTAGATATAATTTGTGATATGACCAGCATTCACAGGTGAGTGGTTTTTCAAAAAATCCCACACCAACTGAAATAGTTTATTATTATAGGTCTTTTCTTTCAGAAACAAATATGTTTAATGTGGGCTGTCCCTTGAGAAATATTTCATATCAAAATGTTACATTTTATGAATACAACATGAATTAATATTTATGACTTGAATATTATAGCCTATGTGTGTGAGCTTGAAGCACTGAAACCTCTATCTCATTCTTTATAGTTTTTTTTTTTTTTAACTCAAGATGGCATATGGGGTTTTTTTTAGGACTGTCCTCATGCATACAATTAATGAAATTCAAATATCTCTCTTTTACCAAATTTCTTATTGCAATTGACCATTCTGTAATGATTTCTATTATTTCATTACAGAGAATCGTAGGTTTAGGATACTTTCCACTCTGGTAAGTTCTCTTTTAAACCAAGATAAGATTAAGGTGTAAGAGAGGAAGAAAAGCGTTAATTTGGAGAAAGGTTTTCTGCCTTCCTTTATGGGAGGAAGTCTAGGCTAAAAAGTAGGACTGGTTGATCCAGCATAAAAGTGATTCATGAAATATGACATCTCTTTAACATTGAAGAAAAAAATGCTTTCCTTCATTGAGTGCTTTCTTCCATATGCAAAATATTGACACATCCCTATTATATCAAACAAAAGCCTTCGTTCACAGAGATAATTTTATAGAGCAGCTGGTATCATGTGATCTTATTAATATTTATGAAATATGATAATATGAAAAAGGGGGAACTGGAACACAGCCCTATCTTTCTAGACCCTATTCATTTCAGCTTCAAAATGTTTTTTCATTTCACACATCAGACGCTAATTAGCAAATATCTAATTAGTGTTAGAAGATTAATCACTCTTGGGAGTTGTTGAGGCTTTGAGCTTTCATGCATGCAAAAACAGTGCCATTTTAGGTGCATTTGTTAAGGTACAGTAACTTTAAATGATACAACTTTTATTTTTCTTTGAAAAAAATTTGAGTTACAGCAATGGAGTAAATGTAGGCTCTAGTAAAAAGAGATCGAGGAATATGCAATTGGAAAGATAAAAATGACACCATTGAGAGCCACATATTCAATTCAATCACCAAATGTTAGCAAGAGCTTGCTCTATTTTAGGCATTGTGGGAGGCCCTCAGAAGACCCAGAGAACCAAAAAATGTAGCCCCTGACCTCCAGATGCTTAGGAAATTAAAGGAGGGGTTTGCAAACTAAGGCCCCAGGCCCAAATTCAGCCAGCCACGGTGTTTTTGTACGACTTTAAACTGAGAATGTGTTTTACATTTTTAAATGGTTGAATAAAAAGAACCAAGAGTGATATTTCATGACACATGAAAATTTAATGAAATTCAAATTTCAGTGTCCATAATTTTTTTTTTATTGGAACCCAGCCATGCTTATTCATTTATGTACTGTCTATGGCTGTTTTCGCCTATCACGGCAGAGTTGAGTAGTTGCAACAGAGACCATATGGCTCTCAGAGCCTAAAATATTTACTCTCTGGCCCTTTACAGAAAAAAATTTTTGCCCATTCCTGAATTAAAAGCTAAATATCTTGATATAGTAGAGCAGCTTGGGGAGTCAAGTAGACTGATATCAGTTCTATAATTGGTTAGCTGTGTGACTTCGGGTAGGTGATTTAAAATTTCTTAGCTTCAGTTGATAATACAGGAATTATTCATCTCTTCATAGATCTATGAAAACTGAGGCTTTTAAGAACTAAATAGAACTACTTAAATAATGTACCTCACTTGATACTTGACTGATGGTAGATAAACGGTAAAAGTTACTCCCCTGGATCCCAACCCTTCCTAGAAACAAAATAAAGTTAGGTTTCTTTATTAGTTCTCCTTCTCATCCTCCTTCAAAAGGTTTCTAAATGGGGGCTTCCCTGGTGGCGCAGTGGTTGAGGATCCGCCTGCCGATGCAGGGGACACAGGTTCGTGCCCCGGTCCGGGAAGATCCCACATGCCGCGGAGCGGCTGGGCCCCTGAGCCATGGCCACTGAGCCTGCGCGTCCGGAGCCTGTGCTCCGCAATGGGAGAGGCCACAACAGTGAGAGGCCCGCGTACTGCAAAAAAAAAAAAAAAAAAAAAAAAAGGTTTCTAAATGGAAGGGTGAATGGTCCAGAACTGGAAGCAGTATTAATTCTTCACCCAATTCATGAATAAGATGGAAAAAGGGATAGGTACTAACCTAAAATGATCTCACTGGAGATTTCTGCTTCTAATATTATGGTACTTTGTCCCCATCTTGTCCCCAAATGCCCTTAAGCATCAATTCCTTCTTCTAGTAAAAACTGAAGGAAGGAAGTAGCCAGGAAAAATTTATTGTTAATGTAAGTTCCAGTGATGTTGTTTTTATTTTTTTATTCATAAAAATCTCTGCTTATACCAAATTCCTGTTTACAATTCATAGCTGTCAGATCTTTCATTTAAGTACACACATATTAAATTTATTGACTGTATCCTGCAGAGTTAATGATGGGTAATTCATTAAATGCCACAGGGAGCCTATCTTTTATAAGGAAAATTGGAGTGTTTTTTTAGAGGGTGGGGTGTTTTGGGGGCGGGATTGGGGTAAACTGAAAACTTTAAAAAATTATTCTCTAAGCTGAAAAATCTCTGTTTCAATGCAGCAGGAATTGTAATCAAGACACACACGTATACAGCCATTAAAGTTATCTACATTGAAATTTGGCCATAATTCAAATTGCTTTATATATTCTTGGGAAACAAGACTACAAACTATAGAAAGCATTTAAAGTGAGGTTTAAGGTGAAGATATAATGGCTCCATTTTATCTCTCTGAGGGTTGTGAGCAATGTTAATACATTTTCTCTGAAACAATATGCATTAGAAAAATATTTTGAAATAATATTGATTTTAGGTGACTGACACCTGAGTCGATAATTTGAAAAATGGGATCACAATGACATGTTAGCATATAATCACATGCCGTGCAATAGAAACAGGAACTGCCTTGGATGGTTGCTGTAGTTGGGGGAGAACAGGAAAAGCTGGTGTCCTAGAATAGCTCCACTCTACTCACTGGTCACTCTGTGCACTTAATGAGCCCACTCAGTCTGGAAGTGCTCTGGGCAGCAGGCAAGTTGTATTTAGAGAGCATGGCAGCAGGTGGGTGGAGGTGGGGTGGGATGACCTAGCAGCAGACAGAAGGATCTGATGCCAATGGATGAGGGGGGCCAGGAGACCTTAAACTCTTTTAAAAAACTATGGGTTTTTAAAAAAACTATTTTTAAAAAACTATGGGTTTTTTAAAAAACTATGGGTTTTTTCTACCATATTTTAAAAGCCAAATACAGAAGAAAAAAGGAAAGTGATTATAACTACAAATAGAGGATCTTGGTCACAAAGAAAGTTCTTCCTATTGAAGAGAGGGTGTTTCCAACCAGGCAGGTTGTTAAACACAATTTTCAAGAGCCTTTGTATGTGTGAACGATACTGAGATTTATAAACATCGTCTGGCCCCCAGGAGCTTACCATCAGGTCTTTCCTTGGTGTCTTTATGGATACCTAAATCATCTGAATAAGAACACCAGGAATGGAGGTAGATCTTAAAAAATACAGATTACTGGGTCCTCTCCTGGTCTGCCTCCATGTAAATCTCTGCGGGGTCCTGCCCTGGAATCTGAATGTTAGTGAGCTTCTCAAGTGATTCTTAAGTACCTTAAAGATTGAGAAAAATATCTCTGGGTCATTTTCTAATAGAAAATAATAACCAGTTGTTTGTTCTGCATGTGTTTTGCATTGTCTTTACCTATTCCTACATCCATAAAGCCATCTTTCATAGTATTGTCCTTTGTTTTCCCCCAAACAAGAACTTTACCTTTGCCCACCATTATATTCTCTGGTTTCTTCCTGTCAACCACAAATGGCTTTTGCAGTGGAAATTTAAAAGACTGTATAAAGCCAGTAATGAGTTAGAAGTCATTCCCACAAGATGACAGAATAACATGAAGTCACAGTTGCTTCTTGCTATGTACCAAACCACCCTGAAACTCAGGGGCTTGTGGGTCAACTGAACAGTTCTTCTGCTGGACTCACCTGGGGTCCGTCACATGCCTGCAGTCATCTCAGGGCTACAGTGGAGGCTGATTGGTCTAGGGCAGTTATTCCCAAAGTGTGATCATTGGACCAGTATCATCACCATCACTAGGGAAGTTGTTAGAAGTGAAAGTTCTCAGACACCATGCCAGAGCTACTGAATCAAAAACTCTAAGAGTGGGACCCAGCAATCTGTTTTAATAAGTCCTCCAGGTGATTCCAATGCACATTCATGCTTAAGAATGCTGGTTTAGGGAGTAATAAATGGAGAGCTCATTGCCATTCCAAATGGTCTCATCCTCCAATAGGCTAGCCTGAGCTTCCTCAGATGGTGGTACCACCTTCCAGTAGGGTGAAATCAGACATTGAAAGGCCTCTTGTGGCCTAGGCCCAGAAGCTGGCCATTGGTTAAGTTGGTTAAATCTATTGGCTAAAGCAAATCACATGGTGAGCCCAAATTCAAGGGAAAGGAAAATAGATTCTACTTCCTGTTGAGAGGAATGGCAAAGTCGCACAGCAAAGTGGCCCAGATACAGAAATGGTAATAATTGTTTTGGCCATCTTTGCAAATAATCTACCACACTAGGTACTAATATAATAGACCTAAATGCCTTATTATCCCAAGATTTCCCAACATGATCCTTAGGATTTTTCTCTTCTATGCAGAATACAATGCTGGTTGTATTAGTTTCTGCGGGCTGCCCTGACAAAAATAACCCAAACTTGGGTGACGTAAAACAACAGAACTTTCCTTCAGACACTTCTAGGTTCTGGAATTGCAAAATAAATGTGTCAGTAAGCCCATGCTCCCTCTGAAGCCTGTTGGGGAAAATCCTTTCCTTGCCTCTTCCTAGTTCCTGGTGGTTGGCAAACAATTATTAGTTTTTGTTGGCTTATAGTTGCACCCCTCCAGTCTCTGCCTCTGTTGTCACGTGGGGTTCTCCGTGTCATCACACCATCTTGGAGGACACCAGTCACATTGGATTAAGGATCCAGCCTAATTCAGTATGACCTTATCTGAATTAAAATAATTACATCTGCAGTGATCCTATTTCCCAACACAGTCACATTGTGAGGTCCTGGGGATTAGGACTTTAACATTTCTTTTGGTAGCGGGGGACAGAATTCAACCCACGATACCTACCTAGGTTTCAACCCTCTGGTTGACTATATGTTACAATATTTAGAATCAAGGAGTAACTCTGTACTGGGAGGAAGGATGGATTCCAAAGGGCTTAATAAACCTTTTAATTCACTGCCTGGTTGTATATACTTGACCCTCTTGTGTGAATAGATAAATAAATGTTTCATTGTTTAGTGATGTACTGGACATGGAGCGCAGGAGGGAATGTCAGCGTAGAATGTGATACTTATGATGGAGAAGCCACAGAAGATGGTATCTTCCTGAGCTGTGTATTTTAAAGTATCCTATTACATAGCATGGAAATCAGTGGTATTGTTCAGCATAATAATGCCAGGGGCACATTTACAATATCCTGTTATAGCGTGGAAATATTGATGGCTGCAACAGGATATATGTAGTTTCAATTGTGTAAAGTGATGGCTTTACATCATCTTCCCTGGAATTTATCAGGACACTTTTATGCTATCTCTTATGTAATAAGCCTTTGGGTTTTAGAACATGTACACGTGTCTATATGTATGGTTATATAGAGCTGTATCAATGTATTCATTCGTTCATTTATTCATTCATTCATTGTCCATTCTTTCATTCAACAAACGTGGACTGAGTGCCTATTGGGAGACTTGGGAATCAGAAATAATGAAATAATAATGAAACAGTTTGCTGCCCTGACCTCATGGGGCTGATATTCAAGAGGGGGACATAAAAATTTTAAATAATAATAAATATGCAGCATAAAATACAATTTCAGACAGTAAAATGTGCTATGAAGAAATATATGTGTAATTGGGGAATAGAATTATATTTGTTCAAATAACTCTAAGTATCACGTGAAAGCATGTTTTACAAAGATTTGTTTTTAATATAATAACATCCAAATATCTAGTCCACCATCAGCAACAATGATATAGTCATTGTTCAGTGACCCTTTCCAAGTTATTGGAAATATTTTCCAGTTGATGCTAATCAATTTCAATAATTGAGCTTGTTGTGACTGTTTTTATGCTATGTATGTTAAGAGCATGGATTTTGGGTTCTGAGAAACCTGGGTTTGAACTGAGACTTGGCAGTATGGTTATATACTCTCTCTGAGTTTAGTAAATGTCCTCATTAAATAAAGATAATTATACCTAGTTCTTAGGTTGTCCTAAAGCTTGTGACATGTGACACTGCTAACCACGTTATTTAGCAAATATGTGCTTAATACGAATTTTTACTTGTTTATTTTCTTTATAATTTCATTCAAGCAATTTGATCTTTTATGGTCTTTTAAAATAGCCACTAAAAAATAGTCTTATGGGGCTTCCCTGGTGGCGCAGTGGTTGAGAGTCCGCCTGCCGATGCAGGGGATGCAGGTTCGTGCCCCGGTCCAGGAAGACCCCACCAGCCGCGGAGCGGCTGGGCCCGTGAGCCATGGCCGCTGAGCCTGCGCGTCCGGAGCCTGTGCTCTGCAACGGGAGAGGCCACAGCGGTGAGAAGCCCGCGTACCAAATAGTCTTATGAGGACAGATCAATCAAATATCCTTCTCTCTTAAATGATATCAATCAAACACCTGTGCACAATGGGAGCACCATCTTGCTGGGTAAACATATTTATTTAAAATTTTAATTGTTGGACTTCCCTGGTGGTCCAGTGGTTAAGACTCCACGCTTCCAATGCTTCCAGTGCAGGGAGCGAGGGTTTGATCCCTGGTCGGGGAACTAAGATCCCACATGCAACACGGCGAAAAGAAAAACAAAAACCAATTGTTATTCTTCCGAGATGAAGAAAACAGGCGTAGTTAATTTTTACATCTTCAAAAATGTATGACTTCTCCATCATGCATTGTATATCAAATACAATAAAAAGGCAAAAACCATTTGCACTAAAATCTGATTCATGCTTTCACGTAATATTTATGGTTTTCTACTTTTATGGATGCACCCAAAGTTCTGTGACTCTTTTAAAAGAAAAAAACCTTTAAATAGTACCTTGCATTAGGACTGCATTTTCATATTCTTAATTTGTGCATAATAATCTTGACTATATCTGCTACCCAGGTTGCTGTACAAGCTTCTCTTTTATACCCTCCATGAGTAAATTAGGACCATGCTTGTAGACTTGATAGGTCATCCATACCAATGATAACTATAATATTGGTAAGGAAAAACACTTGGTTCTGTCATGTAGGTTGCATCTCCAAGTGTAATAATTATTTTGCAAATGATGACATTATCAGAAAAAAAGTTACTGTATACTTACCACATCTGAAGCAGCTCGCTCAATGTTCAGAACAATCCCATGAGTCAGGAAATGTTATCAGCATTTTACAGATGAGACCCTGGGAAATTAAATAACTTATCCAAATACGTCAGACAGAAAGTGGGGAAGCAGAGATCTGAACTCTATTATTCTTACTCCGGCATCTTTAGGCTTCATCATCATGCTGTATAGACCACTTAATGGAGAATGCATGGGGCTGAGTGATTTGTGTCATTTGCTGTAGAGCTAGACATGGAAAGTCCTCTTTTTTTTTTTTTTTTAAATATCAGAAGCCAGTATCTGACTTGTAAAATATTCCTCCATTAAGTGAGCCATTGTCTTCTGGAATTATCCCTGATAAATGGTATGATCTGCCCAGAAACCTTACAATGTGAGCTTCATACTGCTGAGATTTCAATCCCTGACCTGAAAGGAAATCTTTATTCAAGACATGGAACCTGGTGCCCTGATAGCTCAGACCTCCCCTAGATGCCCAACACGAAATCTTTGCTAACCACTGAACTGAACATTGAAGTGACAGAAGGTTGCACAAAAGGTAAATATTCTTTGAGATGTAAGTCTAAATTAGGAAGGAGCGGGTAGGATTTACTGTGAATGGGTGCCTACATTTGAGAGTCTCATGATTTAGGTATCCTACAGAGAGATGTTAGCAGGGACTCTGGTTTAAAAAGGGAGGGGGTGTTCTTCAAGGCAGAAATAATGACAGCTAAGCTTCAGAGCTTCCATGGTCCCTTGGCTTTCTTGCACCCTCGAAGACTGAAGTAATCTCTCTGTCAACTTCAGTGTGTTAATTTACAGCTTAACACCCTTGGACCGTATTTCTATCCCCTTCCCCATAAGTGACACCTCAATCATCAAACTGGCCTCCTCACCTGGGTAATCTGGGTACAGAGGCTCCACTTATCTCACCTTCAAAGGGACAGTCACAATGACTGCACTTGATACATTCTGATACATTCGTAACATGACAGTGTAAAGTACAGGGTCATTCTACTGGGACTTGGACTTGAGGGGTCCACTTATTTTGGTAGACTAGCCTCTATCTGGCAGTGGGCTCTGAATTGGGGTATTGGCTCTTCAGGACCCATTACGAACAGTGGCATATGAAGGAAGAAGAATGATTTTGACCTCGTAAATGCTTCTCAACCACATTTAGTTTTTGGAAATATTTTGAAATATTTATCTTAGACTTTTTAAAATCTTCTTTTCATAATGATTCATGCCAGAATACAGAAACTGTGTTGGCTCTAAATGTGGAACCACACAATTAATAGTAGAGCTGCCAGGGACTTCAGAATTCATCTAGTTTAACCTTCTCACTACAGATGTGTAAACTGAGGCTTGGATAGGTCATATGCCTAGTCCAAGGTCACCTGACTAACTAATGGTAGTCTTTTAAATATTCTCTAAGACGCAGAGATGTGGAAATATCTACTAAACTCCTTTGCTCTACATTTTTAATCACTTCTATTTCTGTTTTATCGTACTGCAACATACTCTTCAATCCTTCCAGTTAAAAGGATGAGGGGAAAGGGGGAAACAAGGATAGGAGGAAGAACACATTGGCATACGTCAAGATAACTTACAGCAATTCAAAAACTCACATTAAATTCCTCAGGGCACTTTCCCAGAGCAAATCACAGGATTTTCCCCTAAGTAATTATAAAACAGGTTCAAGGAATAAGGACTCTGGTCATTCATCGATTCCTGATTTTTATTCCCAGACTTATCACTCCCCAGGATGAGAGGTTTGAGAGAATAGCTGCATTCGTAAAATGACTAGAATAATTTTAGCCACCTCAGGGATTCAGTGACTGTTTAATACAATAAAGGACTCTGAGATAGTCGGATGAAAGGTGCTTTAGATGGCAGACAGGATTACTCGATTAGAATTTCAGAGAGGAAGAAAGGAATCTTTTGTGTTGATAGGATTTTTTCTTTTTCTTTTTTTGGCAGTCCTGTAGTGGTTAAAAATTTTTCTTTTCCTTACCAATTTCTTCAATTTTAGATCGTGTCCTTGACTTGGTACAGCTTTCATGAGGAGGACTATGTGTTGGTATAAACTGCCTAGCTTCCTTTTGGATTTTTTTCCAGTATGCATTTTAGCCTCTTTGAATTCATAGGGCTAATTTTTCTCATTTCCCATGGTTGTGATGTTTATAAAGTAAAATAGAATTACCTGGGGACAGTGTTTTGTAATTCAGTATTTGTTACAGGTCACAGAGGCACACACACGTACTCACACACACATAAACACACAGTCACACTTCCCTGTATTGAACTGTTTGGAGACCAGACCAGTTTTGTTTCATTCTCCAAAGGTTGCCATCATATCATTAATCTCTCTCAGCCCTTAAAGATGGCCCTTTGCCATATTCTGTCAGAAAACAAGATATAGACCATTTACTTTATTTATTTATTTATTTATTTATTTATTTATTTATTTATTTATT
This sequence comes from Leucopleurus acutus, assembly GCF_964270905.1. Classification (NCBI taxonomy): domain Eukaryota; kingdom Metazoa; phylum Chordata; class Mammalia; order Artiodactyla; family Delphinidae; genus Leucopleurus; species Leucopleurus acutus. Next base: position 33,247,004 of record NC_139145.1, on the reverse strand, counting down.
TATTTATTTATTTATTTATGGTTGCGTTGGGTCTTCATTGCTGCGCGCAGGCTTTTCTCTAGTTGCGCTGAGCGAGGGCTACTCTTCGTTGCTGTGCGCGGGCTTCTCACTGCGGTGGCTTCTCTTGTTGCAGAGCACGGGCTCTAGGTGCGCAGGCTTCAGTAGTTGTGGCTCACAGGCTCTAGAGCGCAGGCTCAGTAGTTGTGGCGCACAGGCTTAGTTGCTCCGCAGCATGTGGATTCTTCCCGGACCAGGGCTCGAACCCATGTCACCTTACACTGGCAGGCGGATTCTTAATCACTGTGCCACCAGGGAAGTCCCCATTTACTTTAAATACCTAAAAATAACAATGCTGAATCAGTGGTTACACACATGCACACACACACACACACACAGACACACAATCAGGAGATATTGAATTTTGTAATTTTTGGAAATCTCTGTGCATTGTGGGTGGGGATGAGCAATAGAATTTGCAGGTTATTGAGATTGAAATGTTTTATTACATTAGTTGAAAATGTTCTTTGCTATTAAAACAAGTAGTGCTAATTAATAATCCTGCAGAATGGTAGAGCAGCCTTTAAACTACAAGCATAGATTATTAATCCTTTGCAGTAGAATTCTGCTTTTCCTTTCTTTCTCTTTCTCTTCTTTTCTTTTTGTTTTTAACATCTCTATTGGAGTATAATTGCTATACAATGGTATGTTAGTTTCTGCTTTATAACAAAGTGAATCAGCTATACATATACATACATCCCCATATCTCTTCCCTCTTGCATCTCCCTCCCTCCAACCCTCCCTATCCCACCCTTCTAGGTATCACAAAGCACCGAGCTGATCTCCCTGTGCTATGCGGGTGCTTCCCACTAGCTATCTATTTAACGTTTGGTAGTGTATGTATGTCCATGCCACTCTCTCACTTTGTCCCAGCTTACCCTTCCCCCTCCCCGTATCCTCAAGTCCATTCTCTAGTAGGTCTGCATCTTTATTTCCATCTGGCCCGTAGGTTCTTTATGACCTTTTTTTCTTTTTTAGATTCCATATATATGTGTTAGCATACAGTATTTGTTTTTCTCTTTCTGACTTACTTCACTCTGTATGACAGTCTCTAGGTCCATCCATCTCACTACAAATAACTCAGTTTTGTTCCTTTTTACGGCTGAGTAATGTTCCATTGTATATATGTGCCACATCTTCTTTAACATTCATCTCCTGATGGACACTTAGGTTGCTTCCATGTCCTGGCTATTGTAAATATAGCTGCAATAAACATTTTGGTACATGACTCTTTTCAAATTATGGTTTTCTCAGGGTATATGCCCAGTAGTGGGATTGCTGGGTTGTACGGTAGTTCTATTTTTAGTTTTTTAAGGAACCTCCATACTGTTCTCCATAGTGGCTGTATCAAATTACATTCCCACCAACAGTGCAAGAGGGTTCCCTTTTCTCCACACCCTCTCCAGCCTTTATTGTTTGTAGATGTTTTGATGATGGCCATTCTGACTGGTGTGAGGTGATATCTCATTGTAGTTTTGATTTTCATTTCTCTAATGATTAATGATGTTGAGCATTCTTTCATATGTCTGTTGGCAATCTGTATATCTTCTTTGGAGAAGTGTCTGTTTAGGTCTTCTGCTCATTTTTGGATTGGGTTATTTGTTTTTTTTGATATTGAGCTACATGAGCTGCTTGTAAATTTTGGAGATTAATCCTTTGTCTGTTGCTTCATTTGCAAATATTTTCTCCCATTCAGAGGGTTGTCTTTTCGTCTTGTTTATGATTCCCTTTGCTGTGCAAAAGCTTTTAAGTTTCATTATGTCCCATTTGTTTATTTTTGTTTTTATTTCCATTTCTCTAGGAGCTGGGTCAAAAAGGATCTTGCTGTGATTTATGTCATAGAGTGTTCTGCCTATGTTTTCCTCTAAGAGTTTGATGGTGTCTGGCCTTACATTTAGGTCTTTAATCCATTTTGAGTTTATTATTGTGTATGGTGTTAGGGAGTGTTCTAATTTCATTCTTTTACATGTAGCTGTCCAGTTTTCCCAGCACCACTTATTGAAGAGGCTGTCTTTTCTCCACTGTATATTCTTGCCTCCTTTATCAGATATAAGGTGACCATCCGTGCATGAGTTTATCTCTGGGCTTTCCATCCTGTTCCATTGATCTATATTTCTGTTTCTGTGCCACTACCATACTGTCTTGATTACTGTAGCTTTGTAGTATAGTCTGAAGCCTGGGAGCCTGAGAGCTCCGTTTTTCTGTCTCAAGATTGCTTTGACTATTTGGGGTCTTTTGTGTTTCCATACAAATTGTGAAATTTTTTGTTCTAGTTCTGTGAAAAATGCCATTGGTAGTTTGATAGGGATTGCATTGAATCTGTAGATTGCTTTGGGTAGTAGAATCATTTTCCCAATGTTGATTCTTCCAATCCAAGAACGTGGTATATCTCTCCGTGTATTTGTATCATCTTTAATTTCTTTCATCAGTGTCTTATACTTTTCTGCAAACAGGTCTTTTGTCTCCTTAGGTAGGTTTATTCCTAGATATTTTATTCTTTTTGTTGCAATGGTAAATGGGAGTGTTTTCTTAATTTCACTTTCAGATTTTTCATCATTAGTGTAGAGGAACGCAAGCAATTTTTGTGCATCAATTTTGTATCCTGCTACTTTACCAAATTCATTGATTAGCTCTAGTAGTTTTCTGGTAGCATCTTTAGGATTGTCTATGTATAGTATCATGTCATCTGCAAACAGTGACAGCTTTACTTCTTCTTTTCCAATTTGGATCCCTTTTATTTCTTTTTCTTCTCTGATTGCTGTGGCTAAAGCTTCCAAAATTATGTTGATTAAGAGTGGTGAGAGTGGGTAACCTTATCTTGTTCCTGATCTTAGTGGAAACACTTTCAGTTTTTCACCTTGAGGATGATGTTGGCTGTGGGTTTGTCATATATGGCCTTTATTATGTTAAGAAAAGTTCCCTCTATGCCTACTTTCTGGAGGGTTTTTATCATAAATGGGTGTTGAATTTTGTCAAAAGCTTTCTCTGCATCTATTGAGATGATCATATGGTTTCTCTCCTTCAATTTGTTAGCGTGGTGTATCACATTGATTGATTTGCGTATATTGAAGAATCCTTGCATTCCTGGGATAAACCCCACTTGATCATGGTGTATGATCCTTTTAATGTGCTGTTGGATTCTGTCTGCTAGGATTTTGTTGAGGATTTTTGCATCTATGTTCATCAGTGATATTGGCCTGTAGTTTTCTTTTTTGTGACATCTTTGGTTTTGGTATCAGGGTGATGGTGGCCTCGTAGAATGAGTTTGGGAGGTTCCTCCCTCTGCTATATTTTGGAAGAGTTTGAGAAGGATAGGTGTTAGCTCTTCTCTAAATGTTTGATAGAATTTGCCTGTGAAGCCATCTGGTCCTGGGCTTTTTTTTGTTGAAAGATTTTTAATCACAGTTTCAATTTCAGTGCTTGTGATTGGTCTGTGCATATTTTCTATTTCTTCCTTATTCAGTCTCGGAAGGTTGTGCATTTCTAAGAATTTGTCCATTTCTTCCAGGTTGTCCATTTTATTGGCATATAGTTGCTTGTAGTTATCTCTCATGTTTCTTTGTATTTCTGCAATGTCAGTTGTTACTTCTCTTTTTTCATTTCTAATTCTATTGATTTGAGTCTTCTCCCTTTTTTTCTTGACAAGTCTGGCTAGTGGTTTATCAATTTTATCTTCCCAAAGAACCAGGTTTTAGTTTTATTGATCTTTGCTATTGTTTCCTTCATTTCTTTTTCATTTATTTCTGATCTGATCTTTATGATTTCTTTCCTTCTGCTAACTTTGGGGTTTCTTTGTTCTTCTTTCTCTGATTGCTTTAGGTGTAAGGTTAGCTTGTTTATTTGAGATGTTTCTTGTTTCCTGAGGTAGGATTTTATTGCTATAAACTTCCCTATTAGAACTGCTTTTGCTGCATCCCATAGGTTTTGGGTCATCGTGTTTTCATGGTCATTTGTTCCTATGTTTTTTTTTATTTCCTCTTTGATGTCTTCAGTGATCTCTTGGTTATTTAGTGGTGTGTTGTTTAGCCTCCATGTGTTTGTATTTCCTACAGATTTTTCCTGTAATTGATATCTAGTCTCATAGCATTGTGGTCGGAAAAGATACTTGATACGGTTTCAATTTTCTTAAATTTACCAAGGCTTGATTTGTGACCAAGATATGATCTATCCTGGAGAATATTCCATGAGCACTTGGGAAGAATGTGTATTCTGTTGTATTTGGATGGAATATCCTATAAATATCAATAAGTCCATCTTGTTTAATGTATCATTTAAAGCTTGTGTTTCCTTATTTATTTTCATTTTGGATGATCTGTCCATTGGTGAAACTGGAGTGTTAAAGTCCCCTACTATGATTGTGTTACTGTCGATTTCCCCTTTTATGGCTGCTAATATTTGCCTTATGTATTGAGGTGCTCCTATGTTGGGTGCGTAAATATTTACAATTGTTATATCTTCTTCTTGGATTGATCCCTTGATCATTATGTAGTGTCCTTCCTTGTCTCTCTCTTCATTCTTTATTTTAAAGTCTATTTTGTCTGATATGAGAATTGCTACTCCAGCATTCTTTTGATTTCCATTTGCATGGAATATGTTTTTCCATCCCCTCACTTTCAGTCTGTATGTGTCCCTAGGTGTGAAGTGTGTCTCTTGTAGACAGCATATATACAGGTCTTGTTTTCGTATCCATTCAACCAATCTATGTCTTTTGGTTGGCGCATTTAATCCATTTATATTTAAGATAATTATAAATATGTATGTTCCTATTACCATTTTCTTAATTGTTTTGGGTTTATTATTGTATGTCTTTTCCTTCTCTTGTGTTTCTTGCCTAGAGAAGTTCCTTTAGCATTTGTTGTAAAGCTGGTTTGGTGGTGCTAAATTCTCTTAACTTTTGCTTATCTGTAAAGGTTTTAATTTCTCCGTCAAATCTGAATGAGATCCTTGCTGGCTAGAGTAATCTTGTTTGTAGGTTTTTCTCCTTCATCACTTTGAATATGTCCTGCCACTCCCTTCTGGCTTGCAGAGTTTCTGCTGAAAGATCAGCTGTTAACCTTATGGGGATTCCCTTGTGTGTTATTTGTTGTTTTTCCCTTGCTGCTTTTAATATTTTTCTTTGTATTTAATTTTTGATAGTTTGATTAATATGTGTCTTGGCATGTTTCTCCTTGGATTTATCCTGTGTGGGACTCTCTGTGCTTCCTGGACTTGATTAACTATTTTCTTTCCCATATTAGGGAAGTTTTCTACTACAACCTCTTCAAATATTTTCTCAGTCCCTTTCTTTTTCTCTTCTTCTTCTGGGATCCCTATAATTCGAACGTTGGTGCATTTAATGTTGTCCCAGAGGTCTCTGAGACTGTCCTCAGTTCATTTCATTATTTTTTCTTTATTCTACTCTGTAGTAGTTATTTCCACTATTCTATGTTCCATGTCACTTATCTGTTCTTCTGCCTCATTTATTCTGCTATTGATCCCATCTAGAGAATTTTAAATTTCATTTATTGTGTTATTCATCACTGTTTGTTTGCTCTTTAGTTCTTCTAGGTCCTTGTTAAACGTTTCTTGTATTTTCTTCATTCTATTTCCAAGATTTTGGATCATCTTTACTATCATTATTCTGAATCCTTTCTCAGGTAGACTGCCTATTTCCTCTTCATTTGTTAGGTCTGGTGGGTTTTTACCTTGCTCCTTCATCTGCTGTGTGTTTCTCTATCTTCTCATTTTGCTTAACTTATTGTGTTTGGGGTCTCCTTTTCGTGGGCTGCAGGTTCATAGTCTCCGTTGTTTTTGGTGTCTGTCCCCAGTGACTGGGGTTGGTTCAGTGGGCTGTGCAGGCTTCCTGGTGGAGGGGACTAGTGCCTGTTTTCAGGTGGATGAAGCTGGATCTTGTCTTTCTGGTTGGCAGGTCCACGTCTGATGGTGTGTTTTGGGGTGTCTGTGGACTTATTATGATTTTAGGCAGCCTGTGTGCTGATGGATGGGGTTGTGTCCCTGTCTTGCTAGTTTTTTGGCATAGGGTGTCCAGCACTGTTGCTTGCTGTTCGTTGCGTTGAGCTGGGTCTTGGCATTGAGATGGAGATCTCTGGGAGATTTTCACCCTTTGATGTTACGTGGAGCTGGGAGGTCTCTTGTGGACCAGTGTCCTGAAGTTGGCTCTCCCACCTCAGAGGCACAGCCCTGACGCCTGGCTGGAGCACCAAGAGCCTTTCATCCACACGGCTCAGAATAAAAGGGAGAAGAAAAAGAAAGAAGGTAAAATAAAATAAAGTAAAAGAAAAGAAAAGAAAGTTTATTAAAATAAAAATAAATAATTATTAAGAAAAAAATTATTTTTCAAGTTAAAAAAAAAAAAGAAAACCAGACAGACAGAACCCTAGGACAAATGGTAAAAGCAAAGCTATACTGACAAAATCTCACACAGAAGCATACACATACACACTCACAAAAAGAGGAAAAGGGGAAAAAATAAACTATCTTGCTCCCAAAGTCCACCTCCTCAATTTGGGATGATTCGTTGTCTATTCATGTATTCCACAGATGCAGGGTACATCAAGTTGATTGTGGAGATTTAATCCACTGCTCCTGAGGCTGCTGGGAGAGATTTCCCTTTGTCTTCTTTGTTCGCACAGCTCCCGAAGCTCCCAGGGTTCAGCTTTGGATTTGGACCCGCCTCTGCGTGTAGGTCGCCTGAGGGCATCTGTTCTTCACTCAGACAGGCCGGGGTTAAAGGAGCAGCTGATTCGGGGGCTCTGGCTCACTCAGGCTGGGTGGAGGGAGGGGTACGGAGGCAGGGCGAGCCTGCGGCGGCAGAGGCCAGTGTGACGTTGCACCAGCCTGAGGCACGCCGTGCGTTCTCCCGGGGAAGTTGTCCCTGGATCACGGGACCCTGGCGGTGGCGGGCTGCACAGGCTCCCCGGAAGTGGGGTGTGGATAGTGACCTGTGCTCGCACACAGGCTTCTTGGTGGTGGCAGCAGCAGCCTTAGCGTCTCATGCCCATCTCGGTTCTGCGCTGATAGCCGCGGCTCGCGCCTGTCTCTGGAGCTCCTTTAAGCAGCGCTCTTAATCCCCTCTCCTTGCGCACCAGGAAACAAAGAGGGAAGAAAAAGTCTCTTGCCTCTTCGGCAGGTCCAGACTTTTTCCCGGACTCCCTCCTGGCCAGCCGTGGCGCACTAACCCCCTGCAGGCTGTGTTCACGCCGCCAACCCCAGTCCTGTCCCTGCCTCCGACCGAAGCCCGAGCCTCAGCTCCCAGCCCCGCCCACCCCGGCGGGTGAGCAGACAAGCCTCTCGGGCTGGTGAATGCTGGTCGGCACCGATCCTCTGTGCGGGAATCTCTCCGCTTTGCTCTCCGCACCCCTGTTTCTGCGCTCTCCTCCGCGGCTCCGAAGCTTTCCCCGTGCTCCACCCGCAGTCTCCGCCCACGAAGGGGCTTCCTAGTGTGTGGAAAGCTTTCCTCCTTCACAGCTCCCTCCCGCTGGTGCAGGTACCGTCCCTATCCTTTTGTCTCTGTTTATTCTTTTTTCTTTTGCCCTCCCCAGGTACGTGGGGAGTTTCTTGCCTTTTGGGAGGTCTGAGGTCTTTTGCCAGCATTCAGTAGGTGTTCTGGAGGAGTTGTTCCACATGTAGATGTATTTCTGATGTATTTGTGGGGAGGAAGGTGATCTCCGGGTCTCACTCTTCCGCCATCTTGAAGCTCCTCCTCTCTCTCTCTCTTCTTTCCTGCGTTCCTTCCTTCTTTCCAGAAATATCTATCACAATGGGAACTGTTTTAGGGTCTATGTTTGTAGTGGTATTTCAGTTCAGCCAATCATAGTAGAGTAATCTTATGGCTTCTACCAAGGAATGAATATCAGTATATCTTTGGTGTGGAAAGACTGGGGATAACACCAATCCAAAATCTAGCAGCTCTGTTTTATTTCATGTAGAAGGACGCTTCCCCATGAGCCATTATGAGTAGCATATCTAGTACACTTGAACTTTGCAAGGCTTATCTGTGTCCTAGAAAGAAAGTGTATTGGCTCCAAAATGAAAATAAAATTACAAAATCCAAATCGATCAAGTTTGATTAAATGTCTACCAAATACTGAACTTACCATTATGTCAGTCAACCAGTAGACTGCTACCCAAGTCAGTTTTTATGAAATTATATAGAAATTAGATGTTTATATAAAAATAACTCTTAACTGTTAGATTTCTATACAGGCCTGCTATGGATGGGTGGGGCTTTTTGCAAAGAAGCAATCTGGGAACAGTGAAGTCCTAAAGTGTCCCTTTCCAGATGACTTTTCAGACAACTTCATAATAATGTCAAATAAGATTTAACGTATTTGTGTGATGTATGAACTAATTACCAGTTACAGGCTTGAGGTTATTGTATCATATGTGGTAACTTTGTGATGCGTTAGCTGTTTTTGCGGCGTGAATTCATTTCCTCCCGCTTTCTCTCTCAACTAAAAAGTTGCTGTAAGCTGACTTTTGTTCCATTTTACCTCAGTGCATTCATGGACTCCTCCTTCCACACTATTGCCAGGTGTTAGCATCTTCCCTGAGTAATTTCAGGCATTTTCCTTTGAATGAAAATGGCTCACTTGGAAGGTTGTGAAAGGCATATCCATGTGGAATTGAGAGGATCTTGTGTTGTGATGTGGTGGGAAGGCTTGCCAGAAATTGCCCGTTTCAGGCTGATGATGCAAAACCAGACATCTGTTAAATTAACATCTACCTAACATTTTGCCTTCAGTCAAATGCATTTTTTTTAAAAAAATTAAATCTCTCTCACTCCTGCTTTCTTTTTTTTTTTTCCCACTGTCAAAACAATCTGTCACAAGATATTTAATTTCTGTGTAATGGGTTACTTAAAGAAACCAGCATATGGTGCAGTGAAAGTACCTAGCTACGAGTTTCAGGCAATGGTGCATACTGCTGTTTCACTCTTTTCCTGGACCATATTGTGCCCAGCATAGATTTTATTATGGTGCAGGATTTAAATTATTGCCAGGGTCTCTCACAACTCTTGCCTTTTAAGATCAAAATATGAGTGTCAGTATTCTTGTTCTGCCATGGAATCAGAAATCACTTTCTACGTTGGTTAAGTGGTAGTCAATTTCTGGCAGCCTCAGTGAGAGGGAAAGAGTAACTTCATTATACACAACACTTTTCACACCCCTACTTGTGTCCAAGCACTTGTGAATAGCACCAACCTGATCTGTAGCCTGGCAGTTTGCTCTAGAGAGGCTGATGTTTGACACAGTGACAGCACTCGGGACACCATGCCAAACTGCTTCATCCCTGATAGTCTGAGTAATTTCTACACAATGAATAACCCCTGATACGATAGAGTAGCCCTATTGTTGGGGGAGAAGATTTTAAGCCACTCTCACCATGGGGAGCAAAGATTAAGCATGATCCATATGGCCTATGAAAACCTCTTGAACCATCTATGACGTACAGTATCAATGACTGTGTGAGTATCTCCTTGTACAGTAATGTACATGTATTTCTATATGGTAAAGTATGAAGTGCTTATTATTAAAAACAGCAAATAATGTTTAGTATATGCCAGGCACTTTTCTATGCCCTGGAAATGAAATGGTGAGCAAGAAATACAAGATTTCTGCTCTTAGCACACTCACATTCCCATGAGAAGAGACCCAGTAAACACATAAGCAATAGGCAACCTGTAAGCAAAACATAAGCTTATAGATCATTTTATCTATCCATTTGTCTATCAGCAATAAAGAAGTACATATATAAGTATATTTCTTTTACAAAAAACTAATAAATGAATCTGTAAGCAAAATAAAAGTTTACAGATTATTTTATCTAGATATAACAATTAAATCTTTCTTTGTAAAGATATAGGTACAAACAATATCTATATAAACATATAAAATAGAAGTTTTGAGATTATTTCACTTCCTTGTCTCTCTCTCATCTATCTCTCTGTCTTACCAAGGGTGAGTCATTAGTTTTGTGTAATTTAAGTGGTTGTACAAACCTACTTCGTTGTGTCCTTTCTTTGAGGGGCAGATATTCATTTCTTCAAAGTATGAAAGTTCCCAGCTTGCTCTTTATTGGGACTGCCAACAGCAACCTATGGGGGGTAGTTAAAAAGTGAGGGCTGTCGAGGAGAGGTTGACCTCTAGGCCATTGGTGAGGGAACAGGAGGATGGGGTTTACCTCCTTTAAGCAAGGACAGAAGGTACCAGCTCCCTGGTGAATGCTCTCTAATTGTTCATTCACTGAACAACTATGTTGGGGGTTTTCTGGGGAGAAAAAGTGAAATATAATACCTGCAATAAATCACTTTAGTATATTACTTATCAATCGAAATTCTCAAGTACCCTAGAAAGTATCTCTGGGCCACTGTCAGTGCAAATCGATCATAAATGAACGGCTAGACAATGTGGCAAAATCCTTGCTCCACTTGTATCAAATAGCTTGGGATAGCTGTGTTATTAATCAGAACTCCCTGAAGTCCTAAAGTTCAAGCAGCACATACATACCGAGGTCTACATTAGGCAGAGTCAAGAGGATATAGTATTTCTTTTCAGTTCATTGAGAAATTTCAACTGTCACATTTAGCATGATTTTTGAGAGTTGCAGTTCTTTCACATGATTTTTATTTGTATTCTCTGGAGCTTCTAATATTAGTCTCTGATTTTTGAAGCACTAGTTACGAAGCCACCATATTTAACTAAAGCTGATTGCCACTGAGATGATTCAGCCAAAGATGGGCCCGTATCCCTTTATCCCCCCCAGGATAAGGGGGCCATGGTAGCATTGTCCAGACCCATTGGCATCACAGTTTGTAATGCTCATAAGCATTGGAGGAGTTGCTGCTTTGGGCTTGGAAGATGACTGGCATATTCCATAAATATTTGTTGTACATAAGACTGAGATTTCTTCTCTTGCTGTCTTCAGGGAGATCAAAAGTGATAGAAAGGGCTTCCCTGGTGGCGCAGTGGTTGAGAGTCCTCCTGCCGGTGCAGGGGACACGGGTTCGTGCCCCAGTCGGGGAAGATCCCACGTGCCGCGGAGCGGCTGGGCCCGTGAGCCATGGCCGCTGAGCCTGCACGTCCGGAGCCTGTGCTCCACAATGGGAGAGGCCACAACAGTGAGAGGCCTGCGTGCCGCAAAAAAAAAAAAAAAAAAAAAAAAGTGATAGGAAAATAGGAGAATTACATTCTTAAGCATCCTAACAGCATAGTCTCTTGCAGTGTCATGATATTCATTCATGTGACAAATAGCAAATACCTCCTAGTCGCCAAGTCTTATGATAGGTACTGGTGTGCAACAGGAAGTTAATAATAAATGAATGAATGAATGAATAAATAAGGGAGAGTTCCTGCTCCATGGAACAATAGTATAATTTAGTAGAGAAACAAGACATTATTCAAATAGGCAACAAATAAAAATATAATTACAAGCTGAGGAAAAATACTTTGAAGGACAGAAACATGATTTTAGAGAACACATATGAAAGCAAGAGGGCTAAATTTGATGGGATCAAAGATTTTTCTGAGGCAGCATCATGAGCTAAAAGTGAAAGGATGGAGAGTGAGCTAAGTGATGGGCGGGGAAGGCCATTTCAGACACGCACAACAGCATACCCACCGGCCCAGTGGTGGCAGGGAGCCCATGGTCCCCAAGAGCTGACAGCAGGCTGATGTGGCAGGAACTCAGGGCTTGGGGGAGAGTCTAGGAACAGAAACATTAGGTACTAGGTCAGTAAATACTCCTGATTTTTTCAAAAGCAAACTCTGAATAGAAATCTATGTAGAAGAGCATGAAACCACTTAGAAATCTTTGACTCTCACATAGCATCCAGACCTGTGCCCAGTTTGGGGCTGGGCAATGAGAGAAGGAGATGGGAACTAGGGATAATGAAAGCTTTAGTAAATGTTAAAGAAATCATGGACATCATATGTGATGAAGAAAAGATCGGGGGCGGGAGTTGGGATAGGCTTTCAGGATCAGCATATGCCTTCTGCACAGCTGAACAGTGCCTGGCTCATTTCCCTTTCTAATGAGACCAGTGCAAAATCCATCCATTTAGGCTATTCAGCTTTTAGGTAAATGTACCAAGCAGTTGGGGTAGTGGGGAAAGAGGGGTTGACATTGATGGATGGAGTTAAATACCAGAGTCCCACCCCCACGTCAGGCAGACTTTCCTAAAGCAGTATTGTGACAGAAAGGCCTGGAAGATTCCAGGTGGGCAGGGCAGGCTGGACAGAGCCCAAGTGTCTCCCTCAGAGCGGGAGGAGGAAGGCTGGATGGGGTCTCCTTCTGTCAGCATGGAAGGATCCCGTTCAGATCTGGCAACAGTGTGGCACTTGGTGGGATGCGTTCATCAAACAGGGCTCTGCGGGACATATGGGCTTTCCTCTGACACAATTTCATTTTTTGTCCAGAATTACCACCAGAGCAATATCCATTCCTTCACTTAACTCTGTGGTAGGACTCTCCAACCTTTTGGACAATAAACTGTTATTTATCTTGGTTCTAAAATAGGGATGACATTGCTCCTGACCTGCCTTAAAAAAATGGTTAAATTGAAGTAAGGAAGGTTACCATGCCTTGACTCAATAAATGGAAGTATTACACTCTAAATATAAAAGATGTTAACCAAGCCAGACTCTTTGAGAAGACTTGAGCATATGTGTTTTTAAAAGGAGTGGTGATTATTTTCCATTAGTTTTCTGACAGTTGTTCTGATCAGATGCCTTAGATTCAATGACCTCACTCTACAGTTTTCATCATTTAAATGAATCCAATGACAAAGGAGACGGTGGGTTACAGTACTGTTACCAGGGTGGATGTGACCTTGACAGTTACATTCAGAGCCGTGGATACTTAGTTGTGGACAGAAGGCACCTAGAATGACTTGAATTCTCATAACAAGCCTAGGACACGTATACTGTTTTTTTGTTGGGTTTTTTGTCGTTGTTGTTTTCTGCTGTGTGTGGGTTTTGTTTTTGTGTGTGTGTTTATTTTACAGATCAGGACTGAGGCACAGAGAGGTAAAGTAATTTGCCCAAGGTCACTAAGCTAATAAACAGAGGAGCTTGGGACTCGCATCCAGGCAGCCCAGTTCCCGAGCCTGTATTCCTAACCGTTATCTATATCATCACCAAGAAATGGATTGGGCTGAGAGCGTGGCAGAGATAAGAAACTCAAGAGCAGTTGTTTCTTTTCTTTTTTTTTTTTTTGCGGTACGCAGGCCTCTCACTGTTGTGGCCTCTCCCGTTGCGGAGGACAGGCTTCGGACGCGCAGGCTCAGCAGCCATGGCTCACGGGCCCAACCGCTCCGTGGCATGTGGGATCTTCCCGGACCGGGGCACGAACCCGCGTCCCCTGCATCGGCAGGCGGACTCCTAACCACTGCGCCACCAGGGAAGCCCCCAAATGCTTTTTATCCACAAAATAACTAAGATTACTCACAATACAAAGGGTTTATTGCAGGAGTTTCATCTGTTCAGTGATGCCGATATTAATCTATGATCATATATTTATAGAGAATCCATAGACTTAGTGCTTTGGTAAGGTGCACAAGGGGGCCAAAAAAATACCAGGTGCAGGTCTTAGCAAAGAGGAAAGCCATGTCTTTATTAGCCACTGTAAAATGCATGCTCTCATGTCTTTTCTTTTTTTTTTTTTTTAATTAATTTATTTTTGGCTGCACTGCGTCTTTGTTGCTGTGTGCGGGCTTTCCCTAGTTGCAGCGAGCAGGGTTTACTCTTTGTTGCAGCGCATGGGCTTCTCATTGCAGTGGTTTCTCTTGTTGCGGAGCACGGGCTCTAGAGCGCGGGCTTCAGTAGTTGTGGCTCGTGGGCTCTAGAACGCAGGCTCAGTAGTTGTGGCGCACAGGTTTAGTTGCTCCACAGCGTGTGGGATCTTCCCGGACTGGGGCATGAACCCGTGTCCCCTGCATCGGCAGGCAGACTCTCAACCACTGCGCCACCAGGGAAGCCCGAGCAGTTGTTTATTTTCAAAGGAACTTCTCTTTCTGTGCTCCTCCTCCAACCTGTTCCAACTGTTCAGAGATGACAGATGCTTGGGGGGGGTGGGGTGTGAGCAGCAGAGAAAAGAATATCCTTATAAATTATTGTTTTTCAATTTCAGGATTAAAACCACAAATTTCCCATCACCCATCTTTCTGGAAACTATAGGGCAGCCACTGAATTTAATTCTTTCTTCCCTTTCTCCCTTAGTCCATAGACGTGGGCACGTGTGCACACACACATGCACACACACATGCACACACACACACATTTCTAGTAGCACTTGAAAAAGTTTCTGTGGTTCTCTGTGCTTTCTCAGATTCACATAATTTGGGACTGACTATGGCAATTAAATATGTGAACAGCTGTCTGGAAGATCCCAACAGTTTAGGCTTTAAAAATGGTTTTGACAATTGAATTTTATTAAAAAGCCATCTCAGAAATACTGACCAACAGCACCTCTGTGTTTAAAATTTGAAGCACACGGTGGTTCCTGAATGTTCTCTTTCTCTTATTGCCTACTTGCATATTATATTTTTGAAATTCACCTTCAATAGTATATTTAATTCAGACTCGGTTGGGCATCCTTGTGTCTGTCAAATTTGGAAAAGCATCTTCCTTATACGCTGTTGTCTTCACTTCCCTGACTTGCTTTCATTTCCCACTTCCTTCTTGGAGATTCAGCCATCCTTCCACGTGTGGTTGCTGGGATGGAAATAGCTCGCTTGTGTCACCTATAAGGACAGAGGGAGAAAGAATGTTTAAGTCAGTTGCCATGTCCTTTCCCAGCATCTCCAAGAGACAACTCCTTCATTTTGCTACTCAGAGGAATAAATCCGTCCTTGACACGTTGGGTCTCAGGAACTCCACGAATCAGTAAATACCGCCCATTCCAATCTGACCGTTGGTCATAGCAACTAAATTTCAGGCCGGCTGGAGTGCACAAATACACCCAGCACCTTCTGAGTGTGGACCAGCCTGTTCAAATTCCTTAAGGGGAAAGAGGAACTTCAAGGACACATTTGCAAAAAAGGAGACAGAAGAGAAAGGAATCTCGCGATTCGCATTTTAATCTTCTGAATTACTTTTGAAAGCCTATGTTTGGGGAACCCCTAATGGCTAAACTTACACAGCAGAAGGAAAATAAAATGCCCTTATTAAATTTCCTAGGAACACATTTCAAATGTTCCCTTTCTCCTGTCTCCATGCCTCAGACTTTGAGTCATTTTGCCTCTCTCATCTGTTTTCAACTCAGTTGAGTTACAGCCAATCAGATAAGAGGAAAATTAGATTTTAATGGAATATTTGATTTTCATTGCTTAATTGATTTAATTGCAAGTTTCTATTTCAGACTGGTAGAAATGCAAAGATTTTCAGTCAAATGGAGAAAAGCTCCCATTTTTCTGTGTTCAACAATGACAAACTTAATAATTCACTGGGAGCCTGGATTCTAAAACTTTAGAGGCAGGAAATACTGGTATCTTTCTGAATTGTTATTCTTAATCTGTATTTTAGTTTCTCTTTCATGTACACATATCTTAGATCAAGGTCCTGTGTTTACACTTGCTTATTCTTTTGGTGTTGATTTTGATGCATGAATTTTTGTCAGCGGGAAGAATACACATGTACCTATTTACACTTATATATTGTATAAGAGGGACATTTAATACCACAGAATATTTCTTTTTGCTGCTGGTAAAGCAGAAGGATAATTAAGTGTTAGTTCTCAAGCTGCCACAGTAGGTCAACGGGTTTCCTGGGTTCTCTTAGACCAACCTAGACAAATGGCTTCTAGTCTGTGTCAGTGCCTATGATAAATACCAGCTGCCTAGGGCACTGGGATAAGAAGAATCCCTGGGAAAAACATACAACGTTCAGTAACCAATGGGGAATGTCGTGTGTGCCCATCGTTGGTCATCATCTCTGTTTTAGGCAGCCAGCTTGACCACAGCCTGATTCTCCCAGCGCTTTTCCATGGTACTGTACCAGCACTGCATCTCTTCACAGTTCCCGAATTCCCTAAACCCATCATCATACCAATTCTAGCAGGATATGTATTTGACATGTTAAGTTTTCATTTTTTATCTCTATCAGTTTAGGAAAAGTTAAGATTTCTCTACATTTTGAGAAAAGTGTGTATGTGTACAGAAACCCCAGCATATGAACATTGAATGGTGGATGATCCACATTTGAATTTCCTATCAGGTACCTGGGATACTTGGCAGTCTATTTGGAATATAATTTTCCATGTGAAAATCTGAGCCTATTGGGTGCTAATGTTTTCATCATCATTTTCATGATCGTCACCATGATGCCTAGTTTTGCGGAGACTTCCTTTTCTCCAAAGGGAGGAAAGCCAAAAGGTTAAGAGCGAGGAGTTTGGTGACAGCTTACCTGTGTTAGAATCCTGGCTCTGCCACTTGCTAACTGTGGAACTTCAGGCAAATTATTTACCTTTCTAGCTTTTATTTTCTTCATCTGGAAAAATGGAATAATAGTAGGGCCTAGCTCACAAGATCATGTATGGATTCAGTAAGGTAATAGATTTCAAGTGCTTAGAGGTGTGCCAAGCATACAGTAAGTGCTTAATAAGTGCTATGAATACAACTGAACTTATAGTACGTGCCAGGAACTAGGCTGAGAAGTTTACATGGTTTATTTATTTAATCCACTCATACTCAACTGGGGGGTGATTTTTGCGCCCCCGCCAGAGGACATTACGCAATGTCCAGAGGCATATTGGATTGCCAAGACTTGGGGGTTGCTACTGGCATCTAGTGGATAGAGGCCAGCGATGCTGCTCAACGCAGAGGACAGTGGTCCACAACAAAGAATTGTCCGGCCCGTGATGTTAACAGAGCTGAGGTTGAAAAGCCCTGATTTAATCCATATAGTAGGAATTATTAATATTTTGCTCATTTTACAGAAGACAGGAACTGAAGCTTGGAGAAAGTAACTTCTTACACCGCAGATTCGATGCATCTAACTACTATGCAGCAGCCTTTTAGAGCAGAAGGTTTATTTTGTTTTTAAGCTGAATGTGTACAAGCCCTCTAAAAACCCCAAATCAGAAATCCTGCATGTTTTGTGGAACTAGAACAGTTGAAGAATGGGATCAGGCCAGTCAGAAGAGACACTGTCCAGAGTGCAGTATCATTGTACTAGAAACCCGTCCAGTGCCAGGTCTGACCCCTGTGATGCTGCTGGATCCCGGGGAGGTCTAGGGGGCTAAGCCGGCGGGGGGGGGGGGGGGGGGGTCGGGTGGCGCAGGCTTTGTCTGCCTATAGTCACAGAAGTATATTTTAATATTTTAGCAACAGATTTGGTCAGTCCTGAGAAGCGCTTCAAATGTATCAGTTCACAGTTACTGTTTCTAAAGATGAGGCCAAAGTTAAAACTGTGAAAAGTGAGATTCTCTAAAGAAAAAAACACTGAGTAAATATTAGTACAGTTAGTAGTAGTTGTGGCAAAAATCATAAAAGTGACCCATGTGACTCATGAGTGGGAAACACCCTGTCCCAGATGACCCTTGACGACAGGGGCGAGAGAGAGTTCCTCTAGGTATCCTGGGATCTGGTGCATAGCAGGGACTGAGGATATACGTACTTAATGAATGAACCCAAGCCCTCAATCTTACTCCATCAGTACAACGCAGTTTAATGGTGGTATACCTGTAATCTCAAATGTACACAATCCCATCCCATTTTATATCAGAATAGAAGTTAGCAATAATTGGGTGATTCTGGTTCTCAGCCTCTCAGCCTTTGATCTCACATAGTCCATCCCTACACCCCAGTGAATCGTTCCTCTACTGTGTTCCCCTGCGTTGTGCATGGCGAATTAGCTGAATGCATTCAGAGAGTCAAGTGACTCAAAAATCATCCCCTTTATTGTGACCTCCGGTCAAACCCAGATGTCACAAAACAATCTGTGATCTGCAGTAGTCCCTGAGGTCTGGGTGAAGATGCCACAGCTACTAGTGGAGATGGGTTCCCAAGCCATTTCTTTGTGAATACTTATTACAGGAGTCAATTCCATCTGAATGCAGCCAAATAAATGGCAGTCTCGTTTACAATGCTCATAAATGCAATTTTAACCGTGACTTTCACTAGATTAAGAAAAATCTCTCTGTTTTTGGCCTCCCACACATATGATTTTCCCTTGTCATGTAAACTCCTGGTCAGTTGCTGTTCAGTAGTCCTTCAAGTCACAAGGTCCCGAGGGGGAATGATAGTATTTGTTATGTAGACAACAGCAGAGTATGTTGAAATGAGAGTATTCTAAGTACAAAATCGGTCATAAGAATGAAATCTTTTGCAGAAACAAGTTGTGTTCAATGGGTAGGTGTTTTCGTGCTTCAAATTAATATTTGTCCTTTGCAGTAGCAGATGTTCAGCTGTAGACGTGGGCTGCCGGTGTGAGTAGGCACACCACGGAAGTTCCAAGTGAAGGGCTGAGAGACAAGTGTGGCTCTCGCGGCCAAGGCAATCCCACCCCCTCCTCCCACGCCTTCCACCTTGTGATGATAAGTTCTTGGCATCTCAGATGCACACGCTGGGTCTCACTTCTCAACTGTATTGGGGCTACGTTTCCTAGCACATCAGCGCCTCCTGCAAAAACTGTGGCCCTCAGACCTGCAGCATCACCACCCAGGGAGCTGGTTAGAAATGCAGAATGCCAGGCCCCAATCCACACCTACTTAGGAGCAGAACGTGCGTTTTAATAAGGTCTCGGGTGATTCCTCTGCACACTGAGATCTGAGAAGCGCTGATCCGGAGCACCCTGACCTCTGATCTTGTTGTGGCCCTTATCAAATGTTTATCTTATTTCTTTCGGTATTATAGTTTCTATTTTGCATATATTACTTGAGGGCAAACATAGCCTTATTTTGTTTAGACCCATTTAGTTTGTAAGTGCATTTCCTAAACATAGTGGTGCTTAATCAACTCCTGAATTTAAGTTAGATACTCAGATTATAACCCCAAGAAGAGGAGGCAAGCCAGAATGGGAAGAGAGGTTTTTTGCACTGCAGTTCTGCATTTAGGCGTACATAACTGTCCTACTTTCCAGGTGGGGAGGCTTGGGCAAATCATTTTAACTCCTCTAAGCCTAGGTTTCCTTAACAGTAAAACGCCAATCACAATAACTACCTCATAGGTTTATTTTAAGGATCGAATGGGATCAAACATGTAAAGCCATTAGCCTAGTGCTAATTGGTTCACAGTGAGTTCTCCATGCATGTTAGCTACCATCATCTTAATTATCATTGAAACCAGGAAGTGCTATACATATGATAAGCCCTAAAAGAAATCGCCCTCTCCCACCACTTCTTCAGTTGACCTTGTGATTCTTAACCGGGGTTGATTTTATTCTCTGGGGATGGATGGCAATGTCTGGAGACGTTTGATTGTCATGAATGGGGGATGGTGCCATTGACATCCAGTTGGGAGAGGCCAGGAGATGCTGCTTAATGTCCTGCGGAGCACAAGGCAGCCCCGTACAGCAAAGCATGATCAGGCCCCAGTGTTAGTAATGCCAGTGCAGAGAAGCCCTCTATTACCCACTGAGGGACGGAGGTAAGCAAAGCCAGCATTTTTCTTGAGGATTTAGGTACCTCAGTATATTAAGCCTCTCAAATATTAATGTTGAGGCCCCTTGTCAGAATTCATCGACTAAGAGGCAAATCATTTCCTCTGGAACAGAGCCACACACAGGAAAACCTGATGCAGCCTGATTAACCTATTAAAGCACATTGCATTCTTTAATATCAAAGAGAGCTAGGTTCTTTGAAATGTAAAACACCGTAAGTGAAAGAATAGCGCCTGCACTTCCCCCAGGAGCGCAAGGTCATTGTATAAATAATGCTGGTTCCCCTATTAATTTTACTCCATTTGGGGGATCTGAAGGAGACCACAGTGGTTGGGGAGAGAGGAGACCAGAGAAGGCTAGACTCTGGCTGCCTGTGACTGAGGTCAGGCAAGATAGCTGTGGTCTGCAGTCCAAAAGAGATGCTGGAAATGGAGCAAAGTGAATGTCGTTACAGCTGGTAGAAGCATCCCGCAGGAAACTCCTGTCTCTTGTTTCCTTAAGAAATCGGAGATGCTGCAGGAGAATGTATTAATTTCCCAGGTACCACTGCAAAAATAAGGACAAGGAGGTGAATATGAGGTTTTCTTCTTACTGTGAACAGATTAAGCAGACACCAATTTATACCTCATTGTTAAGAGGAACTTTTTTCCCACAAGTGAGACCACATTTACATCTTTTGTAATTAAGCTAAAGGAATTTTTTTAAAAAAATGACATTTCCCCTACCCCACCCCACCCCCCCGTCATCAAGTAAATATTTTATGTGAAGTGGGATCAAATGCTGAAATATATACATGAGAACCACAAAACAAAAAATGATACCAAGTCCCAGAACCTCCTTCAGCCTAGTCATCTGCTGGGCTGGAATAATAGCCCAGCCTGTCGGTGTTCTGGTTTTGGAAAAGGCCATGAATGACTAACTGAAGCAGTTAGGGAGACAGTAGGTGGGGTGGAGCGGGGGACTCGCTATTCCAAAGGGCTAGACGTTGCCAGCTTCTCGGAAAGCAGGAGCCATGGCAGTGACTAGCGCGTGCTCCCCGACATTCAGGCGGCAACCATCCATCAGCAGGAACGCGGGGTACAGTAGCATCCCACTATACATTTCCTGCCTACTTTGCTTTTGGGCAATTTTCATTTTTAGGAAAATTGAACCCAGAGAACAGTATATTAAGAGCTCTAAAAGACCAACATCGTTTATTGCCCACACAGGAGAATCTAGTTGGGCAAAGAAGCATGTTTTTCCCCTAACAATAGAGTTTTCATGGCTGCTATAAGCAGTACAGTTACTGAGCCAGGTAAATAATTGCAGAGCAACAGGGAAGATGAGGTGTGGGCAAGGAGGAAAAGGGATGGTTTCGGGTGAGTTTTGTACAAAGATGGGGTCAGTGAGGTGAAGAGAGGTCCTCCCAGGCCACATCTGTTCTGCACTAACTAAACTGAGTTATTGGCCACACACTTGTGCTACAAGCTGGAGGCCGCACCGCCAGCCCAGGCTGCACCTTTGGAAGATGGACGTTTTCACAAAATGAAGGATCAGATGGAAGCTTGTGACAGGTGCTTGGCCAGCTTTCTGATGGGTCAAATCAAGTGCTAGCTTCTTAAGGAAACGGTGACAAGCCTGGTAATATACATGCTTATGGAGTGTACATGCCGACGCGTCACGCCCCTGGGTGCATGCCTAGGTCCGGTTACTGGTGTTCATCTGTCTGCATCCTCAGCCCTTATACAGAGATGAAAAGACCAAGCCTCGGATATATTTCTCTTTACGTTTAGGCTTTTCCTGAAACAGGTACGTCCCAAACTTCATCTTCCATAAAAAGACCACGTTTATCCTTTGGATGCATCTTTCTCTTTGGCCCTCTTGCTGTTTCCATTCAAACAGGCCTGGAGAGTCTCCTTCTCTTCCTTGGGTTCCTCCTTAGCCTTTCCGGGGTGACTGTTCTGGTGCCAAGTCACCTCTCCTTGCTTTCGAATGCAGTTCTCACTACCTGCTGAAGAGACTCGCTGATAAAACTCTCCCCAAAGAACCTTCTTGACCTTCTCTTTTCCTTGACCACAAGGCTACTTCTGTGCTCTCTCAAGTGAGGGCCCATAAATCTTTGGAAGTTGCATCAGCTGTGTGCGCTTACAGACTCTTCTCACCCTCAGCATTATCTTTCAATGTAGAATCCAGTCAGAGCACCTTTGGAGTACCCAGGAGGATTCATTTCGTAATTTAGCAAATAGTTATTAAGTCTATCCTATGTATCAGGCATGGTTCTAGGTGCTGGGAATCCGAGAGTAAACCAAAAAGACCACCCCCCCACTCTTCTGGAGCTTACATTCTGGTAAAGGGATCAGACGATGAACAAAGTAAGAAAACTATAGCGATTTAGATGTGTTAACTGCCTTGGAGAAGAAACCAAAAGGGGGATAGGGAATTTGAGGTGAGGGGGTGATGCAGTTTTAAATGGAGTAGGCATCATTGGAAAAAAATGATATCGAAGGAAACTCTCAAATGAGGTGAGAGAGTAATCCGTGTGCACAGGGAAGAACATTCTAGAAAGAGATGTGTGTAGCTGCTGGGGAAGAGAATGAGGGAGAAATTAGTAGGCTTTGAGACCTGAAAAACTGTGGGGAGGACAAAGCACGTCCAGCCTTTAGAATATTGGAAAGGCTCTGGCTTTAACTCTGGAGGAGAGAAGGAGTTCTTAGAGGGTGTTTAGCAGAGGAGGGAGATTAAGTGGCTTATATTATAAAAAGAATCACTTGACTGCAGCATTGAGAATAATAAGGAGGAGGCTGTATCGGTTACCTACTGCTAAATAACAAACTACACCAGAAGTTGGTGGCTTGAGACAAGAATTTATTTCTCAAATTTCAGTGTGTTGTTTGGTCAGGTCTTCTGCTGGGCTTGCCTGCCCTCGCACAGTTACATCCAGCTGGTGGGTCAGGTGGTGGATGGACTCCAGGAAATGGTTGGGCCTCTCTTTCCCTCTTCCTGTGATCTTTCATCCTCCAGGAGGCCAGACAAGGCTTTCTTTTATGGAAGTGGCACCCTTCCAACAGGGCAAGCCCCAAATCCCAAGGGCTTATCATGCCTCTACTTGTATGGTGTTTGCTTATGTCCCATTGGCCAAAGCAAGTCACAAGGCCAATCCCAGGGTCAGTGTGGGAGAGGACTACATAAGAATACAGATGCATGAAGGCCGGATACATTGGAAGTCCTTATTGTTGCAATCTGACACAGGAGCCAAAAGTGGAAATCGCAGAGAGCAATTAGGAGGCTCTACAATAACGCAGAAGAGAAATGATGATGGATTGTACCAGGGTGATGACAATGGAAGTTTTAAGAAGTGCCTAGATTCTGAATATAGTTGGAAGAATGACCTTATTTGTATTCTCCTAAGTCACTAGTGTAAGGCTATTAAGGTTCCAGGGACTGGCGATATTCTTACTATGCATGAGATGATATCATAATAAAGTAAATGAGGTCAGAGATAGGTTTCTCTTATTGCCAATAATTATTCAATGAGTTTTCTGAACAACCGTACACTTCGTAATTCACTTAGTGCCATGACTGTACACGGCACCCTGTCAATATCATCGTCAGCTAATATTTATTGAGCATCCTCTGAGTACATGGTATTCACTCACAGCAGCAGAGGTGAGCTGCATTAATTCTTTCAGCCAGTGCAGGATTATTGAGGAGTTTATTGCCTCAATCTATTAATTGGTGCCCCAGCAGCCCCAAGGAAAGCATTCAGCTTCCAGAATATAATTTCTTATTCCCTTGGAATAGATTTAGCTTTGGTAGGGTCTGACTGCACAAGGAAAATATAGAGTTCTCCATCTTTATGAATACGCTAATGCTTTTTTATTAATCTTATTATCAGAAGCTGGGAGCTGTTAGTCCCATTTAGTAGATGGAGCAGTGGAGGTGGATAGTGGTTAAGTGCTCTGGCCAATGCCATGTTTTAAGATGGTGGCAGATCTGAAATTGAAATACAGTAACCTTTTTTTATTGCACTACACTGCCTCTCAGTGGTGCACGCGATTCCCATTTCTCTCTCACACTAATGCACAGTCATGAAAACTCATTCTACAAGATTTAACTGGCATCTCTGCTCTTCCGGGGAGTGTTTGACACACTGTTCTTTGACATCTGCACAGCCTAATCACTGGAAAAGTGGTTTGTTTGTTTGTTTGCATTGTTTTTTTAAGCCCCTTATTATAGGGGATTTGTCAGCTGTTAAAATCACCACTTTTTTGTGTTAGTTAAATTCTCATCAGAAAGATGTTGTTGATTTCAGAGCGCATCTAGATATTTAGGAACCAACATGTGAAATAAATGATTTAATTGAGATCCCTATTTTCATTTTGTTCTAGAAACAGTGATTCAGTGGTGATTCTTTTGATTGATCATTCTTTTTGAGAGAGTTCTACCTTTTTTGTTGTTTGTTTTTGCATTTGCCCACTGGGATGGCTACTTAAAAGAAGTCCTAAAAGTAAATTCTTGGTGGGTAAGGTATTATGTTATCAGGAAAGGGTAACACATTAGACTACAAACATGCTAGGAGCGTTTATTTATGATCAGTTATTAATATGACCCATCTTTACCTAGTAGAGACAGGTCCTAATTGAAAAGAAAACAGAAGGAAGCCTTGAGCAGGGGCAATATCTTGGCTTCCCTAGAAGCACAGCTTAAGACAGGGATTCTTATTCAAGTGGTTTATGAAAGAATGCTTCTGGGAGAAGAGGGAGGGAAGCAGGATGGGACAGGGAAACAAAGAGCAAGGATGTGGTCTCAGCTGGAGATGAGCTTCAGTGTAATTTAGGATTGGTCCCACCTTAAGGCAAGAAGGGAGCAGAGGATGGGACAGTGAGGGACCGCCTCTTTTGAGAAGGCTCCCACTGGCTGAGAAGGAGACAGCAGGGCGTGGTTATCAGCCACCCCTCACAGCAGGAGATGAATGCCCATCAGGCATCTGGAATGTACCAACAGCATCCACGACAGGCCAGGGACAAGCAGGGAGCCTGGGGTCCCCAGCATCCTCAGGGCACTCAGTAGAAGACTTGAAAGACGATGAAGAAAATGAGGCTAGAAGAGGAAAGGCCCATCAACCTGGGAGATTCCTAAGGACAGTTCCTGATAAACTGTATTTCTCCTCTGGTAGCCACCTGAAAGAAGGGAGTATTTCCCCTACCTTGTTCTGCACTTGCCCAACACTCAGCTTAGAAGAGCCTTAGAATCTAGCAATGGGAGGCAGCCCAAAGCCCTGATCTGCCTTCCCTCAACTGTGACTGCAAGATCCCAACTCCTCACTCTCCAGATTGGAAAGGGCTGTCAACGGTCCCTGCATTCACTACTGGTCCCTGACCGGCATTTTCCCCTTTAATCTATAGCAATGCTAGCAATGCCTGGAGCATGACACTTACACTGTAGCTGCAGATGTGGGCAGGAGGTGAGATGCTGCCAGCCCTCACTTCCAAATGGTTCTCTGTGTCTACCTTTCTTTTTTTCATGAGAGAATTAAATTTGGAGCTAAGAAAGACTGTGGGTGGAAAGGGGCAGTTTAAATGCAGAGATTATTTGTAAATCTTGAAAGTCACACCCTTAAATGTCACATACTCTGTCTGAGAGGCACTTGAGTGTGTACCCTCCAGAAAGTCTGTTTGTTGTAATTCCATCACATTACATATTTTAGTGCATATCTCTTCCTAGCAGCTTCCAGAGCTTCTCAGATATTCCGCATCAGAAATTGCACTGTTTTATCCTGGATTTTACAAATAGCAACCAGATTCTTGTAAAACAGAACTATCTGATAAGTAGGGTTGTGAATTGCTTTTTGTGATTGTCATAGGTAAGAGTATTGAAGAAACTGGCAAACAGTGCAGTACACTGGTTACCGTAAAAATAAAACCTGTAGCAGTGAATGTGTTTTTCTGATGAATACATTCAAGGCTGTGATCATTGTGCAACTTCTGGTTGGATGCTTTCAAATGTTCCGTATTGAAAAACATCAGTAACAAGAACCAAATAGTCCACCGAAGGTTGTATTCAACTCAGTGGAGAGGAACATAAAGTCTTAGAGTTTCATTGAGGCCAACTCTGTTCGGTCCACCATGGGAAGCAGAGGATTGAGGTTCTCTCTTGATTTGTTTTCCATTTATACTTTAGGGTTAGGTGGCCACTACTTTGGTTTTCACTTAAGCGGGGTGGGGGGGGTGGGGGGGGGTGGGGGGTGGTGGTGTTCAAATCACTATGCAAAAACAGAAACGGAAAACAGATAACTGGCTTCTCTTCAGCAGACAAAAACCAAAATGCCTGAACACACTAATTAATGTAAGCAATTTTATAAGCAAAATAATTTGTTTTAGTTGGCTAAATAAGATCTGATATGATTAGAATATTTGATAAACTAATTTCAGAAAATTAAATCACCAACCTTTAATCATCTTATATACTTATTGCAATTTTGGAAACAGATACGAAAATGGACCTGAATTATCTTATCTTTACAGTAGTAAGAAGAATACATTAAGGGTTTTTTTGAAACTTCAGAGGTTACATCCTTTTTATAATTTTGGAGAATATTTCTTTTTTTTTGAAAACCAGTACTTTACAGACAATTCCAACAGCTTGAATCTGTAGTGAATCCATACAGAACCACCACGAGAGTGAAAAATCTTCCCTAAGAAAGCTCCTTGTGTCCAAGGAGTGAGGCTTATTAAGGTGAGGTGTCTTCCACAATGTCCTTTCCCATCATATCCCCGCTAAGGAAAACCTAACCTCCCAGAATAAATAAGTGGATAATCGGGCCTGAAATGACCCCATAGGGAAGACCCTATGGAACTGAGAAACCTCTTCTCTAAGGCTTAGTTGCTGACAGGTCCATATAAGCTGACTTCCAACTAATGTGTCAATGATTGGGGAAAAAATGATAATCTTCCAGAGGACAGTTGCTAATTCTTCCTGCCTAAGAATCTCAATTTGTTGTAATGAGTTAATTTCAACACTAGCTGGAACACTGGTTGACTCTGACCATGTGCTCAAAAAATATACACTGAGGTAAATAAAAGGAATGGCCTTCCATAGCACCTAAGGGCTGAAGAAGCTATGAAAAATTCCACTTTACCACTATTCTAGCAGGATTCTAACAACAGTTTTCTAAAGGCCAAGGACTATATTAGATGCTTTTGCACATAATTTCTGAATGATAGAATTTTATACCTATGAGTACTTTCAGTATAAACATCAAATCAACATGTTTTATATATATGTGTGTGTGTGTGTGTATATATATACACACACACACACACATATATATTATACACATGCACTCACTATGTACAAGATAGTACCCAAAGGAATAGCGATATATATTATACATTAAAAAATAAAGGCACTTAGTTCCTATAACCTTCAGAAAATTTAAAATCTAAGTGATGAACTAAGAATAACCTAGAGATATTAGAAGAATAACAATTCACTAACAGTCTGAGATATCCAAAGCCAGGACAAGATTAATTTGGAAAAGTATATGTAATAAAATGTCTCAGGCAAGGGGCACTTTGAAATTGGAGAAAAGAGCATTTACCACGAGCTAATATAATCTAGAAAGGAATTTTTGAGGATGAAGGACAAGTTATGGGGAACAAAGGGTAGCAAACATTTAACAAAATAAATTACAGGGGAAATTACACAGGGAGGTGGCAGAGTATGAAATATATTGGGGTATATATACACCAGTTGTGTGGAAATCAAAAAAAATCGCTAGAAATTGACGGGTTTAGGTAACATCGGGGGATGACCCCATTCACTCATTCATTTATCAGACACATACGTATTGAGCACCCACTGTAAATTAAGCACTGCTCTAGGTGCCAGGAATACAGCAGTGAACAACAGTATATCCTGACTTCGTGAAGTTTATGCACATATCAAGACTGTTATAAGAGAGTAAGTGTTTGGTAATATTAATTATCCCATGTGGGGTGCACAGGGCATTTCTCTTCTTAGTTCTGTTGCTTTTCACTTGTGCACAGACTGGCAGAGACCATGGTCTACACATATTTGAAATAAAAGCATTCATTCAACTTGCTGAAAATTCAGTAGCATTGTTTATCGCCACATACACTGGAAAACATGATACTGGTGGACTGAATATTTTATCCTATTCCACATTGTTTTAGTATTGTATAGACTAATAGCCAGAAAGAAAAGAAATGAGAATATAATTACTGCATTTATTTAAAAAGAAAGAATTAAAGGTGACGGAATGCCGTGGGTATTTGAGTGGATATTTCTACTTTCTGTGTAACCTTAAATGGATGATGTTCAGCTAATAACCTCCACTCTTCCATGCATGGAATGGGTAGCCTGAGGGCCCTATCTTCAAGCAGAATATAAATGCCAAGCATGAAGAAGCAAATCAAATCGATGAGTATCACTTTTCCTACCGCTTTTTTGCAGAGACTGTCATTCTTTTCTATCTCCATGCCTCATTCATATGTACTGTTTCTCTTTTATATTATTTTGTATAACTATGATGTTTTTCATAGAAAGGATGATGAAGCCATTTCCGCAAAAACCAGTGTCACTGAATTCAGATATGGTTAAAAACTTGAATCCCCACGAGCACAGATGATCAAGCAGTCAGCATTTACCAAGTAGGCAGGTTACTTTGTGTAAAGATTTCTGAAAGATACTAAAGATGCAAAGATAGTTTAAATGTGAATATTGCTCTCATTTAGTCTATAACACAGAAAAATAGGGCGCAAACCTGAAAACCCAAGTAATAATAAAGCAATACAGTATAGGCTCAGTGGTCAATGATAGGCAAGGATACAAATAACTAGAAGGTTGAAGACAAGGGTTTCTATTCTGGCTTTGCCATTTGTTCTTTGTGTAATATTGGCTAAGTTAATTTTGATAAACCTCAGTCTCATCTTCTGTAAGAAGGTTCTAATAGCCATTTGGTGGGTTGTCCTGAGGTTTAGAAATTAGAGGCAACGATAAATCCCTGTCATTTAATAAGCACTTGTATGATTACTAACTCCTCTTTATTGTGTAGGTGCTAGCTGTATACTAGCTATTGTGCTAATTACTTTACATTTATTACCTAATGAAGTTTACAGGTGAAGACAGTGAGGTTGAAAGAGAAAAGGGATTTGATCAGGGTCCCACGATTTGGAAGCAGTTTTAGGTCAGGATTTAGACCTAGGAGCAACTCCAAAGCCAAGCTCGTTATTATCATACAAGTCACTTTCCGTAGAGCATTTGAGTAGTTATTGTGGTTAAAATAATTTCATCACTGTAAACTTCGGAAGGTCAAGAAAGTCTTCCTGGGGGAATATGTAACTTGTCTCAGTGTTAGATAAAGAGCTAAGAGTTTAGTATGTTGGGATGAAGGAGAAGAGGACATTCTAAAGAGAATGAGGAATGAGGCTGGAAGGGATGTGCCAGGTCAGGCTGAGGACAGGGGAGAGAGCTCCTGTGAGGAGGTGACAGAGTGAATGTTTACAGGGATAGGTTGGTGTCAGAGGTGATAGACTATGAGGGGAAAAAAATCTGTACAACAAAGTGATTTTTACTAGTTCTCTAAAGAATTGTGAACCTTTGATGATTTCTTATAAAAACTGATATGTATTTGGAACGAGAAAAAAAATCACAAATTACAAATGTTAAAAGGCTGACGATAATTGCAAATATTACAGTTGCCAGGAAAGTAACATGATCTTTTTTTATCATTAGCTTGACACACCTTTCTTTTCCCCACATTTTTTTTTCTGCATGCTCTTTGTTTCTTCAGATAATGATTTTTGCTATCATTTTTTTGAACCTTTGATGATTTTTTAAGCTGCTACGTAAGGTAATGAAATAAAACAGACTTTCAATCGACCAATCAATAACTATTGGTGATGGATGTCATTCCGAGTGGCATTTTAAGAAGGTTATTCTGGTTTGTGAAGGATGAATTGGAGATGAAAAGAAAACCTCTTAAAATGGTTGTTTTCAATAGCTGTGTCATGACAGTTGGGAGATGTGTCACAACTAACAAGGCACTAATAGTAAAGTATTGGTTTGCCGAAGATTAGCTGCTTTATCCATTAGAGCAGATTCAAGGTCATTTCTAGAATAATGCCACTCGCCTTCACTTAGATTCCGAGTGCTTTCTTGAGAGGAGGAAAAGGGGTGTTGTTATGATCTGGTTGGGTCTTTGGCAGGACCCTAGGACTGTCCCTAGAGAAGTGAATGCTGCATTTCGTCCCCGCCCATGTGTTTCAGGACAGAAAACCACGGCGAAGTGCTGCATTAAAAGATTATCGCAATAGTCCAGGCAAAAGTGCGCAGGTGGAGAAGGTATTAAAAGTCTGGAAATGAAACAATAACTTTAAAAGATATGAGGGGGTGATTCTTGATAGTTACCGATAGTCGAATGTTGAGAGAAAGGAAAGAAAAGAACCCTGTATGACTCCAAGATTTATACACTTTACACAGGTGAGGGAATTGGGAGAAAAAGCTTGTTTTGATTCATGAGTTTGATTGTGGAAATTCTTGAGTTTTAAGCATATCATCCAAGTGGAAAGACCCAGAGGGCAGGTTGAATAACTAGAGCTTACAAGGAAGGGCAGAGTGGAAATAAGTCTTTGTGAGCCGTCTACTCTGAGATGAGAAAATATTGTCTATTTTCACTATTAACAAAAAAAATCTTTCAGGTGGATTTCCTAATAGGAGTTAACACATACGAGGAGGCCCTTGCTATGGGTCGGAAACAGAACTCATAACAGCACATGCATTATTTATTCCAAATGACAGCCCCGTGAGGCAGGTAATGTTATTATACCCATTTTGAGATGAGGAAAGAGCCACAGAGAGGCAAAATAATTTGATCAAGATCACACAGCAAGCAGGTCGTGGAGCTGGGATTCAGTCCCAGGAAGCCTGGTTCCCCAAACTGAGCATTTAACCACCATCTACTCCACAGTAGAAGCATGTGGGCAAAAAGCTCTCCTGCAGAGAAACAAGACCTGTGAAAGTCATATTCCAGCAAGAAACATTAACGTGATTTGGGCCACCTTGGGCACCCTCGTAGAGTCAGATGGTCCCCCCCAGTCAAGGTATCTTAAGTCATATATAGCAAACTGCAAACGTTGCCCTCTCAGGGTCCCCACCTCCTCACTAAGGAAGTGGTGAAAATAAGCAGCAACACCGATAGCCATTTATAGCTTTTAAAAACATCTCTTTTCGTCGCCTTGATTTCTTTTTATTTTTCTTTGACTATATTTTGCCGATCCTGTTCAATGCGACCCAGGCCCCTCCCCGGCTTTTCTTTCACTGAAATGGTTATATTCTTGTAACAGGGTCTTTATTTTTATTGGCAGAAAATTCTTAGTCTACTTACTCCCTTGTATCAAGTTAATTTTCACTGTAGAATCTATCTCAATAATGCCATTTAAAGGATGCTGCTTCCAATACACTCTTCGAAATGTTTGCAGAGGATTCTGGATTTACCAGGGCACCGCTTCCTTAGCTACTCACCGGCCCTGCAGCCTCCTTTCCTTCTACATCTGAGCACGCTCTGTTCTCTGGCCAGCTGCCTTCTGTTCAGCCTCTGTGTGTTCCCCATTCTCGGCTCTGCCTTAATGATCAGTAGGGCTTCATCTTGATCACATTGGAGGGATGGAGGGAGATTGTTACTTCTTTATTTGGGTCCAAACTATAGACATATCCTCCTATTGGCAAACCATGAAAATGATGACACTCTCGAGTTTAACAAGATCAAGCAATCCCTCTTTGGATACAGCAATGTGGCCAGGGTAGAGATAGGAGGTCTCATTCCTGGACCAGTTCTCAGTCTATATCTGGTGGTTTACACAAGAACTCCAAAATACCAGATGCTTAGGGTCCAGGGATATATTATTGGGATACACCATAGTTAAAGTGAAATGATTGAATGTTTTGTTTTGCTTTTAGTTTTTTCCCAAATAATAACTCTTATGAGTAGGAGACTGGGATTTATTTTCCGTATTAGAACTGCTTCATTTCAAAAAAATGGTCAGTTAAAAGCTTGAATGTAACCTCTTCCTGCTGGCTTACTACTGCATTAGCTCAGGTTACCATGGGAAGCAAGCAGTTGTTTTCACCAATAACTTAACTTATACCAAATACTTGACCTTGGAATAAGCAATTTACATCCTTATAAAAGAGGTCACTTAGGGAATTAATCCTAGCCCCCATGTGGCAGGAACGGAGTAGAGATGGAGCAAAGCTGGTGAAACAGCATTCGAAACCCTTTGAATTAGGAAATCATTTCTTTTTGACTCTTTTAAAAATGGAGCCTACTTTAAAATGGTACAGGAAGGCAGAAGGATGCAGTAAAAGTCTATAGAAATAGTGACTCAAAAACTCTGTTCCAGGACTCAAGAAAGCAAGCCTGTTGTCACATTTGGAGGGAAACCAGAAAGAATTGAGGTTTTCACTTTCCTAATAGCTCTTTTCCAACACCTTTCCTTCAAACATCTTGCCCTGCCTTCTATTTTGCCTTTCTTAACAAAATGACTGGAAAGAAACCACCTTTCCAACTTTAACCAGGAAACATAGGTTTTTGCAACTGCTAATATTTTGGTGTGGGCTCTTCCTTTTAAAGACAATTATCAAGA
This sequence comes from Leucopleurus acutus, assembly GCF_964270905.1. Taxonomy (NCBI): domain Eukaryota; kingdom Metazoa; phylum Chordata; class Mammalia; order Artiodactyla; family Delphinidae; genus Leucopleurus; species Leucopleurus acutus. Next base: position 33,214,708 of record NC_139145.1, on the reverse strand, counting down.
CGAAGCATTTGTTTCTTCTTTTGTTTACCCGTGGCAGTTTGTCAGCAGTTATGATAAGTAGAATTCCATCTGTCAGTAAAACTACGTTGCAAATTGCCGTAGAAATTAGCAGCTTTCATTTTTGCCTACATAAATAAATATGCGAAATAAATTGCACGTAAACGCATCCTAAAAAATCACAGGTACACCGCACAGTTAAATGCCAGTCAGAAAAAACCAGAGACACATGGCGATTATCTCAGTTTTCAAACCTGGAAGATACACGAATGTGTTTCTAAATGAGAGAGGCAGTGTATCATGCTTGCTGAGATAAAAACAGAAGCTGCCAGACACTGCACTGTGGCTTTATTCTCAGAATCCGTTGCCTGAAACCCGCTCTATCTTTTCCCCATGTTCTCTCTTCCCTCTCTCTCTCCATCTCTCTCTCCATCTCCCGCTCCCTCTCTCCCCGCTGTCCTTCCCTCGCTCATTGTTCTCTCTCTCCTCCTGCCTTTGATGCACATACGTTGTCACATTCCATTGACTCTTCCCTCTTCTCTGTTCTTACACTCAAGCCTAGCGATGCTTTCGCCAGGCAGCGGCAGCCTCTCCTGCGAGTTTTAGTCATGTGTGCAGCTCAGTTTGATCGAGCGTTCCTTTTCTGCCTTTGCACTCTTACAAAAGATTAAAAGGTGGCGTCACATTGCTCCCCTGTTCCTTCCCGCAGGAGGGACTTAAAAGGGACAACAAAAACTAATCACTTTCAATAAGCATTTTCTTGCTGGGGAAAAGAAAAGAAAAGGAAAAAAAAAAAGGAGAAAGAAAGAAAGAGGGGAAAAAAAGGCAGGGGGTGGATTTAGCGGTGTAATTTGAGACCGGTGGCGAGGATTGGGGCGAGCTAGTGGAGATGCTGCACGCTGCTAACAAGGGAAGGAAGCCTTCAGCGGAGACAGGTAAGAGCGCCCATCGGAGGGTTTGACCGAGTGGCTTAGTTAAATCTCTGTTTTCACCGTTTTGTAATTGAGAAAGGCATCCACAGCAGAAGCCGATTTTTCAGTCGACTTCCTTTTGTTTAACATAGAAAGTACCTGTATTAATTTTGATGAATTAGAGCATGCAGCAAATTCAATTGAAAATAGATTTGTATAGCAAATGCATTTAAACTGAATGATTTCTCCTCCGTTTTATTTCAGGGGAGAGATGAGAAAGATGATTTTGATCAGAATAGCACTTTGCATTATGTGAAATTCTAAATAGCTAACGGGGAAAAATAATAATAAAAATGCAATTGATCTTGTTTTTGAACTCCGGGACTTAAACCCTGGGAGACAGCTGGGATTTGAAATTTTTCTTCTAACTGAACTTCTGCTGCGTTATAATAATTTTTCACCGGAGGTTTAGGCAAGGGTAGAGTTTAAGTCGAGCTGCTGGGCTGTGTTTGGCTTGGATCTTGTGGGTGAAGCGCTGCTTCTATCTCCCTAACCTGTGTCAGGTTGATGCTTCATAAATGGAGATTGTGTTGCCCCAAATGAAAATATGAAGTTAAAACATCAGTTTAGGGCATGTGTTAGATAAGGATCCAGTAAATAATTAGGATAACTGAATTATGACAGTTTGAAATGGGAGTTAACTCTGGAGGTGCTGTTTGATCAGCCGTCCTGGATTTTAAGCGGCTCAACAATAAAGGGGACTAATTATCAGCCTCAAGTCGGAACTTTGCATTAGGACCCTAAATATAGAATACATGCGGACTTCTACTGTAGGTGGCTTTCGGGAATCTGTCCCTTTTGTGCGCTATGAATGAGAGTTGTGGATTATATTTGATGGCATTTCTCCTTTAAAGAGCTTTGGGATGAAGCTTAAAAGGCTCACATCTATTTTAACGTTGAACAAACACCAAATGCAATACACTGTAGTCTCCCAGCGCCTGATTTTTGTTGCTGCTGCTGTTGTTTTAAAGTTGTGATCATTTGTTTTGAACCTCAGTCTTCATTGATTTTATGTTCCTTGCCTCTGCTGCTGAAATTTATTGCTGGCGTGAATGAACTGAGATTTGAGAATGCAAAAAGAAAAAATTTTAATTAGCCAGAGTTTTGATTTAAGGATAATGAAATCCAAATGATATCCAGATTTTTACCTAGGATGTTACCTAAAATGTTTGAATTAATATTTAGATGATTTTTTGGAAGGTTGGGAAAATCAGAATATTAAAAGTATAAAATTCTGTTAAAAAATGCTTCTCCAGAATGAGATACAGAAAGGTGACTTTAATGCCTCCACAGGGTTTGGTCCTAGAAAGAATTGCTAGACTGTGACATGGTTGAGTTCAGCACTGTGCATGAGAAGATATTTTATATATTTATTTGGTGATAAGATTATTTTCTTACCAAGTTTCCAAGCAACTTGCCCCTCAATCCCTTACCCTGACGTGTCTCGTGTTTGCCAGACCATCTAATGGCATCTTGTGGTCGCAACCTGTGAATCCAATTTTATGGGGACATCAGGAGCTGCTGAATGTTAGGGAGTGGAGACCAAACCGACTATAGGTCTCATCACACTTCATCATCTAGAGATAATCTCCAACAGAAGTTCTCTGGAAAGCCCCTCATACAGGTGTGGGGAAACTTAATTTTTCCATCATGGTTAAAAGAGTGGGGAAAGATGTGGATAAGGGGAAAAAGAAACTGCTAGGATGTTTGATGTAATCATGCTGGTGGCAGCATAGTGAGTTTTTAAAATCATATCACATGTCGCTTTCTTTTTTTTCAACTTAGGAAACTTTGCAGAATCTTGAAGCGGCTCTTCTCAAATTCAGTCCCTGTTTCTACATAGCTTTCTCAGATAAAACCTCTTCTTTGACTCTAGCTTTAGCTAACCATTGAGTGTTTCAGTGTCGCTGCTGATAAGAATGATTACATCTTAAATAAGTGACAAGTGTTGAGAAGACGGACTGGGGGAAATATGTTGTCTGCATCATATATGCGTTTTAATTTTATTTATGAAAATGACTACTTCGTGGTGAGGAGATGATAAATTTGAAGTTGTAGCTTGGCCGTTTGTTATCACTGAACCACTGTCCTTCTCCTGGAGAACTAAATGGAACTAAAGCAGGCAGAAATAAATCAGTTGTAAACTGGTTGGTAGTTCAGCGTGCACTTTTTAAGCAGATGGTAACCACAGCTATCCTTTTACTCAAACTATCTGATTAATATAAATAGCATTTTTCTGACTTTTCCAGTAGATGTTGCTGGAGAGCAAAGAAAAGATCATTTTTTTTTTTTACAGGCAAAAAAAGAAATGTGATAGACTTAGAAAAGCCAACAAACAAGATCCTTCTCCCCAAACTCCGCTGGTAGCATTTTGCATAATTTGCTAATTAATGGGTTATATTGAATCATTACCTTTTATGATGTTCTATAGAAAGAGATTAAAACTTGAGCTAGATTTTTAAATTATGAGATTGTTCTCTTTAGACCCTATATATAATGCCTGTTTGCTGTTTTCCGTTTTTAAAAAATCAAGTTAACTGCGCATTACTATTCAGAACATTTCATCCCTGAATGCTAAAACCCTTTAACATGCAAATATGATGTCAGAGGAAGAACTGAAATAGAATACCCCGAGAAGAGTAATGATCAAACGCATTATAAAAATATGCACCAGTTGCCAACATGTAATAAAATATTAAGAAATTAAAAGCATGCAACCTCTAAAGTAATAGAATTTCATTGCTCTGAGACTGTTTTCCCACCGAATATTAAGTGCTTAATAGATCTCTCTGTTAAAAAACAATTGAAAACCTACATGGTTTGTCACTGAAGTTATTTTTATTAAGTGATTTTGAAAAATTAGTCCAATAGGATTTTCCTCTGACTAGGAAATATAATTAACATTGGCTGTTAAGTGCCAGCTTTCCAAAGCAAGAGCCACAAGGCTTGATGGAGAAACTGGGACTGCAGAGAGCAAGCATCAGTGCTAGAAGCGGAGGGCACCCACGCTGGAGCTACTCTGCTGGTAATCACTCTGATAAAATGACAAAGACAACCCAGAGGAGCCCGGGATTCTAGTACCCAGACACAAACTGATGCAATTTCAGAAAACCAGTGACCTCTATCTATGAGAGTATTTATTTTTGGAAATGATCAATTAACCGATTTCAATTGTGAAAGAGAAGTGTGTACAATTTTTCCAATGCAAAGGGGGCCTTGGATATTACAAAAGCACATTCAGACAAGATAGCCTATGTGGTAGAGCTTTCAGTTTTTCTTACCTTAAACAGTCCATGCTGTTTTCTGGTGCATTTTTCTTTTGCATTGAAGCCTTTCTTTATCAGTTTTCATTCCTGAGGTGTGAAATGCTCCATAGGTTGTTTTTGATTTAACACCCATTCATTTCTCTTTTCTGGGGGGGAAAAGCTTACATTTAGAAGGCATGAGTGTCATCTACTCGTATTTTGTAATTAGCACTGTAAGTATAGTGTAATTAGCACTATAAGTCCACTGGGGTAAGGTTGTTTCAATTTTTTTTTTTTTTTTGCTTTGATTCATATACATGTTTTGTGTTTGACCCATAGTGATTATTTTTTTCTCTCTGTCTTTAAATAAGAAAAGCTTTACAGTTTGGTGGGAGAATTTGGTTTCTTTCTCTGGTTGATTTGCGCTTCGCTTTAGGTGTTCTCTGTTTTTCATTATAGCTATCAAGCACTGACTATACTCAAAGCACCGTGAGTTAAATGTGCCAAAACATGTCTGTCCTGACAGCAAAAAGTGCCTGTCCTCTCAGTGAGAACCTTAGGAAAACAGAAAATGTCGACCAGACCTGAAGAATTACCTAGTGGGTTAAAATGTGCTGGTTAATCCTGACTCTTTCCCTAGGAGAGCAAAGAAGGAAAGGTCACTGCAGATTGAGGGGATCCTGAGGATGGTCGCCTTTGAATCAGGGGTAAAAGGCGAAAACACAAAATAATCCGGACGAGCCAAGTCAGAGGGGTCCTGTGGGCAGTAACACCAAAATGAATGACCAATGCCAGTACGATTGAGAACCTTGAATGGCAGGTATTCAATAGCCACTGGAAAGATGTGATCTGGCAGCTTCTAAAGGAGTGTTCTTTGTGTGGGAGTCAGGAAGGGGTGGAATAATGGGTCCATACCATGCCACTTGCCCATAGATAGTGATGCTAAAATGCCTATTTAGGGTCCATCTGCCCTCTCATTAAATTGTGGCCCTAAGGAGCTATCGTTATCCGTGGAATATTGCTTTGTCTTCTAGGGTCATTGTTGAAAAAACAGCGAGAACCCCTAGTCTTGAGGCTTGAAGCCTTGAATAATCTACTGCATTAGCCTAGATATAAGTGGTAAGGTTGAGAAACACTGCTGAGGGGAGGGAGAATGACTCGGAGAAACACCTTCCTATTGTAATTATTGCAATCTCTTGTATGTACTGTAGATGTCACGGCCTCATTAGACAGGGATTTTGTGTATATGCTTTTGTTTTCATAAGAAAAAGCTTCACCATTTGTCGGAGATGAGACCTGTAATTTAGCAGGTGTGGTATTCTCTCCATACTATTTGGATATAATCAATTAGTGTTAGGTTCATCTCTGGTTTCCCGACATCGATTAGAATGGGTTTTTATGATCTTTAAGGTTTAATCTCTCTGTAAAGGTATATACTTCCTTTTTGGGAATTAATTGTCTCCCTGAATTGTCTGTGTGTCAGTTATTTTCTATAAACCTTGACTAACTTAACTTGAACTGGGAGATGCCTAGAATGTTTGACCGAACCTCAGTTGTGGAGACTCCTCTGATCATTTAATGGAAGTTTATATATTAACATATAAGATGTTTTCTTTCATCTGATAGACTTCATAATGAGAAGGAGCAAAAATAATAATTAGCATAATTAAGTGGAATGCCACCACCCTTTTCCTCAGAAACTGATTTAACCAGCCTATTCCCGTAGACAGGGTGACCGACGTCACCTCAGAACCAAGCTGTAGATGAATGCTTTGCCTTGTCCTCCAACTACTTTAATCTAATTTGTTCCATTTACTTTTCCAAGCTTTTCATCTTCCCACCATTTTAATACCATCAGGGATGGGGGCTACCCATGACATTCAAACTTGACATTATCAAACACAAAAGGCATCACTCAGACACTTGACTGCGTTACAATGCAAGGGAAAAAAATAGATTCCCAAAGGCTTAGAATTTATTGTTTCATACCTTGAATGTAGGTGGATATTTTTTTTTTTCTGTTTCCTTCAGTCTGCCTCATTTGACTGTTTTGCTTCCGTGTGTTTGCAGAGTACTGAAAACCTGGAAAAACTAGCACTCACCAATCCGTAATGTGCACATCCCTATGTTCACTGGAGGGATGTGTATTAATACAATGGAAATTTACAACTCTGTTATTATCTGTTATTTGCTAGTCACTGACCACTACTTGATACAGGACCAAAGTTGAGCCCTGCACTGGAGCTGTCTTTTCACTGTTGCCATCAGTTCTTCTGACAGTCAGTTAGCTGTGGCCAGACCTTCTTCCTGACTCACACATGTGTGGTCACTGCAGTAACTCCATCATTGCTGGGTAGACCAGAAATCTATTGAATGCACAGCAGTCCTGTGTTTGTTTACCAATGAAATCTGTGTGTGTGTGTGTGTGTGTGTGTTGGGATGGTGGGAGGGATTCTTAAAGTTAATATAAATTTATTTGTACCTCCCTTTGCTTGCTATCATGAACCTTCTATTCAAAGACAATTTACCCCCATATGTAAGACAACATTTGTGAGCTGAACAGATAGTATTATCAGATTGTGGTGAATTGCTTCAGTGGTATTACCTCATGCGTAGAGATCGGGTGTGCTGTAGAACTCTGTAAAACAGTCAGCTACATGGTATCCTACAGGTTTAATATACTTCTGTAGCCTTGTACTTGGGAAGGATTTCTGTAATTGGAGACAATCTAGCTAGGAGAACTTTTTAAGCCATTGGAGGCCAAAATACAGATTTTAGGCTTGAAACAGAGTGGATTACAAATTTCTCTTAACTGGACAGAATCATTATTGTGCATATAGTACAGTCTTGATTATCCAGGTTCGAATTTGCAGCATAGAGAGCATTCAGATTTCTTCTCTGACTTCCCTGTCTTCTCTCTGACTACCTGACATGTATCGTTTCTCTAATCACTGGCACCTCTGCTAAGGGTATGGAAAGGCATATTTGAACAGCAAGATCCAAACCTGTGAATTTTCCTTCAGGAAGAGCTAATTATGTAAAAAGTCTAAGAGGTAGGTTTTTGAAACTAAAATTGACTGACTAAATTTCCATTTGGGGGAACCCCTCTTTCTATTTACAAATGGTAGTTTACTATAGCTGTTAAGATGCCAATATTTTAGCCACACATTTAAGAGGCAAAAAGTAAATCCACTAGTCTGAACCATGCCAAGAAACTGGTTTCATTGCTCTGGCTTATATCATGTCCCTGCCCTACCACCCAACCAACTACAGTGTTGAATTAACTGGCTGGGTAGCGTGCCTAGCTGGCATTTTTTAAGACCATTGAGATCAAGCAAGTATACCTTGTGCAGGTTATCAGGGTTCTGCTAAGCATATTTCTTTAGTGTTAAGTACAAAAGTGGATTACTGGTGCCCAAACCCCACTTAGTTAATCTCCAGTACTGGTCCTATCTCATTTCCATTATCACTGACTACCAGTCAATCCTTGATAAATTATTTACATGTAGAATTTGACCCCTGGAGGTCGTCAAAGTCCCAATTGACTTTAAAGACGTGAAAATCTCTTAGATCCCAGAATTACATTGAAATGGTGAAAGGACTGGAAGGGTAGCTGGCTTTTCCAGAGAGGTTGTAATCACAGAATAGGCATGAACGTTCCCAGCCACCTTCCAAGTTTGCAGAACAGAGTGCAGGATTCCATCTAGAGGATATTGCTACAGAATCAGAATTTGATCTCCCTCCTTTTCTTATACATTAGTTGTGGCTTTGACATTCTCAAAATCTTGTGGTCATACCTGCCACGTTGTAACAATGTCTTGTCAAATAATACACTCTTCTCTCTTACTACCCTTATTGGACAAACATGTCTATAATTGGTTGCACTTTTGAGGTGCATAATCAAACTTCAGGAGGTGTTTCTATTTCTAAACATATTGTGTAATATAATGTAACTAACAAAATATATAATATGTAATATAAATACAGATATACTAAAGGGCAAAAAATGTTATTACTCTTGACACTAAAAATAGTTTTTTTTATCATTAGAATTGAGGTTATTAGAAAGAAATGTACTTGAAGTCTTTAAATGTTGAGGTGTAGCTGACGATGTAGTATAGTAACCAATAGTTTTCAATCCATAGTGTAAATGAAAATTTAAACAGTACTATAGCAGACAAAACTGAAAATGGAGAACCTTGATCATGAGTTATATGTATGTAGGAGATGTCTCTTGTCGTTTATATGTATGTGCACATTTATACACATGTATATACACGTATATATATATACATACATACATACATGGTTACTCTATGTATGTGCATATTTTTATCTATATCTCCATCTCTGTATCTGTATCTATATTGATATTTGTACCTGTATCTATAGTCAGAGTTAGAGAGAGAGAGAGTGAATGGGCATATTCCTAGTAAGATAAAATGTGGTTGTATTCCTGGTAAGATATCATGTTTCTTTCCAGCTGACATGATTAATTTCCCACAATCTGACATGCAGTGTGCTAGGTACCAGATGAACCAGACATAACTCTTAAGGAGTTCATGGTCTAGTCCTGAATTAGAAATTATTTTAATGTTGAATGTTTCACTCATGGATATATTTAATAGTTGGAAACATTGCAAGAAAAAATTCAAGGATTACAAAGCCATCAGAGCTCTCAGTAGGTAGTTCTAAATTTAATATGCTTTGCCTGGTCAGGAGGAGGATTGGAAAAGAAACACGGCAAGCGTGATTCTGGGGAAGAAGAGCCTCACATAAAGTGATCTGGTCTCAACTAAAAATAAATCTGGCTTTATGGGAAAGCCAGGCCAACGAGACTAAATTCTCTGTTACCCCTTACTGCTGGCAAGTCACGAACGAAACGTAGGATCCATTTGTCTGGTATTCACTTTTCTGTGAGTTCTGTATAAGCGAGAACACAGGGAGAGTGCCATCAACATGCTTAGTATTAAATGTGTACGCATGAGGTCTTGTCTGAAAATATATGCAAACAATGTGTGCATATTTTTCTAAAGTGAAATGGGCTTATGCAGTGACGATTCCTTTTTCTCAATCTGAGGCATTTATGATGTATGTTTCATGTGTTTATAACCACATATCATATGTAATTTATATACACACACATATAGTCTCTAGAGGTCAGTAGAATATAAGAAATGGGCAAACATTCACATCTAGATGAGACCTAGAGATTCTGAAGGCCATTTTTCAAATGATAAAATGATGATAGTCAACTAATGACATTAGGAACTAAAATCATTAATCAGTGTTAACAAAAAAATCATGTCATTCTTGTTCCTGAAATGAATCTATTCTATTTATTTTAAGCAAATTTCATATAGATGAACATTTACATGGCAAGAACCTTGACAGAAACCCAAGCTGTAATTACTTTATGATGGTTTCTTATAAGACTGTGATTCTCTAGAATACTTTTTGAAGGTATTTTTAATGTTAACAGAACAAAATACTAAATTGTTTTTAAACACTTGACTATTACATTCAAAACACTACTTCTATTTTAGCTGCCAGTTCAGCCTCCTTCACTCTTAGAAATGAATGATTTGATGATTTATATGTTGCAATTCTAATTGTTTTTATGAACTAAATGTCCCTGATGTTGGGAAATATCTTAAAAAGTTGTGATTTATTTTATATATAAAGCTAAAATTGTTGACAGTTCAGCAAATTACCGCACAGTTGAGCACGTTGATCAGATTTTTCTCTAGAAATGTCATGCACAAGAAAGTGTAGAAAATGATGGCAGGTAGCTATGAACTGCTTGACGGTGGAGTTGCTGGCGCCTCTTACACTCCATCCCATGCCAGAGAAAACAGTGTGGCAGAGCTTCCGGTTTCATCTGGATTTGAGAAGGAATGATTATCACCTGAGCTGAAGTTGCCTGCCATGGCTTAGAATTTAATATGTCTTGCACGTGTGAATGAAGATCACTCACACTTGGAACTAAGCTATCGATAACCTATTCCCATATGTGTTCATTTACACCATAGCAGATTGCATTCTTAGCTCAGTTTCCTCCATGATAAACCCTAATCCAGGGGTTGCAAACACAAATGCCTAGAGGGGAATATTCAGAAATAAGACAATAGGAGGTGATGGGGGATGGTAAAGAGCCATTCCAAATTTAAACAAACACGGTCACACCAAACCTATGCTAAATGAAACCGAACAGAAACCTATAAGCATTTTTAAAGAGTGATCACATGAAGTACTTAATAGAAATTTAGGCTTAGAGGGGCTTCAGTCATCACCAAGAGATCCCCAATAGGTATTTGATAAATATTGATAGATTACTTCCAATAGGTAATCTAGTCCTTACTTTGCTGCCAAATTATTAAATGAGGAAGATACAATATATTTCCTATCCTCAAGGAGTTTGCAGGGTAGTTGGATGCCTCCAGGGCATCCCCTCCCTTGCCTCTGTGCCCCATGTCTGCTCTCTCAAGCTTTTGCATTCTCTGTTCCATCTCCACAGAATTCCTTTCAGTCCTTGCAGCTTTCATAATTGTGTCTTTGCAAATGCTCATCCTTCTAGTCTTCTGCTAACAAGCCAGCTTGCCCCTGGCTGATTCCTATTCATCTTTTAGGTCTCAGGTTAAATGTTGATTCCTCCCAGAAATTTCCTGGACTATCCCTCCCTAAGCCTAAACTCTGAGCTCCCACTCTGTAACTCTATAACAATGTACTTACCTTATTGTAACACTGTTTACCATTTATAGAACTACCAGTCTAACTGTACATATCTGCATAATCTATTAAGCTCAGTGAAGGCATGAACCATGTGATCAAGCTTGTTCATGGTATATGGTGAAGCCTAGTAAAATATCTGGCAGCATAAAGTTTATTTAACCAGTAACTCTTGAATAAATGTTTAAATACCTAAATGATCACAATGCATTGATAAATTAAAAAGAAGCTGTCACATCTTCAAGAAACGGGGAAGGATTGACAGCCTTGTTTGGACTCAAGTCTTATTCAAGGACAGGTTCAAAGTGGTCCCAAGTGTTACCTTTCTTCTGCCTCTCCTTATCTGCCTTGAAATAATCAAGGTCCCTAAGTACCAGAATAGAACCATCCTCTTAGCTGAAGGGGGGTGTACACTTCAAAGCTGTGGTTTTCGAGCTAGTCTCTGATCAGATTACTTATCAGAGACACTACACTTGTCCTGGTGAAACCCTAAAAGCAGTGACTCCCTCTCTCCACTCTAGTGATTGGTTTAAGATATGGAGCCTTGCCTATCAGAACTACTGAAAAAGATGATGCAGAATAAGTAAATATTGACTTGTTTTTAGTTGGGTCTAGGGACCTCACTTTATGTGAAGATCTTCTTCCTCCACATCATCCTTCCCTGCTATCTTTTCCCACTCTTCTCCTTAAATGTTTCAATGAGGTCTTTGAGTTCTCTGATTTGATAAGATGGCGCTATCTCTCTTTACTTGCGCATGAAAGTCCCTAATAGGTGCCAGTCTTCCTTTTAACACCCAGAGACTTATGTTTGCATCCCAAACAGATTCCCACTCTATCATTCTCTACAGAGGGACACATTTAAGTGACTGGGTAGTTTTTAGTGTCAGAGCACCCAAGTCACTTCTATCTGCTTTTTGGTTGGTTATGTTAGTTAAGCCATACCCTCAAAGTAGAAAATCATTCTCATAGTACCCTGAAAAATGGTTAAGAATGGATTTGGAATTAAAGAGTGGACAACTTTAACCTTTCATGATTTTAACTCAGCTACATTCCAGGTATTATTTTAATTTGCAAATGTGTGATGAGTTTGGCGAGACGTATGAGGAATGTGGTAGAAAGAGCATTCAGATATGGTATCTTCTCCTTATTAGTATTACTTGAAATTACCTTCTGCCTTTATCGTCTGGTCCTGTGCTCACTGTCATTTATCTTTATTGTTGTCCAAAGGAGGTAGTATATATTTTATAAACAGTATAAAATGAGATTTTCTCCATATATTTATATGATTAAGATAGCTTTGGAACTATATTATCATTCAGAAAGGATAATGAGAAAGTTTTAGGAAGAACTAAAGCACACATGATACATCATGGAAGCTGAGGGGGGAGCTCGCTATTATTCTACACTTTGGTAATATTTGCCGTCTGTTTTCAGGGATTCTCTTTTTTAGTATTGTGTCAGGAGAGTTAAAAAGAGGGACATGTGGAGATTAATCCTAAATCCTTTTCTTCATCTCTGGTAAAAGTTTAAGAACTCATCCATCAAAATATTTTCCTAAAAATTTATTATCTTTCTGTATTACACAAAAGCATAAACAACCTTACAGCCCTCCTAGAAGTTCTTTAGATAACAATTTTTTTTAGATAACAATTTAATACAAATGTTCAACAACTAATAAAATAATTATTCTAATTTTTACTAATAAACGTTAAAAGGCTGGTCAGTTTACTGTCCCCCTGGCAACATGCCTATTAAATGATTTGAGTTCACTACTGTAACTTCTCTTTTAATTTTTTACCTATACCTTCTTACCCCAATTTTTGCTTCCGTGAGGATTATGTTGGCATGTCCATTTATGCCTCACTCTCCTGTTTCTTCTCCAGAGTGTCCTATTAAATTCACTCAGATATCTTTTGTAGACACTCTTAATACCAAAAATAGTTTATTTTTTTTCTGGAATAAGAAAAGAAAGTTTTTTCCCGTTGCGGAGCACAGGCTCCGGACGCGCAGGCCCAGCGGCCATGGCTCACGGGCCCAGCCGCTCCGCGGCATGTGGGATCTTCCCGGACCCGGGCAAGAACCCACGTCCCCTGCATCGGCAGGCGGACTCTCAACCACTGCGCCACCAGGGAAGCCCAAAAAAGAAAGTTTTTAGAAAAACAGTAATTCTTTGTAGAGTGGAATGTACTTTCCATGAGAAAATATATTCCATTTGTAAAGAATTAGAACCACCTCAAACCAAGCACAGTATCCCTCATTTCCAAAGCATTCTAGAATGAGAAATAATAATCAATATTGGAGTAAAAACATATATATATTTCAATTTAGTTAGATGATTTTACTTCACAAAAATGCATGCGATTATAAAAAATAGACCTTTGACTTTTAACTTGGGTTTATTTTGCAATTTTGTACGTGCTTGTGGATTTGTTAATGTTAAATTGGTAATTGTTGATCTCTGAGGAGGGGTGTAGCATCTTCAGTCTGAGCTTATTACTGTGTAAAATATGGATTGCCTTTACCCTAATGGCCTCTGAATCCTATTACCATCCCATTAGAGAGTGTGGGATTTTAGTAATTCTGTTGTTGTTTCCAGTGGGCAGTGCCTATAATGGGGAAGGGCAGGGGTTAATGCAATTCATCTCTTTTAATACTTGTAACTCTGAGTCCCTTATCACTCACTGTGGTTTCATTGGAGTCCCCTCCGCCCCTCCCCTCCCCCACCCCACACCGCTTCTTTCTGTTATCTTTAAGGCCCAATATCTTTCTATATGGCTTTCCTAACCAGAAGAGTTTGGAGAAGGGAGTTTTTGGTGATTCGTCAGTTCAAACAGAATTTTAGCTATTAGCTTTTCATAAACTGAAGATAAATAAGGTGGTGTGTCAGCTTGTGTGAAACAGGCTGCGGCCCAGAAAGGTTTTCAGTGACTGTCATTGTGCCAAGAATAGTATTGAAATAGCTCTTCAATCAAGATCATTTATGAGGCCTTTTGGAAGGAGAAGCATGAGACAAGCGGGTCGGATCAATGCCCACTAGTGTTCTGGGTATAATGTTTCCATGTGTTGGCGGAGACAGCTGTGTCCTGGGTCCTAACAGTGCTAGAGAGAGGAATTGGGAAAGATTTCAAAGTGATAGAAATTAGATTCCTTTAAAGAGAAGTTTCCGAGCAATGGTTAATTCCCTCTCTATCAGCTGTACTCAGTAGACATGTCTGATTACGTACCCCTGGTTTTATTCATGAAATTTGTTTTTAGCTAATACAGCTTTTTTCAGAATAAATACGAACATCAGATTACTTCCCGGTATGTCAAAACAAATTAGTTTCCCACAGTGATGCAGTGAAAGGTGTAACTATTTTCCCTTTTTATATGTCAGAAAGCATTACGGGGGCTGGGAAATTCCCACTTTTTCCCCCCTTAGTCCGAGAGCCTGGTGGTTTACAAAGGTCTGGTTTAATGCAGAAGCATGGTCACCTAGAGCTCCAGCACCCCCCTCTGCTGCCATTAATGAGAATCGCATGCTGAGATCCTAAGAGGCATCTGAGCGCAGAAAAAGGCAGGGAGTGGCAGGAGATGATCAAACCATTTCAATCTGTTGAAAGTGAGTGATATTCCCAGGGCTTATTGTTCACTTTCTCAGAGAATTAAGTTTCCATATGTTTCATCATAAATGGAACGAGTATGCAACATTATTGCAACATGACAGTGTCTGCTGGATGATGCAGTAGAAAACTGGTGTTTGGGGGCAAATTTCTTCTTGTCTTCATGTTCTAAATATAGTGGTGGCCCACCTGTTATAGCTACTAGTCTAAGCCCAGTGGCGACGTTTAGATATGGTGCCTTGGTATGTAGTAGTTTGCATGTTTTTGTGAATATGCATGCATTGAGTTGTTCCTTAATTTGAGATATCACTTCTCATATTTCTAGACAGACTGTGATATTATTTCTTTCCATCAATTGGGTGTGTTGAGTGAAATTTATTTTAGAAAGTAATTATGTAGCCACAGGTATAGTTTTTGTTCCAATGAATTGATATGAATAATCATTGTTAAAAGATATTATTTCCTTTTGATGCTTAGTTACAGATTACCTTTTCAAACCACTTTTGTTCCCACAATCACTTGGGAAGCTCCAACAAACAAAAATGAAATAAAATAAAATCTACTACAGGTACCTACTGATGTTAGTGTTTTTAAAAAGCGATATACCTGAGACCATTTGCTGAAAATTACTAGGCCCATGTAAGAGACATGTATAACCTATGTAGAATTTCTTACAGTTTTGCAAAGGCCAGTATGGGGGATCCTGGTTATTCAACAATTGGAGTGTGGATTTCTGTTTTGCATTTATGTTTGGGTCCCATTTAATTCACCTCATCTCTTTGTTCTTGAAACTTTCCTTCAGATCTGCCAATCTTGCCAAGAAACATAAAAATCAGGTGACATGAATGACATGAATGTTTCTCTCAATGAGAGAAAGATGTATCATCTTTTCTATCTTCATAAAGCCACAAACTTTTCAGTTGTCTCTCTCAGTGTTCCCTTCATGCACAGTACACACATTATTTAACATTTGTTAAATATCAGCAAATCAGTAATGAAATTTGACTCTCTGTTAAGACTACGTGGTTTGGTTCTTAAAAACAAAACAAAACAGGAAAACTAGTATCAGCATACAAAAATAAATGTGAATTATTGTGAGGGAGAGACAGGAATACTGAATACCACATTTTATACCATATTCCATTCTATGTTTTCTTGGCTACACACTCTCCAATAAGTTTATGATAACAATGAAAAAAAGCACATTTATTTAAATACATATTTTCTAACTATAAAAGTAGAATGGTCCATGCATGAAATTCAGAAAGTTCAGAAAAAAGTAAACATAATAAAAACCACCCACAATCTCACCCAAATCTATTTTTAAATGCACTTAAGCAAATGAATATTTTAAGAATCAAGATTTTGTTTCATGCATTCATTGTTATACTGTGGGAATTCCCTCATGTATTAAGTAGCACTCAAAAACGTTATGCTACTATTCTACCAGAGTATATGCCTTAAAAATATACCATGACTTAAAAAGTAACTTTCACTAATTTTGTGATTATAAAAATCTAATTATATGCTTGTTATAAAATACTTCGGAAAAATATACAAGTGAAAAATGGTTTTACATTTTGAAATGCTACTATAAAAAGATAAGTACTGATAATAGTTTGGTCTATCATTTTGATCATTTAGCCTATATAATAAGTAATCATAATTATTATTTTTAAAATTTATGTTATTTCTATTGAGATTATACACTTGATCTTTTAATTTATTTGCTTTCCACTGAATTTTCTGCTTAATTTCATCCTTCTAAAAACAAACTCAGATTTCTTTCTTTATAACTACCCTTAATATTTTTAGGGTATGATAAACTTCTGCTTGTCATTTTCACTGCCAATATTTTACCTCAGTAGTTTTTTTATTTTGTTTTTTCACATAAAGCTATTTAAACTCTTCATGTAGTAAAGCCTTCTAATATTTTAGCTATCTTGAATTGATTCTCAGCTTTAAAAGAATCCACATTATAAGGTCCAATAAATATGTACTATTTTCTCCTAGTAATTAAAAAAATGTTAATAACATTAAACTTTTAAATCCATTTAGAAATTTATGTGTGTGTCAGATAAAGATCTATTTCCCCCTCAAAGTTAATCTATTATTAGAATTTTCACCTGTAGTCTATATTAAATCTCTTGTGCAGTAGAGTCTATTTCAGGGCCTTCTGCTCTGTAAAATATACTTGTGTGTGTGTGTTTATATATATATATATATTTTTTTCTGCACTGTTAGTCCACTGATTTATCATACTAAATTTATAGTAATAGAGGAAGGCTTTCTTCCTTGTTTTTCTTCTGTTCAGAATGTCATTCTTATTCATTTTCCCTAATAAGTTGAATAGAATCACGATATTAAAAACTTTAAGCATACATTTATATACATTAAATTCAGCTTGATGAAATTTCAACCAGATTTATTCAATTGTATGCATATATAGAACAGTAGGGAAACGTTAACCGTCTTCAACGGTATTTTTCTCTTTAATTTGAGGTTTTTATAAATGGTAGTTACTTTTTTCCCTCTTTTCTCCAACAAAATATTTCTACCCTTTTGAATATGTGGGTTTGGTGTTTTGACTTATTACTCTGTCATTTGTCTTAATCAGGCAATTTTTTTTGAATTTCATAAAAAATCCCTTACGCATTTGCGTACAATGATGCAAGAAATTTCTCCCACGTTACTTCCTTTTCTTCTTAGAAAGCAATGTATGTCCGTTAAAAAGTGCTCATTATATTAGTCTACCAAGTGCCCAGTTACATCTTCTGAACCATAGCTGCACAAAATAAAATGCTGATTTCACATTGTTGGTCTTTATCCATTTGTGTGTCAACATTAAATGCACAAAGCGGTCTGAACGGTTCTGATTGCTCTAGCTTCCCAAGGGTAGAATTTTCTAAGATATAATCCATAGAAAGTCAGTCCAATATGAAACTCTGCAAAGAAAGTGTTCCTTTAGTGGAATAAGTTTGAGAAATAATTCATATAATAGCCTTTGCTTGGCACTTCATAATAACTATTATCATATTAAAAGCTCTGGGAAGGTCGACAATAAAAACTTCTCTCGTCTATTTGAACCCAACTTCTCCCAGATTTCATCAATAAAATGAACATTTGCTGTTTTTTTGGAGGAGGGGGCAATTATTTGGTTTGATGGTTTGTGTTTTGTTATGGGATAAATGTAATACTTATCACTCAACCAACAAACATACTGAGCATTCAAATGGCATTATTCCAATCAATTTCAATTTCCAGTGAGTCTTGTTTCTTTTAGGTGTGGAATGAAAGATAGCTCTACTCAGATCTTTAGAGGCAGATCTCGAAGCATTTCATTCACTGACCATTTACTTAATGGTTAATAACAGTGCGGTTGCAGTAGGCAGTGTTATACCATCATCATACACAGAAGCTCTATGCTCCTTTGCAAATAAATTAAGCTTTTCGCAGATCAATTTTTTTCTGTAAAATGGGGACAGTATCACTGCCGGAGGTTACGAGCAGCAGCAGTGATGCATATAAACTCCTTAATACAATTTCTACACAGAGAAGCCACTTATAAAATTACAGGTGGCATTACACTTAATAATCATTTACAAGAAAAATGAATAGGACATATTCCCTGTTCTCAAACGCCCTAACAGTTGGTGCAATAAGAAGTAACAATTTCATAATGCTTTGCAATTGACATGTATTTTAATGGTACACTGTTGAGAGGGTGAGTATGCAAGTAAGAGAAAGAACAGACAAATGCAGTGAGGGAGCTGAAATCAAGTGATACAGAGGTTCTCAGGGGGTGGTTATTCCACATTCCAGTATATGCCAGTCCAGAATGAGGATTTTACCCAGGTTGAGTATGGGAGGCTGTCACAAGTTCCTTAGCTCCAAGTGCTTGCTAAGTTGGGCTTCTTCTCTGGTAACCGTTTTATGGAATGTGATTTTAAAAGCATCCCAAAAGTTGTGAGTGCCTTTTTGTCCTGTTGACATCTGATTCATCAGTGGGTAAACATCCTGCCGTTGTTACTGGAGCACCATTTTAACCTCCTGGAAGCCAAGCCCCAGCTCAGCAAGAACAAGGTGGAAATGTTGGTAAAGCCCTTTATTACTTTAAGCCTAGACTACCGTAATTCTCCACTTGAGGATCTTCTAAACTGTGCTCTTTATAGGATGAAGCTTAAGAGTATAATGCAGCCCCAATCCTTCCTGGCATTTTGTCACATCAGCATATTTAGAACCATCAATTCAGTCCTCGTATCAGTTACCCATAAAATAAACATTACATTGATTGTGAAGTCATTTTACCCACACAAATGGTACCACAGAGATGTGGTTTCATTCCGCCTGACTCATGGATTTTTCTTTCACCAAACCCTGGTCGCTTCTAAAGACTTAAATTTGGAAGTTTTCGATATGGTCCATGAGCTTGAGATGAGTATATTTAAAGTTATGTTGGCAAGCTTTAGCTTTTATTATATTTTTAAAGGTAAATTCTTTATTACTTCAGGAAAATATCTGTTCTTTATAGATTGGAAAAACATAAATTCCTTTTTTGTGTTTTTTTATGTCATAATCATAATGTTCAATATTATGGAGAAAATATGGGCTCAGATATTTTTCTATACATATACTATAAAATGTTTAATAAAATGAAATTTATATCACACATGATTTAGTAGGCTACTTTTTAAATTGATGTCACTGTGGTCTTTTTCTTTACTTTAAAAACTTTATAACTATAATTTTTCATTTTATAAAATATGCGATTTTTTCATTTAACAATTATTCCTTATATAAATATTTATCAAGTGTTCACTCTTTACATGGCCCTGCCCTAGTTTCTGAAGGAATACAGTAATAGATAAAACAGACACAGCCCATGTCCCTATGGAAATAATCCTCTATTGGTAGAGATTGGAGCTCCTTTCATTTTGGAGCTATTATAAAAAAGATGATTTGGGGTCTCAGTTGAATCACTCAGGAACATTTGATCTGGCCCTCTCTTTCCATTCATGCTAAGAATACAAGTTTTTTTGTTTTTTGTTTTTTAAAGGGGATGGCCTTGGAAAAGCTTTCCACTTTCTGCCATCTTTTGTAGAAATTCTTCTAGTCATGGACCTCTAACTTGATCATCTTCTTATGGACATAAATTCTTCCTCTGTTTGGGCTCTTTGAATTAAGACTTTTTTTGAACTGCATTAGTGGTTATAAGCCCCAGGCTCTTTGCCAAATCCCATTTAGCTGTAAGCCTCACCCAAAACTGTGGGACTCTGGTCACTGTTCATTTCTTTAAGCTTCTGTCTATCTGTGAAGGGAAGTTGGGAATTAAGACTTAAATTAAAACTATAAATACTTATTCCTCATCTTCACTCTAAGATTTCTAGATTTGACTTTAGATGATAACATATACATTGTATCCTTTGAGTCTATCCATCCAGTTTGTAAGAACACTCCTGAAATTGGAAAGAATGTCCCCAGTCACAGCTATTTCTTTTAGAGTTTTGAGATAAACCACCATTGTGGATCTTTGCATTATTGGTCACAAGCATTTCTGGAATGGGTCCCTGTATAGCAGGAATGCTTGCTACTTTCTTCTCTCTCACCTCAGCAAAATAGGCATGTTGGCAACATCATGTTAGTCATATCATGCTGATGTCATTGGGTGACAATCACATGTAGATTTCGAGATGACTGGGATACATTTCTTTGCTGAAATGTGACTTTTCTCTTGCATATCTAGACTTTCATGTACATTCCTTAAGTTACACATTCTCTGCCTGTTAGAAAGGAATATTGTATATAACAATGATAAAATATGCAGTATTTAAGAAGAACTTAAATTCTTTAAATCTGCTAGTAGATCAGAAATCTGGCTTGAAGCATCCACTGCTAAAATTAAACTGTATTAAGATCAGCTCATACAATGCCAGGTGCCAACTTTCTGTTTCCTTCTGTCTTTAGCCAGCCAGTATAGAAGTTGTATTTCTCATTGATGATAACATACGACTTTGCTCCTAAATGCACTATGTGAAATGCGAATTTGAGAAAGCACATGGTTTTTATTTTAATCTTTAAAATATGTAATCTATAAAAATATAATGCTTAATCTAACCAACATGGGAGTGTAGTAGCTAAACATGGTTCTAGAAACCCGAGTTGTTACAAATAAGTCTCTCTCGTAGATATTAGAAATCAGCTACCATCAAGATAATAATCAACTTAGAAATAGTGTTTGCATCCAGCTTTCCTTCTATAGAGATATCTAATTGTTGTGTGTTTTGTTTAACATAAAAGATGATGTTTTCATTAATTAGAAATAACATTTTTAAAGCCTAGACTATAAATTTAATGCTCTTAAAGTAATTGCAATTTTGTGGCATGCTTCAGTATTTATTTTTATAGAGTCAAAGACTCAGAGGGTGGAGAGCGAGAGAATTGTATACTTCAGCCTCCTTTCCTATGGAAAGAACTAACCCCAAGCAGTGATTTTCTGTCTTCGATCATATGTTGATAGACGGCTGAAAAGAAAGTCTGATCAGTTCACCAATGTCACACTATTTTTGACACACCAAAGTCCTTGCAATTTTACTTACACATACAGGTT
This sequence comes from Leucopleurus acutus, assembly GCF_964270905.1. NCBI lineage: Eukaryota > Metazoa > Chordata > Mammalia > Artiodactyla > Delphinidae > Leucopleurus > Leucopleurus acutus. Next base: position 33,193,557 of record NC_139145.1, on the reverse strand, counting down.
AGGAAGTGAAAGACTGATTAGCTCTGGCAGTTTGAAAAGTATTATGTTTGTTCTGACCCCAGCTCAAATGAAAGTAGAATGATTCCAAACCTTGGAATGGTCACAAAACTGAAATTACTCATTTGAAACTGCCAGGACCGATCAGTGCAAAATCAAGACGTTCTTTTGGGTCCTTCATTTGGAGAACATCAATTTCAAGGATTTAAGATAATCGTCTCACCTTATTATCAGAAAATCTTCCTTTACATGGCAGCTACTGTCTCTCAAGACAAGATAGCCCCTCACTTATTAAGAAGGGAAAGAAAAGACAAGGTACTGGGAGAATAAGCTATCAAAAGAAAAATTAGTGAAAATGAATCAAAAGACTTTAAGCAATAAAATTAGGTTTCTCCTACTCACTTAGAATCACAGATATTCTAAGGCCCCAAGAAATACATAGCCCAAAGCTGACTTTTGAATTATGGGGAAACTGAGGCTCCGAGAATGGAAGTGACTTACACAGAAAATTAGGACCAGGGAATTGATGAGAATTGACTCTGGTTTTTGTTCCTGATCAAGATTTATGACATGAAATCTAACATCACCAACATTCACAGTAAATAGACCCATTCTGCAACAAAAGGTTAATTTTCAAACCAGTTACTTTTTCAAACAATACTAGCCCTCAAGCAGGCGTGAAATATTTCTTGTATTACTGTTCTCATTAAGGAGAATAAACAGAGAACCGTTTGGATTTCCTCAGTTGTTTAGTATTCCTTTAGCAATTTCAGACTTATTTGTGTCTGAGGAAGGAAGCCTCTTCTACCGAAACATGACATATAAACTAATGGCTGGTTTTGACATTGAACTTCAGATCTAGGATTGGTAGGAGTGTTTGCACTTAATGTTTGTAATGTACAAATAGATCCTTGTGTAAATCCTCAGCAAGAACAGCCTTGTGTAAACCCTTCTCCGCCATCTCTCCCCTCCCTCCAAAAAATAAAGGAGGAAAAACTCCATCACAGACACTAAGCATGGGGCTTATTGGAAAGACAGAATGACTATTTGGTTTAAGTGTAATTTCAGTGTGTAAATGTTCACAGCTACCTAAGGAGTGAACAGAAGGCAAAACCTCCCTACCCTTATTTAGGTTTCCCCTTTTGATTTGAATCCTCCCCCTTGAATTCCCTTTGAATTCTACCTTGTCCAGTGACCCCTGTTGTTTTCTAGTGTGATGGCAAGTTGTATGCTAGATGGCTTAACAACTACTGGGGTTGATGGGGGAGTAGCAACACTAATTTAATGCTAATTATGTGCTAAACCGTTGACTGTCATTTCAAGTAAACCTAAATGACAAAAGTAAGTAGCATCCCTATTTTGCAGATTAGAAAATGGAGGCACTAAAAGTCTAGGTAGTTTCTTGTATGCTAACGCATATATATGGAATCTAAATTTAAAAAAAATTGCTTCTGAAGAACCTAGGGGCAGGACAAGAATAAAGACGCAGACGAAGAGAATGGACTTGAGGACACGGGGAGGGGGAAGGGTGAGCTGGGACGAAGTGAGAGAGTGGCATGGACATATATACACTACCAAATGTAAAATAGATAGCTAGTGGGAAGCAGCTGCGTAGTACAGGGACATCAGCTGGGTGCTTTGTGACCACCTAGAGGGGTGGGATAGGGAGGGTGGGAGGCAGACGCAATAGAGAGGGGATATGGGGATATATGTACATGTATAGCTGATACACTTTGTTATAAAGCAGAAACTAACACACCATTGTAAGGCAATTATACTCCAATAAAGGTGTTAAAAAAATAAAGCTTTACTGCCTAAAAGTCTAGGTAGCTTCTATGATGTCCCATAGCTAGGAAGCAGGAAACCTGGCTTTGACTCTGCCACGCCCCTGTTTGCCCCCTTCTACTGGACTGTCTCCCCTGAGGACACCCCTAGAGACCCTTAGTTCCAAGAATCTCCTGGGCTGATTCCCACTGATTTTATTGTTCCATCAGTGAATTTTCCGTTTTAATGATAGGAAAAAAAATATTCAGAGGCATTCAGAAATCTCTCTTCTTCCATCAGGACTTCTGTGTCACATTTGAAGGAAAGTGATCAAGGTTTTCTCCAGCAATCAGTTTACCTTCAGAGGATACAATACAGTGCTAGAACTACGGCTCCCAAAAATATATGAAGAGGCCAGTTCAGAGCCTTGCTTTTCCAAATCCAGCTTTTTAAGGGAAAGCCTCATGGGCTTAGACCTCCACTTCTCAGCTCCCACCCTCTCAGAGTTATGAGGGTTTCTCCTGTCTGAAGTAGTAAGACTGGGGCAAGTGTTGCTGGGACATTAAATGCACATTTGAAATGTCCCTTGGAATGTCCTAGGAATGGTTCACTTAAACAGAACAGATAAAACTGGCATTTGACACCATAGGGGAGGGGAAGCAGGTGAGAGACATAATAGTATTATATTCCTCCTAATGTATACGTACTCATATGTTATTATATTAAAATTAACATTTGGGCTTCCCTGGTGGCGCAGTGGTTGAGAGTCCGCCTGCCGATGTAGGGGACGCAGGTTCGTGCCCCGGTCCGGGAGGATCCCACATGCCGTGGAGCGGCTGCGCCCGTGAGCCATGGCCGCTGAGCCTGCGCGTCCGGAGCCTGTGCTCCGCAGTGGGAGAGGCCACAACAGTGAGAGGCCCGCGTACCGCAAAAAAAAAAAAAAAAAAAAAAATTAACATTTATTTCTATACTTATTTTAATATTATAATGCTATAGTATTATTTTTAAGATTATACATGGTGCTATAGTTCAGTATTTCTATCATATTCTGTACAAATCTCTCCCAGCTTACCATATTTTTTTTGTAGTTACACGCATACACACACACACACTGCTCCCACTCTGCTGTTTACTTGCTACTCTGTGCTCGTCACCCCTAGTTCTTCAGTGCCCAGCATATTCTGAATAAGCAGGAAATGTTGACTAAAAGAATGAATGAACAAACCTACAAATGACAGGAGGCACTGAGATTACTTACAGCCACATGCCATGAGGTTCGACGCATTAACCCCTCTTGCAGTCAGAGAGATTGCTTCATGAGAGATCCGTCAAGCATGAAGGAGTGAAGTAAAACTGGCACATGGATATTGTATGTAGGCTACTGTCTGTTAACTTTCCATTTTTACTTTACATACCAGGAGAGCAGATTGATATTGCATTTTAATTGTGTATATTAGCGGAAGGCATATGGTTACAACATTTTCCTATTTACCTTCTGTAACATGAAATTTGTCATTTTCCTCAGGAAATTTTCTCCCAGGATTGAAGGGAGAATGCCTGCTTTTTACACCAGTTCAGTTTTCTCCCGTGCAAAAGTCTCCTGAGATGTGTAACGAGTCAATGCCAAGATGACGCTGGCACCATTTTCTTATTGCCATGGTGATCTCCAGCTCTCCTGAAATCTCAAGGGAGACTATGGTATTTTAAAAGCAACTTGAATTTTGGCAATTAAAAAAGCTGGAAGGCATCATCTTTCTCCATTTTGCCAGCTTTGGTAAATATGGATACAAATGATGTCTAGAGAGGAAGGAGATGATTGCACTTTATTAGGTGGGTAACCCCGTGTTAGAAGATGAAAAGCATCATGGAAGTTATATGTGGGGTATTTATGGCGATTCAGAGCCCTACTGTGAATCTTAAAGTGTTCTCATCACAACCTTCCTACAAACAGCTATTCTCTTCCCCGTGGTCACTAGCATTTTAACAGGCAGTTGAAGGTATGATTGTCAGAGTGTTTTAATGTTGGAAGCACTGTGTCATATATGTAAATGTTGGCAGTTATCAAAGTAAAGGGAAAAAAGTGATTCTCCTAAACTGGAAATTAAGTTAGACAAGCATAATTCAGACTCCAGGTTAATCACAGCCTCCTCCCATCAGGAAAGTTCTTACATTAAGAGTTCTTCATTTGAGCAACTGCGCTCTCCTAGAAAAGCCTCAAAGATTAAAGGGTTTTGTTTCACTTCAGAAGACACTGGAAATTTTCTTAGGTATTCCTTTTGAGCTATAAAATGAACACTTGGAATAAATGAACACAGAAGCAAACATTAAAGGGCAAAACGTATATAGGGGAGGAACCAGGGCTGGTGGAAGGAAAGCGACTTCTTGTATCTTTGGGTACAACTTTGTGTTTAGCGTGAGCTGGGAAAGTAATAGGCAGCTCAAGATAGGGCTTCGGGTCATTTTGTGTGTGTCGTCCTATTAGGGCAGCAAATTGTCAAGGGCAAAGAAAGAGAAAGAGTGGAATAATGCTCTTTAATTAGGAACTTCACACAAATGCAGATTCCCAATTTGCAGGTGGGCATTTTAATTGATTTTTACAGGCACCTATACCTAATGTTTCGCAGTTAAAAATAAACCATATAACTCTCAAGTGCTGCCTCTTGCATATAATTAAAATCTGATTATATCTGAACATTATCAGCAGCTCGAAATTAAGAATTTTCTATGGATCTGTTTGATTCCATTGGGGAAAATACTGCCAGCAAGGAGTTTGGTGGCCTCAATGGCAAAACTCAGAGGCCTGTTTTCTTGTTTTAAATCCCTCTGGGTAAGAGCAGTGACTATGTTTGCTCACCATCTTCTTTAATGCCATTTTTAGCTGCTGTGACCTGAAATAGAAGTAGCCAGATGGTTTTGTGGGAGGTTTTTAAATTATTATTGTTATCTGTTTGTTGACTGCTTGTGTGTTGTGTTTAGCACAGAGATTTGGTGATTTTTAAAAAATTGTTCACTGTTTTTTGATGAGTGCAATGTCCCTATGATAGCTGACAGATGACTTGCTGAGTCTAAAAGCTCAGTGAGGTGATTGAGAATAGCATAAAGAGCTTCATTATTTTGTTTTCATTTACAGATCCGTGGAATCCAGAAAACTAAAAAGTCCTCCCAAGGCTCTTTTATTGCACAAATATGTTAATGTTCAGTCTGAGCTAATAACTTTTTCCTTCTGTATTCTCACTAATGGTATGTTCCTGTATTCGGTGTTTTAATCTATGCCTTTAGCCAGATTTGGGATTTTTTTTTTCACTTGTTTCTAGTAATATGTTCTTGAAATTAAAGATGGAGATGGATTTGGGCAACACGTTAGGAAGTTTTTGTTAATAGAACAAGTGTTAAATGTATGCTTGCTCTTTTTTATATAAGAAAGATTTTTTTCTTAATTTTTAAGCACAGTTTGAAAAAAGATCTACACCATTTAAAAGAGAATTTCAGCATCCCCACTGTGCTGTAGTTTTTCTTTTCCTGAAAATAGATCCACAAATGTCATAAATTAGTCTACAGATTTTACCTTATTATGCTTCCTCCTTCAAAAAATATGCAGGAAAGTGATTATATGTGGTGTTCAACTCAAGGCTGATGAGTTGGTTGTAATTATCAAGGCAGACATAATGAGATGAAAACAACTCTTTCTCGAGGGCCTCCGAGGAGTTTTCAGTCACTATCATAACCCTGTCACGCTGGGTTAACTGTTTTCTGCCCAAGTAGATGTCAACACAATTAATTTCGCAGTTTCCTCAGCTGATATGGTTAGGGTTCATTTGCTCATCTAGGCAAGAAAATCCCCATATGTTAAGGGTGGAACTGATTTCTGGGTTCTTCATAGGCAGATGAAACCATGAGAAAAATAGACACTTCTCTGTGTTTATATGTAACTAAATGGCATTTTCTCTCTTTTTGTCCTCAGACGTATAGTTCTTGTCATTATTTGCCATTGCCATTTGACATGTATTCTGTCATTCAGTCACTCAACAAATATTTATCAGGTGCCAGCATAGTGCAAGGCCTTTTGCCAAGCTGTGAGGTTACAGGGAGAGCAAAGCCAAAAAGCCCTTGTGGAGTTGGCAGTCCATCTGAGAAGAAAGACATTATTTAAATAATTGTACCAATATATCTAATTAACAGAAAAATGTGAAAAACAACTAGATAATTCACGTGGTCCTTGTAACTCGTTCTTTAGCCCTGACATAATAAATGTTTGCCATGGAAGAGTATTCAATAGAACTTTCCACAATGATGGAAATATTCTACATCTGTGTTTTCCAATACATCGACACTAGCCATATTTAACTTATTGAGAACTTGAAATGTGGATGGTGTGACTGAGGAACAGAGTTTTTAATTTTCTTTAATTTTAATTAACTTACACTTAAATATAAACAGACACATGTGGCTCTTGGCTACTGTATTAGATGACGCTACTCTAAAACGTACCATATTATTACCCGTATCTACTTTTGCCCTTGAAAATGGCACTTGCTACAGCATAGAAACAGGACAAGGTATGTGTAAGTTTGCTTTGTCATTTACTCCATGAGCTGTAAGGAACACTTTCAAAGACCAAGAGAATCTATGAGAGAATGACTATGTTTTTGCATATTTGATAAGAAATGATGAAATAGGGCTTCCCTGGTGGTGCAGTGGTTAAGAATCCTCCTGCCAATGCAGGGGACATGGGTTCGAGCCCTGGTCCGGGAAGATCCCACATGCCACGGAGCAACTAAGCCCGTGCGCCACAACTACTGAGCCTGTGCTCTAGAGCCCGCGAGCCACAACTACTGAAGCCCGCGTGCCTAGAGCCCGTGCTCTGCAACAAGAGAAGCCACCGCAGTGAGAAGCCCACACACCACAACGAAGAGTAGCCCCCACTTGCCACAACTAGAGAAAAACCTACGTGCAGCAACGAAGACCAAATGCAGCCATGAATGAATGAATGAATGAATGAATGTATTAAAAAAAGAAATGATGAAATAATGTCCTCGATCTTAGTGTGTGAGTGGATTACAAGCTCATCTTTAATTTATGTCTTGAATCCTGTACCTGGTGAGGATATTTTCCTAAGTCCAATATTTTTTTGTTATTCTTGCTCTATGAGTCAGTGAGATTGTATATTAACTTAGTTGATTAATGTGATTTATTACCATAAATCTTCTCCTTTAGCTTATGCTGCCACTTAGTCAAAACTGCAAATGTATTTTCACCCAGAATTGTATTCAACATCATTCCACTGTAACCAATTTCTCATGCTCATTTCATAGCGTGTATGTATTTATTAATGATGGAAATTGAAAGAGAGAAAAGGAACTGGGGCAGAGGGGCATGCAGAAGGATGCAAAGAGGAAGAGGAAGGGAAAAGCAAGGAAGGGGGAGAGAAAGGCGGTACCGTAGAATTAAAACAACCCAGAGGAGGTAGCCTTTGTTGCCAGGGAACATGGGAATCCTTTGGCCGCGCATACAGCTATGATCATTAAAATTGCCATCCCATTTCCTTCCTCTAGCGTTTTTATTACTCTCTAGATTCCTCGTCCCTGCAGTTAGTATAGAGAATAACCGAGTGTTTTTGGACCCTGCATTCCTCAGCTGCTTCTTGTTTGTTTCTCATTCTATTTCTTGCCAAAGAAGGAAAAATGAGCCAAACAATTTTCTGCTCCTTCTCTTTTCCAACTGATATCCAGGACCTTTTAACTCACTGCCTTGTATGAAACCCCCTGCTGGGCATCTGTAAGATGTGTGTGTGTCACCTCTCCACTTGGGGTTCACGCCATCATACTGTCTCACCATCTGTGTTTTTTTATTGATGAGGGCAGAGCAAAGAAAAAATATTTCCCTATCAATTTCTACTGAAGACTGAGTGTTCTGGGTCATGGTTTGGGTCAAGTAAGCTTGCGGGGGGGTGGGAAGAATATATGTTGTTGAGACTATTTTAGACTATTTGCTCAAGCCCATTGAAGAGGAAAATGTATCTTATGAATGCATTTCAACTCATAAATTCATATATTCTTTCAGTTGATATGAATTGAGTGCATACTTTGCAGTGGCTTTCCTAGATTCAGATGATATAAGGAAAGAGAAAGATAGAGAGCAAGACAGACAAGGAAACTGATAAATGGAACTTACATTTTGTCAGGTAGTGGGGCCAGAAAGGAGAAAGAAAATAAATATGTAAACAAGGGACAAAAGAAAACTTCATAGAGATAAAGGCTGGAAGATAAATTAATGCAGAGTCATATGATAATAAATGGTCATGAGGAGGACTTCCGTAAAAGAAGATGGTCAGGGGCTTCCCTGGTGGCGCAGTGGTTGGGAGTCCGCCTGCCGATGCGGGGGACACGGGTTCGTGCCCCGGTCCGGGAGGATCCCACATGCCGCGGAGCGGCTGGGCCCGTGAGCCGTGGCCGCTGAGCCTGCGCGTCCGGAGCCTGTGCTCTGCGACGGGAGAGGCCACAGCAGTGAGAGGCCCGCATACTGCAAAAAAAAAAAAAAAAAAAAAAAAAAGAGGATGGTCATGGAAGGCCTCCTAAAAACGGGGACAGTTGAACTGAGACTTGGGTGATAGAGGGAGCCTGCTGTGGGAATAGCTGTGGCCAAGGCCAAGGATCCTGAGATGAATATGACTCTGATATTTCAGATTCTCAGAGTTTGAAGAACACATAGATCCAGTAGGCTGAAGCGACATGAAGAAGAGGAAGGGGGTGTTAGAGAAGGTTATAGATACTTAAGTGTTGCTAGTTGCTTGACCACCTAGATGTCCTTTTGCCTATGTGACAGGTTAGTAATCAATTAATAGACCATACAGTTTCTTAAATTCCATTAGATAGTATGAGGTCATAATATTATTTCAGTTTTATTGTTGAAACCAGAGGTGTTTCCTTGAATTGTTTAATATCTATTTTAAGGAGGAAGTTTACGTTGGTTTCAGATGTCACAGATTTGAAGGCATTAAGGTAAAAAAGTCCAGGTTCAGAAATAGCTGTAGGATGCATAAAAGTATTCTTTAAGACCATAGAATCTATCAGCAGATGAATGGATAAAGATGTGGTACATGTATACAATGGAATGTTACTCAGACATAAAAAGGAATGAAATAATGCCATTTGTAGCAACATGGATGGACCTAGAGTTTATCATAGTAAGTGAAGTAAGCCAGACAAAGACAAATTATATGATATCACTTATATGTGAAATCTAAAAAAATGATACAAATGAACTTATTTACAGAACAGAAATAGACTCACAGACAGAAAACAAACTTATGCTTACCAATGGGCAAAGGTGGGGATAAATTAGGAGTTTGGGATTAAAATATACACACTACTATATGTAGAGTAGATAACCAACAAGGACCTACTGTACAGCACAGAGAACTATACTCAGTATCTTGTAATAACCTGTAGTGGAAAAGAATCTAAAAAAGAATATATATACATACACACAGGCATATGTACATGTATATTTTTTACATTACTGAATCACTTGGCTATACACCTGAAACTAACACAACATTGTAAATCAACTATATTTCAATAAAAATTTTTAAAAAAAGAAATACTTGCAGAATACTTAAAAGTGTTCTTTAAGACCATAGAATCAGTTTGAGAAATAGGAATGAAGAAGTTGAACTTATACTGTTGTCTCTTCCTCATCACTGGTGAGGGAGGATGGAAGGATCTGTATCTCCAAGCCTTGCTAAAGACACAGCACTTGCAAACAAGAGGCAGCAGAAGGAAGGGGAGTGTCACAGTGGGACATGAAAAAGAAACTCTACAACAGTGCTTTATTTTCCATTAAGTACCTCCTTTAATTGGTCTGGAGTTTCATGTCTGTGTGTTTCGAAATGTGTCTCAGGGGTGAGGCATGTATCCCCCCATTTTCATAACTCAGAGTTCTGATTAGTGTGAAATAAAGCAATACTAAACTGGTTTCTGATTTTGTTAAAACACTGAATTTGAAAAGACTAAAAATGGTAGACGATAGTAACAGAAAAAGAAAAGGCAAACATGAAACATGAGAGCCGGACCTGTCAGTCCTGTTTACTACTAAAATAATGCCTGGCACATAGTAGATGCTCAGGAAATGTTTGTCAAGAATGGTAGAAGGTGGAGGTGGAAAATGAGTACATACTCTGCAATTAAAACTAAAGCAGGTAAAATAGCTTAAGCCTTAAATAAGCCTTGAAACTCAAATTGGAAAGTTAGTAATTAGCGAATTACCATTTCATTAACAAAATAGGGTAGTGAGCATTCTTTCAGTCTCCTCCTTTGTATTCCAAATTGATATTGATGATTAATGTTGTTTTGGCTCCGTCATCAGGAGGCTTTGTTTTACGTGGTTTAGTCACTTTTAATCTTTTGGGGTCGCTTTCTTGTGACCTAAGTATCTAGTAGGTCTCCATGTCTGTAAGTACATTCTTATGTTGGATTTGAGTTTCTATAAGACTTATCATTCAAAAATCCTCTACTATTTTCCTTGTCCAAGAAGAGTAAGTCCTCTAGAGTATGTTCCTGATACGTGGGGCACCAGGACGAGTTATATCAGTGTGTTCAAACTGTTTTTCATGGGTGCTTACGATGACCCAGATCTTTCGGCAGATGCCAAGGCTAAGAGCAAACTTAGGACCAAGCTTCTGGTAGCTTGAAGAGTTTTAGGGGAAAAAATGCATGACTACTAAGTGGTGTCAAATAATGAAGACACAATGAATGAAGTCTGTAGATGATGCAAAGAGAGAAAGAATGATTAATTCTATTTGGACACATTCAGAAAGATTTCCTAGAGCCAAACTTTGAAACGTATTGGGGAAGCAAACAGAAAGATGATATTCCAGGCAGAGGGAAGCGGTTTGATCACAGACTTGGAGGTGTGCAATAAGGTGTGTTTCTTGACCTGCGATTAATGACAAGGTCATCCCTTGTCAGTGCAGAGAGATGAAATCACAAATGTTGTCCAGGCCAGATCGTGCATGTGCTCCTAAAGTTACTGAGCGCTTTCCACTTTATGCCGTAGTCCATGGGACATCATTAAAGAATTTTAAACATGAGAATGTAATGATTTTATGTTCATTTTTATTTTTTAAAAACCATCTTGGCAAGCGGACGTATGGAAACAACAGTACTCAAATCTTTTATTCTTTTTTAAAAAATATTCTTTTATCACTCGAAATTAAGAATCTGCTACGAGTCAGCTTTTGTCTATATGCTGAGTACAGGGATATGAACAATGAATAAATATTCGCAGTAGGGCATGCTGTGACTCTCAAAGGCAATGATTATATAAGTTACACTATCCGAAAAGGGCCAGTGAATAACTATTCACCCCAAAGTACTCCCTTTAGATATAGCCTCCTGTCCCCACTGAGAAGTTTTCCCCTGGAGTTACTGCCACTGAGTATAATTAGGCCACCTGCATGTGTGCTTGAGGATTATGTGTTGAACAAGTCCTCTCTTCATTGGGCAGAATAGCTATCTAATGGGAACTCAGTTTTGAACATGTATGTAAATGTTTGGTGTAACCACATCCTCTTACTGTTACTGAACCTGTTCAGGCACGGGGTACATTGGCCACATTTTCCTTATCATCTCATAAAGTGGTACTTAACTAGGAATACATATCAGGATCAAGAGAGGAACTTTTAAAAACTCTGCATATGGGCTTCCCTGGTGGCGCAGTGGTTGAGAGTCCGCCTGCTGATGCAGGGAACATGGGTTCGTGCCCTGGTCCGGGAGGATCCCACATGCTGCGGGGCGGCTGGGCCCGTGAGCCATGGCCGCTGAGCCTAAGCGTCCGGAGCCTGTGCTCCTTAGGGGGAAACGCCACAGCAGTGAGAGGCCCGCCTACTGCAAAAACAAAACAAACAAACAAAAAAAAAACCAAAAAAAACCTCTGCATATATGGATGCCAGCTAAGAGATCAGAATCTCTAATCTCAGATCAGGGGTAGGAACCTGAAGAATTTGTAGTTTTAAAAGCTCCCCCAGTGGATTCTTACACATTCACCTACTTGAAAAACCACTCATTCTAATCAGGTATCCCAAAGCATAGATTTTTAGAGCTAAGACTAGAAGTCCCATCCCCTGAGGCCTAGCTCAGGGCACTTCCCATTACTGCACCTCTTCCTGTGTCCAGCCAGCCAGCCCAGGACCTGGAGCCAAGAAATCTGTGTTTGCATTGCTTTAATCTCAGTCTAAGTGTATTAGCTGGCTCATGCTGCTATAACAAAATACCATAGTCTGCATGGTTTAAACAGTAGACATTTATTTCTCACAGTTCTGGAGGCTGGAAATCTGAGATCAGGGTGCCAGTGTGGTTGGGTTCTTGGTGAGGGCTCTCTTCCTTGGCTGACAGATGGCTACCTTCTTACTGTGTCCTCACCTTACCAAGGGGAGGGAGAGGGAGAGAGAAAAAAAGAGAGCGAGAAAAGGAGAAAGAGAGGAAGGGGAGGAAAGCTCTCTGGTCTCTTCTTATAAGGGCACCAGTACCGTCACGAGGACCCTACGCTCATGACCTCATCTAAACCAATTTACCTCCCAAAGGCCCCACCTCCTAATATCATTACATTGGGAGTTAGGGCTTCATCACGTGAGTTTTGCAGAAGCACAAACATTCAGTCCATTACACTAAGAGAGTGGTTCTCAACCCTGGCTTCACATTAGTGTCATGTGGGGAGCTTTAAGAGAATACTGTCTCTCTGATCCTAGCCCATGAGATTCAAATTTAATATGTTTGCTAGGCCTACCTCTTCATCCTGCTGGTGATATAACTTTACTTACATCCTTGATTTTGTCATCTTCAAAATGGGAATGGCATTCCTAGCTCTGCTCAAGATGACATGAGATTACAGATATCAGAAGGTATTGGTTATCTCTCAAGCATTATAAAAGTACAATTTTCAGTCTTAATTAACTGTCTTTCTTTGTTAAGGAGCTTCACATGAAATCAGTATTTTAAGTTTTACATAGCAGAGCTTTTAAGGTCCAGGTTTTCTGCTCGCTGCTGCTCAGATGATATCAGGAAATCAATCCCCCAAGAAAGCATAAATCCGGGGTCACAAGTTCTAATCCCCACCGGGCCAGGACAGACCTTGTAAATAAAGAAGGAGTGAGCCAACAGTGAGGAAAATCATTCAGTGCTCTGAGCCACTTTGGACTGAGACCTAGGGGAGAGAAACGTCTCCCTTCTACTAGAAGAGTAATAGTGCAAACATGGTGACTCATGGCAGCTGGCCTTGGCCTCTCAGGGCTGGGGAAGCTAGAGAATGAATGCCGTCTGAAGGGGCAGCTGTCTGTACTCGGCCCAGCATGGGCAGATCATCCCATTTCTCCCCAGAGAATCCCAAATCTATGCTCTTAGGTCAAAGCTCCCAATATCTAAATGTTAACAACTAATTAAACACCCAGTACATACACAAACACATACACACAGAGTAAGCACGTCATAGGCTAACCCTGCCTGGTCTAAACAACACACATTTGTCATCTGAATTTTGCCTGCGTGCCCCAGTGGCCTGCACACCACTAGTTGATGACCATGCCTCTGGGCTTATTATACTCTTCCATCTACTAAATCGTTGTTTTTTTACGTATATTGTTCATCACAAAGAAAACGCCTCTCTGTGCTGGCACCCGGTTGGCAATCTCTGGCATGGATCCTTGTTTCCTTTCACTCAATTTTCTGGCATTCATTGCTATGGATTATATTCATTCCTGTTATCAATATTTACTGAGCTAGATGGTACTGTGCTAGATAATAATGATATAAAAGTCAGTAAGACAGAGTCCCTGCCCTGTGTTGCTTCCAGTCTAGTCTAGGATGGATGCCCAGTGCAGTGACCGAGGTCTGAAAGAATAGGATACGAATGTGAGATGCAGACATCTAACCCAGACTCCTCCACTGTGTCTGTTGCTTCTAGTTCTTTTTATGAATAACAGAAACTGTCCTGCCTTTTCTTTCACCCACCTTTTCTTTCCCTTATGTTTCTGAACATTTAGCCAAGGCACTGACCCCACTGTGTAACGACCACATCTAACCTTTGGTTCTTTTGAGGCTTAGGAGATATATGATGCCCAGAAGGTCAGGGTATAAAACTAGAAGTCTTACCACCCAATGTAATGCTAATAACTAATACTATCACCATTGTATTTGACATGCAAGCTATGTGATAGCTACGAAATTCTGCTAGGAAAAAAAAGACACCCAGGTGTACTTGGTGCACCTGGCTTTTCTGTTTTCAATGTGGGTTTGGGGCGCTCAGTGATGCCAAGTGACTCACCCTGCAGACCGTCTCTTGTAGCAGGCTTCTCTCCAGGGAAGTGTCTCCCCAACCCTGAGATAGCTATCTGTTAATAGAAGGAAAAACAAGTTGTGAAAGTAGGCCATGTGCATCACTGATAAACATGAAAATTTCATTGGTGAGAGCCCTCCTTTCCCTGCCAAAGTGACCTTGGTTGGCGCAAAGATGACAGAGTGCTTCCCTGCCTGGGTCTGACAGCATTGCTATCACAGCACGTTTGACAAATCGTTCACATTAAATCGGGGGGCACTTTCGGCAGCGCCGACGTCCCCTCTCCATCACTCCTGATTACCACACAAACGTCAACCGTGGCACCAAGCACATTTGTCAGAGGGAGTAAAAAGCAGTTGTTAGTAAGAGCACTACCTGTCACACTAATGGACTAGAGCTTGTTGCTTTGTGTCTCGCCGGAGTCTACAGATTTGCAAAAAAACAAAACATAATTTTTTTTGGAGGGTTGTCCGGTGTTTCTTGAAAGTGCTTTTGTGCTTGGGTAGAGAGAGGTATTGAAAGCTTGTCAGATGCGACACCCAAATGTCTTCTCTTGGCCGGAGAAATAGATTCTAATGTTTTTTGCGACTTTGCTATTTAGTGACCACTGTCATTTCTTTGTGGTCAGATAGACAATAGCAAGTGTTTCAGTTAAGAAAATCCATACACTATACGCTTAAATTAAATTAGTAAACAACAACTACAAAATGAATGGAACGATTCTTTGTTATTCAGTAGTGAACAGTCTACCCTTTGTCTTTAAATTTTAGGGTATCATTTGAAGGAGGTGAAGGATGAATCTGTTTCTGTCATCTTGTCCTGTACTGTGTAGGTGTCATGCTTTGCGTAATGCCTCATGTGTTATTCATACACTTTCATGGTCCAGCCATAACAACCCTTCAAAGCAGACTGGCCATACACTATTACTCCCATTTTAGAGATGACAAAACTGAGAATCAGAAAGGTTATTGCCCACAAGTTGAGTATCATTTCCAGTTCATGCCTGTTGACTCTAGTCCACAGTATCATTATTATTTGGATATCCAGTAGGGAATATGCATTTGTTGAAACGATTCTATGTTGGCCGTATTACTAAATTATAACTCCGTTTCCAAGTCATCCTCCTCTTTTCCCCAAGTCCTCTTTTACTAGTCAGTTTGTATTTGATTTCTGTTTTTCTTCCTTGTCTGAGGATGCAAAACCTTTATTTAAAATGTCTATTTTTTTAGAAAATTGGGGAAAGAAAAGTGAAAGAAAAGGACAGACTAGAAACTTTTATCTGACTGTACTTTATAAGATAACATCAACTACTCTAAATTATGGTTTGAGAGAATGAACTTCTGGTACTAGAAACAAATAAGATTGTTGTGTTAGAATCTGAGAACTGTTGCCATTCTGTCTATCGTAGGCCAATGGATGATCCCCTTTGGTTTCTTGTGAGTTCCATCTTCTAAGTGATGTAACAGGCTGGAGTGATCAGCATGAGACAGACGGGCTAAGTTGAATAAAATAGCACTTGTTAAGTGATTCCTTTATTGTGTTATTCTAGAAGTCTTAGATTAATGTTTCTAGATGTTCATGCTGGTTCATTTCCGTTGTATATCTTAGTTACTGTCAATGTCCTTTTCATAGGAAAACATGTGATCTTTAATTAGCTATTCATTACAACCTTCTCAGATCCCTGAACCAGGAAATCTCAATGTATTAAACCTACTCTGATTCATAAGAGGACAGTCCCTCATAAATCCATTCAGTCATCAGATTCTATTCCACATTTATGATGTGCCCGTCCCTGAACTAAATCCTGGGAACACCAAGAGGAACCACCCACTGGTTTAATGCGAATTATTTTATGAGAAGAAATGGTCATCTGCTAACCTTCTTCCTATTCCCCAAGGCTTTGCATGACTGGATCCCAAGCATTCTCTCATTCTTTTTTTTTTTTTTTTTTTAAATATAATAGTGTTTGTTTGTTTTAACTTGTTGACAGTTTGCTTTATTTATTTATTTATGGCTGTGTTGGGTCTTCGTTTCCATGCGAGGGCTTTCTCTAGTTGTGGCAAGCGGCGGCCACTCTTCATCGCGGTGCGCGGGCCTCTCACTATCGTGGCCTCTCTTGTTGCGGAGCACAGGCTCAGTAATTGTGGCTCCCGGGCCCAGTTGCTCCGCGGCATGTGGGATCTTCCCAGACCAGGGCTCGAACCCGTGTCCCCTGCATTGGCAGGCAGATTCTCAACCACTGCGCCACCAGGGAAGCCCTCTCATTCTTATTTTTAATGGACTACTAGTAATCTTGTAACTCTTTCTTTTTTTAGATCATAGTGGCGTTTAACACATCAATATCAATATCTCTCATTTGTCTTTCTCTGGTAGCAGGTTTCCTTTCACACTGAGATATATAAAATAGATCAAAGAGGAGCATTCATGGTTGACATAGGAGTGTAGGCTTCTTGTGATCTGGAATCCTGGAGCATTAAGTCCTGCTGGAAGAAGATAGGGAAAGCCCTGGTCTCGGGTTGCATCCAGGTTGCGTCCAGATCCATCTCAGAGTCCCTCCCCTTCTCTTTTCACATGTGCCTCCCTGAGCAATATTGTTGCTGTGGGATGACCATGCCAAGGAAAGGAGAGTTTTGTCAAGAAAGTGTAAATGAGAAAGTCCAGTTTAAGGATATTTAACGTATAGATTGAATGATAACAATTTATATTTTGTATCATGTTCCAGATGCTCTGAAGCCATTTCATACATATTCACTTCAACTGATCCATATTTCCATGCCATGAATTTGTCCCAGTGTTTATTTTATTTTACAAATAAAGTATGAAGTCACAGTGTCATGTCCAAGGTTAGAATTACCAAGTTATTACTGAAGGCAAAACTGGAGCACAAGTTCTCAAAGTCCAACCCTGCTAACTTCTTTGGAATCCCGCACACACAGCTCACAGCAGAACAGTGCCTTCCTAAATAGAGCTGTCTTCATCATCCACTGCTCTCTGCTTCTGTTTCCTCCATCGCTAAGCTTATACATGCACATTTCTACCTGTAACCGAGTTTCATCGAGACATACATTTCCATGGAAATGAACACCCATCCCCAAAAAAGATAGGCAGAAGGTGGCATTTATTTAATTTTCCTAAGATACCTTGCCTTATTTCCTTTATATCTAGATACACTGTGTGCTTTTTTTTTAAGGCTAGGGAATGTGGCCCTGTGTTAATTTCCATGGCTACACACCCCGTCATCCAGCACTGACTTAGCGGCGTATGATATATTCAATACATTTTAAACACTGCTGCATTTAAAAATAACTTTAAAAGGTTGTAAATGTCAAATTGAGATTTGAAATATGTCAGATAACTGTCATTTTTACACCCTTCATTAATTTCAGTTGGACTCAGTAAATTGTATTTGACAAACTGTTATCGTACATTGACTACGAGCATGCTACATTTATGTAGCACAGCCCTGACATACGGAATGTTTTGAGGGGAACTTGAATATGTGACTTCTCTTTGACCTCCTCTATGACATGAGACCATCAAATGACAAGTGTGGCAGCATTCAACTCTCAGGTTGTCCAAATGGTGGCAATTTGGAAAAGCTTCAAGAGGCTTGTTCGGAAATGGAAATGTCCACTGGAGAGTTTCCAATAAGAGAAATAGACATATTTGCTCTCGGTGCAAAATGGCAGAATTTGGACTATAGCTCAGGCAAAGGGGTCATGAATAAAAAATTCCTCTGGGTAGATCTGAGCAGGGGGAGACATGCATGGAACAGTCAGGTCCGGTTTTAAAAATAATCTCATGATTAAAATTAATAGCAACTATCAACGATTAAGTGCTACATGAAGGGCACAACACAAAGAGCATAGTGTTTAAAACCCCAGGCTCTCTTCTGTCAGACTATGCAAGTTCAAAGGCTGGCTCCACGACTTACTCCGTGACTTTGGGCAAGTCACTTGACATCTAGATGCCTCAATTTGCTAATTTATAAAATTAGGATAATAATATTACTTACCTCACAGAGTTACACTGAGGCTACTGTGAGTTCAGTGAAGGTTATCTGTTATTATTATACAGCAGGACCCTGTGAGGTGCTTGACGCATATTCATTTATTTCAGATGGCACGAGTTATCATCGCTAATTTACAGATGAAGAAACAGAGACTTCAGCGGATACTTATTTTGTTCAGAGTTATCCACCTCGTAAGGGGCAAAGACAGGGAGTCAGGGAACTGATATCATTTTTTAGGTCAGTTTGTTCATCTGTAAGAGGTAGTAATTGAACTTGAGGGTCCCACCTACATCAACCATTATTGGAAACAGTGGCACCAGGAGCCACCCACTGTCACCCACTGAGAAAAATGACATCTATAAATCCAAGTGCCCAGACACGGTTGGTTTTGGGTTGTTTTTTATAAATTTATTTATTTATGTATTTACGGCCACGGTGGGTCTTCGTTGCTGCACACGGGCTTTCTCTAGTTGCGGCGAGCAGGGGCTACTCTTTGTTGCGGTGTGTGGGCTTCTCACTGCGGTGGCTTCTCTTGTTGCGGAGCATGGGCTCCAGGCGCGCGGGCTTCAGTAGTTGTTGCACGCGGGCTCAGTAGTTGTGGCTCATGGGCTCTAGAGCGCTGGCTCAGTTGTTGTGGCTCACGGGCTTTGTTGCTCCGCGGCATGTGGGATCTTCCTGGACCAGGGCTCGAACCCGTGTCCCTTGCATTGGCAGGTGGATTCTTAACCACTGTTCCACCAGGGCAACCCCATAGTTGGTTTCAAAAATATATACATCCTCGTATTTGCTCCCTTTTCTCTCTTAAGAAGAAAATAAGCTGGGCTTTGTGTGTATGTATGAGTGTTAGTGTCATATTTTTAACACAACATTAAAGAAAATGT
The DNA here is from genome assembly GCF_964270905.1 of Leucopleurus acutus. Classification (NCBI taxonomy): domain Eukaryota; kingdom Metazoa; phylum Chordata; class Mammalia; order Artiodactyla; family Delphinidae; genus Leucopleurus; species Leucopleurus acutus. The sequence goes on along the minus strand of NC_139145.1, from coordinate 33,174,576 downwards.
CAGTAAGTAAATGACCTGCTAGGTGTGTCTCCAAAATACAGCTGTGGAAGAAATTTTACCTAGAAATTACTGATTCTCAACAGTGTGCTGTTCTGAATAAAGACAATTGTTCTTTTTCATTGTTTTCTTTCTCTTGGCTTTAGCACAGAAAAAAAAAAATCACTCGAAAACCAACCAATAATAAATTCTTAAAATTTGAGGAATCTTTAGAGATGATTGAGCTCAGAGTTCTCAGGTTCTCAGTTCATCTGAATGTACTTGTTTCTGTCGGGACAAACAAATGCGATCACAGGGAGCTGGGAGGGCACTCTACTGCTGAGATCCAGCTGATATGCCTAAAGGTATGCCAGCTTTCAACACAAAATCATATCTGACTTTTATGACCAAGTTCATAGTTTTTGAATATCATTAACTAATTTTAAAAATGTGTAAAGCTGTTGTGGGATAAACAGTAGCTGTCTGCAGGCCATTTCTGGCCCAGAGTGAGCCATTGTGTTACTTGAGATTTAATCTGACCCAGACATTTTGCATATTCAGAAACCTTCCCCCAGAGAGAAGGTAAAGATCACCTTTCAAGATCTTTAAGATCATACGGAGAGGCCATAGTGATATAGGACAGGAACCCAGGCCCCCAGAGTTCTAGGCCTTGGTTAGTTCTAGGCCTCAATACCTTATTCTGCCTCTTTTACTTGTTATCAGGCAAGAGTAAAGTGGTGTGGCCCGTTAACTCACACAAGAGAGAAAACATTATTTTGCATGTATATTTGGGAAGCGGAAAACACTTTTAGATTGGATTCATAGGATATACTCTTAGGTTGGATTCACAGGATTGGATTTGAGGATTGTAGAAAACAAAAGGAAGATTTTTCCAGCCTGCGGTTTTCTGACCGCATGAGGACGAGAGAAACACATGAAAATCAACAAGGGCGTGTGGCCCACCCTAAGGGATTTCATCTGTGGGAATGACCAAGGAGCAGTGGGGAGGCTGGGGGATTGACACAAGTCACTTCCAGGCTCATGCAAACCATATCTCACAGCAGGCAGTTTCTAAAAGCTGATCTGTCCCTCATCCCCCTTTCTCCTTTCATTTTCCCACTGAATAAGCATGAAGCTCTCATAAACATGTGAGCAGGTGATCTCCTTTATCTCTGTGCTTCCTCTTCACTGATGGCTCCACCCACTGGAAGCAGATGCTGTCTTATCTCACCGCAGGGGTTCAGCGTCCTTCATATTAGTTATTTTACGTAAACAAGGAATCTAAGAGGGAAGTTATAATTTATGAGAACTGTGTGGAGCTTCTGACAATAGTCATAAACATTCTAAACAACTTTATCTTGTTTTGGAACAAAACATACATTTTGTCACCTAATAAGGATTTTTTTTATAACAATATTTCTATTCTGGACTGCCCTGTTACTGTGAATAATACGGCTGGAGTGATTTTTTTTTTTTTTTGTCCTATATGTTTAGAGTTTTCTGTTCATTTCTGTGATTCTTCCTTAAGGGTGAGAGGACAGTAAATATTATCAGGTGACCTGACCTTTATCAAGTCTCACTGTTCAGGAAGTTGACTGCTGGTGCCTTTTGGAGTTCAGGTGTTACAGTTGGTTAGTTGATTTTTGCTTTGTTTTGTTTTGAAAAAAGTAATGAGCAAGTTGTAGATCCCTGATCCTGGGATTGAGGCCCTTTGACTCATTTGGTCTCTACTGTCAGTCATCATTTATTATCATTTTGCCTCTGCAGAATCGAACAGAAAGTGATAGTTCTTTGATTGCGTTATAATTTCAGACTATAATAGATTTTCCAGTTGGTTTTCTATGGATTCCAACACTTGTGGGAAAAGGGATTCAGACTTGTTACATGGCAGATTTTTTTTTTTTTTTGAATCTTTAGTGTCATCAATGAATAAACAGTCAGACTGTCTTAATCATAATTAAGGGAGATAGCAAATAGTCAGTTTTCTCCCAGAGTTGCACATCACTAAAGAACAGAAAGAAAGGCAAGGAAAACTCCCCGATTAGACTAAACCTTCATCCCCTTAATATTTCTTACGCTGGTGGTGGGAATAGAGACCAAAACCAGTTCTTTTTCTTTTCCTCCATTACTCTACCTGCGATTTTTTAAAAATCCACCTTTTTTCCTAGGGAATATTTGCCATTAGGTAGAATCTTAGCTTCCAGATTTAAAGGCTCATCGAGAGATAACCAGTGTAATCAGCTGAGCTTGCAAAGAATACACAATCGTAAAATCATTTAATTAAATTCCATTAATGCTGTTTGTTTTGGTGCCCATTTGGGTATTAATAACAGCATTGCTGTTTTCAGTGCCAAAAGGTTTACCACTTAATTATTATCTCCGCTTATTGGAGATGTTAGCATCAATTTGTAGGGTTCCATAATCACACACTGGGTGTTGCTTCACCAGATATAACACACTTTCCAGAACTACAAGTCCCACAGCCTCTGCTTGATCTGAAGATGAAGCTGTGGAAATCAAATGAAAACATTTGTTAACTTGTAAAAATGAAACACAGAAAAGAAGAACGGTTATTCAGACTGTGAGTAAATTTGATGGGGTGTGAACGGATCCCTTTATTGCACTCTGTTTATAGCATCCCTGCCATTTTCTGAAATGGCAGCCCAATGCTTTTCATTGTCTTAATTAGATTAAGAATGGATTCGAGGGGCCAAATCTATTATTAAAAAGACAATTCTGCTGTGTTCCTGAAAACCCCCTTTTGGTTTTTAATTTCTTAAATTCCACTGATGCAAAATAGCAAATGCCTTCCTTGTAATTACGAGCATGTATGCATTCATTTAAGGCCGGTAGGAAGTTAGGAAAATCAGATCTTTGATTTTTTTTGGAAACTATTTCTGAAGAAATAAGGAAAGGAAGAAAGAAAAGAAGGGAGGGAGGGTGGATTGGGAGGGCTGTGTTCCTTTTCACTATGATGGAAACGTGGGGAAATAGTGTAATTGTTTTCTTCTGCTTTGGGTTTACTCAAACATAGAAAGGACAATGCATGACTCTACGAGCTGATAATTTCTCCAGGTGCATTTGTTTTTTTCAGTTTAGTTCCTCACCTGAAATACTTGAAAATGCAGGTTACTCATTCTTCTAACTTAGATGGAGTGTTTGTTCTATGGGAAACCTTGCAGGATGATTATCTGGTTTGGAATTTTGCGTCTCTGTCTCTCCTCTTTGTACCTATACACATGCAACTTTCAGTTTAAAATTTTGCTATATAATCTGTTATAAATAGTATGCAAGTATTGCTTTGAATTTCAGTTGGAACAGAGCTGCTGTGTTGGAAACTATAGTGTTTTATTTTGTTTTTCCAATAGGTACCCTAGTTTTAATTTGTTGTTGGGTTTCCCCCTGTAAACTGTGTCACCTTGAGATGCTATTTCTTATATATTTTCTCTGCATTTTAAAATTACTATATAGTCACGTGGTTAAATTTCATCGTGTCTCTCTCTCTCTCTCTCTCTCTCTCACGCGCGCACACACACACACACACACAAATGAATGCATGTAGAAACTGGTGAAATTTGAATAAGGTCAGTGGTTTACTTAATGATATCATACTGGTGTCAATTTTCTGGTTTCAGTAACGTACTATGGTGATGTGAGATTTCATTGGAAAAAGCTGAGTGAAACCTACAACGGGAACTCTCAGTACTATTTTTGCAACTTCAGTGGGTCTTTATTTTAAAATAAAAAGTTTAAAAAATGTATAGTTTTAGTCCATTAACTACTAAACTACTACCAGCAAATATTGATTCCTACTTGATCTGTATTAAATTAGTTTTATTTTCATAACCAACATCGAGATATCACCAGCCTTTTGAACACTCACAATTCTTTTCTTCTACTTCTTGGTACCTTGCATGTATGCCCACCCCACTTAACTCCCATACCCCTTAGCATAGGGTCCACATCTGAACGGTCTTTTTAGCCCCAGAAACTAACAGTGGCCCCAGAGCTTTAGACATCCTGTTCCTGGGACATTTGATCTTTGTATATTCCTATATAAATATAAAATATGAAAGGAAAATAAGGCATGGAAGGATGGTTAAGTGAAGAGAGAGCAGCTACCTCTGCACAATGTTTGCCCCACAGTAAAAACACTCTGAATAATCTGAATGAAGGAATTAATTAATTAATTTTGTTCACATGTGAATTTTGTACTTCAGCAAGATAGGACTCTGTGCCTGCCGAGCCATCTGTTCGTTTGAGTACTTTGTGACAGACTCAGATTCTGAGATGGCTCATTAATTGTCATTGCTTCATTGAGGTGCGATATTTGGGATTGGAGGTCTTGAAGTGATACCTAATTGAGGAGGACTGTGACAAAATTTATCACTAATTACTTGTCTCTCAAATGGGAATCAATGCCATCCGCAACATACGATGGTGATAATGGTTATCATTTATTGAGTGATTAGTATTCTAAGCACTTTACATGCATTCTCTCCCTTTAATTTTACTCCATTACTAGCTTAGAGTTGAGTAAAATAACTTGTCCAGGGTCACCCATAATTGGCTTGTGAGTGTCTGAGCTGGGACTTGAACCCAGGAAACCTGCCTTCAGAGGACCTTATGTGGTCTCCCTCTCAAATGTGTGCCCTTATGCTCTTAAATGGTGAGTGGTTACATATTAGACTCATCTGAGGACCTCTTCCTGGACCCACTCCCAGATACACTGATTTATCTGCGGGGACATTTCGTTAAAGTTCCGTGGTTGGTTCTAACGTGCAGCCGTGGTGAGCATCACTTGCTTAGCTGCACATCGGAACTTAATATCTGTGAAGAGTGGAAACTACATATTCTACTGATAAGTTCATTTTGTCTGGGCTTCACCATTGCAGTGCAGGGTAGTGGTCCCACCCACCTACCTATGGAGAGAGGGAGCTGGGAGTCTACCTCCTTTGTCATAAATTTCCCACCTTTTGTTAGCAATCTGCTTCTCATATTCTCAGCTACAGTCTTTCCATTTCCACCACCCACCATCTGCCACTGATGTTCATTTTAATAGCATTTACCTATATAAAGACATCTGTTTGCCAAAAAAAAAAAAAAGAAAGAAAGAAAAGAAAAAGAGCTTTTATACCAAGAATCCTAAAAATTCACCTGTTTAGGGGAGCTGGGCAGATCAGGTAAATGAAGGAAAAAGGCAAGTCTTTGAGTAGGGCGTCCCGTTTTTAAAAGACAGAAGTGGGGCTTCCCTGGTGGCGCAGTGGTTGGGAGTCCACCTGCCGATGCAGGGGACACGGGTTCGTGCCCCGGTCCTGGAAGATCCCACATGGCGCGGAGCGGCTGGGCCCGTGAGCCATGGCCGCTGAGCCTGCGCGTCCGGAGCCTGTGCTCCGCAACGGGAGAGGCCACAACAGTGAGAGGCCCGCGTACCACAAATAAACAAACAAACAAAAAAAAAACACTGAAAAAAGAAAAAAAACAGACAGAAGTGGTTATCACTGGGGCAAACTGGGGAATATATATCCCATTTCTAAGGGTACTCACTACTCTAATCTCACAAGATAGCCACACAGAAATCCTGCTCAGTGTTCTGGGTCTTCCACTTTTTCGGGAGACTCTGGAAACCTAATTTTTGGTTTGTTTTGTTTTCTATTGCAAAATTACTGGGCAGCTGGTTCCGTTTGGGTTTTTGTTTGTTTGTTTGGGTGTTTTAGTTTTGTCTTTTCTTCTTTTTTTATTAAGGTATAGCTGATTTACAATACTATATAGTTCCATTTCATTTTTTTCAACACCGTACAGGTCAATATTGTGTCACCAGTAAAAACACCAAAGAACTGGTGTGTAGCTCAAAGCAAGCAGCTGCCTTATCCTGCTACCTTTGTGCATTTGGAAATAAATAATTTCTTTTTCCTCACTGACTACCAAGTGTTCCGAGTTCCAGTCTTTGCCAGAAATTGCCATTCTGACTGCAGACAAGGCACAGGATTTTGTGGACCCTGTTTCCTCATGTGTGAAATTGAACCCAGGGCAGGGCATGATAGAATTATAGTGGGCATTAAAGGCTTGGGCTCTGGAGGAAGGCTGGTGAAGCTGAGACCGTCTTGCTACTGCTCACCGGCTCCGGGATTTTAAATGAGTTATTTAGCTTTCAGAGCCTCCGTTTCCTCATCTGTAAAATGGTGGCAAAAGATACTAACTCTCGCGGTTGTCCTGAAGATTAAATTAAATTGTGTATTTAAAGTGTTGAGTGGTAAATCATTGGCCCTAGTAATAATGAAAGATATCTTTTTTTTTTTTTTCCGGTACGCGGGCCTCTCACTGTTGTGGCCTCACCCGTTGCGGAGCACAGGCTCCGGACACGCAGGCTCAGCAGCCATGGCTCACGGGCCCAGCCGCTCCGCGACGTGTGGGATCTTCCAGGACCGGGGCACGAACCCGTGTCCCCTGCATCAGCAGGCGGACTCTCAACCACTGTGCCACCAGGGAAGCCCGAAAGATATCTTTAATAAGTGTAATATTTTTAATATTGAAATCAGGCAATCCACAGCCCTGGACTTTGTCCCATTGCTCTTGTTGGCCTCAAGCATTGGGCAGACCTGCTTGTTCCTCCTTTGATACCCCATCCATTGATATCGTAAGATCTTTTGCTAGTATCCCTATTTTTCAAAAATTAGCAGGACTGATGGCTTCATGGTGATGGACGGAAGTGCGCGTTTCCACTCCCTCTGACGTGGACCGTACTGATCTGGAGGTTATGCTTGTAGAAGCAGAGGAAATGTCTTTGGGGAGAGAATAGAGGCGAAGTGTGATTAATAATGCGTATATGTATGTATTTTAAGAGGAGGGTTGTATTAAATGTGAAAAGTCGAGTTCCATTGCTTCACTGCCTGTAATCTTTCTAAGGGGATAAGAACTTCTCCAGTGCCCTTCCCCCTGATTGGGTGTAGATTTGCAGCAAGGGCATATAAACACAAACAGACTTGTGTCATTGCCACCACTGTGCTGTGGAGTAAAGGCTGTACCTTATCAATTTTTGCATCCCTGGACACCTAGCATAGGACCTGGTATGTAATTAGCAAATATGTTTGGTAAACTGAGCAGGAATGTTGCCAAAGTGTGGTCATAACCTACCTACATCACAGTCATCTGGGGTGGGGCAGGGCATGTTATTTAAAGTGAAGATTCCAAGGCCTTACCCCAAGCTTATGAATTCAGACTTTCTGGGAGTAGAACTTTCATTCTGCATGTTCAAGCTCCTCAAACAATTCTTATGCATAGGAAATTGGAGAAACGACCTCCTTTTCATTTCTCCCAAGAAGTTCCTAATATATTATAAAAAATCTCAAAGGCAAAAATATTTAGGCTAATGTGTGTGTATATTCATGAAAAATTCCTGCTGACAGCTGCATGTGTTCACACTATTTTATATACTGGATCGTAATAAGATTATGTAAGTGTGTCAATTTTGAACGTACTTAGGATTTATCTTTATTAATTCAAGCAAAATGAGTGAAATTGGGAAATTAGTTCTATTCTTACTTCTGTTCTATTCCATTTACTTCATTTTATTATCAAAAGGTAAATTCCAGCCTGGCTGAGGAAGACCTCGGCAAACCCTTTGGGCAGCACAGCTCAGCAAACCTCTGAAATCTAAGAGCTCAGGACTGAAAACTGCATAAACGCAGAGAGAGATTCAAAAGTCTTCCATGTGTTAAAAACACACATGGCCTTAATGAACTAATGTCTGAAAGACGAAGAATTGGATAAAATGGTAAAACAATGAGTTGAGATTCAGAATAAGCTTCCACATTTGGCAAGTTCTATCTAAATATTGGCGAAGATTTTGATTCCTCTGTTCCCCTAATAAGGTTTTAGAAAGATATCAGAGAAAAAGATTCAGCACTAAGATTAAGCCATACCACGCAGTTCAAGTGAGTATCATTCTTTCTCAAAGTGCATCGTGTTTTTCAGAATCCCTCAAACACTGCAGACATGACAACCGCTTAAAGTAGTATTTCCAAGGAAGAAAATGACAGATCTTCGGTTGGGAGGAAGGACATGGCTTTAGAGCTATTTTTGCCGTATGTTTACTCCAATCCAAACAGCCAAAGAGGAGGGCAAAGGGTGGAAATTCTTTCATTTCATCTTTGGGGTTTGGCTTTGTTTTCCCCTTTTTGATATTTCCTTCTTTCACTGTCTTGTCAAAGCTGCATATGTTGTCATTCATTTCCTCTTGCTGCTACCTGTTTCCTAACAAAATATCCAATTGTTTGCACTCGTGGCAGGGAAAACAAAAAAGGCAGATCTTTTTTAAACAAAAGTTTCTTAAAATCTTGCTCCAAAACTTAAAAAAAATAAAATGACACTGTAAGATGCTGCGTAAGATGGCAGGAGGCTAAGACTCGCTTTAGGTCTCCTAGACCCAGAAATAGGGCTGCTGCCTCTTGTTCCAAAGCCAACTGTTTCCAACACAGATTATTTGATTAAGTCCCCTCATTCTCCCCTGAAAAAAAGGAGACTGTATTTGCTTCACTTTCTAATACGGAGTTCTACTTATTATTATTTTTGTCATCACATTTTATGAAATGACATAATTTCTACCGAAAATTACTAGGAATGATTGACTGTCCTTTTCCCAGCTTGTCTGGTTTCTCATTAGCATCTCAGAAAAACACCTAAGGTTGTTTTAAAATTTTTTACCTTTTTTCAGGTTCAGTTCCAGCACCTCCAGTCAGTTGAGCTAGTGCCATTTTAATTTTCTCCTTAACCCTGTGTTTGCCAGCAAATCTGATATTATTACAGTCTGGCAGTCTGCAGGCTACATCATAGCCATGAGGGGTTTGTTTAGCCAGCAAAGGGATTTTTTAATTGAATCTGAATGCCTTTAGATAAGTCCACTCCCTAGTACCCATAATTGCCTCATACCTGGCTGCTTCCCCCATTGGCCTCTGAAGGAATCCTAGCAAGACCAACTCTGGTGCTGATCTTCTGTTACAGCTTCTCCATCCATTTTTTCTGCTTGTGTAACTGCTAAGTTTTGGGAGAGTATGTTTGTGTGTATGTGTGTTGGCTGTTGGTATGTGTTGATGGTACGTGTATTGGTTGTGTGTGTATGAGGTAGGTGGGGTGCCACATGTCTGCTGTGCATACTTTAGTTGTATGCTTTAGTATATGTGTATTTGTGTGTGTGTGTGTGTGTGTGTGTGTGTGTGTGTGTGTGTGTGTGTGTGGTGTGGTGTTGAGTGGGGATGCTAACGGAGCAACTGGTGATTTTGATTTTCTTTCTTTCTTACCCACCTCCCTTAATAGCCAGATAAATTCTGTCTCACTTGGGAGTTTTTTTTATTTTTAACCATCTTTATTGGAGTATAATTGCTTTACAATGTTGTGTTAGTTTCTTCTGTATAACAAAGTGAATCAGCTATATGCATATGTTCACTTCGGAGATTTTAATACTTATCTAAAAGTTAGGTGGTTTTCATATTTCATTTGCCAATATTTACCATATAGTTTATGTGACACTTCTTCTCCTCCCCAAATACAAAATCCTGATATAAAAAGACTTATCCTTAGCCTCAGATATTTGACTCTGTCAGGAGTTCAGGATTCAGAAACTTCTCTTTAACAACAGCTGATGGCATTTTTAAACTGAGGACTTCATAACGAGAACATTTGTTGGGAATGACATAATATATTCTATAATATCATTACCAAACACTTAGTGGAAGTGTTTATCTGCAGAAACATAACATTATATAGAGAGCTATAAACAAGGTGCTTCTTGCATTAACACCCATCTTATTTCACCAGGGAACTATTCACCATCTGAACTATTTGCTGATTTTCAGTGTTGCATTCCTGGTGGCCTCATTTAGCAAATCGCTGCCTCTGTGGTGGCTGGTTTACCCCAAACAGAGAACGCTCGCATTTCCTGTTTGCAGGGTGCAGGTTCAGATTTTCTGCTTTCATCCTCACCACCTGTATACTAGTCCTGGCTACTGCTCTTCCTAATTTGCTCTTTGAAAAATGTTTGCAAAGTCAGGACTAAGATGATTTTGCACAGTGACAATTGCAGCTGCCTGTTATTACAAGTAAGTTTAATTCCTTATGCATATGTGACTTTGTAAAATACAACAGCCATTTCCTGATTAAAGTCTTCCCAGTGATTCAGGTTTATTTTTTTAGTCCATGCTTATCTTAACTGTTTTATTATCATGTACTACCTCACTGAAGCCATCCAAAATTGTATTATTTAACCATCACTTATCTCATTTTTTAGGGACTATATACTTACAGTAGTGCTTACTGTAAATAAGCAGTAAGTATGAATGAATCAAATATAAATATGAAATATTTACTGATATGTGTGAGGGTGAATATTTTTATGTGTCTGTGTATCTCAGATAAGGAACAAATAAAAATAGAGTTTAAAAAATGTAAGTTAGATAAGGAACATCTTCTCAGGTGTATCAGTTATCTATTGCCAAATAACAAATCACCCCAAAATTTAGTGGCTTAAAACAATAATAAACATTTAATAATCACAGTTTTGTGAGTCAGAAATTTGGGAGTGAATTAATCAGGCAGTTTTCACTCAAGACCTCTCATGAGGTTACACTGAAGATGTGTAGGCCAAGTGCAACGTCTGAAGGCTTTGCTGGGGCTGAAAGATCTGTTTCCTACATAGCTTATTCACAAGGCTAGCATGTTGGCACTGGAAATTAGTAGGAAGCTCAAGTTCTCTTCTGCTGGGGTTCCTACACATGTTGCTTGAATGTCCTCATGACATGGCAGCTTGCTTTTCTAAAAGCAGGAGATTCAAAAGAGATGAAGAAACAATCTCTTTTATGACCCAACCTTGGGACCCACTGTTATATCTGCCCTATTCTGTTCATGAGAAGGGTGTCGTTGAGTCCAGCCCACATTCAAGGGAATGGGAATGGGCTCTGCCTTTGGAAGGAAGTAGCATGAAAGAATTTGTGAACATATTTTAAAACTACCACATGATATTCCTGTAATTTTTAACTTTTATAATGCCCATATATTCCACAAATTGGAGTCGATTGTCAGTAATTTGTTTTTTTTTTTTTTTTTGGTCAGTCTTGAAATGTGATCAGAAGGCCACTGTGGGAGGCAAGGTTCTTCCAGGTACACAGAATGGCTTCAGGTTGGACAATATATGTGGGTTTTCCTGCTATGTGTTTCTGTAGTGGCTTCCCAGAGTGCTCGATATATTTAATAAAATGAAATCCACTTATTGGCATGATATATAAAACAACCCAAGGCTTCCCTTCTCATTTGGCTAAGTGGCTGTTTTTTTAATAGAAAACGGAAACTTTACTAGGTCAGTGCTTTATAAACATAGGTTTTGCATCTGGCTCACCTGAAGCTTTTTACAAATAAAAATTCCTGGCTACTAGCCCAGATCGACTAAATCATAAATTCTGGGGAATGGAACCCTGAGACTTGTTATTGTTTTTAAAGCTCTAGGTGATTCTGACATAGCCAGTTATTATTAGAGCAGTGTTTGGGAACTACTGCCATACTTAGCCAAATCTATTCACCAACTAAAGTCACTTGTAAAGGATGACATCAAAAATAATTTGCTAACATTCATGATAATGTTATTTTGCTTTCAAAAATGCTTCTGCTTGGGTTTCTAGGCACTTTCCCCATACCAGCCCCCTGACTGACTATGACTATTTGATTCTGTAGCTGCGTCCCCCCAAGGCAGTAACATGAGGCGTCGTCCCAGTGGTCAGGGCACTGGCCCAGAAATGCACTGTTCACGCTTTCCGAAGACAGTGACTCCCTTTCTGATTAGAGTTGTCCTCCTTTTACCCAAAGGTTTTCCATGCAACCAAGGGAGCATAGCAATGACATGAGGGCTTGGAAAGGAAATGTCTTCATTGATTTTTATTTCATGAATTGATGCCTCCATAAAAATGGCACAGGCTTGGTTTACAGTGTCAGTGTGTGGAACTGAGGGGAGGACTGTTAAAACCCGTCCATTTTCCCAAAGTTTAAACCACCCTAATGAATTAATCCATAGATAATGGATTGAATTCAGTGCAATTACCCCGGTAAGTAAGACTTGTTAAAAAGAGATAAGGTAGCACAGTGAAGAAAACAGCGATTTCACCTATTACCTGGATTTCATCTGGGTACTGATAATTCAGTATATGTGTTTCCTTTGAAAGAGGGATGGTGGGGCCCCATTATCAACGTAGAAACCAGTGGGTATTACACTGCAAAAAAAGGATAATTCTGACAACCAACCCTTTTCCCAACAACCTTAAGTTCCCCCAGATGTATAGTTGATGTAACCCACTAAATCTTTATAAATATAAGGTTTTGATTCCTCAAGACAGGAAGCTCATCCTTACTCCACCACCACCCCTTAGTACCTTACATTATCCTAGTTACATTGAGAGAGAGCCACATTATTTTGAATAGGCTGCTAAAAAGAAAGTATCTATAGTTATCACACAAAATAAAGATGATTACAAGAATGTCTTCTATGTGTAAAGAGCTTTGCAGTTTAAAAGCAGTGTTACAGAGATCACTCTCTATGTATCAGATTTCTGTGCCCAGGCATTAGAAGAAGTTTAACACACAACCCTGGGCCTCAAACGGCTGCCCTGTACAACTTGAAGCCTGCTTTATAGTGGCTCATCTGTATTTATCTTCCAGTTGTTACTTCTACCACTGTATTCAGGTTTTTGTTCCTCACTTTGTTTTCTTCAGAAAGCTCCTAAGTGACATTTCCTTCTCCATCTTACACTTTCCTGCCATATGGGTTGATTCCAAAGACTCTGTCATCTTCTCATGGCCCTACTCAAAAACCTAAGTTCTTGGTAGGGTTTATAGTGGTTTATCCCTCCATTATTTGTGGGACTGACCCAAGAGCTGCCGCTTAAGGCCCTTCCTGGTCTAGTTTTCCTTACATTTCCAACGTTCGATTACGTTACCTTCCCTCATGGTGTTCTGCATTGTATGCTCTTTCTTCTTTGTTTATGATCTGTCATTTCTCCTCCTGTGATGGTATTCTACCTCCTGAAAATATACTCTACATTCCAGTCAACACCTCCTTGTTCCTAAGACATCCTTCTCTTCCTCATACACACTGATTCCCTCCATCTCTGAGCTCCCATATCAGTGCCAAACAGCAAGGCATAGTATAAGGTGGCATAGAGAGTGTAGGCTTGAGAATGAGCTGGCCTGGGTTTAGAGTCTGCCTCTATCAGCATTAGCAGATGCTAATTGTATGACCTTGGACAAATAACCTCTCTGGCTTGAGTTTCATCTATAAACAAAAGGTAATAACGCCTACTTTTTCGGAACATGACGGGGGTTACGTAAGGATAGAGAAAGCCTTTAGCACACTGTTACTATTGCTAACTTTCTATACTTGACCATTTACTCTTTTCCCTTGTATTACTCATTGAATTTTTAGCTGCGTATTGTTTGTGTTGTGTTCTAAAGCTATTGTCAACCACCCAAAGGAGGCTCTTGTCATTGGATCTTCACAGTTGAACCTGGCATAGAGCTTTGCATAAAGTACTGATAATGGATAATTATTGTAATTTATTGAACACTTAGTATAAGTGAAGTACTCTGCTATATTAACCCTCAAAACAATCTATGAAGTAAATCCTATTAGCATCACCATTTTCTACATTAGAAAATTTGGGTCCAAGGTCGTATAGCACCAAAGTGGTAGAACAAGGTGTTGAATCAGACCGAGTGGTTTAGTGTTATATTTTTCACTTCTAGAAGAATGAGAGAGAAAGAGAGATTGGAGACAAAGAGAGACCTAGGTTTGCGTCCTGTTTACCACTTTCTAGATGTATGACTTTGGGTGAATTTCCTAATCTTTATAAACCTCAGTCTCTTGATCTGTAAAATGAGGATATTAAAAGTATTTACCTCCTAGGGTTCTTGTGAGGATTAAATGAAATAACCCATGTTGAAGTACCTGGTGTGTTTTAAAGGTTCTATAAATATTAACTATTAATATTTAATCGTTATACCCTTACAATCCATCCACTTATATCATATGCACGTGCCTTGTTGGTACACACTTTTCAGTTGATTGGTATCACACCACAGCCTCTCTGGACAAAAACAGTTTCATCATAAGAAAAATCCAGGACTGAGCAAGTACATGAATGGACTTCACACTAGAACATAAACCAGGATGGTGTTTTCAGACTCTGAACACTTTCAAGGCTTACTGATGGGGTGATAATAACATTCCATGCTCACCTTTGCAGTGTCCAGTAAATACACACAGCTGGTTTTCTCATTGTTATATAGAAAGTCAACTACATTAGGCAACAAAACTCTATGGGATTTGGGGAAAATATTGCACTTCTGGTGCCTTATGACACCACCCAGGGTGTGTTATAATCACCAAGAAATGCACTGCTTGTTACATCTTGTTGTAATTCAGTTTCTATGTAAAAATTTAAAAAGAAGAAGAAGAAGAAACGGGACAATGCTGTGAGAAATCCAAGTCCACTCCTTTGGGTGACTTTGAGAGTCCAGGCAATACATGGTGATTTCAGTGACCATTGGTCTTGAAAAAAAATCTCAGATTAAAACCTCACCCTTCCCCAAACATTTATTGTTTAAAATAGGATCACCTTTTCTAGTATATTTAAAGGCAAACTGGAGCAGTATTCTAGCAATGCAGTTCTAAGAGCATCACTACTCAGAGGGGAAATTAGCAAGGCAAAAATATTATACACGGAGGTGCATCCCTGAGTAGCTTTTCTCTGCTGGGAAAACGCCAGGGTGGGACGCTGCCTCCAAGGCAAAATGATGAAGAAGATGAATCCTGTTTTTGATCCACCTGGGAAAGTGTTCCCCAGCGTCCTCCTGTAACCCCAACAGGGTTTTGGATCACTGACGGAGATTGCTGCTCTTTCATGGTACTTGTGGTTGTAATCGATTCATTCACTTATTCAACAGTTATTCGTGGAGCGCTTACTACGTGCCATAAACTCCTGCAGCTATTTGGGATATGAGATTGATGAAACACCTGCCCTCTTGTTGCCTGCCTTATTATATTTGGGAAATACAGTCAGTAAGCTTGGAAAGAAAGAAACACAGTAACTTCAGCAAGTGATTTGGGCTATGAAGAAAATACAATGACATAATAGAATGGAGGATGACAAGAAAGGGGCCACTTCATAGAGGGCAGTCAGGGCGGGCCACGCTGAGGGTGTGACATTTGTGCTAAGGCTTGAACTATGATAAGGTGCCAGCTATGGAAAGATCCGGAGGGTCCCATGCAGAGGAAATAGCTACAGCAAAGGTCCTAAGATAGGACCCAGCTGGGTATATCCAGAGATAGAAAGAAGTTGGACATGGCTATAGCTGAAGTATAGAGAGCAAAGAGGGAGGATAGAAGTTGATGGGGGTAGCAGCCAGATTATATATGGTCTTCTAGGCTCTGACATGGAGTTGGATGGAATTTATTACTACCTCTCCAGTGGGGAGTCTTTGAAGGCAGATATGAGCTAACTTTTATTGAATATTTACCATATGCCTACTACTATTCCAAGCACTTTACACTATGTATTTAACCCTCACAACTAACTTGTGAAGTGTATATTCTAATGCCCATCTTACATGGGACAAGTATAATGCAGAGAGGTGAAACGATTGCCCAAGTCTAGTAATTAAGACTAGAAACAGAACTCAAGTCTGTCTGACTCTTTAGCCCATGTAGCTCCACCTTGCCTCTCTACCCTAGCTAATTGCTGGATCAGTGGTATATATATTTGTTCAAAAGACATGGGTACCAATTAGGTTAAAACTTGCATTAGTATTCACATTTTTAAAAAGAGGAAGCCAGTGTTGAGAGCAAAGAAATAAATTACTAATGGCAAAGTTTAAAACAAAGATGAGGGAAATTTTTTTTATTCTTTAAAGGGCCACATGACTTTCAGACATGGCTTTTATTTTCTTCTCCATCATTCCTATATTCCAACCACCATCAAGTTCTGATGAATTTACCTCCTATGTATCTCTCTCTCCTCTACTCTCCCTGTGCAGAGCTGCTACTCCATCCAAGTCACCATCAGCTCTCACCTGGATGCTCACTGGAGTGCCAGCTATTCTCCCTAAGACCGCACAGCCCTGCCAATCACTTCTCTACCTTGCACTCAGATCAATCATTGAAAATTATAAATTGGATTATTGTACCTGTGTTGGACCTTCTTAAATCACTCAGGAGGAGCTTCCCATTGTCATTAGAATAGAGACCAAATTGCTTAGCATGGTCTAGAAGGCCTGGCCCCTCCCTCCTCATAAGACTCACCTTAGTCTCTGAGCGCCTGCCCAGGGACCTTCTTCCTTTTCTTTTGATTGGCATTTCTTCTTCCCAGTTTAGGTTTATCTCACTTTCTAAGGATGGTCTCCCTGCACCCCACCCCCTTAGCCTTTACCTATAAACTTCTACTCTGTTAGATTTTGCTTCAAACTTGGTTTCCTTAGAAAAGCCCTCCTGGACCCAACACCCCAGACTAGGTCAGGATGCCTCTCACACACTCTTTGGGCTTCTGTTTTATAACCCAGTTTATGGATTGTAATCATGTATTTATCCATCTGATTATTATCTGCTCCTCTCTTTTGATTATGGGCACTGTGAGGTCAGGAGATGGATCAGTTTTGCTCACGTTGGACCCTCAGCACACCTACCATGATGCCTGGTATATAGAACACATTCAGCAAACACTTGAGCCTGGTAGCATGTTCACTGCCAGAGAAATGACTGTAAAGGGGTCTAACTCTGCCATCTCACTTCTACAATGATGAAGTGGGATTTTAAACAGTACAGTGTGGATGTTGCCTTACCCAGCCTCTCAGCTCCCAAGTTGGGGGGCCCTCTCAAAAAAGCTCTAGAAGCTCCCTATCAAGGAGAGTGAAATGAAAGTCTTTGCTCTATACACACAATAGTAGCCCTACGGAGCATGACAGCATCTGTGAGGCAGGGCATCCTGCATCCAAATACACCAGGTAACTCTGAAAGAAAAGAGGAAGCTTTTAGGGAAAATCATCCCATATTCTTTGTGAATAAATTGGCCTGTTGCAAAATATGTGAAGACATATCAATGAAATAAAATGCCAAAGTGACACTGGAGTAGAGAATCAATAACTCTACTCAGCACTACATGTCGAATCAGCTTTTTAATACATATTTGTAAGGCAGCCACCCACCAGAGCCATACTGAAATCTACCCAGTTGAGAAAAATAAATCAATTGTGAGTCCTGAAGTGATTAAGCTTTTTGCCCTTCACTTTCAAAGTAGTCCCTTTATTTTGTTTAGACTCAGTATAGGTGAGTGGTATACACACACGCGTATGAATGTAAGGTCAAGTATCCAGCATACTGCCCATCACACTATACTTAAAGTAGGCACTATACCCTGAGAAAACCATAATTCAAAAAGATTCATGTACCACAATGTTCATTGCAGCTCTGTTTACAGTAGCCAGGACATGGAAGCAACCTAAGTGTCCATCAACAGATGAATGGATAAAGAAGATGTGGCACATATATACAATGGAATATTACTCAGCCATAAAAAGAAATGAAATTGAGTTATTTGTAGTGAGGTGGATGGACCTAGAGTCTGTCATACAGAGTGAAGTAAGTCAGAAAGAGAAAAACAAATACCGTACG
This sequence comes from Leucopleurus acutus, assembly GCF_964270905.1. NCBI lineage: Eukaryota > Metazoa > Chordata > Mammalia > Artiodactyla > Delphinidae > Leucopleurus > Leucopleurus acutus. The sequence goes on along the minus strand of NC_139145.1, from coordinate 33,156,902 downwards.
CTAACATATATATGGAATCTAAAAAAAAAAGAAAAAGAAAATGGTTCTGAAGAACCTGGGAACAAGACAGGAATAAAGGCGCAGACGTAGAGAATGGACTTGAGGACACGGGGAGGGGGCAGGGTAAGCTGGGACGAAGTGAGGGAGTGGCGAGGACATATATACACTACCAGATGTAAAACATAGCTAGTGGGAAGCAGCCGCATAGCACAGGGAGATCAGCTCGGTGCTTTGTGACCACCTGGAGGGGTGGGATAGGGAGGGTGGGAGGGAGACGCAAGAGGAAGGGGATATGGGGATATATGTATAAGTATAGCTGATTGACTTTGTTATACAGCAGAAACTAACACAACATTTTAAAGCAATTATACTCTAATAAAGATGTTAACAAAAATCTAGCTATTTTTATTCTACATATTAAAAAAAAATACTCCATGAAAGGAAATACCCTACTCTTGATCATACTGACAAAAAACAAACAGAAGTTATGGCTTGACAAACATTTTATTGCTCGGAAGTGTGATTTCCCCTCCGTTATCCTGTAACATTTTCTGAGGTAAAACTGACTGTTTATACATTGCAAGTAAGAGCTAGCGGAGGGTGAAACTGAGGCTGCTTGCAGGGTTTCCAGCTTGTTTAATAAAGGTCATCAGTGAAATAGCAAGTCTAGGAGGAAATCAAGGTTTAATTTGGGATATTTGGAGTTTGAGGTGTTGGTGATACACGTGTGAAGATGTCTCAAAGGTGATAGCTCGCTCAAGTTAGAAGTTTGAGCTGGAGTTTGAGCTGGGATCTAGCAGCATTTAATAAATACTCAGAAATATAAATTTAAAAGGTGATAATGCAGAAACCCAATATGCTCTCTAAGGAATTTCACAGTTTAGGTTTATCAGAGGTTTATCTCTGCTCAAAGAGTTTACACTCCTCTCAGGTTGACAAGATATACTTGTCAACACTTTTAAGTTCAAAAAGTTTTTAGAAAGAAGAAATGTTTAGGGCTAGAATCGTTGGCAAAACCTTCCAGAAAAAAAAGTTAGGACTTGAACTGGCCCTTGAAAAATGAATGGAATTTGGAAAGTTCTTAGAAGACATTCAGGGATAATTGGAGCAAATCAGTCAAAATACTCTTGAAAACACATGGCAAATGCAGGATTTAATCCTAGCAAATTAACTTCACAACATCAGGTAGAGTTTCATTTGAAGCTCTCCAAGTGTTAGCTGAAGGGATCTTTCTAAAGCAGAACTGAATTGGTGGTGCCAATCAACCTAAACAGTGTGTGGTTTAGCTTGGCTCCTGGGAATATAATTTCAGCAGCTTAGCTGTACTCCTCCTCTCCCTCCCTCTCTTCCTTGTTTTCTTCCTCCCTTGCTGCTTTCTTTCCCTCCATCTTTGCCCATGTATTAATTAACGACCTTGTATGGCTCAGGCACTGAACCTGTACCCTCCTATAGGTACAGTCATTCAAAAGAGAAGTTTGATTAATCAACAGAAATCCATCCCTGGAAACATACCTCAAAGAAAATAATAGATCATTTTGTAGTCCTGATGTGAAAGGCAGTATTTTTATTATCAACAGCAATTTTGCTTTGGTTCATTGATCCAACCCCGAGAGAGACATTTCCTCCAGTTATAAGGAATGGTTGGGCTTTTCCTGAGCAACTGGTTTGTTTCTGTATTATGAACACCACGGGTGTTGTAACTGCCTGGGCTTCCTCTTTGAGCTGGTTGCTAGAAAACTTGGGCTTGGAAACAAATTTTGGCTCAGATGTCCTGAATCACAAATGCCAAGGTTGGGACATGGGATTCAAAAAGCTCAACAAGTAATTCTGATGATCCAAGAAGTTTGAAAAGCTTGGCTTTTGTTTCTGTTTGTAAGACACTTATAGTTTATAATGAATATTTGGCCAATGATTGCATTTCCATATAGCCCCAGGAAGTACATCCAGATTCCTGCTACAAGCAAGGCATTCTGCCGATATTTGGCATAGACTTTGAAAATAACTTAAATGTTAAAATCCCACAAAGTTGGAGAAAATGTCTCGAAAGTTAGAAATTCTTTTTTTTTTTTTTTGCAGTCTCAATAGGTGCTTAAAAGTATTAGGGTTAATTATTCATTTGATTATTATTATAGAGTACATAGAAGAAGCTTCACCAATGTCTGAGGAACTCAGCTGAATTTTTTTTAAGGGAGACACAAAAATGTTAAATGACTTGATCAAGGTCATCCAAGTACTTAGTCCCAGAATCACCTTTCGTAGCAGCACCCACATCTTTTGATTCATAGTCCAGAGTTCTCTCTGCAGTCTCAGCTTCATAAAGAAAATTGATGGCTCTGTAAATAAAGTACTTTTCCCATGTACTTAACTTTAAGCAATCCCACCCGAATCCCCTACGTTCCCCAACTTACTCAGCCTGGAAGGAACTGTTAAACAAACCTCCAATATATCGAAAGCCCCCCCAAAGCATTCATTTGTCCTTGAAAACTACTTTCTCTCTTTTTTTTTTTTTCTGCAGTCCAAGAGATGAGCACCAAAAACAAATTTCTATGAAATTAACTAAAAGATTTGGGCATTGATTTTAGATCCATTGTTAAGTCCATTGTTAAGTTTCAGCAAATCAGAATATTATCAGATGCTGACATGTTGAAGATTTCCCAATTGGGAAATCCCATATTTTGAAATATTGTCATTGTCTTTGTCTAGAGCAATGTTTCTCAAATGTGGTACAGGAAGGAGCTATTGAACTTCTTTTCATTTATTTTGTGTATCCTTGAAAATGTTGTGTACATTTAATAATGTGTAATATAGCTTATGTAATAGAGAAGTATATGTTTTATAAATAAGTATACATATAATGTGAGTTTGTGCCTTTTTAAAAAAAACTTATATGAACACAGGAGTCAAAATAGATTTCAGACCACTGATAGAGGTCTGAAAACTAATTTTTCTATTGTTTCTATCCCAGGTCACTTAGAGAAACAAATCACCACTCCCTCCCTCCCCGACTTTCTCCCTCTTTCTTTCTTTCTTCCTGTGTTCCTTCCTTTCCTCTTTCCTTCCCTACTTTTTCTTTTTCTCCTAAGAACGTTCTCTAAGTACCTATCTGTATTCTCTGTAGATCAAATCACCAATCACATGGGATGCTCAAAGAATTTCAGCCATTCTCCAAACTCAGTAGTTCTATCAGCACTTTATCTCAAAATATGTTCTGAAATATCAGAGAATTTCCCTAAGTGTAAGAATTCTGACTATTATTAAATTATTAATACAATTTTTTGGGTGACCACACACTCAAGTTTAAATACATGGCAAGAAACATATGAGGAAGAGGTATTTTTTTCTTCATTGACCAGTTATTTTGATGTATGTTTCAGCCTACATTTTTTAAAAAGCCTGCTTAATGATTTTTTAAAATGTTTAATTCACCTTCTCACAAGAGGATTTCCACATATTTAAATCTCTTTTTCCTTAAAGAAATAAATAAATCTTTTAGATGATTGTGGAAAATTCTAAGTATACAATAATTAGATTTAAGAGGATTCTCTCAGAGACGCAATTTAAAAATTCTAAATGCATGATACACACTTCTGTGAAAAGCATAATAATCACCTATACAATTAGCAAAATGATTCTCTTGAGTTCAAGAATGTAAATTGGTGAGTGGCTATCTGCATTAATCAGATAATTTCCATGTTTTACTTTGGGATGTAGACTTTTAAAAATATTGCTTTGTGGATTTTATCTTAATAAGTCATTGAAATGGAAGGAAAAGGTTGATTTAATCCATGCTTCAATAGCTTAATATTCATCTGATTTTTGAGGGGTTTAGCAGTGTGCCTCAGGCAAACGTGGAGGAGAGGAAGAAGTCCATCCAGAAGCTTCTCAGATTAGTTTGTTCATTCATTTCATTCATTCGTTCACTTAATGTTTAAGGAATGCTTATTCTGCATCACAGCCTCATGTGTGAGTGCAGACTCATGCATTAGCTGTGATTGCTGATTTATAGAGCATCAACCTAAAATGGTAGGCTGACATTTGACATGAGAAAAGAAATAAGTATATCATATCAGATTTATTGTTACTTAGAATTTATTTTTATAATATTTCAGTTGCATTTGATACTAAGATAACCACCGCTTCTTGAATTATGTTTGAGATAATGTGGTAGGCACTTTAGACTTATTGTAATGCTTTCAACTCCCCTGCAAGGTTGGCATTATAGCAGAGCATAGGAGTTGAGAGACTGAACTCTGAAGCCACATTGACTGGGTCCAAAATTTGACTCAGCTCTCGTTACATATGAGTGAACCAGAATGAGTTACTTGATCTCTCATTGCCTCTGTTGCTCTGTGCAAAATGAAGAAAACAAAATCACCAATGTCATAGAGCTATCGTAAAGATTAAATGAAATGATAATATACATAGAACTTAGAACAGTGAAGTTAGAGCAAAGAATTTAGAGCAATGTGTTTACTATCACTATGATTGTTGCTGTTTCCATTTTAATTGATGAGAAATAATGTATTAGTATTAAAAACAGAGTTTATTTACCTATTGATTTTGCCTGGGATACAGTGAGGCAAGACTTTTCATAGGAAGAGAGGCTGATTTGGTCCTTGAAGATTGTGTGGGATTTCAGTTCAAATTAGGAAGTGCACTCCAGGAAGAAGGAATGAAATGAACATAGGCATGGATGTATAATAGTCCAATGTAAATCTGAAGAAAAATTAGTAATTGGGGAGTCTGGAATGCAAGGTATATGACAAGGATAAAAAGACCAGATTATAAAAGATTTGTAATATTGTGATTTGGTCTATATTGGCAGAATGTGTGTATGAATGCTCATGCATGCACAATGGAAAATTCAATGACTGTGAAAACACTTGCTTCTCAAGTTATTTTCTTTTTAAATTGCCCTCATTAGATAATCTTAGCACTTGTCAAAAGCTGATCTGAAAAGAAGGCTCAGAAACAAAGGAAACCACTTAGATACAAATAATCGCTTTATTTATGCTCAGTAACAGTGTAAGTCTGGACAGCAGCCATCAGTTAAATAGACCAAAAATTAGACTGAGATCAAAATTGTGAGCTCAGGCACAGTATTAATTTTCTGATTGACGATGAGTAAGAAGAAGCTGTTGGGCATAGCCTCAGCTGTATTTCAGGGCCCCTCTACATTTCTTCTAATTTATTAAGTATAATAAATGAGTCACCAAGGATGAAGGATTTGTTGTCAGCTGTAAGACACAGTGTGAAGGATGAAGCACTCCTGTCTTCTCCTGATAATCAGTTGATCTGTGAAATTAACAGGCATATAGATTATTTAAAGATCAGTTTAGCCAAGAATTGCTTTCAAATGAATATATCAGGCATCAAGCCTGTTTTCTGAGACCATTTTGTAAATTGGAATACATGTTATATGCAACTTCTCATTTCAGGGCTCAGGCAGTTTCAATTCAGGAGGCTTTGCTCTTTCTAGAAAGTGTATGAAAATCAAAAATGAGCGGGTTCACTTCATTATGTATAATGAGGAGATCTGTAGTTATTCTGTAAGTAATCTCCGAAAAGAGTTGCTAGAAAAATTCTCCTTGCTCACATTACTGGCACTGGGCTAACACTTCCCTCTTAAAAAATCTTTTCAGCATGAAAGTTTTGGAATTAAGTTCCTAATAAACTTCAAAAGTCCAACAGCTGTGAGTAATTATGATACAAGCATATCAATCCATGTGCAAACAGATTTACTTGGTAAGCTCCAATCCTCTTGCTAACCCTTCACTGCGATAATTAAGCACACTCTAATGAGTTTGTGAGCAATTTCCATATGATTTTCCCCCTAATTATTATTTGAGTTGCCCATGTTTATAATACTTAGTAATATCCTTAAAGTATCAGTGGTGAAGGCACAATTTTGGCTGGTGTATTAATTTGTATGTTCTCATTCATATGCTAAATAAATGAGGGAAAAACATCTATTTAAAGGTCAGAATTTTTAAATGGATTCTTACATGTGTGTATGTTCACTTTTATACACTTTATTCAGTACCCATAGAATCAGTGAGTCATTTTAGCCTACATCAAGTCTTACCTTTCTCTCCTAAAAGACCTCCAAGTTCTTATGGTAGCCTTTAAGACTCAAAAAAGAAAAAAATAATACATATAAAATAAAAGAATGTGTGGCATACAAAAAGGAAAAGAAGATCAAAAAGATATTTATTGCACTTTGCTGTACAGCAGAAATTAATACAACATTGTAAATCAACTGTACTTGAATAAAATAAAATTTTTAAAAAGCCAAATAGATCTTTTAAATTAAAAAAAAGATATTCATTGGACTGGACTGGTGTCAACAGCCTTTGCTGACATCTCACAGGGCTGGACTGCAGCCTCATATCCTATTAGTTAGGTTCACGTCTCAGAAAATAAAGAGAGCTAGATAAATGCTGGTGGTATTATTACCTTATATTTTAAGAACATCTTATGATCATCTTAACTCCATGTTTTTTATGGAAACACCCCCACTAATGAAATTTTCAATAAATGTCACTCAAAAAAAAAAAAAAAAGACTCTAAATGATCTTAAGTAAGTGATCTGGCTCTGGGTACCATTCAAACTTTATTTCTTACCATTTGCTTTTTCTCCCGGCTCCAGAATACTGACCTTCTTCCTATTTCTCACTAAAGTCAAAACAGTTTGGAAAATAATATAAAAAAGGATGTATATGTGTGTATAACTGAATCATTTTGCTGTACAGCAGAAATAAACACAACATTGTAAATTTCAATAGAAACTTCAATAGAAAATAATTAATTAATTAATTTTAAAAGCTAAGCTGGTTTATATCTTAGGATCTCTTGCATTTAGTACAGCCCTGCCTGGTATATGCTTTCTCCATCACTTTATGTAACTGGCTCCCTTTTTTCATCCAAGGGTCCACTAAGATATCACTTCTGTGGGGAGACACTGGACTCTTAGTTACGGTGATGCTTTAATGATACAGTCATTCTCTACTGTCTTACCCAGTTTTATTTTCTTTTATTTTATCTTTAAATGTCATCACTATTTTAAATAAGCTAGTTTGTGAACCTAGAATGTAAGCTTCATGATATGTCAGGTCTCTCACTCAGCTCTTTATTTTCAGGGCCTAAAACAGTGCCTGGTGCATGATACAGTCTTAATAAAATACTCCTTTGGTGAACAATTAGATGAATAAATAAGATGACACAGAAGGAATCTCAGCTATCTGGTCTACCCCTCATTGCATAGATGAGTAAACTGGAGTCTATTTCCATCCATGATTTGTCTCCAAGAGGACACAGCCTGTTAGAGTAGACCTAGGAGATTAAGGTCCCAAGTTTCCTAATTGCTGGCCCAATGCACCGTCATTTTGCCAATTGCCTTTATTTTCATCTATCTGGTTGTGCCTGTTGAAACATATATTCACACACATGATATGTATTAACATTTAAAGATTTTGAATCAAAATCACACCAATTAAATCCTTTCTACAAGTGGACAAGTCACTTAACTGCCCAGGGCTTTGGCTATCTCGTCTATTATATAGGGATAGCTTATCTGTAATATAGTAACACATTATCTATGCCCAGTCAAGTGGTTGTGAGAACAAAGTAACAAAAAAAAATTGCAGAATGAATTGGTAAATGGAAAAATGTAGTTTGCAATGATAATAATCAAGACCCAGGTGGTACTTAATTAAATAATATAAAGCAGAACTTAATTCTTGGTATGTCTACTTTTGAATAGGTTCAGATACTGAAATTCCATAGAAATTATAAAATGTATTCTTACCTATCTATGAGAACAAAAGAAAGAAATAGAAAAAATAATTTCTCCAGATGCATCTTTCTTCTTTCTTTTGAAAGAACAAGTGGGTCTCACAAAGCTGTCCCCAAATCAGTATATCAGTGTTATCTGAAAACTTTTCCAAAGTACTATAAAATCTCTGGCAGACCTTAGACCTACTGAAGTAGATACCATAGGAGTCAGACAAACAATCTGTGTTATATCAAGCCCTCCAGGGAATTTTGATGCACATTCAATTTGAGAACTTTTGCTATAAGTGATTTAATTAGGTACACATGATAACTTTCAGAATTCTAAGATCTAACTGTGTTAGTACATATTTTCATAGAAGTTCATCGTGAAACCCAAAAGTCAGATGTGCATCAAAGTGTGTCACCTATTTATTTCCGTCACAGCAGACTCACAGAACCAAATAAATCATGGAGAGTAGATTCCCATAATGAGACAGGAGACCAATAATTTATCACCGACATCTCATGGCCGATTGCAGGAGGAGGTCATTATAATTACAAAGACACTCCTGCCAATTAGGCAGTTCACTGGGGAAGTAAGGAATTTATTGGGATGGTTCAGAAAACAAACAAACAAGTGTTCTGGTTTTCTTGAAAAGATGGTCACTTTCTTTTCCTCCCAGAATTCTTGATCTTTCATCTCTCAGACAATCCTTTTGGAGTTGACAGGGGAGCAGAACTCCCCCGCCCTGCCCCGATAACAGTTTACTAAATATTATGAAGAGAGTAAAAGTTACTGAGCCTCAGACTCAATTTCAATCATGAAACAACTAGGTATTAAAATGAAATCTGTCTGCTTCACTTACTAGCCTGGTGAACCCGGGCTGGTTGGCTAAGTTTCCCTGAGCTTTGGCTTCCTCATCTGTGGAAGGGGGAGGATAAAGCCAGCCTCAGAGAGTTGTTACAAGGACTAAATAAAATAATATAGAGGGAGGACCCACCAGCATACCACCCATCAAGCCTGGCACAAAATGACACTCATTCACTGGTGGCTTCTCCTTTGCCTGCTCTCTTTGGTAAAAAACCGCAAATGAGTCTTTTTCACACTCTACACCTCTTCTCTTTGTTTGCACCCCAGATTTCCAAAATGTCAGGTATTGAGGAAATGAGGACACAGCGACTGTGAGAAGAGAGACATGATCTCAAAATACAGCAACTTAAGTGTCAGCAGAGATGGTACTTATAAAATGAGCTCCTTTCTGCTGAGACGACGGTACTCAGTTGACCGAAAGACTTAAGTAGCTCTCTCAAAGATCCATTAGACGTGCAAACAGACTCTTTTTCAATTCCCATTCTTCGTGCTCCCTGCATCTATATGTGTGTCTATACACACACACAGCCCTGCACACCAAATTGAGTCTATTGTAAGCTTGTATTATTATCATTCCTGTGAAGTACAGTACAAGTATCATAGTCGGGCTTCATGTCAAAAGATTTAAGATAGAAAAAAGCATGATAGAACCGTAAAAGGGTGGGACATACAGCATTGTTGAATGGTGGAGATACAGTGCTGAGAAAAATTCGGGGAACTCAAAGAAGGGATCGAGGACTCATCTCCTTGATATCATTTGAGTTTGCATGTTAGGTTCGTGAATATTATGCAATGTATGGATGTAGCATGTGAGAAAGAGGTGCGGTGGAAATCATGGGGTTTCATGCAAGATTTGGCAATGCCACGGTGCTCGGTACATAAGCTTAAGTCATCAGGGTTCCCAAAGAAGATGTCCTAATGTATCACTGCAAAGTGAGATGTTACTCTTTGATGACATTAAGGCAAAACTTCCTCTCTCAAACAGTCTGCCCTGCCATTAGTTTCAAATCATCTATGCATTAATTACAGCTTCCAGTTTATTTTTTTTCAACAGCTTTATTGAGGTATATTTTATTTACCATAAAATTGTCAGGCTTTATATCAGATTGTACACATGTGAGTGTATAATTCCATGACTTTTAGTAACTTTACTGAGATACCATCACCATAAGTAAATTTTAGGGTATTTTTGCTCCCACCCCTAATAAAATCCCTGGGGCCCATTTACCGTTAATCCTCATTCCCATGCCCAGCCCCCAGGTGACCACTTATCTACTTTCTGTCTCTATAAATTTGCCTTTTCTGGACGTATCAATGGAATCGTACAATATATGGTCTCTTGTGTCTGGCTTGTTTCACTTGGCATAATCTTTGTGAGGTTCATCCAGGATCCAGCCTTTGTCAGTAGTTCATTCCTTTCTATCGCTGAATAATATACCAACAGCTTCTGTTAAACACTTTTTTAAAGGCTTATGTTTATATATTGATATGTATACAAAAACTGGAGGAAAGACTCATTTCCAATGAAGGGCAAAGTAGATCCAGATTCAGAATAGGGTTTTATTCTCTAGATCTCACAGAATGTGACTGATTATACTTTCTCATTTATTTGTCCCTCTTGTAAGGAAACTACCACATCAAGTATTGCACTTTTAAAAATATAATTTCCCAAGAAACTATTCAAACCAGAATGGTAAAAATATAACAGCAATTTCTGGCAAACTGTGTTTGGGAAAAAAAACAAAAACAAAAACGCCAGGCATTCGTTTGGAGAGTGCTGTGATGCAAATACATGTTAAGTAATGTAATGGAGTTAAAAATTATCATAGTATTAAGATGAGTCATAGGAATCTGAAAATAAGTAGAAGATTCATTACTTTTAATATCTGAAAGTAAATTAATTCCGTATCTCATGGTTTCGTTGATCTCATTTTCTTTCATGTTCTAATATCGTGTCAGAGAGATTGCTGCAATATTTACATATTGTCTTTGCTGCCTGCAATATAGTTACCCTCTCAGATTATCCACCTGGATCCATTTAATTTCATAATGGGTTTCTTTGGAAGTTGAGTTGTGGGACGTCATAAATGTTCAGGGAAAGCATGCCACTGTGGACTCAGAAATTATACAAAAAAAGCTTCCAGTACACATGCTAAATAAAAACGGGTCATATAAAGTTTATTAACAAAACAAATTAAACCAGCGCGGTAATGGATGTTTCACATGAAATTTCACATGAAATGTTCATGTGTTTCACATGAAATTCCTGGAGCAGCATTGATGGGCTTTGTCAGCCTGCGCTTTGAATTCATGTTTTGCTCACATCACGTTTGCCTTTTTCTGTTTTCCCGGTTTCTCTTCTAAGTGGGGCAAAGGCTGTCTTCCTTTCTCTGGGATGGGAGAGGTCGGTCTTGCCAAGTATAGTGTGGATTTCCAGACTCAAGCAATTCCAGAGGATTGTAAAAGGGTCAGGAAGTGGGTCTGTGGTACCCAAACAATAATAGTGAGGGTAGAGTTATGCACTCAATAAATGGAAGCTACTGTTATATATGTGTAGTGTAGATGTTGGGAAGATTCAATAAGATAAATGCCTTATGATGTAGCTTCTATCATTATTCCATTTGGCAGATGAAGAAACTGAGGCTCAAGGAGGTTAAGAAATTTGTCGAAAATCACTAAATTAGTGTCACTTTATGCTAAACAGTTTCCCAAAGACCTGCCCCTCCCCACCCCTCTGGCTCCTCAGCTACATTAACATGTCAAAGGACCTCTAAGGTCTCCGTTTATTAATCTAAAGAATGAGAGGTTCATTCTACACAAGCGTCCTTTTCTTGAGCAGAACCACATTTTCATTTTCCTAATCTTTTAAAATGACAGATTTATGGCTGGGGTGAGGGAGGAATCAGTGTCAATTGCTCGTTGGGATAGAAAGTGGTGTCAGCAGTGAGGAAAAAGCAATGTCTAAACATGGAGGAAGGGTGGGGAAGAAAGATGGTGGTGATGACCAACAAAGCAGGGGACTAGGGCTATTGTAGTTGCCACAGGAAGTCGTTAACAAGCACCAATCAAATCACGCCTGTCAGTCAACCAGAAAATCCCCCTCAATCTCTGAAGCTTCTCTCATGCTCTTCACAGGGAAACTTGTGTGTTCTTTTTCTTTTGTCAGAGACATGTAATTTAGAAAGCAGAGATTTTTTTTTTTTTTTTTAGGTAAACAAGAAAGAGTAAACGGAAATAGACAATGAAGCTTTTAAAAATGCTTTCATAATCCCTTCAGTGGATGTTATCCAGTAAATAAATTTCACAGTATGTTATCAATGTTAGTTTAGAGAAAGAAAGGTCAAAAAGTTAAGCTTTGATATCTTTATCTTTTCACAAAGTTTATTCCTGAAGGAGCTATATGTAAAAAGAAAAACAAAACAGAACAAAAAAGAATATATATTACCACAACAAGAAAAAATCCTTTCCTGTATTCATTCCAAGTAATGGGTTTCACCTCATAGCTATTCTTTTCTGCAAAAGGTTCATGTTAGTATCCTTGGGTATTATTTTCTGATGGTATCAGGGCATAGTGGGTCATTATCGAAGAGCTGGCTTATTTCTGGAAGATGTTATTAAATGTTGTGGAGGTACGGTTATTTCCATTAAAATGCCAAAAGAAAGGAAAAATGTGGAAATACTAAGGGTAGTTCTGAGGAAACCAAGCTGCACCTTAGAAAATGAGACACTGGTGTTAAAACTTTTAGTTGTTTTAGAGGTTAGCCTGCTCCATTCAGTTACACAAAGGCTGAGACAGGAGACACAAACTCAGGTATGTACTAGAACGAAACAGGTTATATAAATGAGTGAACCAGGCTGATTGGTGATAGAGACATGGGAGCATTAAAAACATTCCATATTTCCCCTCATCCTGTGATAAAAATATAATAGCACAAGTGCAAAGTTAAAAAGTAACAGATATTCAACCCCAGTGTCAAGGCAGATAATTTGGAGAGGAAAGACATTGGCGAGCCAGATGGCTTATGAAGGGCACAGCTGTAATTCAACTCAAGCCAATTTTTCCTTCCATATTTTGAAAATCTGGGTCAAAATCCAGAGGAGGATAAGGGTTGCATGTAGCTGAAGGGAGAGAAAGGAGCAACTGAGAAGTCCTTTCATGCCTGGTTAGGATGTAGAGATATGAGACAATTTCTCAACTTTATTTATGTCTTGGAGGAAATGTGGAGCTCTCAAAGAGTTCCAGGAGTGGGATGTGATCATATAAAAAGTGGGATGTTGACAAATTAACCTGACAGTGCTTTGTTCAGTGGTTTCAAATATGGAAACCAGTCCTGAGACGTTTACAGAAGAGTCGTAAGGACTGGAATTAGCATAGTAACATTGGAAATTACCACATCGATGGGAAGTTGGTAGAGCTGACAGATCTAGGATGAAGGTTAATGTCCAAGAAGGTATAGTTGTTGACACAGACTCTCAAGAAAGATGTTGGTGCTACTGACAGCATCCGACCATAAGGAAAGGAGCATGTTTTGAAGGGAAGATGCTGAGATACCAAGTTATTTCACCTGGGCAGGCATTCCCAAGGACAGGAACAGGAAATAGAAATGCACATCTGCCTGTAAGTGCCCTCTGGTCTGATCCCCTCCTGTAGGAAGTGCTTCTAGGTTCAGTTTTAGATCTTTAGACCTAAGATACTGGCAGAAGCCTTCCCAGTTTAGAAACTTGAGCCCTATCCTGACTTCTCTCATTTTTCTCCTATATTCAATCCTTGGGTACATTTTGACTGCAAGTCACCCTGAAATTTGTTTCAACTTCACAAAATCTGTAAAATGCTTTGGCTAGAGCTAGTCTCTATCCAAAAAGCAATCCCCAGGATCTGCTTGGGTGCGTCCATATGTATACATACCTCTGTAGAAAACCACAGAAACTAACCAGTGGTATGAATGAAAGCAAAGGGAACCAAACTAGTCAAGTGCATTTCAGAATGTCATACAAAAATGCCTTAGTAAATGTATTACAGACGATGGCCCATTTTCACAGAGACTGACCAGCTCTTACAGGCTTCTGCCCAGCACCTGGCTTAGACAAATTATTTAAAACCAGTGTGCAATACTCTTTCCTCTCATATTATAATAAGTACACACACACACACACACACACACACACACACACACACACACCCGCAGTATTTAAACAAATGTAGTAATTAGGAATTCTGCTGTTTGGTGATATGCAGAAAAATGGGTTTAACATTTGTTTATCATATACTGTGTGCAGACATTGCCCAGTTTTTCTTTACCGTGGTGACCCTGTTTTGGAATCCGTCCCAGTGATGGGGACAACAGGACTGAGTATTAGAAACCTAGACCATCCTAGAAAATCTGGACCATATGGTCGCATATCTGTACCTTCCTCTTTTTCTCCTCACAGAGCTTGAAAATTCCAGCAAGTGATTTGGAAGTCTGTTTGATGTTGGTCTCTAGTGAGAAACAATGCGACTGTTCACTTACTGCAATCGGATGGATACCTGTCTGGGAAAGAGGGCGGAGGGTGGAAGGGGTGCTGGGGGACCCCTCACCACAGGCTTTGATCTTCCTTGACTCCTCCTGGGATAGCTCACCTTTTGATGTTGGGAATCAGTTAATTACTAGGCAAAATTGGTTTGAGGGACTAGGAAACAGTCTGAAGGCTCTGTTCTCAAACTGCCTGTACTTTGATCTGAGGAACTTTAGGGCAACCTTCCAGGGCATCTCAGGCAAACGAAAAGGGCTCAGTCCACGGCCCTGATTTTGATCCTCTTGTTCTACTGTAGTACCATCCTGATTTAGCAGACCTCTTCTCCTTCAGAGCCCTTGTGGTTTCAATGGTAGGAAAATGATGACTTTTAGCAGCAATTGTTAAGCATCTTTTGTACTGCAGAGAGCACACAACTTGATAATTCCCTCCTTAGATCTTAATTTGAAACTCCCATCTCTCTTTTTGTCTGTATCTCTTGGTAAACACCACCTTGAATAGCTCTTGCAACAAAAGGACTGAATATTAGAAACCTAGACCTTGATTTGTAAGACAGTATATTAAATTAATGGGTTGGGAGTCAGATTTCTTGCCCTTTCCTTTGTTGATACAAGTTAACATCCTCCAGGTTGACCTGAAAGGCTGAGAAATGCTCTGGGGTTTGATGGGCAGGTGGTGCTGGAGAACCCAGCTCTCCTTTCTCTTCCAAACAAGGCAACACAAGCTGGCACCTTGCCTAGTAATCCAATTCTCCTAATGAACACGTCTCCCTAGTCTGAGGCCCTTGCATTGTGACCATGCCACAGGGCTGACAAAGAGATAATTTTCAGTGCTCAGGGAAAAAAAAACAAAAAACAAAACACATGCAGAAACCTTCTGAGAGTGTGTTTTGTTCTTATGTCATGGCCCATTATGGCATTTTCATTTGAACTGCATCTGAAACCCATTTAAAGAGGTGGACTGTTCCCTTGGAAAACACAGACAGGAGCCATCTGGGTGTGTCTTAGAGGAGGCTGTTTGTTACCCTGGCTGTCATTATCAGACCTTAAGGGTACTAACATTGTATTAAGTATCTAAGCAAACGTAATATATTTGATTCTCCTGTATATTAATCCCTTGTCCTTATATAAGTAGTAGATTCATATCACAGTATCTCAGGCAACAGAATACCATTCAGTATTCAAAGATAAAATATGCATTCCTATGCATGGGCATTTTCTAGTTTTTCAAATGGAAATTAAGCCATACAGATAAACCATACATACATGGAGACTCTGGGATTACTCCTTTAGCAGAATGATGGATGAGGTGTTTTTTCTTTTGTTTTTTTCTTTATTCTCACCCCCATCATGGGAGGCGGCCCATACTTCAAAGAGTTTTAGAACTTTCTGACCTTCTGTAAGTAATAACGAAAGTCCCCAAGGCCAGAGAAATGAAACCACAGGGTCTTTTTCCGTAAAATAAATTGTGTTCCCTCATCTCAATATCTATACCCTTCTGTGAGAAGCAGGTTTCCCAACTGAAAGACTTTCCACATTGCTTTGACTTTCCCCGCTGTGATCCCTTCCTCATTTAGCAAACTTCGTTCTATATGCATAATTGGGAATTAATTTTCTAATTAGGTTCTTCACATTTATGAAGTTGTTTGATGGGGTGTCTGTTCTTATAACATGGCCTAAAGGCTAAAGTAGCGGTAATAATTCTTTTTTCTGGCTTTGCCCCTAATTCAGCTAAGGTTCCTAGGAAATACATTTAACTTTTATGAGTTCCTGGTAATACATCTTTAATGCTGATCTACCTTTGAAAGGTTGTTAGGAGTGTACTCACTGAAGCCTTTAAGACTTATTACAGTACAGTTGGTTTTATTTGTGATAGCAGCTCAAACAAAATGAAGCCATTTCTTCTGCAACAAGAAGGATATTTAGAAAACCAAGAGCAACAACAATTACAGAAAGAAAAACCAGATGCTGATGCTGGGAGGCAAAATAACATTGAACTGACCCTTGGATCAGGTATGAGCTGTAAGGGTCTTCATCTGAATTCTCTGTGATTTGCTGCACTGGTTCCACGGGTAGAGAAATTGACACTCTATGGTTCCACCACCCTCTGATCCATGAAGTATATACAAAACCATCTAAATTGTCTTTTTGCTCGCTAACCATTAGAGTTGGAAGTAAAAAAGACATCGTTGTGTCACAATTTTTTCATGTAGCAAAGAAGATCATGTTACTTACTATTATGGGTACAAAATAGCATGTTTATGAGAACAAGGGGGCATCGAAATTGTACAGTAACAAAAGGGCATCCTCATTTCGCAGGATATCAGTGTCATTAACCCTACACGAAATTTGGCTCAAAAAAAATGGATACTCCTCAGTATTCTCCAAATAAGAACCACCTCTCACATAATTTCCTTTGCACGTCAATATTTTCATTTGCGTTTGCACATCTGCATGTATGTCAGGGCCAAGCAAAAACAAAGTGTAACACTGGATATGTGATGATTTTAATGGTACGTGATACTCAAGCCTCAGAAAAAAATATTTTTCTTACCCCAGACCAATTTCACTCTTTATCATCTGAGTTACCTTCTAAGTCCCTGTATCTTCTGAACTCATGACATTCCTCTATAAAAGTTCCCACTTTACAGCTGCAGCTGTAACTCTCAAGAGCCAGTTAAGTTTCAGCATAGAAAAAGCCATATGATAGAATGGGAAAATCGCTCTACCCCAGGGACTCAGGAGGCCTGGTCGCTGTGCCCACCTCTAATACTGCGTTTCTGTTGTGATGTTGGACAAGTTATCTCAGCTGTTTGTTCCAGTAAAGGTCAAACAAAGAGGTCCTTTCTATTCTGAATGCATTTGGCTTCCAACATTTTATCCATGTCTTACCCAAAGAAATCTCAGTCATTCCGACTTTCTGAAAAATTATCCTGAACCTAACAGATGCAAGGATAGCATAGTGGTTAAGAGTAGAGGATGCAGGCACTGCATTTGCGTGTCATCATTGCCTCTTCTCCCCAGCTACTTAATTATCTCAGCCTCAATTCTGCAGCTGTAACACGGACTAAAGATCCTCTTTCACTGATCCTTTTCTGTTCCCTTGCTGTCTCGTCCCCCTCCTTTTACTGCTAAATGGTAGAATTTTGTTCTGATTTGTTCTGTTTTGTTTTAAAGATCTAGAAAAAGGACTAGAAGGAGGACTTTGATCAACCGGCCTAGATTAAGAGTGAGGAGTCAAGGATTATGTATCTAACTCAGACTAGCAATTGCCTGACCTTAATTTTACTGGCTATATAACACCCAAAGTCTTCTTTTTAAAATTTAAATCAAAACACACCCTCCTGTTGTTTAAATGCCATCCATGGTTCCTCACTGCACCGTATTTAGAATAAAGTCCAAACTCTACCATATTTATCGTTAATATTTGACCTCGGACCCCTTCTTTTCTTTTTCATCCTCTTCACCACTTATATCCTCTTCCACAATTTCAGTCTCCTCCTTCTCATCTTCCTCCTTCAGAAGGAGAGGTCTCTAGCCCCAAATTTGTGCTGAGTTCATACTTGCATTTCTAACAGCTAGCATAATTTATCCCCCTTGAATTCTGGTCAGCGTGTCCGAGTTGTCATTCATCCTATCCTTCCCCAGACAACCAAGCAGGCATGGCTTCTGACTTCTGTTAATGGCACCTCTGTTGTTACAGGCAGCCAGACTCACGATCTCATTCCTTTTGATCCCTCCCCATCTCTCTCTCCCTTTCATTGCTTACCAGCTTTTCTATTTATACCATTATTTGGACTTTCCCTTTCCTGTTGCCATTATTATTACTCACATCGGGTCCTCATCCTCAGGAATACTGCAGTAGTATCTCAGGGCCTGAAATAGTGAAATAGCCTCCCAACAGGTCATCCAACTTCTTCCTTTTTCTTCTCTTTCACTTCAGGTTATAAAACTGTAAGATTAATTTATGTCCTGGAGTACAGCTCTGAACGTTTCATTGTCCGTGCTCCCAAACATTTGTGAGCCGTATAGTAGAGTCTAAACTCTTTAGCCTGACTTTCAAAGTCCTGTACAATATGACCCTGACTACTTTTCTAGGCTAGTTTTCTGCTTTTTGTTTATTATTCTATTTATTCATCCCTTTATTTTTTCAACAAATATTTGATTAAGAACCGAAAGTGTGCAAGACCCCAGAGATACAACAATACAAATGTGAAACTTTCAGTCTAATGGAAGAGAAAAGCCAAACATATACACACACACACACACACACACACACACACACTCACACAAGTAGTATAATAGAAACAAAGAATATGATAAAAAAGTAACAGGGAAGTAACTCTATACATTTAAGTAACTTAAATATATCTAATACTTGACCTAAGTTGAGTAGTTTAGTAATTCTGAATACTGCTTAGTATTTTCTGCCCATTTTTCTTTGCTTATGTGCCCTTTTCTCAGAATGTCCTTGTCTCTAATAGTCAATATCTGATCCATATTTAAAGGCATATTTATTGAGGCTTAATTTTTTTGCCTCCTCATTGTTACTTTCTCTCACTCCACCCCTTCCAAGCCCTCAAGCCAGCCTTTGGGCCAGAGGCGGGTCATGTGACCTCAGACCCAGCCAGTCAGCTGAGCTACATCTCCCTGCTCAGAGGGGTTGGTTCTGAAATGGCATGTGACTTAAGCTAGGCAGACAGCTAATCTGAGGACTTTTGAAGAAACCACTGGGAAGCAGTCTTCATTTATTCCTGTTGGATTTGAACCTGAGAGCATAAAAGATTTAGAGTTACCAGAGCCACCTTGTCTTTTGGAGAATGGAGTCAACTCAGAAGGAGATAGGGAAAAAGAAACCCATTCTTGGTAAGGTCTTGGGAGGTCCCCAAATCAAATCGCACCACACCCTTGGAATTGTTAGTTACATAAACCAATCATTTTCCCTTTTGCTTAAGTCAGAGTGGTGTTTTCTGAAAGAGAAAAAAAAACTACCATCAACCGATCTCAAATACTACTCCTTTCACTGAACCTTTATTGGTGTTCCCAATTCAATACAATGTCTCTCTACCATCAGTCATTTTGTATCTCAACTCTGGTACATATTTTATCATCCTTATTTTAGAGTCCTTTGTGAACTTGTCCCCTACCAGATTTGAATGGAAGAGCTCTTGATTGGTCTGGCAAACAGGACCTGAACTAAGGTTTGGTAAGTTGCCTCAGGTACAACATTTAAGGAAGCACTCACTCTCAGGCGTTAACTCTGCACTCCCACGAGAGGAGAGAGTGAGTGCCTCCTTAAATTTTGCTCCCTATGCATCGCTCACGTCATTCTAGTTCCGATTCTGCTAACAGAGTAACTACTCAATAAGTTTTTGGCAAATTCAAGAGAATTCCACATTTTGCATGAGATTGGGAATTATCCAGCATTGCATTTTTTTAGCATTATACTCATTTGGCAAGCCTGATCCACTTTTTTTTAACCTTTACCTCTTCGTCATGAAGTCATTCGTCAATATACAACAATTATAGGGATGGTTTGTTGATGACATGACTCAAGAAACCTCTGAATAATATTTCCCAGCAAGGAGGTGAAGTAATAACTCTACTAAGAGACACATTCAGAAATAACATAGAATAGGGAATAGAGGATTGAATGTTCACTCATTTACTTGTATTTTCATAGTTCAGTGTCTGTTGTGGAGCCAGAATTATACAACTCATTATCTAGGTCAATCTCGTGAGCCATCTTGTCAGCACAGATGTGCTACTTTTTACACTAGAATTCTCAGTGGTAAAGCTGCTTCCAAGCTGACACCTATTATTAATAAAAGTGTTAAATAAATAAATTAGAGAAACAATGAAATCAGTGAAGTCTGTACAATAAGCACAATAAGCTATAAATATTGTAGCTTCATTTTATATGAAATTTTGTTAGTTATTTAAAAAACTGTGGGAGATCAGTAGTCACTTTGTGTTTGTGCTGGTGTTGGTTTATTGGTTGTAAGCAGCAGAAACTGACTCCAAATAAAGAAAATGTTTCAGAAAGGAATATCAGATCGAATAAACAGGTTCCAAAGGAAAACATTGGAACAGGCTGGAAGCAAGACAGCTCCAGAGCTAGATAACAGGAACATACATCTGTCGTCTCATTAAGCACAAAGAGGATGAATCTACACCAACAATTTCCCTCACATGATTCTACTCAATTTTTGTCTTTGCATTATTTTACTGAAGACTTATTCCTAGGACAGTGGGATCATTTCCTGGTTGTGATCATACGTCTACCCCTCGACCAAGAGAAAGCAAGGCATTCTCTTGAAAAGTTCTACCAACACTATACACAAACAACAGATGTCCATTACTTTGGTACAGTTAGAATCTGAAAACCTTCCCTGTCCTACTTTACACATACTCTGGGCAAATTGCCAATCTGTGTTCAGCATGAGCAAAATCACTTTATCATGATACTTTACTGTAGCAGTCACATCACATTGGCTCAAATTTCAAAAGCACAGAGCTGCGTCCATAGGCATGTGGGTGAATTTGGTAGGGGAAAAAAAAAAAAAGATTTGGTGTTGCTGTGTTTTAGTTCAACTATTTGGCCCCTCGAGGTATATGCTGCCATCTATTAGTACATGAATTGGACTAATCTCTCTGTGAGCTGTGTTGAAATGCTTTTGCCAATAGATATGGGGAGTGAGAATGTCCAAGACACAGATTTTTAAATCCCCAATTCTGTCCCAGACTAGCCCTTTTCCCCCTGGGGGATGCTTAGAAAATGTGTGCACAATCCAGATAAGCTAGATACAAGGACACTATTATTAATTTGGGCATTGACCCCAGTTACCAACGTGGAACTCCAGTGATGTGGGCTGGAGCGTATAGAAGACTCTTTTGTCTGGGTTTATTAGGGCTAAGTAGCCTGGAACTAATACACGCTGAAAGTCTTGTTTTTCTCCTTTTCTGGAATTACAAACCTGATCTTACTCTCAAATTCAAGGCAAGTCCAATGCAGGTTTTGTCCTTCCCAGAGGATGACAAAGGCAAAGCCAAAAGAGCGTAAGATTTGGTCCCAGTGCCTAGAGTTCAGCTGCCCCACGCTACCCAAGTCAGGCCTTTGCAGTGATTCAGAGCTTCCCCCCAAGATAGCTGCATCTAAGCCCCACTGAAAGACCGACTATAAAGAGAGGAACCAGCGCCAGCTTCATGGGCTTGTGATCTGTGTAGTTGTCCTGTACTCAGAAGAACTTCACACACTTGGTTTAATATACTGCAGTCCTGTGTTGAAGTTGTTAATAACTCGAACAAAAGGCTTGTATTTTCATTCTGTTCTGGGCCTTGTGTATTTTACAGCTGATGCTGAGAAAGACAGAAACAAAGGAGGCCAGAGTAGCTTACAGGTGGGAGCACCTAGGCCACAAGGTGCCACACCTTTTAATGTCTTTAAACAAATGTCATCTCTTGACACACTAGCCAGGTACAAAATGCTAGAATTTGAGCAATCCATATTTAACACACTTTCTTCTTAGGAAGGGCAGCAAAAGTAGGGGACAGGTGAAAATGATGGAGAAGAACCATAGCGTTCCCACTACTAGAAGCCAGCGCTCAGCCCGCAGTCTTTGGAACTAGACCTCAGACGTGTTGATTTATCCAATACGGATCACTTTTCTGAAACATAAAATATTTTGATAGGTAGGGCATGAGAGAAATGCATGAAGGTGGTCAAAAGGTACAAACTTCCAGTTATAAAACAAATAATTCCTGGAATGTAATGTACAGTGTGGTGACCATAGTTAATACTACTGTATTGCATGTTTGAAAGTTGCTAAGAGAATAGATCTTTAAAGTCCTCATCACAAGAGAAAAAAACTGTAACTGTATGTGGTGATGGATGTTAACTAGACTTATCGTGGTGATCATTTCACAATATACAAATATATTAAATCATTATGTTATACACCTGAAACTAATATATTGTTAAATGTCAATTATATCTCAAATATATATGTGTGTGTGTGTGTGTATATTTGAAATTGGTTGTCCTCCAAGGGTGAATATTAACTCCTTGGATGAATTGGCTTCGCTGTTTTAAAAAAATATATTCTGGTTTTAATTTATTCAACCATTTGCTATATGAAGCCTGCAGAGCACTTTGCTAGGTTCAAGAGAAAATACAGCATTCTATCAGTCATTGAAGGTTGACTTAAAATATAGTTAAGTACAGAATGCTGCATCTCCTAGGAGAATAGTGTTCTGTTAAAGCCAGATATTGGAACATGTTATTCATCTGTTTAAAATCCTTCAATCTATTCTCATGGTAGAAAGTTGAATAAAAATGAAATTCCTGAATAAGGTCCACTCATATTTAGATCTTGGTATAAATATCACTTGCTAAGAGAGGCCTTCCTTGTCTTTCCAAATCAAATCAGGACTCTTGATGTGCTCTCTTAGGGCATCTGTTGTTCAACATAATATTTTTCATAATTAAAAAAATTATTTTTATTGAAGCATGGTTGATTTTCAATGTTGTATTAGTTTCAGGTGTACAGCAGTGATTGTTATACATATACATATATCTATTCTTTTTCAGATTCTTTTCCCATATAGATTATTACAAAATATTGAGTATAGTTCCCTGTGCTATACAGTAGGTCCTTGTTGTTTATCTATTTTATATATAGTAGTGTGTATATATTACTCCCAAATTCCTACTTTATCCCTCCCCCCCACCTTTCCCCTTTGGTAACCATAGTTTGTTTATTATGTCTGTGAGTCTGTTTCTGTTTTGTAAATAAGTTCATTTGTATCATTTTTTTAGATTCCTCATATAAGTGATATCATATGATATTTGTCTTTCTCTGTCTGACTTACTTCACTTAGTGTGGTAATCTCTAATTCCATCCATGTTGCCGCAAATGGCATTATTTTGTTCTTTTTTATGGCTGAGTAATATTCCATTGTATATATGTACCACATCTTCTTTATCCATTCATCTGTCAATGGACATTTAGGTTGCTTCCAAGTCTTGGCTACTGTGAATAGTGCTACAATGAACACTGGAGTGCATGTATCTTTTTGAATTATGGTTTCCTCTGGTTATACGCCCAGGAGTGGGATTGTAGGATCATATTGTAGCTCTATTTTTAGTTTTTAAAGGAATCTCCATACTCTTCTCCGTACTGGCTGTACCAATTTACATTCCCACCAACAGTGTGGAAGGGTTGTCATCTCTCCACACCCTCTCCAGTAGTTGTTATTTGCAGGCTTTTTGATGATGGCCATTCTGACTGATGTAAGGTGACATTGCAGATTTTGTATACTTTGTTATTTGATGTTTCCCTCCCATATTAAGTTGTAAACTTCTTAAGGGACAGAGCACAAACTTCTCTTACTCTCCAGTGTATACCAAGTACTTAGCATGGTTCCTAAGCACATAGTAAATGTCCCATAAGTATATATTGAATTTAAAAAAAAAGCATGGAAGTGCATACTCTGTTTTTAAAGTGGCATCAAGTACAGAGACCCTGAGACGTGAACAAATGTGGCACGTTTGAGGACCAGAAAGAAGGACCGGTATGCCTGGGACACAGGGAACCATGGCTTAGGGGAAAGAGGAAAGAAGTGAAGTTTATGAGGGACCCAGGAACCTTGCGGACTAGAGTAAGAAATCAAATGTGATGGGAAACCATTGGAAAGGTTTAAGTTGTTGAGATCTATACTGAAGATGATGTATGTATTATAGCACCATAATATTTTGGAACTTAAAATTAAGTCTGAAGCATAAAACTTAATACAACATCATCTAGAGTAGAGGTGGGCAAACATTTCTATAAAGAGCTGGATAG
Organism: Leucopleurus acutus; assembly: GCF_964270905.1. Lineage (NCBI taxonomy): Eukaryota > Metazoa > Chordata > Mammalia > Artiodactyla > Delphinidae > Leucopleurus > Leucopleurus acutus. Next base: position 33,132,900 of record NC_139145.1, on the reverse strand, counting down.
TAAATACTATAAGCTTCTCAAAGCATACAGTCTCTGTCACAGCTACTCACAAATCTCATGATCGTGTGAGAGTAGCCATAGACAATACTTTTTTTCTGCGGAGCCCAGGCTCCAGATGCGCAGGCTCAGCGGCCATGGGTCACGGGCCCAGCCGCTCAGCGGCATGTGAGATCCTCCCGGACCGGGGCACGAACCCGCGTCCCCTGCATCAGCAGGCGGACTCCCAACCACTGCACCACCAGGGAAGCCCCATAGACAATACTTTAGAAAAAATAGCTATTGCTGTGTTCCAGCAAATCTTTTTTTTTTTAATTTTATTGGAGTATAGTTGATTTACAGCTATAAATTGTATTCAGTTATACATACACGTATCTTTATTTAGAAAAAGAAGCAGTAGGTCAGATTTGGCCCATCAGCCTTGGTGTGCTGATCTCTGATTTAACAGAACTTGGGAGCATGTGCAACTCTGTCACACGCGATGCCTATTAAAAATGCAGATTCTTGTGCCTTCCTCCAAACACACTGAACCTAAATCTCTAGGTTTGAAGTCTGAGAGTCTAACAAGTTGGCCTAGAGAATTTTATGCATGATTAAGTTAAGAACCATTGGTCTAGAAACCCAGTCCATTCCCCTGGGAGCATTTCTAGAGTACTGAAAAATGTAACCGACTGGCCTATGGTAGCACATGGGGGTGGATTCTCACGGTAGAAGGAGTAATGTTTGGGATGTTCTGTATTCCGTTCAGGGCACAAGGCAGGTTGTAAGAACTGGCCAATACATCAGAATGGAGCGTTTCAGGAGACTGTCAGGCAGGGCATATGGTTAGTAGCAAGGCAGAAAGCTCTGCTTAGATAAGGCTTCAGAGATCAGCCCTTCCTTTGAGTTCCCCGGTTTTAATTATTGATGCTAAAAATACTTTTCCCTTAATTGTTTTGTGAAATTAACTTAAATAAAGAATAAAGCGGTTCCATACATGCACAGGCAAACATTACGCTCTCTTCACATAAACACTGGGATGATTCCTCAGAATGTTCCTTTTCAAACGTGGCTGCAAAATAACACCCAGAGAATGTATTTCCAGCCACACAATACTGTGACAGTAAGCAGACAGCACACGAGAGCCTGTTATGCTTTATAGATTGCAATGATTATATTGTGGGAGCAGTTGATGCATTTGCTGGTGTTCATTCTGTTTCGCATTTGCATTTAAATTCCTGTGGAACAAAGATAAGATAAAGAGGAAAACAAATGATGCTTATTTGTTGTTATATTGAACTCCTATTATAAGTGTTGCTTTAAAAGTGGGTGAAGCTTGGCAAGGAAGCATTCCACGTGTTCTTTACAAAACATCAGATACACATTCAATCATCAACTAGAAATATGCAGGCGGACATATCCCTAGGGCTTTAATAAAATCATAAATCAATAAGGCATAACCCAAAGTGTGGCTGAATACAAGGAGAAAATGAAATCCTCAGTACTCTCTTTGACACATTTATCCACATTTTATTGTTACATAAGAAATGTAGAACTGCATTTGAGTTTTGAGACTGTATCCTTTTTATTTCAGGCTTTTTTTTTTTTTAAAGCATGGCTTGTTATTCACATTTCCTCTTTCAAATAATCTGTGCATCCGCACCGTGATTCTTGGATGAATTTATGCAGATCAGTTCTACATCCAGGGTAATTCTTTCTGCTCCTCTAAGCTCTCTATTTTGTTGCGATCCAAGGAAAAAAATCTTTTTGTAGAGTTCAATTGTGCATTCCAGGAAGTGGATGTTGGATTCCTCTATCTATGCAAGAAACACACCTGCCTCCCCACATGATGTGTTTGCCGTAATGAAACCCAGAAGAGTGAGAAAGTGCCGCCTCTTTCTCCCAAGTTGCCAAGTGGCGTACCGATGCTCTGATGATTTAAACCATCGTTTTAAACACCACACTCATTTCTATAGATACACCCGAAATCAGATAAAAATCAATAATTCAGTGACAACAGTTAATTGTATGATGTATCTGAACTCATAACACAGTTTTCTCTGACTTTACTTATGCTTTGCAATACATTTCTCAAAGGAATGACATTAGTCAAACTCTTTTCTGGATGTTGGCAGTGAGAGTCTAGAAACACTCCTCAAAAGTGGGGTCTGAAGAATACTCTTAATAAGAACTATTCCACAAAAATTAAATCTGGTTGTCAAGTTAGAATTATGCCTAAGAACCACCGCTTCACTTAGCTCCTTTCTGGAATATTTAAAGGCATACTGGCATATTAAAGGCTCTGAGAAGTCCAGCAGGAAAGACATGTATGAAGATTTGTTTGCCCAGACTTTTTGTTCAGAGAAAAAAAAATTTCTTTTTGAAATCTAACACCTGGCATTGGAACATGTTTTCTTGGGAACACACATACCAAAACTGTGGTCTAAGTGTTAACTGGTAACTAGCAGTAAATACAGTCTCCTGTTTTCATTTCACTTTTTATGGCCCCTAATGCATGTTTTTAACATATAGTTTAGGCATATTCATTTATATGTCATTCATTCAGCAAGTATTTGAGGAACTTTTCTGTGCCAGGGACTGTTGGGTGCTGGGGAGACATCAGTTCAAAAGCATATTTTAATTTAGTTTTCAAAATATATTACTTAGTCGCTAATATAAATAGCAAATTAGATTAAAAATCAAAGTATTGCAACACATCAAATACATACTATTTAAGACTCTTAAGGCAGGTAGTCAGGAAAACTGCAAAATAATAGATATTTTTCCTTATGTGTCATTAGGGTACCTTGAAGTGAGCAGGTACCTTATTTATTGTTGTGACTCTCCCTGGAATACAACGATGCATTTGAATAACTCACAGTTATGAGATTTAGAATCGGAAGCAAAGAAATTCAGAAGGATTAATTTTAGCCTCTTGCTTTAGCTGAATTTCTATGATCTAAATCAGTCCCTTCAAATGTTTTGAAAATCAGATCATAAACAAAATTTTATAAGCTGCCTCTTTTAGAATGTGGACTTAGAATGGCACAAATCTGACCCATTTTTTCAAATGTAAGGCAAGTTGGGTTAGAAAATCTATTTTTAGAAATAGTAAACAATTTTAAAGTTCGTAGAAGCTACAAGCCATAGATTTAGATAATAGCACATGGGGAAAAGTAATTCTGATTCTCGTTCTTATGTAGCGTATGTCACTTCAGCCATGTCACTAGAGCTGAAAGGGGTTGCCAAGTTAATTTAGTCAAGTGGTTTTCACAAACTATACATCTTTTTAATCATGACTTTCATTTGCTGGTTGGAAGACTCAGTTCAATCTGGCTTAAGTAAATAAGAACAACAACAACAATAATGAAATGAATAAATAAAGACCAAAAAAATAGTCTAGGAGATGTCTCACTTCATCTCAGAGTGCAGGGGTATCATTTGCTCAGGCTTGACAGATTCAGTGGTGCAGACCATGTCACTGGGACCTTGTATGTGTCTCTCTCTTTTTCAGGTTTGGCATGGATCTCAGACAGGACCCTCCACCTGCTGGTTCCCAGCAGCTGCAGGCTTACAAAATTCCTCCAACTAGAAAACCCAACACAAAGAACAATCTCTTTCTTTCTTTTTTTTTTTTATAAATTTATTTTATTATTTATCTTTCGCATCATTGGGTCTTCGTTGCTGCGCGTGGCTTTCTCTAGTTGCGGCGAGCGGGGGCTACTCTTTGTTGCGGTGCGCGGGCTTCTCTTGTTGTGGAGCACGGGCTCTAGGCATGCGGGCTTCAGTAGTTGTGGCTCGCGGGCTCTAGAGCACAGGCTCAGTAGTTGTGGCACACGGGCTTAGTTGCTCCGTGGCATGTGGGATCTTCCTGGACCAGGGCTCGAACCCGGGTTCCCTGCATTGGCAGGTGGATTCTTAACCACTGCGCCACCAGGGAAGTCCCAGAATAATCTCTTTCTTAATGATTCTCAGAATTGACACTCATTAGGCTCTCCTGACTCAGATGCTTATGCTGCAACCAATCACAGTGATGAAAAGAATAGAGTGACCTGCTTGGCCAGGCTTGGAAGATGTTTTTATTCCTGGAGTTGGCACAGACCAATAGTGAATGATATGGAGTGGGGTAGATGTGGTTTCCCCAGAGGAAATTGAGGTACAGGTACCAAAAGAAGGGGGAATTGATGCAGCGCAGGCAAAATCAGTAGGTGTCCATTATGTTGTTTTCAAGTGAACATGTACATAGAATCATGAGGTGTAAAATAAAGAAAAAGAGGAAATTTCTCATTAGACGGTCCTTGGGGAGAGGGGAAGGGACCCAGAGACCTGCTCACTCAGCCTCTCCTCTCAGCTCTTGAGGGAGCTGACCATCTGTCCTGATTTTTCTGGGATAATCCTGATCTGTGTCTGTTGTCCAGGGTAATTATTAACAGCACCCCTTTTACTCTCAAAAGTGTTCTGGTTTGCTTAATAAAATTTGGGGTTGCTAGATCTTGGGGAATCTCTGAGATCTATTTTTGTCCATCAAACACAATTGGAAATCTCTTGATCTACACCACCGCATTCATTTTGATAAATATTTCTTTATTTCACCTGAATAATATGCAGATCTTGGGACATTTTATCTCTAATCATCCTCTCCCATTTTACTTCTTTCCCAAAGTTAAACTTCATTGTTGTAAGTTACTCTACACAAACATTAATTGTATAACTATATCATTTATACAATTAATGTTTGTGTAGAGTTACCCAGCTTTAACAAATTCTATGTTTATTATTGCTTCTTCAACCTCAATCTTTCTCCTGAGATAAATTGTCATCTTCCGGAACTAATCCTTTGGAACCTTTCTACTCAAAGTGTGGTCCACAGACCAGAATCATCAACGTCATCTGGGAGCTTGTTAGAAATGCAGAATTTGGGGCCCACTGAATCAGATTCTGTAGTTTAACAAGATCCCCAGATAATCTGAATATATATTAAAGTTGGAAAACCCCTATTTTAGGACAGAGATTGGACTGGCTGCCCATTAGAATCTCCTAGGTGGCCTTAAAACTTAAGTACGTGTGTGTGTGTGTGTGTATTATATATATATATATATATATATATATATATATGTAGAGATACATATATAGATGCCAGGCCCTTCCTCAGACCAACTAAGTTAGAATCTCTGGGCATGGGGCCAGAAGCTACTCTAGAAGTTCCTTTATTTAGGATCATTTGGTAACAAATTCTCGTTTTCTGTTTGTCTGAAAAATATCTGCTATTCACATTGAATAATAGTTTAGTCAGTTCTGCAATGCTAGGTTGACATTTATTTTCCCTCAGTGATTTAAAGATTTAAAAGATTTTCACTCTTTTCTGGCTTTAATTGCTGTTGCTGGAAATTTTCTTGAGAGTAGTTTTTCCTTTGTAGGCAGTCTGAGTTACTAACTTTTCACTGTCATCAAGACCTTCTGGTTTTCGACGTTGTGCAATTTTACGGCATTGTGGCTAGGTGTACATTTCTTATCACATTTAGAATTGGTTGTGTTTTCTCAATCTGAGGATACAGGTTTTTCATCACTTTTGAAAAATTCTTAGCCATGTTATTATCCCACATTCTATTCATTCCTTTTTTTCCTGGAAACTATGTTAGACTCATGCATAACATTTTCATTTTCTCTTCCTAAGCGTTTCTTATTCTCTCAAATTTTAATCTTCTTGTCTCTCTCTTCAGCACTCTGGATAACTTCTTGGTATCTTCCCATGTAATATGTGACTCATATATATTGGGCTTTTATTTACATGCTTTTATTTTTTTCAGTGTTTAAATTTCTATTTAGCATATTTTATTTCAGGAGTTCTTTTTATAACCCGACCAGTCTTTCTTCAATTGTGTCTTTCTCCTTGCTCATTATTTCAGTTCTTTAAAAAGATATTTAAACATAGTTATGTTACAATCTGAATCTCATAATTCCAATATCTACGGGTTTCTTCCTGTTGTTTCTGCTGATTACTCCTCACGAACACCTGTCTCCTTGTTTGTTTTGCAGTTTTGGAGAGTGAGCTTATGTTATCTGGAATTTATCTGTGGATATTTTGTGAGGCCTGAGTTGAGGCTGCATTCCATCCTTGTAGGGACATTCCATCTTTGTAGAGAAATATGTGTTGGCTTCTGCCACGTTCTCTAAAATACAACTGAGTCAAGACTATGATTTCTTGTCTTGGGGTTTCCTGATGTATGCTGGTTATGTAAATGTTGAATCGCAAATTTGCCTGAGGGCAGGCCGGTGGTGATACATTTTTCAGAAGGTCCTTTTTTCCATCTAGAATTCATCATTAGAACTCCACAGATTCCCTGGTCTGTCTCTTTGCTGACTGGTGAATTTTTTTTTTTGTTCCATCCTCTCTTTGAGGGGCAGCACCCCAGCTTCAAGTCATTCACACTGTTAATGAGTAAAGTGCGGCTCAGAGTTTGACTTTGCTCGGGCTCACCCAGCACCTGGGAGGCAGAGATGAAAAAAAGGACCCAGATCTTCTCATAGACCAGTCATTTTCTCTCCAACAAAACAAGCTACAAAAATAGTATAGTGCCTTCTTCTAATAAGAATGGCTTCACCCTTGCCTCCAGTTGAACAAGGAACAGCAAGATTCAGTTATTCCTCGTGGCTAAGTTTGACAAATTATAGAAATAGGTTACTTAGATATATTTTAAGAATCATAAGAACATAAAAAAGTCACATGGGATAAGAATTATAGCCCACACTATTCAGTGTTTTGTCTTTTATAGTAGCACCAAGGGACATTGGTGTGACATGATGAGATTTGCCCTTCATGAGGTTCCTCAAAGGGGGCATCCCTAACTGAGGAAGATCTATCATCCAAGAATTTCTCTAAACCCTTCTTGAACTCTCATTATAGTTTTGGTTTGTACAACCTTCAGGCATGGCCATATGGAATTGATCTTATACTAGTCAGGACATGAGCTAAGTAACCCTGAGGTCCTTTTAAAATATGATTTTAAGTATCATAAATCTTGTTGTATAAGTAGACTCTGCAAGTGGAAGGCACATAGTAGAGTGGTGTGAAACACAGACTGTGAGGTGACAGCCTGTGTTCAAATACAGGCTTTATGCTTGTGTCCTAGCTATGTGACCTTGAGCAAAATCTTTCACTCTTCAGAACTTTTGTTTCCTTTCCTGGAAATGTGGTTTTCCCCAAAGGAAATTGAGGTACAGGTACCAAAAGAAGGGGGAATTGATGCAGCGCAGGCAAAATCAGTAGGTGTCCATTATGTTGTTTTCAAGTGAACATGTACATAGAATCATGAGGTGTAAAATAAAGAAAAAGAGGAAATTTCTCATTAGACGGTCCGGAAATGGGCAATGATTTTAGGGTTATCATAGGTTATTGTAAAAAAAGGAATAAGATAATGCATGTAAAATTACATAGTACAAGAATTAAAGTAAGTAGTGAAATGAAACTATTCTTAGTAGGACCATTATGAATATTTTTATTATTACTAATAATAAATATTTATTTTCTTATTATAATATTATAAATAAATATTTATTTATGAATATCTTCATCAGGTCACCAACATCACACAAAAATGTGCATGTGACCCCATCTCATTTATTTTAAAACATTTGGATGGTGAGGGGCGGAATAGCATATGAGAAGGATAAAGTTGATACTTATACCTTCCAACTATTTAGAGTTTTTGAGTACCAGTGCGTACCAAATAAATCACCGACTTTTCAGGAAACAATCATTAAAATATCTTTGCATGTGCAGTTGTAGGAATCCTGCATTTTGAAGAAGAGAGAGAGAAACTAACAGATAAACAAGGTCACTTGCGGTTCCATTCTGGATTTTACCCTTATATAAATCGACTCTGATATTGGGTCATCGGGTTCCCTCAATTATCTTTTTTTTAATTAATTTTTATTGGACTATGGTTGCTTTACAATGTTGTGTTAGCCTCCACTGCACAACAAAATGAATCAGCCATACACATACAGATATCCCCTCCCTTTTGGACTTCCCTCCCATGTTATTTTTGCCCAAAAAACAAAGCAAAAGCTTGTGGCATGTAATAGCTCTAATGTTAATAAAAATTGAATGGTCTTCCCTGGAAAGTGGCCTCTCCACTCTTTCTTAAATGTCTCAGTCTGCCCCGACATTTACTTTGCACTAGTGACAACACTCAATTTTCACTGACATTATCTTCCCAATACAATCAGATCAAAAATTGCCAACATCATTCTCATTCCTCTCCTGCAAGCAGATAATACAGGATAGGGTCTGGCTGATAACTTCCACTTCAGTAAGCTCTGATTCCACTACTTGGAATGCTCTGTGTGGTTTTCCCTTGGACTAGAGTCAGAGATACTCATGTAAAACAGGTGATTCCCATCAGCAGAGATGCACGTGACATTTGCCTTTAATTGGACTTCCCTCCTGCTGGGTGCAGAGACTCTGTAGGTCCCTGAGGGTGACTTGTACCAACTGGAGCCTGTATCAACAAGGACCTTCCCAGGTCCCACATGTTTATCCTTCCCCCAAAGGGCTTGTGCTCATATCTGTAGGTTGGAAGGAATTGCAGTGAAATTTCTAAGAAATGGTTGTGAGCATATAGGATGTTCTAACTCAGTTCACAGAAGCATTGCCCATGTTTTGTGACACTTTCAACTCCAAACTAAATCTACTCAGGGTTGCTCACAAAAATCAGGAATTGTTCTTCAAACCCTTATCATATGAGTGATCTTTTGCAGGTGACTTAAGTTCTCTAAGCCTCACTTGCCTCATCTGTAAAATGGAAATAAATATTAATATTTTTTAAGAATTATTTGAGATTTCAGTGAGATAGTTCAAGTACAGGACTTCAAGGGCCTGGCACATTTTATATAACATGTATATATATTCATAATATTTAATGTTAATGCTAGTGTCGGCCTACAGTTGTTCTTTTTTTTTTTTTTTCCACAAATGGTCGGAGATTTCTGTTCCTCAGTTTATATCTGGAAAGCGAAGTGGGCAATTAAAGACATTATTTTAAATGTAGTCTAAATTCTACTTGTACTTGATATGCCCAGATGTTTGAGGGGAAAAAAAACCACCTTGAATTATCTGGATAATTTCTCAATTTGGGGCAGGACAAATGTCATATGTTGAGTTTTCTTTTATATGTTTAGGGTAACCAACCATCTGGGTTTGCCTGAGACTGAAGGAGTTTCTGGGATGCTGCATTTTCAGTGTGAAAACCAGGACAGTGCCAAGCAAACTGGATGAGTTCGTCACCTTACACATTATAGCTCCTGGTAAACACTGTAAAGCACTCAAATCTGATGAGCTTTTAAGCAATACGTAGGTCTTGTGGAAATTTTTAAAACCCTTCAGTGAAGAAAGTGTTGAGGGAAGCGAAGGGGGAGGAGGGATATATCCTTAGAGATGCTTTCAGCCTCAAAAATTAATCAATGCTAAACTAAAATAAAAGTCCTTCGAGTCTGGAGATAGATGGTTTCTGGATTGGGTTAGTAGTTCGACAGTGTCTTTGAGGACTGCAGAACCTTAGTATTGGCTTTGGCCATGTTCACCCTTAGAGTCTCTTTCGGCTTCATCCTCAAGCATCTCACTCTCCCTTTACTGCATCTAAACCCAGAGGGACAAACGGGGGAGGAGAGAAAGAGGCATCTCTCTTTTTTCATCAGGGAGTAAAATCACTTTCTGAGTCTGACCCAGACTATTTTCCTTTGTTTCCCTAGCCAGAGCTGGGTCATCTGCCCACCCATTAATCAATCAAGCAAATGCTTGGAATTACTAGACAATTAGACAAAGCAGAGTTCATCCTCTGGGCTGAGGAAGGGGCCAACCTTTGCTAATAAGCACCTTTTAACATGAACAAAAATAGGATCTGGTTAGGAAAGAAGGAGGGAGATTGGAGAAAGAACTAATGGCTAAGGAGGAGGCAGGCAACAGAATCTACCATGGGCAGGGAAAAGGGGGCAGTCTATCTCTCTAAAATCCACTCCTGTTCTTTAGTCAGTCACTTATCACACTGATGTGAGTGCTTCTAGCTATTGATTTCCCAGGGACCTGAGTATAATAGGAATATGGCAGATGGATCACCATTTATTGGTCCGTGTAGGTCATAAGGCCCAGGGAATTCATATGAAACGTCTGCCTGTCTCAGTTTCTCTCTATCTGCCACTTAAGATATGGCCAGCAGCTTTCTAAACTGGAAGAGGAATCTAACCAAAGAAAACAGTAAGGAACTCTCCATTCTGAAGTTTGTTTCTTGCCTGCAAATCAAATAAAATATTGATCTTCCATCTCAAGGAGAAAGTCTTTCATTGGAACTTTGATGCCCCAATTCTCGTAACAAAGTCCCCACCAAAGAAAATGTGATCTGGTTTTCTCACCTTTGAAAATCTTTCTCAATTCCCTGAGTCACTCCCTCTCTGTGAGCTGAATGATTATACTCTTCCCTCCTTCCTGGGGCTGCTTTGTTTATTTAAGGATGAGGGTTCAAGGTCATTGAAGCAAATCTTCCTCAGCTCCACCAAGACACAAGAGCTCTTGTGTAAGTGACCAGACCCTTGTTTATCAGAGACTTGCCTTGCGCTATCAAGGTTTGTTATCTCATTTATACCCTTTATGTCTCTTATGAGGGTGTTATAAGTTTTCCTTAACTAACGATTATGGTATTTTAATACATTTTAGAAATGTTCCACAAATGTTAAGTGCTGTTACTCTTTGGGTCATTCCCTATTTGCATTAATACGACTTCGAGCGTCATCCATGCACTCTAATGGGAGGATGGATCCCTTACACATTTCCTGGCTTCTTAGGAACAAAAAGATGGCAGCGCAAAGTGAGGTTTAATTTTCCTTTTTGCTTTTAGATGATTCTTAAAACCTTTCTGAGAGACCTTGAGTGATAATGATCTGGAAAACAGTAACTTCTGATAGTAAAGGTCTAATGTATAAAATATTTGATTAGGAGCTAAAGAATAAATCAGCAGTCATATGGCCCTGCCTTTTAACTGGGCATATATTTAACACAGCCACAGGCTGCTCCTTTCATTTGGAATTTCCAAACTGAATTTAGGAAAAAAAATAGTGAAAGTATATCCAGGAAATCCAGTATGATTTTGGTGGGATTCTACCTGCCATGGTTCCAGCGTTTTCACAGATACTATGGTGCGTGGCTCTATACTTGTCTATAGCTGTTTGTGGTTTCTATTTATGTTCAAATGCACGATGGATAATCTGTTTAGATGTGAGGAAAGAGTTATCTACTTTAAAGTTATACTCTTTGTACATTGTGGAGAAAGTCCTGAATAAGAAATTAGAAAATCTTCATTTAATTGGTTTGGTGAATCTAGCTTTCAGTCAAAAGAAATATGTGAATATCTTTTGCCCAAGACAAACAACACATAAAGAAGGAAACATATCAGACTGATTTGTTCTATCCCCTGAAGACAGGAAGGTGGAGGAAGCGTAAAGAAAATGAAAGACACGAATGCCTATTAGACGGCACAAAGGATTGGTTTAAACAAAGCTTTCAACATCCTACTCACAGATATTCTAGAGTGTGATTTTTTTTTTTCCTGATAAGCCACCCTCAGCTGCTGCATCTCATTCCTTTAAACGGCAGTCATGCATCACACCTACTGAGCTTTTCCACCTGTGACTCCAAATAGGAGGAAAGTCAGCTTCATACTGGTTGTACTTTGTTGGGAGTAGAGGGCAGGGTGGCAGATGGGGGAGTGAGTGCCTGTAATTAACATAATGGTTTAAAATATAGCTTTCAAAAGATGAACATACTTAGACAAACCAGTGATTGTAGGTCATGGGCTGTGCTTTCCTTGCTAATAATTGCAAAATCCATTGCTGTCCCCTTTGAGTTTTTTTTTTTTTTAATAAAAGACTATTAAAACTGAATAAAAGCATAATAAGTAGATTAGTTAGAACAATAGTCCTCATGAGAATGTTTTGATTCTGAGTACAGCTGCTAAAGATAACCCTAAATGCAATCAGGTTTAGCTCCCTGCCTGTATGAAAGGAAGGTAATACCCTCTGAGATTTTGCCAACAGATGACATTATTTCTCAAGTGTCTCTTTCTACATTTAAATTATTCTTTCCTCTGGGCACTGGCAACAAAATCTTTGTTAAGAATCACCAGAGAAACAGAGCTCAGAATAAATGCTCAGTGGAAAATTATTTTTGAGAATTTGGTTTTAGATATTTCATATCATAAGGATGGATGGCAGTGCATCCAAGAGGGAGTGCTCGGTGATCCTTCTCTGTCCTCTTTGTAATTTTAAGGATCAAAACTCCCAAGGTGGCCAGAGATAAGGACACAGGAAGCAGTGCGATTTTACTAAACATATACACATTGTAAAGAGTAGTGTGATCCAGTGTCAGGGATGGTGTGTCCACATTCTGTTCTCTGTGTTTCACTTTATTAATTGCATTCCCTTTGGTCAGATGTATTCATATCCTCTCCTGTCTCTTCCTCTCTCACACACACACACACATTCCCCAATTTTCTTTGTATACTAAAAGACCTGAATAACCCTCAGGAAAAACCCATGCATAGAATTGATCATTCAAATGGTCATGGATTACTACTCAGGTCGGTTCTTCAAATAAGGTCCCACAGTCAGTACTGATATTCTTTGCAATCTCCTGCAGCATGCCCATTCATAGGGAGGCTGCCTTCCAGTTTCTATCTATATCTCCACCCTCCCATTTCTTCCTTGAAAGGTATCTTCTTTCATAGCTTCCTATGTCAGATACCTCTACACATGCTTTTCTCCGTCGCCGGCTGGGCAACTGTCATGTCGCCAAGAAGCCCTTGGTCGGTCCTTGGGTTTTACCATCTTTCATTGCCGTGTTCCCTTTCCTGTTCTTCCCTACTCCTTTGTTGCCTCCCAAACCACTGCATTCACTCAGAACTTTAGTCTCTGGATAGGAGAGACTGTGAAACTTAGCACTGTCTCAAGTTTGTAAGTTTATGAAGTTCTCTGTCACCAAACTAGGTAACGAGACTCTTTCATTTGTCTGTCCACCCTCATCCAAGTATGGCTATAAATGTGGACTCTTGTAGTAGTTTTCCTTGCCTTCCACCTTTGAATTAAGTCTTTAGCCTCATAGTTGCCAAAGTGTAGGGAGTACAGATACAAGACATCATCAACTTAATTTGGTCTCACACACACGTATCCCACCCCGTAGTTCTATAGTTCTGTAGCGGTGACTGGTAGATATTTGCTTTGTAAAGATAACGTGAATCAAAATGAAATTTATTCTGAGACTGTTTTATTATTTCATAATAGCTTTGAAATGATTGGAGAGGCATTTGAGAATCCATAAGCCAAAGAGTAAGCTTGTGCTTATTGAACATAATCATAAAACTGATTAGGAGTCAGTCACTCCCTCTATTATTTTATGAAGAGGGAATTTTACAGTCCAATGTTTTGACAATTTTTTTCCAAGCCCAGCTAAAGTCAGAGTCATCTGGAGAGTTTTATAGAACTACACGGACCGGGTCCCATCTCAAGCCTACTCATCAGCAGCTTGGGTGACGCCCTAGGTGGGATATATTTTTTTAAGTTCCCCAAATGATTCTGACATCCAGCCAGGTTTAAGACCCATGGACATATTCTATTTCACGTTGAGATTTTATGTATGTCTGTATGAACACCGTGTGCATCCATTACATTTATAAATACCCATTTATCATCATATCATGTTAATTCCTTTAGAAAATCTATAATTATGTTATATATAAATAAAATCTATAGCTATAGACACAGAAACCCAGAAATATTATAGGCAGAGTGGCCACAAATATTTTTCTAAAAATTATTCACAACTCCTGAACTACACACTCTGCTCATAGTATAGAGTTTACCAACTCCCCTCCCTGAGATATAAACGTGACAAGAGTCGTGATAGTTCTCCTTTGTTGAGCTCACTCTCTGTGCCGTGTGTGCTGGGATAAATGTTTTTCATGCGTTATTTCATCAGTCCTCCCAACAAACCTGTGCTTGCATTTCTGCTCTCATGCAACATATACACTCTTTTAAAACCTTGTTATGTGCAAAATCATGCACTGAAAAAAAAAAAAAAAATGATTTACAGTAAATCTGGTTTGGGCCAGACCCTTTAAAGCCTATACAACTTGGTAATCAAGCATCCACACAACAATTATAATCCCAAAGATGAAACACTAGCAGGATATTGTTACATTTCTGATGTGTGTTTATACATATGTGTGCATATATGTATATATTTACCTTTAATTAAAGGTAAAACAATTAAAGAGTACGAAAGGTAAAGACTGCTGAGCTCTGGAAACAAGAGCGAAGTGCACAAACATCAGGGAGAACCACATGTCCTTCAAAGACATAACACAGCCAAAATGAGCCATAATAAGAATGTGGAGTGAGTGGAAGTCATGCAGCGGGGGCGGGGGAGGGGAGGATGGCTGCAGCATTATTGTCTGACTTGCTGCATTCAACTAGGTTCTCATTCCTAGTAATGCTGTCCTTCCCAACATAAAACATGAAGTTGTTGGGAAAAAGTAGGTATCAGCCATTGAAATCCTAAATTGCCCTGGCATTATTCCCTTATTTGCCAGTGGCCTATCAGCTTATGTATGACAACAAACACCTGTTGTAGAAGAATACACTGTTCTATTATTAGCCACATCTTACAGATGAGGACATTATAATCTGTGGATACAGGCATTCTTGGAGAGGTAGTGTTTCCCTCACCCTGCCCTTCTCTTTCCTGCCCGGTATTTCTAGCATTGAGGACATGTAGAAGAGAGACTCATTTAGGAAGGGGTGTGATCTTTAGCAAAAATAAGGGTGTACAGGTTTTGTTATCCACTAGGCAGTTTGGTAGACATTGAAAAGGATACATTTTTAATACAATTATGGGGCTATAAGAAGGCTCTTTCTCTTCTGCTAAGATAACTTTTATCTCTACTGGGAATTTATTGTGTGTTGCCTCATCATTTACCTCATTTGATGTTCACTGTGGCCCTATTAAAACTGTTAGGGGAGGTATCACTAACTCCGTGTTGAAGATGGAATGACCAAAGCCCAGAGAAGCACCCTGTAAATTAGGAAGGGCTGAATCTTTGCTTTACTTTTTCCCCCAACCCTGATTCCAACATCTGTGGTACTCCACTGCTGAGAAACGAAGATAGACGTTTCACATTCTAATTAATAAAGCCCATAGCACTCTTTCCTGCAGACATAATAACGGGACTTAGTGTTGTTGAAATGATTTAATGTTACTGAGGACCAAGGTCTATGGTTTTAAACTGACTCTGTACTTGGACCTGCCTTGGTTCAGACAAGATGGATTGGTGGTTTGGAGTATGAGCTTTGAATTCAGGCAGATTTGGGCTTATATTCTAATTCTACTTTCTTAGTAATCTGGTTACTTAGCTTGTCTGGCCTCAGTTTCCTGATCTATAAAATGGGGACAATAACTTTGCCCAGAGAGGGTTATTATAAGGAACAAATATAATACTTATGTTAAATCTATAGGCAGAGACAGAGTTAGTGTTTGATTAATAGTAACTATTATTGGGCTTCCCTGGTGGCGCAGTGGTTGAGAGTCCGCCTGCCGATGCAGAAGACACGGGTTTGTGCCCTGATCCGGGAAGATCCCATATGCCGCAGAGCCGCTGGGCCCGTGAGCCATGGCCGCTGAGCCTGCGCATCCGGAGCCTGTGCTCCGCAACGGGAGAGGCCACAACAGTGAGAGGCCTGCGTACCGAAAAAAAAAAAAAAAAGTAACTGTTATTATTATTAGAATGTTCTTTTAGGAAATAGATTATAAAATCCAGACAGCACACTTACAAAAGAACTTAAAAATGAAAATCCACTTTAAGGTAGAGAACACTTCTTTGTGTTCATGTGTGTATGTATAAATTATCAAACTAAAATCTGCCAAACTGTATAAAATAAAATCTCAGTTCTATTGTATATACTGAATTTCCCAGAATCAACTGTATGTGTCTGCACAGGCCACGTGCATGCCTATACCATTCATCATTTATAAACTCTATAATAAAAAATAAATGAAAAGAATTGAGAAAACTTCATATCAATGACAAAACCACAACAAGTAGCATTAATATTTCTTGCCCCCTTTGCATAAAAATATCTGAAATAGTTACACTATAAGGTGTATGCATCAAAGTTATGAGTTAGAGAATAGAAAACAATATGGGGAAAAAAATAGACTGTGACTATATCAGTAACAGAAGGGTCAGCATAGCTGTGTTTATTGAACTTCTATGTTAGACTCTGAATTTCTCAGTATAAACGTGAAGTTCATGGTACTTATGTAGTTCTTTTATTTGTTTGTTAATCAAAGTGGGTTCGGGGGTGAGAGAAACATGGAAGTTGCTCAAGAAGACAAATGTCTTCCAGGTTTTAAATGCCAAAATACATTTTTTCATGCCCAGTTTGCTTTTTTTTAAATCAAGGATACGAATTGATGGCATGGGCAAAGTTCTCAATGGCCCTTCTTGATAACCAAGACCCAGATGGGTTTTGCATGCACGTATCTGATGATATCCTTTGATCAAAGTCAAAGACATAGCGTTAGAACCTCATTCAGTATGGATTCATTCCGCTCGACATAACGCTGAGGTCTAAGCACCTGACCTTCTGGTAATCTGACTTCAGTTACTAGAGGGGTGAAGGGATCATGTATCCCACAAGCTTTCTGACCCATCATTCCTCCCAGCCGGGCTTTCAACAGAAGCTTGGAATCAAATAATCAAGTAGGCAGTGCTCTCTGGAAAAGGCTTGGCATGGTGATAGGCACCATTAGTTATTAAGAGTAGGTCTGTATGATCTGAAAATCAAACCAGGAGCTAATACCTTTGGTTCCTAAATGAAAGTTTATCTTCAGAGACATGAAAACAGGCCTACACACAAGCATCTGTTTCTCGCAGAAGAGAGCTTCAGACAGATTAGTGACTTGAGTACCCAAGAGTAAGAATAGTAGCGTGACAAATGACGTGGGCAGAAATACTTTAATGAGGCAAATTCCTGAAAACTAAGCCAAAAATTAAGCAAAATAAAGAAGAAAATGTGATGATTTGCCTAAGTCTTATCACATAATAAAGGAAGCCATGTCAGTTTCTCAAGAGATACCAACAGACCTTCCCCACACCCCAAACCCAACACAATGACTGCAAGAGTTCGTACAAAGAACATGAGACAGTCATGTCTGTTATGACTTACGGCAGTGTCACCAATGTGCAGACGCCTGTTATCATACAGCTATTTCTATATCTATATCTGTGAGTAGGACTCAGTAAAATAATTTAAATTGTATTTTATTATTTAATATCTTGCATGTTTGGGGTGAGGGGAAATGTCTACTTTTTAGTTTTCAGTATTGTTTCCATTTTTTGCAATGTGTGTATACTGCTTTAATAATGAGAAAAAATGAAGTTATTCTAGTTTTAATTAGAAGATGTTCCCAGTAACACTTTTTTGGCTCCCATGCCAAAACAAGTTTGCTCACTATTGATTGAAGGGCATGCTAGGTCTCGTGATTGCCACTGGGGAAGCTCTCTGAAACAGAGATTGCCTCTACGAAGCCCCTGACATTTGTTCCTTCACCCAAGATGTATTGAGCACCCACTATGTACAGTGTATTTCAGGTACTTGAGATTGCTAGCAAGAGTCTGATGGACGGGCTTCAGTGTAGCTTGTGAGGGCGTTCGAAGATAACATTGAATCATCAGAAAAAATCCAAGTCACAGTTCAAATACTGACTTCTAGGTTGGTGGTCTCAGAAAAGGGGTAAAGTTGAGAGATCCCAATTGAATCTGCAGCTTCTATTAAATTTGAACCCTAGAGACACCTTCCTGCAAATACCTTATTTTTTTTTGAGTGTAGAACAATTCATATTATGTACACCCTTCTACTGACCTGTCTCTTTGAACCCTGCAGGCACTTGACAACTAATGAATAAAATAATATTGTGTGCTCTTGGGGCTCTTGCAGACCCTTTTGTATCTATAAGAGCTCTCATTTTTTCCGACATACGGGAGAGGATACAACACGGAGAGAGGCTGCTTAGAATAACTGAGATAGCGTGGTCTAAACCCCAGGGGCACTAATGACATTGCATCCACAGAGCCAAGTTAGAATGTTCTATAATGATGTCATTAGACTCCTGAAAAAGCTAACTTATTGCTGACTAGAATTTCTCTATTACATTCTCTTTAAAAGAGGAATAAACTCCAGGGTGTGTGGCTCTGCATGGTATTGACATTGAATGTCTGTGCCTCCAGTCACTCTGATAAAGCCATTTGACCTTCCTGCATGCAGTTTAGTCAACTCAGCTGCCCTTTTTATGGAGACAAATGAATTTCCAGGATTATGCAGGTCAGGTCACCTGGGGTCAAAAACTGATTATTCAGTCATTCCATCACCTTTGTTCTACTTTGGCATCTTTGAACATTTATTCTTTAGGTCCTCACCTTTGATTTGGTGTCCCCAAATGTTTATTCCTGTGAAAGTACATCTGCAACTCAAATACAGAGATGCATAGCTGATGCCTAGAACACATTTAAAACCATTCCCAGGGTGGCAGAGACCCAAAATGGACAGTCTAAACCATGCATTTGAAAGGCAGAATTGTAGTAGGGGAAAAAAATAAGGAGAAGAAACATAAAAAATTTGAGACCAGGACTTCCCTGGTGGTGCAGTGGTTAAGAATCCGTCTGCCAATGCAAGGGACACGGGTTCGAGCCCTGGTCCAGGAAGATCCCACGTGCCGTGGAGTGACGAAGCCCGAGCACCACAACTACTGAGCCTGCGCTCTAGAGCCCGCGAGCCACAACTACTGAAGCCCGCGAGCCACAACTACTGAGGCCCGCGTGCCTAGAGCCCGTGCTCTGCAACAAGAGAAGCCACCGCAATGAGAAGCCCGCGCACCGCAACGAAGAGTAGCCCCCGCTCGCCGTAACTAGAGGAAGCCCGTGCGCAGCAACAAAGACCCAAAGCAGCCAAAAATAAATAAATAAAATAAATTTAAAAAATTAAAAAAAAAAATTTGAGACCAAGTTTCTCCTGTTTATTAGCCATGTGACCTAGGGTGAGTTATAGCACCTCTGTATGTCTCAACTTCCTGACCTGGAAAGTGGGGTCGTTAATAGAACTTCCCTCTTCAGGTGGATCAAGTGAGATAAATATGTGAAACACCTAATGAGAAATCGAGAATGGTAGCGGCATTGCTGAATGTGAGTGCAGGAGTGACTGTACCTGGGATTTTACCAGAGGAACATCAGTTAACAGAAATGTCATCTTCCTAAACCTAGAATTTAGATTGTGTTTATGTACTAGCTGGTCACCTTGTCAGCACTGAAGCTTTTATAAATGTCTGCCTATCAAAACCCTGCAATCTTTATGTTTCTGGGTTGTGTTAAAGCTCTAGCCCCAGACAGCTCCAAATTTGCATCTCCCGCATTTGCATTCTCTATCTCTCTGGCTCACAAAACGAAGGCAAGAAAGTAAATCTTCAAGTTAGACACCCATTCTGTCAAACTGATGTGCCGTCCAATGAATGGTGGGGACAAAAGAAACACATCACCGTGGTCATATGTAAGCTCTCTGAAAATACCAAGCAAGCCCAATGCCAATATGATATATGAGATTTTTTTAAAGTGACGTTGTAGTCTAATGAGATTGGCATGATTAATTAATGGCCTGTGCTTCTTTTGAATTGGGAAGATAAAGCATCATGTTTCCTGTTGTTTGGTGTGACACACAAAGACTTTTGCGTACCTGCTGATATTTAAGTGAACCCGAGGATGTAGAATTTGACAGTCATTTGCTACACGAAGCTCACAAAAAGAGACAAAGGAACATAATGTTCAGACCACAGTGGTCCTATCTTTCCATTAACACTATTTGGCTTTCTAAAGTCATGTATATCCACTGTACATCTTTGTACCACGTAGTCGATCTGCTCCTCGGAGGGCCAGGCCTGGACGTTCAACCAATTGCTGTTGCTTTGTCTGCGTCACCAGAACTGCCCACCTTTAATCAGGGGATCTCTGGAGTCATTTGAAGATGATTCATGTTTACAGAATCTTAGGATGTTTTTTTGACCACACAGTGTAAGGACTTCACGTGAGAGACTGTCTAGCTTCCCGTATACAGTTGTTAAGGGGTTAAAGATCCCAGCTCTGCTGCTGAGAATTTGGTGATTTTGTTTCAGAGACTGTATATTTCTATCAGTACAATGGGAAAATAATAGTTCCTGGCTCAAAGGGAGTAAGTGAGATCTAGCACCTGTTCAATATTTGATAAACAGTAGGGGTTGTTAAGTCACAGAGTCACATTCTCATATAGAGAATAGAAGACAAATATAGAGAGTAGAAGACAAATAGCCAGATAATACTTTTACAGGAAACTTTTCTTCCCTCTGTTTCCTGATGATCCTAGTAGTTGCACACTTCTTAGGTCACCTGGGTAATACAGAAATGTCAGAGATTGGTCTGGTTTTCAAAGCCTTTGGAGGATTTACTGACCCATGATGCTCGACAACAACCTGGAATAGGCAATGTGAGGTCTCAAGCACATTCAAGGAACTAGTTTTGAAAAAAATCCTGTCACCCAAACCTTCTATCATTACAACAACTCACATCTGTTTACATCAACTCACATCTGTTTACATCACACTTTTATTCTATGCATCGTCAATTTTTCCAGAATATAGATGTTACAGGTATCATCTATTCTATGAATCTTTGATTATAATTTTCTCATCTCTACTATCTTTAGTTCAAACTTCACCCTTTTTCTTTTTAATCCAGATTTTTCTCTCCTGAAATTAAATATATTTATGTCACCAACACCCTTCTTTACTCATTCTTCTCTACCCAGTCTAAATAATTACCCTATAAATCATCCCTCAAAAATAAAAAAAATAGCAGGCATGGTTCCTGGTTTATTTTGGAATATGCAGCCTAGGTAAAAAAGGAAATAAGTATAAATATACTAATAAGTATAAGCATATCTATACTTTATACTTATTTCTAATGCCTGGTACTCAAGAGTACTTTGACAAATTAATAAGTGAACTTGAGAATATATACATATTCTCAATATGTGTATATTCCATATACAAAGCAATATGGCAAGTGTAAAACTGTTTTCTCACACGTTGAATATATACATTCATGTCTGCCCAGGAGGAGAGTAATCATGGTTGAGGGGTGTCAGTCAGGGAAGGCTTCCTGGAAAAATGGCAAGTGATTCAGTTTCGGAAGCTGAAAAGGGAACTTTGGGTTGACACATTTTATGCAGTGACCGCTCTCTGCAGCTTTCTTCTGCATCCATATCCCATAAATAATATGTTTTCAATAATCCACTGTATCCTTTGTTAAAACAATGCTTTGTGGAATTAAACATACATTTCCCTCCCTCCTGAAATGCCCTTGAGAAAGTTGAGATTATGCTAGGCTTTTATTGTGAATCTAATGCTTTTTGTCATCAAGAAAAAGTCAAACTAATTAAACTACGTGAGAACAGAGCACCTGAAAATGACTGCTTAGAGTCAGCTGATGTCTGTAGGTAATTCTCTCAACTAAATGTATGCATGTTGTACAGTAAGGGCACTAGGCGGTCAGTGGCCTTTCACTCTGTGCACTGTTCAGACTCTTCCACCAGCCTTTCACATGTGGAGGACAAAGGAATGTCATCAGTTCTCTTATTCGGCTGCTAGAGCAACTCTCCTAGAGAACTCTCAACATAGTTTAACAATATTCCAGTGTTTTCAGTTATCTCAAGAGAATAATGTAACATGAAATGATTCCCTAAACAGTTTGTTCTTAACAATAAGTCAATTTTATTTAAAAATTACAGTTTTATAAAAACAAATGATTACATTTACTTTGACTATGTAATTGAGGATATCACTCAGAACACTACACAGATTTTTATGAAGTTTTGCAAGAAAACATTTCTCATGACTTAGCACTGGAATAGATAGATTAAAGAGCAACTGGTTTTTTTTTTTTTTTTTTTTCATTTTAAAGAAATTATTGCTTGTCAACTAGTAGTATTTTTCTGTTTCCATTGGTTGGTAAGTAAATCAGGCCTAGTCTTTTACTCCCCTCCACCAAAATCTGTAGATATTTATGGCATGTATTCTGTGTACTAATCTTCTCTCTCTTTTCTTCATATTTTCCAACTCATTCACCATCGTTATTTTTAAAATTTTCCTTTTCAACATAAAACTCTATAAGAAACTTAGAATTTTTTTTTGGACCACATGGTTAACAGAATATGGTTTCAAATATAATAATAATTAAAGAAAATACTATTATAAACCTATTTATTGATAATATCAGAGATTTTAAGATAAATTTGAATAAACTATGATTGAAATGATGAATCTCTCTTCCCCCAAAGTTAACAGATCCAAGCTACTACCTTGTTTATAATGTAGAAGAACTGGAAATTGTCTACATGTTCATCAGTAAGCAATTGTTAAATAAATTGATGTATTAATGCAATACAATAATATATGACTTAAAATCATGATGTAGAACAACATTTTAAAATATGGAATAGTATTTGTGGTAAATTATAAAATTTAAAATGGCAGGTTACAAAGTAGTCTATCTAGGGCTGTTCTTGTTAGGTAAAAGAACAGATTTTAATGCACACACATTAAAGATTAGAAACATATGAAATAAAATTATGACTCTCTCCAAACAATGACATTACAGCTGAGTTTTCTATTTCTCTCTCTCTCTCTCTCTCTTTTTTTTTTTTTTTTTTGTATTTTCTAAGTTCTCTACAGTGAACATGTGCTATATTTCTAATCAGGGAAAAGTATTTGTTTTAAAAAGCAAGATATGAACTATTTACTGTTATCACATCTAGCAGATAGCCCTGTCTCTCAAAATAAGCCATAAGAAAGGATTCCTATTTACTCAATGCAGGGCCTTTTTCACCTTGATGACAATGGTATAGTGTCTAGAGATTGGTAAAAATATCTAATAAGCAGATTCTACCTGCACAGTCATTCTCTTCTTTCCCCTGTGTTTCCAAAGCAGTCTGAGTTTCTGTTACAGCACTTGCCACCTTGAAGTTCACTTCTCTGTTCATTAGTCTTTGTTTCCATACCCAACTACCCATTAGTCTGCATCTCATTTGCAGAAAAAATGATTCATACTTTTAGGCCTTCCATAAATGTGTGTGGGGTGAGTGTGTGAGTGACTGAGTACAAGAAGCAGAGAAACTCTTGCTGCCAATCAGACCAGAATAACAGCAGACAAGACACCTCCTCTCACAGCCAGTTTTCTAGGCTCACTTTGTATAATTGCCTCAAATCTGAAATTCCTTTACCTATCTAGCTTCTGCCTAAATGTTGAATATTGTATTTTCCACTCAAAGAATGTCAATAAGGATTTTAGTTTTTTCAATTACTGTTGCAGGGAATGTTTCCCTTTAGGAGAACTAAAATTTAATAACTTTTCTTCGGCAACGTTGACGATCTCTTTATTCTCGCCATGATGACTGTAGTCAATCAATAGTAAATTGGTAGCCAAGCTGAACATAAAGAAGTGATTAAAAGAAAACCAAAACACAGATGCACCCTCTTGAAAACCTAATCACATTATGAAGCTCTAAGCATGAGTTATGAGGTAGCTGTGGCCGGCTGGGTTTTGATGAAGTACGTATAATTTTGTATCAGCTGCCACAGGACTATTTCCTATAGCCCTTCTGACTTCTCTATAACTTTAAAATAAGATTTACCCTATTATCATCTACTTAGACAGGCTTCAAGATCTACCTAGGAAAAAAGACTATTAATAATATGTTAAACTGTATTGCTATACTTATTTTTCCACATTCATATGGTGGAATTCAAGCGATAAAAATAAAATAGGTAATTCATTAGATTTCAAAGCTCTGGTTGTTAAAAGCATTTTCTCAATTCAGGAATCCTGGCATGAATTTATGTTATCAGCAAGTACGATAGATGTATTTCTTTTGAAAATACATGCATTATTTTTATCCAGTTTAGATGAGGAATAACTAGACATTTAAAGTTAAGGGGTTATGTGATCATGATTAATTTCAATATATTATATGCATAATTCAACTTTAAACCAGTTTTCTCTGTTGGTGCTGAATGCAAGTTTTTATTTCAGAAATGGTAATTTAACAGTGAAACCTTGGAAATTCATTTCTTAGGCTGTTTTCCTAAAATGTGTTAGTAGACATTTATACTCTCCGACATTATAAGCAGTTTAGATTTTTTTGTTTTATAATACTTATTTATTTATTTTTGGCTGTGTTGGGTCATCGTTGCTGCACGTGGGCTTTCCCTAGTTGCGGTGAGCGGGGGCTACTCTTCGTTGCCGTGCTCAGGCTTCTCATTGTGGTGGTTTCTCTTCCTGCAGAGCACAGGCTCTAGGCACGCGGGCTTCAGTAGTTGTGGCACTCAGGCTCAATAGTTGTGGCACACGGGCTTAGTCACTCCATGGCATGTGGGATCTTCCCAGACCAGGGATCGAACCCGTGTCTCCTGCATTGGCAGGCGGATTCTTAACCACTGCGCCACCAGGGAAGTCCCAGCAGTTTAGAGTTTTATTCAAGGTGCAGGGAGAATTTGATCACGCTGATGAAGAATCTAAAGCATGGTCTCTGTCTCGACATGTAGAAGAAAGAAAAGCCAAACCTTTTTGCAGTGGTCATCTGGGATAGTCTGTGATCTATTCTGGAACGAAGAGCATTTATGGCTTATGTTTCATTGTGGTAACAGCTCTTTTTTAAGTCAGTTCTTCTCATTGGCCAAGATATTCTTTATTTTTAAGGGAACACAGATTTTATAACCACCTGGTTAAATATCAGAAGTCTGTCTCTGCATTGCCTTTGTCTTTTCCTTGTCATTTTTCAAGACACAGGCTTTGGAGAAAGTATCCTCTAGGCAGTGGCGGACTTTCCTTCTCAGGGTTCCCTTAGGCTTTACAGCCTGATTATTTAATTAATCACTCCATTCCTTCAACCAATGTTGAACCCATTTTACACTGGGTACAGTACTTGGCTCTGGGGATGGTGAAGAAATGATCCCCGCCTTTATACCACTTACAGATTTATAAGAGAAAACAAGCATGAAGAGGGGCTTTAAGAAAAACATATTCATGGGGGACTCTAATAGGTTAAAAAGAAAACTCCCTGAGAAAGTGATAATAGAGCTAAATCTGAAGGATAAGTAGGAATTCAGCAAAAGAGTTGGGAGAGAGGTTTCCAGGCAAAGAGGAATTATAAAGATTTGGGGCAAATGAGGAAGTGTTGGTTTAAAGAGCTGAAAGTCATGGGAAAGAGAGAGAAGAAGAAAAATGAAGTGGGGGGACTTGAGAGGGTGAGATGTTAGAAAGGCCTCGAAGTTCCAGTTAGGATGTTAAGGACAGAGATGTATCAGTATATTGAGCATATGTTTATGCACAGTGACATGGGGAGAACAGTTTAAAAAGCCCTAGGTGTGGAGAACAGGAGGACAGGCAGACGCTCGTTAAGATACTACAGGTGCTGTCACTACACGAAGATGGTGGCCCAGGCACGCAGGAGAGAGTGGAGATGCAAAGCCCAGAACAGATGCTGGGAATGCTTAGGACGTAGAAATGGCAGAACTTTGAGATCAAAGCATGTATCTAACATATGCCTTTGTCATTCTGAATTACAATGACTTATTTTGCTCTCTCTCCTGTAAAACTAGGAGTCATTTTTTTGTAAATCTAAAACCTAATTCACTGCCTGACACATTTTAGGTGCTTGGTGTACATTGAAGAATAAACTTCAATTGATTCTATGTTGTAAACTGTCTATGAATGGATTATACAGAGATTACACACACACGCACACACACACACACACTATTTCAGGACCCTACTGCTGTTGAAACACACGGCATCTTTTCAACGTGTTGACATGGATGTTTGTTAGCACAGTTTCCTGTACTAATGGTAAATAGTAATAGCAGCTCTACTTATTTCTTTCGTAGTTATTGTATCTGTATTAATTGCATATATTTGTTTGGTTGAATACTTACTGGCTCTCTCCTCCAGTAGCTCCGTGATAGGCAGTACCATGTCTCTCTTCCTCACTGAGAGTCAGAGATAGGAAAGTCAAGAAAATAAACATAGCCTTCGCTGGCATTTTTATATTAGTTTGTCTTCATTTCTCAAAGGAAAGATGGTCCCTGTGATATCATCCGACTTCCTGGTTGTGCAGATATCACTAACCTCTTAGAAGAATGAAATAGAATACTGTCCATTATGTTTATCTTTAAAAACTAAAGTGTGTTGTTGTATAAACATCTGGTTAACTCTAACGGAATCCCCAAAGCTGCCAATAATTGGGTTTACCTGAGGGATTAAACACAAGCAGCATTAGAAATAACATTGTCATTTTCTCCATGTTCCAAATGGAATGGTTTCCTGAGATAGGGCAAACCATATTTGTCAGACATGAAATTTATCTTCCTGTGAAAGGGGCACCTGATATTATAATGAAACTCACAAAAGCATGTAAAGAGGTTTGGAAGGAAAGAAGACGTTCCAAAGTGTGGAAATAATTGATAGAATCATTATAATGCTAATTTTAATAACAGTCCATCTATGAGTGGTCTGCCAGCTTCACTCTCTACCACATTGTACTTTTATTTATGATGATTCTAATGTAATTGGAAGTATTTTTAAATTAAAAATGCATGTAGTACTTGGATAAAGGAAATGCCTCTTGGGTGGCCTGGTGGCCATTGCGCTTTGCCTGCGGCATCTCGAGCTTTCGAAAGGACAAATCGCACACTCCGTGTGGATGTGCCAGTGAGACAAATCAGAGGGTCTACTCCTGCAGCTGGTGGGGGGACCACCGTGCCAGCTCATCTTCAGCTGTCGTAATTCAGTATCTTGACCAACACTCAGATTTATATTAATGAAAGCAAGCATGAAATACACACCCAGTCCTCACTGATAAGATCTTCTATACCCACTGGATTCTTCTGCAGGAGACAGATGGCCTCAGTCTTGGCTTCCTGTGCCAGTTTGTTGATGGTCTTTCCAAATGATCCCACCTTGATTCTCACTCAGGTCAGCATCCAAGTAGCTTTTGTCTAGGCATTGGCATAGAGCTTTTGTCTAGGCATTAGCCAAGTAGCTTTTGTCTAGGCATTGGCATAGAGCTTTTGTCTAGGCATTGGCATGCGTTCAGGAAACTCCCAGTTCATTCCCTGTGTCTTCAGCATCAAAAATGCATCCTTCTGTATCGGCCTGATCAAGAATGAAGCCATGCATTGATATTTCATTCATGGTGCAAATGAGTAAGTAAGTTGGGAGAATGAGTCTGCAACAGATGAAGAAATCTCATGTCCTCAGACAGAGCTTGGGTTATATTTAAGGAAGGATTCCTCAGTGCAAATGCTCTTGTCCACTGTTCTGTACATGCCAGGTGGAAAACAATGGAAGAATTTAGTTAAAATATTTTATTGTAAGAATAAAGCATGCTATATGCTATTTACTGTAAGGACAGTACATTATTTCCTACGATCACTAGAAGTCCTTTTCCCATTAATAAGATTAGTAGTAGTTGTTGTAAGTATCATAACAAGAATACCCATCCTTACCGAACACCTACTATACTGAATTACCTTCACATACATTGTCTCAGTTAATTCATGAAAGTTCTGTTAATAACTATGCAGGTTCTATTAATAGCAGCATATTATAGATGAGAATAATGGAGACATATGGATCTAAAGCCATTAGCCTAAGGATACATGGCTTGTAAGTGGAGAGGCCAAATTAGAACCCAAATAAGAGCCTATGGAATCTAAATCTTCAGCTCTCAACCGATACTCAGTGCTGTCTTGGGGGTTACCATGCCAAGGTGACATTTTAGAAACAGACTCTTAGAACTTCACGTGAAATTGTTAGTCATCAATAGTTAAACCTTTCTTCTCGTTACTGTCGAACTTTGCATCTTCAGAAACCAACCTGAAAAGAAAATTGTGCAATGATGTTTGTAGTACAAAAAATTATATTTTTGAAGCGACTCAAATGTATTTAATGGCAAAAAATAAGCCTATCTGTGAAGATTAAAACTTTCCTTTTTATTTGTGCATACCCCACATCCACTGCGCCAAAGTAAAAGCTGTCCTCCTGTTTTCATACCCCAAATACATGGAATTCTGGGTTTTTATATTCCATCTTGAATCAATCAAGCCATCAATCAATTCTCACTCCTTTTCCGCTGTCTCTTTAATTTACTTTTTCCTACGGAATCCCTGAGACGATCTTTTAAATACTGTTGGGAGGAAATGCATCTTCAGTATCTCAGTGGTTGGTACTGTTGGTTCACTGCTGGATCAGTAATTCTTTTTCAGAGAATTTTCACTCCTACCTACACTTATGAGCTTCTACCTGGCTCCAGTGCTTACAAAAGTACTGTGAAAACATAAAAGCCTTTTTAAGTTAAAATATTCATAATGGTTTAATTCTAAACATCATCAAGAGAACTATGTAGTTGAGGCAATTCAGGATAGATAGGTAATACATGATGGTATATGATAGTCTGTGATAGCTTCTAACACAGGATGCATTTACCTTTCAGAAAATGGTGAAAGGATATAGAGGGGAGGGGATGGAACACTAAGGCTGGATAGGCGTGTCCCTAAGGTTTTTCAGGAGTGTTATGATTGGCTACCAGCTTGTAGAATCAGAAAAGTATCCTTTTGTGGAATGAGGTAACCTGAGTTCAAATCCAGCATGGCCACCAATAGTAACGTTACCTTGAATAAGTCACTTACCATCTTTTAGCTTCAACTTCCTAATCTATAAAGTGGAAATAATAAATATATTTTTCTCATGGGACTTCC
This sequence comes from Leucopleurus acutus, assembly GCF_964270905.1. NCBI lineage: Eukaryota > Metazoa > Chordata > Mammalia > Artiodactyla > Delphinidae > Leucopleurus > Leucopleurus acutus. The sequence continues at coordinate 33,103,991 of NC_139145.1, read as the reverse complement.
CTGGTGGTCCAGTGGTTAAGAGTCTGCACGTCCACTGCAGGGGGCACAGGTTCCGTCCCTGGTCAGGGAACTAAGATCCCACTTGCCCTGCGGTGCAGCCAAAAATAAAAAAGCATTTTTCTCCCATGAATGATGCAAAGATCAAATAAAACAATGTATTAAAGCACCTAGAATAGTGCCTGACACATAGTAAGACTTGGAATTTATTGACCACTTCATATTAATTTGCCAAGATCTCTTATCTATCCTGTGGCAAAGGATATCTTTGTAAAGACACATTTTTTTTTATTGAAGTATAGTTGATTTTGAATATTAGTTTCCTGTGTACAACATAGTAGTTCTATATTTTTACAGATTATATACCATACAAATTTATATTAAATTATTGCCTATATTCCCTGTACTGTATATTAACATCCCTGTGACTTATTTATTTTGTAACTGGTAAGTTTGTACCTCTTAATCCCCTTCACCTTTTTTACCCCTTCACCCACCCCTGTCCTGTCTGGTGACCACTAGTTTGTTCTATATATCCACGAGTCTGTTTCTGTTTTGTTATATTTGTTTGTTTTTTAGATTCCACATATAAGTGAAAGCACACAGTATTTGTCTTTCTCTGTCTGACTTATTTTGCTTAGCATGAAACTCTCTAGGTCCATCCACGTTGTTGCAAATGGCAAGATTTCATTCTTTTGTGTGGCTGAGTAATATTCCACTGTGTGTATACATCACATCTCCCTTATCCATTCATCTGTCAATGGACACTTAGATTTAGGTTGCTTCCATATCTTGGCTACTGTAAATATGCTGGAATGAACATGGGGGATGCAGATACTTGACTTAATGTTTTCATTTACTTTTAATAAATACCCAGAAAGGAAATCACTGGATCATACGGTAGTCCTATTTTTAATTTTTTGAGGAACCTCCATACTGTTTTCCGTAGCCGCTGCACCAATTTACATTCCCACTAACAGTACACAGTGGTTCCCTTTTCTCCACATCATCACCAACACTTGTTAGTTCTTGTCTTTTTGATGGTGGCCATTCTGACAGGTGTGAGGTAAGATCTCCTTGTGGTTTTGATTTGCATTTCCCTGATGGTTAGTAATGACACACTGAGTACATGAGTGTGAAAAGGGTAGCCCAGCTCTTTTATAAATGCCTAAGCAATGCAGATTCATGCTTTAATGACCAAAAAGACAGTTTTATGTAGAGCCTATAACTTTTCTTATCCTTAATGTTTTAGATTCAAGATGGAAAAGTCTGCTCTCTGGGGTGAATAATGATGCATGTTCTTTAACTTAAGTGTTTAAAGGAACTATAGCACATTTGTTAAGATTTATTTCCTTGCAGTTATCAATTCCACAGCCCAAAGGTTGCTACTCTTGTACATGGAGGGCCTGTTTGCTCCAGGTAGCATCTGCATGGCAGTCACTTTGAGTGAGTGAGGGGGCTAAAAATGGAAACATGTTTACAGAGTAGAAAGGCGGGAAGGTCTTGGCATAAGTGGGGCCTGGTGAGTTTCTACAGTAACCTCATTCAATATCACAAGGGCCAATCTCATGGAATGAGATGGCATTCAAAGATATGTTCTGGAATTTTCCTGATAGTCAAGCTAACTGTTGAGGTTAAAAATAATAGGATAGATACATCACTGTAGCTTTGCTGGGATGCTGGAGCCAATAAAGGAGCTGATACCTTAGATATCGAAGAGTATGGAACGTCAAGAAATGAAGCTTATGACATCTTGGTGTATGGGCGATCCCTCAGCTTAAAAGCTCCACTTCTCCTTTGCCAAGTCCCTGTTGAAATGCAGGGGCAAAGAGACAGAGTCATAGACCAGTAGAGTCCCGTCTCATCACCAGATTCCCACCTGTTGAAAAATCTGTTGTCACGTTTCTTAAAACACACTGAAAGACATGTGTAGTTAACAAAAAATATATCGAGGACACGAAGGAAGTTACATCTCGCTCAGCATTTTGCTGTTAAATTTTAGTGATACATTCCCGTAACCTCAGAGAAAATTGACTCAGGTGTACTGTAGGGTGCCAGGCAGCAAAGTTTGATTTCTTAAGTCAATTATTTACATCAAAATGGCACCCATGTGACTTATTTACAGATTTAGAGCATATACGAATATATGTCTATATGTTTATTTGATATAATTGTCAGTACATTTTTTAGGATTATGCATATACAAAAACGTTACAGAGATGAACATTTTCTGAAGAAAACTAATTGGCTCAATTGTCATCATAAATTAAGGGAGGGTGAAATGGAAGCATTGGGCAAGGGAGTACATTTATTCCCCAACTTCATTATCAGGGAAAAACTCTGTGTATATAGTGTTTTCACTTTGTTCCCATCATCACATTGATTGATACGTGATTTTGTTCACTTACCATTTAGGCTGAGAGTTCACAGATGTTTTAGTTAAGGTATTTTAAAGTAAACTCTAAATGATCAAGGTACCTTGAGTTTAAGACTTGGAAAAAATTAAGCCACTTTATCCAGCCAATTATATACTATGTATAGTAGCAGAATTTGGTATGGCAAAAACATGCAAGAGTTTTCCTTCTACCTCTCCCATCCTCTCCCTTCCCTTCTTTTTGCTCAAATGGTACATTTTTGTATGTGTGAGAAAACATTAGAATAAACAAAGAAGCCAGCAAAAAAAAAAAAAAACTTGAAAACCATCTACCATCTTAGCATTTAGCAAGAATCACTATCAACATTGTGTGAAATATGTGTGTAGGCCTTTCTTTATATGTAATAAAAAATTAAAACAATAATGATAGTATTTATATAGCACTTACTCTGTGCCAGGTGCTTTTTAAAATGGTTTACATTTAATCCGCCAAGGAGTCCCGTGAACCAAGTACACTATTATCATCATCCCTGATACATGGAGAAACTGGGGTAGAAACAGGTCCAGTGACATCAGTAAGGTTATAAAGGCAGTGAGTGAGGTGAGCGTGAGTGGCAGAGCTAGGCTTTGCTCTCAGCCAGCCTGGCTCAGGATGACCTTTTCCTAACCACTCTGTTACATTGCCTCTCACTGTATATATTTTAAAACAAAAATGGCATCATATCTCACTTCTTGCTTTATGGTTTTTCCACTTAACGCATTGTAAACTTTCCCCCATGGTATCGTGTATTCTTCGATGACACCATTTTTCCTGATTCTCCCTGTGAATCCTTCTAACAGGGCAGGCAATCATGTCTTTAAATGATCCCCTCTTGTGGATCATGGAGACCATGTCACATGGCAGAAGGTTGTTTAACTGAGAAATTTCTGTCTTTGTCCTTGAAACACTAGCGTTCCAACTAACCCATGTACCAACTTTGTTTGAAAAACAAAACAGATTGCATGTTGCGAGACAGAGCTGCTGGCAAAATACTCCATCGTGTCAGATTTATACAAACCCATCTCCTGTGTATTGCACCATGTCCTAGAAAACTGAAAGCCATGAAAACAAGTGCTCAGATTTTAAGGAACTCAATGACAGCTGATAAAATATTGCATTTTCTGTAGCAGTTTTTACATAAAGCTTCCACCTTAAGGAAATGGATTTGATGGGACTAGGTGGTAATTTTTTAACACGATCAGTGACAAAATAAACACCATCTGTTAGTATTGATTTATTCTACAGCATTCTCATGCTGGGTGATTTTATTTTACTCTTTTCAGAAATGGTTAATGACACATCTGGTAGTCAGTGAAGGTACACTTTGGGTAATTAACTGTGGTCATAAGTTTACACAAAATGCTAACAGAACATTTTTTTTTTTCCTTTCTATTATAACCAATGGGACATGTCTGAGTCCCCAGCTACTTACTCATTTTAAACCTTGTGCAGAATTATCCGTTTGGATGTAGTTGAACTTTTGGAACAATGTTGTGTTATTTAGGCTTCTCGGAGAAGCAGATAACCAAGACGGGAATAGGTATGCTAGAGATTTGGGGGAAACACCTGATGATTAAAACGGAGGTACAAGGGAAGGTGGGGAGAGGCTTCAGCTGGCAATGTGAGTCTGACACCAGTGACAGGAAAGTGGGAGGGAAGGAGGATGGGGTAAGAGAGCCCCAGACTATAGCTAGTTCTAAAAAATGTCAGCCTGGACAGTGGAGAATCCACCAAATTTGTCTTTCAGAGCTTTCCTACATTCCACAGAAGTGAGACTGAGAAATGAGAAATGAGACTGAATTATTGTATCCACTGTGCTTGGTCATTGGCTGAGAGCATCCCATGGGAAGCCTGACCTCGGCCCAGATACAGTTGTGGGTCCAAAGGGGACAGTGACTGTGGTTGTACATCAAATGTGTTTCCACAACAGGAGATCTGAGGGGTGCACTTGCATGGTCACCACAAACATCTACCCAGACAATGACTGAGAGAGATGAGGTGACCACTATGTTCATTTATCTCTATGTCTTTTTTTAAAAGAAAGTATACTATTTTCAATGATCTCTCCTCTCCCAGTTTCTCCATTGATCTCCAGCAAGAAGGTTAGCATAATTGGAGATGTGGGTCCTGTTTTGATTAAATTCTATCAGCTGAGGAGAAGAAAAGAGTGCTTCACACAGTTCTTACCTCTTCATCTGCTCTTAAAAAAAACTCAGAGGGGTTCTAACGCTGCTGCTGATTTTGCTTTTGGTGGAAAGTGCTCCTTAGGTTTGCCATAACCCTTGGCCATGAACCCAGGAACCCCTCCTCCTATTTGAACTGAAAAATCATCTGGGGATGGGAGAGGTGACATTTAGGAAAGAACACATGCTTTCCAGCCATTCAAAACCCAAAACGTATTTTGAGAGCCAGAAGGCAAAAAAATGAACGCTGCATTATACAGTCACTGTCTTTATATTATCTTCTTCCTTCATCCTGACAACCTTCTGAGGTAAGTAGGGTTTGTGTTGTTGGGTTTGTTTCTTTGTTTTTAACAAAAGAGGGAAACGAAGTGCAGGAAGATCTGGTGACCTTTCATTGGCACATAACTAAGAAACATAGATCGGGGTTTCAACCTGTTCTCTCTCTGTTTTTGCTGCATTCACATACAGAATAGATTTGCCACAATTTCTCAGTTCTACCAGTTACTTTACTTGTGTGGGAAGCACTTCTAATATTTGTACAGATATCTCTCTGTACATCCCGAAAAGGGCACTGAACGGAGAGACCTGCATTCTATTACCGTTTCTGCTACGAAATAGTTGTGTGGCTGTGAATTAGTTAAGTTCTTTGGGCCTTAGTTTTTCCCTCAGTAAAGAAAGGAGATTAGGTTATAGATAGTATTTACCAAACCTCAGCCATTTTCCATCACCATGATTTGTGTCACATCTGTAAGACCACCTATCATTTCTTTGCTCGATATAAATGAACTTATTTACAAAACAGAAACAGACCCACAGACATAGGAAACAAACTAAAGGTTACCAAAGGGGAGAGGAGGGGGAGGGGTAAATTAGGAGTTTAGGATGAACAGATACACACTGCTATATATAACATAAATAACCAAAAAGGACTGACTGTATAGCACAGGGAACTATATTCAATATCTTGTAATAACCTATAATGGAAAAGAATCTGAAAAAAGTATATATATATATATATATATATATAAAACTGAATCACTTTGCTGTACACCTGAAACTAACACAATATTGTAAATCAACTATACTTCAATTAAAATAAAAACAATTTCCCCCTTTTAATGAAAATGTATTTGAAGTGAACACATTACATCATTGTTTAGACTGGAACACCAGTATAGATAACAAGTAGAATTTTATATGTTTATGACTTTTAATTGAATATATTTAATTTATATATATCATATATACATGTAACTATATGTGGCATATACATGTACAAGCCATATATATTTCTATGTATATAATGTAAGAGATATGTAAGGAATGCAACCTGTTTAGGAAATGCTAGCAACCAACTGAGACTTCCTCCTTAATTGATGTAATCAGAAAGTTTGATGGAAATTTGAAAACAGAGTATTTCTAGTGAGAATGTTCTAGAGATCCAATGTAATTTGACACATTGCCCCACCTAATATCATTTTGTGGATGGCCAGTGTCCTACACCTTGGGATACACTGGAAAAATGATTTGTAGTAGCCATACAATCACATGCACCTATGGTTTCCATTCTCCACCTTCACCTACCTTTGGCCTCATTTCTCCTTATCTTTTCACCTGCAAAAATTGTAAGAACTAATCCTCTGACTACAGAAATATAGTCTCTGCATCTTGGCTCACAAGTGGAAAAAAAAAAAATAAGACCTGGGACAGATAAGAACAATTCCTCCTTGTTCTTCTGGAAAGGTTCAAGAGAAGGAAGTAGACAGAGAGAGATAGGCAGGTTAAGGCCTGATACAAGCCACGGTGTGTCTTCCACCAGCCAGTATTTTCCCAGTGAAGGTCAGGTTAAAGTGAATAGTGTGTGATGAGGATGGAGCTGAGTACATTGACCAAGGGTTTTCTGTTCTATCAAATATCTCCAATCCTATTGTGCAGCCCCAACTCCCAGTCACCTCCACCAAAACTTAATTCTTTACTCCATTTTATCTTATGATATTTTAGAAGGAGCCTGGACATTGCAATCAAAGAGAGCTGGGTTCAAATCCAGAATCTCTGCCACATCAGGATGGAGAGGCAGTCAGTGGCTCTTGGTGGGTGGAAGAATGGGGCGTTCTCCGGGGGATCTCTCAGGAGATGATAGAGGAGGAGCTTCACAGGCAGAGGAAAGGCAGGCAGAGAGCATCCCAGTCCCAGTATCCAATCTGAATCACTGTCCTTTCCACAGATATGCACTGTGCAATGAGCTATCTGTCCTAACTTCTGAACTGCAATGGATCTGAAATCTGCAACTGTGTGGTTCATGTCTCAGCTATTTTTCTAGCACCATTTGGGAGAGGAGGATACCTCTTTTTTCACCCTCTGCCTTCCAACCTAACCATCTGCCTTCCTGATTCATTGTTGGGAGCCCTATCTTCCTTCCTGTTTTACCACTTTCTAATGCCGCTACCTGAAATTCTCTCATTTATGCATAATGTCTACTTGCATACTGCTGTTCTCCCCTCACTAGAGTGTAAGACAGACTTTGTCTACCCTGTTCACAGCTTGTTCTCAGAGTCTAGAACAGTGCTTGGCACAGAGTGTTAGGTCAATAAGTATTTACTGTAAAGTCGAATGAACTGGCCCTAGGCATTGACCCCATTCACTCTCACTTACCGAATTAGCTCCTAATTCTTGCTGTGCACCACCATCACCTGGGGCTTTGCTGGAAACACACTTTCCAGATCATCGCCCCTGGATAGTCTGATTCAGTTCGTCTTGGGTGAAGCTTAGGAATCTGTATTTTTATTAGCATCACAGGTGATGAGACACAGCCAGTGCCTGGACAGCTAGGTGGGAATTACTCCCTTGTGGAGTATTACTGAAGAAATAACTTCATTGTCGGCACATGAAGACACAGTCTCCTGTATTGAAAGCAATTAATTAAGTATGCATTTATGATTTTTAAAACGTATACCTCAGAGGCTTATCCAGTTTGTGTATGTGCTCTGGCAGACCCAACTGTATTTATTCATACATACCCTGTTTGCATTATGGTAGGGAGACCAGCTGTTCAGTCAGGTGCCTCTTCCCCAAGAAAAAGATCGTTTAGGTTAACAAATAAATTGGTGAGCTGCTGAGAAGTTGCCCGAATGGCCTTCAGGCTTTCTTCTAGAAGGACATTCCATACACTGTAGCATTGTGGCAGATGGACCACAGTGTTGCAGACTCACTTGTGCTGAGGAACGAGGCCATTTCGAGCTCTTCCATTGGTCCCCTCAAGGGCTGCCTGGTTGGTTTGCATGTATCCAGGTGGCAGGATGGAGTAGAAATTGAGAGCCCAAGCTTTAGAGTCAGACAGCTCCGGGTCTGAATCACAGAATGGCCACTGATTAAACTGTGATACGGGGCATTTTACATAGCCTTTGTGAGCCTCTGATCTTTCATCTGTAATTAGGGATAATATTGTCCAACTCATGGGTCTGTGATGAGCTATAAGTACAGTGCACTGGGCATTTTGTATATATGGTGCTTAATAAATGCAAATATCATAACCTCTGGGAAGATTAACTCAGACATTCCATTGCCAGAAATCACCCTACCAAGTCTCCAAAGTCTAAGAAACCTTGTCCTCGGTGATCAAGAGAGGGACCAGCCAAAAAGTGCTTAGTTGGATGTGGGAAAAGTGCTAATAATGGAACTTTGTGAAAAAAAATTCCTCCTCCAGATTTCATTTGACACTTGCTATATGAAGTTAGGATTTTAATAAAAATTTTTTAAATAGTTACATAATTTTCCTAAAAGATGGATTGGGTTCCCAGAAAAAAAGCGGGGCTTGATTCAATTTGGGCTTGATTCAGATGACTCAAAAATTAATTTCCTAAGGAACAATCTCGATGGGTAAACTGAGCAGTTGTTACTGGAAGACCAGGTAACTGTCATATGCCAGCACAGCACCTGATGCCACTCTCCCTCACTGTCATCGACCTTTTAAGAAATTTCTAGGAAAAAAAAAAATAAAAGTTTGTTAATGCAAGTTATTAAGCATGAGTTGGAGTGAAGGGACCTGGGGTTTATGGTAGAAGAGATATAGCTCGATATTTGTAAGCAAAACCAATATACAGATAGACTTTAATGCTAAGAGTGATTTATACGTTGATCTCAAAGTATACTGACTGGCATGTCCACAATGCTGCAGTGGCACCAGCATCACCGTATAGTTATGTATGGGAACATCCCTTACTGGGGGCTTCCGGTTCCCCAAATATTTAGCTTAAGGTTGAACCTCAAGGAATCCAGAACAATCATCCCTTTTCACTTTTAAAAGTAACTTAAATCATGGAAGCAGAACAGACTAATTTGTTGAATGAACTTTTTTTTTTTTTTTTTTTTTTTTTTGCGGTACGCGGGCCTCTCACCGCTCTGGCCTCTCCTGTTGCGGAGCACAGGCTCCAGACGCGCAGGCCCGTCGGCCATGGCTCACGGGCCCAGCTGCTCCGCGGCATGTGGGATCTTCCCGGGCCGGGGCACGAATCCGTGTCCCCTGCATCGGCAGGCGGACCCTCAACCCCTGCGCCACCAGGGAAGCCCCTGAATGAACTTTTTACAATTCCATTTATTTAAGATTTTTAGACAGGCACCATAAACCTCAAGTTGAGATTGTAGTATTCTCAGAGGTCTGCAAAAAGCATCAGCCTTCTAAATCGACATCTCTCCCGAGTTCCCCCTGTTCACCCTACCTCCTCTGCGCTTGCCCAGTTCAATTTCTCATCCCAGTTGGGCCCATTTTACAATCTTGTGAGCCTCGGGGCACATGGTAGACAATTGGAGAGTGATGGCTCTCAGCTGTGCCTGCATGCTGGAATCACCTGGGCAGCCCCACGAAACTCTGATGTTGGTTAATTGGTTGAGGGTGTGGCCTAGGAATGCAGCTTTTAAACCCACCCTCCCACCACGCGATTCTCACAACCAGATACAGAACCACAGAGAGAGGAGCGTCCTTTTCCCCAGGACTAGACTCAGGTATGTTTTTCATGACTAACTTTGACAAATTAGTGGCAAATTGTGCCCCTGACTGCTTTTACGTAACAACGCAGTCTGGTTTTCATGGGAGATGATTTTGTGATGAACCTATTCGCCGTTTCACCGCTTTGCTTTGCTTCTTTAGTATGTGGTGCCTTAAATGAACTTAGTGGTCGGTGGTCGGAGTCTTGTTGGTGCCGATGGTGCTTGCTAATCATTTCTTTCCTTCCCCACACTTTTGAGAATTGGGTCCCTTCTCAGTCGCTGGGTGTATGTGAATAGCTCTCACTAGCTGTGGTAAGTGAGTTAAGTGAAACTAAGTATAGAAGCTCACTGAAACTGGACTATGTAATTACATTGTTCATCGGAATGGATTTTAATATTTACATGGAGAAAAAAAAACATCATCACATGTAGAGAAATAACCCATTTTTTCACAGAGCAGGAGCAAACAGCCACCAAACTTAACTCTGTTGATTTTCCTAGGCAGGCTACATCTAAGAGCCAGAAATTTGGATATATTACTTTTTACTATATATATTTCTGTACAATATTTATCTACTCTTGCTTTTGATATTGTCATTTCCCAAAGGGATACACACTTTTCTCAAGCTTTATGACTTTTTGTGGGACTCAAAACCCCAGTCTTAAGCTACCCTCATTCACAGAGCAGAGTTTTCCAGTGTGGGAGCTACAAATACCACAGGTGGTAACAAGATGATTTTAGGTACAGCACCTGATGTGGCATTAAATAACTTTGGATCACACAGGAGAGGAGACAAACCTTTTCTTTAAAAAGCCAGATAGTAAACATCTTAGACTTTGCAGGCCATACGGTTTCTGTGGCTACAGCTCAGCTCAGCCATTTTATTAGCAAAACAGCTGTAGACAATTCATAAGTGATAGGCGTGGCTCTAAATAAACCTTTTTTTATGTATGCTGAGATTTCAGTTTCATATAATTTTTACATGCCATAAAATAGCACTCTTTTGATTTTCTTCCGCCGTTTAAAATTGTAAAAATCATTCTTAGCTTTCTGTCTGTACGAAAATAATCACCGGGCAAGTTTGCCAAGTCCTGCCATAAGGGAAGCCTCTGTTTGATGATTGACTTTAACATTTCTCTAAAGCCTTTGAATTTCACTGTTTAACAGAGTTAGAAGTTGAATGTTTTATCTCTTTGTCAGACAAGACTATTTAGCTAGAACTGAACCACGCTGTGTTGAATCCCTTAAATTTTATTTTTAAAATTACCTTCTATTCATGTCTCGTTAAGTGTTTTTTTTCCATTTAGAACAGTGATTTTTGAAATGACTTACAGAAACATACTAAGTAGAGAAGAGTCCAGGTGATACATGATTGGCAATGATCATGAGACATATATGGAAGGGTTAATATTTGGGAGAATGCTATCCAGGTTTGAGTATCTGTCACTATTTTCTTCAAAGGAATACCTGTGTTTCCAAAAAGAACAAACAAAAACCTTACTATGTTTCACCACAGCTCGCGATATTTTTTAAAAAGCCCCTGATTAAACACACAAATCCCCCAGCCACCTCTTCATATCAGAGCCAGCTGAGGTATGACAACCAAAGTAAAATAAGGTTAAAACTTGAGATGACTCTTGAAATACACAGAGCAGGAGTAGTGGAATTATCTCTCCGGAATCATCTATGGAAGAGTCCGACATAATCTCATGTAGTTTCTTACCACACGTTTTATCTTAACGCTTAGCCAGCTGATTCCTGTTTATCCAAAATGGTGACTCTCCCTTTCCTTTGTATGAAAGTACAATTGGGATTGTAGAATAGGGATTGGGAGGCATTCTTTTGAAAGAAAGCCAACTAAATTTTCTAAGCAAAACTAACCAGTGACTGCGACTACAAATGTTTCCATTAATGCAGAGGCCGTGCTTATTCCTGGGACCACATTCTCTCAGTACATCAGCTGCAACAGGCACTAAGTTCTCTCCTAGCTTCTCCGCCTGCCACCTCTCTGAGCTCTTCTCTCATGTTCCACCTCCTTGCCTTTCCTTCTCACTCAGTAGACAGTAAGATCTTCAGTAAATCAGCCCAGGGCTATCCTGCTTAAAAACCTCAGGAGACTCATCACTGCCCTGGGGACACCCACCATCCAAACTCTCTAAGGCAGCCAGCCAACCAGGCCCCGCACCATTCCATCCCTGCCATTCTGGGGCCTCAGCTTGGGCTCTTTCCTTAGTCCAGCCCCTGACCTTCCTTCAGTGCCTCACCCTTGCCCGGTTCTGTCCTGCCTTGGAGTCTAAAGCGGAGATGCTGTTCCCTCCATCTCAGAGTTTCTCATCCTTGGCACAATTGACATTTGGGTCAGGTAGTTCTTGGTAGTGGGAAGCTGACCTATACACTGCAGGATATTGAGTAGCATTCTGGTCTCTCCCACTTCGATGCCAGGAGCATCACCTCCCCACAGTTAAAGCCAACAAAAATGCCTCTGGCTGGTGCCAAATGTCCCGCCACGTGAGAAGCACTGCTCTACCAGGACAGTGGCCCTTATTTCTCTTGTTCACCTTTTAGAGCTCAGCCTGCAGTTTACTTCTGCAGCCTCCTTGACCCCCACTTTTAAAAATGGTTCCTCTGATTTGAACCTTTCATTCCCTGCTTCACTTTTCCTTAGGAGTACTTGTCAGTTATAATCATGGATCTGTGATATGTTTATTAGTTTAATGTCTGTTTGTTCCCTAGACTGTAAGCTTCTTGAAGGCATGCTAATTTGTTCACTGACTTATTCCCAGCATTTACCACAGGGCCTGGCACATTGCAGTATATCAAGAAACAAATTCCCAATGAACAAAGTCAAAGTTTCCTTCCATGACCCTAGTTGCCTACAGCTGTGCTCACGTAAACACCATCCCCAGCTGCTATGATTCAGGCTTCTTACCACAGACAAATTTTCAGGAGCTCTAAATATAATAACCCAACAAATTAGCCCTCTAAATGATTAAATTACTCTCATATTTCGGGTACAAACAAGTACCTTTATTGTTGACAAGAAAATACACCTAACTCCAAATGTTACCATGGAGGGAAACTTCTCCTCCTCCCTTTTTCTCCTTGTATGAGCTAATCTGTGTCCCGATCTGATTCACCTGATTAGGCAGCTCTCCATGCAGTAATGTGAGCTGCATTAAAGGCCCTTCTTCTCCGTAAGATTTCTTTTGCCACTACCCTCCCAGATTTTGTGGGGTTTTGTTATTGTTGTTTTTGGTTTTGTTTTGACCTTTGGAGTTACCTCTCAGTTCAAAGTACTGCATTTCTTTCTAGAAGATAATGGCTTCTGGTCACTTTCTCATTTTTTGTGTCTCTCACAAGCCCAGCTCACCATACGCTGTGCTTTACCGTCCTGAGTGACTTGACATTTTCCAACCAGACCATCATATCTGTCTCTCCATCAGGCTTTGGCCACACTGTTCCTTGTGTTAGAACATTCTCACCCAGTACCTTCTCTGAGAAACAGTCCCTTAATTCCCAAGATTGATCTGACATCTTTCCTACCCACTTACCTGGCCCCTAATCTTCTCCGTGCCATTGCACTTAATACACTACACTGCAGTTGTGTGTTCATTGCCTGCCTGACCCCTAAGTTTGCTTGGAAATGCCTAGTGAGAGGAACAGGAAAAGGCTCCTATAAATATTTTCTGTAGGAATTAACGAAGTACCTTTTAAAATGTAAGGCCCCTGAAACTGAAAATCAATTCTATTGTTAGCTAGTTATAAAAGCCCATGTTTGGTTAGGGGTAGTGAAAAGAAATATATATGGCTATTACCAAAGACTGTCCTAAGTACTTACGAAGATCTTTCAAAACAGAGATGGCACATATGTCAAGTCCTTCCAGTCAAAACTTAGAAGGCTTGAGAGGGTCAACACTCTGGAATAGTGTGCTGAGCAGGATTCTGAGGCCTCATTCAAGCTTGATAAAAAGAATAATTGGATCCATCAGCAAAGTGTTATGAACATCAGGCAGGGACGTGTAACATCCAAACTCTAAAGGGGTAACTAAAAAAGTAAAAGAAAAATCCTAACAAAAATTCTCCCTCTTTTACCTAGTGTTAAAATCAGAGGACCAGTACTTGAAGAGACTTCCTTAGACATCCCTGAATCTAATCACCTTCTTTTATAGATGAAGCAGCTAAGGTCTGCAGAGTCAGTATGATGAGCAAGCCCCACAATAGCAAAGATAGAGCTGGAACAATGCCCCGCTGATTATCTAAGAATTCTCACCCACGCTGAGTTCAAGGGGCAACATTCCCGTGACATGGCTTGCAGTGGAAGAGGCTTCTGGATCTAATATTCCTCTGCTGGTGGCTGAGAGATGCAGACTAGCAGCTAGTAATAATGCAGCAATGATTTGTTTACTATCAACTTGAGCCAGGCTTTCGCTAAACACTTTGCTATGCAGTATCTTCTTCATCCACCCCAACAATGTGATAGAAATTGTCATCATCCCCAATATGCAAATGAGAAAACTGAGGCTTGAATGATGAACTAACTTGGGAAAAATCACACAGCTAAAAATGGAGAGAGCTGGACTTTGCACTCAGTCTGATTCCAAAATCACTTTGTCCTTTGAGGACAGCTTGAGTTCTTCGGACCTCTTCACAGACATGATAGAGTATAGAGACAACGAAATTTGCAAAGACACTTACTCTGAAAAGATACAAAGAGTACTTAGGAAATCTACAAAATCCTGTTGCTCCTTGATAGGAAAATCAGATGAAATGTGGACTACAGTATTTTCTTAAGTCTTCTAAAAATTGGAATGTGAACCTAGAAGCTATAGATGATCTGCGTTAAGATAGAAGTCAAAAAGACAGCGAGCCTTCCCTGGGGACTCACTACATGCTAGGCGCTGGGCTAAGTGTTTTATAAACAGAATGACTTGAATTCCCACAAACCTTGAGCAAGCTGGCATGTTCAGGTTGTGTACTGCACAACTCCAAAGGGTACCATTCATACACACGATGACACACACAGTGGCTTTGGGTCTAGGGCAGTACAGTGGCCCTGCCTCTGAGGTGGTTAATATTATCCCACTTGTTGTTGAGAAGGCAGAGTTTCCGTGGTTGGTTCAGGCTTCGTGGAACTTCCCTAAGCTGAGCTGAGATTGTAACCAGGAGCATCCTTCAGAGCCCTTGTTCCTCACTGCTCTTGCTACACTGGTGTGCCTATAAGCATCCTCTCAGAAGGCAGAGAAGCAGGCTGATTAAATCAGCATGGCCAAGCTTGCCTGAGTTATACGAAATCGGGCTTCATAGGAAGCACAAAGCCAGCTGTTAATGACTCGATTCTATTAGCAGTAGATTGTGGATATCACGATTCAGCCCGTGCTTTCAAAGCAAAATAAACAGATTCCATTTGAATATGTATTGGTTCTATATTCAGTACCATTATCCTGCTTTTTAGCATAGCATGCACTGGAAAAATAAAATCTCTGTTTAGAAATAATACTTGGTTCAGCATCAGTACCCACAGTCTCCACCTTGAAGAAAAAGCAACTAGTAAGTTTTTGGGGAAAACAATACATGAATTAATTTCAGTTCAAAAGAACAGCAGGGATTATTCAGGTAGAAATATGTATGCCCCTATGATGGAATTGCCACATTTAATCAGCATGACCAGTAGCACTTTCTAAACAACAGCTGCTAGAGAAATGTACACAATAAATGTGGCAGTTCTGTGGAAAATGGAATTTTTGTATACTAGCTATTAGATTTTTTTCTCCAATCATTACGTTGCCCCCACTCCCGCAAGATGTGGAGTTTTTGCATAAGTTGCAAATTCGTGGTTAAATGAGGCACTTTTTTGACTTGGCAAAAGCTGTGTAAACATGAAGTTATGAATAGTCTGAGCTGGTTTGAAAGGTGTAACCTTAAACACCAGTGTTATCATGATGACGGTATTTTTTAAAATATTGGTTTCAAATGACTCTGCCTGAAATTAGCATAAGGTAGCAACTACTCATTCTCACTCTGTGTAGCTTCTGAACTTTCAGTAAGATGGAAAAATAACATGGACCCCTGAAATATAATGTCTGAGACCACTGGCTTTAGAATCAGGCTGGCTTGGCTTTGCTCCTCACTAACTGCACGTTAGGTCTTGGGCAAGTCACTTAAGCTCTGGTCTTGTGTCCTCCTTCAGAGGACAGTCGACCTTACTGACTGTTACATGGGTTCACTGAATCAATACGTGTATAAAGTGTTCAACAAAGTGCCTGATTCCTAGTTAGTGGGACTCATTTTTTATAGCTTTTATAATTACTGTATTGTGGTATTCTCTGCTCTGCACTGAGAAGGGATCTGCCTGTATTGCTGTATAAATATTTTCTTATTTTAATGATAGCTGCTAACTTTTCATTTGACCTTTCCTTACTATTATATGTATGTTGTAATAAACTTGAACTACACTCAAAGTAAATAGATTTCTTTCAATGTTATTATCTACCAGTTCCTTTTAGAGAATATTTGCTTTGGCAAGTAGAGGTATTTCCTGCTCTAATCAAACCACCAGGCTTATTCGATTTAAAGACATTTTCACAACATTTTGAACATTGCAGCAGTTACAGAAAACTATAAAGTATGTTCTCTGCCTTTGAAGAGATCTGGGGGAGGATTATTGACATCTTTTATACAGAATAAGAATCATCCTGAAATACCAAAGAAAGGTTTAATATAACTGTGATAACCGAAATGACATACTGATTTAACTATTTAATGAGCAACCCCTGTGAACTCTGCCCACCCATTCATTCAACTACACAATGAAATAAATGGCATCTGAACTTCCACACCTGGACGACCAAATCACATAAACAACGTAAGAAAGGATAGAAGCACTTGGGTTTCAGTATCATGTCTTTCTTTGAGAAAGTTCTGTCTCCCAAGTCCTTCCAAGTCATCTCTTGAGTGTCTGAGTCCACATCCAGCTCCCCATCATACTTGTTTACACACAGATGTTCTGGTTTGGGTTTTGCTTCCCTCCACGGTGCCATGTCCCTCACCGAATTTCACTTTGCTTTAATGAAGAAAGGGCTGGTTTTGCCACAGTGTGAAACCTTTCAGTGGTAAATGTTTTCCCAAGAACTGCTGCTTTTATTTTCTTCAGAATTCTTTATTTGTGCCCCCTCTCTCCCTCTCTCCTTCCTGTCTGTCTTGTTCTTGCTTTCTCTCTCGCACACATGCACAAGGACAGGCAGACACACCAACATTCACATACCTCTTAGCCTTCCTTTTCATAGCATCATCCCACGCCCCACGGTTGCCTTGGCTACAGTGAGTCCAGAGACTTCAAATCCAAAGCCATGTATAATATATGCTAGGGGACCCCTGCAGTGAGTGGTATACAGCATGAAAAAAGGACACACTAAATCTTGACTTAAGCAACAAGTGAATTGGGTGTGATTCTTATTTGTTCAACGAAGAGGCGTCAACATAGGATTACTTTATATCATTTAGGAAAAAACAGGGTGGTTGTTTTTTTTCCCGGAAAAGTATAGTAGAAACCAATGAGTACCCTGAAGTAGCCCTAATCCTCAAGTTTGTAGTATCATTGATGTATTCATTTTAGGAAAGTTGTGTCAACAACTTAGGTCCTCGGGTGTGATGTAGCAAATACCTTTCTCCTAGGCTAATAGGGGAGAGTAACAGGAGGTGAGGATTTGTTCCTCTCCATCAAAAGTCTGTGTTTCGCCGTTGCTGTTGTTCATTCCCTCTCTTCAGCCCCTTCTCTTTGACAAAAAGAGCAAATGAAAGGAATGGAGAGGGAAAAGAAGGAACGAACTGTTCGGCAGAGTAAGAGAAGGAATTCCTTGAAGTAAAAAAATAAAAGCTTTTCAGGCAGTTCTGAAGTTGGTCCCATCTGAGAACTTTGTTATGGAAATTGGCTGTGGAGCTCACCTACCTGGGGCTACTACGATTGAGGCTTTTATTCCCTCAATTGAGTATGGCCGTGGTGTGGAATTTGGGGAACAAGCTGAAGGGAGGGTATGTCTTCCCCACTTGCCTTCATGGGGTCATCCTCTCAGCCTCATCTGCACTCTGGGCTCCTGTCTTGACAAATGACATTTATTTGTCACTACCGATCCTTTCTCTGGGTACAGTCTTAGCCCCAGCTTTTATTGCAGCTTTAACAATTTTCTTTTTCTGAGAGCTATAGCCTAAGCACACCTCATCCAACAGGAACCGTCCTTACTAAGTCATTTGTTTAATGCAAAGCCCATAATGCAAAAACTAGTACTGTAGGTGAAGTCATTCTTTGTGCGGAAAAGTAAATGCCTCTGATTAAAAAAAAAAATGTTCCACCCTCATCCCTCACTACGATTAGGAATATGAACTATATTCAGACGGAAGAGTTCAATGCCAATATTATGGGCTGCCCAGAAACAACAATAACAGGAAAGGAGAGGCAGGGAAGACCAGAAAGCTCAAGGAAAAAGAAGGCTTTGAAACAAAATTATAGAACTTTGTGTGAGTTAACTGGTTTTGCTTCTTTCTTTAAATAAATTTATTTATTTGTTGATTTTCGGCTGCATTGGGTCTTTGTTGCTGCACGCGGGCTTTCTCTAGTTGTGGCCAGCGGGGGCTCCTCTTTGTTGCGGTGCGTGAGCTTCTCATTGCGGTGGCTTCTCTTGTCGCGGAGCACGGGCTCCAGGCACGTGAGCTTCGGTAGTTTTGGCACACGGGCTCAGTAATTGTGGCTCATGGGCTCTAGAGCGCAGGCTCAGTAGTTGTGACACACAGGCTTATTTGCGCCGCAGCATGGGGGATCTTCCCGGGCCAGGGCTCGAACCCGTGTCCCCTGCATTGGCAGGCAGATTCTTAACCACTGAGCCACTAGGGAAGTCCTGTGGTGTGCATTATGGACAATGGGGTTTGAATAGTTTGAAGTTGGTAAGTGTTCCTGTTGAGAAACCATGTGTTGCTTTGAGTTTGCAGAAACACCTGAGGAAGATGATCCCTTGCTGTCCTGATAGTCCTGTGCTTTTTGTGCATCAGAAGGTGAAAATTGCGGACTTGAACTTACTTTCTTCTTTTTTTTACTTGAAGTAGAGTTGATTACAATGTTCTGTACAAGTACAACTCTACTACAAGTTTCAGTTGTACAGCAAAGTGACTCAGTTGTACATACATATATATTTTTTCATATTATTTGCACTTAAAGTTTATTTAAAAATATCAAATATAGTTCCCTGTGCTATACAGTAGGACCTTGTTGTTTATCTCTTTTATATATAGTAGTTTGTATCTGCTAATTCCAAACCCCCAATTTATTCCTCCCCGACCTTTCCCCTTTGGTAACCATAAGTTGTTTTTTTTTCTATATCTGTGCGTCTATTTCTGTTTTGTATATAAGTTCATTTGTATATTTTTTTAATATTCTGCATATAAGCAATGTCATATTTGTCTTTCTCTGGCTTACTTCACTTAGCATGTTAATCTCTAGGTCCATCCATTTTGCTGCAAATGGCATTATTTCCTTCTTTTTTATGGTTGAGTAATATTCCATTGTATAAATATACCACATCTTCGTTATCCATTTTCTTAACAGTAAATGTTTAAAGGGAAAACTTTGTCCTAACACTTTTAGCAAGTATGGTTATCACGTTCCTGTTACATACGAGTGGAAGTCTGCCGAGTTCATACTAGGTGATCATTTAATGCCAATACAAAACCAGCTATTGGACAAACAAATATTTCAATGAAACCGAATAATTAATAAGATCTTGATTTACTATTCTCAAAATTGTAGAATAATTGGTGGATATCTGGGTGTTCCTGTTTTGTTTCATTCTTCCCCCCATTGGTTGTTCTGGATGAAACTTTAGAATATTTATGACTGCCTTTGGCTCTCTTTGGCATGCTCCCTACAATTTATCTACCTCTGTAGTAATTTGCTTCTGAATTTGAAGATTAAAGGATGATGAATGGCAAGGCTTAGTGTTTACTGGCTGTGGTGAAGAGGGGAAGTGTGGAGTTTTCCTAAGACTCCATTAGAATTAATTCATCCTGTTCAGGGTAGTTCACCAAGTATATCCTCTGCTCTGACACTTAGCAATGACTTAGACTCATAATGCATAGAGGTGGTATTAAAAATACATCAAAATTGACAGCATGAATTGTACATGATAAACTTCTAGAAATCCTGGAACCCAGTGCCTGCACCCTGAGTAGAGTCCTGGGCAGTCGAACTCTGTATTCCATCAGAAAACGGTTTCTCTTCAGAAGCCTCCAAGCTCTGATAAAGGTCTTTAAGTAGCTCTGATTAGTAGAGACTCCCCATCAAATAGGGAAATGGCATTCAGACACATGGAAAGTCAGAATATTAGCTACAGTTTACCAAAGTGAAAAGGAGTGGGTGTTGCTCGGTTTTCTGGTCCAGCCATTTCTCTGCTCAGTGAATATGATCAGGACTTTCTTGCTGTCTCTATGTATTTTAACTCGTTGATGTTGAGAGATACAGTGTAGGGTTGGAAAGACAAATAGATTTTATCTAAAATTCTGATTCCTGTCGATTGATAGTAGCTGCCTAAGGTGTTGATTTAAGAAGATTATGATATCATAATATCTGGGTTCAATTAAAAAAAAACATAAAAGAATTGCCACAATTGAAGAGTACTTTCTGCCACAAGGTGGGGGAGGGGGAGAGAGAGGAAGAAAGATGTACTGTATTATATAGACATACTTATATATGTATGTACCAAATTATCTAAAATAATTGTATATGCACTTTTAAGAGGTCATTGTAAGGGTGAAATTGCACAATATAGGTGTCAGATACTGGCTAATTATTATCGACCTGTTGCCCCTTTCCCTCTTGGGCAGACAATGAAAATGCAATTTCAGCCTCCCTTGATGTTAGGTGTCTCCCTGTCCCTGAGTTCTGGAGAAGGGAATGTGTGTATAGAAATGACATCATTTCCAGACACAGAAAATAAATCCACCTAGGATTCTCCATCCTATTTCTCTGTGCACTGGCAGAAGGAATGGAGAGGACTTGGGTCAGAAAACCTAGAAGGGAGTGTGGACACGAGAAGGGGCCTGAGTCCCTGAATGACCGCATGGATCAGAGGCCTCCCCCGGCCCCTCCCACTTTTGCCTGCCAACCTGCTTTGTCCTGCCATGAACAAGAAATACACTTTTACTGTGTGGCGCCCCAAAAAGCAAGGTTGGTTGCCTACATTGACTCATACTGTGTATGTCAGAGCTTTTTAGAGAATGTAAAGCACACCGGAAGTCCAGATTAGAAATACAAGAAGGCAAAATACATGATTTCCCTTTCCATACAAATTGTCTATTTTTATATCTGCTAAGAAGCTTTGCCAAAGCATTCTTTCTCTTTCGTTAAATGGGCAGGTTGAACACACTTCCCTTCTTCCTAAATCGAGCTTATGCTTCAAACTGTCTGTCCAGCACAGCCTTCCCTGATGATGACAGTGTCAACATTTGAATCCAGGGGCAGCCTCCAAAAGTACATGAGAACTCTCAGGGGAAATCTCAGGGGTGAGCAGAGCAGGGGCACTTCTCCCCTCTCTCCTTCCCCCCGGTACATACATCCTCGACTGAGTCACTTTCTGCTTTGTAGTTCCTGTCTCTGCCAACTTGGGTCCACTGTGTGGCCTCCTGTAATCCCCAGGTTATTTGATCTTCTACTCTCATTTTCTCCCCAGCGCTTTCCTATTTAGGTTTTATAGACTTTATTTTTCCTTTCCTAAGTGTAATTTTTTGTATCTATCTTATTTGAATTTCATTTCGTATAATCCCTCCAGTGCATCCAGGCCATTTTGGATTCTAAACATGTTGTCTCATTCCTGACAGCTGGGTATTCATTGTAGAGTACAAATATATACTTAACTGTGATGGCCACACACTTATAAATAGAACAGTAAAACTACAGTGAAAGTTAGAAGAGATGGGAGCCATCCATGAGGCTGGTCCAATGGGTGCGTACTTGTTCTTGCAAATAAGGCAGCTAGAACAAATGGAAAACTGATTTAACTTGCGTGTGCTAGCTCTCTCTCTCTCTCCCTCTCTAAGAATATCTTTGTCTCTGCATATCTTCCGCACTCTCCTCTCTGCAGACCCATTTTTCTTGTTCCATGGTTCACATGGCAGGACATGGCTGCCAACACCCCAAAGTTGTATACCCTTCACCCCCTTTGAGAAATTGCCTCTGATTTTTAGTAGTTCAAAATATTAGAATGAGAGAGAGTGAGAGAAAGAATTAGAGAGAGAGAGTGAGAGAGACTCTTCTTGGTCCAGCTTGGTCAAGCATCCACATCTGGTCCAATAAACTCTGGCAAAGAGGGCAAAGTTGTGGTGAGAAATAAGGCTCAGGGTTCCCAAGCCTGTGGATAAATGAAGGAGAATCATTTGAAATCAGGCACAGCCCCCAAAAGATCTACTTATGGAGGTGAAAGTGAAAGAACATAAAAAAATAAATGAGAGAAGTGAGAGAAACTGATTATAATTTCACTTCTTTGGAACCTGAAATTCAAAAAAGCCTGTGTATGTGTGTGTGTATATATATGTATATGTATGTGTATGCATTTATGTATGTGTATGTGCATTTATACACATACAACACGCTTAGTGAATGCATACTATGCCAGCTACTGGAAGAGCCCTTGTTCTCAGGTAGCTTTCAGTCTCATGGGAGACACAGACACACAAACCGAGTAAAGTTAAGCTCTTGTGAATGGTGATCATGGAGCCCAGAGACCACTTACTAACCCAGGAAAGGAGAATGACAGGAAGTCTTCCCAGAGGAGTAGATGCCTGGGATGGCTCTGAAAGGCAGAATAAGAAGTGGCCAGATGAAGGGTGGGTGAGCAGGCCATTCACAGTGGGAGGGATAACATGGACGGAGACAGAACGGTGAGAAATAATATGGTGTATGTTCTGGGAAGGGAAGCCTGGAGTTGCTAAAGCATAAAGAGGTAAAGAGAGAAAAGCAGTAGGGAGGGAGCAAAGGGCACACTTCAAAGAACTTTGCTGCGGCCCGGTTCATAAATCCAGACATTAATCTAAGGACATTGGGAAACCATGGAAAGATTTTAAGCCGAGGAGTGATACCACCAAACTTGTATTTTACATAGATCACCCGGCAGATAGCTGGAAAATGGATCTGAGAGGAAGACGACTTGGGAGATAGGGAGACTAGTTAAGTAACTATTGCAGTGATCTAGGGGAAAGATGGAGAGCTAAACTAAAGCAGAATAACATGAATATTCATGACTTCAACAACTAGATTTTAACATTTCTTATGTGCCTGCTACTGTGCTAGATATCTTCCATGGGCCATCTTATTTAGTCTCTAGAAAAGACCTATCATGTCAGGTACTATTATTGCAGGTGAGAAAACTGAGGCTGAGAGAGAGAGATTGCCACTTATTGGCTATGAGACTTTTGGCCAGGTAAAGGCAATATTTAAATCTAGGTCACTCTGACAACAAACTTTAGTAATTAACCACCATCCCAATGGTAATAGTGATGAAAAGGAAGGAGACAGGTCAGAAATATTTAGGAGGTATAATTATCTGGACTACGTCATGGACCAGGTTCAGGGAATAAGGGAGAAGAATTCGCCCAGGATAGCTACCACGTTTTGAGCCTTGATGTCTAGGATGGTGGATGCAGAAGGATTTTGTTCATTTTTGAAAAGGGCCTTTGATATTCATTCCAACTGAAATCCATCACCTGGAAACCAGTCATTTGCCACCATCACTCTCCAGACGCTTGGCCCTTCCATATTCTGTGGCTAGTCAGTCACTCCAGCCTTCCTGGTCTGGGCCCCTTGGCCAATATTTCCACCTGTTTTACAGTTCCTGCAGTCCCTTTGTCCCCTGACCTTTCCACCGTACCCGCCTTGCCAGTCGCTTTCCTTGATCAAACTTACTGTCCATTTACCCTGTGCCAGCTCATGGAAAGTCATGCACTGATCCCTGCAAAAAGCAGCTGGGTTTAGTGCCCTCACTCACCCTTATCCTTTCCTTCTTCTTCCATCAACCTCCCCCTCCTGTTCTACACTGAGCCCCTCTCCTTAGACCCTACCCAGACACCTGCTCTTTGCAAGGTGAAGTAACTTTGCCACTGACTTAGGAATCAAGGTCGTGTAAGTTGAGGTTGCCCAACTTAGCTGCCCACACCTCCACATTCATTATGATCCATTCTCCTGTCTCCACTCTTATTTCAGAAAAAGAGTTTGTTTCTCTTCTTGCTACCAACTGAAATTGATCAATTGTGTACAAACTATTTTTAATACATTATCTAAACTGTGTGCACCATGCAAATTCAGGTAAAGTTCTTTATCCTTTCTGTTAAAAAATATAATATTGTCATCATTAGCAGAGCTTCCGTCATCCCACAACAAACTATGAGAAGGGCTCAACTTTCTTCATCCTTACCTCGGGTCAGGACAAAGTAGGTTCACCTCCAATCAACTAGATTTTAATTAGCCCCAAAATGATGTTTTGCTTCCGTTTCTAAGCCTCAGCCAGTGAAATTACCAGACAAAAAATTAGTTTAACAAGTAAAGAAAGGCAAAAGTCGTTAATATCTCAAAAACTAGGTCTTTTACTATATATTAACAAGTATTAAGATGCCACCATTTTTAAGATTTTTTTAAAAAAGGGATTTGAGGGAAATTAAATGCATAAATGCAAATTTAATCCTGATGTCAGAAATGTGAATGTGCAAATGTGTAGAAAAATTGGATTTTATAAATAATATACAGTGAGTTTTATTCCTAGAATTATGCTTCTTTTTACCTAGTGCTTGTAGCTAAGTCTACCTTGGTCAGTTAGAAAATTCTTAGTCCACAGTGCCCTCTGTTAAAAATTTTGCTGTATTTTTTGTTTTACAGGGAAGTAGTATCTGAGACCCATGATAGCCATTTCTCTCTTAGGTTAAGAATTGTTTTTTGATGGCTTTGCTCGATGATCTTTTTCGAAAACATAAACATACCTTCAGTAAAGACTGAAGCACCACGAGGAAAGAAAAGCCCGTAACCTAGGTGGCTGTTTTTGAATATGGAATAAAACATGAATCTGGAGATAAGCAAATGTTCTACCCCAGTAGGAGTTTAGTGGAGAAAACAATTTATTTGCTCTAAAGTGACAGAATATTTCTCAGCAAACAGCCGTATGTGTTCGCGTGTGCATGTTTCCCTTATTAAATGATAAAATCACTCTAGCTCTGGATTTCAGTGTCTTCCTGCTGGAAGCATCTGATTGCACAAATTAAGCCTAGGACTTAGTCTGGGCAAAAGTATTTTGCTGTCTCATAGGCTCACAGTTAGTGCTGCTATATGGATATATATACTTTTGTATACATGTATGCATACATTTATATATTTTAACAGCATTTTTAAAAGGATAGTGTTTGAAATGCTCAGTGAATGTTTATTAGAATGCCTTGAACTCCCTGAGCCTCTGCCATGTTTTCTATCTTCCCATGGAGATTTTGGTTTTCTATCTCTTCTAAAATAGCCGTAGCTGGTGAGAGGTACCAAATCAACAGCCTAGAAGTCAGAAAGCTACTTGTTACTACCATTCTGTAGTACTGCCTTTGCGTTTCTGTGCCACAGCTGGCTGAAAGACCTCTAGTTCCAGCTTCCTATTTAATTTGGCTGGTACTCTCTTCCTGGTGAATCACTTTACTAGCTTGCGCACGGGGTACTGATCTCATAGACTAAGCACACACACAGCTATATATGTCGTGTGTGCACACGACACACCTATGTGTGCACGCCCACATGCAACCCACATGCACACATATATGTGTATGTAGTACACATGCATGTAGATGCATACACCTGCATTTGCATGGACACACATGCACACAGCTCCAAAGCCCTTTTCCTCTTACCTCTTCCACCTAAACGTTTTCCTTTGTTCCCTTTTTTTTTAATTTTTAATTTTATATTGGGGTATAGTTGACTTACAAAGTTGTGTTAGTTCCAGGTGTACAGCAAAGTGATTCAATTATACATATACATGTATTCATTCTTTTTCAGATTCTTTTCCCATGTAGGTTATTACAGAATACTGAGTAGAGTTCCCTGTGCTGTAGTAGGTCCTTGTTGATTATCTATTTTATATATAGTAGTGTGTATGTGTTAATCCCAAACTCCTAATTTATCCCTCCCTGCCCCTTTTCCCCTTTGGTAACCATAAGTTTGTTTTTTAAGTCTGTGAGTCTGTTGTTGTTTTTTTTAATCTTTACTTTCTTTTTTATTTATTTAGTTTTGGCTATATCAGGTCTTAGTTGCGGCACATGAGATCTTTGTTGAGGCATGCAGGATCTTTCTTTGCTGCATGGGCTTCTCTCTAGTTGTGGCGTGCAGGCTCCAGGGCACGTGGGCTCTGTAGGTTGCGGCAAGCGGGCTCTAGCTGAGGCACGCAAGCTCAGTAGTTGTGCCGCGAGGGCCTAGTTGCCCCTTGGCATGTGGGATCTTAGTTCCCCGACCAGGGATCGAACCCACGTCCCCTGTGTTCTAAGGTGGGTTCTTTACCACTGGACCACCAGTGGTAAAGTGTTTTGTAAATAAGTTCATTTGTATCATCTTTTTGTATTCCACATGTAAGTGATATCATATGGTATTTGTCTTTGTCCTACTTCACTTAATATAATAATCTCTAGATCCATCCGTGTTGCTGCAAATGGCATTATTTCACTCTTTCTATGGCCGAATGGTATTCCACTGTATATATGTACCACATCTTCTTTATCCATTTCTCTGTCGCTGGACATTTAGGTTGCTTCTATGTCCTGGCTGTTGTGAATAGTGTTGCAGTGAAGAGTGGGGTGCGTGTATCTTTTCGAGTTATGGTTTTCTCCGGATACATGCCCAGGAATGGGATTGCTGGGTCATATGGCAACTCTAATTTTTAGTGTTTTGAGGAACCTCCATACTGTTCTCCATAGAGGCTGTACCAATGTACATTCCCACCAACAGTGTGGGAAGGTTCCCTTTCGTCCACACCCTCTCCATTTAGTGTTTGTAGACTTCTTGATGATGGCCATTCTGACCAGTGTGAAGTGATAGTTTTCTTCTCAATGCCCCCAATATTGAGACTCTTTTGAGGTTATTGTATAACTCATTGCTGTTCAGAATATGATATTTCTACAGATGAGGCCTGGATTTCTCTTTTTACAAGATCACTGAACAGTCCTACGCACCAGTTATGGAAGTTTTCATAACCCGCCTAAGCAGAAGAAACATCAAATCATTGAAGCTTAATCCTGAAGAAACGAGGGTCACCTTGGCCTTGCCTTCTGACTTGGGCTGTCTGTGTTGTAAAAAGTGAGGGACACGGAACTGAGGGCTTCCCACAGCATCCTTCCCTAGATCCAGGGTGTCAGCACACACAGAGATCTGCAAGTGTTTTCTACCGCTTTCCCTGATTACTTCTTTGTGGGGGATGTTGGTTTTCACATCCCAGCACTTCCCCGGTGTTCCAGGGTTCTTTGCGTTAGACTGATGAGAGAGGCGTTGAAAGTTGTTTCTCCTGCTGGGGCAAGAAGTGGCAGGGATTGGAGGTGGCTTCATCATGCCCTGTAGATCTTATCTCTGCTCTTGTGCTTTTGTTTCATGCACTGAGAGAGGGCACACTGGGTCCGACCTCTGCTGAGTCACTGTGGAAAAGATTGGAAACAAGAGGAGGAAGAGGATCGTGTCTCTTAGTTGAATGCTCTGAGTTTATTGACTCCTATCTTTCTTGTTATGGGTAGACTTGGGCTTCCCAGACCTCTGAGCTCAGGATTCTGTGATCTGTCAGCTTTCAGGTCAACAAACCCCTGCCAGGGAGGCTCCTGAACAACAGACAAGTGAGAGGAACTGACTTCTGTAAGAAAATTGGACAGTGAATAAACTGCTTAGGAGGATTTACTAGCCCAATAGAGGAAACGTCTACCAGCTCAAATCCCATGAGATTCTAGCAGTATTTTCCCAGTCTGTTGCCTACCATCCCCAACCCAGACACTGCCCCCAAATTCATGTCACTGGGGCTATCTCCACAGCCTTACACTGACACTTTTGTCCCCAAGGTTGGTGGGGCCTGAAAACACAGCATAGGTAGGACTTCTAGTGTTAGCTTAAAAAGCCCTGAAGTCCCGATGTATACAATTACCTGAACACTTTCTGTACATGATTTCTAAGCAACATACTCTTTATTGTTAATAGAACAATGAGTACCTACTTTATATTAATTTTAGTGTTAGGCTCTAAGGATGCCAAGGTAACAGGACATAGCCCCGACCTCAAAGATCTCATGGTCTTGGAAGGAGGAGACAGGAAAGTTCATATTGTAGAGAATCTGTAGTACGTAATATGTGGACAAGGGATGGTGAGGCTAGAGAAAGGACACCAGGAAGGAGGCTGACTTGGCGGAGTTGGCCCAAGAAGATACCTTTTAAACTATATCTTAGGAGAAAGAAGAGGGTTAGTCAAACTAATTTAGCTGGAATTACAGGTCCGCACACTAATATATATATATTAGTGACCGCCTGTTTCTTTGGGGATTTTTCAGGAAGTCTGTATGTGGGGGTAGGTAACGTGTGCTGCTTGCTGAGGCCCAGATGGAGAGGGGGCTAGAGAGGCCATTGAATCCACAGTGAGCCATTGAAGGATTTAGAGCAGTAGAATTAAAATATCATTTTCATTGCTCTGTCTTCTAGGATGCTTTGACTGTACACTTATGGACACAGATATTTTCAACAGAATTGTCCCAAGATTGATAAATTTTTATCAAGAAAATACTTCCTGGGAGCAGTAAGCTTAAGCCAGTTTAATTTCTTAATCAACTTCATGTACCTTTTCATACAGAACCCATTCATCCAGAGTGAATGATGGGGTCTGATCTTCTTTGGAATCAAAATGACAGAGAAAAAAAATTCAGAGTAGAAAAGGAAAAAAAGTAGTGAGTTCAAAACTTCCCTCTTTAGGTTCTCATTTTACAGAGGTCATGTGACCTGCTGAATGCAGAATACCTTCTTGCCACCTTCTCATATTTGTTTTGGACACAGGAGAGGTCCACTTCAATTCGGGGCGTCAGTTATTTTAGAATGCTTCCATCCTTGGGGAATTTTTAAGTTTTCTAGTTATATCTGAAGCAACTGAATATACTTCAAATGGGGCTTTCAAGGAGAGGGACGGTGGAAGTTGAGCAATTAGGCACACTTTGCTTGCTGCCATCACAGACAAAAGAGACAGAGCTTAGAGGGAAGGTATGATCCTTCCCGCCGTTGCTCGGAGCCCGAGGCTCTTCAGGGTCACTGAGGAACGTCGTCGCCCGCTCATCCCACATCAGCCCAGGAGCACAGGAACCTGGAGAGGTCCTTTGTTGTAGCAACAGTGACTGCTGTCAGGAGGGCTTGAAAACAAGTCACCTGAGGGTTGATGATGACCGGGAAGCTGTATTTTGAAGGATCCCGAGGCGCCTCTTTAACATTCATGCCTCCTTCAGCAATCTGCTAATCTGTAGACTTCAGCTTTCATCTCCTTGAATGCCACCCGGCTCCTCTTGTTGTGCCATGCCTGTGAAATATGCATCACTCCCATGCCTTTCATCTGAGAGTTGATGACCAAGATTGACGTGTTAGTCAGCAATGGGTTAATGTCAGTTGGAATTAACAGCAGATTCACTCATTGGCTTTTATTGTTAATATTTACATAGCTTCCAGATGGTGGCCTTTGGGTAGGGAGACCAATGGAATGTGTAATGAGCCAAGGTCAAGAAGCTCAGAAAGTCACTTCTTTCTTTTTTTTTTTAAAAGTGTGTTTTATTTATGCTTTAATAAATGAAATGAATTGAGTGGCTTCCAGTAAAACTGACAAAAATAAAATACAAGCTTTGGCTTTATGCAAGTCTGAGCAGCCCAAATGGTTACTAAGTGGTAGTTTTTGGGAGCTGGGTAAGCTCGGTTTTCTGAGGCAAGCCATTACAAAAATCTAAAGGAAAAATATCAATCTTAAGTTTTTTTGTTACCTTTTTTTTCCAAGTTGGTAAACTTTACATAAAGCATCTTTCCTCAGCCTTTGTACATTTTCTAGCGCTACCAAGACCACACTAACCTGCTTTCTTCAGCTTGGCTTTCAGCTCGGTATTTTGAGTGCTTCATCCTTGGCTATAAAGTGACCCCTTCTACCTCCTCAGTTTTAACGTCTCAAAGCAAGATTTCTATTAGAAATAGATTGGACATATTCTCAAATATTCTGAAATAACCCAAGAGTTGTATTTGAATGATTTCAGTGGCACACACGTCATGTTCTGAATTCTTTGCCTCCTTGAGTGCTTAATTTTCTCGAGAATCGTATAGTTTTTACACCATCCATGTCTTTTGAGATTTTACTGGTGCTTAAAATATAAAGATATTTTCCTCCTTCTTGAGGAAGTAGTATTTTCCCTTTGTGGTTGAAAGGAATTATAGCAAAAGGAAAGAGCATGATCTTTGGAATCATCTGTCAGTCATAATCAAAACTACATCACTGACAGACTTATGCCCTTGGACCACTTCTCTGAGCCTCAGTTTCTAAACCTGCAAAATGGGGATTAAAATAAACAAAGACCAGAATCGCTGTGGCAGAGAAACTATATAGATTTGCTCACAGGTACTGCCCCAAAGTGGACTTTTGGGAAAAGCAAACCAGACTTTTGTTCAGTGTCCTTTGAGTTGGAATTACAGTGAGTTGTTCTACATGTGTCAAACACCCTGACTTTTCTTTTGAGAGTTTAGCCCTGATAATTTGCAAGGGAGTTTTAATTTTAAATAGGTGATTTCTAAAGGTTTTGCTGTTCTGAAATTCTGAATATCTGTCATCCAAATATGAATTAGGTTTTAGATATACTGTAATAGTTATTTCCTGAATCCAACACACACCGCTTCCTTCAACATAATGTGGGAAACTTCACCTCTCTTTGCAGAGTCAAGTGCAGGAAAACCATCATCCAGTTTGTTCTTGTGTGTGTGTGTGTGTGTGTGTGTGTGTGTGTGTGTGTGTGTTTTGTTTTTTTTTACATGTCCTCCATCCCTCTCTCTGTTGCTGTGGAACGATGCAGCTCTGAGGACCTCACCTGAATCTATGTTGTATGATCATTGCTAGGCTTATTGTCTGACACATTGAGACCTGTTCATGGGCCACTCACAGAAGAGCCAGTTCCAGGGCAAGTCACAGCTTCTCTGTGGCTCAGTGTCTGCATCTCTAAAACAGGGTAGTCACCCCTGTCCTTTCTGCCTTGCCAGAGACAGTGTATATTAAAGAGGTTTGAAAAACCTCCTGGGATGAACAAATTCTGGATGAACATTGGTAGTGTAGAAAAGCACAGAGCCTGTATAACCGTCTGGGACTAAAAGGGGGCAAAGTCAAATATGTAATTCAAAGACAGGTTGGCTGGGGTTTGATATCCGAATTATTTTATCCATTATGTGGTTGAAAGAATAAGGATTTTGAGGTCCTACCATAGATCAGGATTCATACAAATAAAGAGACACCAATTTCCAAGCACAACAAGGTGGGTTCCGGTTAAGAAAGGCTAGTTTGAATCAATGGTTCAGTTTTATATATTTTTCTGCTTCCGAATTTACCAGTTTTGAGACCTTTGACATTTCATTTAACCTTTCTGAGCTTCAGTTTCCTCATCGGCCCAAAGGTGATACTAACAGCAGTTTTTCAGCTTTTTGTGTGTGTGTGAATTAGAGACATGTAACAATATGTAAAGCACCTAGCACAACCCCAGAGACACACATGCCCCAAAGAAATATTGACGATTGTTTCTAGATTTTACACCTTTCAACTGTACAACTAAACCAGATTTTGAACTCAGCCCGTGTGTTATAGATGCTTTTTTTTTTATATATAGATGCTTTTTTAGATATCAAAGTGTATATAAATAAAAGAAGGATGAAAAGAATTCTACCCAAAAAAAGCAAAGACGGGCTGGGAATGTAATTAAAGCAGAACAGATGAAAGAAATCATTTGGCAGAGAGGAGATCCCATTCCTAATAAGACATGCATCACCTTTCAAGGTAAATTTTAGAATGGAAACACTTTTGGAAATGGATTGACCTGCACACTTGTGAAGGTCCCTCTGGACCAAGTTCTTGTCTTCGGTCAATACGCTTGGTCTCAGTGACTTATCACAAAGGACTAGATAGAGAGGACAGCTCTTCGGTGCTGTCAAGTATTGAGATTTTTAGGGCAACAGTAAGATGTAAGGAAAATTCCTAAGGGTTTGAGCTCAGAGGGTCCTGGAGAGCAGCAGTAGTCCTCGAACAGCTTGAATTGTGTTTCCAAGGGGAAAGAATGTGTTTCTGAGGAGGTGAAAGGTAAAATGAATGTTTGATGAACTGAGAATGAGAGTAGAATGACAGACAGTAAGCAGCCTCAGCCCTGGATGATGGCTGGGCTTAGGGTTAATGGCAAGAAGAAGGGGAATCTAAATAACCAGAACATGTGCGATAAAGTACACAAAAGATAGTTTTCTCAGGGACTGAGCGGACCCTCTAGAACAGTGATTCTCAACCAGGGGTGGTTATGCCCCCCAAAGGGCTTTGGCATTGTCTGCAGACATTTTTGTTTCACACAATTTGGTGGGGGGGGTGCTACCTGCATCTAGTGGAGAGAATCCAGAGATGCTGCCACACACCCCACAATGCACAAGATAGTCCCCACCTCCAACAAAGAATTACCCAGCCCAAGATGTCAAGAGTGTCCAGGTTGAGAAACCCTGCTCTAGAAAGACATTTTCTAAACTCCATTCCACCAGCCTGCCACAGGGTAATGACATTTGCGGGGCAGGGTGCATGGAAGGAAATGTGGTTTGGGAAGGGTGGTTCCATGTCGCATAAATTGGGGAAGTTCTGTAACCCCAAAATGCAAATAGGTTTCTTTACTGCAGAATGTTTCTGGTATTTAATAAAAAAGGAAACCATTGCCAAAGCCAGTTTTCCTAGAAATAACTTTGTAACTTATAAATGTTCTGCAAAGTATAGTATGGGAAACTACTAACCTAGCATTTCATGCTAATTACTCTGGTAGGATATGCCACAGTATCTACTTGAAAAAAAGTAGACACAGTCGACCTTCAGTTGTTTAAACACACACACACACAATCAAACACAAAACCTAGGCATGCATTTGAACAAAAATGTGGAGGCATGAAAGATTGCATCCTGAGAGAGAGTACATCATCCTGATGGTTCAGGCAGTGAGAAATCAAAGAATGGTCTAGTCCATGGTTCCTTCATACCATCTCTAGCAGTAAGAATGACAAAAGTCTAATGTCTCATCAGTATGCCAGGATGCTAATACAGCCATTTCCCTGATAGGCACTCAGTACGTTTGTTGAACTGAATTTATTGTTGATACTTAAGTGGTTCTCCCCACCCCAGTTATAAGTGAGTAGTTACAGCGGATGCTCACATCTGATTGCTTTGTTTGTAAAAGGATTCCATTCACTTGCATTTTTTTCCACTCTGAAATATTGCATTTATTTAAGTGCATCTTCTTAGAAGATGTATTCAGAAGAGAGCCCAAATAATGTATGCTCCCTGGTTGAATGCAAGGACATAATTTAAGTAGAGGTGTTGGGCTGACATCAGAGCTTTTGAGTGAAAGTAGAAGCCCAGAGGAATAAGGGGAGAATTTATTATTGTTTACGTGTTATACTGAAGCTTTAAGTTTCCTTAGTTACATGAATATAATATGCATCACTCCAGAGTGGACCTGGAGGGGCCTTGCAGGGGAGGAATTGGGTGTGTGCTGTGCTGTAATGAAATCTGCAGTAATCTGTTACAAATGGGAGTTTATTAGGAAATAGGCATGTGTGTTTAGCATAATAAAATCCCTGCCTTCTAGTAGCCCAATTACTTAATTTTCCAGGAGAAACCTTATATCTCATCTCTCCTTTGATCCTACTTACTATAGTATTAAGGGATTAAAAACCTTAGGACCTTTTGTCCTTCAGTCATTCATTAGCTTGATGTTATACCTAATCCCCATTTCCATTTGCAGAAAATTCAGTTAATATAAGCAGCTATCACCACTTTGCAGGTTTAAAAAAAAGTAATATCGCTTGAAAAGAATGTTGAAAATTTTTTTTCAGTGGTTTAATTTTGTATCAAATGCCACTTAAATCCTTATGTATTCATTTTTCTATCGCTACCATAGCAGAGTACCACAAAGATGACTTGAAACAACACAAATTTATTATCTTATGGTTATGGAGATCAGAAGTCCAACATGAGTTTCACTGGGATAAAACCAGGGTTGCATTTCTTTCTGGAGGTTCCAGGAGAGAATCTGTCCCTTGCTTTTTCTAGCCTCTAGAGGCTGCCCACACTCCTTGGTTCATGGCCCCTTCCTCCAACTTCAAAGATTACCAGTGCTGTGTCTCTCTGACCGTGCTTTCATTGTCACATTTCCCTCTCACCATAGCCCAGAAAGTTTCTTCATTTATAGGGATTCAACGATTAGATTGAAAAGCTCAGGACCAGATGGCTTCACAGGAGAATTCTATCAAACATTTAGAGAAGAGCTAACACCTATCCTTCTCAAACTCTTCCAAAATATAGCAGAGGGAGGAACACTCCCAAACTCATTCTACGAGGCCACCATCACCCTGATACCAAAACCAAAGATGTCACAAAAAAGAAAACTACAGGCCAATATCACTGATGAACATAGATGCAAAAATCCTCAACAAAATCCTAGCAGACAGAATCCAACAGCACATTAAAAGGATCATACACCATGATCAAGTGGGGTTTATCCCAGGAATGCAAGGATTCTTCAATATACGCAAATCAATCAATGTGATACACCACGCTAACAAATTGAAGGAGAGAAACCATATGATCATCTCAATAGATGCAGAGAAAGCTTTTGACAGAATTCAACACCCATTTATGATAAAAACTCTCCAGAAAGTAGGCATAGAGGGAACTTACCTCAACATAATAAAGGCCATATATGACAAACCCAGTCAACATCATCCTCAGTGGTGAAAAACTGAAACCATTTCCACTAAGATCAGGAACAAAACAAGGTTGCCCACTTTCACCACTATTATTCAACATAATTTTGGAAGCTTTAGCCACAGCAATCAGAGAAGAAAAAGAAATAAAAGGGATCCAAATTGGAAAAGAAGAAGTAAAGCTGTCACTGTTTGCAGATGACATGATACTATACATAGACAATCCTAAAGATGCTAGCAGAAAACTACTAGAGCTAATCAATGAATTTGGTAAAGTAGCAGGATGCAGAATTAATGCACAGAAATCTCTTGCATTCCTATACACTAATGATGAAAAATCTGAAAGTGAAATCAAGAAAACACTCCCATTTACCATTGCAACAAAACGAATACCTAGGAATAAACATACCTAAGGAGACAAAAGACCTGTATACAGAAAATTATTAGACACTGATGAAAGAAATTAAGATGATACAAGTAGATGGAGAGATATACCATGTTCTTGGATTGGAAGAATCAACATTGTGAAAATGACTCTACTATCCAAAGCAATCTACAGATTCAATGCAATCCCTATCAAACTACCACTGGCATTTTTCACAGAACTAGAACAAAAAGTTTTTACAATTTGTATGGAAACACAAAAGACCCCGAATAGCCAAAGCAATCTTGAGACAGAAAAACGGAGCTGGAGAAATCAGGCTCCCTGACTTCAGACTATACTACAAAGCTACAGTAATCAAGACAGTATGGTACTGGCACAAAACAGAAATATAGATCAATGGAACAGGATAGAAAGCCCAGAGATATAAACCCATGCACATATGGTCACCTTCTCTTTGATAAAGGAGGCAAGAATATACAATGGAGAAAAGACCGTCTCTCTTCAGTAAGTGGTGCTGGGAAAACTGGACAGCTACATGTAAAAGAATGAAATTAGAACAGTTCCTAACACCATACACAAAAGTAAACTCAAAATGGATTAAAGACCTAAATGTAAGGCCAGATACTATCAAACTTGTAGAGGAACACATAGGCAGAACACTCTATGACATAAATCACAGCAAGATCCTTTTTGACCCACCTCCTAGAGAAATGGAAATAAAAACAAAAATAAGCAAATGGGACCTAATGAAATTTAAAAGCTTTTGCACAGCAAAGGAAACCATAAACAAGATGAAAAGACAACTCTCAGAATGGGAGAAGATATTTGCAAATGAAGTAACTGACAAAGGATTAATCTCCAAAATTTACAAGCAGCTCATGCAGCTCAATATCAAAAAAGCAAACAACCCAATCCAAAAATGGTCAGAAGAGCTAAATAGACATTTCTCCAAAGAAGATATGCAGATTGCCAACAAACAGATGAAAGAATGCTCAACATCATTAATCATTAGAGAAATGCAAGTCAGAACTACAATGAGGTATCATCTCACACTGGTCAGAATGACCATCATCAAAAAAATCTAGAAACAATAAATGCTGGAGCGGGTGTGGAGAAAAGGGAACACTCTTGCATTGTTGGTAGGAATGTAAGTTGATAACAGCCACTATGGAGAACAGTATGGAGGTTCCTTAAAAAACTACAAATAGAATTACCATACGACCCAGCAATCCCACTACTGGGCAAATACCCTGAGAAAACCATCATTCAAAAAGAGTCCTGTACCACAATGTTTATTGTAGCTCTATTTACAATAGCCAGGACATGGAAGCAACCTAAGTGTCCATTGACAGATGAATGGATAAAGAAGATGTGGCACATATATACAATGGAATATTACTCGGCCATAAAAAGAAACAAAATTGAGTTATTTGTAGTGAGGTGGATGGACCTAGAGTCTGTCATACAGAATGAAGTAAGTCAGAAAGAGAAAAACAAATACCGTACGCTAACACATATATATGGAATCAAAAAAGAAAAAGCCATGAAGAACCTAAGGGCAAGACGGGAATAAAGATGCAGACCTACTAGAGAATGGACTTGAGGACGTGGTGGGGGGGGAGGGTAAGCTGGGACAAAGTGAGAGAGTGGCATGGACATATATACACTACCAAATGTAAAATAGATAGCTAGTGGGAAGCAGTTGCATAGCACAGGGAGATCAGGTCAGTGCTTTGTGACCACCTAGAGGGGTGGGATAGGGAGGGTGGGAGGGAGGGAGATGCAAGAGGGAAGAGCTATGGGGGATATGTGTATATGTATAACTTATTCACTTTGTTATAAAGCAGAAATTAACACACCATTGTAAAGCAATTATACTCCAATAAAAATGTTTTAAAAAAACCCCCAGAGAAACAAAGAAAAGAATCAACCGTAAACATAATTCTACAGGTCACACACACGCAAAAAAAAGGGTTAGATTGAGCCCAGCTAGCTAACCCAGGATCATGTCCCCATCTCAAGGTCCTTAATCTGAATCTCATCTGCAAAATCCCTTTTGCCCTGAAAAGTAACATATTCACAAATTCTAGGGATTAAGACGTGGACATCTTTGGAAATTCATGATCCTACCTACGATGCCTCATTTCCTCGTTTCCAGTGTGATTTGAGAGAAATTCCAGAAGATTCTCAAAAATCAGAAAAGCATATTTCAAATTGGTTTTTAAAACATTAGCCATTACTTCTTCAGCTTTAAAATCAAATTAACCTGGACATGGACTCATCAGCTCCGTTCTTTTCCCATTCATGCTGTAGAAATAAAACTCCTGAAGATGCTGAGTCGGATCTGTCCCAGGACGAGTGATAATAGATGTTGGTGAAATATCTCCCCTGTCAACTTCCGGCTATGAATACCCACGTATTCACCTCCTAGCCTGCATGTCTTGCTCAGCGAAGCTCAGCTGTGTCACTTCTGCCTTCCCTCAGGCACTGATTCCTACACACAGACAGTTACTGGTGTCAGCAAGCATGGGACTACGGCTGGCTGCACAATTAGCTGTTAATATCTGGTAAAAGGAATCATTTGAACCCCATCAGTGTACGCATGGGAGTTAAACTGCTCTTTGAGCATATGAAACCAGGCTTTCTAATGTGAAGGAGGCTGTGGTCAGAATACAGTATTACTCGTTTTCCATGAAAGCTATGGAAAATAGACCCTTGTTCACTCATAAGTCCTTGGTAGAGATTAAAAAGGAGGAGAAGGGGTATATCTGGAAGAGTTGAAAAGTCCTCAACTTTTTATTAAAGTTCTTAAAAATGTTTCTACACTGACCTTAGCTCTTTCTTCTAAATTTCAGAAAACAGGTCCAATATGACTAGTCACGGAGAAATGAGGAAATTTATTGGGAGTGCGAGTGTGATGAGGCAGCCAACTACAAAACCCTCTTTGGAACTAGAGTGATAGTATTAGAGTTCTTTATCCCTGAAGGACTTTAACACTGTAATCACTGCATCTGTCATTTAAATACACATGAGGTTGTGTGTTCAGTAATTATAACTCTATTGGCACGCTTTTAAAACATTAAGGCATTTTTTTTTTTAGTCAATGCTTAGAGACCACACTTTTCTGTCCCACTGTTGGCTGACACCAACGAAGCAAAGAAAAGCAGTAGAAGGTGAGCCTTTGCCGAAGGCGCATGGCTCCTTTTAGAAAAAGATTTTTCTATCTGTGGCTTTCCTTATATTTATAATGCGATCCAGATGCCCTGCCTGATTTGTCCCCTGCATCCTCATCTCATGCCACTGTCCCTCTTGACTACTGTTCTGTGATTGGGCTTCTTTCTGTCTCTGAAAAAGGCCAAACTCTCTTGTCTCTAGAGCTTTGCCCTTGCGACTCTTTCTGCCCGCAATGCTCTTCCTTCCACAGCTCCTTCATCTGTACTTGTGTTCTCAGCACAGCCACCAGAGGGTGCTAGATACAGTCTGATCTGTCACTGCTCTGCTCCCAGCCTTCCAATGGCCTCTAATCTTACTGCAGTCCTTAGAGTGACCTCAAAAGCCCTCCACAGTGTGGCCTCAGTTACCTCTCGGACAGTTTCTTCTGCCCACTCCTTCTCATTCTCAAATTCAGATTTCTCCATATCCCTCAAGTATGCTGGATATTCCCCCACCTCTAGTCCTTTACCTTTGCTGTCTCTGACTTAGTGGTCATCCCCTAGATGTATGCAAGGATTCCCCCCTCCATTCATTACCACTATACTTTCAGGATCTAGAACAAGCATTTAGTAGGTGCTCAGTAAATGTCTGTTGAATGCATGAATGAACAAAAGCAAGCATTACCTGTTCATGGAGCATCCTGACAGTCTAATTTATAGTCCTCCCAGTATTCTGTAACGCATCGCCCTCTTTATTTCTTCCGTAGCACTTAGACTGCATATTTTCTGGTTTTCTGTCTGCTTTACTAAGAAGTTAGCTCCTAGGAGCAGGGACCATGACTAACTGCTTCATTGCTGTGTCCCCAGCACTTAGTGCAATACCGCCACATGATCGGGGCTCGATAAACATTTGATGAATGAGTAAATCTGAAAGAAAACAAGCCTTCATTGACTGAAATTAGATCTATACCCCACTAAGCAGGAACTTGAATATAATGTAAAAGGTGGCGTCCAGACAGGCTGTAAATTTCAGTGTTCACACTCACTGAGATATAAATAAATATACAGATTCTCCTCTCTTTCCTGCTCTGTGCTGTTGATCAGAAGTGAGTTTCCTGAGTACTTTGTAATTTACCCAGGATAATCATCGCAGTGAAACCAGAGATCGGTTCCTTTGTTTTTGTCTGTGGTTGCTTTACACATCTCAGTGCATCTCATATCAATTAATATTGTACAAATATCACTTTTTTATGTAGCACACCTGTTAGGCTCCAGTGTGACTTGCCTTCCTCTCCAGCAGCAGCCTCGTCAGTGGCTTTGGAAAAGACACTCTAAGGGCAAAATGCTAATTTTTCCATTTACTTGCTATGTGACTTTGGGCAACTTTCTTAACCTCTCTGAGTGTCTTCATGTATGAAATGGGATTTTTTTTAAAAAATCAACTTTGTAAAGTTCACATTTATTTATTTAATATTTTCTTGAGCACCTAATATGGTTCAGGCATCACCTAGGTGCTAGGGGAAGATACTAGACAAATAAGATGCCTGTCTTCAAGCGTTCCTGGAGGAATCATCTCACCCCTGCTTCTGGCACCTAGTAATTGTCTGATAAATTAAAATTTTCTCCTTCTCTTTCAAATTTAAATTTTCCAACTAGAAGGACTGTACTTATTCTCCATTAAAATAAAGGGCATGAACAAAGGTGTATTCAGGTAGTTTGTTGCGTTTGTGCTAATTTGCATTTATTATCAATCACGATTTTAATTAAGGGCACAGAAAATTAATTCATATTAAAATCTGATAACTTTTTAATCCAAAATATGGTCAAGCATTTTCCCTTGGATTAAGGCAAGCATAATGGCCATAATATGGTACAAAATGAGTCGTGCTATTTTAAAAGAGAGACTTTAGTTTGGATAGCTTCAAGAAAAATATGTGTTGAAAAAATTCCTAGTATATGTATTTCCTGAAAGCCTATGTGAATAAAAAAAGGATCTGAAGGTCTCTTTAGGAAATCTTTAAATAATAAGTGTTTTCATTAATCGGGCGTATTTGTTTGTTCTCCCAACAAATACTTACTGAATGCTGGTGACTATGTATTATGCCTCATTCTAAATGCTTATTAATTAGGCCCAAGGTTGTATGGATTTACAGGCTGTGGACCTCTAATGTACATATAATTGTTTTATCCCCACTACTACACTATCGGACTTCACCATCCCTCACTGTATTTCTGCAGCAGCTTCCTAATGAGGTCTTCTCAAATGCAAATCTGCCCCTTTGCTCCCTGCTTTCACATCTTTGCTTGGCTTCCCACTGCCCTGAGTGGTCTAGGGGCTTCTTTACTGTTTACACCTTATTTATTTTTCTAAGTCTATCTCCTGCTGCTTCCTACCAGCATCTCACCTTCTTTCCTTTCCTCAGAGAATCCATGCTCTCTTTGTCTCA
Source organism: Leucopleurus acutus (assembly GCF_964270905.1). NCBI lineage: Eukaryota > Metazoa > Chordata > Mammalia > Artiodactyla > Delphinidae > Leucopleurus > Leucopleurus acutus. The sequence goes on along the minus strand of NC_139145.1, from coordinate 33,063,412 downwards.
TGCTGTCACATTTGCCTAAAGCGCCCTTCCTCCTCCCAACTTCTTCCCCTGTGCTTTTACCAAACTAATTTCTACTCAGCCTTTAAGTCCCAGCTTAAGTCATTTCCCAAGGACTGCATTTCCATGTCCACCCTATTGCCCTGTCTAGTTAGATGCCCTCACAGGGCACCTCTGTCTATCTCAGAATTATCCTGCTCCATTGTCGTTGCTGCCTGTCTAGCCCCCCAACTAGATTGTTAGCTAATGGGGGCAGGCATTTTGACCATGAGGTTCTTCTTTAAATCCCCAGTGCAGGGCACACTGCATGGCATACAGCAAGTACTCAGGAAGCATTTGTTGAATTTAAAAGGAGCCTTTAAATCAAATGACTCTTCACTACTTGAAGTCTAGCTTCATGATCCACAGTCCAAAAATCCAATATGATAATACCAGTATTCATAAATAATAATAGCAGGAGAACTTCTTTTATTTCCCTTCTTTTTTCCCCTTTTCCTTTTTCTCCCTTTTCTTTTAATAGAACCATTCCAAACTCTGGCAATCTATGTCAGTACTGTGCCTCTCATTCTGGGGGCTTGCTAATGACCGTGGATGCCTCTAACCGTCCTAAATTCCCCTAGCTTTCAATTTCGTCCTGTAGAATTGATTGCTTTGAATTTCTATTGTTAGTAATTAATTGAAAGAATAAGTCTTCATGAGAGGTTAATAAATATGTTTTATTGAAGACAATCCCAGCGGTGCAAATGCAAAACTTGTGTGTTTTAAATTTTAAATGGTTATCAAAGTGAAGCCTCCAACTCGACCCAAAGTAAAGCTTGCTGAATCAGTAATGACTCCATTAATATGTTGACATGGCTTTTCGAAGATCTTGTTAGGACTCCCACCAGCATCTGCTGAGTCCCACCTAAATCAAAGACTACTTCCTAGATCAGCAATTTATCAACTGGGGTAGAGAGTGAAGAGGCTCTCAACTCTTTTTGTTTGTTTTGTATATTATATAAGTTTCAGGTGCCCAGCATGATAATTTGGCACCTGTATGCACAAAGGGAACTCCACCACAAGTCTAATTGCCATCTATCACCAAAAAGTTGACCTCCCACCCTTCACCAATTTCCTGTACTCCCCAACTCACTCCCCCTCTGGTAACCACTAGTATGATCTCTGTATCAATGCATTTGTTTTTATTTTCTTTGTTCGTTTGTTTAGTTTTTTTTAGATTCCACATATGAGTGAAATCAGATGGTAGTTATCTTTTTGTGTTTCTGACTTATTTCACTTAGCCTAATAACTTCAAGGTCCATCCATGTTGTTGCAAATGATAGAATTTCATTTTTTATGGCTGAGTAGTATTCCATTGTGTTTATATCTTCTTTATGCATTCATTCATTGATGGACACTTCAGTTGTTTTCATATCTTGGCTATTGTAAATAATGCTGCAGTGAATATAGGGGTTCATATATCTTTTCTAATTAGTGTTTTCATGTCCTTTGGATACATAACAGGAATAGCTGGGTCATATGGTAGTTCTGAATTTTTTTTGAAGAAACTCCATGCTGTTGTTCATAGTGGCTGCAACAATTTATATTTCCACCACAGTGCACAGGGATTCCCTGTCTCCACATCCTCTCCAGCATTTGTTATTCCTTGTCTTTTTGATAATAGCCATTCTAACAAGTATAAGGTGATACAGCATTATGGTTTTGATTTGCATTTCCTTGATACTTAGTGATTTTGTTCACCGTTTCATGTGCCTGTTGGCTATCTGTATGTTGTCTTCGGGAAAAATTCTATACAGATCCTCTGCCCATTTTGTGTGTGTGTGTGTGTGCGGTACGCGGGCCTCTCACTGTTGTGGCCTCTCCCGCTGCAGAGCACAGGCTCAGTGGCCATGGCTCACGGGCCTAGCCACTCTGCGGCATGTGGAATCCTCCTGGACCGGGGCATGAACCCGTGTCCCCTGCATCGGCAGGCGGACTCTCAACCACTGCGCCACCAGGGAAGCCCCCCTCTTCTCATTTTTTAATCAGGTGGTTTCTTTTTTGTTGTTGCCTAGTTGTGTGAGTTTTTATATATTTTAGACATTAACCCCTTATTGAATATATGATTTGAAAAGATATTCTCCCATTAAGTAGGCTGCCTTTTTGTTTTGATGATGGCTTCCTTCACTGTGCCGAAGCTTTTTAGTTTGACATAATCCTATTTGTTTATTTTTCCTTTTGTTTCCCTTGCCTTTAGAGTCAGATCCACAAAACCATTGCTAAAACTGCTATTAGTGAGGTTTTCACCTATGTTTTGCTTTAGGAATTTTATGATTTCAGGTCTTACAGTCGAATCTTAACCATTTTGAGTTAATTTTTTTATATGGTATAAGGTAGTGGTCTAGTTTCATTCTCTTGCATGTTGCTGACTAGTTTTCCCAGCACCATTCATTGAAAAGACCATCCTTTCTCCATGGTATGTTCTTTGCTCTTTAGTCATAAATTAATTGTTTATATGTACGTGGATTTATTTCTGGGCCCTTAATTCTGTTCCATTGACCTGTGTATCTGTTTCTGTGCCAATACCATGCTGTTTTGATGACTGTAGTTTTGTAGAATAGTTTGCAATCAGGGAGCATGATACATTCAGCTTTGCTCTTCTTTCTCAAGATTGTTTTGGCTATTTGGGGTCTTTTGAGGTTCCATACAAATTTTAGAATTATTTGTTCTAGTTCTGTGAAATATGCTGTTGGAATTTTGGTATTGCTTTGAATCTGAGATTTGCTTTGAGTACTCTGGATATTTTGACAATATTAATTATTCCAATCTGTGAGTAGGGAACATCTTCCTATTTTGTCTTCTCCAATTTCTTTCATCAGTGTCTTTATATTTTTCAGTGTGTAGTTTTCACCTCCTTGGTTAAATTCATTCCTAGATATTTTATCCTTTTTGATGCAGTTGTAAATTGATTTGTTTTCTTAATTTCTCTTAGTTTGCTGTTAGTGTATAGAAACATCACATATTTCTGTATATTGATTTTTGTATCCTGTGACTTTAATGATTTGTTTATTCTAGCAGTTTTTGGGTGCAGGCTGTAGGGCTTTCTGTATGTAGTATCATGTCATCTGCAAATAGTGACAATTTTACCTCTTTCTTTCCAATTTGGATGCCTTTGATTTCTTTTTCTTGCCGAATTTCTGTGGCTAGGACTTGCAATACTATTTTGAATAAAAGTAGAAGGGTGAGCATACTTGTCTTATTTGATCTTAAAGGAAAGGCTTTCAGTTTTTCACCATTGAGTATGATATTGCGTGTGGATTTTTCATATATGGACTTTATAATGTTGAGGTATGTACCCTCTATACACACTTTGTTCAGAGTTTTTTTTATCATAAATGTATGTTGAATTTTGTCAAGTGCTTTTTCTGCTTCTGTTGAGATGATATGATTTTTATCCTTTATTTTGTTAATGTGGTGTATCACGCTGATTGATTTGCTTTCATTGAACCATCCTTGCATGCCTGGAATAAATCCCACTTGATCTTGGTGTATGATCCTTTTAATGTATTGTTGGATTCAGTTTGCTAATATTTCATTGAGGATTTTTGCATCTATGCTCATCAAGGATATTGGCCTCTCATTTTCTTTTTTTGTGGTGTTCTTGTCTGGGTTTGTTATCAGGGAGGGTAATGCTGACTACATAACATTTGTATGGAAGGTTTCCATCCTCTACAATTTTTTGGAAGAGTTTGAAAATGATAGGCATTAAATCTTTGAATATTTGGTAGAATTCTCCAGTGAAGCTGTCTAGTCCTGGGCTTTGTTTGTTGGGAGATTTTTTTTATTATTATTATTACTGACCCAATCTCCTTAGTAATAATCCTTCTATTCAGATTTTTCATTTCTTCATGATTCAGTCTTAGAAGATTGTATATCCCTAGGAATTTATACATCTCGTCCAGCTTGTCCAATTTTTTTGGTGTATAATTATTCATAGTGGTCTCTCAGAATCCTTTGTATTTCTGTGGTATCAGTTGTAATTTCACCTCTCTTATTTCAGATTTAACTTGCATCTTCTCCTTTTTTCTTGGTCAGTCTAGCTAAAAATTGGTCAGTTCTACCTTGTAAAGAACCAGCTCTTAGTTTCATTGATCTTTTCTATTGTCTTTTAGTCTATTTTAATTTTTCTGCTGTGATTTTTGTATTTCCTTCCTTCTGCTAATTTTGAGGTTCATTTATTCTTCTTTTTCTAGTTCCTTTTTCAGTATAAAGTTAGATTTGGGGTGGGGAAGGATATTTCTTATTTAAGGTAGGCCTGTATTGCTATGAACGTCCCTGTTAGAATCACTTTTGCTGCATCTCATAGATTTTGGTATGTCATATTTCTGTTTTAATTTGTAGGTTTTTTTTTATTTCTCCTTTGATTTCTTCCATGACCCATTGGCTGTTCAGTAGCATGCAAGCTTCATGTTTTTGTGGGTTTTCCCATTTTTTTTCTTTTGATTTTTAGTTTCATATCATTGTGGTCAAACAAGATACTTGGTATTCAGTCTTCTTGAATTAACTGAGACTTTTTTTGTGACCTAACATTTGATCTACTTATCCTGGAAAATGTTTCATGCACACTAGAGAAGAATGTGCGTTTTTCTGCTTTTGGATAGAATGTTCTCCATATATCTGTTAAATCAACTGGTCTAATATGTCATCTAAGTCTGATGTTTCCTTATTGATTTTTTGTCTGGATGGTCTATCCATTGATGTAAGTGGGGTGTTAACAACTCCTACTATTATTGTATCTCTTTCAGTTTTTTCCCTTAAGTATATTAATATTTGCTTTATTATCCATTTACATTTAAATTAATTATTGATAGGTAGGTGCTTATTGCCATTTTGTTCATTGTTTCTGCCTGTTTTTGTAATTTCTTTCTGTACTTTCTCTCTTCCCTTGTGTTTTGGTGGTTTGTTATATGTTTAGATTGCTTTCAAATTTTCTTTTGTTTTTTCAGTGTCTTTTCTTTGTGGTGACCGTGAGGTTCACATATGCAAATAGTAGCTTGTTTTAAGTTGGTAGCTACTTACATTTGAACACATTCTAAAGCTTTATCTTTTTACTCCCCACTTGTTTTATATTTTGCTGACACATTTTACATCTCATTTTATGCATCCCTTAACTGATTATTGTAATTTTATTTGTATTATTTTTGTCTTTTAACCTTCATACTTGCTTTGTAAGTGATTGATCCACTACCTTTATATATTTACCTTTTCCAGTGAGATTTTTGCTTTTGTATGTTTTCTTATTATTAGTGCCATTTCTTTTCAGCTTGAAGAAATCCCCTTACTATTTCTTGTAGGGCTCGTTTAATGGTGATGAACTCTTTTAGCTTTTGCTTATCTGGGAAACTCTTGATCTCTCATTCAATTCTGAATGATAAGCTGGCTTGGTAGAGAATTCTTGGCTGAAAGTTTTTGTTTTTGTTTTTTCCTTTCAGCACTTTTAATGTGTCATGACACTCCCTTCTAGCCTGTAGAGTTTCTGATGAAAAATCTGCTGATAGCCTTATGGGGTTACCCTTGGATGTAACATGTTGTTCTCTTTATCCTTAACTTTTACCACATTAATTACATGTGTCTTAATGTGTGACTCTTTGGGTTTATCTCATTTAGAACTTTCTGGGCTTCCTGGACCTAGATGTTCGTTTTCTTCCCCAGATTAGGGAAGCTTTTAGCCCCTATATCTTGAAATAGTTTTTCTGGCTCATTCTCTCTCTCTTTTCCTTCTGGGAACCCTATAATGTGAATGTTCTGCCTGATGTTGTCCCAAATGTCCCTTAAGTTATCTTTAATTTTTTCAAATTCTTTTTTTCATTTTTCTGCTCCGTCTGGGTGCGTTCCATTGTTTTGTCTTCCAGCTCACTGGTTTGTTCTTCTACCTCATCCAGTCTGCTGTTGAAGCCCTCTGGTTATTTTTCAACTTAGCTGTAACTTCTGTTTGGTGTTTTCTTGTATTTTCAGTCTCTTGGTTGAAATTTCACTGAGTTCATCCATTACTCTCCCAAGTTCAGTGAGCAGTTTTATGACCATTACTTTGAACTCTATCAGGTAGATTCCTTAGCTCCATTTCTTTTAGTTCTTTTTCTGAGGTCTTGTTCTTTCAACTGAAACATACTCTTTTTCTCTTCATTTTGCCTAATTCTGTGTTTGTTTCTATGTATTAAGTAAATCAGCTATCTTTCCAAGACTTGAAGGAGTGGCCATGTTTCAGAGATGTTTTGTGGGGCTCAGAAGAGCAATCCTACCTGGCTACCAGAGCCAAGTGCCCTCTTGTTGTGGCAGGGCCAAGGCTGGTGCGGGACACTAGTGAGTAGGCTTTGTCCTCTGGACTGGCTGTAGAGCCCAGCTGTGGCTTCTGTGTCACACTCACAGGTGGGGATATCATTCCACCAGCTGTGAGGCCCAGCTAAGGTGCAGAGATAGGCAGGGCTTTCAGCAGGGCACTAATACCTTAGAGGGAGAATTCCAAAATGATGCCTGCCAGTGGCAGCATTAGCAAGGTAGACTGAGATTGCAAAAGTGGGTCCTGCCAGTGTCTCAGTCCTTGGCCACATCTCACCTGGTTCCTGCCTTTCCAGTAGATGCTTCAAGAGTAGTAAGTAGGTCCCCTTCACCTGTGGTCCTGGTCCTTCTCAATCTGGTGTTTTTGCATGTTTTCAGGTCAAGTGAGTATGCACACAAGCCCTTTAAGAGCAGGTTTTCTGTTCTATAGTTTTCCTGGACATATTCCTCATTAGTTTTCAAAGCCAGGTATTTGGGGAGCTCATTTCTCCTGTGCAAGATCTAAGGGTTGGGGTGCCTGGTGTCGAGCTTGAATACCCCACAGGGAAAAATCCATACCTTTGTGACATGTACTGGTTGTGAATCACCGCAGCTGGCGTCCGGTTTTTTTCCTTGGCAAGACTGTATCTGTGCCTCTCCTATCTGTCTCAGTGTTGTCCTTTTACCCTTTGTTGTGGAAGCTCTGTTTATCCAGTTTTCAGGTCCCTTTCCAAATGAATTATTCCTGGTGTAGTTGTAGATTCACTGTGCTCATGGGAGGAGATGAGTTCAGGATCTTCCTATACCACCATCTTGAACCATCCAGCCTCTCAACTCTTGTAATGTAGATTATATGCTTATTCAGATCCACTGTGATTCCTAGACTTGTCAACATCACTGGACAAGGTTTAAATTAAGATTCATCAAACATTTCATGCACACATTTTGTGCTAAAAATGATGCTGTGTGTGCACTTCTCATTGGGAACATGCTGTGAGGCCCCGGGCATGTCACTTAGCTTATGTGGGCTTTATGTTTAGACTGTGTTAACATTATGGCTCCAGGTAACATGCCAGGTAACAGTTTCAAATCTAGTTTACTTAAAAAGGAGGAGGCTAGTTGACTAGGGGGAACTACGGCTATTGCCGTGATGAAGGCTCTTTGCACATACTGTTCATATTTCTAAAATGCTTTTTCTCCACCCCAGTTTATTCCCTACCCCCTTGTTTTTGGTGAGATTTATCTCAAGGAAGCTGAGAGAGATGAAACTACCTCTCTTCCCTCCCTCCCTTGCTTTAGTCAAGGATTCTCAGCCCTGCCTGCACGCAAGCATTAGATGAGTTTTCCTAATTCTAAATGGAGTGTCTGAGGGAGACTGTGGTTCATTCTGCGTTTCATCTACAGCCTAGAAGCCTGGAACCTCATTAGTCTTCCCACCACCTGCTCCTTCCCCCAACAAAAATGAGCTCCTGGACCAGTGTAGGTGGGAACCACAAGGTCTCCTTGGAACGCCCAGCCCTTGACACTGAGGAGGAGGTCCAAACAAAATCTGTGCAGCGGAGGCCAGGCTGACCGTATGATACTGCTAGGCAGTTGTCAGGAAGGGACACTTCTCATGTGTTCAAATGTGGGCATGCTTATCAAGGAGGCAGACGCTTGCCATTTCAATAAATATCTAAAGTTGGCAGCGTCTTTTCAGTGATAACCCTACTTTGTTGTCTTTACTTTTCGTTACCTTCCCCTTGCACTCCAACTGAACATCCTTCTCAGTACTTCACATTCACCAAACTGCTCCATCACAAAAGCATCACTGAAAACCCAGGCACCATCTTCCACGTCTAAGTAGCCTCTTAGTATTCCCAAGAGACCTCCTTCTCTCTCTCTCTCTCTCTCTCTCTCTCTCTCTCTCTCTCTCTCTCTCTCTCTCTCTCTCTCTCTCTCTCTCTCTCTCTCCCCCTTTCCCCCCACTGGCTCCTTGTCTAGTTGTTAGACTTCCAAGCCCTTAACTCTCTATGAACTTCGAGTATATTTTAGTTACTTCTAAAATATAAAAAGCTATTAACTTTTTATCAGGAAGCTAAAGTTTAGTTTTTGCATGTGAATAAGCCACTGTTCTTCCTGTATTAGAAACTGCTTTTTAAATCTCTTGTGTTCTATTAAAATAACAATATCAAATTATGTAAATGTGTGTTAATTGCTTTATTGAAATTAATACCCTTATTTAGCAAGTTAAACCTTGCAAAATGGCCATTTTTATTAAAAATTATGGAAGTGTGCTGGCTGTTTAAAGGCTAATGTAATTGGGTGAACCCAACAACTAGGAAATGTCAATTAACAGGAGATTGTTAAATAATATTATTTAAACAATCAGTTTTCTCTTGTAGCTTAGAAAATGGTCCTGGTAAAGTAATAATGACCGCCTGAGGCCTGAGGGAAGGTTTATGACTATTTTATTCTCCCCTGTTTTTGAATCTGTTGGATTTTCTTTTACGTTTGTCAAAAGTAGGCTTTGTTTAGTAACAGAAATTTAAATTTAGCAGTTTATAGGAAATTATACTTAGAACACTTCTCCTATGTGAAGGTCATTTTCTGGCTGGCCATAAAGGGCCACATGGCATTTCTGCCACCATGCTGTGGGTACTTGGAGAAATATTTGGAGATTTCGCTCTTTTCTTTTTGAGATAGTTTTCCTTTTACAAAAGGATTTTGATCTCTCTGCTTTTGATAGCAAGAAGCATTGCATTCCATTGGGAAGATTCTTAATATTCTTATTATGGGTCTTAATTTCTTAGCCTCTCCACCATTGGAAATAATCCTCTCCATGCAACAACCCTAAAATCCATCGTCTTCTCAATAGCCCTCAACTGGAACTGCTAGTAACTGTAGTCTTGCGGTATAAATGTTCTCATTGGAGCATACTACAGAAACCTATTTATGAAAAATATCTTGTGGTTTCCAAATAGTTGTAGAGAAGGGAATTTTTGGTCACTTATGCAATTTACAGAATTGAGGTCAACCAAGGATGTTGGGATCGTTTCGACTGAGGCTGGGAAGACAAATGTATGAGTAATACTCTAGAGCTCTAATCTCCTTTCTTACTGCGTATTGTTTGTGAGTCATTAGCTTTGAAAACCAGAAAAGAGACCCACATTCCAGAGTTTCGCTATCAACACCTGTTCTTAGTGTCATCCAGCACTTGAAAATAATCATTGTAGGTGGTGGATCATGTAGAATTTCTAGGGCTTTTTGTGATGACTAGATGACAGTGTTTCTTCATTATATGACAGGACACAGCTCTCCTCTCCCACTCCTACCCCACTCCCCCATGATTCTGGAACTAAACCGTCAGAGTTTCATCTATTCAGATTTTCTTTGTTCACATTGGAGATGTTGGGGGTTCATTCCATGGACTTCTATGATTAATACTCAAAGTATTGATTTTATCCATCAAGTCACTTGTGAAGCTGACGTTTTTATTGCTAGAACCAAAAACTAGTGAAATAAACTTTCTCTTAATAGACTAAACTTGTATTTTTCCCCAGAGGGATTTACCCAACCGGCTGTTGGGTTTATCCTCCCCTCTACTAAATTTATGCAACATGAACAGCAGAATAAGAAGCGTACCTATACACTTAGATTCCTAACAGTTTCAACATAATACTTCTCACAGCAGAATTGCCTGCTCAGTCATAAGGTAGTCCGTACAGTGTTGAAATATGGTCACTCTGATTTCTGTGTGGATGTAGGGATACTTCTGATAGGAACAGCCTTAGTTCCAATGTACAAGGACAATGTGCAGCTGATTGTTTCGCTTTCAGAAGATGCAAATAATCTTTTAGTATCAAAACATCAGATGAAAACCCCATACCGGTTGACTAAAATGGGCTTTACCCTCTGGAATTTTTTTGCCAGTTCTAAGGGGAAAAGTTCAATTTTTAGCTGTATCACTAGTTTTGTACAACATGGAAGATGTTTGCCTCTGTAAGAGTTTCATGGATTCCATGGAACTGAAATTGGCTGGTCCCTGCTGAGGGAGATTTTTCTGGTCTGTGCTCTGAGAACGTCTTTCATCAGGTGCATGACCATTTATCCAGGTTTTTGAGGTCTCAACCAGGTTATTCTTTGGTCTTTATCTTATTCTGAACTTCCTAATGGTCGAACCAGGTCAGAATAGGGCAAATCTCAGCCCTCCAGATGTTCAGGAAAAATGTCATCTTGCTAGTAGCTTAATTTTCTTTGTAACAAAAAATATGTTTATTGAACCTATTTTATCATTTTAAAATATGTATATTATGTTGCTTCTGCCTTCCTAGACTGTTTTTGGTATAACTGAATTTCTTTTCATGGACTCTGGGTGGTTGCTAAAGCATCCGTTTCTCAGAACTTTTTTTGAGATATTTGAGGCTATTTGCTTGTCTCCTAAATGCTCCCAGACTATTGCATTTTGAGGAGGTTTTCTTTTTCTTTTTATAGTGTTGCTATCTCATTTGTTGCTTTCATGCTGTTACCTTGTCACAAGGCCTGGCAAGTAGTAGGTGCTCGTTAAGTATTTGTTAAATGAATAAAATGTCACTTTTCACTTCTATTGTAGGATTTCTGTTTTCAATCTCTCTCCTCCTCTTTTCTAATTGCCTATGTCTAGTTTGTTCAGGTTTTGGAAATTCGATAGCCCTGCATGATAATCTTATGTGCAAATCGAGATGAAGCAGTGAATGAATGAGGACTTTACTTGTCTGAGGAATGACAATACAGCGAAGGCTTGGATTTTGCGACATCTATTTTGACTGCTAAGAGGTCACTTTTAAAACTTGCTTCCTGCTTTGAAACTGAGCTCTGAATCCACGAAATGGTACGACAGTTGAATTGCAGACAGATGAGGTATTTTTGTATTTAGTTTTCCTCCAATGGTCATTACCAGCACCTAGGAGAACTGCCGGAAGCAGGATGTATAAAAATCACTAGGCCATTACTGTGTTTGTGCTTATTTTAATTAGACGTCTCTTAGATTTTTTTTTAAAGCTGTTCAGGGAGAAATGTGACCCTTGTGAATGTAATAATGCCCATCATGTAAAACTTAAGTGCATCTGAGGCTTTGGAAAGTATAAAATTTACACTTAAGGCCCTGTTTAGTCAAGGGGATGAGATTTAAGATCAGTTATGGAGGAAAAAAAAAAACTGAATACATTATTGTTTTCAAGAAAACTTCCAAGACGATAAGAATTTTTTTTCTCTTACGGCCAAATGGTTGACAGTTGGCCTTTTTGAATTTCAGTTGAGCTTTTAGAGTTTGTTGGTCAGACCCTCTTCTGCCACTTTCTTATTGTGTCTTGGCTGGAAGTCTTAGGAGGACAAGAAAATTTCTCATTAGTGACATGTAGTGACACTTCACTTTATTGTGCACGGACGATTTCCTGACAGAGATAGATGACATGGTTCGAGTTTCCAAGAAAATGTTATTCCATCATGGAGTGGAGAAGCTCTGAACCAATCTTTCTGATTCACAAACAGACTGTAGGTGTGCCAGACATGACAAACTGATACTGAAATGCACAGCCTTGAAATGGAAGATGCTTCCTTGTTCATTTCTGGCTGTGTAAGGTTGCAGGTAAGTGAACACATTGACATTAACAATGTCAACTTCTCACTGCTCATTAAGGAGTGATGTGTACCATACTCGGTCTGTAGTGAAAACTGCGTATTAGTTGGAATTTTTTGACACCGGAGTCTTATTTTCCCATCAGGAAATATTTTCCTGGAGTAGGAAGGGAAAGCGATCATTTTCCCTGTTTTCTTTAACCCCAGCGCCTCCTCAGGTTGATTCTTCAAATTGGCTCGGTAGTGTCAGAGAAAAGCCGTGTTCCCATGCGGTGGTAGACGTTTGTGGATTATTCCCCTGACCCTCAGCAACAATCTGATTTCATCACCCCCTTGCCCATGTCATCTTTGAGATCTGGTAGAGCTAACTTGTGAGGACTCACATGAGAAGATCCATGTCTTGTCTTCAAGGCCCTGTGTCTGCTTGGGGATACAGGAGAGGAAGCCAAGATACAGGCTAAGGCTGCCAGTGGATTCTGTCCTTCTCACCACATGGTCATTGACCTAAGCTGGCCCAACCAAAGAGCCTCTCAGGACTCTTTTTTTTTTTTGCGGTACGCGGGCCTCTCACCGCTGTGGCCTCTCCCGCTGCGGAGCACAGGCTCCGGACGCACAGGCTCAGCGGCCATGGCTCACGGGCCCAGCCGCTCCGCGGCATGTGGGATCTTCCCGGCCCGGGGCACGAACCCGTGTCCCCTGCATCGGCAGGCGGACTCCCAACCACTGCGCCACCAGGGAAGCCCTCAGGACTCTTAATGAGAACTGGGAGATGAAGCAGCTAGGAGTGAGTCTGTGGGGTGTAAAGATGTGAGCACAGAAACTGCTGCTGCCAGTTTTAGCTGCTAAGAGGGAAGCCAGCCTGAAGGGAAAGTGGGCCCTCCAAAACGGGAAGAGCTAAAAGAATCTCAAAGAAATGGGAGCCGAGTTCCAAACCTTTGAATTAAACCCTCTCTGAAGCCTGTCCTATTTCTAGACTCTTTTCTAAATTCTTTTCCTTTATTATTCAAGATCATTGAGTTGAGTTTTCCATGGCTTGCAGTCAAAAGATACTCACTAGTGAAGCTACTCAACATACCATTTGGGGTTTTGATCACCTGTTGTAAAAGTGCAAGCCATACAGACGTAGTATAAGATCAAGGAACTAAATGTGGGTAGTTCTGAAAGCACGTCTTGTCGATGCTGTGCTGGTAAATGGTTCACAACAAGGTCTGGAGGCACGAGATGAGGTTGGTGTATAGCATTTGACAATTTGATTTCCACGGTGTGAACATTCTTACCCTGGCCAATTTCAAGCTACCAGTGTGATACTGAATGTGGCATTAGGGAGATATACTAATAATAATTGGATCCCTTGAGCCCATAATAGTCAGCAGCAGCATACCACTACCTCTATTCCAAAGCCTCTGTTTTACATATGAGAAAACTGTGATCCAAAGGAGGTGAGGCTTTCTTGAAATCACACAAAGAGAGGAAAGGCTTGAGCCAGAGTGCCTGTCCCCTGACTGCTGAAGTCTGGTTTTTAGCAAGCTGATAATCTGGGTTCTATATGTTTACACATGTAGCTGGTGACGTAAGCACATTTTTCCTTTAAACAGAAAGCCCTATGGGTCTCTGCTTAAGACCAGAAAACTATCCAGATTTTCAAAGTCATTATCTCATTCTTCGCTGCCCAGTTGATCAATAAGAATCCCAGAGTATCTTAACAGAAGTGGCCACCGCATTTTGACAGTGTATGTGCCAGCCACTGCCTGTACGTGATTTCCACGGAATGCAGGGAAGGAATCATCCTGCCATTTTACAGGTGAGGAAATTAAGGTTCAGAGAGGTAGAAGTCCAAGGGCACATCTCACACCTAGTAAGGGGTGGAGTGATAGCTTGACCCCAGGTTTGTCTCGCGTCAAACAGCAGTTAGACTCCCCCTCATTTGGTGTCCTGCTCTGGAGAGATGATGCTTCCACTATGTGCTAATGCGCTTTGGAGATTTTCCATAACTTAGGAGACACTTGTGGGGAACGAATTACAATACCAGACAAAAATACAGATGCCCTGTTTGCTGATAAGGGCATGAACAGTATTCCTGGCCCTTTGGGGTTCTGGTCATAGTTCTTATTTTTCCTATCACCTCGTCTGGCATGTCATCTTTGAGATCTGGTAGAGCTAACTTGTGAGGACTCACATGAGAAGATCCATGTCTTGTCTTCAAGGCCATTTATAAAATAGTATGAGAAGTAGTCCTTTACTTCCAGTAATACATGTGAGCAATCAGGAAAACCTAAGAAGCAAGTAAAAGGATCACATACTGTAAATATCAATAATTACGGTTAATAAAAACTAGGCCGGTAAAAGAAAAGAACGCTCTATTTCATCATCTCACTTTTCTTGTGCCAAAGAGATACCATTTATAGGATTTCCATAGTTTCTCAGTATGTTCTGTCTGCATTATTCAGAGTGACTCTGCAGCTTTCAATAATGTCTGAATTATTTAAGTGGGATGATTAGCATAATCTGTACGGCACCCTTAAGAATACAGGGGGCAATTAAACACCGAGTTTGACCTACTGCCCTCTTTTGTAGGGCAGAGAAGAGCCACACAGCACAGGTGATTGCAAAACTCAATTCTGTTCATTCTCCTTCTCTCCCTCCCTCTAACCTTCCTCCCTTCAACTGTCTTTCTCCACAGTGCGCACACCCAATTTTTATCCTTCAAAGCTAGAAGGAAACTCACTTTGTTTTAGGCTAAGTGGCATTGAATTTCCTCAGTGAAAATTGAATGTGCCAGGGCTTCCCCGGTGGTGCAGTGGTTAAGAATCCGCCTGCCAGGGCAGGGAACACGGCATATCGAGCTTTGGTCCAGGAAGATCCCACATACCGCAGAGCAACTAAGCCCGTGAGCCACAACTACTGAGCCTGCCCGCCTAGAGCCCGTGCTCCGCAACAAGAGAAGCCACCGTAATGAGAAGCCCGCACACCACAACTAGAGAAAGCTCGCACGCAGCAACGAAAACCCAACACAGCCAAAAATCATTAAATAAATAAATTTTTTAAAAAATTGAATATGCCGGTGAAACAGGGTCTTCAAGTATCCAAGCATCTGGATGTTCAGTGTGGTGTAGACAAATTAAGCAGCTATATCCGTTGTGCATCTGGCTCTCTTTGGAGTCTTGTAGAGACAACAAACATTAATATATAAAGAAGAATAAGAATACAATTCCTTTGAAGTTCCACCACAGTCACACGGTGGTATGTCAGGCAGCCATATCCAGTGTGTCTGAAAATTATGGGTCAACTTCCTATAATATATACATAAATCTTACCCACCAATTCCCATGTTGGGGTCTCCGAATTTACAGGTGAACAAAACTACATAGGGAGACCCAAGGTCATTTCAGTATTTCACAAAGCCAAACGGAATGAGTACCCTTCTTGGTACAAGCTAACTAAAACATCAAGTTTCTTTTGGTTCCAAAGTCAATACTAAACAAATGCAACTTGGTAAACAAAACCTTTTATAAGTAGAAATACTTAGCAGATTGTTTCAAAAGGAGGGCTGGGCTTGATATGAGAACTGTTGACCAAGTTCCCAGAACAGTCCTTATCAATTCATCAGTTATTCATTGGGCACCTAAGTAAGTGCCCTGCAGCGTTAAGATCTAGACCACTCCTCTGCTGCTTTTATAATCTAGTGGGGAAGGAGAGAGAGAAAAAAATGAAGTTTTATAAATGTGGTAAATGTTACCAAAGGAACTTAGAAATATCTATTCCTGCTTCTACTCAGAAGGAATTTGAACACAAAAGAGCCATCTGCCTATAGTCCATGATTTTAGAGGAGCCAAAAATGCAACATAGATAGATATCAAAATATCTCTTTTGTAAAACCAGTTTACAAATTCGGTATCCCTCATTTCTTCAGGTTAAGGTCTCAGTAAAAGATGCCATCTCCCCAGAGAAAATGGAAAGCTGTTAGAACACCTTAAAACTTCTGCTCTGATAAATATGTTGGATTAGCAGCTGTCACCTAGGACCTCTGCGGCATCAGGGCCCAGGACAAACGCTGGAGGCGCTGCAGCAAGGTTTTAGAAGAGAGGAAGGGCTCCCTGGCTTGCATACTTCCAGGTGAGGTCACCCCAGAGAGGACCTGAGGAGTGTTGTTGAAATCTGAAGGTCTTGAGGCCAAAAGAAAGGCCAGAAGCAAGCAGGGGACCCTAAGGAGGAGCCAGAGAAGCCCCACCGTGGAATGCCAGTGAGGAAGCCCACCTTCCCCAGCCAAGGTGAGCCAGGCCAGTTAAGCCTCCGGTCGACCTGGCTGCAGAGAAGCGCTCGGCTCCCTCCTGAACGGTATCGAAAATGAAGCTAAGTTGATGAGATTTGCCCCAGGCCATAGAAGCCGTCCCTGTCACACCTGGGATTCTAATTCAGCTCTTTCTGCCTTTCAGAAAGACAACTCCTGTCACTCCCGATCATGTCCTATTTTTAAGTTCATTATTCACCTGTGGGTACTTAGCCGGTTTCAAGAGCTCCCACATCAAAGCATTTTAAAAGGGCGAGTCTAAAACGATGGTCCTCTGGACGCCAGGCTCATCCACTGAGCCCCTGCAAAGGTTCTGTGGTTCCTACAGAGGCGGGATGCTCATCAACAAGTTTCCCTGGGAGGTGAGAAGCATCTCTCCTCTGATCAGAACATGCCTGTCACCGAGCTCCGGCAGCTACTGAGCCAGCACCCCAGCCCAGGAGTCCAAAATCTGTCTCTGGCAGAGGCTTAACTGTTTGGCTGCTGCATCGGAAGGTCCATGCTGATACCTCCCAGGAAGAGAGAACTCAGCTGGGAAGTTGTCAGTTGCAGACAATCTTCTCCTTCATTTCAACTCTGCAAGCCGTTAATGTGTTCCTGCCGAGGGTCCAGTCCTGTGGGGTGTGCATCCCTCTGGTGGTCTGTAGTCCTGCCGGGGAGTCCGGACACGCGGGCAGGAGGCAGCCGGTTGGTCCGTGGAGCCTCCACATAATGAAGAGCTTGGCAGTCATGGCTGCAGGAATTCAGGGATTGTTCCAGGCTCTTGATGTAGCGCTGCTCCTGAGAAAGGACCACTGGTAGCATTTAGTAAAGACCCAAAGCAATTGTCCCTGCCTTCTCAGGGTTCTTCCTATCACTTTAGGGCACAAGCAAGATGTAAGGCAAGGTGAGATCTCCACCGAAGAGACACCTCCCAAGAATGAACAGGGCTGCCTCTGATCCAGTCTCATGGGGGCACTAAGCTGACCCATATCCCTCTGAGGTCAAAGGGAAACCAGATGAGGCCCCAGCCAGTCATGGCTGCTGTGGTTAATCCACCCTTCCGTTCTGAAAGCCTGGCTCCAACGTGCCTCCTCTTTTTTGCTGTGTTGTTCGTATGATTTTGGTCTTGATTTTGTTCGTAACTCAGAACACAGGTTGGTGTGCGTGACCACTTAGTATCTGGCAGTGCCATAACGTGGTGGAAGTTTCAGGCTGGGTGACATTCTCATTATTTACAGAATAGGAAAGTAGCATTAGAGGCTGTTAGAACACAAAGTGATACATTGGACTTGAGTTTACATCACGTCAGATCTGCTTTTCCCCACTTTTGATACCCTCTTACTTCCTAGGAGAGTGGCTTCTTGTGCTCGGTGATTTTCTTTTAGAAGACTTACTGTAACTCTAATTAAGTAATTATTAGTAACCCAATTTATTGGATGTCTTTCCCCCTTGCAAGACTGTAATTCCCAGGAACGCATGACAAATGGTGGATTCTTCATTATTGTAATCCTGATGTCTTAAACAGATTTGGCATGAAGTGCTCGATAAGTATCTATTAAGGGGATTGTATTAGTTCAGTAGGGTTGACATCATAAAATACCACAGGCTGGGTGGCTTAGACAATGGAAATTTATTTCTCACAGTTTTGGAGGCTGGAAGTCCAAGGTCAAGGTGTTGGCGGGTTTGGTGTCTCCCGACGCCTCTCTCCTTGGATGGCAGGTGCTGCTTTCTCCCTGTGTCCTCACGTGGCCTTTTCCTCTGTGTGAATATCCCTGGTGTCTCTGTGTGTGCAAATTTCCTCTTCTTATAAGGACACCTGTAAGACTGGATTAGGGCCCACCCTAATGGCCTCATTTTAACTTAATCACCTCTTAAAAGGCCTGTTTCCAATTGCAGTCACATTCTGTAGTACTGGGGGTGAGGACTTCAGCATGTGAATTTGGGGGAGACAGGGACACACTTCGTATTACAAGGATGAATGCTCTAAACAGAATGATGTACTTCACAGGAAACAGGTTCATATTAAAGTCGAGAAATTTGAGAATAATAGACATAAATATTACATTAAAATGAGGTAAGGTGATTTCCTTGTGATAATAGCACTCTCCCTCGTAGGTTCCCTTGGGTAAGAAACAAAGGGTGGCGTTACAGCCAGCAGGTCAGGGATGGTGTCCTAGCTGGCGCTGGGGCACAGGTTAGGTCTGTCATTTGGGGCTCGTCTATTTCCGGGCCTCCGTTCTTTAACCTACAAAATGAAGGACTTGGAATGACTGAGTCACTCTGTCATCTGTGAAAAGTGGACCAGAATGGAAATACTCCTTCTGGCTAGTCTGTGTGACTAAGAGCAATGACCTTCAGTAATTCTCTTTCTCAAAGGCTTGGGGAAAGAAAGCAGGGATCCAAAGTTCCCCGTTTTTTCCCTAGTGGGATTCTAGCTCTGTGCAGGTTGGAGACCTGGGGAGGCAAAAGTCTCTGCCCCAGGATGCTTCCTAAATAGCCACTTTTAAGCAACTTGAAGCGACTTCGTAAACAGGAAAAAGCTGGCCAGCGTTCCAGATTTCCATCTTGTTGACTGGGAGCCACTCTTTGCTGGCTTCCATCCATCGCCACCTCTCTTGGTGATAATTGATTTGGGGGATGTGGTGGTTGAGGCAGTAGGAGAGACCATACTTCCACAAATGTAATAGTCAAAACTTAGCCCTTTCCCCTACTCTGCCCCAGAGCTCAGAATAGATAACTGGGGAAACCCCAGAAAGCGGTAGCGGTCCACGGCCTGTTAGGCACCGGGCTGCACAGCAGGAGGTGAGCGGTGGACAAGCGAGCAAGGCTTCATCAGCCGCTCCCCCATCGCTCGCATTACTGCCTGCACCATCCCACCCCTGCCCCCATCCGTGGAAAAATTGTCTTCCACGAAACCGGTCCCTGGTGCCAAAAAGGCTGGGGACCGCTGCCATAAAGGACCACTTTCCACCCTGTTTCACTGATGTTTTCTATTCTTTCCTCTGCTGAGTGCTTAGTCGAGACATTGTCTTGAGCAGTAAAATGACAGTGTAGTACTCCAGCAAAGTGGAACAAGTAATTTTTGGTAACCCTCTCCGACCCTGTTGGCTCTTGAAAATGGTCATTCCTCTATGTGAGAACTTGCTAAGATGCTGCTAGAAGAAAATCCATAAGATGATTAACAGATGCAGGGGTCTCTGCCTTGTCTCATTAGTGGCGTGCTGGTCTAGAAGTCTGCCATCTTGTTCACGGCGCTCCGAAAGGAGGATGGTAGCTGCCTTTGTTCAGATACACATATGTTTCTCCCATTTTCACTCACCACCCCTTTGCCCAAGAAATCCCCTTTCTGAATCGACAGTGGCTTTCCAAGTCTGTATCTTTGCCTTTCTAGCTAGTGTCTCTTCTTCATTTATTCAGTCACATGGGGTTACAGAGACAGGAAGGCAAAAACTTGTGCAACGAATTGGGACCTCAGAAATTCAAGACCATTTGCATTACAGCAGAAGACAGCAGCTTCTGAAATACACTGAGTGGAACTTGGGAAACTTTGCACACCCACACCTGATAGAATGCTTCTCCTGTCTGCTTTTGGATTGTGCAGTCAATTCACATTTTGTTGACTCTATTTCCCTTCAATCTCCCTTTCTATATAACTTCAATTCTCCTTCTGCTAGGATTTCCCATTTCTTTTCCCGGTGGCTTTATACCTCAGCTCAGCCAATCTTTGAGAAGCAATGCCATGCATCTCTCGTCTTTCTTTTCTATCCCATGTCCTACTTGATCCCTGTCTTAGCTCTGCAAACACAATGGGAAAACTGCCAAGATAAAAGCCACCCTTCGGCCTCAGTTATTGGGCCTAGGGACTCATGAAAGGCACCTGATAGAGTTCAATCAGAAGTTCGTACCCTGGGCTTTATTCTTAAAGACTAAGGATCAGGACAATCTTGATTTTCTCTTACTGAGAAAAAGCATCCCTAACCTGTTTCTTAATTCCTTCTTAGTGGTCCCTCCCCCTTTGACCTCATCAGCCCCCACTACGCCTTTCATTTACGGGGCTCCAGCCACACCAGCCTCCTTTAGACCCTGCAGATATGCCAAGCTCATGCCCATCTGAAAACCTTAGCTCTTGTTTCCTCTTTCCAGCACGTTCCTACCCTATAGCTGCACTGCATCTTTCTCACCAATCTGAGAAGTTCAGTCTGAGCTCACATGTTACCTCCTTGAAGAAACCTCCCCTGACCACCCTGGTTGAAGTGATTTCACCATCTCCACCAGTCACTCTCTGTTCCATTTACTTCTTAACCTCCTTACTGTCAAAAGTAAGCTCCGTGGGCTTCCCTGGTGGCGCAGTGGTTGAGAGTCCGCCTGCCGATGCAGGGGACACGGGTTCGTGCCCCGGTCCGGGAAGATCCCACATGCCGCGGAGCAGCTGGGCCCGTGAGCCGTGGCCGCTGAGCCTGCGCGTCCGGAGCCTGTGCTCCGCAACAGGAGAGGCCACAGCAGTGAGAGGCCTGCGTACCGGGAAAAAAAAAAAAAAAAAGTAAGCTCCGTGAGGGCTGGAACTTTGTGCTGTGGCCCCCGTTTGCTCCAGCATCTTTAACTGTGCTTGTTACAGATGAGATACTCAACAAACCTTTCTTGAATGAGTAGGTTTTGAAGAATAGGGTTAAGGGAGGCAAAATTAGGAAAATACAATGAATGATCTTCAAAAGGGAATCAGTGGAGAAATTGCCTTGTTGGTTCGGGTTCTAGCACATAAGTTTGTAGCTCTTTAGGAGTTTCTCTAAATCATGGGCCATCTCTGAGACGTGGCCATGGTGTAGCCAGCCTGCTTCAACCATCACCTCTACACGAAGTGCTCTAAGGAATGTATGCCCTCTTCCCTCATTTCTAGATACTACTATCACCTTCAAGTCAAAATATCGAAAATATTATCCTGACTTCTGGCTCAGCAACTCAGTCTACCTTCTGAACTCTCCTGTCAGTTTCACTGCCCATCTTCTCTTTCCTCAAGAAGAAAAACAGCAGCCTTCCCTGGCTCTTTTCACTATCTGTAGTCCCTCATTCTCAGTGTATCAAAATGGAGTTATGTTACTTTCTGTAAACTTAAACAATCATGCATTCATTCAACACCTGTTGTTATTCCTAGAAACTGTGCTAAGCCTATAAACAAACAGGGCTCTGGCCCCCAGGGAACTTAGGGTCACCCATTTTCTGTTTTAATTGGATGAAAGAACAGTGAATGAGCATCCTTCCCAGGGTCCAGGCCCTCACCACCTCAACTCCCCTTTCTTAGACAACAATCTTCTAACCATGTCTTGCACATTGTTTCCCAACTAATCATCCCACTCAGCAATGAATCATTCTACCTCCTCTTCTGGAACCTAAACTAACTGGACTTTGGGTCCAGAGTTTTCTTACCCTGAGCTTTGGAAAGTTTTTATCATCTGACCATCACTCTAATTTATTCCCACGTTTCTCCAATAATTCCCTCTTTCCCAGCCACATCATTTGCTTTTTTTTGTCCCTTTAACCTTCATTTTTGTTCCTATAGTTCCTAGCACAGAATTTAGATGTGGATGGAACCTTAAACATTATTTAACTCAGCCCTTGCATAGTACCAAAAAGAAAACTGAAGTTCATAGTCTTCAAGTCAGAAAGCTAGTCCTAAAAATATTACTTTCTGGGTTTTAAGGCTCTTTACCCAATACATTTTCATGGATGCTTTATAGCTGTATGTCCACGAGGCTGGTATCCAGCAGTTACTGTCAGAGCCCATTTAAAGTTCTCAAATCAAGTGGAGAGTTAAGAGGGAGGTTTTCTCGAGTAAACCGGGGGGAAGAGCAGCCTGGTAGGGAAAGGGGAAGGAAGAAGTGGGCTAAAAGGAAGCGCGTTTGCAGATTTGACTACAGTCGGCCTTTAGCATCCATGGGTTCCGCATCTGCGGATTCAACATACCATGGATTGTGAATTTTGTTTGCCATCGAAGTTGCAGAATAGGGTACTCCAACTATGGGGCTTGAGCCTCCGCAGATTTTGGTATCCACAGTGGGTCCTGGATACCCGATGGATACAGAGGGATGAGTGTATCTGTGTTCTCCGCTCATCCGCATTTGTCATCTGGGTCGTTAGAACAGGATGCCTGTTTTCTGAGCTGCCAAAATCTTTCGTAATCCAAATCCTTGAACTCATCTCGATGCCGAAGAAAAAAACCAAACGCGCACACACAGTTGCTTTTTCTCTTTTAGTATAAAACCCAGGAGTCTGCTAACTGGGGGATAGCTGAGGCCAGAGTTTGAAAGACCAATAATTGTTGACTAATGGTGCCTCGGTGGTAGTTCCAATATGCCAGTTAATGCATAATGTCTCCCTGCATGAAACCTGATCAAAAAGCTTTAAAGCTGCTGGGCTCCTACCGTTTGTGGAAGAAAACACGGGGGACCCAGGGCCTCAGAAGGAGCGGTGATTTGGAGACATTGACTGTCTGGGCAAGACCTCATTTATAAAAAGACAAAAAAAAACAGGACCATCCTTGAAATGCGCTGCATTACAAAAAGCCCATGATTTGTAAACGATGTGTAAGGTAACTATCTGAAGTGACAAAAAGGCTAGCAAAATAATAGATAAGGAAAAGAAAGCTGGCTTTTCTTTTTCTTCTCAGTGTTTGAAAACCTCCCCATTAAAAGAACACAATATGCAACTGCAAACATGGATCAGCCTCATTAAGAAGAAAGAAAACTGTTTGAAATCAACCTCAAAGAAAAAAGCTGTCATTTTCTTTAAGGACACCATTATGTTTTTATTGACAAGACAAAAGAGTAATAAAGTTGAATTAGAACAACTAGAAGCTTGATAGTTTGGTTGGAGGGAAGTAGAACAAACTTGGCTATTAAAAAAAAGAAGAAGAAAGAAAGAGTAGATCTTTTAATCAGCCTCTACTGAAGCGATGACTATTGACCTTACCCTCATTGAGAGCTTTCTTGAGTCTGTTTCGGGGGCAAAATTCTTGCCTCAACGATACAACGCAGGAGTTTTAAAACTCAAAGGGAGCTTGAATAATCATTATGTTGGAGTATCTTATTTTATAATTGGGGGAATTGGTGTCTAAAGCAGTTACTCGTCTTGCCCATATGCTCACCCAGCTTTTGAATTTCAAGGTTAAATTCTGGAAATCAGCAGGAGCTGCAACTTATTTTCTCCAGATACAGAATCTCTTTTTCCCCATCTTACCAGGAAAGCATCGTACTAAAAAGAAATTTATGGCGATTATTCTGAAATCAATCCAGAAGCATGTTCAGGGATTTTGAGTATACTTGTGAAAGTTTTGTGACTTGGTGGGCGGGGAGGGGTCCCAGGGTTCTCTTCCCTGTCTGGACTCGGCATCAAGCAGTAGAAGCAGAAGTGACAGGGGACCCCCGTCCTTCCTCAGCACTGTACTGTGGTGACAGTCTGCACCTTGTACCCACACACTCTCCTTGTTGGAACAGAAGCAATGCCTCTCTGGCCCCTTTTGTGAGAAGAATGAAGCAAGAAGACCCTGCCGGCTGTGACTGTGTTATGAAACGCTCCAGAGCAGCAGTGAGAGAGGCCAGACACCTTGGAAGTGACAAGCTCTCCCTTATAATATATAGTAGGAGTTCACAAAAAGGAAAATGCAATAATTTCTTAAGTACTTTGGGCCATTTTCCTCTCTTACTTCCCTCCCCGAGAAGTCTGGACACATTTTTATTTGGAAAGGCGCATTGTGACATTTTGTATCATTTCCTCCACCTATTAATAGCTCTGGCTGCCCCAGGTGTTCATTTTCAAGACACCCTCGGAGAAGGACTTCTGGCAGCTGCTCTGCAGCTGACAACTTTGGGGAAGTGGCAGGCTTTAATTGATGTATTGCGGGTACCATGCTCGCTCGCTCTCTCTCTCTCTCTCTCTCTCTCTCTTTAAAAAAAAAAAAAAAAGAAGTGATGAGTTTAGTATCCTCCTAGGGCCTATAGATTTTAATATGTCAATTTTTCCTCTTTTATTGGAACTTGGATGTTTGTGGCTGACTGACGGTCTTCCGCGCACCTTTTTATCTCCGTGTGACACCAGACACCCGTGTCATGCATCACCCATCTCTCTTTGAACACCTTTCTGGACAGGTAACAGACAACAGCCCCTGTATAGATTCTCACCGGAACAGCAAGTCCTACAAGTAGATCTTCAATTAGCTGCCTGCCGTTAGTCAATAATTACAACGAGAGGAAATTGGAAGAGGTGGCTGGAAGTCAGGAACAGGAAGTGCCAAAATTTCTCCTTTCCAAACAGTCCCAGCGACAGTCCTCTGGCTGCCCCCTGAGGGAGGCAGCATCCCCCAGGCCGACAGTTCCGTGGATACTGGCTCCAGAAGCCATCCCCTCTGATTCTGGCTCGTTGCCTGCTCTGTGAAGGAATGAAGGTATTTCCCAAGAGTCTCAAAGAATGCCAGCTCTGCCGTCACTTTGCCCAGAGAAGCCATTGCCTTTATGGCCGCTTCTGTGTAGAGCTCCATCTGAGACCCTTCTCGCAATAGGAAGTACAAGGGGATTTCTTACTCCCTTGATTTCCCCCTTAGCATTCTAATAGATCTTTAAAAAAGAAAAGAAGAAAAGCTTTTTGCTGTATAACTTATATACCATAAAATTTTACCCATTATAAGTATACAATGTATGATTTTTTAAATTAAATTCATGGAGTTGTACAACCATCAACATGTTCTACTTTTAGAACATTTCTGCCATCCAAAAATTCCCTACAGCTCATTTACTGGTCAGCTACACTCCCACTGTCAGCCCTAATTCAGCACTAATCTACTTTTTGTCTCAGTGAATGTGCCTTTTCTGGACATTTCTTACCAGTGGAATTATATAATGTGTAGCATGATGTTTTTGAGGTTTGTCCATGTTGTAGCATGTACCAATAGTTCATTCCTTTCTGTGACTGAACAGTATTCCATGGACACAGATACACCACCTTATCTGTCTCCATCCACCAGTTGAGGATATTCAGATCGTTTCTAGTTGGGCGCTATCATGCTC
Organism: Leucopleurus acutus; assembly: GCF_964270905.1. NCBI lineage: Eukaryota > Metazoa > Chordata > Mammalia > Artiodactyla > Delphinidae > Leucopleurus > Leucopleurus acutus. Next base: position 33,038,203 of record NC_139145.1, on the reverse strand, counting down.
TTATGAGCATTTGCGTGCGTTTCTTTGCATGGACCTCTTAACTGCCATTCATTAGGTGCTCATGTGCCCCAAGCTATGCTAATCATTTTCAGTGCATCATTTTTAGACTCCACAACAACTGGTAAAGCAGCAATGTTAATCAGAAAACCAAGGCTTAAGAGAGAGCACTCACTTGGAAAAATGTTTCTGGGGCCAAAATTCAAACCCATGCTCTTTCCACCATGCCTGGCAGCCTCTCTGCCTCTCAAACAGCAAAGCAGACATTCGCACTGAGCTTTCCACTGCAAGCCCCATTGCCCACCCTCCAGCCACGTCAAAAGTCCCTGGTGTAACCACTTTAAGTGGGTTTGAGGTTTGCAAATCTGCCCTAGGATTCTTTCACCTAAAAACATTCTCCACTAAATTATAGCAGGTCACTTTCAACCCAATTGTTAACATTGTTACATAGATCAGTGCAAATGTATCAATTATCTATCTGATGCTTAGCACCAGGGTGGGCAGTGTGTGAATTCAAAAGATGAATGACAAACAACATGGCCCCTTGAGGGCAGTATAATGGAAGACCAGACTCATACCCACACATCTACATGACGTAGAACCAATTACACATGTACTGAGAGCTTTGATTAGTTAAAAACCTGTGCTAATACCCAGGCCACTTATAACTCATATGCCACCTACCTATTTCCTTCTTGACTTATGTGAACACTGTGGAGGTTAATTACTAATACGTAATATAAAGAGGGCTGGACTCTACACAATTAACGAGCTGCTCAAAACATATTGTGCGGAAACGTAGAGATGTTAACATCATTTAAGGCAGTTTCCCAGGTAGTAATTGGATAATCTACAGTTTCCCCTAGAGATTATATTCATGTATACATGCGTGCACATGCATGCCTGTGCACACACACACAAAGTGGAGGGGGGAGAGGATTATAAATATTTGTTTCTTCCATACATCTCATAAATCTTTGTGGAACACCTGCAGTGTTCCAGGTACAGTGCAAGTCATGTAGGCTTTAGCGGGGAGCAAAACAGAGTTCCCTGACCTCCTAGAGCTCATAATGTTACAAGGGAAGATGAAGGTTATAGATTGAACATTTGTGCCCTCCCCCTCCCCCCAAAAATGTCCATGTGTTGAATACCTAATCCCCAACGTGATGGCAGTTGGAGGTGAGACCTTTGGGAGGTAGTTTGGTTTAGATGAGGTCCTGAGGGTGGGGCCCCCACGGTGGGGTTAGTGCCCTTAGAAGGGGATGAAAAGACTAGAACTCAGCGCTCTTTCTTCACCAGCTGAGGCCACAATTGGAAGGCAATCCTTCACAAAGCAGGTGCCCAACCCTGCTGGCACCCTGTCTCATACTTCCAGTCTCCAGAATTGTAAGAAGTAAAAGTCTGTGGTTTAAGCTACCCGGTCTCGTATTTGTTATAGCAGCCTGAGCTGACAAAAACAATGGATAGTAAATAAATAGGAAATCATAGGAAGAGCCATGAAGAAATAGAGTATGACAAGAGCCATGAAGAAATAGAGTATGACAAGAGGACCTGTCTTTCAGGGGCAGAAGGCAGTGGGCTTATGCTCAGTTTTGCATTAAAACAAAACAAAAACAACCAAGCAAAACAAAAAATCAAAACACCACCTCTCAAGGCAATGTATGGAGGAAGAATTAGCAGGGAGCAAGTGACATATCCCGGTGGCTTAGAATATGGGCCTAACAGGATAAATGGAGAGAAATAGTCACACTTAAAGACGTAAAGCCCTTCCTTCTGTGTCTTTTTTAAATATTCTGCAAAACTTCCGTAAAGATTGGCAATTTCGCTATCAAGCCTCGGTAACCTGTTATATCAGTTCTCCATTTTCCCTGCCCATGTTAGTGATAGAATATCTTCCATTAACCTATGCTGAAACAGCCATTTCTATTCTAAAAATCTATTTATGTTCCCCTATAACTTTCTTAAAGATATGCCTCTGGGCTGTAAAACCTCAACCTTATAACTCAGCTGAAATGTGAATACTTTTGCCAAATTTCAGTAACATCAGTTGGGCCTTTTCTGAGTCATTTGATGATGAGGCTGTCTTCCCTTTGCTGGCGGGGGTGGGGGGGTGGAATACCATCTCATTCATTTGAAGGGATTAAAAACTGAATTTGATTCTTGGTTACTTGCTGTGGATTTGGTCTTCAGCGTCAACAGTATCCTATGACTTTTATTTTCAACTATTTCATGAATTAGAAAAAACAACAGGTGGTCCTAGTTGTGAAGTTTCTTTTAATGATAAGTGTAGCTTCCTGTTCTTTGTTTTTTATCATCTTAAGTGACACACTGCATTTTATTTCAGATCCTCTTCTCTGTACATTCTCAGTCTTTTTCACAGTTTCATATAAAGCTTCTCTGGCTAATCCTTGTTACTTTCCAGTTGCCAGAAACCTTTAGTAATGTGATCATTTTTCCTTAAACATTTCTAGGATAAAAACATAGTTTTACCTTTTATAACCTCCACATCCCAGAGAATTCCTTTTTGAAAATGTACTACCCTATACTACTTCCTACTGTGGTATTAGTTGTCTGTATGTCTTCCAATTGCCTGTGGTCATTAACAGAATTTTTTCCCATTGGTCAGTATTTTCTTTTTCTATAGTTCTTTCTGGTAAGAAGAGTACATAGAATTCTCCCCACCCCAATTTAATAGTTAGATTAAATTATGTTATGGTATGTATTGAGAAGTTTTTGTAATGCCATTATGTGTCACTGACCCCTCTTTAAGGTGTTGTGTATAAAGACATTTCAATCTGTAAGAAACTGCTTGGTTTTCATTAAGATAAGAACAATTCACATTTTTGTATGTATATCTCCATTTCTTAAAGGAGTCAAACCTAATGATATGGATTTCAGTACATGTCTGTTGAAAAGGAGTATTACTTTGACTGCAACAGCAGAACAACTGAGGCAAAAGTGGACAAGAAGTATACAAGGCATTTATATTAAGAACTGACATAAGTAAGCTGTGATTCCTGTCTCTAAAAGACTTACACTTGAGTAGGTTAGGGCGAAAAGAATGTTCAGATATCCATAATTAGATGAACAGAAGGAAATAAAAGTTCAAGGGAAAGAAAGTGAGATTTATAAAGGCTGAGTAGGTCTGCGAATTCAGTGCTGAGTCCTGTGACCCACGTCTTCCAGGTCAGCATGGGAGGGGGGAGCAGCACAGTGAGATCAGCCAGTGACATGCATTAGCATTTGATATCTCTGTTTTTTTGAGTGGGTATCTTTGCTTTTTACCCCAAATCTCTTAGACCATGTATATTAGATTTATAAGAAGATCAACACCTCCTTTTTTGAAGGAGGCAATTTGGAGGCAGAATGGGGATCTGGAAGTGGCTCGATCCCTAGCTACATTGCCCATTCTGATAAAATCATCATCATCTTAATAATCTCTCTTTTGCTTTGATCAGGTGTAGTAGACGCTGCCAAAAGTAATGGAGATGATTTTTTAAAGTGAAAAGGCATAAGGGGGTGCCTTGCAGGATTGGTTCATTATTCAGGGGGAAAGTTATCAGCGTCCCTGGAGAACTCTAAGGAAGGAGAGACTGCGCCTAGTGACAAGTTGATTTAAATGATAAACTGGCTGTAAAGCCCCTAACAGAGAACTGGCACGGAATAGGTGCTCAATGAATGTAAATTCTCCATCTCCCTTCCGCTGCTCCAGCAGGATGGCTTAGCCCTATGCTCTTATATGTTCCAGTTGGTGTTCCTGTAAATGTGCTTAGAGCTTCAAGGGCTCCAGTGACACCCACGGGTTAAGGGGTCCGATTATCAGAGCAGCATCTTTCTCCTTGACTTCTAATGTCCTGAGTAATTCTTGATGATAGCTTTGCCCTTGTCATCCAGCAATGGTCCTCTTCTTTTGACACCAGCATTCTCTGAAGTGTGAGTCTGATTATAAAGGGGGTGGGTCCAGGTGTGCTATGTTTGTGGTGACCTAACATTTTCTGCTGGGATGATTGATATACCAAAGAGGCAGTTAATCAAGAATGGACAACTGGGACTTTGAAACCACACTATGTTAAAGTAATGTACCTACATTTTGATCCTTTCCCTAGACCTCTGGGAGTCTTTTGAATACTTAACTCATTAACCAGCCTGGGGCTTTTTTTTACGTAAAAATGATGTGGGTGGCTGATTCGGCATTATGGTAGATTCTAACTGCCACCCCCTCCAGAAATATGTCTGGACAGATATTTTATTTCCAGGAGGGAGATAGAATTCCTCCTTCTGTGGCATGGCTCTGTAGAAGGTCTCTGAGAACTTAGGACTTAACATTTTCTGATGTGACTGTATCGTATTCCACCAGTATTTCAGAAATTATGCTTTAGGTAAGTCTTAGAGAAAATTTATAGGATAGGACAACAGTATGTAACATCAGGGGGGCCTGACTTGAATATGATATCAGGAAAGGCTTCCCTAAAGAACTGAACTGATTAATAGTAGGTAACCAGAAGAAGGGGTTAGGAGAGGGAGGGAGAGGAGGAATATGTGTGGACTGGGAGGAAAATAGTGAGTTCCAAGAACGAGAGGTTAAGGTTCCTGGGGCAGAGAGAGGGAGCAGGAGAGAGGAGTGAAACAGATGGTAAGAAGTGGGCAAGGGCTTCCCTGGTGGTGCAGTGGTTGAGAGTCTGCCTGCCGATGCAGGGGACACAGGTTCGTGCCCCAGTCCGGGAAGATCCCACATGCCGCGGAGCGGCTGGGCCCGTGAGCCATGGCCGCTGAGCCTGCGCGTCCGGAGCCTGTGCTCCGTGGGCAAGGTCCAGATCCAACACAGGTTCCCGGTCCATCTTAAAGGGATATGGACTCCATCCTCGGAAAACTGGGAAGCCAGCGAAGGATTTTGAAGAAGGGGCTGTCATAATCAGATTTGTCCTTAAAAGATCATTTTGCCTGCCATGTGGACAAAGAATTAGAGAGAGGAGCAAGAGTGATATTGAGAGAACCAACACGAGGTTGTCATACTGTGTAAGATGCAATGATGGCAGAGAACAGCATGATAATTTGTCCTTTTGCCTCGGAAGTTTACAATCTAGTAACGGATTGGAAATACGTACACAGACTATTACCATGAAATATGTAATGTGCGACAGGAATTATGCAAAGTAAAATGAGAAAAGGGAAAAGCCGTTTTAGCAGAGAGAGTCAGGGAAATATCTTCTTACGTGTTGAACAACCAATCCTGTGACCTGAGGTTTGTTTGTTTTGTTTTTTGCTTTTGTTGTTGTTGTTTTGATTTTAGTTACAACTGCTTCCAGGATAAGAAACTGCTTTAAAAGTAGCATTCCCACTGTTTCCGTTGCTTTTAAAGCTACAACACAAACACATATTTTATATTCAGTTTCACATTATCTTTGTCAGACAGTAGAAAGCATGTTTTGGTTAATTTCCTTTTAGAAAGAAGTAAGTGAATTTCCCATTCGTTGTCCAGGTCATCTGTCTGTCAGTACAGTCAGGAAAGATTTAGAGACAAATCTCTCTGTAGAGGACATACTACTGCTGAGTCAACAATATGGACGCACAAGCAAATGTAAATGAAAGGTATACGATGATTTTATCCTGAGAAATTTGAAAGAGATTGCAGGTAGAAAGACCTATATAACGTTCTCCTATAGCTCTTGGGGCCCCTTTTTGAAATACCCTTCTGAGACTCCACTCTACTTATCATTCATCACTTCCCACACCTACACGCAGCTCTCTTTCAATGAGGATGGCCGGTCAGGTGCGCTGATTTGCTGTGATGGAAAAGCTGCCCAGTTCCACTGGTGAATCTCCTTTGAAAAGAAATAGGCTGGATTATACTGAGCTTATGAGAAGGAAAACTTTCAGTTGGTCATGTAGAGAGGCATTGGGAAAGTTCTTGTGCATGATTTCATATTGGCTTAACTCTCAGCTCCGTCCATATGTGAGTTTGGGTAAGTCATTTAAGCTCTCTGAGTTTCTTTCGAAAAATAAGATGGTTATGCTGATTGATCACCCAGGTGTTTTGCAATCTTAGTTCCAGATATATATTTCCATCCAGGAGAGCTATGAACTAATTTTCCAGAAAGTTCTTTAGGCACAAGATAATTGCAAATGTTTAGTTATATGGGTCTATGCACAAGAGAGTGCTTGACTCTATGTATCCTTCATACTGATGTCAGAAGAAAGAGAAGGAGAATTCCTTTAGTCCTCTAAGTATCTGAAAAATGCATTTGGGGCAAGAGGTGGCTCTTTGAATATGAATTTTGACTGTGCCTGGTGGTTTTGAAGATTGTAGAAACATTGTGTCTGGGCTAAGAAAAATAGTAGTCTCCCATAGTTTGCATTCTTAGACCACACCCAGAAAATTCTGTTCTATTTGATATGATGCAATTTAAAGATGCTGACAAATCTGAATCAAAGAAACATGATAAAGATGAAGAAAAATCTGGGAAATTTGCTATATAAGGAAAAGTCATTAAAAATTGGAAAGGCTTGGTCTTGAAGACTTAGGGATACATTACAACTGTCTCAAATATCGTGTAGAACTGTCAAGGGAAGAGAAATGAGACTTATCCTGGCTCTGCCTTTCCTATTAGGCCTGGGGTAAATCGATTGAAATTTTAGCCAGCTTAATTTGCACTCAGTGTGGAGAAGAAATTTCTGACAACACTAGCTAACCAAGAATGGAAGGTGACCTAGTTTCCCTTGTGTAGGGGAGTAATGCGCAGGAGACTGGATATTAGCAGTAGTGATCAGAAGAGGCAGTGATTTAAGTGTTTTTGCATGTATTAACTCAGTCATAACATCGCTTTGAGGTAGCTTCTTTTATCATTCCAATAGTATGGATGGAGAAACTGAGGCACAGTATGGCTAAGCCACTTGCCTAACTTGTCACCTAATTAGTAGGTGACAAAGCTGGTATTTGAAACCGTGCAGTCTGATTGTAGAGTCCTCAGGCTTAACTGAGTTGCTATATTGCTTATAGATGGGCATCACTTAGACAATCTGTGGATGGGATTTCTGCCCTGAGTTTCCAAGGAGGTGTTTGAAGAGTCCACCGGTAGCAGTGCATTCTGGGGTGGTACGTAACACATTCAGAGGTGCGTTCCTGCGCGTGCACCCAGAGCCCTTGGGGTTCAGGCTCCATGCCCAGTCGCTCGTTCTGCTGTAGGTATGCATAGCCATTCAGTTGCCTTCCCCACACCACCTGGAGTTGGGCTTCGTTGTCTCTTGGTAGAATTGTCTTTGTCTTGCCACATCAATGTCATCCACTTCAGCTATACCATGACATTCCTTTAAGAAAAAAAATCGAGGGCTTCCCTGGTGGCGCAGTGGTTGAGAGTCTGCCTGCCGATGCAGGGGACACGGGTTCGTGCCCCGGTCCGGGAAGATCCCACATGCCGCGGAGCAGCTGGACCCGTGAGCCATGGCCGCTGAGCCTGCGCATCCGGAGCCTGTGCTCCACAGCGGGAGAGGCCACAGCAGTGAGAGGCCCGTGTACCGCAAAAAAAAAAAAAATCGAAAACATATCCAGAAACATTGCAAGAAAAAAAGCCCTGCTATCTGGGTGTACAGGCTACAGCTAGACCTTTCTTCCAGACATGATGGATAGCTGTTTGTCCTCTTCTCCCCCAGAGACTGCACCTTATATGAATGTTTGAGAGGTACCTTGCTTTCATCAGCCCTTTGACAGTTAGGAACCATAAGAAATGGCAAGTACTTTCTAGTTCGGAAAGAGAGAGAGAATCTCTTTCAGACTTGGTAAGATTTATCTAAAGGTAACTGACCAAGAAGGAGAACTGACCCCACTTCATATACAGGTGCTTTAAAATAATTTGACAACAGGTAGTTAAAATGTAAGTATGCCATGCTGTCAATCACATTCTGTCTTTCTGCATTTGAACACTTGTTTTACTTGAAGGAAGATGATGTTGGAACATTTTATGGCATCCATCAACAAGAATGTGCACATGGTTTCAAATAAGGGTTTCCAGCCTTCTGAAACCAATTACTTCTACCTAAGTAGAAATGCCAAAGCAGAGATATGTCAGCAACTAAGAGAATAGTTGTGTGAAGTAATAATAAATACACCCAATGATGATGCCTCGAAACAACAGACATTGTACACATACACACACACATGCACAAACCTTTTTAAGAGATATTTTTTAAAGTCTGTGTCAAACAATGTTAACCCAGAGAAATGCAGAAATGTCAGACATGGGCAGGACTTGCGGTTGGCATTTGGCTGCCAGCGGGGGAGGTGTCCTCCCACGCTAATTCCTCAGGAACCTCATGCTGTGTCTGTCTACAGGGAAGGGAGAAAAAAAGGGAGGAGGGGGAGAGCAGATATTGCCTCTGATGTTTTTCCTTCGCAGCTGGAGAAGGCCTCAGCTGTGTCAGGCTGGGACTGCTGGTGATTTTCTGTAGAGGGGACCACATAAGGAATAGCAGCCCATCCCAGCTTATGCCAACGGTGACCCAGCCTCTCCTGATCGTCAGCGTGGCTGGCACAATTGAATGCAAGCCAGACTGCCTCTCATGGAGACGCGTCAGTGCCTCACCTCTGCCTGTGAGTCCTCTCCACGGGAAGGTTGTGATGGAGTCTCTGGGTAAGGGTAAGGGAGGTGCATGCAGATGGGGCTTCGCAAGGACCTTTCCTAATTGACAGAGGAGTTGGCGCATTTCCTTTAAGCCTTCCGTGGGTATTGAGGGAAGGATGGGGGGCTTGGCCGTGAAACTGCTTTTGCCTGCAGCTCTCTAAGAGTAGCTGTGGGTTCTTGTCACCGAATAGAATTTCCAATTCCTATCCAGCTGTGGATCTGCAATTTTTTCTACTACCTTCATGATGGCTGCCAGGTATGGCATCAGAAAACTATTCTGTGAACATAGATATAAAATGGGATTGATTAACTGTAAACATCTGTTAGGTCAAGCATCTTACGTCTGTTGCCGAAATATTCTTTCAAGTGACTCTGTCTACATCTGTCACATTTTTTCACCCTCCAGAGACCTATTTGTGGTAGCTCTCTGTGCACTGATTGGCTTTACCCTTGGCTGTAGTTCTGTGTTGAGGCATTTTACTTTTTTAAACATCTTTATTGGAATACAATTGCTTTACACTGTTGTGTGAGTTGCTGCTGTATAACAAAGTGAATCAGCTGTACGTATACATACATCCCCATATCCTGTCCTCTTGCGTCTCCCTCCCCCCCTCCCTACCCCACCCCTCTAGGTGGACACAAAGCACCGAGCTGATCTCCCTGTGCTATGCGGGTGCTTCCCACTAGCTATGTTTTACATTTGGTAGTGTATATAAGTCCATGCCAGTCTGTCACTTCGTCCCAGCTTACCCTTCCCCGTCCCCGTATCCTCAGGTCCATTGTCTTATGTCTGCATCTTTATTCCCGTGCTGCCCCTAGGTTCTTCAGAACCATTTTTTTTTTTAGATTCCATATATATGTGTTAGCGTATGGTATTTGTTTTTCTCTTTCTGACTTACTTCAGGTAAGTAAGAAAGGTGGACTCTAAGTAAGTCTAAGTAAGGAAGATGGACTCTAGGTCCATCCACCTCACTACAAATAACTCAATTTTGTTTCTTTTTATGGCTGAGTAATATTCCATTGTATATATGTGCCACATCTTCTTTATCCATTCATCTGTCGATGGACATTTAGGTTGCTTCCATGTCCTGGCTCTTGTAAATAGAGCTGCAATGAACATTGTGGTACATGACTCTTTTTGAATTATGGTTTTCTCAGGGTATATGCCCAGTAGTGGGATTGCTGGGTCATATGGTAGTTCTATGTTTAGTTTTTTAAGGAACCTCCATACTGTTCTCCATAGTGTCTGTATCAATTTACATTCCCACCAACAGTGCAAGAGGGTTCCCTTTCCTCCACACCCTCTCCAGCATTTATTGTTTGTAGATTTTTTGGTGATGGCCATTCTGACTGGTGTGAGGTTGAAGCATTTTTAAAAACAGACAAAAAGAGAGCGGAAATGATTCATTCTATTAACCAAACTTTTCTTCAAAACATGGATGATTCTTGCGATCTGTATCTGATACTTAGTGTGCTGAACAGATTTTTAAGAAACTCCTGGTGTATTCTGCTACAGGTGCTGGGTCTGTTGACACATCTTCAGGTGTACTATTTGCCTTCGAAGGGCACACTGCTGTCACGGCAATTTAAATAGACTAATAATAATCCCTTGCATTTCAGAGCAATTTATGTTTTACAGAGTTCTTTTACTCATTTTATCGAATTGATCTCACTTGATCATTACATCAACCCTGTGTGGTAGGTATTACGATTTTTATTAGCTCCATTTTGTGAAGGAGGAAACTAATGGCAAAGGACTCATCCAAGGTCATACAACTGAGAAGTGGATGTGTTGGTACTTCACTCCTCGTCTCAGGCTTTTGTTTTGTTATGCAAATGACCTGTAGGTGGTAGAGACACATCCACACAAATACAGGTTCCCACTTCCATACTTGCCTAACATATATTTGCCATTTTCCTTGCGTGGCCCACTGCTTACCCTGCAGGCCACAGTAAGGACAGTGTGGAGTAGAACAAGTTCAATTTGAGTGTGCGATGCCTTCCTTTCCCGCTGCACACATGCGTACACACGCGTGCCGCATGTGCACGCACTCTGCTCCCTGGGTGTAGGGGCCCTGAGATGCTGTGAATTTCCTGTCATTTAAAAAGCAAATCATTACTAAATCTGATGGAGGGTTAATATTCACTATCATGACTCTAGAGAAAACAGAAGGCCGATTCTATAATAGTGTGATTTCATTGACAGTTGAGTAGAAGGGATCAGGGAGAGCTGGGGGAAACACCAACATCCTTCACATCATCACATATCAGGTCCCTCCACGTTTGAGAACAAGCAAATGTGCCCCTAGCAGCCAGGGAGGGCAGACGCCCTCGTGGAGCTTAGCACTCTGTTGAAAACTGGCCAGCCAGAGACCTTGAGAGCTGAGACCCACACATGAAGTATCTAGGGACACTTTCTTTTTTTTTTTTTTGGCTGCACTGCACAGCATGTGGGATTAGTTCCCCAACCAGGGATCATACCTGTGCCCCCTGCGGTGGAAGCGCAGTGTCCTAACCGCTGGATCGCCAGGGAGGTCCCTAGGAACGCTTTCTAATGGCTACCTGGATGAACCTCACTGGATTCAGGCAGCTACAATTCCCTCCTCCCACCCCTCCCTTCCCCCAACCAAGGCCCTGCTTCCCAACATCCGCATTCAGGCCCAACAGCAGGTGTCCACTGGCTCTTTGTCAGAACACAGGGATGGGACTTGAACTGTCATGACACAGGCTCCCATGAAAAGGGAGGCATCTCTTTTCAGGTTTACCAAGTATGCTTGGCAGTACTTTCTTCGGCAGAAAGAGGGCGAGGGATTTTGCGTGACATTATTTCCTTTGTCGGGACAATTTCATATTCTCAAGCTGCCTTCTTAGATCATTGAACAGTGCCCCGATTACTTTCTACAACAGACAGATGCCCTCCCACCTCAGCCACCGTCTGCCTTCGTGCTTTCATCCGCGCGCACGTGCAGAAGTGACACAGAATATCGCCAGAGTTGGCCTGGTGAGGGCTGTCTTTTCAACTTTCTTTTTGAAGTTATTCTGAAAAATCTCTTGAGACATAGGTGGAGGGTGGATTCATCAAATCTTAAAATGTCAGAGCTGGAAGGCAGCATAAATTGCATGTGGTCCAACTGTCTCATTATAATGATGAAGAAATCAAGTCCCAGGGAGGTTGAGATTTGTCCCAGTTTATCATGATAATGACTGTGTTCCATATCTTGCATGTGTCCTTCATGTGCCCCCTCCATCTTTCAAGACCTCGCTCTCTGTCCTGAAAGCTGACCACACAGGCTGCACTGTGGTCGCCCTTGTCCCCTGGCTGCCAACTGTTTACTCAGTGGGAAGAGATCAGAGGGTGGAGGGAAGGGGGGCAGGGTACTTATCACCAGCTTCCTCTTTGTCATAGGGCCACGAGCTGTCCCCGAGATGCCAACCTTCTCAGGGGGCCCTCTCCACATAGTTTTCTGGTTCCCCTCGTCACTCCCTCCCCTTGACCCTTGACAATGCCGGCAACTTCCCTCTTTGGCTTGCCCGAGAGCACTGCACCAACCCTTCTGTTTTCCCTGATCCCCGACCACAACTTTTAAAATAGTCCACTGAATAAGCTTTCCTCACTTTACCCAGTTTGTGTGTCATCTGCTTTCAGGCTGTGACATTGACTGACCTAGTAACAGCTAGAGCTAAAACTACAGCCTAGCTGGTTCTCCCTCTTCTGACCCCTCTACCCTGTTAGTCCTTACACCATACTTCGTTTATTATGGATAGCTTAGTACTTTGCATAAATAAATAATCTTATAAATACATATTGCTAGTCACTATGAAAAGTATTAGCATTCAGTGGTTAAACGCATGTGTTCAAAGTCTTGGGTTCAAATCTCGGTTCTGCCACTTACTAGGTGTTTCTTAACTAGCAAGTTGCTTGACCTCCCCGTGTCTCAGTATTCTCGTTCATAACTAAAAGGCTATGATGAAGATTAAATGATACCAGTGCATTCAGAGGACTTAGTACACATAAGTGTTCAATATGGAGTGTTCGTAAGTGCCCGGCACATGGTAAGTGTTCTGTAAATGTTAGGTTTTACTAGCATTTGCTCTTTGTCAGGACTCAATTTCTGCACATGGAAACATTTATTAGGACTCTAATTCTGTAAGTGGAAAGTGTGCAGATTTTCCCGAGCCTTGCACAGTGTCATAAAATTTCATGAGGATGAAGTCGTTAGTTCCCAAGAACGCCGAAGAGTGATGGGGAAGTGACGGGGAGGTGCTGATGAGTGGGGATGTGAGTCATGGGGCTGCGAGGACAGACGGAACAGGAATGCAGACAGCGCCCTGACGGACAAGCCTAGATTTGCCCAGAAGCTGTGCTCTGCCTGGCGGGGATGGGAATCAGCTCCCTTCCGGCAGGGTGGGTGTCACTTCCCAGCTGGCGGACCCGAGGGGAGATCATGGAATCTGTTGCTTGAGAGAGACAGTCATGAGCCTGGAGGTTCCTGCAACAATCAAGATACAAGGGCTAGTTTCCAAAGATGCCGACGAGTCCCCACCTGGAGACGGGATTTCTTTAGTTTCAGGGTGTGAAATAAAGCATTGCGTTCTTTTTCCAAAACAGTAGATTTTGTTTTTCGGAGACTTGTGCTTCCTTTGGAATTGTTGAATATTCAGAAATGTGAAATGGGTTATATTTGAGTGTGGCCGTCCGGAGAGAAGAGTTGTGGGTATTTGGAGAGAGGGGCTGGCCCATCCTAAGCTACCTAATCAAGTAGAATGTGAGGCGGGCTCCTCCCCGATTAAAACTCCGTGTGGTGCATTTTCTCCTGGTCTCCCCAGAGGTGTGGTGAGTCCTGGCTTCCCTTACTTACATACAGTGTCTTCTCTCCTATCATTAAATAGGAGCCTGGGACATGCCTCTGGAAGAAAAGGAAATAAAGTCATCCCATCTTCTATTGCCCAGTGACAACCCTCTGTTATTACTTTATGTCAGACAAGCAGAGAGTTGAATACCCTTTTGGAGACTGCAGGAACCTAGGAGGAAGTCCACGCTATACTGTCTCTGCGAGTGGGTCCAAACATCCTACTCAGGCAGCCGGGGCTCCTCCCACTTGTCCCCTTTTCCCCTTTTCTCCTTTGACTAGGATTTTGATTTCTGGTCCAGAAGGTCATTAACCCTGGAGCCGACACTCAGATTGCATTGAGGCTGCCCTAAGCGCCCTTGATGGAGTGACTTGTAAATAAACGTCGGTCCCTAGTGCGTGTGCTCCCCCCTGTAGCTGGCCCCTTGTTGCTCTGTCCACCCAGTGTGTCCACACTCCCGCCCAGCAAGGCACCCACTGAGCGCCTCTGTGGCACCGTGTCCAGGACTGTCTGTGACTAAGATGGTGAGTGAATGCATCCTTCTTTCTCAACTTGCTGCTGTATCTCTTTTCAGTCCTTTTTCTTAAGGAACTTTGTCAGTGAGTCCTGTCCTGAATATGCTATGTAAAAGTAAATCACTCTGTCTCCTACCCAGCCCTCTCACTCTCAATCCCCTTTACCTCGTTGTATTTTTTTCCTTTCTTTTTTTGTGTGTGTTCATGGTACTTCTAAGTTTCTGACATGCTGTGTAGTTATTTATTATGTTATGGTTTCTTTGCCTCTACCCACAGGTATATAAGCACCACCAGGGCAGGAAACGTGGTCTGTTTTGTTCAAAAATATATCCCATGTGCCCAGCATGGTGCCTGGTACATGGTAGGTTCTCTGCCAGTGTTTTGCAGAATGAATGACTAACCAAGCGTCCCAAAGAGGCCACTCCAAGAGATTCCTTAACTCTAGAAAAAGGCCCAGTGCTGTGTTTTTCTCCACCTTGAAGACTGTGAACTGCTATTAGGAAAAATCACTCAAAAATCAGATTCTATGAAAATGTTAGTATCAAGGCAAAAGAGAAATTTGTCTTCATAACTGATACATGTTTCAGCTTTCGATTATTAACAAATTGAAGGCACAAGGTTAAAATCCCCAGGTAGTACACGACCCCACAAAATGCCCTGCCAACCTCTGATTAAGGCCCAGTGGCCCTGACATGAGGCATCAGAATCTATCCCAGGGCCGTCTGCGGAAACTGGCCTCAGAATCTATCCCAGGGCCCTCTGCGGAAACTGGCATCTCCACTTAGCTTCCTGAGTTTCCCAACAGCTGTTCTGAGCTCGGGCCCTTGACATTCCCCCTCCCACCACAGAGGCATCCAACGATGATCATATATCCGCTGGGCCAGAGATAGAGAGAGAGTGCCAGAAGGGCCACATCTAACAACATCACTGATGAGAAAAGTTTCATCAACTTTGAATCATCAGTATGCTTGCACCAATGAGCTGAGGGCTGCGGGAATCAGCTGTGTGGCTGGAAAGAATTAAGCAGATGCGGAAGCACCGCCTGACTGGGGGCTAGCCTGAGTAACACGTAGTTCTTGATTCTCAGATGGCTTTTTGGAAGGGAATCAAAGTGACTCATTTTCCATCTCTCTCTCACACACACAGACGCACACAGTGTGCGTGCATGCATACACAGATCTAAGGTAGCCTACAGATGAACTAAGAATCTGAGCAGCTTTTTAGGAGGAAAAAAACCTCCCCCTGCCATATCCCCAAACACCCATATTTCTCCTTTTAGGTGTGGGAGAACCTAAGCAGATCATCTGCATAACACATTCGAGCTGCTTTATCAGGTAGAAGAAATTCCACTAAAGATCAACAAGAATGCATAATGTTTGCAATGGCCAATCATTTTCTCAGAGCTGCTTCCCTCCCCTTCTTATCTTCGTGTGTTTCTTTTGCCTATGTGAGGCCCTCTGGGATTTAAGTTGGTGCCCCAATCTGCAGGGTTCGGGTTGTCAACGGGCAATGGTAAGGTTAGGGATGAAAAGCCGATTTTAGATACTTTCTTAATATTGATCTCTGTTTATCAGAAAGGCTTTTGCTGTGCTGGTTCACTTGTGTGCTTAGGCAAAGGCTTTGACAGATTGACTGCCACAGCGTTTTCAATCTATTGTAGAGTAGCATCAGCATTCAGGGTGCCGTTTCCCTTTCTCTGACCCAGTTTTAAAAACATCCAACTCAAGGTGCTTCACTGAGTTTACATAGAGGTTGCAAAGCAATCAGAATTCCTCCTACAGTTGTTACCACAAGAATTGCTATAAGGCCCCTGTATCTTGCCCTCCAAAAGCTGCTGTCTTTTGGTGTAAAGAATGACTGCCATGCAGGAAATACTTCACCAAAATCCAATTGAACTGTCAGAGTTGTTCTTTTTTTTTTCCCCTTCCTCCCTTGATTCCTTTTCCATTATCACTGATTTTCTAGTTTGTAAAGTCCACGTTCACACTTTCTCTCTGGCCCGCCTTCTCCCTGCAGAGCAATTCCAGAAACCAGTTCTGTGGCCCTAACGCACACGCTATTAAATATTGGCGCTCCAAGCCGCAAGAGTTTATTCCAACTCTCTCGTTGAAGGCAGCCCATGCAAGGCTTACTGCTTAGAGAAAAAGATGGCCTAAGCACGTGAATGCTTTAAAAGATCTTTCTGAAAAGTGCTTCTTGAGGTAGATTGGTTCGTGTTCCATCCTGTCTGCTGTGTTCATTTTCTCTCTCACCTACACAGGCCCTAGAAAGCACAGCTTTTACCAACAGCTTTTCCCAGCTCCCAAGTCAATGTCATTGTGTTCTTTCCATTAGATTCTTTATGCTGAGTGTTTGAAATGTCAGCCTCGCGCTCCCAAGTGATCAGCAAATGTCAAGTGTCCCCGAGCACAGAAACCAGCTGAGATACTAAGGCACTGCAGGCTGAAGGAGGATTGTATTATTGTTGTTAGGTTTCTGGTGGGATGGGGAATAGGGAGAAAAGGCGGGGTTGCGGGGCGGGGGGGCGGGGGGGAGAAGATGCCTCACACAGACACAAACACATCATCTTCAATCGCTCAGCATCTTTCAGTAAACAAAGTCATGCTAACACCAAATTTGGAGACAGTTTGCTAACTTCATTACCAGCCTTGCCTGGAGCAAATGGTAACTGGCAGTGGGTACTTCTAACTTTTCTTGAATTTGTTTTAATACCTGGAATGATTCTCCCATGTAGGCTGAACTTCCCCTCACTTTGAATTGTCTGTTTACTTTAATGAAGCCTTCCCTAGCTCTCCAACGTGTTGAGCTTGACAAGTGTTAATTTACAGAGAGCACTTTTTTTTCCTTTTCTTTTTTACTTTAGCCCTTGCATGCTTGCAAGGCAAAGAAGCCAGTGAACAACTGACAAGCAATACATTGTTAATCCGGGCTTTCTAGGGGAGAAAGGTGACTTGACCAATGAAAGTCTGAATTTCCAGGCTCTTCCTGCTGGTGGTCTACGTTGTGTCTCTTTACTTTGGCTTCTTAAAATAGGCATCTTTAGATAGGGTCTGGCCAAGAGAGAGATGCTGGGAAATTCTCAATTTCACATTCCTGCTGCTGTGGCAAAAAAGAAAAAAAATCGTAGTTGAGGGTAAATTTGAGAGACTGCTGAGTCTTCCTTCCACTTCTTGTAACTCCGATTTGACGCTCCAAGCTGCTATTTGGTTTTTTATGTCTCCGTCCAGATTTTACTTCTCCCAGGAAATTTTCAGTGACCACCCCTCCCCATGCCACCCACAGTTAAGTAAGGTTCCTCTTCCCTGCTCTCGTGGCACCATCTGTTTTTTTCCATCACAGTGCTTCTTATATCCTATTTAAATTAATTTAGCAATTCAATTTAAATTGTCTCGATTGTCAGCGCTCCAAGGAGTGAGATGCTGTCTCACCCTTTGTCAGATCCCACCTGGCAAAGAGCAGCTTCCCAAGAAGTAGACTTCTGTGGGATGTGATTTGTAAGCCTTGTGATCTGGAAGCCAGAAAGAGCAGTCACTCTTGCCTCTGTGTTTCAGGCAGTCCACTGAGTCACGTGTGGCAAATAAGCCTACCTTTTTAGAAATAAATAGAGCACATTCCTAAGCAGAACGGGGGCACTGGGAGACTGTGGGCCATGAGGATTGCCTCTTCCCCCGTCTGTCACCCTCATGCAGAGGAGATCAGGGCCGGGATGCATATTTATGATCTCTGGTTGAATGTGCCTTCTCTACCTGCCCATGGGGAGCTCTCCCACGAGTCTCCCCTCCACCAGCCACACTTCCCTGCTTTGATGGATGGAGCTGACTGGGCAAATTGCTATGCTGATGAACTGCTCAGCTACCTGAGCACATGTTCCAGGGAGATCTCCAGGGATAAACCACATTTTAGAGAAGGCTTCATCCACAGCCTGGGGTGAGCCTTTTAGCCCTGAGCTAGCGGAGTTGCTGGGGTAAAGAAGATAAAAGACTATAGTTGTCGCGCTCACTTTTTAGCAACCCCGGTGCCTGTCCTTGGGCTAGAAGGAAGCCTTACTGCATTTTTCTCTCCTCCCAGAAAGTTATTCAAATTGAGCCCTCGAGGTCTGGGTGTCACTGTGCTCATTGAAAGAGGGAAACCAAGAAGCTGAACTGAAAGCACTTAAAGGCAGGATGCATTACCTTAAAATATGCAGATGGAAAACTGACATTATTGTCAACGTCAGAAGTCACCTTTCTGAGTAAACATTCACCTCTGGGCAAATGCAGGGCTGTGTTTCTTTCCGTTTACAAATGACAGTATGCAAATGCAGGGGGGTTGTGCCCCAGAACTCGGAGTTGTCTTCTTTCATCTATCCGTAATGAGGAACATGCAGGAATCTGTCAAAAACGGCACCCTGGGCTTGATTTGTTCCTTCTGAATAGAGGGGATTTCAGCAGCGTTAAATCTGCCAGTTGGTTTTGTGCCTAAGTATTACATCAGTCTCTCGTATGATCTTGCATCCTGTGTAAAATGCAATATTGGGGCCTAATGGGCAGGATTAACAAGAGCTGGGAAGCCATAAATGAAAGTTTCTTGTTTCTAGAGAACAAGTTAGAGCTTTTATATTATCTGCCGCGGAGCTCGGCGAATTTAAATATATCTCTTGGGCTTTGGTAATATTCGTGTTAATGTCAAAATTGATCCCATTGTTATTGAGACGTGTGTTTTTTTTCAGGCTGAAGACCCATAGTGCCTGTTGCCAGGGCTGATGAATATCTGAGTGGGATAGGTTCCTTCCATCCTTTTCCCAGAACTAAGTGAGGTTATCATTGGTGCCTGCTACCAAGTAGTGTCTGTAGGTTTGCCTTTTCCTGTAGTTCACTCATAAACTTAGCTGATATTTTTTTGAGTACTTACTATGTGCCAGACACTCTACTTGAGTCTGGGGATGAAACAGTGAACAGCGAGATCTGGGCTCTTCCCCCATAGGATTCCTGCTTAGATATGG
The DNA here is from genome assembly GCF_964270905.1 of Leucopleurus acutus. NCBI lineage: Eukaryota > Metazoa > Chordata > Mammalia > Artiodactyla > Delphinidae > Leucopleurus > Leucopleurus acutus. Next base: position 33,019,244 of record NC_139145.1, on the reverse strand, counting down.
AGAGAAACAATAAAGTAAACACACAAGCGGAAAATTATAATTGCGCACTGACACCAGTGCACCATGGGAAAAGAGGATGAGAAGAGAGGGAATTATGGGGAGGGAAACCACTAGATCTGTTGGGGACAAGACAATATTTAAGCCGCGACAGAAAGGACGAGGCCAAGCCAGCCTTGAAGATGGAGGGGGAAAGAGCTTTCAACACAAAAGAATAGTATGTGCAAAGATCCTAAACTGGGGAAGAGCGCGGGATGTTTGAAGAATTAAATGGAGATGAGCATGTCTAGTGCAAAACAAGAAGGCAGCGTGGGATGAGATGGAATTAAAGAGGCTTCTGCAGAGAATAGATCATACAGGGCCTTGTGGCCATGGAAGGAGTTTACCATTTTATCCTAAGTGCAGTTAGAAGCCATGAAAGAGTGTTTCTTAGTTCACTTTACATCTTTTAAATCTATATTTTCACACCTATTAGGATGGTTATTATTATTTTTTAAAACGGCAAGGCTGAGGAGAAATTGGAACCCTTATGCGTAGCTAATGGGAATATAAAACGGTATAGTACTTGTACAAGACAGTGTGGCAGTTCCTCCAAATATTAAACATAGAATAAGCATAGGATCCAGGGATTCCACTTCTGAGTATATTCCTAAAAGAATTAAAAGCAAGAACTCAAACAGGTATTTGTACACCCATGTTTGCGGCAGCATTATTCACAATTACTGAAAGGTGGAGATAAACCGATTGTCCATTGACAGATGAAAGGATGAGCAAAATGGGATATATACATATAGTGGAAGAGTATTCAGGCTTAAAAAAGGAAATTCTGACACATGCCTCAATATATGAACCTTGAAGACCTTATACTAAGAGAAATAAGCCAGATACAGAAAATAAGGATCATATATTCCTACTTATATGAGGTACCTAAAGTAGTCAAATTCATAGAGACAGAAAGTACAGCGGTGATTGCTGGGGGAAGGGGGGGCGGGCGGGGAGGGAATGAGGAGTTACTGTTTAATGGGTATGGAATTTCCATTGAAATGGTGTCAAAGTTCTGGAGATGGATGGTGACGACGGTTGTACAACACTGGGAATGTACTTAAAGCCACTTAATTGTACACTTAAAAAGGATTAAGATGGTAAATTTTATGTGTTATATATTTTACCATCATTTTAAAACGCTTTGAAAACTTCCACACTATTTTATGCTAGCTAGAAAGGCAAGAGGAACAGTAGGGAAGACAGATAATTGCTCCAGTCCAGTATTAAGACAATGGTGGTCCAGTGGCAATAGAGATGCAGAGGATCAGTGGATCTGAGACATATATTAAAGGGAAAAAGCTACAGGACTTTACTGATGGATAACATCACAGTTCTTTATAGTTTGACCTCTGATACACTTGAAGCTTTTAGACCACACTTATGGGGGGAGGGGGGGCGGGTAAAGACTGGCAGAATCCCTTTGACTGGCAGATGTGTTTAAGCTTGACATCTTGGTGTATGACAAGGAAAGCTTTATTTTTAAACCTTTCAGTAGTCTTGGATGGAGTATGGGAGCTATTGCTGTTGACATGTGAATATTTGCATGCACTGTCACACAGCAGTCATATGCTCTGTGTGAACACGGCTTGTCTTGTGATTTGCAGGGATAACTAGCATGTGGCTGGAGTTGTTCACTCCCTTCCTTATTAGTAATGCACGTCTTCCATTAGCATATGCAACTAACTACTCCCTTTCCCCTGTGTAGTGTTGACATTCATTGTAATGATTTATTATCCAAGCTAAATAACCCTCAATGTGAAACAACAAACATGACTGTGTTTGTGTTTTCCATTTGTTTTCTCTTTCTTGCTTCCGCCTAAGTAGATATTTCTTTACGTGATAATTACATGGTGCAGAAACAAACAATTGGAAAGCCCACTAGAAAGATTATGAATGTGGTTTATTTTTTTTTTTTGATTGAAAATCTATGCCATTTTAGTGGCATCCCACATAAGTGACTTGGAATTTTAAAATTATTAGATTATTAAGATGTTTGTTATGAGCAAACACTCCATATAAAATTTAATGATCTATGAAAGGGCCACATTTGGGCTTCTCATGGAGCCTCTGAAGACCCCAGGAGTCTTGTTTTTTTTGTTTGGAATGTTTCTGGAATGGTCTGAACTATGAGGTTATAAAATGGTAGAGAGCATTGGCTGGGGAGCTCAGCAGTTCCACTGCCTGGGTCATATCCCAGCCACTGGGATATGACTGTGTAACCTTAGGTGATGTACTTAAGCTCCCTGAACCTCAGTGTTATCTTCTGTAAGACGGGGCAATAGCCATCTATCTCCAGAGGTCCTTGTGATGATTGAGATACTAAATGTGAAGCCTTTGGAACAGTGCCTTAGAATAAATGCTCAATAAATATTAGCTGTTATTATCATCAGTGAATTGCAAACTGTACGCCCATGAGAAAGACATTATGAAGATAAATGTATGTAGAGACATAATATAAAAAGATAGAGAAATAGACTGGTGGTTGCCAAGGGGGAGGGGTTGGGGGAGGGATGATCAGGGAGTTTGGGATGAGCAGACGTAAGCTATTATACATAGGATGGGTATACAACACAGTCCTACTTTGTAGCACGAGGAACTATATTCAATATCCAGTGATAAACAATAATGGAAAAGAATATAAAAAAAGCATGTATAATCTATGTATAGCTGAATCACTTCACTGTACAGCAGAAATTAACACAACATTGTAAATCAACTATACGTCCATAAAAAAATTTAAAAAAGAGAGAAATAGATACACTGAGGTCATTATTGTGTGACTATGTATGTATGACAGTGAAATTAATGTGAGGAATGCTTTAGAGTTTATGGTGTGCTTGGAGTCCATGATAAAGATTTAGCAGGATTTTACCCTGTACAACAGAGATTAGAAATCTTGGTCCATAACTAGTCTGATGTTATTGCAAAGGCACATCCTCACCCACTCTGGTTACTCTGTTTCTTATTAGATTTGTTGCCCATTTTATTCACAGTGACCCCTCTTCACGTCATTCTGGACATTGGAGACTATTCATTGGCTCACGATAGTTTCAATAACTTAACATTACAGAAAACTAATTATATTGTATTTCATCCAGTTAAAGCTACCTTACCTGGCTTACTATGGGCAATTCTGTTTTCTAAAGAAGAAGAAACACTAATTTTGGGTTGAGCTGCAGCTTAAAAACCTAAGCAGGTTATTCTTGCCGCAGACTTTTCCCCAATAGAAAATTGTTATTGATATTTTCTAAGTATATTCCGTTCAAAGGTAAAAGGCTGTTTCCACTTGCCATTTTTCTAGTGATTTTTTTCCTACACTGTGCCTGCAAGTCAACACTCCTGGGCTCAATTAAAATATGTATTTAGCCACTGGATTTGCAGAGAGATGATCAAACTTGAATACTAATACCTGGGTTATTGCCTATGAATGCTAGGATGGTGCACATTGAGGGACGGCTTTCAAGACAATGGCCAGTGAAACCAGGATGTGTGGCACCGATTACAGCACAGCACACACGTACAGCCGGATTTGGCTGAGTTTTGCAGCAAACACAGAGCGTTGCTCATTAAAATCACAATTCGACTGAGATTACGCCCACTCTCAATCATATGAATTATGGGAAATTTCAAAACCACCAAAACTCTGCCACTTTCTACCTTCCCAGTGCCTAGCGGTCCCACAGGACAGGCGTTAGTTTTTCCTGACCTCTGCTCTGAAGACCTAACACATAGCATCACGATAGCAACTGATACTTGTGGAGTTCTTACTGTGTGTAAAGCCCTTAGCTCCTAGCTGAGGATGGAATGATGACCCAAGGCAGGCACAGCCCCTGTTTCTTGGAGCTTCCATTCTAGGGCTCAAGGAAGAGGTGATGTAGTCACCTTCTGAGAATTACAGAAGGTTTCCCTGAAAAGGTGCCGATTGGGCAGAACCATGGAGGCTTAATGACTAGGAATGAGTATCTCAGGCAAGAGAAGCAAGGTGCACATGGCTGTGTGGCAAGTGCGGGCGTTGCCAGGTGGGGAACTGGGAGAAGTGCTGGGTGTCTGGAGCCAGGAAAAGCAAGGTCCAGAATAATTCTGGAGAAGTGCTAAGGACCAGTCCACCTAGACCATGTTAGGAGTTGTGTCGTGACTTCTTAGACCAACTTAGGACAATAGTAGGTACTGTTGATACCATCTTCCCAATGCTTTGGCAAATTAAAGCTTAAAGTGGTGAAAAAAACCTCCTTCCTCAGCTAGGAAGTGGCATATGGAGGATGTAAACCATAGCCTGAGCTTCTAATCACCCTATTATAGTTCCTCTGTAAGATGCTTCCCAAATATTTTCATGGGGTTTTGACTCACAGTGTCAACGTGGTCTCTCTATAGAATCTGGTACTTCAGTCTGCCATTGGTTTGGTTGGCATCAGAAAGAAACTACGCTAACTGCTGGTAAACTAAACAGCGTACCCAGATGAACACAACCGCTGTTATGTTTACACCAAATCCCGGGTCTCCGAGCCTCAGGGGGAGGCTTAAAAATTAGGGCTTGAGTGCAGTTAGTCCCCTTGGGCAGCACCCTGGCGCAGAGAGGATCGTATAGCTTTCTTAGCTGAGAACAAGTTGTGAAGTCCAAAAAAAGGAGTTTAAAGAGAGCAAAATTAGTGTTATATTAAAAAAAGGGTTACAGTGTATTTAAGGAATGAAAATAAGCCTCTGAGGTTACATACAAAGAGGAGAAAAGAAAAGCGAAGGGGAGGGGAGGGAAAGGAACAAGAGAGAGGGGGAGGGAGGGGAAGAGAGAAGAGAAACATTGCTATATTATAAATCGGCTTCAGTCATATTCTCTCCCTCTCCCTCTCTCCCCGCCCCCCTCCTTCCCTCCCTCCTCCCCTACCCTCAACTTCTGCTTTGAAGCTGAACTCTTGATAGATTAGCCCACCACTAAAGAAAATGCCCTCTTTTACATGTGCAAGCTTGGTAATTGCTGCAGAAAGATACTGAGTGGCTCATAATATTCATATAGTCAGATTAGTTTTGAATCCTACCTCAGTGGAGGATGTTGGGAGTAAATCCAGTTCACGCCTGTTTACCTTGTCTGTGTGGGCACTCCTTTTTCCCAATCATTTCATCCTTTCTCTTGGCCTCAGTGGGTGCTATCAACAAAGAGATCCCAGTATCTCTGAGAACAAGTCAATGACCAGACCAGAAAGAAAAGGAATAGACTTAAATGTTTGAAGAGGAGTGGGTTCTTGATTTTTTTTTTTTTTTTTTTTTTTTGCTTTCTTGGTAACGGTTGAAACAACCCTGAGGCTCTCCACCCGAGGCTACGGAAATTTTGTTGGGCAGTTATATCTCAATTCAGAGACAACTGTCTCCTGACCAATCCACTGTGAGCTTTGAACATATGGCTGCGTCTGATTTCACCAGGGAGAGTTTTGTAAGATCTCTATTCGAGGGAGCCTCCACTACACAGATGAGTGATACACTCCTGGAATTAATTATTGCTTGCCAAGTTTGAGGGTTGATTCACTCTAAGCCCAGAACTAAGAACTCATCTTAAAGCTGAAAGAGTTTTTGATCATCTGGGTCCAGCTCGCCTTCGTAGACCCTCTAACCCGATGCCATGTGTACTTTGCTATTAATGGTAGGCTTTGAACTCCTTAGTTTGAATTTCACTTTCTAATCATAAATATATGAAGACAGTAGGGGCCATGCATTCCCTGGGCCTGATAATTAAGAGCAAGCCTACCTTGCAACTCCAGGCTTCCTTTTTTTCTGTGAAGGCTGCCTTTCTTCCTGAAATGAAAGTGGCATTTCGACCATCTGGCATAGGCTGCTGTCAATAAAGGAATCCAATCACATCTTACCCATGTTATTTTGCGTGAATAATGAGCTTAGTCTTTATAAATAAATATGTGCTCCCTAGAATATAGGAGTGGCCTCCAGGGTTGCTGATCTTTCCTGAAATGAATACTACTTGAACAAATAACATATCCAAAAAAAAAAAATCCTAATAATTGCTGGAATCTAATGGGAAAAAGTAGCCTGGATTACTGGTGATAGCTGCCTGTCAGTCTTGGAAATCTACCTAAAGGCATGTCAGCTGTGTAAAGTTTTCTCCAGACCAGGGTTTCACTGTCAGGCCATCTCACTTAGGGCTTGATTAGCTTTTTATTTTAGGCAGCGTGGCTCTCTACTCTTTTGGACATTATCCCAGCGGGCATTCTCCTAGGTTTCCCTGGGGAAAGGGTACAGGCCAACTTCTCTCATTTTGTGTTAGGACTTTGAAGTTAGGACGTTTTCAGTTACCTACCAGACCTGGTATTCTCTCCGAGTAAAACGCCAAGTGTCAGACCCACTTGTCTGCAGTCCTAACATTAAAAGCACCCTATTAATAATTTGTTGCATGTAGATGGCCACAGTGCCAAGTTTAAGCACCTCCAATAGGCAGGTTTGCATGTTAAATAGAATCAGTATCCTATTAACCAGAAGAATGAATAAAACTATTCTCCATTTTCTATATGTTTAACCTCTTTGAAACTACTGACAGGTCTTTTATTTTGGAAGTATATTTTACAGGGGAGAAGACTTCCTAAATATGATTTAATTCTTTTCTTCCCTCCAGAGAAACAGGATTTAAAATTTTTGCTTGTCCCCTCCAGAAAAGGTTCAACCAAACAGAATCAAAATACCACAGCGGTGAAAAAAAAAAAGATGCTGTATTGTTTCAGAGTCCAGATCTGTCTCTTGTGATAAAGATATTTAAATCCTCACTATTCACAGGTACAAGCTAATCTGAGCCATGGACTATACTGAAATGATAGAAAGCTTTCAAGTTGATTTCTGTGTGTGCTCCATGGTTGGAAATTCTGTTGGAGAAATATGGTTAGACTATTTTGACAATTTTTAACCTGCTTAAATTGGATTTTTTAAAGTGCACAAATTGATGTTCTGCCTACTTGGAGAATGTTTTAAAGATACCAAGACTTCAAAGAAAAACAGAGTAAATCAGATGCAAACATCCCTGTATCCATCCTAGCAAAATGAGTTTAGGATTTCCTAGGGCAATGCTAAATTAGAATGACGCTCAGACATGAGGGCGAGTACCACTGGTAATCATGTTTTCTTTCATTGTGGGGGGGACTGAGAAGAGGAAAGCTATTTTTACATCTTGTGAGAAACACTAAATGACATCAACTTCATAATTATTTTTCAAGGGTGCCATTGAGAATTTGTAGTGTTCCTGCCACTGTCATGGAGAATTGTGTCAATTTCTGACCCATTGGAATTTGGGATGTCAGGGGGCCTTTCTTACTCTCCCTGTTCTTTGCTGCCTTCCTATTTGATCATCAGATATCTTTCTTTTTTCTCTTCTTTTTTTTTTTTTTGAACTGCAGGGTAAATTAGTTCTCAAAAACAGCAACGTATATTAGATACGATATCAGCTCTAGAAGCTGAAAGCATTTTTTTTTTTAAATGAAGCCAGAGAGATGGAGTGATCTGCTTGATAATAAAGCTTAGCTTTAATGCCAGCTCCATGCTGTTACAGCATATTACTAAACAGCAAGAAATGTGGCACAGATGTTGTGGCGGCCATATTTTACACCATCCAAAAGGTCATGTCGCTTGTTATTACATTCAGAATCAATATTAAGTGAGCGTTCCAAATTTCAGCTGTCAGTTGAATTTATTGCTGCAAACCAAAGCTGAAGGGTTCTCGACTGTGATTCAAGCAAACTAACAAATTAACTAATATAAGGGCATGCCTAGAAGAAGCAGGTGACCCACATGCCCGCAGCAAAAGCTGGGTTCTTACATAGCTGTGAGAAAGGGCTGCCCCGGATGCCAATCACAAACAATTGTCACCTCAATATTTTACAAAGAAAAAAAAGAAGGAAGGAAGGTTCATAGATTCTCAGGTGGATGAGATATGCTAAGGGCAGCTTCTTTACATAAAGCGTGAGATAACACATATCTGTCAGACAGTATTCAGGATGGCTAGCACACCTTGCAGATGGCTTGACCTGCCTTGCCAAAGTTGCCCAGAGGTCAGGTCGCCTAACCTTACTCCATAGTTGTCTTTAAACCTAGACGTGGAAACACTAAACCAGGTGCAAATTATGCTGTATTCTTCATTGTGCCATTTATCATCTCAACAGGTACATCAGGGATAATCTTTCTTAGCAGTAGTCAGCTCTAGAAAGTGTATAAAAATATCTAACAGACGGATGTCCATTTAATTAGTACATGGACACCCACAGTTGCCTAATAGAGTTTATTAAAGGGAACGGGGAATTCCAAGTTACTGAGAAGGAACTGGAGGTATTATTCCTATTATCCAGCCATCAGATCAAGAGTCTCGGAAGTGCCACACCAATGTATTCTGCACAGAATGGTTGGTGAGAAAGTAGAGTACTGTTGGCAGTAGTCTGCAAGCCTGTGAGTCCACGTACCCGTGATTTTCTCTGAAAGTATTTTTAAAACCTATCCTCAACTGCGTATGTCCGTGATGCAGTCTCACCAGTGCATCTGTTGAGAGGATGAATGTTGCCCAGTTAGCAAGTGGTCCAGAGGGTTGCTGGGGCTTCTGCAGGATGTGAGATCTCCCAAGGCCATCCCACCAGGAGAAGTGAGCGGGAGGAAACCAGGTTGTATGGTCCCTTGGCAGATGGAACTTCTCTCCTGAGGATTTCCAGCTCTTGGTGGTGGAAAATCTCCTGAGATTGTGGACGCATTGGTAAGCTTCCAAACTGCTGGTAACTAAGAAGTAGGTTTAACTGGGGCCCTCAGATACTTTCTTGACAAACATGGTACTCATTTTTGGTTATTCTCGCTCACCCTGCCTTCTGTTACAAATGCAAGTAATGATTTTTAATTGACTTTACTAGGAGTGTTCAGGAAAAATATCTGTAATTCTAGTAAATAAGTACTTGAGTCAAGGACTATTCATTATTCAAGATTCAATAAACATTTTTTTGAGTACCTACTCTGGGCACAGTCTATGTTCAGTGCTCTGGGATAAAAAGATGAACATGACGTGGTTCCTATTCTCAGGGACTGGGAGAGAAACAGATGTATTTAAGCAAGTATAATGCAGTGTAGCAGTACCATTGCTTAAAGTGTTTTACCTTTCGACCCAGCAAGTTTATTTCTAGGGATTTATCCAAAGAAACCGTGTGCAAAATTATGGTTAAATGGATATTAGTTGTATCGTGGTGACGGATAGCTAAGTAGATGCTCAATGACTATTTGTTGCATAAATAAATATTATGAACTACCCATAAGAGCAGAAATGGGAAATTCTAAATGTAGCAAAGAGAATTCGCTGAAGATGACATCTACAAAATACAAGATTTTGGAGGAATTTTTAATTTTGTGAAGAATACTTTATAGCATGGGAAATATTTCTCAATTTATTGTCTAATGAAAGTGCTTACAAACAAATGTGTAGTATGATTTTGGTTTTGTGGAAAGAAAAAAAAATACAGAAGAAAAACATTCATATGCTATATGACCAAACCAACTGATGGATGGGTTAACTAAAAGAGTAAAGCAGTGAGTCATAAAAATCAATCCATACACATCTAAATAGTTTGTTTCAACTTAAAATATAGAAAAGTATTTTTTTTCCACTAATCCTAAACTACAGTGATCTTAAGGGGCAAGACTAGGCTTTTTCTTTGAGTGTGAAATTGTTTCTTTCTTGCATAAACTACTCCTATTATGCAGTCTGTATGATTTACTATTTCAGTTCTTTAAAGTAAAGCCAGGAATCAGATGGCTTGCAAAGAAGTCTGAATCCTGAAGCCTTCTAGATGTTTACATGTTCCCCAACAGTTTTTTCCAGTTGTATCCATACCTAATTTGACAGTATTGTTTGTAGCAATTTGCATGCATTGAGTTTTTTCAAAGCACTGAACTTAAGAAAATGCTTTGTGTTTACACCATTTTATTGGTTCGTGCTATATTTAACTGAATTGTGAAATTAGATTAAAATACAACTGGCATAAATAGGTTTGAGAGCAAACACAGTTTGAAGGAGCAGAAGGGAGAAGGTTATTAGAGAGTAGCCTGCAGGCTGCACGCTGTGGATATGCTTGTACGTTTTACGGAGGGTACGCAGAGTATGGGCAAATCCAGCAAACCACTCAAGTGAAAGTTGACTCGGGGAGCTTCAGGTGCATACGTTAGTCAGAAGACAAAAGCAAATGACCGAAAGAATAGAAACCGCAATGTTAATAGTGCTTATCTCTGGAAGGGGACACTCTGATACATTTCCATTATTTTTCTCCTTTTCTGTATTATTCAAACTCTTTACGATGAATACGCATTCTTTTGTGAGCAGACAAATGACTCATTCAATTAATTTTTAAATAAATATTAAAGATAAAAGATGCAGTGTGCCTTGCACTGGGCTATGTGATGCAATCAGCGTTTGAGAGGTAGTATGGCAGATTTGTTAGCAGGACTGTCTTTACACTTGGGCTCCCTGGCTTTGAATCTCAGATCTGCCACTTTTTACATGTATACCTGTGAGAAAGTTCACTGCAAACCCAGTTTCTGTAACTGCAAAATAGACATAATAGAAGTAGCATCCAACAGCCAGGTTGTTGTGAAGATCAGATAAAGTACATCAAGACCTAAAAAACTTCATGATGCAAAGGACTCACGTATTAGCTCGTCTTGTTTTACTATTATTTTTCGTATGTCAAGGGGCCAAATTTCTCAACTGTGAGCCAAACTGAGCCTGTTATTCAAAGAAAAATGCAAGTAAACAAATGATTAAGTGAGCACACAAGTATTTGTCTTGATGCTGTGGGAGACGGGTTGGCAAACTGCAACCCATGGCCCAAATCTGACCTGCCGCCCATTTTTGTAAATAAGGTTTTCTGGGAACACTGCCACGCCACTGATTTATTTATTGTCTCTGGTTGCTTCCACGCTCCAGCAGACAGAGTTGAGTAGCTGTGGCAGAGACCACATGGACCGGAAAAGCTGAAATATTTACTCTCTGGTTTTTTATGGAAGACGTTTGCCCACCCCTGCTGTAGGGAATTCATCGAGTATCCTTATGAGTCGGAGTAAAAAGAGAAAGTTTTGTGAGCTAGAAGGAGGTGGACCAAAGGGATACTGAGAGGTGTGTCCAAATGATGTGTGCAAGGAATCTGCTGAAGCCAATAAAAAGTATGGAAGGATAGGCTCCGAAAATAAATTAGAGTAGACCAATGTGAAGATCTCTGTTCACAGCAGCGACGATGCTTATGTCTAGTGTGTTGGGCCACCGTCTGTGGATCAGGACAAACATAACATGGCTTAAAGGAGATTATCTGATGGTGGGGTATGTGCAGGAATTACAGAAGGTAAACCTGTAACTAGAGCATCAATAGGTACCTGTTAGAGGAACACGGTGATGAGAAAATGGGGTCTCAGCAAGATTAGTAGTGGGATGGAATAAAAAATTAAGTTTCACGTGGTCCTTAAATCCTTTTAAGAACCGTTTCCCATATTCTCACAAAGAAAACACCGTGGGCTTCTTCCCTGGAAACAAGTTTAGTAGCATGTAGTCCACAGCAGAGTTCATCGGCATGAGCAGAATAGCAGTCTTTTCTACAAAAGGTATTAAAATAATAATTGCAAAATGGGATGCTTGTTCTGGATAAAAACCTAGATTAGGCTCAGAATGTCTTCCTTCAAAAGTCATGCATTCATTTACGGGTAGGCTGCACAAGCGTCCGTTTGGGGAGACAGCATTAAAATGATATTATTCTATCAGAATTCCTTCTGCAGTGGCAAGATCCGCGCGCTTACCTTGCCAGTCATCGACGTCTGATGTGACTCACACTCAACTCAGCCCTTGGCTAATGGCGTCAACGGCATTAACACATATCAGGCTGTCACCCAGAGCTTAGGGTATCTTACGCCTTTATTGTGGTACAGAGCATCACAGTGGTAATGAGGTGGAAAGAAAAAAGTTTCCTTCCTAAATGTAAAATGAAAAGGAAAGCATCCAGCATGCAACCTTTGAAACACCAAGTAGACAGGCAGTGGTAGGCCGTGACATCGCGTGCTGGGTGGAAGTGTTTTCATACTGCATCTTTGAGGTCCTCTGTTAATTATTAAAGCCTCCATTGACAAAAGATCTTTAGCAACTCAGAACTAAGAAACAACCCAACAGCATAGATGATGTTAGAGGAAATATTCACTGCCCTACCTACCAAGAACCTCTCTAGAAAACAATAGGATGGGGGCAGGTGGCGAGGTGGATATAGTCCTCAGTAGGCTAGACCATACGTTGTGAGATCCCAAATGCACTTTCACCATGTCCAAAAATTCTCAAGATTGGGTGAACATGCTGCAGACTCTTGAAAAAATGAGAACGTATTACTTCCTGTTGTCCTTTATACAGTGGCTTTACTAGAACCCACGCACCCATCTTGCTACTAGCAGGCTTAGAACAACATATACTAGAGCAGAACTCTGGAATAACTGAGTTTTTTGGGGTTTTTTTTTGCGGTACGCGGGCCTCTCACTGCTGTGGCCTCTCCCGTTGCGGAGCACAGGCTCCGGACGCGCAGGCCCAGCCACTCCGCGGCATGTGGGATCTTCCCGGACCAGGGCACAAACCCGTGTCCCCTGCATCGGCAGGTGGACGCTCAACCACTGCGCCACCAGGGAAGCCCTGAATAACTGAGTTTTAAGAGATGTATTAGTCAGTGGTCCTCCACTTGATGTTGGAGTCAGGTAACACACCAGAATAAATGTGGCTTAGAGAGACAGGCTTCCTGAAATGCTTTATAAGCCCTGGCATTACAAAGATCTCCTACAATTGCTGCACACAAAATCTGTGCTGTTCCCACCACAGCTCTATAGAAGGCTACGTCCAACTGCCTTTGGGGCAGTGGGAGAGGGAAGGAGGAAGGACGGAAACACAGCCACCTTTATACTTTGCCAGGAAGGATTGTGAGCCATCCTTCAATGTTCCAGAGGTGCCAGGGCCAGACTCCAGGAAGCCACAGGACAAATCTCCAATCTTCCAAATGTATACAGATAAGGGAGAATCTCCCAAAGCATGGGACAAGTATCAATGGTGATACTCCAGGGGAGTAGCTGTTTCACATGCTTGACATTAAGTACATTGAATCACATAGCAAGCCCAGTGTTAGCTGTTTTCACTCCTTCAGTCCTTTTTATTTTTTTAAATAATTTTTGTGTTATTTATTTACATCTTTATTAGATTATAATTGTTTTGCAGTGTTGTGTTTCTGCTGTATGACAAAGTGCATCACCTATATGTATACTTATATCCCCTCCCTCTTGGGCCTCCCTCCCACCCCCCATCCCCACCCCAGGTCATCACAAGGCACCAAACTGATCTCCCTGTGCTATACAGCAGCTTCCCACTAGCTAGCTCTTTTACACACGGTAGTGTAGATATGTCAATGCTACTCTCTTTTTATTATGTCAAAAAGAAAGCCTTCATTTGATACTAGCATGTCTTCCTAATAGAGTCAATCCTTATTATTCATGGATTTCATATTTGTGAATTTGCATACTCATTAAATTGATTGTTAACCCCCCAAAATCCATACTTGTGGCACTTTCACAGTCAGTCATGGACATGTGCAGAGCAGTGAAAAATTTGAGTTGCCCTGTGCACACTCCCAGCCGAGGCTGAACAAGGAGACATTCTGTTGCCTCCTTTCAATTCTCATAGTGTTAAAAAGTGTCCTTTCACAGTCTGTTTAGTGCCATGTTTTTCACATTTTTGTGGGTTTTTTTTTTTTTTGGTAATTCTGCTATTTAAAATGGTCCCTGAGCTCAGTGCTAAGATACTGTCTAGTGATCCTAGGCACAAGAAGGCTGGGATGTGCCTTATCGAGAAAGTGCATGTGTTAGATATGCTTTGTTCAGGCGTGAATTATATAGTGCTGTTGGCCATGAGTTTAATGTTCATGAATCAGCAATGTCTATTAAATAAGGTGCCTTTAAACAGAAACATAAAACAAAGCTATATATTGGTCAGTTGGTGAAAATGTTGTGACCAGCGGCTCATAGGAACCTAACCCTTTATTTCTCCTAGGAGCAAAGGTTCAGTATTCCCTAATGGAGTGTCCTTGGTGACTTTAAAAAACATAACTCTCATGAATAATAAGGATCATACTTACAATTAGCTGGCAGTAGCATTTGCAGGAAGTTGTAAACACTTTCGTTTCCACTTATTTTTCATATTTTACATTATTTATCTTTGCTGTTACTTTCGATTTATGGCATGAATAGTATTGTAAAGTTTCCTTGTGTTATAATAATAAGTCAAAGTTTGTCCCCAGATACATTTATTTAAGTGAAATAACTGAGTTCACTGAAATAAAAAATATTAAGTCAATGATACTGTATACTAGGAAATATGGTAGTAAATATAAATACAAAATAACACGTGAAGGAGGTAGCAAAAATATAAATTTATGGGAGCCTAGACTTGGAGAAAGCGTTTATTCTTCACCTTTCTTATTTTGCCTCCTTAGAGACTAGTTCTGTAGCCGTGAGCACATCGAATAGAGGTACTGTGACTTAGAGTGCAAAAAGTAAAAAAAAAAGGGATGGGGTGAGTGAATGGGCATTCTAAACTCAGGCTATAAGCCTTGACCGTCTAGACAGAATTTACGAGGATCGTGGATTAGGCGTTTTCTATATTGTTTATAAGTTTTCTTATAATTTATAGCAGGCTTCTGAATTAATGTTAATAACCTAGCTCACCAGACCTGGCCTTCGAAACACAAATTGTCCAATCACCCGAGCAAGCTAGTCCTCTCTCGTCTGATAAAGACCACCCACGTGCACCCCTGGGAAGGGAAGATGCTCCTGCCCTGCCCCCTGAACTTGGAGATCATTTCCAAGTTCAGCTCTTTGTGGCACACCGTTCTTCAACCTGCTTTTTTATAGTAAATGCAAGAGAAAGGAGATTTTTGACACCTGGAGCAAAAGATGTAAAAACAAAAAAGTACAAGGGAGCAGTCAAACTGAAATGAGAGCAATTAAAGAGACAAAAAGTCCCCTTAGCTGCCTTTTGGGTACTTTTTTGATCTTTTCACCAAGGAATTAGTAGCTTTTAATTTTCCCCACCTTAGCTTAAAACACTGCTGGCAGGAAAGAAATGAACATTATAGGAGAAAGGCTGCTTTGGATTAAAAAACAAATGTAGGTGAGTCAATCAAGCAGCTGTCAGATGCCATGAACACGGGATCTGCTTGCGTAGCTCAGTGGCCAGGTTTATGCTGGACAACAGAAGTCTCCGTATAAAAGCAGCAGCTTTTTTCACCTCATCTCTCATCATCAGATGCGTGTCTCCACTTGGCTTGACCTTTCTTATAATCATCTGACCGACTCGCTGCTTCTGCCACTTAAAAAGGGGGAGGAAGCCTTGCTTAATTTTCAAAGCACACTGAAAGGACAGTGCTTTTGAAATTGGGGGTAAGCTCAGGTTCTGTTCTAACCAGGGACCGTGAAATATTGATCAGCTCCAGCTAAAAACAGGATTTTTCTTTTCTTTTTTGTTTTGCTTTTGCTCTTGTTTGTTTTTTCCTCATTCCCCCTGGATGGTTTTGTTCATCAGCACAAACGCAGTTCAGCTCACTCAGGAAGTCCGAGAGAAAGGGTCCTGTTCGTCTGGGAGATGGTACGGGCCAGGCTAGGGCAGGGCAGGGCAGGAGTGGGCCATGTTTGTGGATGACCACTGGATGCCGTGGGACAGACCCACACGGCATTGGCAGCAGCCTTCACTGCCGGGAACCGGAGTACATCTTTTCAGAAGGAAGGGTTTCTGAACCCCAGTTTAACAAACCCTTCACAGCTCTGGTTCCGAGCCCCAGGAAACTCATTAATGCAGTTAGATGCCACAGCTGCGTGTGCTTCAGACAGAGAGGAAGTGTAGCCACTCTTGCGCTCCACCAATGCCAAAGCATCTCCTCCGTCCACTAGCCCAGCCCCTTCTTCCACATTGACCTTTTGGAGATGCTTCTGGCCTTCTGAGAACTAGCCCAGGCAGAATTCCACAGGACCATGATGTTTCTAATGTTACAAAATGTCAGCTGACACATGAAGGGTCCTTTGCCTACCAAACACATCACTTGGTTCTGCTGGGAAATCACACGGATCTAGCAAGGCCTTGGTCAGGCTTATGGATACAGTCCTATATGGGGCATATGAGGAGCTGTCAATGTTTGAGACTGAAGGAGGGAGACAGGGAGGGATCTGGGAGTAACTGAGTAAACCGTGGGGTGAAACTAACTGTCCCGTGCCTTTATAACATTGTGGAGTTTTTTATAACCAACTTCAGGGTTAATTCAGTAAAGAACAGTGGGCGGGGCCCCAGCAGTATCATAGTTGCAACAATAGTTACAAAAAGAGGCGCCAAAGTCACTGTCTAGTTAAAATTCTGGCTCTATCACTTATTAACTTTTAGATTTTGAACAAAATTGTTGACTCTCTAAAGCCTCAGTTTCCTCTTCTGTAAAATGGGGGAAAAAATAATAATAACCTCAAGGGTTTGCATTTTGCTTTGGGGGTTTTGCTTCGGTAAAGAGATGCATGAAGCAGTGGGTGTGGATATGACTTACACACGGCCCAGCCGCAGAATGCATCCAGTAAAAGCTCAACGCTTGCTGCTTCCTCTCTCCCCTTCTCCTCCCCCACCTCCTCTTCCTGATTCTCTTCTGTGGTTAGATCATTTAAAGCAGGAATAGTGGTTTTACTGACATCATTCAGCCTTTCATTTTAGCCTAAGTCATATACTAAAGTCACATAAACTTTAAGTGTGACCATGTGTCTAGTCATCAACCAGAGGGTGGCATAGTTCCTGTCTTCTGGGAGTTTACACTCCTAGTAGTCACCGCTCACCTGCTTTTAACCTTCTCCAGCATGAGGCGTTAGGCGAGTTTGGGGTGCCAGAGAAACATAAAACTATGTTTTCCTCTGAGCCAGCCGGTGAATATGAGATTTCGCACATTTGCATTTGTCATTGTAATTCTTTTGTTCCAAAAAGGAGTGAAAAGAAGGTTAGCAGGGATGTCATGCGTTGGAAGGAAATATCAAAATGTGTACCAGTCTGCCTTCAGAACATCACCCAAAGTTGAGAGTTTGTGTTGTTTGGGTTTTCATTCAAGGTAGAGAACCTAAAATACCAAAGACAAATGATTTGTGACTCCTACTCAATGGATTCAACTCCAGACTATTTCCATAAATCCCAGAATTCATCTATATCCTGTTAAATTAAGGTTTTTTCATGTTGAAGGAAATAGTGCCAAACTGATAAAGTCTTCTGAATTATTCTCTCTAAATATACTTAATCTTCATTAATGCAGCCCTGCATGGTATTTGGAGCCAATCTGAACTAACAGGAAAATTTTTCACATATCTAATCTTAAAATAAAATTTCTTTTTTTTTTTTTTCCTTACTATACAGTCTGTCAAGGCCTGTGTGTATAGAGATTGTATGTACATATAGAGTTTTTTCGTCCTGGTCTTCTATCCCAGCCCATGCTCATTTCTGGATATCATATCATATGATTTAACGTGGTCACTGATTTTTTTTTCCCTCCTGTTTTTCCTCAGTGTCATGGGAAGATAAATCAACTATCTATTAACATGCACTTCATTTGGTGAGGTAGTCATTTAGGGGAGTTTCTTCCTTTCCTTTCCTCTTTTTTTTTTTCTTTTTTTCTTTTTTTCCTTGCTGTTGTAGCTAATGCAACCATATGCATTTCAATTCCCAGGCTCCCAGGATTCATACGTAGAGAGTAGCTACCACACAATTGATTTCCCGCCCTGCAGGAAAAGGGGAAGCAGTAGAAAAGTCAGATGGATTGATCGCTAAGATACAGGCCCTGTGGGATGCTTCGATATCATCCACATCTTGAATGCATGAACAATCCTCTCATCAATAGGAAAATCCCCAGGACAGTAACTTCATAGGGTCCAGATAGAAGGTTAAGTAGGCAGGTGTGCTCACCCACGTTCATCCCTCTTTGGGTCTGCCCTGCCGTAATAAACTGCCAAATTTATGAATTCAGACTTTAGAAATAGGCAAATCCGAGGTAGAAGCATTGAATGATGGGGCTGAAGGGCTCTAAGAGAACATTAGTCGAGGGATTGCAGATTCAAATGTCTACAAGTACCAGGTGTGCGGGTGTAAGATAGTAACTGCTCGATTAGTGCTTTATAAGACAAAGTAAGTAGGCAGGTGTTATGCTAGGAGGTAAGGAAATAAAATGGTCACAAAAAACATACTCACAGGGGCTTCCCTGGTGGCGCAGTGGTTGACAGTCCGCCTGCCGATGCAGGGGACACGGGTTCGTGCCCCGGTCCGGGAAGATCCCACATGCCACGGAGCAGCTGGGCCCTTGAGGCATGGCCGCTGAGCCTGCGTGTCCGGAGCCTGTGCTCCGCAACGGGAGAGGCCACAACAGTGAGAGGCCCACATACCGCAAAAAAAAACATACTCATGGGACAACAAGGACCTACTGTAGAGCACAGGGAACTATGCTATGTTCAATATCTTATAATAACCTAAAATGGAAAAAAAATCTGAAAAAAAAAGTGTGTATATATAAAACTGAATCACTTTGCTGTTCACCTGAAACTAACGCAACATTGTAAATCAACTGTACTTCAATTTTTTTAAAAAGCCTATCTGCACCCCCCCCAAAAAAAACACCCATATTCATGGGTTATCTTTGCCAGCAACCTGCTGTTTGTGACCCCTGAATTAGTCTCACTCGTTTTACAGAAGAGAAAACTTACAAAGTGAGAAGTAAAACTCTTACCCAGTGTGTCACACGCAGAATTCCACCCTTCTCACATTTTTTTTTTTCCATCCCTGATGCCATTACCAAATACCATGCTTAAAGTTCAACTTCTAGTTTAGGAAAACAGGCTCTCACACCTCAGGTACCAAGCTCTATGGAATCCTATTGCTTACAGTATTAGACAGGATTCTCTCCTTTAAAAATGACAGCAACCGCACTTCAGCCAGCTTCAGTAAAACTTAAAGGGGAACTCATTGTGTCGCACAAGAACCGAGAAATTCTAGCTTAAAGGAATGGCTGAATCTAGATGCTCGAATCAGCTCCTCAAGACGCCGTGTCTCCGCCTCTTGGCTCTTTTTTTTTCCTGTTGGCCTCATTTTTAGGAATACTTCCCTTTGTCATGACAAAATGAGTTCCAGTAGGTGTAGGCTTACATAGCTATATGACAACCCAACCGAATTGTGGTAGAGCTTCTTTTTTTAGTGGCTGTGAACAACAAAATCCTAAGATTGAGTCTCATTGGAATAATTTGGGGTCACGTGCTCTTCCCTAAACCAATCAGTATGGCCAGGAGAAAGGAATAACTGATTGAAGGTAGAGTCTCCCCAGTGAACTTCCTGGCCTGGGAATGAGCAAGAAAGATCAAGACACTGTTTTAAAAGAAGGCGATGAGAAGTAGGCAGGCAAAAACAATTAGATATCCATCACGTTTCCCCTTCGTACTCTGTTCAGAGCTTGTCTGTCCCAGCCAGGAGCATTAGCATGGGGCTTAGGTGGTTGGAATTTGTGGGGCAATATCCTGGAGTTCCCTGAACTGATCAGAAGGCAATACTGGGGACCAGTACAATTTCCAGTGACTCAAATGCAAAAGATGAACCCCTTCTTCTTCTCTATTTTCTCCATTCTTTTCTTTAACATACATTATTAAGCACTTACTAAATATCAGGTACTTTGTTAGATAGTCTTTTCTCACATGGTGATTTATATTATTCAGACGACAGTCTCACAAAGCATAGAGATAATTATCCCCAGGGGCCAAATAGGGAGCATCTGCCGTTTGAGGTTCAAATTTGTGTTCCAGGGAGCCAGGCGATCTAAGCCGTGTCTCAACCAGAGCAGTGCGTTCGTCGGTCTAACATTTTTAAGTTCTGTGTACTAATTTTTTTAAGGCGTTAGTACTTAGTATTCTTTTCCTGACTATTACTTAGCAAGTAATTAAGTGATTTTCTTTTCAGTATTCAGACAATTACAAATGGCAGAACTTTAATCTCTAATTTAACAGCAACAAAAAAGAGGAAATATGTTGACTGAGATGACAGAAAAGTCCAGGAAGAGCTGATTCTAGGGGTTCATACCTTGGATCTCTTCTGTTCAAGATTAGTTCCGTTCTTTGCCTCCATGCGGAAGCTGGGTGGTTTTCTGTCGCCTTTCCTTTTTCTCACTTTGTTTAGAGCCTGTCTCTCCCCCCACATAGCTCCAGGCATTCATCCCATCTTTTAGCGCTCTCAACAGAGAAAAGACTTTCATTTTCCAATGGTTCGAAGAGTCTAATTAGATCTGCTTGTCCCTGAGTCTTATTAGACCTACTTGACCTGTCTTACATTGCCTGCTTATTCCTGATCTCTGTGGCCAAAGGAATACCATGCTTTGTTTGACCATGATAGAGTCAGGTGACTCCTGGGCACCTAGGAATACTCCTGTGCACCTAGGAATGGGAGATGACCCCTGCAAACCACATGGGATGTGAAGGCATGGGAGAGATGACTCCTAAAGGGAAACCAGAGGATTATTAGGGGAAGGTGGCCAGTGGCAGTGAGAAAGTCCACCAGCTCTGTGGTCGAGCCGGAGTCATAGCATAGACCTTTAATATCAGATGAATTCTCTTTCCAGTGTATCTTGTTGCCTCTCTTTTGTCCTTGATGTAGCCCTTTAAAAGTAGTAGCTTTTACTCTTTCTGACTTACTTCACTTGAGGACACGGGGAGGGGGAAGGGTAAGCTGGGATGAAGTGAGAGAGTGGCATGGACATATATACACTACCAAATGTAAAATAGATAGCTAGTGGGAAGCAGCCGCACAGCACAGGGAGATCAGCTCGGTGCTTTGTGACCACCTGGAGGGGTGGGATAGGGAGGGTGGAGGGAGGGAGACGCAAGAGGGAGGGGATATGGGAATATATGTATATGTATAGAGGGAGGAGGTATGGGGGCATATGTATATGTGTAGCTGATTCACTTTGTTATAAAGCAGAAACTGACACACCATTGTAAAGCAATTATGCTCCAATAAAGATGTTAAAAAAATAGTAGCTTTTATATTAACTTTTTTTGAATTCTTATTTTCCCATGGCAATTATGGGAATAAAAATAATTGAATAGGTGGTCCTTGGAGATTGCTGTTTTGCCGAAAGTGAGAGGTATTGTTCTGATTTACTACACTGTTTGAGAAAATATGTGACAGTAGACAGCAGGTAATGGATTCAGATCCTGGCCGTTATTGAGTATCTTTGTGCGACCTTGGGCCAATGGTTTTCTCCAGGCTCCTCCTTCATAGGATTTTTGTGAGGATGAACTGAAACAACACGATATACAAAAAGGTCTTAGCACAGTGCCTAGCTCATGGGAAGTACTGCTTTTCTCTTTTTCAAGTGATTTACCCCAAGGATTCTTTAAATAAAATATTTCTTAGGAGTTGTGAACCATAGATTAATTTACAGTGAAGAATCTATAAAAAATATTTCCTAGATTGAATCTACTTCATCAAGGAAAAGACACACGATTTACAACTCATTTTTATGATGAAAGTGTTATTAGTAATTGTTAGTGGTATGTATAAGCAACAGTGGAATACCGAACAAGATCCTGAAAATACAGGGCGTATTTAGGCCTTCTTAGAGTCAAAATGGTTCATCACAGAATGGACCTTCAATAACGGTTTGCTTATAGGTCATGTATTAGTTAAGGCGATGCTAGTTGTGGTAACAGAAAAGCCTGGATTCCCCCGGTAGCTTAACTCAAAAGAAAAATGTATATCTCACTCCCATCATGGTCCAGTGGCCAAGAGTCCAGCCTTCCTCGTAACTAACTATTCAGGAATCCAAATGCCTTCCAGCTGTTGGCTCTGCTTTCCTTTGCATCATCAGCATCCTCTCCGTTCAGCCAAAGGAAAGGTATCACTTTCTTGATCCCTGACCCATCACTTCCTCTGCCTTTCCACTAATAGCTCCATGGCCCTGCCAAGATGCAGGTGAAGCTGGGAAATGGAGTCTAGCAACGACCGTTCACAGTGGAAGGGGAAGCAAAACCAAAACCTACATGGGCCAGCTGCTTCAGCTGTGCCACCCTAGACCCTGCTGCCCCGTGCTGTGATGTAGGAGTCTGGGGGCATTTCACGGAGAATGCCGTGTCTCATTGATCATTGCATCCTTATTGCCCAGCGTTGTACCTAAGCATTTCCTGGTTGAATGAAAGAATTACCGAAACAAACTGGCAAATCTTCAAGACTGGGCTCAAAAAGAATTCTTAGGTAGCTAGTTGCAATCATTTGAAATCCATATTTTTCTTTTCCTAGGCTCTGTCCTATTCGTAGGCTTTGAGATAAAAGAAGGATCATTACAAATTTAATGATCTGGAGATTTGATAAGCAGGAGTTACCCAGTGCAGGAAGCCAGACCAGTTGTAGGTCAATGGCTGGCTGACTCTCCCCAAATCCCGTCCCCTTCGCAAAGCTAAGCCCACATCATTCGTTGGTTTGTGGAAGAGGAGCCGCGGTAGCCCCGAGCAGGTGGGGGGAGCAGGGTGCAGTGTTACCCTCTCGCCAGCCTGGCCAATTTTGGCTGCCCATGGGCCATGGGTCTGTCATCTTTCAGGTCGCTTGGACATTTTGAAAGCCCTGTTATTATGATTATTTTATCATTCACATAAACTAATTTGGATTTTCTTTTTTCCTTTTCGATGATGTTGTTTAGATTCCGGCCAGCTACCTTTAAAGACCAACTCAGTGCGTGCTTTTGTTTGTTGTCATGAACAACAGTATTCTTTGGTCCATCTTCTAAGGCAGGTTAGAGAAGCAGTTAAGAATATACTCTCTGCAGTCAGACTGCCTTAATTCAGATCTTGGCTCAGCTCCTACCAGTGGGGTAAAATGGGGCTTTAATAATATTTCCTATTCTAGAAGGTTATTATATTTTTTAAAAGTACTTATCACAGTGCCTGAGATACAATATGTACTTAATAAATGTTAACCAGCATTATAATTTTTTTTTTTTTGGCGGTACGCGGGCCTGTCACTGCTATGGCCTCTCCCGTTGCGGAGCAGAGGCTCCGGACGCGCAGGCCCAGCGGCCATGGCTCACGGGCCCAGCCGCTCCGCGGCATGTGGGATCTTCCCGGACCGGGGCACGAACCCGTGTCCCCTGCATCGGCAGGCGGACTCTCAACCACTGCGCCACCAGGGAAGCCCACCGGCATTATTTTTATTGTAATTATCCAGGTATTCATACCTGAAAAATTTTTAAAGGGGGCTAGATCCTATTATAGTTTACAGATAAAAGAAATAACATCACAGAAGTTGAGCTTCTCATTGCCTAGTTTCTTGATTTAACCTCTATCTCAGCTCTTTGAGTGTATTTTTTGTTAATAACAGACAAAATAAAAAGCAGACTTTTTTTTTTTTTTTTAAGATATGATGAAGCCATGCCCTGGCTTTGATTCCTACACAGAGCCTCCATTCATTGTCAGAGCCATTTCTCTTCATGGATTGATGGCAGAATACGGCCTGTTTCCAAGACTGTTGAAAGCAGGGCACAAAAGAAATCACACTGGTGGGGTCCACAGCTGGCAAAATGGGAGAGACTAAGCGGGTGAAAGAAGCTGTTAATACAGACCAGAAAATTTTTAAGCTAAGAAAAGGACTGTGCCCACCGAAAGTCTGAAAGCAAAAAGTTTTATTTGGGTAAAGCGATGTTCAACTCTGCATGATTCCTACTTAGAAAATGCACACGCTTGCCTTCTCCAACTGCCGGAACATCATTCTTTTTGAACGCAGAGGAACCAAAATAGGGAGAGGAATAATGGGCCTTCAGATAGTCCATGCCCAAAAGAAAACTTAGAAACATAAATGCTAGGTCCCTAGACCCAGCAGAGTATAAAAGAGGGGGTTCCCAGTCTCTCTATCACAGAGGCACCCTGCTGCTGTCGTTCACCATCCCTGTGGGAATCAGTATTAGCAATACATATACCAGCAGAGGGAAGATGGGTGTGAAGGGGCGGTACTCAGTTTCCAAGTCACTTTTCAACACTCCCTTCTCTAACCACCTCCTCCTCGGAGCTCTGCAAAGACCTTTGCCTGAAGCCCCCAAGTGGTAATCCATCCCTCAGGAAAACACTGTCTGAAAGCACTTCTCCATCAAATGCTTTCCATATTGGAAATATTTCTCCATCACTGGCAGGGCAACCATTCAATGACTCCATTGATTCTTCCTTTTTTTCTAATCCAGTAAAAAATGTACCTTGGCCTTCATTTTTCACTCCAACCCTTAGAGTATGACTCGAAAGTCTCATGGCCAGTCACACCTCTGCTAAAGGTTTCTATTTCTCTGTGTCTATACCTTATCAATAACTGTCCACAAGGATGCATTTGGCTTAGGAAGTAAACCCCAAGTGTGTAAGAAGAGCATCTGTGTAATCCTTAGATTTCACCGAACAAAGCCCATGTCTTCAATAAAAGCTCTCTAGTGATGTTTTAGCCATCATATTTCAATTTTTTGCATACTTATTTCTCTTCAGTACGTCGTATACTCCAGAAAACATGGACTATATCATATACATGTGCATATGCATGTACTTTTGTATATCTGTATATCTATAATACAGATATATATATAGTATATATTTGTATATCTATAATAAAATATTATATAAAATGTGATACAATACACCCTACATATGGAAATATATAAGTATTCCACAGAATATAGTAAAGGGTTTTACATACAGTAAATTCTTGGTAAAACTGTACTGAATAAATTAACAAGGATCCTGATTGCAGAGCGTACAAGGAAAACAACTGGAACTCTAAGTATGATCAGTGATTCCCAAATTCTGCAATTAGGAATCAGGAAGCAAGTTCTGGTCTTGATTTCAGCTCTCTCTTGCTGTTGAAGGAAGCAAACCTGTTTGGTTTGTGTGACCTACACAGTGATTAAGAAAATTTGGAATTAGAGGGCTAGGATTCGAAACAAAATAAACACCTAGATTTCCAATTGCTTTTGAAATGTCAGACAGTCTGATCTCTGAGCCACACCCTCACGTGACCTCATTCATGGGCAAGGGCAGCTGATCCTTCAGATGGAATGTACACTTTCCAGGGGGGCCATAGTCCCCATCTCCCCATATTGTCTTCCAAACAGTGAGGATTGGTGTCACTTGCATTTATCATCAAGGTCGAAATACTGTTTTCCTTACAGTAAAGAAGAGAGTGAACTTTTTTTTTTTTACAAGAAAGGATTTTATTATCAACTTCAGTTGTACATTACCAGATTCATTTCAACCCATGGACATTTTCTAATTGTACAAATGCAGTCATTCACTTGAATTTTCTTTTTTTTTTTTAATTTTTATTGGGATGTAGTGGTTTACAAAGTTGTGTTAGTTTTGGGCATACAGAAAAGTGAATCTGTTATACATATATCCACTCTTTTTTAGGTTCTTTTCCCATAGAGGCCATTACAGAGTATTTAGTAGAGTTCCCTGTGCTGTACTGTAGGTCCGTATTAGTTACCTATTTTACATATAGTAGTATGTATCAATCCCAGTCTCTCAATTTATGAGACTGAACTGTTTCTTACCCCCATGTCTCTGTCAAAAGCAGACACATGAAAAACACGTCAAGAGGGCTGCAGTTTCTCATAGCCAGCCTCTCTCGTTATGAGATCTAAGTAGGAGCTCCAGGCCTGCAAATTTGCAGACCCCGTCAAGCAAATCACAACAGCCCGGAGGCTTCCTTACACGTTCTAGTCATCTTAGTTTTTCTACGAAGATAAAACAGAGTAACTGACATGATGACGTCATTGGAACCGACACAGACCATCTGTGTGAATCAAGGGTTAGCCATTGACCTCTGGCTTACAGATCGTTGTGTGGGTCCTGGGGACAGCTCGGGCGTGAAGGCAGAGCATGTTGGCACTTGCTGGAAGAGCCCTGTCTCTACTACGCCAGCTTCCCTGGTGGTGTTTGTGGCACAGGTGCAGAGAGGGGCTAGGGATGCATCCCAACCAGAAGCACGCTTTAGGAGAGGAGGTGGTCCATGTGTGGCCCCAGAGGGTTGCTGGAGACTTGGAGACCACACGGTCTGTCTACCTCACTGACTGTAATAGTTCCACAAAGATGTCTACATCCTTAAATTTAGGGCTTTCCTCCTGAGCTAGTGTTTCACTAAGTAGAACATAATGGTTCTCTGGGAACGGTTACCAGAGGTCATATAAATCTGCATGGTGGGAATTCCCTGAAGGTCCAGTGGTTCGGACTCCATGCTTGCACTGCAGGGGGCACAGGTTCTTTCCCTGGTTGGGGAACTAAGATCCCACACGCTGCGCAGTGTGGCCAAAAAAAAAAAAAAAAAAAAAAAAAAATCTGCATGGCGATCTGTGCTGCCTTTTTTTTTTTTAAGGTGACTCATTTTTACCCCCATGAGGTATTGTTCTGTTAACAGACATTTGCATGATAATATCGATGTCAACATTTGTAATGTGAAGAAAAAAGTTTTGCTCTAAGCTCAGTAACGTTTTCACAGTTTCTGCAGGAGGCTTTTCCTCTGAGGTTTCAGTCCCTGACTGAGTTTTCCAGTTTGTCATCTTCTTCCTTCTGTGAGTCCTGCCACACAGAAAACATGCAGGGGAAGAAAATCTTTTATTTGAACACCCATACTCCCTGGATTCTCCAGAATGAGCAGCAAATACTTGTTCCTACCTGCTTTTAGAAATAGGTAGGGGTGAAAGGGTCTCTCCTTGCTGTTAAAGCCTCAAGAGAGCTTTGCCCTTTCTAGAATGAAATCGTGGCCTGAAATTAAATATTCTTACTTTTCCTTCTGAGGTGGTGTAGTGCAACCTGGGCTTTAAAATCAAGAGGACACCAGGTTCCATCAATTGCCAATGTATGATCCTGGGCCAATGACTTAAGGTCTCTTAGGCTCTGTTTTCTCATCTGTAAAATGGGGGTTATGATAACAGTCTTTTGGGATGATTTTGAGGATTACAGGAGAGAATGACTACAGTCACTACATAACCGTATGCAGTAGATGATGGTAAATTCTTAATAAATATCTACTATTATTTTTCAACTTCTATTTCTTCTTAGCCTCTCTTCTTTTTTTTTTCTCTTTGGTAAAAACGTGTAAATAATACTCTCTCTCTCAAATTGCAATTTATTCTTAAGAACCATCCAGAAGTGTGCAAACACAACCAACTAGGGTCCAAAGTATGATAAGACTGTCGTGTAACATAACTTTCTATTATTCCCCACTTTCACTTTCATATTCACCTTTCTGTTCGCTTGGGGGAAGATATTAGAAAAATGTTAAACAGCCCTAGATTTGAGAAGTAAGAGTAGAAAAATGATAGACAGTGAGGAATATCGCTTAGGGCTCCTCTCTCCAACAATTATTATTTTTTTTAACATCGGAGTATAATTGCTTTACAATGGTGTGTTACTTTCTGCTGTATAACAAAGTGAATCAGCTATACATATACATATATCCCCATATGTCCTCCCTGTTGTGTCTCTCTCCCACCCTCCCTACCCCACCCCTCTAGGTGGACACAAAGCCCCAACAATTATTATTCCTGCATATTTAAGTTCTATCTCTATACATCTGTTTAATTGGGGAATATATTACAGTAGCTATGTCACCCACCAGTCCACTCAGAACCCAGATAAAATCTAAAGCTGCTTCTACAAACACACATTATAGCAAATGCTACAAGTGGCACACATTTGCCAAATAAAACCATTGTTTGAGAAAAACATTCTCTTCGGGCATATGACAAATTACATGCGTATCTTTCAAAACTGTTTCTTCTGCTGGTGAACCTCAAAGGAAAATAAGTTGTTTGGGTCCCGGGGAAAAGGTTGGCTGTTAGGAGGGTCAAGTCATCAGTAACTCCTTTAGTAGAGGCAAATGGGAAGAAATTACATTTGGAATGAGTCCTTTACCACATGATTTTGCTTTGCTCTTGGTTAGAGACGAATCAGTGAGTGTTTGTTGATTGCTTTTGTGTTCTGGATACGGAGGTTGATGTGCGCGTATCCAATAAGAGTCAAATTAGTGGGAAAAAGAGTAAGCTCTGGAAGAGTTGGAAGGAAAGAAAAAGTAGTCAGCAACTATCCTGCGAGAGGTTTCACGATAAAGGTGAGTAGGGAGATAGCTCCATGGCAGAGATCTGGGAACACCAGGAAAAAGAAAAAAGCTGGAAGGTCCTTAGGGAACAAATTGGTGGGGAGAGGAGACATTTAGGCTTATAAAAAGCAAGCATGCTAAATGCAGTGTTGTGTCCTGCTTTGGATCCTGGGATAGGAAAATCTGGCGAAGTCTGGAGTTGAGTTACCTGTCATGTGCCAGTGTTCATTCCTCATGTATTTTTGACAAACATACCATGGTGACATAAGATGCTGAGACTGGGGGACTGGGTAAAGGGTATATGAGCACTCACTGGATTATCTTTGCCACTTTTCTGTAAATCTAAAAGTACCCAAATAAAAATTTATTTTACAAAAGAGAATCAAGAGTGGGGAATACAGAGTAGAACAATACATTCGGTTGACCTGGATTTGGGGTAGGTGAGTGAAACTATAGCTGAGGTGGAAAGGAAGTGTGGACCATATTGAAAAGGGACTTGAATGCCGGGCTGAAGACGCTTCACCCTGGTAGAGAAGTGCTTTTCTGTTCTAAGGCAAGTAGTAATCTTAATGAAGTACAGTTTTGGGACGACTTAATCTGATATCTGGTAGAAGTGTGCAGGAAAAACTAGTAAGCAAGAGAGGTGAACAAGTTAGAAAGCTTTTTTGGAGGGAATCATTTTGGGGGAATATAATATTTTATGAGTGTATTTTCCCCTGGCAGCTTAGGGAGAAACTGTTAGCTGTTAGGAGGGTCAAATCATCAGTAATTCCTTTACTAAGAAAATGGGGGGACATTACATTTCGAATGAGTACTTTCTGAGCATTAGAGAATATAGTGATGGTGGTACTTAAAGGCAGATCTGTCTTCCAAATTTTTAAGGCTTGTGAGTAGATTTTAGAAGTTGGAGGAGGAACTCACATTGAGTTGTGTTCAGTTCTGCAAGGGAGTGACCCAGAGAACAGTCATCGAAGGTCCTCCTTTTAGCAGATATCCACAGTGAGGACGTACAAGGAGGGTAAAAAGCCTTGAAGGTAACTTGAGAATGAGGAGATTGAGGAGGTAAGAGAAGAGCCATGAGGATATGAAGCCCCCAAAGGCAAAGGGAGGAGAGAATTTGAAGGAAATGAGCATGGACCATATTGTTAAATGTAGCAAAATCCAGCAAGGTAGACAGGAGGCTACAGATATCACTAGGGAGGTAACTAATGACCATCAAGGGAATTGTGTCACTGATGAGTTGTGTCACGGATGAAGACAAAAGCCAGCTTTTCACCAGATGGAGAAGAGAAGAAATAGAGGCACAGTGCACATCCCACTCTTAGAAGAAATTATTTCTTTAGAAATAGAGGGGAACAAAAGATGTCAAATAATGGAGATATCTGTACGAGTTGTAATGCATTTTCTTGTTGTTTTATTTTAGTATTATTTTTAAAGACAGAGAAAGATGGGTTTTGTGAAAGAAGAGGAGAAAGGGGTGGGAAAGACTACACATGCTGGAGAAAGTAATGGAAAGGAAACAGTGTCTTTTAGGAGCTAGAAATAGATAGAAACGGGGCATCTGAGAAGGAGCTGGCTTTGTCTCAGCGGACACCGCCAGCATTTCTCATCTGGAGCTGTGATAGCTTCCAGACTCATCTGTTAATCTTGCCTCACCCGCCCCTGTGTATTTGCCACAGTTTAACTAGAATTTTATCATGTGGTAGCCCTCCCCCTCTAAAAACCCTTTACACCGTTGTTCTCGGGATAAAGATCAAAATCCTACGAGCCGTTCCAGCTTTATATGACACCATCCTCGCTCCTTACTCTCTGCTTCCACCCACAATGGCTTGTTTTCCATTTCTTGAAAGCACCATGGTTTCCTGCTCCTGAGTATTTGTACAAGCAGACATATTCCCAAGATACTGTGGGTTCGGTTCCAGACCGCCGCAATAAAGCGAAGATCACCATGAAGCAAGTCACAGGAGTTTTTGGTTTCCCAGTGCATTAAAAGTTATGCTTACGCTATAGTGTAGCCCATTAAATGTGCAACAGCATTCTGTCTAAAAACAATGTACATACCTTAATTTAGAAACTACTTTATTGCTAAAAAATGCTGACCATCATGTGAGCCTTCAGCAAGTCGTAGTGGTAACGTCAAAGATCACTGGTCACAGGTCACCATAATAAATGTCATAATAATGAAAAGTTCGAAATACTGTGCGAATTACCAAAATGTGACACAGAGACACGAAGTGAACAAATGCTGTTGGAAAAATGGCGCCCATAGACCCACTCCACGAAGGGTTGCCTCAAATCTTCGATTTGTGTAAAACACAGTATCTGCAAAGCATCATAAAGTGAAGCACAGTGAAATGAGGTATGCTTGTACTGCTTACTCTTTCTTGCCCTTCCCTTCTGTCTTCATCTACTCATCCTACAACTCTTAGCTCAATGATCAACACCTTAATGAGGCCTTGGACAATCTCCCTCAGTTCTCCCATTCTTATACTCTTTCAGCATCTTCTATTCTTTTGAGGGTTTTGTCACAGTTCACTTGGCCTGTGTGTGTGGGTGTGCGTGCACGGATGCATGCACGCACAGAGTTATTCGATAAATGTGTGTCTCCCCCACGTAGTTGGAAGCAGCTCAAGCCTTTAGGGATGCCATACTGTCACCATTCATCCTCCACAGCCTGGAAACAGCAACCTGAACATAGAAGTTGCACATCTATTGGAAGTTGCTACAAAGATGAGTTGTCCACGTTCAAGTGTTTCTTTGGGACTTGTAGAAGTCCCCTCTCTAGCTGTCTGTCGAGGTCCTAATGCAGCTTGAGTCAGCCCTTCTTCCCCAGGAGTAAATTTATCTCAGTCTTTTCTCATTTATACCTTCAGTATGGTATATGCCAACAAGATACATAAACTCTCCTGCCTATAGGAGTGAAACAGGGACCCACACTCCAGTTTGTCACAATCCCCTATTAAATACCACTCAGAGAAGTTATCAGTAGTAAGAAGGAAGTGGAATCTCTGCTTGTTAGCCTTAGCCTGACCTTGACAGTTGTTTGACCATTTTACCGTGGCGGGGACTTAGCAATGGTTGACATGCAGGAATGTGTTCTCAGTATTGTCATATCTACTAATTTTTGAGCCAATCAGCCCAAGGTCCTCCAGTCAGATGCCGTGGCATGTGGGAGGTGTCGCTTGAGCCCTGGAATTCTGACTTCTTTTTTCTTGTGACCCGCCACTTAAAGCTTCCTTGCAGTAACTGGGACCCATTCTAAATGGCACTGCCTTTAATGTGCAAAACATTTGTCCTCTTTAACTGACCACCTCTTAGAAACGGTTAGCATTGAGGGAAATTTTTTGTTTGGGAATAATGTCTGCCTCAACTTACCCATCGTGGACAGATTTGAAGCTGGAAGATAGATGCTCATTTTTCCCTGTGATAGCACCTGCACGCATATATGGCTGTGAGGCTACGAGCAGTGTTATTGTGAGTTGTATTTGCATCGTGATGTGAGAGGACGGTGGGTAAGTAGAAACCCCTTTAACACGTAAGCATTTTCTGAGGAAGGAGACTCTGTTCCTTTCAACCCGTGCTATTTACCCGTCATTTCAGATCTGAAGGTTGAGTATGTTTCACGTTATAATTAATTCTCTCATTGCCTTCGAGATCGCTGACTTCCGGCCACTGTCAGAGAAATGAAGAGTGAGGCTATGGGTCAAAAATGAGTTCTGTGTCAGAAAAAGGAAGGAGAGGAATCTTGTTACTGACTGACAGTAACAGGGGGAAAAAATCTTCTGTGATAGTTTAGGGGGGAAACGTGAATCTCATGCAATGTGTTTCTGACCCCGCAAAAGTTATATGCGACTGAATTGGGTCATTCTGATCCATGAATGTGTGTGTGTGGGGGGGGGGGGGTATGCGGGCCTCTCACTGTGTGGCCTCTCCCGTTGCGGAGCACGGGCTCCGGACGCGCAGGCTCAGCGGCCACGGTTCACGGGCCCAGCTGCTCTGCGGCATGTGGGATCTTCCTGGACTGGGGCACGAACCCGTGTCCCCTGCATCGGCAGGCGGACTCCCAACCACTGCGCCACCAGGGAAGCCCCCATGAATGGTTTTGACCCCATTTGAATAATATAGCTATTATTTGATAATATGGGTAGTAATGACAATAAACATTTAGGAAGTGGTTATTACGTTCCAGGGACTATGCAGAGGGTTTTCCGTGATTTATTCCACTTACTCATCCCTGACAGCCCTGTTTACCGATGAGAGAATTGGTGTTTAGAAAGCGTCAGTTGAATGCCTGTTTGTTCAGCTAAAAATGGGCGAACTGGGACTTGGACCCAGGCGAGCTACCTCCAGGGCCAGAGCCTTGACACCAGCAACCAAGCACACAGATATTAACTATCAGGTTCATTGCACCTCCATCAAGACCTATCGCTCCCAAGTCCCATCTCTGTCGCTTTCTGTGAGCTAAAGATTGTAAGTGGGTCACTCCTTTGAAATGTCCCATCAAGGAAACCACTGCCAGCCACCTTTTCCCCATGCAGTTCAGTCCACAGTGCAAAGCAGGTGTTCTGATGGTTTAGGACACAGTCCTAAAGTGTTTGATAAGGGGAAGCAGGGGGGAGAGCTTCAAACTGTGTAGCACAGCACCAGGCACTGAACACCTCCTGTTAGCACAGAAGCCCGCAGGGACCAGAGTGGATGGCGGCCGGCCGGCCCGGGGCACGTGTGCGAGAAGCTCTTCCGGGCTGGGTGGCCTTGACCGACATGGGGCTGGAGCTCAGAAAGGGGCGGAGTTGGAGGGTGTGGGTAGATTCCAGGAGATCGCAGACTCCGCACTTTTGCCTAGGGCTGGCCCCGGCTTCAAAGTGAAACTTCCACGGGAAAACTAAATAAAGGAAAGAAAAGCCAAACAGAACAAGTTCGCATTTAGTCAGCTGCTACTGTCCTCGGAGGTGCTGTGTTTATGCTAGATCTTAATTATGCTGCTTGTCAAAGACATCCGAAACTCCGCTGTGGTTTGTGGGAGCTATTTTATCTTTTTATCTTTACAGTTAGAAAAGGACTTAGTATGCTGAACCCTACCCTCCATGAGATTCAAACGTGGAGTGAAAGAACCTTCTCTCTTTCCTGCCTCACTGTCCCCACCTCTGCACAGCCATCTGCGAACACGTCATGAGGACGCTTTGTCAGTCAGCAGAACCTGGGTGGCC
This sequence comes from Leucopleurus acutus, assembly GCF_964270905.1. Classification (NCBI taxonomy): domain Eukaryota; kingdom Metazoa; phylum Chordata; class Mammalia; order Artiodactyla; family Delphinidae; genus Leucopleurus; species Leucopleurus acutus. The sequence goes on along the minus strand of NC_139145.1, from coordinate 32,985,818 downwards.
TTGAACAAAACTGCGAAGCCTAGGGCTTCCTTGGTGGTGCAGTGGTTGAGAGTCCGCCTGCCGATGCAGGGGACGCAGGTTCGTGCCCCGGTCCGGGAAGATCCCACATGCCGCGGAGCGGCTGGGCCCGTGAGCCATGGCCGCTGAGCCTGCGCGTCCGGAGCCTGTGCTCCACAACGGGAGAGGCCACAACAGTGAGAGGCCCGCGTACCGCAAAAAAAAACAAACAAAAAAAAAGAAAACTGCGAAGCCTAGGGGGGCTGCATGGGCCTCCCGTGTCCGACCCCTGTGACTCCCAGACCCCATGCCTCTGTCTTCCAAGACTCCCTCGACAGTGCTCATCACTCAGACGTTCTGGGAGAGCACTTACCTGTACCTGCTAGCCGGCTAGGCGTGGGTAGCATGCCTTTGGGGTCATGCCTCAGGGTAGTAGTATTAGGGGGTTATTTGAGATCGTAGATGCACAGCAATGTGTGTTGAATGACTGATCACACAGTAAGGAGAGTCCCTTTTCAACTCTCTTAATCCTTCAGATGAGATCAAGGAGAACATCTTTGGTTTGGTGTTTTTCTCATCACACTCTCATTTCATTATGTCTGTTCTTACCTTTACTTTGTATTTAGGGCAGGTGATGCTTATTTTACACTCCTTGCAATGACGTACAATTTTCTTTTCAACGAATGCATTTAGGCAGGAGAAAAAAATAGACGTACTTAAAGAAAACTTGTGAAGTCAGTGGTCGTACGTACATGACAAAGCAAAGGGCGGGAGGGGAAAAGGAAGGGCTGAGTTTTGACAAAAGCTTTATTCTAGAGGCCCTGAGTTATGCTTCACTCTGACTCAGCCTGTGAGATGCTATTCCTGCAAATCTCTTCTCAGACACGCATGTTTTCAGGGAGTCTTGAAAATCATGGTAGATTCTTAACACTGAGTGGTGAGTAGATCTGACCACATTTTCAGGCTCCTAAAGGCAGGATCAAAAGGAAGGTATTTTGGAGTAGGTATCTCCGTAGTTCATAGAGTACCATAATCTATAACAGTGGTTTGATGGGTATCAGACTTAGGGGCCATATTGGCTTTGTTTTTCTTTATTAAAATTCAGATACCTGAGTCCCACCCCCAGAGATTCTGTTTCAGTGGGTCTGGGGTAGGGCTGAGGGATGTGCTTTTTAATAACTACCCCAGGTCACCATTGAGCGCTCCCAAAGGAGAACCTCCGCTGATAGGATTTGGTCCACGTTAGTAGCCAGGGTTGTGTGCACATCAAAATGAAGAAATGTGTGGACTGCACCGTGTAAATATCAAGCCTTTCAGTATAAAGAGCCCAAACCAACAGAAGACAAGTAACAGAATTAGAGCTTGTAATCATCTGTGTCAAGAATAAATTTCCAATTCTTGCAGTCCTGTGTTCACCAAACAGCTAAGCGGTTTGTCAAGCCCATTGGCCTCTCTTGACCTCAGGAAACTTTTCTGGAAAATGAGGATGATGATATTTACCTGCATGAGAATAACACACCTGGCTGGATGATTCATTTAGGTCCATTTTATCTGCCCAGTGTGCACATGTTCCCTTAAAAACTCACTTTCACTGAAGGCCGCTGATGTCATACAAGAACTTTCTCAGTTCCTGTTTGAGGCAGGTCTTGAATCAGATTCTCTTTCACAGATCAGAGGAGGACCACACATCCCCCCAGTAGGAGCTTGACAGCCCTTCTCTCCACTGAGCCTGACGGAGCTGCTTAGCTTCTGGTTTCTACAAAAACCAACGGGCTTTGTCAAGGAACACCCAAGTCCAGCACATGCTCTGATTTCATTTGTAATCACTGACAAGACCCAGGTGACTTGCTCGAGCCTGGCTTACACAGAGCTCCCTTTCAGCACAGACGTTGTGTAACCAGCCAGATCCTGCCTTACCCAAAGCCTTGTGAAAATATCTTCAGCAGTTAACAAGCAGAGCCTGCAGTTAGAACATGCTCATTAGGCTGCATGGTAGTTTTCAAGTCTTGCAGCTCACATAATCTGCTACTTGATTTCCACTGAATTTCATTTCTGTTGGGCATCAGTACAGGAACACGGGCAGCCCTGTGGGCTTTGCCAAGGCCTGCTGTCTTTCTGCATGTTTTCCACAAGGCTAGGCCGACTGTAAAATTACACACCTATCCTATTTGTGTCTCCTTTCACTCTTTGCGGGTCCCTTCAATCGCCAAACGAGGCTCTCTTGATCCCCTAGTGAACAGATTCCTTCAGGAACCAAATTAATTTTAGATGACCCTGTGAAGGTTATACCCAGTAGTCCCTGTAGATGAATAGACTGATTTCTGGAGTTTATTAGATCTTCCTTTGTTCTAGAACTTATTTCTGTGGGTCTCCAGACCACTGCCTTGAAAAATAATGCTCTAATTCCAAATGATCAGATTTCAAATAAAGGCCTTTAGCCAACTAAGTATAATGCTTCTTCTCCCTCATCCCCCCCCCACCCCCGTATATTTTGAAAGCCCTGCATTTGGGGGAAAAATATTCTATGTCTCCAGGGTCAGCGTCCCTGACCCTGGAGACATAGAAGACTGAGAACATTGGGCAATTTCGTATTTTGTAAAGAAATGATTCTGGCTGCTGAAGGAATCATTTGTTTCTATTACTTTTTTTTTTTTCTTGGGGGCTGGTTGTGAAGGAGCATGTTGATTCATTCCTCAGTCAATGACTTAGTGCCTGGAATGTGCCTGGAAGGGTGTTAGGCCTTGAAAGTACAGCGATAAATCACACCTGTGTCATTCCCTAATGGAACTAACAGTGAGGAAAGCCAGTCTTCTGGACAGATAAATACAATGGAGCAAGATAAGCGTCATGAATAGAGCTCTGGACGGAAGGCAACATGGATGGAGAGAAAGGAACTAAGACTTGACAGATAATGAGATCCTGTGTTAGGGGAACCCAAGAAAAGTCAGGACTGAAATGGGGGGATCCAGAGATCCAGGGAAGCAGGAAGGAAGTAAGGCAGGTTGGAATCAAATATTGACAGGGGGTGGCAAATTGCCTCTTGAGAGAAGATTGTGAATCTGGCCCATATTTAAGGTCTCCATGTACAGACTGGTGGGGCATGGTGCATGGGTACATTGACCTAACCTAGAGAGCTGATTGGGGCTGAAAGACAAGGGAAGGGTTGGGATAATGAAGTTGGAGAGGAGAAAAACGCAGTAAGTGTGGGATCCTTTATGGTTCAAGACCTTTGGGACTTTAATGAGGAGTGCAGGTCAAGACTAATCACATCTTCACACTTAACATTTCTTCCAGTACATTCGTGACCATTCTGTGACTCATCCGCAATCAGATGAGTTACTAAGAGCGTTAAATGACACGATGATGTGGAACAACCTCCTGAGACCTTAGGATGTGTCAAAACTTATTTTGACCACATTCGTTAAATCTCTCCGGTTCCTTTAAATGCGTGGTCTTCTTAGATAGTTATTCATTGAGCTTCAAACTTGAAAGGTCTATCTTCCTCCTTCAGGCATCTCAGAATATTTGTTGAAGGATGCCCAAGATGTTCCTTACAGCTTGAGATAATTATAGAGTTACACACTGGTCAAGGTACACACTGTTTGAAGCAGCTGGTAGGAGGCTTCTTTATGGCATCTTCTGATCATTTAAATGGGTTCTTCTTGATTCGCATCAAAGTGATCAAGCACTCATGTTTGTTGAGTAATTGTAAATGCATGGCAGTGCAACTAATGTTGTCCAAACAAGGTTCATACCTACGGACCTTTATTCTTTCACTGTGAGATTTTATTTCCTGGGATGTCAAATATTAACTTGCATGAGTCCTAGAAATGATGGCTTATTAACCCTGCGTAGTCAAAGAAAATCAAATGAGTGCGTGAAGGAACAGTTGCCAACTGCAGGCACGTACGAGCGGAGACTTCAGTGGAGACGAAGCTAAATACCTGATGTAGGAGGCGTTTAGGGAGAGCCTTAGGCATAGACAAGAAAAGTGGCAAATCAATAATTGCTAAAAATCACTACTTTGATTTTGTCAAATTCTCTACCTCTTACACAGTGAACATCAAATCTGCCTGCCTGGGTCAGATTTCTCTTCTGTGGTCACGTACCTGGGAAGATAGAAAGGACTAAAGAATGCGCCGTTGTTTCCAGGACTTGTGGTCTGGCACCTAAAATTCCACCAGTGAAGGGTCCTCTAGGAGTGGCGTCCTTTGCATATTCAGCTCTGCCCACCTTTGCCTGACTTACTTGCTGTGCTCCTTTGAACAGATAAAGATTTGAGAGTAAATTTTGATTAATGGAAGATTTAAAGAGTGTTATCTTGCAGGAGTGATCCAGGGAGAAGAGTCTTCAACAAAGACAGAAATGAACTAGTGGCAGGCTTGTCATTCTCCACTTTTCTTCATTTCCTAGAGCAGCTCTGCTTTCTGTGTTGAGATCAGATCACGAGTCAGGAAGCACTGGCTCCTATGGAACTCCAAATTTTCCCTTACCAAGACACGGATCTGATACTTTAGGGTTGGTCAAAGTAATGTTACTGTTTTTTTGTTGTTGTTTTAAGATTTATTTTATTATTTATTTATTTAATTTATTTTTGGCTGTGCCGGGTCTTAGTTGCGGCACACGGGATCTTTCATTGAGGCTTGCGGGCTTTTCGTTGCAGTGCAAGGGCTTCTCCCTAGTTGTGGCGGGCAGGTTTTTCTCTTCTCTAGTTGTGGCACGCAGGCTCCAGGGCATGTGGTCTCTGTAGTTGTGGCACGCGAGTTCCAGGGCTCATGGGCTCTGTAGTTTGTGGCACGCGGGCTCTCTACTTGAGGCGCGTGAGCTCAGTAGTTGTGGCACGTGGGCTTAGTTGCCCCACGGCACGTGGGATCCCAACTCCCCGACCAGGGCTCGAACCCACATCCCCTGCACTTTACCACTGGACCACCAAGGAAGTCCCAATATTACTGTTTAAAACAGAGGGAGGAATAAATATGATTCAGAGTTTAACTTCACCTTTGCTTCTTTCCTCCCTTCCTTCCTTTATTCTTTATTTTTAGTTGCCATGTCTTTTTATGGAGGTATAATTGATATACCAAAAAATTCACCCATTGTAAGTCTACAATTTAACAAACCCCCTCCACAATCAGCTGATGGATAATCTTTTATTTGAAAACCATGGAAGCATGTTTTGTAGTATTTATTCTAAAAATGTATTTAAATTGATTTTTCTAGCTTCTGTTTCACTATTATAGTATAACTGCTGTGGCATGAGATTAAATGGCGGGGTGGGGGGTGGGCGGGGAGATGGTCTTTTACAGCGATGAAGCCAAGTTTGCAGAGCTGCTCCATTTCACCATACTTTGATATCCCACACTGAGATTTGAAAAAGTAGAACTTTTTGTGGATGGCAGAAGGGAGAACCCACTTCTTGAGTTACGTGTCTTAGACTGAAGTTATTAAGCCTTTAGTTGCCAGTAAGTTGGAACAATGGTAGTAATCACCTCTGCTACTCATTGACCATATATTCTATTTTATTCTCTTCACATACATTACCTCATTTAAGCCCCACCCTGGGCTCTCTCCCTTTTTAAAGATTAGAAAACTGAGATTCAGAGAGATGGAACGCATTTTGTCAAAGTCACTCCGCAGTAGACGGCCAAGCTAGGAAGGAAACCAGGTCTGTCTCACTGCCCTGCCCCTCCTTTCAAGATTGCCCCTCATTCCATCTCCAGGCAAATGAATCAAGGCACAGCAATCCAGGGGCAGCCCAGTTGTCAGAGGTCTGCTTCTAGTGCTAGGAAAGAAAAATTGAAAACACGTGACCCTAGGGAAAAAGGTACACTAACATCACACTTAACAGCCATTCAAAAATGATGCAAATAGAAGAATGATTTAAGGCGAGAATCCTTATGGCTGTGGAAGTCCTGAGACGTCCTTTGAGCTGCGCGGTGTCTGAGGCTCTGAGGGAGGGATGAGACTGTGTATGGACAAGGCTGCTTGACTCATCTTTGGTGACTCTCCACCTGGGAGTGAACTGCACAGATCTGTGGTAATGTGTGGGGAGGCATCATGATTTGCCAGCTTGAATAAGCTCGGAGTAAGTTATGATTATATAGCAACTTGGAGGGTGTAAGAGGGGCATTGTCAGAAGTGATCTCTCCCTCAGCTAACCCTTCAATGTACCACTCATTCGTCACTTGGCACGTAAACAGTGCCTTGTATTAGATTGTTTTCGTGCATACGTTTTATCATCTCTCCCCATGGTTCTCAAACTTGGTTAAGCACAACAGTCGAGGGAACCACTTAAGGCAAGAATAGGTTTCTGGTCCCTGGAGAAGCTTTTCATACCATAATCTTGAGTTAAGGCTCAGATACCTGTATTTTTATAAGGCTTTCCTGTGATTCTTAGAATGAACCACGATTCTTAGAATGAATAGCGATTTGCTGTTCTTTAAAATCGTTAAGTCCATAAGGGCATTTTGTTTCCTAGTACCTAGCAGAGAGCTTGGCACAAAGTTCAGTAGATATTTATTGACTGAAGGAGAGAATGAATGAATATTATAATTTCCTTGGGGTCAGTGATGATGTAACTTATGTCCCACAATGTTAGTAAATAGTGATCAATAACTATGTATTGATTGATTAGCTTTAAATCTGTTTTATTTTTCCTCTACCTTTGCTCAGCACTGGGGAAATGGCCATGAATTTGTTTAAAGTCTTGTGTTCTGGAAAACCTGATACCTCTTCAGCGAGGTAAGGTGGTGGGCATAGCAGCCAGGAGTAGTTTCAGGAGTTCACTTATCCTAGAAACCCAAGGAGAAAACCAGTTCCCACACCTTGCGAGTTTATTTTGCTGTAGTACAGTGAGTAATTGTCCTGAGGGGACTAGATGGCATTGGAGAGTATTAATCTTAGATTTTCATTTCCTGTAAAATAACTTTCCACTTATTACGTTCAGTGCGAATACTCTGGGTTTCAGGAAATACGCATATTTTATCACAGACAGTCCTAAGTGTGCTCCCAAACGTATATGAAACTCAGGCGGTAAGAGGGGCAGGTGCAGGCCATTAAGTAAGTCAGGGGATGCCAGCCTCAGCTGAGAGGACTGGGGTTAAGATATAGGACCGAGTCACCTGGAGTCAGCACAGCCAGTGCATCATTGTCTAACTTTAGGATCATTGAGCTTCAAAAACTATTTTTAATAGGAAAATATTAAAAACCAAAACGACTATAATAATAATAATTAATGGGCTACCATTCATCAAGCCCCTAAGTTCCAGATATTGTACTAAGCTCTCCTACACATCATGCTATCTAATTGATTCTTTACAAGAACCTAATGAAGTAACGTAGTGAATTACAGATGAGTGTCTCAACTAAGATTGGGCTTAAGAAAAGAAAAAAAAAAAGGTTTTTTGCTCATAAAACTGAAAAGGAGTGCAGGGGTACCTCCAGGCAAGTTAGATTGTAGGGGCTCAAGTGATATCATAGGACCCTTGTCTTCCCTGTTGGTATTTTTCTGTGATGATAAAGATGAGCAGCAGCAACTCCAACTTACATCCTGGGAATATCAATCCCCATGGAAGAGAAGACTCTTCCTGCAGAGGCAGGAAAGTCCACAAGCTTACCTTCGCTTCCAACATCAACTGCAAAGTTTGAGTGTCCCCACCATCACCTTCTGTTTTGATAATTTGCTAAAAGGATTCACAGAACTCACTGACACGTATGATGCTCATAGTTACGGTTTATTACCATAAAAGGATACAGATGAAATTAAATCAAGGGAAGAAACTCATGGAACATAGTCCAGGGAAGTTCCAAAAGCAAAGCTTCTAGTCGTGTTCCTCCAGTACAGTCATGGGCAACCCCAACTTTTCCAGCTAACAGTGTGTGACAGTGTGCATGGAATATTGCCATCCAGGGAAGCTCTCCTGAGTCTTGGTGTCCAGAGTTTTTATTCAGTATCAGTCACAGAGACATGGTTGACCACCCACATGCTGACCTTCAGTCTCTAGTCTCTCCGGAGGTCAAGCTGATAACCTCATGGTCCAAAGCCCGCACCATAAATCACATTGTTAAACTCTCCAGTGTGGCCCAAGGCCCCCAGGTAGACAAAGACTCTTACCAGGCAGAATATTCCAAAGGCTTTAAGGTCACCTTTCAGGAGCCAAGGACAAAGGCCAGACTTCTTTTTTGAGTAAGGTTAACTCTTTACTACACAATTCCCCTGCTATTCCAATGACAGCCCTGGCTTCCATTGGGGTCAGGAGCCTATGCCCGAACCAATTGCCCTGGCATGGAGATGCAATATGCCAACTGACTAGGCTTAGCGACAGGGCCATTGAACTTGCCCACTACATAAAACAATAGCAAGGAGAGATGGTTCTCCGAGAAAATCGGACATTGATCAAACTCTTTTCAGTAGTAAATAAAATGAGGGTGAAAGTCTGTGTTAACTCATGACAAGACTCCACAGCGTAAATAAAACACCAAATTCCTTTCATTTTGACTTCATGAGATGTCATTAGCAAGTCTATGGGAAAAGGAACTGAAGGTGACTTAATATAAACACAGATTTTTGAAAAGAGACAGAACCTCTTAAAATACGACATGTGTGATTTAAGAAAGAACAGAATGTGATTGATTGTGCAGATTTCCCACCAGAAATGAGTTACCTGTCTTCATTTCCCTAGAGCAACATGAGAACCACCTAGAACAGTAGTTCTCAGGCTCGATGTGCTTTAGAATCATCTGGAGAGCTTTTAAAGTCTGAATGCCCAGGTCACGCCCCATAGCAGTGAAATCAGAATGGCTAGGGATGGAATACAGGCATTCGTATTTTTTTAAAAGATCCCGGGAACATATGTATATGTATAACTGATTCACTTTGTTATAAAGCAGAAACTAACACACCATTGTAAAGCAATTATACCCCAATAAAGATGTTAAAAAATAAAATAAATAAATAAAAGATCCCTAGGAGATTCTAATGTGAAGCGGTTTGGAAACCACCATCATAGGGTATTAAAGCAACACAAACACCGCTGCTCTGAACACTAGTTTCCAGTATGGTCAAATTTCCTTGATTAAAAGAATACCACCCAATCACTAGTCAGAAGAATTGCTCTCCAGAATTAGCAGGATGCGGTGCAAAACCTAAGTCAGAGATAACTGGGTTCAAACCTGGTTTTTATATTTTCTACGTGTTGGGTCTTGAGCAAGTCTCTTAGCCTCTGAAGTTCAGTTATGTCATCTGTGAAACAACTAGTAACTTCTACCACATGGAACTTAAGAAAGAGAATATGGAGAGAGTACCTGACATAGCAAATATCAATTCCCTTTTTTATATCATTACATTTATTTTGAGAGAGAGAGAATAGAACCCCCTTGTCTTTTTATTTTCCCTACCTTTCAGACTTTGTTGCTTTGTGTTTGTTGTGTTTTGTCATTTTTAACATATCTATGTAAGGATTAAAAAATTATATCTCAGTCAATCATGCAAAAGTTGGAAATTTTTTTGTCATTAAATGTAATGGTTCCCTTAAGCATTGGGAAGGTGGCCCATTTATTTAGTCATTTATCCACGCAAGATTTGTTAAGTCTCTATGACAATATTTCAGCAATCCTAAAATACACTCACCTGCAAAATAACTCATTGTTATCTTATGTATGAACGAGAAAGGAGAAACCTTTGCCAATTAAAGTGTGACATGCCATGAGTTGCAATAGGAATTCCTGTTTCATAAATGTTCAGAGCAAGGAAGTGTGTATCACAGAGTCAGTGAGATGTGGTGTCCTCCAGGATGCTAGGCATTAAGATATAGAGCTATACATGATGCTGATTCAGTCATTGGAGGCCAGAAAGGACCAAGTTCCACAGATGGCTTCATCCTCTCTCCTTAGAAGATGGACTCTATTTCCATCAGGAGAAGAACATTTTTCACACCTCTTTTAGGTCATTAAATATCATACTCTGATCACCATTTCACCTTTGAGAAATACAGTGACCAGTTTAAATGGTCCCCATTTTTAAATCACTTTTCTCCAAACGGGGTCAATTTTAAATGGCTGAACATCGTCCCACCTAGGGAAGGGAGAGTGAAAATGGCTCATTATTTCAGCAGATCACATAAGCCTTGATACAGGAAGGTAGGGGGTGGGAAGTTAGAGGGACTTCAATCTGATGATCACATGATCTTTCTTCCTCAAACCTCCCCATTCAACTGAAGATTTTGGGTTATGATCCCAAATGGGTCGAAATAGAAGCTTGGAAAAAAATTTACTGAATAGAGCCCTTTGCTCTATTCTATATATACTTAATACAGATATGCCCCATTTCTCTCTTCTTACATTAAAGCCAGCTTGCCCATAAATGTGCCTACATTTACTAGATTTTTTTTTTTGGTAGCTGGCAAAATATATCCCCAACTGGAGGCAATGTGTTTGAAGAGATTCCGAGGACAGGTGAAACATCACTGATTCTGACTCATCTCATTGAAATGCAATCTTTGTATTTAGTTTGGAAAATTAATTTTTTGTTGACAGAAAAAAAATCGAGGAAAAAAAAAGACGAAAATAATAGGCACGTCAAATCCAAATGAGAATCCTGCTAATTGCATCTTGGTGTGCCGTGCTGGGGCCCTTGTCCAATCAACAGAGCTTTTCTTTTGAGGGTAAGCAATTTAGAGAATGAATCGGCTCTGCTGTCTAATAGGAGGATGGGTGCCAAAGTTAGATCTTTAAAGGAATAATCTTATTAGTCCTCTTATTAAGGAAGCCTCTGCAGTGTGTAGACTTTGAACCTGCCTGATAAAAAGTAGGTCTTGTCAAACAGCTCACAGCTCCTAGTGAAAAGGTTGAACTTTGTTGGTTTAGATCATCCAATCCAAATGCAAACATGTTTCTAAGCTTCTGTTTGCATACTCGGGGAGAAAAAAAGACTTTCTCATTTTCCCTGACTCTGACACTAATAGGATTCCAAGGGGATGGCAGCTCCCACGGAAATTACTAAATCACTGTGTTAATGGCACAGGCAGAAAGGCAAAAGTTTCCTGCGTAACCTGAAATTTAAAGCTTCCCGTTGTCATTGTTTGGGTCCTTTTATTTATTTAACTCTTCATTTTTTCCCTCTTAATGGACCCTGGTCCTTCCATTTCTCTGCCATTCTGTCTCTGAGCTGATCCCGTCTGGAGGTCGTAAGGCTGAAATTTTGACAGCTTTGTCGTTTTCATAGCTGTGAGGGCTGATGTCGAGTTTATAGGATTACTGCTCTCCAGGAATACTTCCCTACATAATCAAGCAGAAGGTCAAGAGAGATAGAGAAAAAAAAAAAAAAAAGACTCTAATTAAATCAGGAGGGCTGACTTGTGCCATCACACACGGGTACACCTTCAGGCAGGGCCTGATGCTCGTATCCAAGAGCAACAACTGGCCGCAGTCAGGGGCCGCACTTGTCCCAATGGACCACAAAGAAAAATGCCATTAACGTGAGTGACTCCTCGAAGAACTGGCTTCATTCTTTGCTTCTACCCTGCTATTAAGGCCCTTCTCAAATCAGATTAGGGGAAGGCGCAGTAACACAGAGCTTGATTAGCGTAATGGAAAGAGGGGAGCCAGCTCTTGTCTTGCCTCTGCTGCTTTTGCTGCTAAGATGTGTGTGTGGCTTCTGAGCACTGGCCTGGTACGTAATACAGCCAGACAGTAGTGCCCAAATAGAATTAAAGGAGAGTATGAGACCTAGTCTCCTGAGAACAGAATTGAGAAAGAACCTCACTCCCAGTTTTTGCATGACGGGTCCTGCAATAGTGAACCAGTCACCCTGTGAAATTCCCAGACAGCCGAACTGCTTTAGTCCATTTTAGCTCAGCCTGTCCTGTCTGACACCTCCTCTGTGCCAAACCCTGGCAAGGCATTAGTGGTTCAGCAAAGTCATAGACAGGAGCTTTGTGTCTAATAACGGCACAGGAGCAAATACGATAAATAGAAGGTGGTGTAATGCAATGATGAGGCAATACTTACAGATTTTAAAGATTATTGAGTGTGCTAGTCACTGTTCGGAGTGCTTTACAGAGAACGGGTCATTTAATGTAGAAGTTAGATTGTCATGCCTGGAGCACAAAGGGTGTGGAAAATCCCCCCCCCCCCCCAGATGAGTGGTTTGCTTGGGTTTTGAAGGAAGTATAGGGATTATCTCCTACGTTTAAGAGATAAAAGAATGCAAGAAAAACCTTGTTAAATAGAAAAAAACCTCAACTATAGAGGGTTAAAGTGTGACATAAGATGAAATCATCCAAGAACTATAGTATTCCTGCAGCATAGAGCAAAAGGCAGGTGGTGGAGAGGGGGCTGAAAGTCATGCGATGGAAATGAAGGTTTTGTCCTATGGGTGATGGAGCCACTGGAGGATTCTTAAGTAGGGATCATGTGCCTGTTTCCGTTTAGAATTGCTTCTGTCCCTGTTGAAGTTACAGCTGGGCGAGTTTGCCCCGTAGACCTCCCTTGCAAAAAACCTACCCCCGAGGGTGGGCACTGCCCTGGCAGAGGTCCCTGTGTAGAACTCTCCAGGTTCAGACATCCTAACTTTCTGTTTGTTGACTAGAAATGGAAGGACTGAAGATTTGTATTTTTTTATTTATTGGTGAATGCTGCTCATGGGAACATAATGCTCTAGGATCTCTTAGCAAACATTACCTTCTTTAAGCAGCAACCTGAGTGTATCCCACAAAGCGTCCGACTACGTCTGTGGAAAAGATGCTCCATGGGCAGTTGGCTGGAGCAGTTGAACTCCTGGCTGCGTTTTCTACCGGGCTTGTGTCTAAGGACGTCTGCCTCTCATACCTACAGGTTGAGGAAAACTGTCTTGCTGAGTGATGCCTATCGTTACTGGCCCAGTAACATGACTAAGGACCAAGGCAAATGAGAAAGGCAGCAGCATGGGAGGGGGACAGAACAGAAGCAGTAATGTGTTTGTGAGCCACAGAGGGGTGTCCAGGATGGCACACAGACTGGTGATAGTGTCCCCAAGAAAAGGTAGGGCACAGGGGATAAGATTATGAGATAATATATCAGGCCGGAAAGTACACTAATTTCTTCCTTAACGATTTGGCTTCAGGTTAAACTCTCCTGCATGCTTCTGTGAGGCAGCTGCTGGAAATGCAAAGGTTTGCCTCCTGCCCTGAGAAGTCTCAGAGTTTCCTGGGGACCCTTGCTGTGGCCAGTGGCTCTTGTTTCTTCATGAGCAGGGCCTGGTCCCCTCCATTCTGAGGAGGGCTGTGTGCATCCCAGTTAGTGAGAATGAGGATGATGTTGTGAGATTGTCTAAGTCTCTGAAATGTGTCCGTAAGTAAAAGGAAAGCAGTCAAAACAGTGCAGATTAATGACTTGGAAGGTCTTCAGAGGGTGGCGGACTATTAACGTCACTGCCTGGGGTTCTGAAAGGGAGTTGCTTTACTAGACAGCTTGCCAGTTCTACACACACACACACACACACACACACACACACACACACACACACACACACACACAACTGAGCTAAGCCCTGGGAACCACCACGCTATGGTGGAAAGAGCAATGGAATGTTGAAAAAGCAGGGAGAATACATGCTTGCTGAAAACTTGGATTTTGCCTTGGAGCTTACAACCAGGGCAGCGTTCTCCCTCTGTACCCCCAGATGGTGCCAGGGAACAAAGCAAACCTTCCGTGGACAGGAAGCAGAGCATTGAGGCCTCCACCTCCCTGGCTCGGTCGGCAGCCCGGGCAGTAGCAGTTGGGAGCATCTCCTCCCTCCCCGCATCTCACGCTGCTCAGATTTCTTAGGAACAGGACTCTGTCCTCCTTGGTCACTTCAGGTCTGTGGAGCCTTCCTAAGTCCTAACCACAGTCAGCTTTCTAAATTGAGAAAGCAATGAATTTTTAAAGTCTTGAACTTGTGCTTTAATAATATTTCTTCCAGCCCACAAATTACGATGCGGGAAGGCAACAGATGTGTTTTCTTACGACTCTGGGAACATGAAATATTGATGGGGGAAGGGAGCGTGGACATGGTATCGAGATTTGCCTACGATGAACGTAGCAGTTCTCATCCCAGCTTCTCATTTTCCACCTTTCTCTTCTGACACTTAGGACGTGAAGAAAGCCCCAAACTCATATAGCCCAGGCTAGTTCAATGAAAGCTCTTAAAAAGCTGTGCAGGGAAATCTGTCTAAAAAAGTCTTTGTCAGTCTCCAGGGACCAATTGCTAATGCAGCTAATACACATTTGATCTATACAGATGATTCTTCCTTTGTCCCCAAGGGAACCTCTACAAACACGTTGGATTTACATGGTGCCAAGCCCAAGCGGCCTGTCAGAAAATAAATAGCATTTTAACACCCTCAAGCATCAGTCCCCGGGATGAAAAGTAGCATGTGGACTGTTCTCTGAGTTTTCTATCCAGGCCATAGGACATAATCAAAACTTCATTTTTAGAGCATTTCTTTTCCTGGTGACATTTCACTCTGAGGCACTGCATTCTGAAGAGGAAAAGGCACATTGTGGTTCAAAAAAAGAAAAAAGAATAGTGTTTCATTTAGGACACTATTTCCAAACACACGTCTGAGTGCCATGTCGGTGTCAGTGTGTGTGGTACAAATACCCAAGACATCCTTAAGAGGCACAGAACTGATGCTTTTATTTTAACATTTATTTGTTTATTGAAATGCATCTGAGGAGTTGTATGTATATACTCATAAGCACGTATATATATGTAGACATGTATAGCTAGCAGTTCTAAGCTGTGATTTCATGGATATTACTAGCTAGGATGAGGCGGAAGTTAGAAGCCAGTCAATTTAAAGAAAAATATGAAGTAACTGGAAGAAGCAGAGATTGGATGGAATGCAGGGGGCAACTGGGTAGAGCAAAGGTCCAGAAGGTGGTAGGAGTATGACTAACATTTGAGAAATGCTGATCTAGGAAAATTCCCCACCTGTTGAACTAATAGGAGAGTCAGGGCTAGCCCCACCCTCTCCCAGCCAGTGGTGATGAGTGGGAATCCGTGAGCTTACGCCCCCAGGCAGAGACACAGCCGCACTGATGCCCTGGGGCTCAGTGGGATTTGAATCACAATTCCCTGTTGTCTGAAGTCTTGTCCTCCTTGTGGATTTAAGCAGAAAAGTACATGTTCATGGTGTCCCAATTCAATGTGTCCTATCAACCCTCTTCCCAGTGGAAGGATATAAGACAAGATGCTGCCAGCCACTCAGGAGACACGCCTTTCAGAGAGGGAGTCCTCCAAATGCATGGGCTCTGCCCAGGATTCTCAAGTGCTAGAGGAGAATATGTAACTCTCCTAGGATGTATCTAAGTCCATGTTGGAGAGATTACGATGACAGTGCCTAGCTACTCAGTCTTCAATGTGTGCCAGGCATGGCCAATTAAGTCTAAACTTCAGAAGAGCTAGGTGGACCAGGCACCATTATCTTCCTGGTATATTTATACAGAAGCTAAAGTTAGGACATACACCATTCAGAGATTCAAAACCAGTTCTGTCTGAACAAGGGCTTGGACATGAGAGGCCACGCTCCAGCTGTGAACACTTTGGGGAACAGCTGCTCCTATAACTGTGGTCCCGTCCACAATGGGCATTTGAACATCCTACAAAGGCTTCCTAAGGACAGCGCCCAGATTTAAACTTCCTCCCTGGCAACAGGCAGTCAGTCAGAGACTAAGAAAACTTTGACCATGATCTTTTTTCAGGTCTGGCAAAGGGCAGCAAAGTAGGAGGATGGTCGGTGTGGAAGGAAGACAAGGGAAATAAAATAATAAATCCATATAAATGAGAGGAATTTCCATGCTAGTGTTCTCTTCCCAGCTCCATCATGAGCCCTGACAACATTAGAAAAATCCCTTATCCTCCTTGATCTTCTTTTTCCCCACGTAGACTAATGAGAGATTTGGACTAAATGACCATATAAGTCCCGGGAAAACCCTTTCAATCCCTGTTAGGATGAGTAATTTATCTTGATCCTGCCTTTGATGTACAGCGGCTCAGGAGAGAGTTGGGTTGGAGGATGGTTGCTAAAACACTAGGAATACCTTACCTTCACTGGTGATTCAGTCTAAAAAGAGCCACATCATAAAATACCCCAGGAAGGGCTACATAGGATATCTTGTTGTGGAGCAGAAAGAGAAGGCATGGCGTGCGAGCGACCCCATCCCTGCACTCTCTCTGTGGGCTCTGTACCAGAAGCCCTGCTGCCTTCTAGCCCAACCATAGCCTGGAATGCTGTAGAATCAACCAAGTTTCTGAATCAGCCTCTACCGACGAGAAAAATGCCGTCCTCTTCCTAAAGAGCTTAACTTTAACTTGAGGGGAATCCGATGACTGTTCTTCTTTTGCTTCATGGAAGAAAGTTATTCAGATGAGGATTACACAATTTCTGAATCTTCTCTGCCACTTTCACTTCTTAAGCCCCCAGTTTAAAGGATACCCTCAAGCAGTTGTTCTGCCTGATGGAAACAGGATGTAGGTGCCCCAGACCATCCATTGTATTGCTCTGGGTACAAGGGTAGTTTCTCAACCCTGCTGACAACAAGACACACCCATGCCTCTTAGGTAGTCTCGGGAGTACATATTTAGGGATGTTCATTATTAGGGATGAGATTGGAGCTTCCACATGGGAAACAAAGAAACAACATAGAATTTAAACACCACCAGGAGTTCCTCCACGTTATTACAAAGGAAGCCTGTGTCGGAAGACGAGCATTCGAGCCCCACACATTGTAAAAGCACAAATGGCCCAGCAGAGTCAGTTACCGTCAGACGAAGGAGACCTGGTAAGAGAAGAAACGTGCAACTTCATGCCGCCCGATCTAGTACATACCATGGAGGAAAAAATAAGAGAAATGTTAACTTAATGCAGCAAAATGTTGACTGGTGTTAAAAAGCGGTTAGCCATGATCTGCGCCGTGACTAAAGCATGTTACAACTTGATTTAGCTGCTGTGTTTCAGAAGAACTCATAATTCATGTTTCAACTGGAGAAATAGCTTCAGTGAATGATGCAACATACCGCATTTTTGTTCAGGTGGTTTGACAAAAAGCAAAAGATGGAGTTGTTTGAAACTGGAATTGAGAAAAGGATCTTAACGATGTCCATGCAATCCAGCTGTTCCTAGAGATGTAGCAGCAGTTTGTGTGGCTGTTTCCTAGTAGTGAAATGTTGTAGAACCTGCTTCTTTGGAAGATTTATAATTTTGATAGTTCTTGTTTATGTAAGCAAGAAGGAGTGTGGTTAATACTTCAAATAACTGCATATTAAGGACCTCCTGTGTTTGTATATACAGAAGAGGATACAACGATCTGTTAACTAGATCATTAGAGAAGAGCTACATGGGTAAATGTCTCTATTTTTCAAAGATATTGATAATAACTTGTGTATGTTATCATCCATTGAAAATGCAGCCTTTATAAAATAGGAAGAGTTTGAAGTATTGCCTTTCTCATTCAAAAGACTTAAAAACCTTGATCAAAACCCTTAGATAGTAAAATGGCTTCAGGAAAACTGTGAAACCTCATTTACGGAGAAACTTAAAATTGAAAGTAATCACTTTCTGAAAAAATTTAAGTTCATCATGAAGTTAAGTATGGGTCCTACACACACAGTATTGAAGTAGAAATACTGGACTGAGTCAAAACCAATCTATTGGACAGTGAAATAAAAACCTGAGTTCCATTGGTTTTACCCTCAGCCTTGCAGGGGGATGGAAGGAGCATTTGAAAGGATGTCAGACTCATGGGTTCCAGCTGAACTATTCTGGGTGACATGAAATTGAGAGTCCCTTAATCTCTCCATTCCTCCTTGTCTTTTTTTTTTATAAAATGCTAGCTCTGTATTAGATTAGATTAGAGGTTCTCAATCTCTGTTCCTTTTGTAGCTTGTGGAAGGGGGGTGTGGATAAGTGGATGGAAGGTTCTAGAGGATGTGACTGCAGGCTACTTTTTCTTCCATCTCAAGTGGAGCAGTCCTGCTTTGGATATCAAAGTTCTGAAGTAGTTTTAGTTTACAGTTTAATCAACAGAAAGGTATTCAGTTGATTTTTAAAGTGCTGGAATTCCCTTTTAAAAAAAATAATGTCTCACAATCCACCTCTTAACACTCTCAGTTTTTATACTCTCTTTAGTTTTTATTGACATCTCTGTCATGGGGCAACTCATCTGAGCAAGTTTATTGAGGGAAACGAGAGCGATAACTACAGCACTTGGCACAGAGATAGTCAGTAACAATCCAGCTGTTGGGGGAGCACTTAGAGACGGGGCTCGGGCGTCTGTGAACCAGTCACGGTCAGTTTTGTGCCACTGAACCAATAAGCTTTTGAAAATTCATAGACACCAAGGTTAATTGTGAGTTCGCAAGGTGCCGGGCACTGGGTTAAAGCCCTTGACCTTTCTGACTGAATCCTCAAAATCCCAGAAGTGAGTCTCGCTATCCATAGTTTCCAGATGAGAAAACGGAGGCTCAGGGAGGTTGAACAGCTCGTCTGAGGCCACAGGCTAGCAAAGCACTGGTAGATCCTTGGGTCTCGCCCACACTGCAGCTCTGGTGGGCAGCAAGAGGCTCTCAGGGGGGTCCTTGCCAAGATTTTTAGCCTGAGGTCAGCCTCTAAGTTGATGATTGCTTAGTTACTGGAGGAATAAATGATATTCTTAAATAATCTTCCTTCCAAAGAATCATCTCTGTTCTCATCACTCTTGTTAGTTGCTTCTAAGTCCTTTCCAACAAAAATTACAGTGTGGGCTGGATTCCTTAGTGGAGAAGATGAGAGAATTAACTTCTAGCTGAGAGCACAGTGGTGCCCATGTATGGCCAAGCCCTCCTTAAGGGACGGTGGATTGGATGACCCAGCGTTCTGGATCTAAGCAGCCAATACCCTAATTTGAAATCATCCCATAAGGCAACTTGTATCTGTTTTCCATTCACCAGATCTTTGGGTGCCTGGGTTGTATCATTTTGTGGTATGTGAATGTGTGCCTGTGTGTGTGTGTGTGTGTGTGTGTGTGTGTGTGTGTGTGTGTGCTGTCATGCTCCCTTTCATCTGTTTATGGTTGAGGAGAGCTCTGTTCTTTGTGCACTGGAGCAAATTGCTTTGCTACCATCTGCATCAGAGAGTGGGTTTGCCCGCTCCAGGCTCTGCTCCACTGACCTACACTGCGTTCTCTACCGTTGTTTCCATCTCACACACCAATTTTCCACCCAAGATATCTGAGTGGGGTTGGGCTAAGTCATTGGAAGTGACAGTCACTTAAAAAAAAAAACTGACTCAACACAGGAATACACGTTCAAAGGAAGCTTTTGGAGAGAAGCAGGTCGCTCTTTTCTCCTTGTGTTCTTGGATGAGACATTGCCTTTCCCCCAGCCGACTCCTTGCCTCCATAAACTGACTTCACTGTGAGGTCCTGCCAAAGGTGGTTTCACTAAGCAGTGCCTGGGGCTTTCACAAAGTGAAGTCACCTCTGCCTGCCAAGCAGGGACTTTTTAGCCGGAGATGGGGGGGAGATTCATAGCCTCGTCACTACTCCTACAGAGGAGGAAGTTGTTGTCATCAGCCTTCCTCTGCTGTACCAGCGTGCAGTACGTTCTGCCCGCAAAGAGGCGCGACTCAGAACACTTGGCCGAGCTGTTGACCAGAAGGGAAATGGCAGACCACAACTTGGAGAGTTGTTCGTTTTGCTAAAGAGGAGACCTGGGGACAGGATCGTTGCTCAACCTGGTTACATCCGTGATCTTCCCATCTAGAACTGTGACTTGGATGGGACACCAAGGAGCAGTTGCTGGGTGAGCGTGATTGCTCTTCATCCAGCTTGGAAGGTTAGTTGTGTTGCCAAAGGCTCCTTCCTTCCCTTAACAGCCCATTGGAAATCAGTCTTCCATGAATTCATCAGAATGGTTTCTTTGTAGCGCCTCCACTTGGCTGCTTCCGTATCAATATCCCCAACCCAGGGAGGCCACTTGCCGGGTGTTCCCCAAACTATTATCTGAACCTTCCTCCCTGGAGTGTCTTCCGCCCACTCCAAGGAAAGTGTCCTTTTCCCTCCGCTCATTTGCCATCGTGACCATATTTCAACGCTGTCTTGGCTCGTAAGGGATGAGCTGGGATACGCCTCAAAGTGCTTTTGTTTCCTCTGAAAGAGGTTGAATCTGGGAAGGGGGGCGGGGGTAGTGAAAAAATATATGTGGGAACGGTTTAATTGTATCCATGAGGATTCTTAGTAATCAGGATGCCAGTGTGTGTTTTCCAGAGCCTAGAGCTGACATAAATAATGTAGCATACCTCACTCTGTGCAGGCTTGCTGAGGAATGCTGATGGAGAAGCCAAACTGGGACCTGAAGCTCCCGGCTCCCGGCACAGCCTTTAAAAGCCTTTTATTGAGTCGTAGTTTGGAAACAGCAGTCAGGGCCTTGGCGAGCCTTATATTCCAGGAGAAGCCGAAGGAGGAGGAAGTTTAGAGGAAGCGGCCTCACTTGGTTTTGGGAGAAAGAACCTGGTGCAGCCTGGATGGTTCCAGTGAACGACTGGTTAACTTCTTTCTGTTTTCCTAATCCCCAGAAGGAATAGGACAGCCCCGTGTAGTCCCTGAAAGCCTGGTAAGTGTGCAGCTGTTGCTAACAAGATATGACTGGCCCCTCCAACATAGTTAAAAGCATCTTGTTAGCCCTTTAGAGCCTCTTGCCTTAATGGTAAGAGCCAGATGAGCTTTGCAGGACAGCTAACCCCAACCTAGAGTCCTGCAGCTTAAGCTCACTGACAGGAGAAGTATGCACTAGAGAGAGCCAGAGGGACCACAAACGCCACACTTCATTTGCAGGAAGGAAACAAATGTGTCTCTACGTGGGATTTTTACAGGAGGTCTGCCCAGCCAAATATCCAATTGAAGCATCTTCCAGATTTTGATTTAAAGTGTAACTTAAGCCTTGTCTTGGCCACAAATTATAGAAGTGAGGGAAAAGATGGGGGGCGGTGAGGAAGATGGAGTAGAGGGATGTTAGAAATAATTCTCTGTTGTCGATATTAAGGGACAAATTCTGGGCATTCATTAAAAAAAAGGCAGCTATTCCTTGCTCATACTCTGGTGGTTTAGAGAAGGACCTCAGGGAACATTTGTTTTTCTTTGTTGTTTTCTTCGTTTGCTTGTTTTTTGTCTTTCCTTTTGATTAAGGCATTTGTGGTCTAGAAAAGAAGATTAAAGCAGGATCTGTTTAATTTATTCAGTTTGCCTCACAGACATGAAGTTTCAGAATGGTAGGTGTCAAATATATTCTTAACCTGTTGGGGAACTAACTGGGAGCAGGGTTCTCAAACAGGAGATCTGAGCAAAGATGTGTTACCCAGTCGGGGCTGTTTTACGTTTTTGGCCAGTGATAGGAGCTGGTGTGTTGACAAAGAGAAAGTATAGATGTCAAGTTTGCTTGGACTGGAAGGGTCTGTGCACCTTGCCCTTTAAGAGGTGGTTCTTTCTGCCGTTGCTGGTTTGACAATGATGGAACCTTGTTAAAGTGGGTTAAGCTATAACCCACTTAAATTGACCAAAAAAAAAAAAAAGTATAAAAATATTCAGACACTTTCGTCATGGGACATGAGTATTTTTTTCCCTTTTAAGTTGCTACATAGTTGGTAGGGGTTTTTCCCCCATTTCAAAAGTAGTATCCAAATGTGTTTTATAAAATAGCATTTGGAAATTTTGTTTGTGACATGATCCTATGGACGGATTACTAGGAACTCAAGAAGTTGCTTATAACCATCCCATCGAACTGGTGGAAAAGGAGCAAGGTTTTTTGTCTGAGCGTCATTTCACACCCACCCACCCCCCCCCCAGCAGTGCCCATGCTTTGTTTACCTGCTGCTTTAAGACTTCCATGAAAACTTATATTCATAATGACAAGAGCTCTGTGCCTCTGCCTCTCTGCTTGTGTAAACACATTCCTAAATCTGAGCTATTGTTTCGTCTTGTTCCCTTTACCTTGTCAATTTCTGTCATCATAGAAAAGGATACCGGGCAGGGGCAGGTTATTGAGGTTTCTTTAGTTTGAGATTTCTTTAGTCTGAAAGATCGGTTTCAACAGTTTTCTAGCAAGTCTTCCATTCTTTGGACAATCACATGCCCATCTGTGAAATGGGCTTGAGATCTGACGAAAACGTAATACCTCTGCCCTCTGGAAGCCTCTCAGTCATGGTGGTAAATATTTGAAAGGAAAAAAATTGTAATAGAGAATTAGCTAAGGGTCTCTTAGCAAGCTGTTCTCTTTGGGCCTGAGTTTAGGAACGTTGTAAGCACCTAAACACTGTGTTGCTTGTTGGTTTTTATTCATAAGCGCATTAGGAGAAAGTACATTTTAACTGCAGAGAGAAATACAATACTTCTCGTAAACAAAACTCGGCTTTTATAACCTAAGGAGTGACCTGGAGGAATGTGAGGGATTGACAGAAGGCCCTGGTTCTCGGGTGCAAAGTCATGGCTTCATGTTTAATTTAACAAAACATTAAACATTTCATGTTTAATTTAATGAAACATTGGAGCACTAGGATTTGTCACCTTCATGACAGAATGTCAGACTGTGGGATAGTTTCAGAATATATGTTCCTTCTGCAGAATTCACGTGTGACGCTGGAAATGTTTCACATCCAAAGACCTCTACTTTTTTCCAGGGCTCTTTGTTTCCCTCTCCTCAAAGAAGGAGAAGCAAAAATGCAAGTAGAACAAGAAAAACACCACCACGTTAGGCATGCACTGCTAGTCTAGCTAATTTTAGGGGGGCTATTAGCAGGCGTTTAGGCAAATCTATTAACATTTAGCGTCAGCACAAATGCAATCACATTTCTACTTCTTGTGTTTCTGACAACATAAGCACAAGGATCTTCAGGACAAGAAAAGAATGGATGTTGCCATCATTTGTTACATAGTAAACTTTTTATTTAACCCACTTAGATTTTTTAATGAACTGTTTAAGAAAGTGGGGTGAGTTATTTGGAAAAGCTGAGGGAAGTATATCCATGTGATAAAGATGATTACCAATGAAAGAGAAGAAACCCTTTGCATGGCATTGCTTGCCAGTACAGTCTTCTTTTCTTGGTGGGAAAAATGTGGTTGCTGGTTGATAATGCTACTTTGCCTTTGGCTTGTGATGGAAAATTTCCGTTTTTGTATTTCAAAGTGCTAAACTATAGATGTGTCCTACCACTCTGTCCATATTTTGCAGATGGGTGGGGCTCTGTTTTCAACTGATGCTTTCAATGTTTAGCTCCTTTGGATAGAAAACAAGAATTTATGTTTGAGCCGTGAAGGTGATTACCAATTCATAAAACGTGTGTATATGTGTACAGATATGTATTTATACAAACACGCAAACATATATACGCACACAACATACGGGCATACAAAAGCCCCCCCACCCCCCCAAATACTGCCTCCATTCATTTGGATTATCTCTTGCCCCATTTCTGGAATGTTTTTATAAAACACAACCAGCATAGAATTTTGCAAGTACGGTATTTGGTTTTATGATGGCAGGAGTACAAATACGTCTCCACGTTACCATAGACTCAGCCTGAATGTGTGTGCTGCTTCATGCGCCTTGAAGTGGCTGAGACCAGATGCTTCAGCGAGAGATGTCCTATTAATGCAATTCAAAGGAGCATATGGCAAGAGAAGAATCGTTACGATGGTGACTGACCTGAAGAGCAAGTAGCTTTTTCACCTTTAAAAAAATGGTTTTAGGGCTTCCCTGGTGGCACAGGGGTTGAGAGTCCGCCTGCTGATGCAGGGGACACGGGTTCGTGCCCCGGTCCGGGAAGATCCCACATGCCGCGGAGCAGCTGGGCCCGTGAGCCACGGCCGCTGAGCCTGCGCGTCCGGAGCCTGTGCTCCACAACGGGAGAGGCCACAACAGTGAGAGGCCCGCGTACCGCAAAAAAAAAAAAAAAAAAAAAAAAATGGTTTTAACCCTCTCCTAAGTAGCAGTGAATACTTTCTTGAGTTGAATAATATATATTTTTTAACTCTCCTGGAGGTTGCATTCTGGAATAGGGGTGCAAAGGAGTAACCTGGACTGCTGGGGAGCCCTATTTCCTTTGGCGGGGACTGGGGAGTCGGGAAGACCCCTGGGCCATGGCAGGAAGAATGGTCTGTGCTTACTCACCACCTGCTTACCAGGGTGGCCTTTGGGTCCAAGGGCTGCTTTCCAGCAGGGTGGGGTCGGCTTATCTTGGACTGCCTGGATGGCACTCCCCGTCCTCTTCCCCCAGCTAAGGAGGCATGCTGGGTGTTTTACCCTTCTCTGACCACCATCCTAACCCCCAGGGGGCTCTCTTCCCTTCCAAAGACCTCTTTTGAGGCCCGTCTCTATGCTGGCACTCTGACAGGCACTGGGAGGAAAAGCAAATGAGACATGGTCCCCAGCTTGAAAAAGCTCCTGTCTCATGGGGAAGGGCTGCCAACAGAAAGGCAAAAAGCGTAGACTTCGGTGCTGAGGAAGGAAAGCCTTGCACGGCGGCAGGCACCAGGTGGGTGCAGAAGAGAGGGCAGCCGGTCGTCAGCAAGAAGGTCAGGAAAGGCTTCGTAGAGGCCTTTGATCAAGAGACGTAGCCTGGAAGGTTCCCGTGGAAGATGTGAGGTAGGGCCTTCTGGGTCCTGAAAATGGCCAGCAGTTGGCAGATCAGGGAACTTCAGATACTCAGTCCAGGAAGGCCGGTACACAGAGCACGAGGAAGGCAAAGGATTGGACTAGAAAGATGGGCAGAGCCCTCATGATGAATGCCGTTACATACCATCCAGTCTGGCCCAGCATCTCAGAAGTGTAAAGCAGCCAGGCCATTCATGGCAGTAAGCACAGCAAGGGCCGGACAAGGGGGTTATGGGAGAGTCCCTAAGGTCTGCAATTTCCACATCTAATTCAACTTAACTTAAAAAAAAAAAAAAAAAGCGCCGGCTGCCACTGTGTGGACCAAAGAATTAAATGTAAAGGTCCCAGATGGAGCCTGGGGGCTACGAGCTGGAATCCTTTGCACGTGGACGGTAGGATGCCTGCAAAGGGATTTCTTCCTCTGGCTAAGATCCAACTTGCTTTTAATCTGGAAAGATTTTATAGAGGAGCTTTACATAAACAGTGTGTTTCGAGACACAGTGTCTCCAAAATTCTGTAATTTCCAAGCGCACTCACTTGAAAATCTGGTTGGTGGTGGGGGGGGGGGTGTTTATGTTTACTGGTGGATTTACATGTATTTATATAATGGTGGGTGTGTTCAGATTCCTTCACAGAGTCAAAGCTTCTGGAGGTGGAATCAGAAATCCAGGTTGAAATGCCGACTCTGTAGATAAAGATACACACAATTAGCCTGTCACAGCTAATGAGGGCTTTTTCGCTTAGCCCACGTTGTAGGAGGTTTGGGGGCTTTTTGCCTTTGTCTTCAACTTTTTAATCTTCTCACTAGCAATTTAACTTTCTACCCTACGGTCATGGCAGAGATGCTCCCACTTCTGTTAGAAAGCCCTAGCAGGTTCCATGCTACCTTTTGAGAATGCAGCCCCCCACTGAGTGGGGTGGTGGAAGGGAGGCTGCAGGTGATCACCTTGACCTTGACTCTCTGCTACCACTTGACCCGCATCTGGCCCCAGGCGGGGAAGGACTGATGCTTCCGCGTGGCAGTCTGTCGGCTGCGTGTCCCAGGGAAGACTGGTCACAGGATCCCATCCATCATCCCACAGGCTCCGCCTCCCAGATTGGCAGGGCTCCCTGTGCATTACGAGCCAGGCTGGTGATGAGGAGCCCGGGTGTGGGCCCTGGCTGCTTTGCTGGTTTTGAGGCAGGGCGCTGGCATTTGCATTTGTTGAAGTGACTGAGCTCTCCGTGCCCTAATTTATCTGTCTGCAGAGTGGATAGTAATAATTCTTGTGGGAATAGCGTTAATAATAATTGTTTAAAAATTTGGCCAAGGGGGCTTCCCTGGTGCCGCAGTGGTTGCAAGTCCACCTGCCGATGCAGGGGACGTGGGTTCGTGCCCCAGTCGGGAAGATCCCACATGCCGCGGAGCGGCTGGGCCCGTGAGCCACGGCCGCTGAGCCTGCGCCCCCGCAGCGGGAGAGGCCGCAACAGTGAGAGGCCCGCGTACCGCAAAAACAAACAAACGAACAAAAATCTGGCCAAGGTATCGGCTCAAACCCTAGTCCCACAAACCAGCCACAACTTCCGTGAGTTCGCCGGTTCCCTGGACTTGTGCTCACGTTTCCTTCCCAACACCTGCCCACCAGCGCCCGGGGTCTCAGAGTTCAATGGCCTATCACACCAGCACCTGTTCCTTTCTCTCTGCTCCATACTGATCCAGTTGTAGAACTCAGCCCCTTTCCCCTGGCGCGTGCAAAAAAGGAATCACCAAGTAGCAAACAAACACATAGGCAAACGCGGTCATCCACCCAAGACCTCTGTGCAGAGCAGACTGTACTGAGTTTGGGGAAGAGGAAAAGTTTCTTTCCCTCTCTCCCTCTCTCTTGACTGGCCATAAATTCTAGTGTCCCTCCCATTGTACTTACACAAAGCAGGTCAACACTCCCCACCTCTGCCCCCAGAGCCAGTGCCCTTGGCAGTACGTTGACAGACAGAAGCCAAGTCTATTCCAGACTTAGCCTTTCTCTCTATCCCAACAGGCTTTGCCAGAGGAAGGCAGTAGTGTAGAGATTTAGTTCCCCGCAGATCTGAATAATGCCATTTCCCATCACCAACCTCCAAGCCACCAAAAAGGGAAAGCTGCTATGTTTTTGTTTTTAATAAGAGTTTTTCTGACACATAACAGTGCTTTATATATTTCATTATGCTTTTCAATGCCCTTCCCCCAGGGATGATTGATTGATTGATTGACTGATTGATTGTAGAGGCAGTATGGCCAAAAGGTAAGAGCACAGACTCTGGTGCTCTGTCCCTTACTAGCTGTGTGACCCTGAGTGAGTTAAAGTTCTCTGAGCTCCAGGTAAATGAGGGATAATCATGGTACCTCTCTGATCCCTTTTATGGGATTCAATGAGATATTATCTCAGAGCCCAGCACATGCAATGGTTATTTCCTCTGTACTCATTGCCCTCATTTCATTTTGATCTGAATTTTATGATCGGATTGTTCCTTTTATTTCCAAAGAAAGAAGAAGAATTTTCTTGAACCTGGTGGGGTGCTGGGATTCTGGCAGAATACACGTCAGCCCACCACGTGGAAACTGACACAGAGTTACTGGCCTCCCTCTGTTCAAGACGGAAGCAGGCAGTTCTGCTGCTTTCCTGGGAGCAGGCTTTTGGGTTAGTGTCTGTTTCTCTGCAGTAACCATCTCTCCTACCGCTAACAAACCCGAAGTGGTTCAGAATAACTGGCCTTAGCAGAACTTTTTTTTCCAAGCAGAGTTATTACTGGAAATGCAAACACTCAAAATTATCTCTTTCATCTTAGGTGGCAGAGAATCTGATTGTTCGCACTTGGTTTGCGTCCTCAGAGGGCGGGGCTGGCACGGGGGCAAGGACAATTATGGCAACTAAATTTTAATCAACAGTTTCAGTGACAATATTGAATTAAAAAGTTACTAGTTACTAGTTAGAGCGGGGCTTAGCTCCTACACGCGCAGATCAGTCATTCTGTGGTGATTAATATCTATTCAGAACAGAGAATGTATTGTGGATACTAAATTATCATAGGAATGAATGCTGTCTTTTTAAAGGGCTTAAAATATGTTAATAAATACAGTATTCCAGCACCTGCAGCTCAAGAAACTAAAGTCATTAAAGATGGATATAATTATATTTATTATTGCAGGGATCTAGGTGGGGGGAAAAACAGTTTAATGAGCATGAATGAAACAGGGGTTCTTTATTTAGAACTTGTTACCTAAAGAAACTGTTCCCTTTGAGGAGGTATTTCATAGAACAGTTGAATTAGAAAACTATACAAAAGGTAAATTAGAGACAATAATATTCTAAGTTTTGGGCAGTGAACTTCAGAGGTCCACTGGGGATATTGCTAAACTCTCCAGTCCCTTCTCATTGAACTTGGCATGGGCTTCAGCGTCCTCCACCATGCCTGTCACTCCCCCAGCTTCAGTTTCCACCACCTTCCCATTTATGCTCCACCGGAGAGCCCCACCCTCCTTGCAGTTTCTCAAACACACCCAGCTCTTGCCCACCTCAGGGCCTTAGCACATGCTTTTACTTCAGCGTGATGTTTATTTTGCACCACTTCATTAGGACATCGCCAGCCTTGGTCCCAAACAAATTTTCATTACCAGTTCATTGAATCCTCACAACAGTCTCATGGACTAAATCCCATTGTCGTCCCCATTCTACACACAGGGAAATAAGTCAGAGAGAGGCCAAGGGCCTTGCCCTAGGTCCTGCTGAATTGAGGTCTTCTCTTTGCCACAAAGTTTTGCTGCTGCTTTGTAGGGTTGGCTACTACCATCCCTCCGCTCTCAGCTCAGATGCTGTCCCTGACAGCTTTATGTCAAGTCACCCTCCCCCATTTAATCTTTCGGGATCCAGTTTATCCTTTGCAGTGCATATTAGCACAATTTAAAACGGTGATATGCACGTGTACTTTCAGTCATTTTCATTCTCTGGCACTACTGTCATGTCCATGAAGGCAGCAACTGTTTGTGTTTGGTGCTGTATCCCCAGCCCTATTCAAGTGACTGACATTTAACAAGTACTAAATAAATATTTGTTTAATGGGTCCTTAAACTCATATGTTCACCATTTGCTGTCTGTAGCTAGAATAAATGATATTTTTCATCTATCTATCCAGATAGATTGACAAATAGGTGAAAATATATTTTTTTTCAAATTTTCAAAAAGAGAAGATAACTTTCTTTTGTGAAAAATGGCAACCTAGTATAACCATTTCTGTGTTATATCTGGGTCCTTAGACACAAAAAGTTGGAAATGACGATTGAGAATAACTCCTGTCTGACAGGTAAGGAATCAGAGAAGCTGGGAGGAGAAGCCACTTCCTCAGGGTACGGAGGTGGTTAGGACAGGATTCAAGAGCAGACCCTAGTGCTCTTGGCTCAGGGTCCGGTGTTGTTTCTGCCCATCTGCCTTGCTTACACGTTGTGCTTGGCAGGTCAGGAGTGGTAGTTTGAAGCTCTCTTATTTTCTTAAATCTTGAGGGTGTTGGAGGTGAAAATTAACTGTCTGCCTATCTTCATGGTGGAATGCATTTGAAATGCCATTTCCTGTTATGAAGTGGAAGAAGGAAAATAAACAAACACACATTGTGTGGAATTAAAAATGGAGATCCTAACGCTATACATCACGCCCTAGAGGAAGACACCAGCCTTAGAGAAACTGTCTCATTTCTCTGGTTTGCCAGCTTGTTGGGGACATAATCTGGCTCCTAAAATCCCCAACACCGTGATTTTTTACCATTTAGAAGCCGTGGATCACACTGAGAATGTGATTAAACTTTTGAGCCATATGCCCAGAGAAAAGGAATCTGCACAAACAGGAAACATTTTGCAGATCATTTCAAGGAGCTCACGGACACATTTTTGTCCATTTCATAGCTCTCTAGAGGCCCATGGATTCTAGTTTAAGAAGCCCTGGTAGCACATAGCACATAACAGTATTAGTTCATTATAATAGCTAGTATTTATTAAGCTCTTATTATGTGTCAGACACCTGGCTCATTAGATAGATAGATAGATATGCTTTCTAGATAAACTATACATATCATATATGTACATTTTTTTACTTAGTTCTCAGGTATCACAATTGTTCCCATTTTACAGATGAGGAAACTGAGGATCAGAAAAGCTAAAGAAGCCAGAGCATATTGGAGCCTGGATTACAACCCAGGTGATCTGATGCCATAGCCACATAAAGGCAGGCACGGGATGTGTTCATGAAGTAGGCCTTGACCAGCCTGTATGTGATGCCATGGTAAATCCCATGGTAGAAAATAAAGGCTAAATAGGACACCTTCAGAGTGTCCACGAAGGCTACAGAGGGCTGAAGACTCCATACGGCAGGTCTTTCATTTCCTCACGGAGAGGCAATCAGAATGGTTTCAGGGTGTATCCTCTATCCAAGAAGTGCCTTCCACCCTCCTACATATTGGGAGGGTGGAAGGGGCTCCCGGGGGCTTGAACTGGCAGTTCTTTGGTTTTATTATAGCCCGTGTTTAGGTAACTTTGAATTTGAGAATGTCTGCCATCAGATGGGCAGGTGGGTCCTGTCTGAATGTGAAACCATCTTAGGAATATTCAGAACTAACTGGATTTTGTCAGCACACTTTATAAGAGGCTATTAGTGTGAAGTGTATTCAATTATTTCTTGCTTTCCTCAAGAGAATAAACAGTGAACCTGTTAGAAGTTGCTTGAGAATATTCCTGTAACCACTTTTAATTCCTTCTTTCTTTTTACTTTTTTTTTGTTGTTGTTGTTGTTGTTGTTTGCAGTACGCGGGCCTCTCACTGTTGTGGCCTCTCCCGTTGCGGAGCACAGGCTCCGGACGCGCAGGCTCAGCGGCCATGGCTCACGGGCCCAGCCGCTCCTTGGCATGTGGGATCTTCCCGGACCGGGGCACGAACCCGCGTCCCCTGCATCGGCAGGCGGACTCTCAACCACTGCGCCACCAGGGAGGCCCCCTTCTTTCTTTTTTAAAGGAGGCAAAATCATTTTTACTTAGACGTGGATGTCATTTATCAAGTTAGAACTAATAACTTTAATGAATTTGTATACTTCTGTTTCTTTTTCATTCGTTGGGCTTTATCTAGCCATTTTATCTTGTAATTAATGTCCTAGGCACCAGCTTTGATCTAGGCCCCTGGCTGGGCACTGAGCATTAAGAAGTGAATCAGATACAGCGTCTGGCCTCAAGGAGCTTACAGTCTAGTAGGAGAGGAGGCCATGTAAACAAATCTGTGTAATGTGTTGTAGCGCACGGTATAGTGTGGAAGCAGCAGCGGGAATGGTCGGCTCGTGTTCAGAAGTTTATGACTGGCTACAAGCACAGACTTGGAGAAGCAGCTAAGAAAACTGTATTCCCTGGAATAAGGATTCTTAAACTTGAGTAGGCATCAGAATCCCTCAGAGGGCTTATTAGAAACACAGCTTGATGGGCCCCAACCTGAGATTCTAATTCAGTGTGTAGGGGGTGGGTCCCCAAATTTGCATTTCTAACAGGTCCTTAGATGATGGTGCTCATCCAGGGAACGTACTTTGAGAACCCCTGTTCTCGCATTTCCAGAGGACAGATGGTATAGAAAATACTCATTATTGTTTCTAGGGTTTTATCACCTTAACTTTAAAATATTTTATGCTCTTGTTACTGAGTCCAAGTTCATACCGCTCACCACACAACAGGCCGATAAATTGAGAGATGAGGTTTTGGGGCAAGGAATAGGGACTGTATTCAGAAAGCCAGCAGACTGAGAAAGATAGTGGACTAGGGTCCCAAAGAACCATCTTAGCAGAGTTAGAATTCAGGCTGCTTTCATATTAGAAGGGGGGAGGGTATTGGCTGTGGCAAACTTCTTGGTGTCAGAATCCTTCGTTCTTACAGCTGTCCACATACGTCAGGTCACGATGTTCCTAATAAACGTCCAACGAGACAAATGTTACTCTCTGTTCTGCAACTTTTTATCTCTATAAGAATGGAAAAGTATTATACCTTTAAAGGTCAGAGCCTTGAGAACGGGCTGTCCTGTACATTGTAGGCTATAGGCGACATTCTTAACTTGCAGCAAAAGCAATAGAGTACAAGGTTAAAGTAAAAGAAACACGTCCAATATGGAGTCAAATTTGTGCTTCCCTGTTATACTCTCTCTGTCTTCAGAGTTTCCTTATGAATGTGTGTGCTTCTGTTCTCTCCTTTGAAAGTGTAGCTCTGTAGTGTTCTGAAAGCTCTTTTTTAAGTGTCTGACTTTGACCTCTTATAGGAGGGAAGGGCAAGATACTAAGAAAAATGATAGGCCACTTATACGAATCATGAGCTGTATGAATTCTTACGGATGTGAGAGTGTGAAGATGAGTTTCTTCTGAAACAACGGTCAGCACTGATTCTCACAAAATACTGTGGATGGACAATTAAATGAATAAGGTGGTCAAATTTCAGATCCAGAGGAATGAAAGAGAGACAGGAGACCAGCAGACACCAAGAAAGCCTAACACAGTGGCAGTACTGCAGCCTTTTCATAAACAGAGTCACGTTCTTGGCCAAATGTGATGGAAAATACAAACTCATGTCAGAAAACAATACCCAGTTCCTAGATTGATGATTCTTGCTCTTTTCCTTTATTCTTTTTGTCTATTTTGCACAGGAAATAAGAACCTTGTGGACAGAAAGATCATCATTTGTCAATCCTTTGCAGCAATTTTCCTAACAGTTCTTTCAGCTCTAAATGCTTTTAAGCATCTGTCAGTATCATATAATAACCTTAATGGGAGGGAAAGACAACAACCATAACAGTAACAACTATTTGCTGCATAAGAATGAATTGAGTGGCTCTCTCCTTCCTGGACCGCAGTGAAAATGATGGTCCGTCCACATGTGGGTTTCCACATGCAGCTGTGCTGTTATTGTTTGTACATAGACCTTAAGTTGTCTAATTTTTATGTGTGGAGGCATGATGTCAATTGAGAGAGAGAATGGACCAAAAAATATATATTTAGCATCTCAGAGATGAGACAAGTCAATAAACAGCTTGATTACTATTTCATTCAGGAACCAAAAAAGATGGCTTTCTAAACTGAAAGGACCAAATCCAATAGCTAACTGTTTGTCAGGGCACTAATAATGGTGTTTGTATCTCTTTTAATTGGCTTTAACCTTTCCCTTCATGTGTGCAGTATTAAAAAATTAAAGAGGAAGGTATTTAGAGGCATAGATTTACGGCGCTGCGTAGATTACATGCTTTTAATGAGGTCAGGACAATAAACCATCTGAGCAGAACCTGCTGCCCAATGATGAATTACTCCCTTTTACAATAGATAGACAACAGCGAGCGTGTGGGTACACATGCACGCTCACAGGCGCATCTGTAGACCAAGTGATGCTCAGCTTTGCTGTTGAGCTAGCACAGTGTTTCCAGTTACAGGGAGGGTCAGGAAATTTTCAAAATACAGAGCTGCAATATACCAGATGAAAAAGTGAAACTTGCAGAATAAAATGCACAATGCTTATGTTAGATATTGACTCATGTATGTCTGTTTATGTACCAGTATAGATGGATGGATGGATTCAAGGAAGGATGGAGAGGAGAAAAAGGAGGAGAGAGGATGGGACGGAGGGAGAGAGGGAGGAAGGGAAAGAAATACACGTGATACACAGATAATCTGGAAGGAGCACATAGTGGTGTGCCTGAGCTGGCTTGCACTGTCTTGTAAGAGCTGATTGTGTAACACCCTCTCCCAATTCCATCATATTCTTAGTTTAAAATTGCACATGGTGAAAGTATTTATTCCACAGAAAAGGTAAATGCTTTTATAAGCCAGAGCTTTTTTTCTGGAGAGCCAATTGTTAAGCCTTTAGCAGCACACTGCTGGACATACAACAAAGCATTCAGAGTGGTTATATCTAGAAAGTGGGTTTCCTAGGAGAAGGAGGGGGAAATGAAGCAAGAGTGTGGGGAATGAGAAAGAGGCACCCTTCCTCTTTATTTTATACATTTCTTTATTCCTTCCATTTTCA
Organism: Leucopleurus acutus; assembly: GCF_964270905.1. Lineage (NCBI taxonomy): Eukaryota > Metazoa > Chordata > Mammalia > Artiodactyla > Delphinidae > Leucopleurus > Leucopleurus acutus. The sequence goes on along the minus strand of NC_139145.1, from coordinate 32,952,145 downwards.
TTAAGCATTTGTTACTTTTATAATATTAATAATTCCTTTTAAACATTTAATTTTAAAATTGGTTTACAAATATCATTGAAACTTTAAAAAAAATACAGAAATAGAATTAGTCACCTTTACTTTGTAAGTCAGGTACACAGCATTTGTACAAGGAAAAACAATTCAGACAAGTGATAGAATCAAATAGTCAAAGGACTTAAGACTCAGCCAGAAGTGTGTCCTTTGGTGGTGAAAACTTCCTCTGTCTTCCAAATCAGAAGGAAAACAGAAACGCAAAGTGTGAACGTAGATTGGTCCAGGAGCGTGGAGTGTTTGCTGTCAGATCCCATCCCACAACAGATCCTCGTGATGAAAACCACGTGGTGTATGTCCAAAGCTCATCCCCTCACGGTGACCAGTTGAGCCAAATCATATGGTCTTTATCTAATCAGCGACCTTGAGTTGGCAGTGTGAAACATTGCTAATGAGGAGAAAAGCACTCCACTCCAGAAACGGAGGTGAAACCGCACTGGAAATGTACCATCCATGGGGACCAGTCAGTTTGTCACCAACCAAAGTGATGGCGACACTTCCTTTTGCCACTTTGAGACGCTGAGCTCTCTAGTCAACCTCAGTAAGGTGCAGAGTAAAGAAGGCTCACCGTTGCCCCCTCCTCTCCAAAGCCCTGTCGTTCGTCTCAGTTCTGTCTCCATGACAGCAACCAACTCCAGCATGAAAGTCCCACCTCTAAAAGCCAACACTTGAACCATTCATGAAGACAGATGCTTGATTTTATAAACATGTATTCATTCATTCAACACATAATTCTTTTACTGACCAGGGTTCTTGGCCTCCTTAATCAATAGAAATTGATAGGAGGCCAGATAAGAAATATAGGCAAGGGTTTATTGGGGGCCCTGCTGCAGCGGGGTGGGGGGATGGAAAACAAGTAACAGGTTCCCTTGCTGGCTCGCTCGCTGAGGGGGTGTGAGCTGTTCCTTATATGAGGTGGGGATAGGGGTGTGTCCAGGGCTCGGGCCGGAGGGGTGAATTAGGTGGTTTGCCCACTGCTTTGGTGGTGTTTCTGCAGGGGGCATGTGCGGTACCCTGCTTTTGCTCCCAACACCCTGTTTTTGCTCCTGGCTCTTCAGGAATGTCAGCTGGGCCTTTTGGTCTCTCGGTATCTCGTTGCGCATAACTTGCCCCATCTGCGCAGGCACGCAGTTGTTTTTAGCCCCTTACGGTTTCTTTGTGTTCTGTTGCTCTAGGAGACGTTTGTGCAGGTGCAAGCACTGCAGCAAAGGGTCCCAGGTCCCAGCCTGTCTCAGTTCTATGTGCCTGGCTCTGGGTTAGGTGTGGGGATACAATCGTAAACACATCAGACAAAGACCTCACTTACCTGAAGCTGACATCCCAGTAAATGGAGACAGACATAAATAGGTAAACCAATAAAAAATACCATCGCGTGAGTAACCTTTGAAAAACAATGAAATAAGGGGGTGTGATAGAGTAACAGGTACTTTATATCTTCGCTTTAGAGGGGAGAAAGGCAAAACATTTCTGGGAAGGTAAACTTTGAACTGAAATGGAAATGACAAGGAGCGGCCAGCCATGTGTAGATCGTGGTATGAGATGTATGTCCTGAGGGCTCTTTTCTTAAAAATATATGTATTTATTTATTTATTTTTGGCTGTGTTGGGTCTTCATTGCTGTGCGAGGGCTTTCTCTAGTTGTGGCGAGCGGGGGCCACTTTTCATCGCGGTGCGCGGGCCTCTCACTGTCGCAGCCTCTCGTTGCGGAGCACAGGCTCCAGACACGCAGGCTCAGTAGTTGTGGCTCGCGGGCCCAGTTGCTCCACGGCATGTGGAATTCTCCCAGACCAGGGCTCGAACCCGTGTCCCCTGCATTGGCAGGCAGATTCTCAACCACTGCGCCACCAGGGAAGCCCCTAAAGGCTCTTTATGGAGGTTTCTCTGCTCCCGCTATGGGAGCACCCACTTTTAAGACTGGGTGCAATGAAGGGCACTGTCGGTACTTGCTTGCTTTCCTGGTAACTATCTCAAAGCAAGTTCACTGCTCCAAGTACTTCTGAGAAATATTCAGAATGGGATCATTTGTGTATGTGTAGCTGATGTCACGTCCTTAACTAACCCTGAGGTGGTTTACCTTTCAGGGTAGTGGAGAGCATGAAAGAAAGAAAGACAGGGCAGTGGTAAGTTGAGATGTCATCGACAGTTGTAAATTGCGTCTGTACAATGTGAACAAAGAGACGGTGTGTTGGAGGGGAATGTATGCAGACTTTGGATCAAGAAATATCTGGGTTCAAACGCCAGCACTGCCACTTAGCGTCACTTGCGTGGTATGGACGCTCTCTGAGTACTCAGGGCCCTTGCCTGTAACATGGGGATATAAAAATGCAATAAGATCCTGTCTATAAAGCGCCTGGCTCAGAGCATCCTCCTGAAGCTTCCTTCTAGAGAAATTTCTGGAAATATTGCTGAACTGTGACTCACTAGAGTGAGGCTTCCGTTGCACGGGGACAGGGAGAGCCCATTCTTGCCTTTGCTTCAGTCTTTATGTTGGGTGCAGCGCTGCAATTTGGGACTTGAAGTTGTAGCGAAGTGTCCCAGATTGGGCAAGAAAATGGGGAATGCAGATGTCATTTTTTTGGCAGGAGCCATCACAGAAGACAAAAGAGACACGATACGGGTACTCAGGAAGAGAAAAACCCATTCCCTTAATATTTTCTTTAAGAGTTACCCTCTGCCTTTCCCCCTACCTGCTTCTCCTTCTCTCTTGCTTCTTTTAGTCCTTTTTGGTTCTCCCCGAAGCACCAGAAATAAAGCTCAGCTCGGAACCAACTGGTCAGAGTCCTTGAATCACATCCCATGTGCAGCGTGGTTTACACAGCAAATGGCATTGCCTGAGAATAGAATTGTGAGGACATGCATGAATGCTGACTCTAGTCCTAGGGGTAATGGAAGCTGCATGTGAATATAAAAATAAAAACCTTGGGAGAAAAATGAACACGACAGAAGCAGCAAGATGATGTTTTTACGTTTTCACCTTTAATTGACTAAAAATATCAGTACAACATATTCCTTGCACAATCTCCCCAACCTCCCTCCCCTCTTTTTTAATGGGAGTGGGAAAGTGATTTGGAGAAAGAATACTCACTGCATTGATAAAACAGTGGTTACCCCTGGGAAGTACAAGTGGAGGCCTAGAAAGGGCGTTATTTTTTTACTTTAAACACATTCATCACTGCTTGATTTTTGTTTTGAACCAGCCTGTACTACATTTTTAAATTAAGAACTGTACCTTTTTAAAAACCAAGGAGGAAGAGAGAAGAGTTGCTTTCTACACAAGACCAGCTACATTGTTTGTAAGTAAGTTTTATTAACAAGTGACAATTACTTTTTTATGATACATTTAAGATAGTGAATTATGAATGACTGAAAAATCCCCTCCAGCCTAATTGGGAACCATTATGTCTGGTAATTGCCACTGATTTCTGCAAACAGTCATTTTTCTCTGGCCTATTAACGTAATTTGAATTTTTAATTGTCTGTTGGAGCTAACAGACAGTCCCATTCACCAAAGGGTTTGAGACCAGGCATCACCCCCAGAGAGCTCACGCTGGAAACTCGAAGACCACTGGAGGACACTATTAGGACTTGGTGGATTGGCGAGTTGAGGTGGCAGCCGTGGTGACAAATGTGACACATCTTTTTAAAGACCCACCGGGTTGATACCTTTTCAGACTTCTGCATCATTCAGTTTGTCCGCTTTGTTTTGAAGCTACGTCACCAAAAAAAATTTAAAAAAGGAAGAATGTCACACTTTTAACAATTTTAACGAGGATTTTCATACCAGCACTTTATCTATTGCACTATGTTTAAGTGTGAACATTCTGGAAGAAGGGGAGAACGTGTCATGCCCCATTTCCTATAGGAGTTTTTGTATAATTAACTCTGTGACATCAGAAAGGGACAAAATTCCAAGTAGAGACAGGTACATATCTTAATATATGTAGAATAACATACATATTAACTACAAAGGCATTTTATGTTCATTTTCTTAAGTTAAATAAATTCAGAAAAGTACAAAGAGAAAAATATGGAGAAAATTAACTATAATCCTACTAAGAGTATATAGTATATTTTTGCATAAATGCATATATATATGTATACTAGTGTTTACATTTTCTCACATGATTTAATATTCTTCTAAGATACTATCTTTAAGGACTACATATGGTCCAACATATGGATTCACCATTGGTTATTGAAGCACTCCACTCCTGTTGGATATTTAGTTTCTCAGTTTTTAGCATTACAAAAAAGTGATGTGCATATCTTATCCATCTCTGATAATCCCCTCAAGAAAATGTCCTAGCAGTTGAATATACCCTTGAATCACCCTCCAAAAAAGTTGAAGTTCACGATACACACTCCGAGCAGTATATGCCTGCTGAATTTCCCATAGTTTTCCCAGCATTAGATATTAACCTTTATTAAAATATTGGTGCAGTTGCTAACTTACAGAAAAAGCATCCCATCATTTTGTAAAGTTGCATTTATTTGATCGATAGTGAAGTCAAACATCTTTTTCATCTAATTATTAATGTATGCTTGGGTATGCCTTTGTGAACTCCATGTTCTTTCCCACACTGGCCATTTTTCTGTTGGGGTGTACCTCCTTTCTTATCGACACAATCAAGATTTTAAATTCTTTATGCTTTATTAAATCTGTGGAGACAGCGCTGCCTCAAAGCCACTAGGTTGTCAGTGCCGAGGAACAACGGACCAGAGCTCAGAGCACACCTAGTTCAGGATCTGTGGGAAGGAGGGGTTGGGTTTTTCTGCCGCTGTCACACTCTTCCACGTTTGCCATAGGTGGGAAGGGATCGTTCATCTCTCAATACAACATATGAAGCCATAAACAAAACTTCCCCAGGGGCCTCTGTCTTCTACCTCCCAGGCCTTGATTTGGTCCGCTCGACAAGTCCCAGTGAAGCCCTTTGGGAACCTGCACCTGTTTTAGCACTGAGGGAAACAGGAAATGCCCATCAGAAACATAGACTTGAGCCTCTATCTAAAATACTAAATCACAAGCACTGCTCCCCGTACAAGACTGTAGGATCCAGCACAAAGCAGTGTCTAATCAGTATATTGACAAGGAATCTGAAGCTTAATGATACAGGAGGAACCACAGAAATAGTCCGCAATTCCGGTGAGAATATCTGATGACTGGACTCAAATCTCTTTCCAAAGTTGGGAGCTCCAGGGTCCATTGAAGTACCTTTAAACAAAGGTTCCAGCGGAGATCTTTATGAGATTCACTCCGGGGCA